>NC_045595.1:38276804-39476804 GCF_009762305.2 Zalophus californianus | reverse complement strand
CTTTCTTTCTTTCCTTCTTTCTTTCTTTCATCTTTCAAAGATTTTATTTATTTATTTGTCAGAGAGAGAGAGAGAGAGAGTGCACACAAGCAGGGGGAGTGGCAGGCGGAAGGAGAAGCAGGCTCCCCACTGAGCAAGGAGCCCGAAGTGGGACTTGATCCCAGGACCCTGGGATCATGACCTGAGCCAAAGGCAGATGCTTAACTGACTGAGCCACCCAGGCGCCCCTTGACAGTTTCTTAGAGGTTAAACACACTTACCACATGATCAGGCCATTCCACTTCTAGATGTTCACCCATGAGAAAGGGTAGCGTATGTCCGTACAGAGACCTGAACGTGAATGTTCATAGCAGCTTTGCTGCTTTTTATTGTTATTATTTATTTGAGAGAGAGAGTAGGGACAGAGGGAGAGGGAGAGAGAATCTCAAGCAGACATCCAGCTAAGCGCAGAGCCCGATGCAGGGCTCGATCTCATGACCGTGAGATCATGACCTGAGCCAAAACCAAGAGTCAGATGCTCAACTGACTGAGCCACCCAGGTGCCCCTAGCAGCTTTGCTTCTAATAGGCCCAAACTGGAAATAATTCAAGTGTCCATCAACCAGTACATACATGAATAAAATATGATTCATCCTTGCAATGGCATACGACTCGGCAATCAAAAGGAATGAATTGCTGACACTGACAACAATGTAAGATTCTAGAGAAAGCAAACTAAGCTATAGTGACAGAAAGCAGAGGTGGTTGCCTGAAGGGATGGGAAGGAGAGAATTAGAGGGCATGAGGAAACTTCTGGAGGGAATGGATATGTTCCTTATCTTGGCAGTAGTTATAGTTACACAGGTATATCAAGGTATCAAAACTCACCAGACGTGCGGTTTATTGTATGTCAGTTATACCTCAATAAAGCTGTTCAAAACAATTTTTTTTTTTAAACCAAAGTCCAGGAGGAGGAGGTCCACATGGTTTACTTAAAAAGTAAAATCTCTCTCAGGGAGAAAGCGCTTTGTTCGCGGGTTGACATGAGTTGATGCTTCAGCCTCTTCTTCCTGGAGACTTGACTGGGTGGTATATCCTTGGAATCACCCTTACCCTTTTGGCTTTAAGTGGATTTGCCTCCCACTTGATACTTATGTTCTGAAATAGCCAGCCTAATAGGAAATATTAGGTTTGATGAACTGAATAAACAGTAGTAACATGAGTGATTTTTAAGAGAAGAGAGTATCTGTTGGTCAAAGTCCTAGAGTTGGCTGCATGGCCAACTAAATTGGGCTTACTTACACCTGTAACTCTTTCCTTAATGTTTACCAGGATTCATTTCCTCCTTTCAAGATCAATGTGCATTGACGCTGCTTTAAATGCACACGTCGCACTCATTTGGACGAGCCATGATTTCTGTAGCTTTTCTCGACTAACCTTCTTGTCAGATGTTTCAGGTCATCTTGGATATTTTCTCATTACACATCAGAGTAGACAATTTGGTCAGAAGCAATTTGGCCAAAAGTAAATTCTTTAAGCTGCCAGTGTGGTTGGAATGTTCAATTCATTGATAATGAAAAGTTTTAGTCATTCTGTTTATGCAAAGAACAGATTTTTGTGTGCCAAGGGGAAATTTTGCCTGGAATGATTTTGCAGCTTTTTATGCATCTCTCAGCAATTCCTCTCTGTACTTTTTTTTTTTTTAATGTGAAGTTTTTGTTTGTTTCATACTTTTCTACTTTTAAATGTCTCCACATTTCCAATCAGGGATGCTCTGTTTGGGATCGGATTAAGAAGGAAACAACATAAGCTACCATCACCTGCAGGCTGGAAACAATGTAAGTGTTCGTCATTGCATGCCTTGTATAGAGCCCTCAAGGTTTATGACTGTGCACCAGTGATCGAAAAATCAGCCTTGGTTCACTTTGCTAAATAAAAACTTTCGGGAAAATATGGTTAAACAAACAGAAAGAATCAGTTGCTAAAAATAAAGCTGGTCTTTTTTTTTTTTTTTTTTTTAAGTGCAAATAAAGCTCCTACTCTCTTCCCTATCTGGGTTGAGAAAAGAAAAAAGCAACTTCTGACATCCGGGAACATTCACAGCGAGGCTATATTGTTCTCCTTTTGGACAGACCCAATCTCACAGAACACCAACAGCAGATAAGGTCACTCTGTGGCCGTAATAAAGTCAGCCAGAAAACATGGTCACTGTGCAACTCACAAAATGCCGAACAGCCCCCTCTCTCAGCTGACAGGAGTGACTGCTGATGCTTTATCCGTTATAGCTTTAGTCCGCCTTCCATATAGATAGGATTTATGGTTATGCCCAATCATAGAATTGCCCCTGCTCTCTGAGTGAGCTTGCTTCCTTCACCTTCCCCCAAATTACCCATCTGAAGCCCAGATCCTACACTAGGTTCTTTCTAACATGCATGGTGTGTGTTTTTCCTCACCGCAACGGTAAATCCAGCTTCTTCAATGACAGGTGTATTCCTGGTGGGCTGGGGCTAAAAGGCATTGGCAAGATTCTTTAATTCAATGTTTCTTTTATGTATTTGTTGTCCTTCAATAGCAGAACCTTCTCTTTACAGGCAAAACAAAAAAAACAGACAAGGAAAAAAGAGAGAGACCAACAATTATCCAACCCTCCCCAAGACAACTATTGTTAACATATTTGTGTGTATCTTTCCTGATTTCCTTTCTGTACATATACGTAGTTATTTTTATTTTTAAAAATAGGCCTAAATTATTCTATTTTGTGACTTGATTTTTTTTTTCAACTTACACCATGACAGTGATGATTACATTTGGTATCTTAACTTGGTTAGGCTATGAAACCCCGGTGTTTGGTCAAACACTAGTCTACTGTGCTTCTGTGAAGGTATTTTGTAGCTGTGATTCATATCTACAAGGAGTTGACTTTAAGGAGATTATCCTTGATAATTTGGGTGGGCCTTACCCAATCAGTTGAAAGGCTTAAGAGCAAAAACTGGGATTTCCTGGAGAAGGAATTCTGCCTTGAGCCTGTAATATAGAAGTCTTGCCTCAGTTCTCAGCCTGCCCTACAAATTTCAGACTTGGCAGCCCCCACAATTCACGTGATCCAATTCCTTAAAACCCTCTTTGTTTCTCTGGAGAACCCTGACCATCTTTTGATGTAAACAGAGATATCTACCATATCTCTACCATATTACATATAATAATAAACATTCACTTCATGCTTGTGTAGTCATTTAACTAACTTGTTTTCTGCTTCATCTTATTAGCAGCCCAGAAGCATGTTGGCTAAAAGGGAATTCGAAATTTTAAAAGTAGAAAAAAAATAAAACCCTAATATTTCTGAAAAATATATAAATATTTTGTGTCTAAAGATACGAAAAGGTCATAAAGACACCTTACTGTGAATCAAAATTATTCATACCCATGGTTGTTGATATTCTTTCCAATCAAATTGTCAGAGATGAAACCACAATTGCAACCAATGTGTTTTCAACCAAATCAAATGAAGCTACTGTAAACAAGGCTATGATAGAATGTTTTTGTAATTAAATTTTTGCATATGTCAGAAAATATTTCCTTAAATTCTCAGAAGTGGAACTGCTGAGTCAAGCAATATGTGCTTTTAAAGTTTGAGGTCTGTAATTCTCCCCCTGGGATTTATTCCAAATCATGTATTTATAAGACAAAATTTTTGAGTACATCCTATAAGCCAGACTACATTAGGCCCAAGATACAGAGACAAATGAGCTACATCCTTGGTTTCAAAAGGCTCGTGGCCGAAGCTCATTTACCTTTGTGCCTAGCACAATGACCCAAAGGAGACACTCAACAAGTATTTGTTAACTGAACAAATGGACAAATGAATGAATGAATGAATGAGTGTGTATCAGTTAGCTGTTTCTACATAACAAAGTACCTTACTGGCTTAAAACAACAAACAGTTGTTATTTTGTATGATTCCGTGAGTCAGTTGGGTGGTTCGTCTTGTTATTTTGTATGATTCCGTGAGTCAGTTGGGTGGTTTGTCTTGTCTGGGCTCCCTGACTACTCTCTGCTGGGGCTAGCATGGCCTCACTCTCATATCTGACAGTGCTCAGGCTAGTTGGTCTTGAAGGGCTTTGGGCTGGGATGGTTTGTCTCTGCTCCCC
Organism: Zalophus californianus; assembly: GCF_009762305.2. Taxonomy (NCBI): domain Eukaryota; kingdom Metazoa; phylum Chordata; class Mammalia; order Carnivora; family Otariidae; genus Zalophus; species Zalophus californianus. Next base: position 39,472,678 of record NC_045595.1, on the reverse strand, counting down.
AACGCCTCATATCCTCCCGTGGGCTAGCCTGGGCTTGTTCACATGGGGCTAGCCTCGGGGTTCCAAAAAGCAGAAGAGAGCAAGTGCTAAGTCACAGGCACTTTTCAGGTCTTTAGTTGGGTCACACTTGCTCCTGTCCCATTGGTCAAATCGAGTCTCATGGCCACACCCAGATTAGCATGGACAGGTATGGATCCAGGACTGGGAACACCAGCCGGTCGGAATAGAATTGCTTCTGAGTCTAAGCCCGTGGTCTGTATCCATTTACCTAAATGCCTGCGTTGGAAACTCAGTTCGGAGTTTCTGAAATTACACCTTGGGCCCTGAACTTTTCTACTAATGTGTGTTTAACCCAGTGTGTCCTATTCTGGAGACCACGGCCAAGAAAGGCGTTTCTGGGGAGACTGAATGTGAGCCTCGAATGCATGATCACTACCCTGCGTTCTGACCTTTTTCTTCGCAAGTGTGAAGAATGATAACTCAGTGGTGCTGGGGCCACCAGTGACTCATTCCATCTCTCCTCACGAACACAGATAAAGTTCATCTGTTACCTGGGTCCCCAACCACATAGCCTCTTGGCTCCACGGACCTCATTTTTCTACTTGCTCAGCACTTGGAGGGTGATTTAATGTGAAATTCCTTAGCATCAATTAAATGCTGGCCTCCGGATGGCACCGTGAGGGACTGCTTGGGGAGCAAAGCGGTACCTCTCATTACAACAACTTTGTGCGGATTTTCAAAGAACAGTTACCGAAACGATGCCTTCGCTACCACTTCTGTCCTGGAAATCTCTGCCGCCTTTTAAATGCACATGGCATGTTCAAACCAGGAGAAAATAGTTGATGGCAATCTCCTGCATTCTTTACTTGCGAGGGCACAGAGGTTAATTCGCAAAATAGTTCTCTAATGGAATCCAGATTTGGGGAAAGTGAGGAAACAAATTTAAAAATCATGTCTCCTGGGTGGGGGAGAGGGACACATTTGGAGGGTGTGGGTCCCCTGACATGGGTCTGTCTGGGTCAGTTAGGCAAATAGGATGATCTTAATAGCTACAATTTATTCTTCCTTTGGGGGCTCAGGGTTTCGCCGACTGTTCTATGAGCTGTTAATTGTCTGAGCTGTTGGATTCTGAGAAAGTTTCTTTGAGGGCATCATATGGGAAAGAATTCCCTGCAAACTCATATTCAGGCAGGTTTTGCTTCTAATCCTTCTCTTTCCTGTTTTTCCCCCACCCCACAAGCAATACACACACACACACACACACACACACACACACACACACACACACACTCCACATTATCTGTCCCCTTCCCCGCTTCCATGTTGTCATCCTAGGAAAGGTGTAGAACAGCGCCTCTCAAAATATCTGGATAAAGGACCATTTTTTAAGATTTTTAATCCACTGCAGACCAATACTTTCATAAAAGAGAAAAAAAGGTATATATGAATATACATAACAAAGGCATACAAAATACAAGCCCAGCATTTCTGCCATTCGATTGGGCAGGCATGAAAGTGCTCCGTTAAAGTGTTGTAAAGGTTTCTGGAACACTTACTCTCCATGTCTACACTGACTTTGTTGCAAACTGGTAACCGGTGGGTCGAGCACACTCCTCACAGCTCGGGCGTAGAACCCTGTTTCAGCGGCGGACTGAATGCCTAGCGTTCGTTTGTTTACTCATCCTGCACACACTTACAGAGCCTGTGCCCCACACCAGGAGCTCTGCGAAACAGTGCCCGTTAAAAATAAGACAGAGAGCCTGTCAAGGAGAGGGTGGCCCCGGGAACAGGCAGTGATCAGGTAGTGGTGGTGGTGGGAGGAGCATCTTACCCAAGTGTAAGGGCTCAGGGAAGGCTAGCTGGAGAAAGTGGCGTCTAAGCCAAGTCTTTTTTTTTAAGATTTTATTTATTTATTTAACAGAGAGAGAGACAGTGAGAGAGGGAACACAAGCAGAGGGGGTGGGAGAGGGAGAAGCAGTCTTCCCACGGAGCAGGGAGCCCGATGCGGAGCTCGATCCCAGGACCCCGGGATCAGGACCTGAGCCAAAGGCAGACGCTTAGTGACTGAGCCACCCAGGTGTCCCTAAGCCAAGTCTTGAAAGAAGAGGAAAAATGGGTTCAATGGAAAGAGGGGTCTAGGGTGGTAAGAGGGACTGGAAGGGAGAAGTCCCTTCCCCGGGAGAGGGAAGGACATTTGCTGGTGTCTCGGTGTGTTCAGGGCAGAGCAGGGAATTGGGTTTGCCTGAGTGTGGAGGTGGAGGAAGAGAGAGAGATGAGACTGGGAGCTAGAGCACAGGGGTTGAAAGGGGAGCTTTGAGGCTGTGCCAAGGAGTGAGGGCTTCATCCCAAGGAGCACAGGGAGTGCTGCAGGCATTGGGCAGGGAAGCCCCCAGGAGCAGTTACGCATTTCAGGAGGCTCCCAAGACTGTTGTACGCAGAGGTTACGGGGAGGTGAGGGCCAGCCGGGGGCTGCTGCTGACACCCAGCTCCCTGTGACTGGTCCTGGCCCAGTTTTGTCCTGGTGACCCTGAGAGGAGGTGCCCAGCCTGCACGGATAGATGCAGGGCCCGCAGGACTCAAGGCAAATTGTTTGTAAAAGGGAGGGAAAAGAACCTTTGAGGAGATCATTGAGCCCAAAACAATGTTGGGTGTGCGCTGCATAGAGCTGGCCCAGTGAAGGGTAGGGCTGAGCTGACCTCCCACCCCCAGCCCGGCACTGGTGGACCCCATCGCCTGACCCAGACGGGATGGCTTTTCCCGAGATTCTTTTTAAAACCTGCTAGACCACCCCCCCACCCAGCCCCCAATCCAAATTATAGGAACGCAGTGAAGGCGTGACCAAAAGAAAGGGATTCACTCCACATCACGTTGGGAAAAAAACAACAACCCAGAATAAGTAGGTTTGCAATCCTCAAAGTTGTACCTTCTGCCTCTCTCTTTGTTGTTGTTGTTGTTGTTTAGTAACAGCCCAAAGCCCAGGGTTTGATGTCTGTAATGTGTGCCACAAGGGTATCTGTCTTTGTTTCCTGATGGACAGATACTATGACCGAAGACCAGCGTTTGATGCTGAGATCACACGACATTCTGCCAAAATCAGTTAAATGAGGAATCTCATACAAATAATTCATTTGGTGTTTAGGAGGGCATTGAGCCAGATTGTGGTGATGTCTCCCTTTTTTTTACATGCTAAGGGGGCAACGTTTCAGAGTGCCAGAGGTAGCTGGGCAGAATTGGGGGGGCACCTGGGTGGCTCAGTCGTTAAGCGTCTGCCTTGGGCTCAGGTCATGATCCCAGGGTCCTGGGATCGAGCCCCGCATCGGGCTCCCTGTTCCGTGGGAAGCCTGCTTCTCCCTCTCTCACTCCCCCTGCTTGTGTTCCCTCTCTCGCTGCGTCTCTCTCTGTCAAATAAATAAATAAAATCTTAAAAAAAAATGGAGGGGGATGTGATTTCTGCAGGTGGACCTGGGGAACCCTCCTTCCTCTGGGGCCATCAGGGCTCTCTGCAGGTGCCACCCCCAGAGAAGTCAGGGTCTCAGGAATGGAGCCAGGGTACCTCCTTCTGCTGCATTTTCTTCTGGGAGTCTGCCATTCACTGAAGGACATTCTCAGGGTCAGGCTCACAGGCTGAGGTAGTACCCTGGGTGCAGGGAGGGTAAGGGGACGGAGGAGAGGGGCTTCTCTGACCAAATGTAAATGATGGGCCCACTCATTATGTGTCCCTGCAGCTGGATTTCAATGCCTCATGACCCATCTGGAGCAGTGAGGACGTTTTTTCCTTAATAATAATAAAAAAAATCCTAACAACAATAACAACAACAACAACAAAAAAGATAAGAGTTGCTTGAGGGCTCATAATTTTTGCCTCAGCCCCGTGTTAAGAATTAGGACCACCACATGGTAGGTGCTTAGTAAAAGTTCGAGGACTGGATGAATGGCTGAATTGTCATTTCCCCACTGTTGTCAATTTCTGTAGACTCAGTTTTTATTTGTCTCCCCACTTTTTATTCCCCCTGTGGGCGAGGGGATTATATCTGTCTTAATGAAGATTCTTTCCCCAGCACCTAGCCCCGGGCCTGGCCCCGAGGTTGAATGACTGGGCAGATGGATGGATGGTGGTGGAGAAGGCAGGCCCTCCCGTGCGTGGCCATGCCCAACCCAAATGCCGACTCCTGGGGAGCCTTTCTTGGGTGCTGCAGGCTTCCCTGCCCACACCCATAGGGCAGCCCACAATCTGGGACTGCTCTAGTGTAGATAGACCCTGGCTCTCTTCTGGGAGGTTCTGCACAGCTCCAGTGTTCCCCAGTAATGTTTGGCTTGGTAACGTTCTTTTTATTGGCTTCCTCCTCTCATCTTGCTTCCCCCATGATCACCCCCAAATGAACGACTTGCACTTGAAGCTTTATCTCAGGATCTACTTCTGGGGAAAACCAAAGTAAGTAAGTAAGACAGATGGACCATGTCCTGCCTCCCCGTGACGTTAACCTCACTAGGAGAGAGAGCGCACGTCTCCTCCCAACGTTTCATTTAGAAAAAAAGCAAACCAAAGGAAAATTGAGCATTTTCAACCAGCTTCACCAGTCAATAACATTTTCCCACAATTGCTTTATCTCTTCTTTGCCCTCTTCCTCTCTCTCAATCTTTCTCAATATATATGTTTGTATTTTTATAAATACTATGATTATATAATGTATAATTATATTATACTTTTATTTTGTTTATTATAATTATATTATACTTGTGTTATATTTTATAATATATTCAGGAGAAACGTGTTTAGACTCCTATTGGGAAACGTTTGTTAGATAAACATGCCTTTTTCTTACAAATCTGATACATTTTATGTCTCCATATATGTACATATATATATTTTTTTGTAACATCTGCAAATAAGTTTCAGACTTCATGAAATTTCACCTGCAACTCCTTTAGCATGTGTCTACCAGAAAAAAAGGGCACTCTCCTTTGTAACCAGAAATTCCATGATCACACCCAAGAAACTTAACGTAGGTATAATAATACTATCTCATATATAGTTCCTACTCAGATTCTGCCACTTGTTCCAATACTGTCCTTTATAGGTGTGTACACAGTGTACACACACAGTATACACAGTGTATACACCATCCCACTGGCCCTGACTCAGTGCCCTGTGGACACGGTGAATAGCCATTACGTTGAGGCCAAATGAACAGAATGGAATGGATTCCCTAACAGTAAGAGGTGGAGAAGTTTTGGTCATGTGCTTCTGGTGGAGGGACAAATATTGCCACCAGACGGTGGGGCCTTGCAGGGCTCCCTGAATCCTACGTCACATAGCTGAGGGTGCACGGCTGGTCCCACCACAGCCCCCGACCTCGATCCTCGGACTCCTTTCCCAGAGAGCCTGGGAGCCGGCAGGGGCAATTCTTCTCTCTGTGCCCACCACACTTGTACCTGTCGGTCCAGTTACTATTTTTTTTGGTCCCGTGGTTTCTGGAATTTTAACTGGAAGGAAAAGAAAGCATCACCGAAAAGCGAGGTCAGGGAAATCCCGTGGCTATCCATGGTTTTCAGGACTGGCTGCATCTTTCGCAGGGCCCAGTACAAAATGAAAATAAGGCTGCTTGTTCAGAACTTATTTGGGTTTTCAAACAGCGACAGCAGAGCATTGAACCCAGTGGCAGGGCCCTTGTAAGAGTGGGGCGCTCACAGGACACACGCATATGAAGGTGGGGGCTGGATTGACTGAAGGCCTTTTAGAGCTTACAGGTTGACACCAAGAGCAGGGAATACAGACCAAAGGCTTAAAAGTCTTGTGGAATTAGGGTCGCCTGGGTGGCTTCGTCGTTAAGCGTCTGCCTTGGGCTCAGGTCATGATCCCAAGGTCCTGGGATCGAGCCCTGCATCGAGCCCCACATCGGGTTCCCTGCTCGGCGGGGAGCCTGCTTCTCCCTCTGCCCCTCCCCGACTTGTGTGCACTCTCTCTCAAATAAATGAAATGCTTAAAAGAAAGAAAGAAAAAAAAAAGTCTTGTGGAATTAAAACTAAATGACTTAACCCAACGCCCAGGTGGTTAGCAGTGACTATAGCCCGTAGCCTCCGTGGTTCTTACAAAGGCATCTGTGGTTGTCACGTACTCTGTCACCTTGGAGCGCGGCAAATCTGAGAGTGTTTCCCGCCGTAACCTGGCTGGCTTGTATGCCCGTCCAACAGGCATTCTGCTGCATACGACCGCCCCCGTCTCCCATCAGGCACATCTCTCCTTGGAGCTGTTTTCCCTCCAAGGACTCAAAAGGACAGAGGTGCTGCCACTCTTTCCCTGGGAAGCCAGGACCCTGGGAAGGGGAGATCAGAGGGGGCGGCGGGGTGGGGGTACCGGGTGGGACTGGGAGCGGAGAGCTGTGGGAGGAAGGGGATCCAGGGAGCCCACAATGAGAAGGGGTTCCAAATGTCCGTTTTTATGCACCAGAGGATGATGTGCTGGGGAGAAGAATGTTTTGCTCTTCCTCTGGAGGCTACCCCTGATTGTGAGACTGCCTTTCTCGTGATGGCCTCTATGTACATCTGCCCCCACCCCCCCACCCCCCACTTGCTGGTTATAACCAAGAGGATGAAGCAGAGACACCCCCCGCCTCGTGGTAGTAGCCCAGATCAATGTCATCCCTGATCAGAATCTGTGGAGGGCTGGAGGCCTAGCACCCTCATGCAGGTGTGTGGTCAAAAAGCAACTGTGAGTTCCTGTCGCCAGGCCCTGTCCTCCGCAGGGAGCCATACAAAGCAGAGATTTCGACAGAAGTCTGGAAAAGTAAACATTGCCAGAGGGCGAAACTCAAAACTTCTAGTCAACAGGAAACGTTTCCCTTTTGGTCTGTCAGGAGCAGTCCGGAGCAGTCCGTGAAGCCCTAATTTTTCTTGTCTTGGGATGTGATAAAAATAGCCACTCTTTGGGTGTAAATAAGTGGCTCCTCCCCCTGCATCATCACCACTGTTTAGAGCGATAATGAGGACTGAATGCCGCTCTGAGCTGGACTTTTGCAAAGTCGTGTTGCCATTTTCGACTGTGCGGAGATTTCCGATGTGCTGTCCCTCTCCCTGGGAGTGGAAGGAATCTGGGTCTGGGACAGAGAAGGGGAGGGCTCCAGGGATTCCGAAAGAAGAGAGACCTGGGGGCAAACAGATGTTATCCCTGGATCCACAGCAAGACCTGCCCAGGCCTCTAGACTCTTCCTTTTGGAGCCTCTGCCGCCAGTGTTGTTTGCTGGCCGCCGACAGACCTCCACTACACCTGAGAGTCCCTTCACCTCTGAAAGCCAGTTGACCTCAGGAAAGGTGGGCAGTGAAGCCCAGGGGAGCGAGAGCCCAGACAGGTTCATAGCTAATGCACGAATGACGGCCAAGTTTATGAGAGGAGAGCCCGCACGACCTCAGCCACCGCGGAAACGTAATTCCATCCTATGAAGGAGAGGCATGCTCACCGTTTGCACTCCAACACTGAGGAACCCAACAGCCCTCAGAAGCCCCAGAGGCTGCAGAGGACAAGGGTGTGGGCAGAGAGGAAGTGGGTTGGGGGGGAGGGCGCAGGGATGCGGCGAAAAGATCGCAGGCACAGTCATTAGCTCCATGGTTCCCGCGTATGTAATGGCCAGGTTGACCGGGTCATGTGTTTCTTGGGCACCTAACAGCGCTCTAAGGTTGACTTCGAGAAGCAAGGCAGAATCCTTGCCCTCAAGATTCTTATACTCTGGGAGGGGGTAGGGAAGCAAACCTCAAATGAAAGATGCACCCCAATAGTCAATCTGCTGGTTATCGCAAACTTACTGACACCTACTATGTGCTGTCCTGAGGAGGGTAGAGATGGAGGGTGTGAGAACAGATAATAAAGATTTTTAAGTGTTTTAAAATAATAAATATTTTAAATACTAAATGTTTAAAACAATAAATATTTAACATTTAAAAAGATGAGTGTAGGGACGCCTAGGTGGCTCAGTCAATTAATTAAGCATCTACCTTCATCTCAGGTCATGATCTCAGGGTCCTGGGATCTAGTCCCGCGTGGGAGCCTGCTTCTCCCTCTGCCTGCCGCTCCCCCTGCTCGTGCTTGCTATCTCTCTCTGTCAAATAAATAAAAATCTCAAAAAAAAATTAAGATGACTATATTCCAGTCCCACCTGGATAGAAAGGAGGTGGCCAGTTATCACGCTGGGGCAGGCGGGCCCCGGCTCAGTGTGGAAACAGAAGCGAAGCTCATTGTGAGCGGACTTGTGCAGTAGTTTGTGTCCCGGGAACCTGCTTCTGTTCCCGGGCCGGCCCTGAGGACACACTCCATGCCTGGATGCTGGGGATGGGCGGGTGCTGGGCCAGGAGAGACTGAGAACAAGAGCCTGAACTTCAGTTAATCACGGTTTTGTTCTGCTTTTAGTTTGTACTTTCCATGTGTGTACCGCCAAAGTCTCTTCTGTTCTTCACCTGGTCTTTGCAAGTAACCAAGTAGAGGCAGATTGCAGATGATGACGTTTATGCTTATTGAAACCAAGGAGTCCGGAGGCGTGGCGGGGGGGGGCCGGGGGGGCTCATTCGGTTAAGTGTCTGACTCGGTTTCCGCTCAGGTCATGACCTCGGGAGCGTGCGATGGAGCCCAGCATCCGCCCCTTGCTCAGCGGGGAGTCTGCATGAAGATTCTCTTTCCCTCTTTCTCTGCCCACCCCCCACCGCGCTCACACGAGCACTCTCTCTAAAATAAATAAATAAATAAATAAATAAATAAATAAATAAATAAATAACTAAGTAAATAAGTAAGTAAGTAAGTAAATATAAATAAATAAAATCTGGCTCTGGGGGTGGGGGGTGGCATGCAGGTTTAGCCTCATTAATCAAAAGATGGTGAGAAGACCAACAGCAGGAGCGCTGCTGGGAGTGTGTTAGAAACGCAGAGTGTCGAGTTCTACCCCAGACTTGCAGAATCGCAATCTGCCTTGTAACAAGATCCCTATGCGCTGTAGGGATCCGAGATAGGCTGGGTAGAGCACAGGCTTGCCCATCAAAAAGTCATGAGCTGTATGACCGTGGACAATCCGTACAAGCTTTCTCAGCTGCAGTTTCCACATCTGTATAATGGGCATCGAAGAATAGAATCTGTCAGATAGTGTTGTCCTCAGTGAAATAAATGGCCCATGTGCAGCCTTTACCACAAGGTCCCCAGGATAAGTGCTTAAAATATTGTCGTTATTAACCAGATGATGACACCCTCTGGCCATGCAACTGAACTTGGGCCACTTTATCTTTTTCTAGGGTCCAGCTAAGAGCACTGTTTGCTGAGTCCTTGTACTAAGTTCTTGCTTCGTCATAGCCCGTTCTCCTTAGCTTAATGATTGGCAGAATTACAAAGGGCTGGAGCTGGAAAGAAAGCAAGTTTGAGTTTCTAGTGAGTCTGCCCTCTTTCCTTCCCACCTGAGGAAGCTGGGGCCCAAGACTTGTCCTGCCTGGAATCACAGGGCGAAGGGCTGGCCTGTTTCTGAATTCCCTGTTCAGAATCTCTCTCCATAATAAAAACAACAGCTTCTGTGCTTTGGCACCTGGTGCACCCCTGCCAGACACCAGACTCAGGGGTTTATCAAAAGAAGCATCTCATTTAATCTACACAACAATCTTCCACTTCAAAGACAAGAAACTGAAGCTCTCACAGTTATGTAATGTGCCCAAGGCCTCAGAACCTCAAAGGGCAAGCAGGGGCAGAATGGAATTCGGGGTGGGATCTGGTTTGCTGACTCCACTGTTCCCAGTGGACCCGCCCCTTCTGCTCCACCGTCCTCAGGAAAGCTCCCTGCAGGAAAGACAGGCGTGTGTGGGGGTGCTTCTGGATATCGAATGTACTGTTTCTTGGCCTGGGTGATAGATACAGGGGTATTCATTTTACTATTCCTCTGTAAACTCTGCAAAGATGTTTTCTCACACACCCGCACACATTGTGTACATCAAAATATTGCACACCCGTAACTTAAAAACAAATAGAAAAGATTAGGGGCACCTGGCTGGCTCAGTCAATTGTGCCTCCGATAACCAAACATATCAGGCTCAGGCCTCGATCTCAGGGTTGTGGGATTGAGCCCCGCGTTGGGCTCTACGCTTAGCATGGAGCCTGCCTGGGTTTCTCTCCTTCTGCCTCTGCCGCTCCACCTGCTCATGCTCTCTCTCTCTCAAATAAATAAATAGATAAAATTAAAAAAAAAAAAGAATAGAAGAGGAATCTCACAAGTGTTTGAATACAACCCTGGGGTATCTCAAGGTAGGAAGAAGAGGGTAGGCTTGACATAAAAGCAGGAAAAAAATATCCTGGATTTAGCCTAGGAGCCTGGAGTTAGCACTTTGACTTGGGACCAGATAAGCTAATGCCTGGCAGGCCCTGATGGGGCACGGTAGGTGGGGCCTAACATTTAGAAATGTTTCTAAAACCAGGCCATGAAAAAAAATGATTTGTCTTTTGCTCCACACGTTCCTGGTTAGGACAGGTGGGTTAACGTATTCTCTTTCATTGGTTTCCCAAGACCTCAGGAGAAACTAAGATTATATTAATGGCAGGGTCATTTATGATCCTGGAAATTAGGAAACCACCTAGAAGTCCACCAAGAGGGACAAATTTAATAATGTATGGTGTCTCCATGTGAAGGACGGGCACTAAAAGTCATTTAAAAACCAGGACATAGTGAACATAACAAGGATTTTTACCTACAGCTGTGCTGGGTTGAGGGCCTTCTGAGTGAGGGGCACAGGTGCCCATTCTGGTAACTCATTTGCACAGCGCATCCCCATTCTACAGATGAAGAAATGGAGGTTCAGGGAGGTGGAATAATTTGGTCAGCATCCCACAGCTGTGAGGTGCATAGAGGTGCATGACGTCTTCAATTTAAAAAGCAACTTATAACTCAGGGTGTGTGGGATCATTTCAGCATTGTGTGTGTGTGTGTGTGTGTGTGTGTGTATTCAGTGATTTTAAACTGAGGGTGATATGCGCCTCAGGGGACATTTGGCAATGTCTGGAGGTATGTTTGGGTATCACAAATGTAGAGGCCAGGGAGGCTCTGCTAAACACCCTAAAATGCACAGCATAGGGCCCACAACAAAGAATTATCCCACGCAAAATGTCAGTGGTATTACACACACACACACACACACACACACACACACACACACACACGCAGAGAGAAAGAAAAGTCTACAAGGAAGATTTCAGAATAACAATTGGTATCTTTGGGTGTAAGGAGATTTTTTTTCCATATCTCTATTTTCTAATTTTTTTTTGTCAACAAGGAACATGATTAAGTGTGTGTGTGTGTGTGTGTGTGTGTGTGTGTGTGTGTGTGTGCGCGCGCGCGCCCGCGCGCAGGCTCGTCTGGGGGGGTGGTATCATCTAGTTACAATTGCCTTAGAAACAGCTCAGTTGAAGATGAGCAGCCGAGGGGAGGAAGGTTTGGGGTTAGTTTTCCGGGGGGGGTCAAGCCGATGACCCGTCAAGCCCGGCCTCCAAGTGTTCCTCTGATCCGAAGCTTGGGTTAAAAACCCAGCTCCTCCCCCCCGACCCCCGCAACCTGTGGGGACATGCGTCTGAGTCTGAGGGCGGGAGGCCCTGCGAGGGGAGGCCACACCCACCCTCGGGGAGGTCAGCGCAGAGCGGCGGAGGTGAACTTGCAGGAGGCGCTGTGCGAGCACAAGGGCGCGAGGCCCCGGCTTTGTTGCCGGTACTAATGATGGGGCGGCAGTCCCCTCACCTGCTCCTCATGCTGTGTGACGGCTCTGTTTGCTCTTTGCCCTGTTCCGCGCTGAGCCGCAGTTCTGTAGCCACCTGGGTCACGGCTCCTTATGGGAAATAAAGAGAGAGACAATAGTGCCCCAGCTTAAAACAGAAAGGCCCCGACAGCTGCTGAGCAGCTCTTGTTGGAGGCTCCCTCCCAGGGCTGAGGAGCAGACATAAACCATCCCATATAAAGAGGGCAAGAGGGGCCCAGACAATGGCTGGAAACTCCGAGGGGCTCCTGGCAAGTTTCCTGAAAGCACGGGTGAAGAAGCAGACAGTGCTAAACAAAGGCCCACCCCCGGGGCCACCTCATAAACCCTGCTCCTCATCAAGGGGGAAGCATGTGCCTCTGCGCCGAGCCCCTTACTGAAGTGTTCCAACCTTTGAATCAGACCACAGGTTCCCAGGGCTAAGTGCTGGTCAAGTGCCCCTCCCGCCCCCCTGGGTCCCATCCCCCCTCCCACCCCATCATCCCCATTCACTTATGGAGCAGAGGATAACTCTGCTCAGTGCTTTCTCTGAGCACGCTGGAGAAATCTCTTTCTTGCCAAGATTTTCCAAATCAGTGTTATGCGTCTGAACTAAGCAGATTCCCGGACCTGCGGCTGTAGATCAAGTATGGCAAATAGGCTTCTAGTCTCTGAATGATGGGAGGTGGCTGTCTGCAGTGCCGGGTCAAGAAGCTCCCCGGGACTCCATCCAAGAGAGTGAGGACTGAGCTGTGATTGCTGAGCTCTGCCTGTCACGGGTGTGTGTCTGGGGAGCTGTGCCCGAGTGCGCCTCCGAGCCTGCTTTAGCCCTTGACCAGACTATCCGTGTGGCTATTCCCGGTTGTATATCGGGACCTGCCTTTCCAGTGGACAGTTATTACCAGTTCCAACGGCAGGAATATGACAGCTCACCAGCATCTGAATACCCTTGGGGACTTGTCAAATGCAGATTCCTGGACCTCAGTAACCTGTGTTAGAGTATCCCGGGGGACTTACCTAAAAATGCCAGTTTCTGGGTCTCACTCTGGAGCTCCTAATATGGAATATCTTGGAGGTGAATACAGAAATCTTTGCTCTTAACAAGCACCCCCAGATGATCTATATGCACACCAGAATCTGAGAACCATTTATCTAGAGATATTGTTTCTACCTGGAACAACTAGAAACATTCTTAAAGTCGCTATTGGGTTACGGTGGTTCTAAAATGTGCACAATATTCTTTTTTTTTTTTTTTAAGATTTATTTATTTGAAAGCCAGAGAGAGAGTGCAAGAGTGGAGGGAGAGGCACAGGGAGAGGGAGAGAGAGAATCTCCAGCAGACTCTCCGCTGAGTGTGGAGCCTGACACGGGGCTCAATCCCACGACCCTGAGATCATGAGTCAGGAGTCGGATGCTTAACCAACTGAGCCACCCAGGCGCCCCTAAAATATGTCCGATATTCTTTAATAGTCCTCCTTTGAAAAGGTGGAACCTAATTCCCACCCCCTAAGTGTGAGCCAGACTTCGAGACTGACTTATAATGAACAGAATGTGGAGGCTGTGAGAGGTCATGACATCTTAGATGAGGGCATAGTGGCATGTGGCCTCAGGTCATAGGAATACCCTACAAAGAGGCCCCCATGGAGAGAAAATGAGGCCTGCCGCCCACAGCCATGTGAGTGAGCCAGCAGGAGGCCTCGGTCTAGCCTTCAGATGACAGCAGCTCCAGCCGACGTCTTGGATGGGACCTCATGAGAGACCCTGAGCTGGAGGCCTTAGCTGAGCAGCAGTCAGGTCCCTGACCCACAGAGACTGTGAGATAACAAGGGTGTCTTGTTTGACTCTTCTAAGTTTGAGGTGATGCAGCAATAGAGAATGATCATGTGAGTTAAAAGACAGTTTCCATTGATCTTTCACAGGGCTATGCTCTTCACCTCGTAAGCCAGCCCTGGACAAGTGAGTTTGACTTCCCCGAGAAGAACGTGGTGTTTTCTTCCAGCCGATCTTCTGGTCAGAGCCAGCCAGACTCTGCAGGCAGGCTGTCCCCAAGCCATCTGAGACCCAACAAGGTGGAGGTCCTTGCAGGAGGCCCCAAACTGTGCTTGCCCAGAGTTCTGTTTGATATCCCAACTGTGTGGACATACCCTTTGCCCTGCCTCCCTGCAGGGGGTTTAAGCCCTTAACGAAGCTCACAAAACCTGAAATGTTCAGCCCCAGCCTTCTCCCCAACTCGCATCTTCCAGCATTTTGCTTCTTTACACACCGAATGCTTCCCTGTCCCCCCAGCACCCAAAAATCCATGCCTGCATGCCTCTGCTCACACTCCCCTCTGCCTAGGATGCCCTTCCATGCCCTTTGTAGCACCTGCTCTAGAGCTTTTCTCAGCTTCCCCGTGTCCCTTCCACGAGTGCTGGGACTTGGCCTCTGCTCCCCCAGCACTTTGCATACCCCAAAAATGATGCAGACTTTATTTTACAGTGTAAGTTTTACTTTGGGGGTCTAGGTAATAGTTATTTTAAAGGACAATTGTTTGAGCACGCAAATGCAGGCATAGAGAATTTCTCTTTGTTTCTATCTCAAGTCTAGCTCAGTGGTTCTCCATGTCAGGGTGCTAGGAATTCCTGTATGTGGTGATATATGCAATCTGAATTTAAATACCACTGTGAACTTTTTATACAATTGAAAAAAAATCACCTTCCCTCTAATCAACCCCAGCTCCCTGTGTCCTTAACACCTTGGGGCAATTTTGACTTTTATGATTTGCACTGTATGCATTTGCACAGGGCTGTGATCCTTGGAGGAATTCCACTATAGTAACTCATCTAGAATCACAGACTGCCAATGATGGAAAAAAACCTTTAAGATAATCTAGGCCTGTAGTTCTTAAAAAAAAAAGATTTTATTTATTTGTTTGACAGAGAGAGACACAGCAAGAGAGGGAACACAAGCAGGGGAGTAGAAAAGGGAGAAGCAAGCCTCCTGCTGAGCAGGGAGCCCGATGCGGGGCTCGATCCCAGGACCCTGGGATCCTGACCTCAGCCGAAGGCAGACGCTTAATGACTGAGCCACTCAGGCGCCCCTAGGTCTGTAGTTCTTAAATTTGGTGTTATATACTCCTTTGAGAGTATAATGAAAACAACGGAAATCCTCAAAAGAAGACTTTGGCCCCCCTGAAATTCCTACATGGATTCCAGGTTTAAATCTGTAATCTAGTTTAAACCCATTTTGTGGATAAGGAAAAAGAGGCCTAGAGAAGGTAAGCACACTGGCTGAGACCTCACCAGCCAGTGGGAGAGCTGGGGCTAGAATCCAGATCTCTTTATTCTTCCCTCCCTGGTTTGCTGCCTAGATAAGGCTGCTTCCCGTAAGCATCCCAAGTCTCTGCTAACCTAGTCTCTACCTGTGATGTACAGCAAGCCAGAACCCTCACTTCCCATCTCTAGCCTGTGACACTTCACCCCAGTTTGGACAGCTGAGCAGTATCCTCTATCCTGGGGCCATTTAATCACTCAGAAGTTTCAAATAGGGAGAATGTCAGGCCCTCCCATTCCTCCTTTGAGGGATAGGTCGGGCCCAGAAGTTCTGACCACCAGTATGTGGGCTCTAGGCAGAGGCTTCAAGCTGAGCTAAGATTGGCCTATTAGACCAGCTGGGATTCATGATGAAGAAATCCAAGACAAAAATAGATATCAGTGGTGGGACAGAGAGCAAAGAAATACGTGCTGATATAAAGTAGGAAAATTGTTTCCAAAATGAGCTGAGCAGGCTCAGACCAGGTTTTAAGGACAAGGGGAGGGGCGCCTGCGTGGCTCAGTCGTTAAGCATCTGCCTTGGGCTCAGGTCATGATCCCAGGGTCCTGGGATCGAGCCCCACGTCGGGCTCCCTGCTCAGTGGGGAGCCTGCTTCTCCCTCTCCCACTCCCCCTGCTTGTGTTCCCTCTCTCGCTATCTCTCTCTCTGTCAAATAAATAAATAAAATCTTAAAAAAAAAAAAAAAAGGACACGGGGAGCTGGGGTTGATTATAGGGAAGGTGAGAGATATGAGGACAGAGATGACCAAGAGCCAAATGATTCCCCCAGGAAGCTAAATTGTATCATTGCTGCTTTTTACATAGGTATCTTAGAAGTTACTGATTCGTGTCTGTTAGAATAGTTTTGCTTAAAACACACACACACACACACACAAAAACAAAACACCAAAACTATGTTAAAACCTAAAGGGTGGGGTGCCTGAGTGGCTCAGTTGGTTAAGCCTCCGACTCTTGATTCCTGCTCAGGTCATGATCTCATCAGGGTCCTGAGATCCAGCCCTGCCCCCCACCCCAACCTCCACCCGTTGGCTCTGCACTGGGTGTGGAGCCTGCTTAAGATTCTCCCTCTCCCTCTGCCCCTCCCCCTGCCCCTTCTCTCCTTTTCTTAAAACAAAACAAAACAAAACAAACAAACAAACAAAAAAACAAAGCAAAACCATATAGGGAGTTTATCAGGTTTTGTAACTTCCAAGTCCAGAGGTAGGTTAGACTTTAGGAATAGTTTGATCAAAGATCTGGCTCAGTTTCTCTGTAACTTTGTCAGCTCTGCCCTTCTTTGGGTACTGGCTTTGTCCTCAGACTGGCTTCCTCATTATAGCAAAGCACATATAGCAATCCCAGGTCTCATACCTATATACCATGCTTTCAAGAACAAATGCAAAATAGGTAGCCTTTCTTTCTCCAATCACTGAACAAAAGTCCTGGGTATCACTCTCATCAGTACTTGAATCAATCACTCTGGCAGGGGAGATGAGATTGCACCGAAGGGTTGGGCCAGTCACAGCCCATCCTGGGGCTGGGGCTGGCTCAATTCCATGCAAGCCCAGAGCTGCCACACAGCAGAGCTCGGTGGATAGGTGGTGGGGAGACAGCCACAGTGCTCATTCCATGGATTTCAGGGGCTGTGGCATGATCTACTAGCATTGTGACAATCTTGTATTTCTCAGAAGTCCTAGTTTGATGTGGTCCACACCGTATTTCCAGAGTTTTCTTCCTGCTCCACACCATATTTCCAGAGTTTTCTTCCTGCTCCTTCTCCAGGCCTTACTGAGCCCCTCTGAGTCCTGCCTGGTCCTCTTGTGAGTTGTGAATCTGACGCTGAAATATGCCAACTCAATGTTTTAGAATCATAGGAAATCAGAACAGGAAGGGGGTGGTTTAAAGTCATCTCATCTTCATTTTTAGGAAGGTGCTTCCCATCTGGATTCCATATTCAGTGCTCTTTCTCTGACCCACTGGGAGGCTCTACAGGGCAGATTTTGGAAGAAGAGGTGTGATCGAGTTCTGTGACTTAAGAGCTGGGCAAATTGCTTAACCTACCTGAGCCTCAGTTCCCTCATCTGTCAAGTGCAAATGGTGACAGTAGAGCTTACTTTATAAGGGAAGGTATGCGTTTCCTAGTGCTGCTGTAACAAACAGCCACACTGTTTTTTATTATTAAAAAAAATTTTTTTTTATTATTTTATTATTAAAACAAATACATACATTTATTGTCTCAGAGATCTGGAGGAATGAAGCCTGAGACCAGCGTACCCATATGGCTGTGTTCCTTCTGGCAGCTCTAAGGGAAGAGTCCGTCTCCTCACCTTTTCTAGCTTCTAGAGGCCGCCTGCGTTCCTGAGCTCGTGGCCCCTCCTCCATCCCCGGAGTGTTTCATTCCACCCTCTGGCTCCACAGTCAAATCTTATTTCTCTGACCTTGACCCTCTTGCCTCCCTCAGTCAAGGCCCTTGAGATGACATTGGACTCAGCCAAATAATACAGGATAATCTCTCCATCTCAAGATCCTTAACTCAATCATATCTTCAAAGTTTCTTCTGCCACATATGGTCACATATCTACAGGTTCTGGGGATTAGGATGTAGACTTTTTTTTTTTTTTTTTTGGCAGCGGGAAGGACATTTTCTTTTTATCACAAAATAATGTAATCAACATGAAAGCGTGTTGCGTAGTGATAAGTACATAGTAAGCGTTCACTAAATGCCATTATTATCCTGTAGGTGCCACCTACTGTGTGCCCAGCACTGTGCTGGATGTGAAGCTACCACAGTGATCAAGACAGATGTGGCACCTGCCATTGTGGGGCTTGTCCAGTCTCATTGGTATAACCTTTGAGCTCTCAGATTCTTATGAAGAATGATATGCTTAAATCTATTTCAAATATGCTCAGCGACTGTCATCAGTCAGCTTTTGCTGTGTAACAAACTACCCCAAAACTTACCAACTCAAAACTACTTAGTTAGCTCTCAATTTTATAAGTCATGAATTCTTGTTCTTTTCTTCTGGTCTGGGCTGGACCTGGTTGGTTACAAGAGGGCTCAGCCATGGTCAGCGGGGGCTGCTGGTTTATAATGGTTTTGGCTGGGATGCATGTGGCCTCTCTCCGTGTGGTTTTCATCATCCAGCAAGTTCCCTGGGCTTGTCCACGTGTTGGAAGAAGGAAGCAGCAAGAATAGAGGTTGCAAAGCCTCTTAAGTCCCAGACTCAGAACTGACACACTGTCACATCTGTCCCTTCCATTGATCCAAGCAGATCCCAAGCCCCGATTCAAGGGATAAGGAAATGGACTTCAGTGCTTGATGGGAGCAGCAGTAAACCATTGTGGCCATTTTGCCATCCACCATCCTGACATGGCAGGGAAGAGAAAGGGAGAATGGAAGTTATGTCCCTGTGGAACAGTAACCAGAGGAGAATGTTCCCCAGGAAAGGAGGCAGCAAGGCCACAACCTGTTCAGGAGTGGCCTCGGGGTGGCTAATTATTCTTGCGCTCTCCGTGAAGCACAACGTATTAGCATATTTCTTTCTCTCTGTGCTAAAATGCCAGGCCCCAAGATCTCTATTATAAATGACACAATTAAGTCCTTGGCAAGAAAAAGTCAAGTTCACCAACCTCTCTTCTCTTTTTCAGGAAGCTAGTGAGGACAAGCAGAACAAGTACACCAAAGTCTACACAAGCGACAAAAGACATATAAATTTGGAGACATTAAGAGAGGTCATTGGAACACTAGGTTTCCTTAAAACAAAGGCTTCTGTTTGTCATTGGCAAATGTGAGTGGAAAAAACGGGTATAAAACAGTTGATCCAGCCTTACCTTATCCCAACTTTTTAAAGAGAAAAATATTTCCTTATACATAGGCTTACAAAAACAACTGAAAAGACAAATACACCACAGTATTAACAGCAGTTGGTCATCGTTGCTGGGATTAGAGGTGATTTTTTTTTCCCACTTCTCTGAACTTTCCAGATTTTCTCTAGTAAGCCTGAGTTACTTTAGTATCAGGGAAAAAAATGTAATTAAAAATATCCACAATAGGTTGGTTCTAATTGCTCCAACGTTTAAAAACAAAGCTCTAAGTTATCTGATTGTGTTGTTAATGGTATTTGCTGGAATTGGGGCTTCCATATTCTTTCCTTTAAAATGATCCTGGGGCATTAATTTGTTCACTAAAGTCATGGACTCTTAATTTCAAGTTTATAAAATAAAATGTATTTGTAAGTTCCTTTCATTTGTTATTAGTCTCTCACTTCTCTAAATGCCAGGAACTCAAAGATCTTTAGCAGGTAAGATACCCAGAGGTCATTTACAGTCTTCACAAAAGTGACTCTATACAGCTATGATTTATATCTGACTCTCAGGGGTGCCTGGGCGGCTCTGTCAGTTTAGTGTCTGACTCCTGATTTCAGCTCAGGTCATGATCTCAAGGTTGTAAGATCAAGCCCCACGTTGGGTTCGGTGCTGGGCTTGAGCCTGCCTAAGGTCTCTCCCTCTACCCCTCCATGCCCCCCTCCAAATAATAATAATGTTAATAACATCTGACTCTCAGCTCTTATCAGGGTTGATATATATACAGAACAGGCCTGCAAAGAATAGTTCTGCATCTTTTGTACAGATCTTATCTGTATTTGGCTCATGGTACTTTCCATGGAGACCCCTTTGGTAGATTCCCCTTATATACCTTATGAGGAAGTTTGGTTTCCATGATGCATGGCTGTGTTTCCCATTAGGAAACAGTGAAATGAGATTATTTATCTTGGTTTCTCTTTGCCTTTGCTGCTAGGAAGCTTAGAATCAAATTTTGTGCTCAATTAAGGGGACTTTCTTTAGCCAAGTTTTTCTATCTTGTTAAATTGTGCCGCCATCAATCCATCCCGCTGTAGCCAGAAATCCCAGACAACATTCTAGAATTTTCTGTCTCATTGGGGCAGTTATCCATCTGGGAGGTTTTTCCTTTAAATCTCTCTCTCTGATCCGTCCATCTGCCATTTTGTGCCTGTGTTGCGCAAATAGCCTGACTGGACTTCCCAAATCTTACCGTACCCTGCTCCTCCACTCACCCCCTCAGCCCAAACCAAAAGTCCATCTTCTACACCGATGGGTCAGTGGTCTTTCTAACACGCCAGCCTGATCCTGTAACCTCCTCATTAAAAGTCTTTACGTGCCAAGTCTCGCCTCCTTAGCTTCTCTTGTGTAAGTGTCCACCTGTCTCTCTCCACTGCCATCTTCCTTCAGTCTAGCCGCACTCAATCAGCGAGGCACACCCTGTCCGGTCTCCGGGGTTCTGCACATCCTATCCCCCTGCCTCGACTGCTCTTCTCTCTTCCCCACCCGTCTCTGGCATGGTCACTGCCGTGAATCTTACCTCGGAGTTTTCTTTCCTGAGGCCATCCCTGGTTCCTTCCCCCCACCCCGGACTGGTCAGGTGCCCCGCCTGTGAGTTTGTCACGCTTGCCCACCTTTCTCCTGACACAGCCTCGATCATAGTGAATTGAAGGGTGACTGACTGTCTCTGTCTCTCAGTCTCTTGCTCTAACATGTCATCTGTCTCTTGCTGCATTCCCTGCCTGACCTTGCCACAGATGGCTTGCTGAATATTTTTGAAAGAATGAATAAACTAGTTTTCTGGCAATGTCTTCCTTCCCACCCTCTCTCATTCACCCTCATTATTTATCTATTGCTTGGCCCTATTGCTTTATATAGTGCCTCTCAGTTACCCTAAGCCAGCCTGTAGTAGAGAGTTTTTCAGAAATGGTCACAATGTCCCTTGCCTTGCAGCACATCCTACGGAGGAACTATTTTCCCACCCCTTGAGCCTGTGTAGCGCCTGATTAATAACATGCAGCTGATGGAATGGGGCTGCTTTGCCTTAGTTCAGGTGGTGTTGAACGCTTTCGTTCCTCTCTTGGAACTGACCCGCTGCCGTGTGCGCTAGCCCGAGCTGGACTGCTGGCGGATGGGACACCCAGCTCCAGAGTCCCTCCACTGTGCCATTGGGCCCCCAGATGCACGAGAGCGTCACAGACTCAGCCTCGGGCAGCTCCGCACAGATCGCCTGAGTGAGCCCAGGGGAGATCGGCTGACCTTGGCCCAGATCACCGGGCATGCCTAGTTTGGACAAACAGGCTGAGGAACAGTAGTAACAAAGGCTTGTTGTTGTAAACCCCCATGTGTGGAGGTAGTTTGTTACAGTATGTCTTGGTGCTGCTCCTGATCGCTGACCTCAAGTGACACACTCTCCCTCCAAACACAAGTTACTATATCGAAGTCTCCAGAGGCTTAGAGTCAGTCTTGTCTTGTTTTTGTCTAGCACCATAGGGCACGTAATCCAAATCTGTTTTTAAGGGCAGAATTATAAAGCATACCCCAACTTTTAGGTCACCAAAACCCTCTTATGCCACTCTTCTTCAAGCATCTCCACCTCCACCCCTAAAACCAAAGCAAATTTTAATTTAATTCCTCCTCCCTGGACTCTGTGTAAAGTATCCACGTGTTGCTTGCACTTTGATCCTTTGAACTAGCCCAGGGACTGGCTCTGAAGCCTGTGTGACCTGGTGCTAGTAACTGGGTCCTCCATGACCTCCTGTGAGTCACTTAACTTCTCTGGGTTTCAGTTTTCCTGTCTGTAAAGTGGGTGCTACAATTCTACCTACATCCAGGGCCTTTGAAAACATCCATTCCATGAATATTTCCTGAGGGCCTCCTGTGTGCCAGACATTGTTCTGGGCACTGGGGACATGTCAGTAAGCAAATGCAGGGGAAATAGTCTTTGTCCTGTGAAGCCTACCTTCTACCAGAGGGAGACAGACAATAAAGAATGAATAGAAGAAAATTATGGAGTGTGATTGAAAGTAAGTACAATTACAACACATAAATCTGGATGAGGAGGATCGAGAGGGTGGAGGGGGGCTGGCAGTGTGGGTCCTGGTTGCCATTTGACATATAATATTGTTAAGGTAAGTCTTCTTGAAATGATATTTGAAACAAGGCTTTAAAGAGGTGGCAGTTAGGGCGCCTGGGTGGCTCAGTCATTAAGCGTCTGCCTTCCGCTCAGGAGCCCCGCATCGGGCTCCCTGCTGCGCGGGAAGCCTGATTCTCCCTCGCCCACTCCCTCTGCTTATGTTCCCTCTCTCGCTGTGTCTCTGTCAAATAAATAAAATCTGAAAAAAAAAAAAAAGAGGTGGCAGTTAGCTTTGTGGGTGAGGGAAGAGCGTGCAGGCCGGGGACAGCCAGGGCGAAGGCCCTGAGACGGAAACATGCCTGGTGTGTTTGAGAAGATGAGAAGCACGTGTGTGTAGAGGTGAGAACGAGCAGCAGAAGCAGGCAGAGGGAAAAGGGGGCAGGCAGATTGCTTGGGGACCCAGGTCTTGGGTTTTACTTCAAGCAAAATGGGCAGCCGGTGGAGGGCTTTGGTCAGAGAGCTAAAGCTTGTCGTGCCTGGCCTGGAATACGGCCTCCATCGTTTTAGAGCAGGCAGTACTGGGTCTAGGAGGCAGTAGGGTGCCTGTGAGGAATGCAAGGCGTGGGCCCCATTCCCCTGCCCGGGGTGCCACAGGACCTTTGTGTGGCCGGTAACAGCTCTGTTCCCCCTCTACCTTCCAGCATACACAGCTCCAGGGAGTGGGTAGGCACATTTGCCCGAGGGCCATGGAGCCTCGGGGGAGAACAAGAGAACACTTTTGAGGCTTAGCAGTAGTAAGCACTATATTGATGGCAGTGGTACCACCTGAGGTCAGCTCCCAGGAAAGATAGCAAGGACCCCCCCCCCCCCAAGAGGACATCACCTTGGGGCAAGAGGGAGCGTCAGCCGCTTTCTGAGTTTAAGGTTCAGCTCTAGAAACCTGGAACCCCCACCCCTTGGGGCTTTCTGGCCAGGAGTGACTGCATAGAACCGTGATGTTCCCTCTCAAGAATCAGGGAGGCTGCTGTGGGCACCCAGCTCCCCAAGGGCTCTTTCCAGCAGCAGCTAAAGACGAAACACATCAGGCGGGACCAATTTTCTAAATCAATCCCACAAGAGAAAACTATCCCACCTGGGCTCTGCGTAGACCCGTCAGTTTCTCCATCCTCCCCAGGGGGGGGCACTTAGGCACAGGTTTGATCCCTGTGGAGTGATAAGGGCCTGGGGTTCTTGAAAACAGGAGGCACAGAGAGGACAAAAGCGGGAGTAAGGTAATGGGCGTGCTGCTAATCCGACGGGAGGAAGCTAGGAAACAACGTGAGCATTAAGAGCTGATGTGTCCTTAATTCGTGTCTCAAGCTGGAGACGGTCAGGTCCGCTGATCATTGATGTTCCTGCTCTCACATGCGTTCTGGAAAGTGAGTTAGCCCTGTTATCACTTCATTACCCCTGGGCCCCCCTTCCAGCCTGCCTCACGGCTTGCGCAGACTCCGGCCCTCACTGTTAACCAGGCCGGGAACCACAAGGACCCGCCGAGGTAGCATGGGACTGGGAGCCGTTGCCCAGGTGAGGCTCCAGTAGCCAGGCGCTACTGGCCAAGGCATTTAGACGCCATCAGCGCCGAGGCCTCAGTCGGCAGTGCGGCGCCAACTGAGCGTGCGCGGGAATGCCCCGGGGCTGCTGTGCTGGCGGACGCAGGCTCTGGTTGGGCCAGTGCGTCCCGGTGGGACCTGAGCTTCCCCGCGGGGATTCCCAGGTGCTGCTGCTGCAGGGTAAGAGCATCCTACTGAGGTTGCAACTCCAGCCGCACGTTAGAAACCCCGGGGAGCCGGGACCCAATACAATTTCAGGCCCCACCCTGGCAGATATTCTGATTTAATTGGTTTAGGATGAAGTCTGAGCATTACAAGTTTAATCTCTCCCAGTGATTCCGTCAAGCAACCAGGATTGAAAACCACTGGTTTGGCCCATGCTCCTCACCTGCCAGGGCTTTAGGTAGAGAACTATATATTTTATCTTCCAAGCTGGAACACGTTTTTAAAAAAGATTTATTTATTTATTTGAGAGAGACCGAGAGAGACTTCTCTGAGAGCGCATGCATGTGAATGGGGGGGAGGGGCAGAGGGAGAGTCTCCAGCAGTCTCCCCGCTGAGCGTGGAGCCGGATGCGGGGCTCAGTCCCATGACTCTGAGATCATGACCTGAGCTGAAATCAAGAGTGGGGTGCTTAACCCATTGAGCCACCCAGGCGCCCCCTGGAGCACATCCTAGAGTGCAAGGGGTGGGTCATGGGTGATAATCACACAGACTCAGCAGGTGTAAACCAGGGTTATCCTGAGGAAACCCCCATGCGTAGTCAATTCCACTGTAACCTAATGGGGTCTCAGCCATGCCCAAGGGTCACAGAGGTGATTAATGATAGAACCCAGACTTGGAACTCCAGCTCCTGACTCTTGAGTTGTCATTTCACTTTCTCAGAACCTTAATTACTCAGCCTGTGAAATGGGAATAAGAATGCCGATCCTGTCAACTCTAGAGTGACTGTGCTTTAAAAGGTTGAGCCGCTCTATGGAATGGGAAGGCATTTTTATTTTTGTGAGTCTGTGGCCACCAGAGCCAGGCTGGGATCTACCCATCCTGAGTTAGAGCAACCACAGCTATTTGAATAATAAATAATAAATGGGGCATATTAGCTAAGATAACCTTGACAAAGTGGAAAAGTGGGGAGATGGGAATCAGAGAGGCATTGAATAGAGAGGAGTGTCATTCCCTGGATCCAGTTTGAGCAGAGACAGGCTGGGTGAGGGAAGATAAGAATCTTAGAGTGGCCCACAAGCTCAATGGGAATCAATAATGTTGTCTCTAAAAATGATGAAGTTAGTATGACACATAAATAGCAGCATGGTTTGTATAAACCATGAGATCATCCTAGTGGACCTCTCAGACCTGAGGGTGGTGTCAGCACAAGGAGGGGGGATATGACATTGTAACTGAAATGGTCGAGGTTGGGGTGGTAGAAGGTGGAGGGCTGCAGAGGAAAAACCTTCCAACCTACACATTTTGCAGATGAAAACACTGAGGCCCAACGACCAGCAGTTTACTGGCAAAGCTCAGACTGGGCTCAAGGTCTTGAAACAGTCACTCCAAAATCTCTCCCTATGTGTTTAGGTCGAAAGAAATACCATTTAGGACTTAATCAGTAATACTGACCACATGCCATTATAATATCCCCCAAACTAACAGCAATCTTCTATCATCGGCTAATACCCAGTTTCTGTTCAATTGCCCCCAGTCATCTCAAAAACATATGATTGGCTCCTACAAATCAAGAACTAAATTCCTCTTTCCATCCCCACGCTGCATTTGCTTGAGTCTGCTTTAATCTTTAACAGTTTCCCCTCTCTTTTTTAATGCTATTCATTAGTTGAAAAAAGAAACCCTGGGGGGAGGGGGCACCTAGCTGGCTAGGTCAGTGGAGCATGCGACTCTTGATCTCAGGGTCATGAGTTCAAGCCCCACATGGAGTGTAGAGCCTACTTTAAAAATTTTTTAAAATAAAAAATACATAAATAAAGAAAAAAAGAACTCCTGGGTTGTTTGTCCTGTAGAATGCACCACGTTATAGATGTAACTGAGTGTATCCTGGTGGTGGCTTTGAGCACGCTTCCCTATTCCCTGTAGCTCCTGCAAACTCTGGAGCTTTTTTCGGGCTCAGTATCTGTGGCAACACTCCTAATCGGTGGTGCCCGGTGCTTTCCATTGCGTCATCTGTCATATCAGATGCTTATAATGTAATGTGGGACTGTATCTGTCAGAAATACTGGAGTATTTAAAAGAGAAACAGGGGTTCCTAGGTGGCTCAGTCAGTTAAGCATCTGCCTTTGGCTCAGGTCATGATCCCAGGGTCTTGGGCTCGAGCCCTGTGTCTGAGCAGGGAGCCCGCTTCTCCCTCTCCCTCTGCCCTTCACCCTCTCTGTCTCTCTCTCACAAATAAATAAAATCTTTAAAACAAAACAAAAACCAATTACATGCTGTTATACATTTATCCAAACCCATAGAATGTAAAAGATCAAGACTGAATCCTTGTGTGAACTCTGGACTCTGGGTGAGAACGATGTTTCAGTGAAGGCTCAGCGATTGTAACAAATGTACTGCTGTGTGTGGGGGGGGGGATGTGGTAGTGGGGGAGGCTGTGTATATGGGGGCAGGGGTTATATGGGAAATCTCTGTACCTTCCCTTCAATTTTGGTGTGAAACTAAAACTGCTCTAAAAAAACAAAGTCTGTTTAAAAAAAAACACAAAGCAGTGCCTTTATAATACTCTAGTGGGGCCAGCGAGGAGGTGGTGATCCAGGGAGGGCGACGGACTAGGAATGGCAGTAGCTGGTTGTTGCAGCTGGGCAACGGGGACGCAGGGTTCACTGCATGATTCTTTCTTCTGTTGTGTATTTGAGAATTTCTATGACAAAAATTAAACATGACAAAATGCTGCTGCAAATGGCCCTCAGAAGTTGTGGCAGACATGGTGGGTCAGCTTCTAACCCGGTAGTCATTCCCTGCCACCCTGTTCTCTCTCTTTTGCGGAGAACCTCAGTTCTGTTCAAGTGAGCGTGCTCTCTACCTGGCTAGCTCCGGCCTTAGCAGAGAAGGGGGTCTTCAGTGCTGGCCGAGCTCTGACATGGGATGCATTCAACAGAGGACATGCTCAAAAAATATCCCATATGTTCATCACAGTCCTTCATCTTCACAAAAAAACCAGTGAGAATATTATGGTCCCCATTTTACAAGTGAATGTGAGGCTTTGAGAAGTCCTGTAGCCCCGGGTCACTGGCCAGTGATCTTAGGTCTGTACAGCAGTACCAGAGTCCACATTATTTATTTATTTGAGAGAGAGAGAGAGTGAGATGGGGGAGGAGGGATGAGGGAGAGGGAGAGAGAGAGAACCTCAAGCAGACTGTGCGCTGAGCACCGAGCCCGACTCTGAGATCAGGACCAGAGCTGAAATCAGGAGTCGGATGTAAAACCCACGCTCTTAGCCACACTATGTCCCCCTTAGAAGGTCTGGCATTGCACGTTTGCCACCACGTGTTCTCTCCAGGTTGGGTGAAGGTCACAGGAGTGTGTTAACTGCGGGACAGATTCGCTGGGAACAGTGAGACAGACTATTTGACATTGGAAAGACACTGTGCTTTCTGGTTCTATTTCCCACAATTTTCTGTCTGTAAGAATCTCCTGGAGTGTTTGTTAAAATGCAGCTTCTAGAGAAGGGGCCTGGTAATCTACGTTCTTATCAAAACAGCCTCCTCCCCTGTGTTATTCTCACAATCAAACGAGTTCGAAAAACTATACCTCATGGCGTTGAATACAGGCCCAGATGGAGAAGATTTACTAAATCTAAGCAGAGAAAGGAATCTTAAAGCTTTGTGGATGCCCCATGACCCATAGCCACTGGGCAAACGAGTCCTGATTACACAGACACAGTGGACCCATTGACTGGCAGGTGCTCCAGCCTGCACCTGGTAACTAACTGCCTGGTGACTAACACCTGATAACTAACCTTGCCCCTAGGCCCACAGTCGATTGGACACCTGATCGGGCTGACCCAGTCAAAACTTTCCTCCCAAGAATTTTAAATGAAAAATTCTAAACTGGGCACCTGATGTATCAATTCATGTGAAGTTATGGTCAGTACAAGCTAAGTGATGGGGAAGCACCTAAGAGAAGTCTTACTTTATTTTATTTTTTTAAATCTTTTTTTTTAAAGATTTTATTTATTTATTTGAGAGAGAGAGAGGGAGAGCACAAGCAAGTGGAGTGGCAAGCAGAGGGAGAGGGAGAAGCAGGCTCCCCGCTGAGCAGGGAGCCCGATGTGGGGCTCGATCCCAGGACTCCGGGATCATGACCTGAGCCGAAGGCAGCCGCTTAACCGACTGAGCCACCCAGGCGCCCAAGAAGTCTTATTTTAAAAAGACAGTGGAGGGGCTGCTGGGTGGCTCAGTCTGTTGAGAGGCTGCTTTCGGCTCAGGTCATGATCGCAGGGTCCTGGGATTGAGCCCCACATCGGGCTTCCTGCTCAGCGGGGAGTCTGCTTCTCCCTCCTACTCTCCCTCTGTTCTCTCTCTCTCAAATAAATAAATAAAAATCTAAAAAAAAAAAAAAAAGACAGTGGAGAGGAGCGCCTAGGTGGTGCAGTCGGTTAGGAGACAGACTCTTGGTTTGGCTTCGGTTGTGATCTCAGGATTGTGAGATCCAGCCCCACATGGAGCCCCACGCTCAGCACTGTGTCCGCTTAAGACTCACTCTCTCTGCCCCTTCCCCACCCCTCCCTCAAATAAATAAATCAATCTTTTAAAAATAATTTAAAAAAAAGGCAATGGAGAGAGAGAAGAGGGGGGGGAGGGTGGGAGAGAGGGACAGAGGGGGAAGCAAAGGAAGGGGGGAGGGCAGAGGAGTGGGGAGAGGTAAGGTGGGATGGATATACAAAAATGGGGGGTGAAGAGCAAAGGGAGAAAGAGTTTTGTGGCTTAAATAGTGGCCCCAAAAGATATATAGTCACCCAGGGCCTCCGAATAGGACTTTATTTGGAAAAAGCGTCTTTGCAGATGTAATTAAGTTAAATATCTAAAGATGAGGTGACTATGGGTTTGGGGGACTGGTGGCTTCAGAGATGAAAGGAGAGGGACTTTGACACAGAGACGGCAGGGGGTGCGTGTGAAGACGGAGGCAGAGGTCCGAGTGATGTGTCCACAGGCCAAGGCATGGGGAGTGCCAAAGACTGCTGACGGCCTCTAGAAGCTAGGAGAAAGACAAGGGACCAGTTCTTCAGAACCTGCAGAAGGAACCAACTCTGCAGATACCTTGATTTCAGACTTCTAGCTCCAGAACTGTGACAGAATCAGTTTCTGTTGTTCCAAGCCACCAAGTTTGTAGTGAGTGGTGATGGCAGCGCTGAGAATCTAACTCATTCTAGGAGATGTTAACTCTTAACCTGGAGAGGGAGAAAGGACCAGGAGGGAGAGGGAAGGAAGGGCAAGGGAGAGGGAAGCAGAGTGAAAGTGGAAAGGAAGGAAAGAGCCAGAACAGTGAGATTGGAGGAGCCAGGGAGCCAGGGAACAGATGTGCCTGCCCCCTCCAGCCTCTCCTTGTGTCCATGTCCCTTGACCCTGGTTCATCTGAGGACTCCCCTCTAGGTTCCCGAGGAGCCCCCTGCATCCTGACATGACACCACCGGCATGAGAATTCCTTCCGCGCCTGCTGGAATACTCCAGAACAACGGCAGTGGGGCACTCATTTGAGGGGTTTACAAAGACCAAGTTCCCCTCTTGCTTTCTGTCTCATGGAGTACAAGCAGGGGCCAGGGAGGAGGTGAGCAGAAGGAGAGGGGGAGAGAGAATCTTAAGGAAGGCTCCATGCCCAGCACAGAGCCCCATGCGGGGCTCCATCTCACAACCCTGAGATCATGACCTGTGCTGAAATCAAGAGTCAGATGTTTAACCCACTGAGCCACCCAGGTGCCCCTGGAGTGTTATTTTTTATTAGTGATAGCAGCTAACCCTTCTGAAACCCTTCCCATGTGCCAGGCACCGAGCTAAATGCCCTACAGGCATCATTTCCATGGGTTTTCCCGACCATTCCATGAGTAGGTTGGAGTGCTATGATCCCACATTAGAGGGAGCAACTGAGGCATATCAGGGAAGTAACGACCCTGCCCAAGGTCATCAGCAGGGGAGGGACATTCTTGGGATTCAAACCCGCAGGCTGATGGTTAACCACTGGACTCCCCTGCTTCTCTCTGTGAGCATGCTTTGAATGAGGATAACCAGGAATTCCCAACATGTTTTCCTACTCTTTTGTTAACTTAGTGAAACCATAATAGATTTTTATTGGTGTTTCAGTTGGGAGAATGAGGACCTGAGTGGTTCTTACCTGGGCTTTTGGCCCTGGGGGCCTCCCCTCTGTTCCTGGGGTCTGCACTCCACTACCTGCACGGGGAGGGCTGGGAGGGCCAAGGAAAATGAGTGGGAAGAAGGAGGCTGAAGTTTCTTTACTTGACTCTGATGTGAAAGTCTGGAACGCCAAGCCCAAAGAGAAGCTCGTTTCTTCACTTGCCCTCTGCTCTTCCCCCCGGACTTCAGGGCCCATACTGCAGCTCCCCCCAGTCACCTCCAGTCTTCCTGCCAGCCTGGAACTCTCCCAGCCCAGCCTCTCCAGGGCCATTATGGTGTCACCTGTGGTTTCCCGCGTGGGGGGTTGGAGTGCGGTGGGGGGAGCACAGACTGGGCTGGAGCCCTGGAGGCAAACCCACCCTCCTGGCTGTGGGACCCTGGAAGAGCCAGCCTCCCCTCTTCTGGGCCTCAGTGTCTTCATCTGACAAACCAAGACAACAATAATATCCACCTCACAAACTGCCCTGTAAATATGTGCCATTTGTTGTATGGCAATTCTATTTTCATAAAGAGATTTTCAGAAGCACAATCATCTGTTGTGTAGGGATGCATACTCAGGCAGACAGGACATGTTAGGAAAAATAAAGACACTGGTCTGGACTAGTTTCTCCATGTGGAAAGCGGGGCAGTTTCCTGCCCTCTCTGACACCTAAATCTACACTTTCAGCACCCTTTCCCCTTTTACCGTCTCCTCTCTGAGCCTTCTAGATCTGAGTGCCCCCCAGTTGAGCATTTAGTCTTAGATCTTTCTCCCACCAGCTTTGTTTTCTACTAAATAACACAAATAAGCCTGGTTTCAAAAAATAATGCATGTAAATTGGCATGCATGAGTTTACGTGTTCCCCCTGCCTGAGTAGGTATTTGCATTTGAACCAGGCTGTTTTCATGACACCGAATCCATTGAATGATGAGAATTTCAGGCATCTTAGCCAATTGTAATGGGTGGTAATATTAGGGGGCCTATTTTCTAGTCACCTTCCCGGGTAGATGGTCCATCTCTCTGCTCCCTCATGCTTTTCACTGGCACTGCCTCCTGACATTATAATGGTCTATTCAGATCTGTCTCCCTTGCTAGATTATGAGGTCCTTGAGGGCAGAAGCTTTGAGGTCTTCTTTCTAGCCCCTGCATGCAAAAATGTTCGATGAATGAATGCATGTCTGTTGCTTATTATTGCAAACTACTTTGGAAGCATTTGAAAAAAAGCTGCATTTTTTTTTCTCATATCCTGGCAACTCTTTCTGATTCCTTAGAATTCCAGTGGCCACCAAACACATATGCTACTGAGCCACTGAAATGTGGCTAGTCTGAATTGACATGTAAAACACTAGACATCAAACACTAGATTTCCTTGACTTCATATGAAAAAAAATGTAAACTATCTCATTGTATTGAAAATATCTCATTAATATCTCATTTATAAATTTTATACTGATTTAGGTTAAAATGATATTTTGGTTATATTTAATAAAAATAGTATTAAAATTAATTTATTATTTAATATTTAATCATTACGATGATTAAAGCTTGTTTCCTCTTATCTTGTCTAATGCAGCCACCAGAAAATTTAAAATTGCACAACATGGCTTGCATTATATTTCTACTGGAAAGCGTTGCCTTAAGTCCCTGATCACATGTGCAAGTTTTCTTCACTTCCCTGGGGAGTAATTCACCTGAGTCTGGAAGCAGAGACTTATTTCCAGGAGCAAAGGAGCACCCAACAGTAGCTTTTCCTCTCTTGGCCTTTATTCCCTCTAACACTGTCTTTCTCCTTCCAGTTTCTCTGGTGGGGAGGATGCCATCAGCCTGTAAATGCCAGCAGCTCAGTCCTGCTTGAGCCAAAGCATCATTTCTATCAGCACTGGGTCTGTAGCACAGGTTCTTTTCAGTCCTGGTTGGCTGAGCACGTCTTGTTCCTAAGCCTAAAAATCCCTATTCTGGGACAACTTAATAAGTGGGGTCGACAAGCATGAAAAAGTTAGCGGAGGAGGAGAGGGTAGCCCTGCCAGGAGAGTGGGTACCCCTTGGTGTGGGGCTTGCAGTGACTACCAGGAAGCACGAGGAGGCTTCCAGAGCCAGGAATGTGCTGATTCTTGATCCACATACCAGTTATGTGGGTGCTGTCAAGTTATGAAAAGTCTTTTCTTTTTAAAGATTTTATTTTTAAGTAATATCTATACCCAGTGTGGGGCTCGAATGCCCCAACCCCGAGATCAAGAGTCACATACTCCACTGACCAAGCCAGCCAGGTGCCCCTATGAAAATAAATATACATCTTCAAACTGTATACATCTATGATTTGTTTCCTTTCCTGTAGATATGTTTATATTTCATTAAAATTTTACATAGTAATAGCAATAGAATATGAGTGAGAATCCCACAAAATATGATAAGGAAAGAATTAAAGCCCTGTGAAAATAATTGTCTAGGACAGAATATGAAAAATCTTCCATTGTTTCAAATAAATCAGATAGGCTAAGATTAAATATGGCATTTGCAGCAGAAAGATTAAGATGGCCCCATGATCCACCTGTGGTTGTGCCCTTATGGATCCCCTCCTCCTGAGGTTGGGCAGAACTGTGACTAGCTTCTGAACAACAGAATATATGATTACATGTACATGATTACCATACATAAGATGCTGCTGCAGTCCCTGCATCCCTTGCTAGCTTGGAGGAAGCAAGCATCCATGCTGGGGGACTTCCTGTGGCAAGGACACACCACGTGGTGTGCTAGACACCACCTCTAGCAGCTGAGGGTGGCCTCTGACCAACAGTCAGCAAGAATCTGAAATCTTAGTTCTAAACCATGAGAAACTGATTTCTGCCAACAATGTGAAGGACGTTGAAAGCAGGTCCTTCCCCAGTCAAGCCTCGATTGAGAATGCAGTCTCAGCTGACACTTTAATTGCACTCTAGTGAGATCCTAAACAAAGGACCCAGCTGAGCCATGCCAGGATTCCTGACATACAGGAACTGGTAGAAAATAAATGTGTGTTGTTTTAAGCTGCTAAGTTTGTGGTAATATTGTTACACAATAATAGAAAACTATTACAGCAGTAAAGAAAACAAAAATACAGCTCAGCACCTGACCTGCACTAGGCTGTTGGTTGAAGCTTGTTGAATGAAAGAATTCTAAGATACAGGTTTTCAAAGATTCAATCTCTCTTTCCATATCCTTCTTTCTGTCTCTCCCTCCCTCACCTACGCGCACACACACACACACACACACACACACACACACACACACACACACATGAATGAGCTTCAGGCATCCCTTATGGATGGTTTACTGTGTAGGGGAAAAAATCTATTTGAAAATAAGTTTTTAAAAAATGAAATTAATCTATATTGTAGACATGTTAGAAAGCACAGGTTAGCAAAAAAGAACGTAAAACCACCAATTTCTTCATTGAGCATGTATCAATTCTGTAACACCCATAAGTAACCATCATTGACATACATAAAGATGGTAATTTGTGCATTTGTAAAAATAATATATGTTCACTGTAACAAAGTTTAGAAAGCATAGTAAAATAAAATGAAGAAACTGAAAGTCACCAGTAATCCCACTCAAAGAGATAATCCCGCTTAACGAGGTGACATGCCATCTATATACATATGTGTATTAGTCAGCTCCGGCTGCCAGAACAACAGAAATTTATTTCTTACAATTCTGAAGCCTGGAAATCCAAGATCAGGGTGGTTGGGTTCTGGTGAGAGCTCCCTTCCTGGCTTGTAGATGGCCACCTTCTCCCTGTATCTTCACGTGGCGGGGCGGGGTGGGGTGGGCGAGAGTGTGTGAGCACATGAGCTCTCTGATGTTTCTTCTTCTTCTTCCTTTTGTTGGAGAGGGCGAGAGGGCAGGGGGAGGGGCACAGGGAGAGGGAAAGAGAGAATCCCAAGCAGGCTCCAGGCCCAGCATGGAGTCCAATGCGGGATCTGATCCCATGACCCCAAGATCATAACCTGAGCCGAAATCAAGAGTTGGACACCTAACCGACCGAGCCAGGCGCCCCTGGTGTTTCTTCTTATAAGGAATTAATCCTTTTGTATTAAGGCTCCACTCTTATGACCTCACTGAACCTTAATTACCTTCCTGCAGGCTCAGTCTCCAAATACAGTCACATTGGGGCTGGGGCTTCAACTTGTGATTTTGGGGGGAGACACAATTCAGTCTATAGCAGTGTGTTTTTTTTATTTAAATTTAATTTTTAAAAACAGATTTTAAAAATTAAAAGTGGGACTTTGTTCAGTTTTCACTTAGCAGAATATCCTATTTCCTCACATCATTTGATATTCTTCTACAATATTTTTATTGGTGGTATAGTATTCCTGTGTGATAGCTGCATAATGGCGGTCCGGATGTACCAGTAGCTGTTTAATGGTTCCTGTAGGATTGGGTACTTAAATGGTCTCCAACTCTATTCCATCATAAAGATAGAGGAATTAATATGCTTGTAATTTAATATGCTTTGTGTATAGGCATGATTAATTCCTTCAGGATATATAGAAGGCATTATCTTGAAGAATTATCAAAAAGGAGTCCCTATATCTTTGCCTTTGTTCTAAACTATGTTACAGGGGAAAAGAGAAAGGCAGACTTATTTGGAATTTAGATCTTGGATTTCCCCTGTAGCTTTATAAGCCTCAGGGTGTGGCTCAAGGAAAAAATGTTATCAGGGAGCCAAGGAGTTACCCAGGAGACTGTGGGTAAGGAGGAGCTTCTAGGGGCCTTTGGCACGTATGTGCTTTGTGTCCTGAGGCCATGTGTGGGGGGCAGTCTTCAGCCCCTTTGGAGAGATGTCAGGGAGGTGGAGTGTCATCTTACAAATTTGAGATGGACCTGGCAAGGGTATGTTAGAGCCTTATACTTGTGTTCTAGATTATAGAAAGAAGCAAGGCCAGAAGAGAATCCATGCCAGCAAGCACATGGCCAGGCTCACGGGAACTATTGGTGTTGGGTGGTGTTAAGGAGATGGTTTTTGGCCAAGACATCAACCTATTCAAATCCTGCTTTGGA
The DNA here is from genome assembly GCF_009762305.2 of Zalophus californianus. Lineage (NCBI taxonomy): Eukaryota > Metazoa > Chordata > Mammalia > Carnivora > Otariidae > Zalophus > Zalophus californianus. The sequence goes on along the minus strand of NC_045595.1, from coordinate 39,437,771 downwards.
CCACCTTTTCTTGGGAAAGATAAAGGCAGAGAGAACAAAACTAAGGAATATACTGTAGAAGGCCGTCTGTTGGTTTTGCCTTCCCAGCATTCACTCTCCATTCTTCTGATAACAGGACCCCAGTGCTCCTTTGGGGACCAGCCCTTGCCGACTCTCTGTCCAGAGGTGGGTACAAAGCCCAGATCTGACCAGGCCACAGTAGATGCAGTCATAGACTTGTGAGCAGGCCTAGCCAATGGAGGCCTGCCAGGCCTCCTGCCTGATCTAAGAGAAAAGAAGGGCTCCATTTCTTTCTACTGGTATAGAATGGAAGCCTTGAGTTGATGGTGGTGCTTACCGCTCAAGAATGAAGGGAAGTGGAGGTGACAAACGGAGAAATATTGAGTCTTGATGAGAGTGCTGGAGTTCCTGAATGTGGCCATAATGGAAGCTTCCAAAGTGAGTGTCCCTCCGCCCTTCCTTTCTCCCCTCCCCTTATGTGCCTCACCTCAAGCCTGCACTTTGTTTTTTAGGCCAATTTGAATTGGATTTCTTTTTCATTGGCAACCAAAAGGGTTGTGAATAAAATATATTTATATTTAACTGGGACTCCCCATCCATCTCAATGGAGAGTTCTGGTGAGCTATGCTATAGAACCTTTTTATCCGAGTTCATGGGGTACCTGTGACATAGCACCAAAGTGGCTCATATATGAATTTCCAGTCTTACCACCACAATGACAGGAGAGAGAGGGAGGGAGAGAACATTTGTCCAAAGGTAGAGTGAGGGTAGTTCCACAGAGGAGAACACCCTTGTGAAGAGGCAGAAGTGGCTGGGTTGTCCTTGCTCTTCTTTCTTAGCCCCATGGAAGGAGGAGACAAAGAGAGAACACATCTATGGGTGCATGACTTTTGGAACTCAGTCAGTGCTCTGTTATACCTTCGGGGACTGTGGCCCATCTGAGTCTTTGAATTAGACCCAAACCTCCATCCTTGCTCTGTGGGGTGGGGAGAGAGGAGGTCATTAGCTCCACTTAGCCAACCAACTCCACGGGCTGGAGGCCAGTATGGCTGAGAACATGGGCAGTACTAGTGACCTAGCCACCTGGTCACCCCTCACAAGGGCTGCCTACTCTGAAGACTCTGTCCTTCTGGTAACCCAGTTTCTCAGCCCTCCTCCTGTTTTTGTCTCACCTCCTAACCACTGCTGCTGTCTTACTCTCACCCTGTGTTTCCCCTAAAGAGTAGGCTCTAACTCGGATAGTTAGCCACTGCCCACCATAGAGCTTCCCTGTTGGTCAGAGTTCTTGCACCTGGCCTCCTCATTGGCTGCTGGGCTCCCTTAGGTCTATCTACAGATGGCAATTTGGGGCTAGTAGGTCCAATTAGACTGTGGTCAGGGTGGAGGTGGTGGGAGGTGGCACATAATGCAACGTCTGGCTTCAAATGGGACAGTGTCTGGTTTTTCCCTCAGAACAGAAAATCCCAAGAAGGTTCTAGAATGCTCCCCTTGGCCCATCTCTCCTAACCCAGGTGGAAAGAATATGTAGTATATTATTACGTCTATCTGGGTGAGAGCCTGTACAAGCATTCAGATGTTCAGGCCATTTGACACCAGAGCTTTTTTTTTTTTTTTACATATTTTTATTTCCTTTCCCTCCCTTACCCCTCTTTTTTTCAAGTCGTCTCTAATCATGTAAGCCAGACCTTGTTGCTTCAGCTAGAGGTATTTTCTTTCAGGCTTAGTCTTCCTTCAGCCATCAAATGTAGGACCCTGTCCTGGAAGCTCAGCCACTGGTAAGCCATTTTTAGTCACACCTCCTAGATGGTGCACCTGGTGAGAGGTAGCCTGGACACCAGACCCTTCCATCTGTCATAGCAGGCCACTGGAAAAGCCCCAGCCTAGCCATTTCACCCAGAAAGATGGAAAAGAGGTTGCCTTTTTGAGTCACCTTCCCTTACTTTGCAGAGCTGGTTCTCAAAGTATGATCCCCAGAGTAGCAGCATCGAGAAAACCAATTTGTCTGAAAGACACATGCTCAGTTCCCAGCCCAGATCTACTAGGTCAGAAGCTGTGGGTGTGAGAGCCAGGGATCTGTTATCACAAGGCTTTTAGGTGATTCTAATGATCTGTAGAGTCTGAGAACCCGTGGCTGACAGCATGGTGTCACAGGGGTTGAGTTTGTGTGTGGTGAAAGTGTTCACAGCTGCTGACATTACCTGTAGCGACGGCGCGCGCCGCTCTGAGGTAAGCACCTTATGTGTATCATCTAGTGTAGGGGCTCTCACCCTGCATGAACATTAGAATCAATGAGAATATTTTGAACAATACGGTATTTCCCCCTTACCCAAGGTTTTGCTTTCTGTGGCTTCAGTTACCCCAGAGTCTACTGTGGTTTGCAAGCAATCGTCCGAAGGTCAGTAAGTAACCTGACGCTACATCACAAAGCCTCTGTCATTCACCTCAGTGCATCTCCTCACCCAGGCATCTCACTGTCTCACGTCATCGTGAGATGAAGTGTGAGTACAGTACAATATGGTAGTTTGAGAGAGACCACATGCACATAAATTTTATTATGGTATATTATAATTGTTCTATTTTATTAATAGTTGTGGTTAATGTATAAATTAGGCACAGTGAGAGATTAAACTCTATCATAGGTTTGTATGTACAGGGAAAAACATAGTAGATACAGGGCTCGGTCCTGTCGGTGGTTTCGGGCATCCCCTGGGGTGTTGGAACATAACCCTGAGGATAAGGGGGGGCTACTGTCCTGGTGCTTGGGCCAACTGCAGATGAACAGAAGCAGATTGCTGGTGGAGATCCAGCCAATGGGGGCCTCTTTAAACTCCCAGTTGCTTCTGATTCACAGAGAAGGTTGAGAGGCACACCTCTGGCCCCTCTCTGACACCTTGCAGCTGTGTGACTTAGGGAACACTCCCATGGCCACCTCCCCCACCTTGATTTCTGAGTCTTTAAAAAAGGAGTGGTGATTCCCAGCCTCTTGCCCCCCAAGACTGTTATGTGTAATAAATGAAATAACAGATGTGAAATCTTGTAACTGCTCTTAAAATTATGAACAAGATGAGCTGGAACTCCCAGTTCGAGAACAGTGAGAGACCCAGAATTTCTTGCAGGAGATTGGGGCAGGTGCAGGGTCAGAGGAGAACTCCCCTCCCCTAACCTCCTCTGGCTCTGACTTTCCATTTAGATTTACTTCTCCATCTTTGCCTACCACACATGCTCTGTCCTACCCCAATTCTCCTCTGGCCAAACTTGTACCAATTCAAGCTCAAGGCTATGTGTAGGACAGACTCTCCTGAAGGTCAGGGCTACATCAAAGGCCTGTAGCAAACCATAGCAAACACTTCTCAATTGCTAGTCAGTCTTTATGTCATTCTCACTTCCAGGAGCTGGTTGCCGTTCTTCTCCATTTGTGCCCCAATAGCCCACCGTCTTGCTACCCCTCCCCTCTCCACCCTAGCTCCCTGCCTCCCCAGATTCACTTGTTCAGTCTGCCTATCCCACCACCCCAGGGTTCTTCAGCTCTTTGTCTCCGTTCTATCCCATCCCTGCCTAGCCTGAGGGGGGATAGCTGAAATTCTCATCAAGGAGTTTTGCTAAATGGAAACACTTGTCTCCTTGAAAAGGAATTCTGCCCCAGTTTTTCTCCTCCCTCCCCTCCTCCCCCTCCCTTCCCCGCCTCCTCCCTCCCCTCCTCCCCGCCCACCCTCCTCCCCTCTTCTTCTTCTTTCTCCTCCTTACTCTTCTCCCTCTTCCTCGTCTTCTTCCTCCTCCTCCTTCTTCTCCTCCTCCCCCTTCTTCTTCTTCCTCTTCTTCTTCTTCTTTTTCTCCTTCTCCTTCTTCTTTCCTTCCTCCTCCTGCTCCGGGTCCTCCTGCTCCCCACTATACAAGCGGATCTCTTAAGAACACCAGCTCTGGAGGCAGCCGTTCAGAGTTCATAGCCAAGATTTGACTGTACAGGGGTTATGTCACCCCTCGCTACTCCAAGTATGGTCCACAAGCCAACACTATCAGCATCAATTGGGAGCTTGTTACAAGATGCAGACTCTCAGGCCAGCCCTAGACCTACTAAATAAGGATGTGCTTTTCAACAAGACCCCCAGGTGAATCATTTGCACATTAAAGTCTTAGAAGCCCCATTCTAATTTCTCTGAGCCTCAGTTTCCTCATTTGTAAAATGGAAATAATGCAGGGTTGGGGGCTGTGAAAATTACACGAGATGATGCATGCAAACATAAAGCATGGTGTCTTGGAGAGCCATGGATAAATGATAGCGAATATTATTAGCTCTTGAGCTGTAACAGCACTATGACTGCATTAGGGATTGTTTTTCTAGCCCAGTATACAACCTCCCAGGATGCCAGGACCCTCAGTGTACAGTGATCGCTCTGTGCTGGGGCCAGGTGGATGGGAATTGAGGGCAAAGCAACCCCTGAGGTTTCAGGACTTTGGAGTCAGGAAAGTGAGAAATCAGCCTGGACACTAAGCAGAAGACAAAGGTTGAGGAGTTTAGGCTCTGCCGACTTGCGTCTGCACATTCAGGTGTGCTGAGGCAGATGCATAGCCATGGGGTCCATGCATGGTGTCTTCTTGGTGGGATGTGTTTACTCATGGCACATAATTGAAAATATCATTTGCATGTTAAAAATGGGTAGAGAGTACACAGTGTGGTTTCATTTCTAGCAAGTTCTAGAACAAACTAAACTAAACTAGGGTGATAGAAATCAAAATATTGGTTGCTTATTGAAGGGTAGGTTAAAGGGTTTGAGGGAAATTTCTAGAGGGATAGAACTTTTGAGGGGGATAGATCTTGATTGGAGTATGGGCTAGTGTGCACTGCAATGAATCAAACTTTACTTCATTTTAATTCTTTTAAAACAAAAGCTGGGAATAGAAGGGAGAGACCACAGACACCCCCTCCCCTTTTCTCAGTCTAGGAATTAACCTGACCTCTGATAATAAAGGCCCTCTGCCCTAAGCCCAACCTCAGCAAATTACCTACAAGCTGGGGCCAGTGTAGACAATGCCCAGAGCCAGTGTGGACTACAGTGAAGGTGAAAATCCTTGGTGAGACTTCCCCAGCGGCCTTAGGCCAGATTTCCAGCCCCACAGGACTCTGGCTCAAACATCTCAGTGAAAAGGAGCATTAGACTTCTCCATATGTCCCACACCATGCAGCCTGTGACTTCTATTTGTCCCCAAATTATTTTTTCTTTGTGTGGTTTTTTTTTTAAGATTTTATTTATTTATTTATTTATTTTTTATTTATTTATTTAAGAGAGAGCGAGCATGAGAGAGCATAAGCAGAGGGAGTGGCAGAGGGAAGAGCAGAGGGAGAGGGACAAACAGACTCCATGCTGAGATGCTGAGCTGGGAGCCCAATGAGGGGCTCAAAACCAGGATCCTGACCGAGATCATGACCTGAGCCAAAGGCAGAAGCTTAACCAATGGAGCCACCCAGGTGCCCCTATTCATTTTTTTTTTTTTAAGTAAACTCTACATTCCAACTCATGACCCCAAGATCAAGAACCACATGCTCCACCCACAGAGTCAGACAGGCACCCCTGTTTGTCCCTAAACTATTATGGCATAGCCCTCACAGAGTTGATTCTGGGAAATTTGCTCTTTTCGGTGTCCCTGTGGATTGGGAACATTTGCCAAGGTACCACTTTGCACCTCTGAGAATAGTCCTTCACATTTTTCGTCTCTGGGCTGCTGGCCTTCCCCCATCACTCCATAAACTTGGCCTCAAGTGATCACTGCCAGGCTGTGCTGTGTTCCAATGGACACCTTCTTCAGTAGCCACGCCTTGGCCTGGAAAGGGGCACTGAATTCCCTGCCATCCCTTAACTCAGTCTGTGTCCTGGGCCAGCTCCTAACACCCTGGGGGACCATACTTTAACCTAACACAGGCCTTTCTTCACCTCAGGGTTTTGCCCAATAAAGAGAAAGTTTTCTCCTCTAACTCTTCATTTCCTGTCTCAGGATTAACTTCTTCCTGGGAGAATCAGCAATAAGATGTCTATTCCTTTGAAACTCCATTGCACCTTCAGTGGGGAAAACCTCAGAGGGTGGCTGGATTATTCAGACCACACACACACACACACACACATACAAGCATGCACACACACTTGAGCACAGAAACAGGAAATGACTTCTATTTGATGGTTGCTGACAGAGTCCCTACCAGAACACAGGTCTCCTGGCTTCTAGGACAATTCTAGTTCATTTGACTGGGGCTGAAATTTAGCCTCCACCAGGGAACTTATTCTGCTTGCGACTCCACTGCACGATTCTGACAAGCCACTTAATGTCTCTGCAGCTCAGCTTCTTGACAGTAATTGGGGATGATAATAGTTACCTACTTCACAGGGATATTCAGCAGCTCAATTAGTAAAAGCTTCTAAAGTGCTTGAGTCCCATTATTACTTGTAATGGAGTATGTCTGCCAGGGTTGGCCGGGCTGTTGGCTCTTGGTGGGAAATGCTCTTTCCAAGGAGGAACCATAAAGATACGAGCTCTAGGGATCTGGGAAAATAGAAGTACAGCCCAATGCTTCTAGACGTTTCCAAACCCTCCATGTCATTTGACTATTAAGAGGAGTTGTTAGTGTGGAGTGCTCAGTGGAGGAATTTCTGCCTCCCAAAGTGATCCTTGAGTATATAGCCATGGACATACCCATCGTCAAATTGATTGCATTGCACTGCATGGATTCACAAGCATCAAATTGGGACAAGAAGGTGATAAGGAAGGGCTGCTTCAGGTTCTTGGAAGTAAAGTTGTGTTTAGAGTTATCCAAGTAAAATTTGTTCCCAGTGGTGGTAGATAGCCATCTGTATTCGTTAAGATACAGGGTAAGCTGCCAAACAAAGAGTTCCCAAAGCTTACGCAAGCTCTAAGTCATCTCGCTCATGTCACAGTGCAGAGGTGGCAATCGGGGATGGGGATGGGATGGCTCCATTCTCAACACATGGCCCCTGCTTGTGACTCCATTTCTCACCTCCCAACCAGCAGGAAGGGGGAAGGGACCAATAGCACTCAACCACTTTTTCCTAAAGATAAGATTCCAAATTGGTACCATCGTTGCACTTTCTAGCTCGCTGGCTAAACTTAGTCTAATGGACATGCCAAATTGCGAGGGAGGCTGGGAAATGTAGTCTTTACCTGGGCAGTCTTTACACTGAAAGGACAGGAGGCATGGGGGTGAGGGGGGCGTGAGGATGAGTAGTCTGCCGCACCATCCTTAAGAGAGACCAGGACCCTGCAAATGTGTAATTGAAGAGTGCCAGAACATCCAAAACTCTGGTGGTGGCCTCATTGGGAATAATCACAGTAGTAGGTTTGGAATGTGCTTATAATTTACTGAATAAGAAGAAAGAAGAAACGTCAGGCTTCCTGAAAGAAAATGTGAAGATAGAAACAAAGGGCGCCTGGGTGGCTCAGTGGGTTAAGGATCTGACTCTTGATCTCAGCTCAGGTCTTGATCTCAGGGTCGTGAGTTCAAGCCCTGTGCTGGGCTCCACACTGGGTGTGGACCTACTTAAAAAAAAAAAAGAAACTAGGCCTATGCCACTGAGGCCTTTTAACCTCTTTGAAAGACTACTAGAAAACAGTGCTCCCCTGTGCCCAGGAGTCTGACTTGTGCAAGAAGCCTCCTTCCAGCTGGGGGTTTGAACTTCTAGCTCTTGATCCTGCATCAGTGTTGGAAGGGGAAGAGGAGGGGTACAGGAACTCTCCCAGAGGGTAGCATCAGTTATACATTGAAAAAGGAGGTTCTCTACATTTTGTTAAAGGAGGAGGAAGAGAAGGGGGGAGGAGGAGGGAGAGGAGAGAAGGTGCAGAAGGGTGGGTGGGGAGGAGGAGAAGGTGGAGACACCTCCCTGGGGCACTTCAGAACCCCTCCAGGCTGCCCTGCAACTTTCGGGAATAATGTAATTTGCATGTGACTTGAATGACAATCTGGTTGGTGAATTGGAATACCTGGAGAGAGAGACCAAGCCAGCCAGCCAGACAGACTTTGTAAAGCGGTTGCCATTTGGGGGGGACCTTGCTGCTAAGATTGCTAATATAACAGCCCTCTGATATGTTCAGAGACTGCTTTTCCCTCAGCGCATTTATGCCTAAGCCCCTCCACTTTCAAAATTAGAACAGAAAAATGCCCTCCTGGAGAATTTATTCTAAAAGATTATAGAATGGAGCTGGGGAAAACAGAGACTGAATCAGAAAGATGAACTTTTTATTTGGAAAAACTTAACGCATATACAATAAATCCAGCTACAGCAATCACCAACTGCTGACCAATCTTGTTTGCACCCCCAGCTTCCTGTCTTCCCCCTGGATTATTTTGAGTAAATCCCAGGATTGTGTCATTTTTATCTGTATATTTCAGTGTGTGTCTCTAAAAGATAAGAATTCTTTTACAAAAGACATAAAACCATAACGCATAATCACACTTTAAAAATCAATAATAATTACTTAATATAACCAAATATCTCATCATTGTTTAACTCTCTCCACGTCTCCCCGCCCCCCATTTCCAGGCGTGGGCGTGCGCTTGCACACCCCACGCGCATGCGCACACGCTCTCTCTCAATTGATTTGTTTACATCAGGATCCCAACAAGGTCTACTTGTTGCATTTGGTTGCTATGTCAGGTGTCTCTTTTTTTTTTTTAAGATTTTATTTATTTATTTGAGAGAGAATGAGAGAGAGAGAGAGAGAGAGAGAGCATGAGAGGGGGGAGGGTCAGAGGGAGAAGCAGACTCCCTGCCGAGCAGGGAGCCCAATGGGACTCGATCCCGGGACTCGAGGATCATGACCTGAGCCGAAGGCAGTCGCTTAACCAACTAAGTCACCCAGGCGCCCTGTCAGGTGTCTCTTAAATTCATTTTAATCTACAGTTTCCCACCTCATTTATTTTCCCCCCTTTACAAGGTCAAGTTTTCCAAGGTCTGGATTCGCTGGTGTCACTGAACACATTCCTCATTCTATGCATTTCCTGATGATTGGCTATTAGATCCTGAGGCTTGGTCTTGGGGTCTCATGTAGGTTAGATTTGACTTCGTCAAGGTGTGTGTTCCTACAGCAGGAGGGCCATCGTGCCCGGTTTTCCCTCTGCGCTCTTAGCAGACAGTGATGATCATTTGCCCCAACCATTATTTCAGTAGGGATTTGCAAAAATGGGATATTCTAATTCTTTCATTCGTTCTTAATTATTTACTAGCTGGAATTGATTCTATAGACAGCTATTTGTGGTTACCCTGAGGAACAATTCATACAGGAAAGATAGGATAAAGACTTGATTCTTACCCTTTACTTACTAGTTTTCAAAATAATAAATTGTTTCCCTGTCATCTTCCAAGAGGACTGAGAGGGTTTTTTGTTTGTTTTTGTTTTGTTCTTTATGAGCTCATGAATTTTTACATATGCAGTGTGATTCAGTTCTTTGTGGTTAATTCTTTTTTTTAAAGATTTATTAATTTATTTGAGAGAGAGAATGAGACAGAGAGAGAGCATGGGAGCGGGGAGGGAGAGGGTCAGAGGGAGAAGCAAACTCCCCGCTGAGCAGGGAGCCCGATGCAGGACTCGATCCCGGGACTCCAGGATCATGACTGGAGCCGAAGGCAGCCGCTTAACCAACTGAGCCACCCAGGCGCCCCTATGGTTACTTCTTATTAATCCTCAAATGGTCCTATTGTTGGCCCTTGGGATCTTCTCTAAGCTGACTCCTGAATCCTTTTGACATGACCTTACTAGTCTTTGATAGCTTCCTTGTTTTCTGTTATGAGTAGATGGCCAAGCTTATCTTAAATATTTCCTGCCCTAGACCTGAAATCAGTCATTTCTCTAAAGAGCTTGGTTTCTCTTAGTGGTATTTAGAGAACCAAGTCTGGGCAATTCAGTTTTTAAGACAATGTTTTTATTTAATTTGAAAATAAAGTATAAGTGCTGTAAACACAACTTTAATTCAAGGACTAAATGAAAAAGTTGAACAAGGATGCTCTAGAAAATCACTGTTCAATAGAACTTTCTGTAATTATGGACATATCCTTACATCTGAGCTATCCAATATGGTGGCCACTAAGGCATGTGACTTTTGAGAGTTTGGAATGTGGCTAGTGCAATTGAGGAACTGATTTTTAATTTTAATTTTAAACTAATTTAATTTTAAATTTCAATAATCACATGTGGCTAGTTAATACCTTATCAGACAGTGCTAGAAATCTAGAATCCCAGTGATTAAATTCCACAACTATGTTTTTTTTTTTTAAGCACCATCCCTGTGCAAGATAGAAAACTGAATAGTATACTGTCATTCCTGCAAGAATCTTCTAGTATATTATAGTAAAGGAAATAAGATAATCCCCTAATAATTTCAGTGTAACCAAAATGGTAATTGCTAGCCAAGTTGCAAGGCAATGAGAATTCTGAAAAGAGAAATATATGTTAATAATCTGGGATGGTAAGAAGTGGATTCATGGAAAAGATTACATCAAAAGATTTTTTTTTATAGGAACCATGACCTTTGTTATTTTATTTTTATTTTATTTTTTGGAGTTCTTAAAAAATGGACTTTGTTTTTGGAGACAGGTAACTGAGAGGAAAATTATAGAATTCTCATATACCCACTGCCCCAACACATGCACAGCTTCTCCTCTTATCAACATCCCCCACCAGAGTAGTACATTTGTCACAATCAGTGAACCTGCATTGACACATCATAATCACACACAGGCCATAATTTACATTAGGGTTCAGTCTTGATGTTCATTCTGTGGTTTTAGACAAATGCATATGGACATACATCCATCACTCTAGTAGAGTACAGGTATTTTCACTGCCCTGAAAATTTGTGCTGTGCCTATCAATCTCCCCACCCCTACCTCCAGGCATCCACTGACCTTTTTACGGTCTCCGTAGTTTCAGTTTTTCCAGAATATCATATAGTTGGAATCATATAGTATGTAACCTTTTCAGATTGACTTCTTTCACTTACTAATCTGCATTTAAGATTCCTCCATGTCTTTTCATTGCTTGCTAGCTCATTTCTTTTTAGCGCTGAATAATATTCCATTATCAGGATGTGCCATTCAGTAGTTATCCATTCACCTACTCACGGACATCTTGTTTTGTTCCAAGTTTTGTCATTTATGAACTGCATTACAAAAGCTGCTCTAAACACCCATGGGTAGGTTTATGTATGGACATAGTTTTCATTTCATATGAGCAAATAAGAAGTATGATAGTTGGATTGTATGGTAAGATTATGTTTAGTTTTGAAAAAAACTACTGAACTACCAAAGATGCTTTTAAAACTACAGTACTGGTAGTGGTAGTAGTAATAACAATAATAATAATAATCCCTTTCATTTGTTGAGTGCATGCTCTGAACCAAGAGCTTGATATATAATAACTTATTTAATTTAATCCTAATAGCCCTATAAGGTAGTTTTTTTTTTTTTACAAATTTATTTATTTATTTCAGAGAGACAGAGAGTGTGCACGAGCAGGGGGAGAGGCAGAGGGAGAGGGTGGGAAACAGAATCCCCACTGAGGGCAGAGCCAGAAGCGGGGCTAAATTGCCCTACTGGGAGATCATGACCAGAGCGGAAACCAAGTCAGATGCTCAACCAACTGAGCCACCCAGGTGCCCCTAATGTTCATGCTTTTAACCCCTCACTTTACAGAGGAGCAAATGGAAGCTTTAAGGGAATAATGACTTGCTCAGGGTCCCCCCACCCCCACCCCGGCTCCCAAGGAGAACTGGAATTCAAACCCAGGTCTGTCTCACTCCGAAGTTCTTGTCCTTCACTTCTGTGTCTAACTCTCTGAGCCCAAAGTTTACACAAAAACTTTAAAAATATGCCAAATTATCTTTTCTTCTTGGAGCCCTCCTGAATAAAGGTCACTTTCCTTCTGCACCTCTGAAAGCCTGCTTGCGAAGAAGCAGGATGACCTTCTTCCGAGAGTGAAGGGGAATACCAAGGTGGACATGGAGGGAGAGCCCACTGTAAATAGCAGAGCTGACGGCTCTCAGGGGCCCACGTGAGGCTGTGCACCCTCTGAACGCCTCTGTCTAGCCCCTCAGCACTTCTCTCCCAACCTCCGTTTTTCTATTCCCACGGCTGGCTTGATGCTGGGGTCTCTGGCTCCTTTCTAAAGCTTGTACACAGGTTCTACTTCCCTGCCCAACCCTGTGAGTAGGCCTTGGTGATGCTGTCTCCCAGTGCTTCTTCTGGACACTGTCCTTTCCCAGCTCCCTTACTGGCAACTTTGCCCCAACCCTGGGCCTCACAAAGGCTTCCTGCAGCCTGGTTTCAGTGGAAAGCCTCAGGCTTGTTTCCTTATCTGTAAAATGAGGATGTTAACAGTACTTGCTCATAGACTTCTTTTTCAATTGCTTTTTTTTTCAATTTCCTTTTTTTTTTTTTAAAGCAATCTCTTTGCCGAACATGGGGTTTGAACTCACGACCCCAAGATCAAGAGTTGCAAGCTCTACCAACTGAGTCAGCCAGGTGCCCTATCTCATAGATTTCTTGATAGGCTGACATGCAATAACACTTGTAAAACTCTTAGCTTAGCACCTGGTATGTAGTAGGCATTCAATAAATATTTGCCATTAATAATAATGGTTACACAAACAATGATAGATGGCCCTTGGTTTGGGAGAAAGCTGGAGCAAGTAACATTGTAATTGGGTTCATGTAACTTGGTTACTTGAGTGCTAAGAGCTCTGAAATAACTGATGAGCAACTGGGTTCAAGATCATGGTCTTCTTTTTACCTGTTAGGTGGCCTTGGGTAGTTACTTACTTTTCTGGAGCCTCAGTGTCCTCCTGTGTAGACTGGGAATCATAACCTGCTGCCGTCTCCTGGCCTTTGCACTGCCATTCCCTCCCCTGGATGTTCCTGCCAGAACTCTGCATGGCTCACTCCCTTGCCTCATTCACGTCCCTGCTCAATGCCAGCTCCTCAGAGAGCCCCCCCCCCCCCCCCCCCCCCCCGCCAACACTGTCACTAAGCCTTGCTCTAACTCCATGATAGAGCTTATTATCATACAGGTGCCATGGGCGGTCTTCCTCGCCTCCTCCCAGAAGTCGAAGCTCAAAGAGGTAGGGACACATCTAGCTTGCTCACTGCTGGGGTTCCAGCTCCAAAGATGGCACCTAGGACACAGTTCACTCTCAATGAACATTGTTGAGAGAGAAAATTGTGTAAGAAGATCTTTTCAATGTATAGAGACCTAGAGCCATAAGTATTTGCAGCTAGTTTCTGGGCCATCTGGAGAACAGCGTGAAAGGTCTGCAGATTGAATTCAGCAAGGTGACACACCTAACATGCTCAGCCTTGCTGAGAGAGGCGGCTTTTTAGAACCATACCTTATTCTGTTGGTTTGTGATGGGCTTTAAGGAATCCTGCCAGCGCCAGAGGGAGACAGGGCAAACCGTGATGGAAGTGTTCTCGTCACCTCCTTGGGGTGCTGGCCAACTCAGTGATGTACTCCTCTCTCTTTCAGCCCCTACCTGCACCTGAGGGCTTGGAGAGTCCCCTCTACTCCTTCCCTTCTGGTAAAGGATTTATAGAAGTTTTCCAGGGCCGGCCTGGACTTAAACCATCATGTGATTATAAAACCCCCTACCTCTCCCAGGGAGTTTTGCTTTTATTTTATTTTATTTTTAAGTTTTTTTAGAGAGAGAGAATGCATGAGCAGGGGGAGGGGCAGAGGGAGATAGAGAAAAACATCTCAAGCAGACTCCCTGCTGAGTGCAGGGCCCAATGACAGGACGTGGGGTTCAATTTCACAACCTTGAGATCATGACCTGAGCCAAAACCAAGAGTCGGATGCTCAACCAACTGAGCCACTCAGGTGCCCCAGGGAGTTTGCTTTTAAAGCTAATCCCTGGTATATAATCTCATGACCTGTAGTCTTAACTGTTGTTAACTCTCATCTATGAGTGACTATTTTAATCATTAGTCAATTATTCCAATAACTGTCCAAAGTTAAATGTATGCCCCCAACTTCAGCAGTGGGGACCCTGAGGCTCTCCAGGCTTTGTAGCTTGCCGAGGACCGTAAACTTGGCAATGACTTCAAAGCCTGGCTCCTTCTTCGACTGTCCCTCCTTCTGCAGGCTGGGCAATGGAAGCTAGGCTTAGAGGGGAGAGGGCTGAGAGCAAACACACAGTCCTCTTTGGCTGCCCTTGCTTTCAGTAAGGGGATATGCTTCCAAAGGCTGCTGGCAAATAATTTTGAGGGTTTGGCTAGCCTGAAATAACCGATCTATTTAGAGGTTTGAAGACCAGGCAGCAGAGGCTAAATAAGGTAAAGTGTCTGTCAAGAGTGGAGGCCCAGGGAAGAGAATAGAGTATTAAAAAACTCATGGTTCATGTCATGTTTTCCTTTACCCAAGGCTCTTTTAAAAGTGTGCTGCAAATAGAAGTCATTGCTGTCCTCACCTTAGAATACAGAAATTGTGATACAAGGCCAGATGAAACACACACACTATAAATGTCAATACAAATATAGATTTAAATATAAATACAAATTTAAATATAAACATAAACATATAGCATATACATATTTTTGGTTTCTGATCTACAACTAAACAACTTCAGAAAAAGTAGGTTGATCAGACGTAATTTGGGGGAAATGGAGAATGCTTAGTCAAAACCTCATGTTCAGATTGTAGGTATAAGGATTCAGGGATTTCTCCTATGGAATGTTCAATTTTTAGTAATCATAGTAGCTGTCACTTACATAGCCCCTGTTATGTGTCAGGAACTGGGCTGGCCCCTTCCCACAGTTTACACTTAATCATCACAATCCTAGTTTCCATTTTTTCATATATCGATGAACAGGTAGAGGTTCAGAGAGATTAAGCAACTCACCCGAGGTCACACAGCTGGTAAGCAGCAGAGCCAGGATTTGAACTAAGACTACAGAACGTAAGGTGCACAAGAGTAGGAAAGCTGTGTTTGCCAGTGTGTTACCCGATGCCCAGAATGGAGCTAGTCATCACAAGGGCTTAATGAATGCTGAAATGAAAACTGAATGAGTGAATAAATGAATAAATGAACGGCTTCAACTCCTGTATTCTCAGCAACGCTGCTAAACTTCCTTCTCACTTTGCTCTGCACCTGCCAGCATCATGCTCTTTGCATCTGAGTGACATAAGGCATTAGGATTGAGTCCTCTCTGCCTCTGAGGTAGAAGAAATCAGACATAGGTGTGTTCTCACCTCCTTTTATCAATCTTTGGTGGGATGCAGTGGAGGGTGGTGAAGGAAGAGCCCAGCTGTGTGTTTGCTATCTGTATAAACTGAGCAGGGTGGAAAGTGTGGCTAGAAGGGCAGGTCCACTCTGGGCACGTCTGCCAGCACGTTCGCACACGTGTTACCATTGCTGCTTTTGTGGAGAGAACTGAGGGCTCTGGACCTACAATGTCTGCTAACCTCAAGGGAGGGAAAGAGGAAATGACGGGCAGCTTCCACGGCAAGAAAGAAAAGCAGAAATTCAGTAAGAAACAGAAGTTCCCTGCCAGTGCCTTGTTTTAGTTCCTCAAACATGAACTGAAAGTCAGTGGGGTGTCCTAAAAATCTCACGGCACTGGAAATCAGGAGAAGGGGTGGGGGGTTGGGGGGTCTCCTCTCTGCTTTGTCATTGACTTGGATAAGTCATTTTTCTGCTTTGGATTTTAGTTGCCTTATCTCTAAAATAAACAATTTAGACTAAAACCCTGCCTTCAGGCATTTAGAATGATGGGTGTGTGTGTCGTGGGGCAGGGTGTGTGTGTGGTATTTTTGGTGGCTGTAATGATTGACGACTAGTATGGATGTGTGTGTTGTGGCGGGTGGAGAGGGGATGCTAAATGTATTCAGAGCTTAAGACCACACAATGAGAAACTGTCCCACTTAGAATCTGGAATGATAATTATGAACTGCTTCATTGCTAAAATACTGTGATTCTATTCTAGCTACACTGATTTGAATCATCCAAGTCACATGACTGAAAAGAAATGAGATTCTGTGTAAAAGAAATCAGAAGTAACAGATATTATATATTTCTAAATGCCTGCCAATGTACCTTTGGTGAAGGTCACCACAGTCTCTTTACCTGGAGAGCATCTCTCACCATTGTCCCAGGGACACAGGAAGGAGCTGGCCCCAGATGGGAAATGTCCTAGGCAGTTGCTACCAGACAGGAAGGGTAAGCCAAAAGCCCTTTTTGGCACTGCAGGAACGCCCCTCCTCTAGAAGGCTGGGATTGGAGTGGGTGCCGGGTCAGTGGCAGAGAAAGGGCTGAGAGAGGCAGCCAGGGCGATGAGCCCGAGAACAGCACTTTCTCTCAGGATGGGGGGTGGGGGGGGAGGGTTTCCACCTGGAGGGGAGGAAGGAGCTGAAGTGCTCAGAGAGCAGTGGTCTGGGGTTGACAAGGGGCTTACAACAGGAAGCTAAGGCATAGACTTCACCTGTGGGTCTTCTGTAAGAAGTGGAACCAAATACTCCTTAGCAGATATTTGTGAGGGACTCACACAGCACCACTACCCCCCAGAAAGCCAGTGAATTTCCACAGGTGGGACGCTTCCACCCCCACCACCCAGAGCAGGTTAAGCTTCCCCCCGTATCCAGATGCTGTCTTGGTTGATGTTTTATTGAGATACAGCATACCCCCAGAGAATTATCCAGATCCTAAGTGCACAGTTTGATGAATGTTTACCCACCTAGACACCTGTGTACCCACCACGCAAATTAGGATATAGTCCATGTCAGCACCCAAGACAACTCTCTTGTGCTTCCTCCCAGGCTGTGAGCCCTGCCAGAGATAATCACTTTTTAACTTGACTACCAGAGCGTAGTCTTTGAACCTCACGTCAGTAGAGTCATACAGTGTGTTGTGTTTGTTGCCTGACTTTCTTCATTCAATATTCATCCACTGGAGATTCATCCATGCCCTTGCATTAAGAGTTCCATTTTTCTCCACTGCTGAGGACTATTCCACTGTATGATTATGCCACAATGTATTTGTTCATTCTACTGTGGAAGGACATTTGGGTTGGTGATAGATGCCAGCTTGAAAAAGAGTAAGAAGTACGGAAACCTCTCAAGATGAGAACACAGGCTGTTTAGGGAATTTGAACCTGAAAGAGACCATTTTAAGCTAGAGAAGCAGAATGACCTTCAGTCATCAAGTTTACATTTTGCCTTACTATTAAACACCAACAACTTGGAAGAGATATATTTGAGAGGTGGTACATTAAAAACAGGACGAGTTCAGAGGAAACTATTCAGAAGATGTGGAAAATCTGAGTGAACACCTCCACTGGGGGAGCAGAGCTGGGCTCACAGAGGACTCTGACAGAACTGAAATCAGCAGTGCAACAGTTGTCAAAAAAAAAACACCAGCCTAATTCAGAAAGGTGCACAATTAGTCACCCTGCAAGTGGTCAAGGGCTGTTCTAGTTGTTTTGACTAATTTCCACTTGTTTCTCTTAAGAGAAGTGGGAGGCCCTTGGAGGGGTCTCAAATTAAATAATCTCAGTGATTTAAGAAATGAAAAATGAGCCCAGGGTGAAAAAGCTAATGGAGTTAGGGTTGTTGTTGCTTTGACGAGAGACTTTGCTATCTGCAGAATGGGTGTTTCAGTCCGGGAAGGGAAGTGTTGGCATCCTTTTGCGGTAAAGGAGGCATAGCTCTCCCCGGACGCCCTGATGCACATGATCAGATGGTAAGAGGACGCGGGTGAGAGCTGCGTATCGTCCCCTCTGTGGTGTGCGTGCTGGGTCCGCCAACGCTGCGGCCCCTGCTGCCCTCTGGAAAACAGTAGGATTGTCCTTTCCTGCCCACTTGATGATCAGCACAGTCATGGGACTGCCTTGGCTAATGACCTTGGAGCAGAAGTGACATGTTTGAAGCAGAAGCTTTATGAGCCGGTGTGCTTGTTTCTCCAGAGACTTGTTCCCCTCTGCCACGGTTCCAGGTAGTGGGCTCCAGAGGGATCAAGACCCCCAGCCCACCCTCAACGACATGTTTGTGGATGAGAAGTACACTGCTCCGCCTTCAAGCCATGAAGATGATTTGTTAGCACAGCATAAGCTAGCCTCTCCTGAACTGCCAATGTTCCTTTGGTGAAGGTCACCACAGTTTCTTTACCTGGAGTGCATCTCTCACCATTGTCCCAGGGATGCAGGAGGGAGCAGGCCCCAGATGGGAAATGTCCTAGGCAGTTGCTACCAGACAGGAAGGATGAAGTTGCTTCCCAGAGTCCCTGAAAATGGTCACTTGATGTGCTCCTATGAAGGTAGCCTCTTACACCCGGCCATAAGCCACGGGCCTCTGAGCCAAGGCCAACCCACCGATTCTTTCTCAGGAATCGGAATGCCAAGGGATGACAGGGACTATCGGCCCTCCATAGTAGAGGCTACAGCTAAGAGGGTCTGAAGGAGAGTTGAGACGTTGGGCCATGTTGGGCCAAGGACAAGGCGAATGCAAGACAGCCGCCCGGTAACGGGGAGTGGCAAATGGAGGGACTGAGTTGAGGAAAGGAAACTGAGAAAGGAGGTACAGCCCCCAGATAGTCCCGATTTTGACTTTCCAGTTCATCCCTATAGGGCTGGTTGTGCTTTGTTTCCTGTTTTTAGTTTCTATGAGATCCCTGTAGACTAACACTGACTCCCAAACACACACCCCCTTTGCTTGCTTGAACCAGTCCAGGGTGCTTCTGTGCTTTCCAACAAGAAACTGCAGCAGGAAGTTAATAGTTGTTAATGCTGGCTAACGTTTACTGTGCTCCAGGCGCCGTTGCCTGCGCTTCATGGGTATTAGCCCGTCTCACTCTGATAGCAACGTTATGGGATACATACTTTCAGCATTCTCTCATTTACAGATAAGGAAACTGAGGCATGGAGGGGTTGAGTGCCTGTTCCCATACCACCTTGCTACTAAGTGGTGTCTGATTTTAGATTCCAGACTTTAAACCACTATGCTATAATGAACTTTTTTTTAAAAGATTTTATTTATTTATTTGACAGAGAGAGAGAGACACAGCGAGAGAGGGAACACAAGCAGGGAGAGTGGGAGAGGGAGAAGCAGGCTTCCCGCTGAGCAGGGAGCCCCCTGTGGGGCTCGATCCCAGGATCCTGGGATCATGACCTGAGCCAAAGGCAGACGCTTAACGACTGAGCCACCCAGGCGCCCCGCTATAATGAACTTCTGAATGATGTTGGTGATGTTTTGTTAGGTAAGATGTTTTTGAAATTCTGCTTCAGCATGTTTAAAGTTAAAATGATTGTTATTAGGCGCCTGGGTAGCTCAGTCAGTTAAGCGGCTGCCTTCGGCTCAGGTCATGATCCCAGGGTCCTGGGATCGAGCCCCACATCGGGCTCCCTGCTCAGCGGGAAGCCTGCTTCTCCCTCTCCCATACTTGTGTTCCCTCTCTCCTGTCTCTCTGTTTGTCAAATAAATAAATAAAATCTTAAAAAAAATAAAATGATTGTTATTTATTTCATTTTATTGTATTACTTTATTTATTTATTTTTTAAAGATTTATTTACGTGAGAGAGGGAGAGAGCGCCAGCGCCAGGGGTAGGGGTAGAGGGAGAGGAATAGAGACAATCCCAAGTAGACCCCCCCTCCCCCCCCCCCCCCCCCCCCCCCCCCCCCCCCCCCCCCCCCGGCCAGAGCAGAGCCTG
Organism: Zalophus californianus; assembly: GCF_009762305.2. Lineage (NCBI taxonomy): Eukaryota > Metazoa > Chordata > Mammalia > Carnivora > Otariidae > Zalophus > Zalophus californianus. Next base: position 39,418,083 of record NC_045595.1, on the reverse strand, counting down.
AGGTGAGGCTCCATCCCACGGCCCTGACAGCGGAAACCAAGAGTCAGGTGCTCAACCAACTGTGCCACTCAGGCACCCCTACTGTTATTTAGTTTAGGTGTGACAAGGATATTTTTAAGTGAAGTATTGTCTTTAGAAATGCCCACCAAAATGTTTATGGGTAAAATGCTTGTCCGGGATTTGCGTCGGTAATGAGAGGGAGCAGGGAGTGGGTAGGTGGCAGTATAGATAACCCATGGTTAGACGTGAGTTGGTCATTGTTGAAGCTGGAGGGTGGATACATGGGGGTCATTATGTTATTCTCTCTGTTTTTTTATGTGTCTGAAATTTTCCATAATAAAATATAAAAAGCCAACCAACCAACAAACATACGAGGCCTGGAAGAGACTGCAGTTGGCACAAAATTTAAAGGCCACTTTTTATCTTATCTATATGCTCTTGTCCTTTTAGAGCAGGGGTTCTCAAACCATGACCAGCGGTCCAAATGTTTCTGTATAGCTTATAAGCTATGGATGGGTTTTATTAATTGAAAAAGTGCCCACTGCATGAAATTCAAAGTTTAGTGTTGATAAATAAAGTTTTATTGGAACACAGCCCCGCCCATTTGTTTATATCTTACCTGTGGCAGCTTGCCCACTACAAAGACAGAGTTGAGTTGAGTTGCTGTACTGGAGACCCCATGGGCCACAAAACTAAAATATTTACCATATAGCCCTTTATGGAAAAAGTTTGCTGGCCCGCTTCTAGAAGGGGATTTATTCATGTATAACTTTGTTTTTCTTTTTTTTTTATTTTTTTCTTTTCTTTTTTTTTAAAGATTTTATTTATTTATTTGAGAGAGAGAGAATGAGAGAGAGCATGAGAGGGAGGAGGGTCAGAGGGAGAAGCAGACTCCCCACTGAGCGGGGAGCCTGTTGTGGGGCTGGATCCTGAGATTCCAGGATCATGACCTGAGCCGAAGGCAGTCGCTTCACCAACTGAGCCACCCAGGCGCCCTGCATAACTTTGTTTTTAAAAACCAATAAAAAGAAAAACAATATTTTCTTTTTTTTATTAGGAAAGCAATACAAGACCATTGTAGACAATGTGGAATATACCAGAGTATGAGAAAGAAAATGAAAATTATCCACTGGGCACCCATTTCTAAAATCTTCCCTCTTCCCTCTCGTTGACCAACTATTGACAAAATGAAAACTGTTCTAGTTTCAGGAAAAAGTAAGGATTGTCTTTCTGGGGCTCGGCTGGACAAGAATGGCAGGAAAACATATGCTGTTACAGGGAGACACCAGAAAGGATCTGAAAGAGGCCACCTGGGATCTTGTTGGATTTATTTATTTTATTTTTTAATTTTTTTTTCTTTAAAGATTTTATTTGTTTATTTGAGAGAGAGAGAGAGAGGGCATGAGAAGGGAGGGAGGGTCAGAGGGAGAGGCAGGCTCCCCTCCGAGCAGGAAGCCGGACATGGGACTCGATCCCAGGACTCCAGGATCATGACCTGAGCCAAAGGCAGTCGCTCAACCGACTGAGCCACCCAGGCGCCCATGTTTTTGGATTTAAATTGTACCATAACCTTCCCATCACATCTCTGAACTCCTGTATAAATAAAGCCTAGTGGGAGGGCCTTGTAGTGAACATTCAACATAGCAGTGAGAACTGATATTCAGGATGTGAATCCAGTTAACAAGCTCCTGGGGAAAAAAAATAACAACTTTATTATGTTTTATTTATTTTTTAGAGATTTCATTTTTTTAAGTAATCTCTACACCCAACGTGGGGCTCGAACCCACAACCCCAAGATCAAGGGTCGCACACTCCACTGACTCAGCCAGCCACCCCCTAAATAACAGCCTTTAAAACTGACTTAGCCCATGTTCCAGCAGCACACTAGCCAAAAGGTAGAAGCCACCCAAATGTCCATCAATGGATGCTTGGATAACAAAATGTGGTATAAACACGCAATGGAATGTGAATTCAGCCATAAAATGGAAGGAAATTCTGGCACATGCTACAATGTGGATGAACCTTGAGGACATGATCCTAAGTAAAAAGCTAGTCATAAAAGGGCAACGATGGTGTGATCCCACTTCTAGGAGGTACCTACAGTAGTCAGATTCGTAGAGACAGCAAGTAGAAAAGTGCTTCCTGGGCCTGGAGGGAGGAGGCAATAGGAGCCACTGTTGATGGGGACAGAGTTCCAGTCTGGGAAGATGAAAAAGCTTTAGAGCTGCTGGTGGTGGTGGATGCACAACCATGTGAATGTACTTAAAGCCACTGAACTATCCACTTAAAAATGGTTTAAATGGTAACTTTCATGCTAGGTATGTTTTACTACAAGTCTCAAAAAATGACTTAAATTTCAAGCAGTTGAAAAGTGGTAATAATAGGGCAAAGAAGCTAAATTTTAGCAGGGAAGAGAGTTCAATTAACTGGAAAAAAAAAGTCTTAAGGCCGCATGATTAATATAATGCTTGAAGGTGCTTACTAATGAGGAGATGAGGTGGAGTTTCTGGGCTGGCAATGAGAGTTTGCTTCCTGTGTTGGAAGGTCCAGGAATAGGTCTGCCTCGGAAATCAGAAACTTGATTCTTCCAGTTCAGTTCATTTTATACTAATGCCAAGAGAATGGTCTAAAGGAAAAGTCCGAGCTGTCATTAGCGGTATGACCAGTGATCAGACTTTTCATTATTTGCATGCTGCACTTACAAGCCTGATTTCAGTAAAATGTGCTCGGTTTCTAATAACCCACCAGGATTGTGGCCATCGCCCCCATCATTTAAGGACCGAGTGTTGGCCCGAGCTTCTGGGCAGTTCACAGCTCCCCCAAGCCACCAAGCGTGTGCACTTCCCCCCTGCGAATGACGGTATGGTCAGATGAGCTAAGCAGGCACTCTGTAAAGACCCAGTGTCTGGTTTTCCGTGGGAAAGCCCAGGAGAATGGGATGAGTTGCTATCATCCATCACAAATACCAAGTTATACCCAGTCATCAATTGGGGTGGAAAAGATCTTCCCAGATGGTGATGAAGAGCAGCCGTTGACCATAACTGATGTGAAGCTGTGTGACCAGACGCCAATAATGGTTTGACAAAAAGTGACTCTTGGCGAGTCCTGCCTCCATCCTAGGATAGTGGGACATGTTATGTAAGGCCAGCGTCCTTTCTGATTCATCCATTGGATCATTCTGATTTGTGAATGCCCAGCTTGGCCAGTTGTTAAATATTTTTTAAAAATCACTCAGCCGAATCAGTGTTTGCTGGCAGCCTGCCGTATCTGAGGGACACCATGCTGGGGTTCAATTTTCTGATAACTTTGCTTTTAAAAAGTGGACTGTCCATTTAACCAACCTCTCATTCCCTCACACTTGGGGCTTTTGAAATGTGTTTTTCATTGGATTTTGTCTGAAATATCAAAAGGGTAAGATCACAACCAGAGCCGCAAAAAGAGTAAAAACAACAATTTACTGAATCTACTATTTATTGGTGACTTTACACTTGTGATTCCTAATTGCCACATGAAGAGTTAGGTCTGTTTCTTATTTTACTTACGATAGGACCCAAGGCTGAGAGAAGCAAAGTGAATTGCGGAAGGTCATTCGTCTAGTACGCGGCAAACCTCACATTCAAATACAGCACTATAGTATTTTGTCTCACATTTGGGAAATCCACATCCTTGGAGCCGGAGAATAAAGCCAGTGTGGGGGAAGGATGGAGAAAGGGAGAGAGAGAGATAGGGTTCTGAGGATCTCTTGAAGCCTCTGAATCATACTATAAGTGAAGTGAGACCTGCTGCCTAAACTTGTGTGCAAGGGGAGCCTATAGATTATTTTTCTTGAGAGGGTTTGGTCATTTTATGTTTTCTGTTTCTTGCACCAGAAAGAATCTTATGTTGTACAGCGCATGTTCAGACTCATCACTGCCTGGCATATGAACCTCCTTCACTACTGGCAGATGTGAATAAATTTTGGATAGATAAGCAGATGGCCAAACAGATAGATGATAGCTAGAGAGATTATAGGCTGATTGACATAGGAAAGATACAAGTTACGAATGATCCATGCATGGAGAAAAGGATCAGAAAGATACACCCTCAACTCTTCACGTAGTTAGCACTCTAGGATGAGAGGTGGGAGATTTCACTTTTTAATTATTAACTGCTAGAATGTTTCCATTTAAAAGCAAGTGTGCATTACTTTTAATATTTAAAAAACTGCAGATCTGGAAGGGTGTGGATAGAGAAGCCTATGGAATGGTAGTGAGCTGGGCCCTCAACAACATGCCCATAGCATGTAAAATGAGGTATTGGAGGGCTGTTACTCTGCATAGCTGCCAAGAGGGGCTATTCTTGGGGCTACTGAGCAAAGAAGGGGCTGCCTTGCTTTCTTTCCTACAGAGCTTCCCAAATTTTTCTTGTCCTGTAAAGACAGCTGAAAGATGATAATGTCTGTATGGCTCATAGGATAAAAAATAAGGCCACATGAGTCCAGAAGTTTTTTCCTGGGCACTGTGTTGACCCCAGACCCTGACCAATTCTCCTAAGAGCTGAGGAGATCAATTTCTTTACATGGAACCCTTTCACTGAGCAACAGCCGGCCATGGTTATCAGACAGAGGCTTTTTCTACTGAAAACCCATGATCCCTCGGGGCACCTGGCTGGTTCAGTTGCCAGAGCATGTGACTCTTGATCTCAGGGTTATGAGTTTGAGCCCCATGTTGAGCACAGAGTTTACTTTAAAAAAACAAAGCAAGATTCTTAAAGTGCTTCTCCTTCATGCCTAAGGAATTTTATCTATCTCAAAGTTCAGAACCTTGACTAACATTGTTAGAGATGTTTATTTTAGTTTTAAAATACTCAGAACTTATGAGGTGCCTGGCCAGTTCTGTCGGCGGAATGTGTGACTCTGGATCTCGGGGATGTGGGTTCGAGCCCCACACTGGGTATAGAGATCACTTTAAAAATGAAATCTTTAGGGGCACCTGGGTGGCTCAGTCAGTTATGTGTCCACCTCCTGATTTCGGCTAGGGTCATGATCTCAGGGTGGTGGGATCAAGCCCTGTGTTGGGCTGCATGCTGGGCATTGAGACAGCTTAAGATTTTCTCTCTTCTTCTCCCTCGGCCCCTCCCCCGGCCCCACTTGTGCATGCTCTCCCTCTCTCTTTCTCAAAAAAAAAAAAAAAAAAAAAAAAAAAAATTAAGTAAATGAAATAAAATCTTTAAGAAATAAGATAAAATATTCATAGAACTTATAATTACACTCTTATTGTGCCTGAATTTTGCTTGCTTTCTCTTTAGTGGATTTCTTTTTAGAGAACAACTTTGGCAATCGTTTTGGGATATCCTTTCTCTTGGATACTTCCATTAGATCATGGATCGTTCCTAAATCATAATCCTAGGTGAATGCTGTTCCTTAAAGGAGGGCAAAGCCCCACATAGATTCCAGCTTTGCTGTTTAAAACAAGGAACAAAATTTTATGGCAATCTTGTCAGAAAACTCTTGAAAATTCTGTGATAGAATCAGTCCTCATCATTGCTCCTTTCAACTTGGGAAAAAAATAATTACTTCTCTATCGCAGATTCCATTTGGACCCAAATAAATTGTGTGCTAAAGCCTTCTAAAGCTATAGCTACTGAAACATTTCCCCTTGCAACTAGACTTTTTTATTTAATCGCTTTGCCCAGAGAAAATGAAAAAGCAAACTCCAAACTAGGGAAGGTTGAATAATCACAAATTCCAACTTTAAGGAATCTGAATTAATGAGATTTCATGGGATTTTTCTTGCCAAGAAAGAACTACCACCTTCCTCCCATGGGTCTGTGATGCTTATAACTTTACTTACAGGCTTACAATATCACTCCCTAGAGAAGGAATTATGGTCAGACTTTAATTTGGATCAACAGATAAAATTAGAAAATCTCTTGAGGGAAATGTCATTCATTATTTACAAATGTACATAATTAAAGGAAGAAGTTATATACAGAAGAAAGACTGTAGTGTCTGTAGAGCAAAGGCTTAAATATAAGTAGAATTCCCTGGAATATCACCAGGTGCAGGCCTGAAACAGATTAATTTAAAGTCTACAACTTGGGGACACCTGGCTGGCTCAGTTGGCAGAGCATGCAACGCTTGAGCTCAGGGTTGTGAGTCCAAGCCCCACACTGAGTGTGGAGGCTACGCAAAAAAATAAAAATAAAAATAAATAAAGTATACAATTTAGAAAAAATAATAGCTTGAGGTATACACACTAAACTGTTATCTGTGTTTTTCTCTGCGGCTTGGGGAGAGAGGTGGTTATTAAGGTATAGTTTAACTTGATAGAAGAGATTGCTTGTGTTTGGTTACTTAGATAATAATACAGCAGATATTGATTAGGCTTTTTGGCCACCCAGCAACTAGAACACCTTTCCTATATTTGTAGGATTTCTCATTTTATGCGTCTGAATATGCCTAAGCCAGAAACTCATCTTCTGAACCTCCTTTGTAACTAGGTGTAGTAATCAGAGTTTTCCAGAGAAACAGAACCAATAGGATAATATATATTATATATGTAGATGTAGCTATAAATATAGATATATCTGTAGGTGTAACTATCAGTATACCTATCTCCAGAGAGAGAGAGAGAGAGAGAGAGAGAGAGAGGAAGGAAGAGAAGGAGGGAGTTTAAGGAATTGGCTCACATGATTATGGATACCCAGGGAAGAGTCAATGTTGCAATTCAAGTCCCAAGGCCATCTGCTGGCAGGGTTGTTTCTTGCTCGGGGGAGGTCAGTCTTTTGGTCTATTCAGACCCTCAACTGATTAGGTGAGGCCCACCTCCACGTTGTGGAGGACAATCTGATTTAATCAGACACCTCTGATTTAAATGTTTATCTCATCCAAAAACACTCTCACAGAAAAATCCAAAGTAATGGTTGATCAAATATGTGGGCACTGTGAGCCAGCCAAGTTGACACATAAAATTACCCATCACAATAAAATACAGACATTTGACCTAACCCCTACGCAGGCTTTGGTTTGGAAGTAAGGGCGTGTAAAATCCATTCTTCATGTGGGGTCGTGGTGAAGACATCCAGCTTACGTAGGCAAGATGGCAGTGGTCCCAGTGGCAGTGCCCTTTTGCTAGAGTATATGGGAGTCTATGATAGCAATGGCAGCAGAAGGGTCTCCACAGGAGGGGTCATAGCTTTGTTAAATCAAGTCTCATTCTTTAGTCCTCCCAAGAATTCAGTGAACTACCTAGCTCCTTAAATACATTCCTCTTCTGTTTAAACTAGCTGGGGTGGATTCTGTTGTTTGCAGCTAAGACCTCCGAAATTCAATAAGCATGTTGTATTAATTGTTACTGCCTAACAAATTACCCCAGAACTTACCGACTTAAAACAATAATACACATTTAGTATGGCCCACATTATGTGTAGGTCAAGAATTTGGGAGTAGCTTGGCTGGGTGGTTCCAGCCCAGGGTCTCTCATGAGGCTGCAGTGGTTTTGTTGGTCAGCACCCTCGTCATCTGAAGACTGGACTGGGGCTGGAGGATCTACTTTCTAGATGGCTTATTCACATGGCTGGCCAGTTGGTCCTGACTGTTGGCAAGAAGATGCCATTCCTCTTGTGTGGACCTCTTCGTACAGCTTCTTGAGTGTTCTCACAACATGTAGGCTGTCTTTCTCCAGAGACAGTGATCCAAGAGAGAAAGGTAGATGCCACAATGCTTTTTATGACTTTGGTTTTGTGAAATCCCATGCTATCAATCCACCCCATTCTATTTGTTACAAGAAAGTCACTAGGTCCAGCTCTATTCAAAAGGAGAAAAATTCCTTTCTGCTTTTTGAAGGGGGGGATGCAAAAGAATCTGTAGATGTATTTTTAAATTTTCTGTGGTAGCCAGGTTTGAGATGGCCCCCCAATGATCCTCATCTCCTGATATTCACACCCTTGTGTATTTTGTTCTATACTCTATCACAGTTGTTCTCTTTGACCAGTGGCCTATGGAGGAGTGATGATGTGTCACTTCTGAAATTAAGATATAAAAAGCTCCAACCTCTTTTGCTCTCTTTCTTTCTCCCTGCCTCCCTTGCTCTGGAGGAAGCAAGCGACCATGCTGTGCACAGCCTTTCGGAGTGGTCCATGAACTAGAGCCTCCAGCTACCAGCCAGCAAGGAACTGAGGCCAGCCAACAGCTGTATGAGCAAGCTGGAAACATCCTCCCGTCCTCACTGAGCCTTCATGACACTACAGATTCAGGTGACAGTTTGTATCCTCATGAGACCTCTTGAGACCTGGAGCCAGAACCATTCGGCTAAGCTGCTCCTGGATTCCTGACCCGTAGAACCTTTGGGAGATAATGTTTGTTGCTTTAAGTTGCTGATGTTTTGGGGTGATTTTCTTATGCAGCAGTAGATAACTAATACTTCACCGGACATGTAGCACTGTTTTTTCCCCAGAGGAAATAAAGGTTTGTGTGTGAGTATATGTGTGGTGAGTGTGAGTGTGTGTGCTGAGTGTGTGTGTGTTGAGTGTGCGGGTGTGTGTGTGTGTGTGTGCCTTGAAAAGAGAGTGAGAGAATAAAATATAGCTCTACTTAAGTCAGCAAAGGCAGACATGTCTATCTTTCAGTCCTCACTGAGTATTCTGATGTTTCCCTAACCACTTGGAAATTCTCAATTAAATCTTAAGTTGAAATTGTTCTTTTTTAGGGCTGGAGGCTGCTGCTTACCAAGCTGTAAATTGCCACCAAGATTGTGTCAAGCAGAGGCGCCTGGGTGGGTTAGTTGGTTAAGTGTCTGCCTTCGGCTCAGGTCATGATCCCAGGGTCCTGGGATTGAGCCCTGCATCGGGCTCCCTGCTCAGCGGGGAGCCTGCTTCTCCCTCTCCCTCTGCCTGCCACTCCCCCTGCTTGTGCTCTCTCTATCTCTCTCTCTCTCTCTCTCTCTCTATGTGTCAAATAAATAAATAAAATCTTAAAAAAAATCATCATTTATTGGAAAAAAAAAAAGATGTGTCAAGCAGGGCCTGGGCAGCCCCTCCCTCAAAATTGTGGGTTGGGGCGATACTGGGCTCCAATGTGTATTAACAGGCTCTATGCTTCAAAAGTAGCAATGATTCTTCTTTTAATTTCTAGTTAGCATTATTGCTTTAGGAAGTCTATAGTTGCAGACTATAACAAGTATCTTGTGGGTAATTCAATCATATTTTTAGATTTAATAACAAAAACATATGTACAATCTACATTTTTTTCAGTTATTCAAGATAATACAGCATCCATTTTTTTCAATGAACATGAGATGAGAACTACCTGGTGCCAACACCGGCCCAGGCCTTGGACACGGGCTTTAAATGTCCTCACACTGCAGGAAGAGAGCACATGCCATTGGGGCCGCAGTAACACAATGACAGGAATGCTAAAGCCCTCCTCTTCCATTTGGTGAAAAAGCCAGCAGTCTGTCTCCAAGGCGCCCCACAGGGTGACTTGTGAATTCACCCAGGTTCAGGTTCTGGTCATAGAGCTTTGTAGGCAGCACACAGAGAGCAATCTGTGCCCCAGGGAAAATCTATTAACCACCCTCATGAGACTCTTGCATAAACCAGGTCAGTTTATTAATTTACAATGAAAATTCTAACTATCACAGGGACCAGGACACTCCTGTTTGCCTGTCAAGGCTTCCTCCCTCCTCCTGGCCTCTCCTCTTCTCTTACTTCCATCCCTGCTCTGATGAATACTTAGTGAGCATGTCCCGTGAGCCAGGCACAGGGCTGAGAGTTGGAGGAACAGTGACAGATCGAAGCAACAGAGTTCCTGCCCTCTGTCTGAGAGGTAGAAGGAAATCCTAATTAAAACACTCACACAGATGAATGTCAGGTCCCTTTGTTTTTCATGGAGCCCTTTGAGATTATGATGACCGTGAAGGTTCCGGTCCTCAGGACAATGGGCACTCTCAAACACACACAACATGGCGCACACAACTTCAGGGGATTCTCAGTCACCCTTAAACCCATCTGGGGATGTGGGGTGCAGAATATCCCCCTCTGTTGGCAGAACTACATGGGAAGCAGCCAAGTCATACCCAGAAGTTGGCTTCGAGATCATGGAGTTGAAACAAGGGTGTTATTGAGCTGAACTGAATGTTCAAGGCCATTAGGCTAAGATTGCCCACAACATGTCATAAATGGCTTTGCCACTTGAGATACTCCCTCCATTGGAGGTCTCCCCCAACCTGGAGCAGTGCCTGAATGGAGTCCTGTCAGCATTAACCTCTTTTCTCTAAGTGAACAAAGCTGACCAAATCCCACTTGGTTGACTAGTCTCTCTTTAGACTGGCCAACAGCTTGATCCACCGAGAGCCAACACACCTAGCCTTGGAGTGATACAGTGGCCTTCAGAGGACTCCACATATCTCATCTCTGATCCATCGTATAGGTTTAAAGCTTAACTTCGGTGGAGAGCTGTATCTTTCTTGCAAGTTCTTAGAAGCCATAGTGTTCTGGGGCCCAGCAACTTCCAGCTGGTTTTTTCCAAGAGCATCTGGAACATCAGAAGAGGCAGACACCTGGCTCATCAAAAACCTCTCCAGCCTAACTTTCTTCTCTCCACAAGATAAAGCAGGAGCTGGCAAACTTTTTCTGCAAAAAGAACCACATAGTAAATATTTTAGGTCTCTTTCATAACTACGCTGTTGTCGAGTGCAGAAAGCAGCTGTAGAGAATACATCTATGAATGAGTACAGCTGTGTTCCCACAAAACCTTCCTTACAAAAAACAGCGGGCTGGCCAGATCTGGCCTGTGGTCTGCAGTTTGCTGACCCCTGGTCTAGGAGATGATCGTCCTGACAGCTTCTCCCCAGTTCCCTCTGCTCTCCTTCACTGGTCTTCCTGAAGGATTTATTTCCACCGTATTTCCGAGGATTTAACAGACAGAGAAAACAGTCCTGCGGTAAGAGCAAATGGAGGATTGCTCTCAGCTAGGAAAGCCTCCCCAACCTCGAGATTCCGTCCTTGCCGATGTGTACAGCGTGCAGAGACGGTGGGGAAGAAACATCAAATGAACGTGGGGAAAACGTGAAGAATGTTAAATCCAGAGAACAGAAGGTTCCAGCAAGGCACCAGGAGCAGTTAAGAGCACTTCCTCTTCAGTCAGATGATGACCTTAATAGTAACAACAGCACAGCACAGGTAACATTATTGAACACTGACCCTGTGTCAAACATTCCTCCAGATGTTTTTCTAAATATCCTATGTAGTGCTGGGTTTGCCTTCCAGCCGTGCCACCCTCCAGCGGTGTAACCGCCTCACCCCTCCGAGCCTTAGTTTCTCCATCCCTCAAACGAGGGTGTGGAGTCACCTATCAAAAGCATTCAGCGCAGGGCCTGGCTCCCCCTAAGTGCTCAGGGAGAATTAAACCTTTGTTATTCCGATCTGTGCAGGGGCCAGGCTTGTTGTCCATACCCCAGAGCTTAGCATGGAAGCCGGTTGATGGAACCATTGGAACCTCCGCAAAGAGAGACTCCACCCCCAAGAGAAGCTTGTACCCAGTGCTACCAGGGTACAGAGTTCTGTGGGAAGGTTGTAGATTGTTGTGGGGTTTTGTTCTGTTGTTGTTTTTTAAAGATTTTATTTATTTGTCAGAGAGAGAAAGAGAGCACAAGCAGGGGGAGTGGCAGGCAGAGGGAGAGGGAGAAGCAGGCTCTCTGCTGAGCAGGGAGCCTGATGCGGGGCCGATCCCAGGACCCTGGGACCATGACCTGAGCTGAAGGCAGACGCTTAACGGCTGCCTAACGACTGAGTAACCCAGGCGTCCCTGTTGCTGTTGTTGTTTTTTAAGATGCTCTTTATTTATTTGAGAGACAGAGAGAGGGAGGGAGAGAGAGAGAGTTCACAAGGTGGGGGAGGGGCAGAGGGAGAAGCAGGTTCCCTGCCAAGCAAGGAGCCTGATGCAGAGCTCCATCCCAGGACCCCAGGATCACGACCTGACCTTAAGGCAGACACTTAACTGACTGAACTACCCAGGCGCCCCCCGCCCCACCAGGTTCTAGATTCTTGGAAGAAAGTGTTCTGTAGTGAAACAGATTTGAGAAATTTTCAATTAAGCAAAATTAAACAAGTTTCTCAACGCTATATTTCTTAGAGCCCTGAATATACTACTGTGGTATAAATCACTAAACAGGTATTATCACAAACAGCTTTTTCCAGATATATTTATCCACCAGTCGTTTCTTGCCCCCAGGGAGTCCTTGAGGATTGGTTTGTCACAGAAAACCGTTTAAGAAGATACAACTGGAGATGTGTGAAAATTGATTGGCTAAGTGAGGTAGTGAGCTCCTCATTAAGGGAAGCGTGCAAGCAAAGGCCAGATGCTCAAAGGGCAGGTGTGTTGACAGGGTCATCCTGTGGTAGATGACAAGGGGACCGAGTGAAGTGAAAGGCTCCTGGCATTCCCTACAGCTGGTCTTCAGGCTCTGGGGACTGTGCTGGTTTTCTGTTCCAGCCCTGGAATTTTGAATTTGATACCACGAAACGAGCCTTTTGGAGAACACTCCAGTAGCCCCAAGTAATGAGGCCCTGAGGAGCCAGGCTGACTGACCCCTGCTTTGGGGTCCCCTCAGGTCTGCTGGGGATCAAGGTGTGGGTCACCAAGGGCAGTGAAATCGCATTGTCTGACATAACGTAGGAGCTCAGGAAATGTTCCTCTTTGCTATCCATCCTGAGTGTCCTGAGATGTCACTGGCCAAGGGCAGATGACCTGAACTGGACCCTCTGTTCTGACAAGGCGGCAGCCTTGCAGTGGGCTGGTCCCTGCAGCTACATTTCTCTAGGCCTCCAGTTCCTCGTGTGTAAAATGGGAATAACAGTGACTTCCTAGGTGAGGATCCCTAGGCTGTCTCGGGTGTAGCTCTCCTCAGGGCTAGGCACACAGGGCCTTCTCTGAAGCTTTGAGCGCCTGCCCCCAGGAGCAACCTCCAATCAAAGGCGGCAGGCACGGGCACGGGGTGACAAGTGGCCCAGCATCCCCGGTCCTGGGGGCAGGCAGTTCTGGGAGGGGGCTTGGAGCGGTGACCTCACTAATTCATCTTATGTCAACATTTGTCTGTTCCTGTCTCATTCTCGCCGCTCCCTCCCCCTGCTCCTGAGATCATCTCTTAAAGAAACTGCCGGTACCTAGATCCTTTTCTCAGGCTTTGCTTCTGGGGGAACCCAAACGAAGACAGGACTGAGTAAGACACTGTGGCTATGGTAAGTGCTCGGTAATTATTCACTGATTATTCACTGATTGTTACTGAAAAGTCGAGTGTGGTCCACCTTCTGGTCTCCGTCCTGCTACCACCCATGTGTATGTGCACACACATGCACACACACACACGCACATGCTTATATCAGCAATGCTAAGGCTACTTGAGATCTTATTCTCTCCATCCTGGTTAAGACATGCTAAAATTTCCCCTGTCCGCATGAGCTGTAGGAGCAATCTGGTTACTAAAACCCTTCCAATCCCCTTGTTTTCAGCATGATGTGGACAAACTGCAGGATGTTGTGGGCTAAAGCTAGGGTTAGTCTCTTTCCACTTGACCAGTCCTAGTCTCCAGCTCTCCCACCGCTCTTTGCTCCTTTGCTGGAATTTTCCCGCTTGTCACCAGAAAGGACCCACTTGTCACCAGAAAGGACCAATTCCGGAGCTGACCTTGTTGACAAAGGCCAGAGGCCCTGACTGGAGCCAGGAACACTGAACACAAGCAGGGGGCAGTTTTCGAGGCGGGAGATGGGTGGGTTCATCAAAGAAGGCATTTGGATGCTGTCACAAGGAGTGGCCGGGACGTACCCTCTGCTTCTGACCTCCCCTGTGGCGGTAACAAGTTCTAGAACTTCTTTCTGCACAATGAGCAGAGCTTTTCTGCTCTTGACGCTTAAGTCCTGCCTGACTCCCCCCCCCCCCCCCCCCCCCCCGCCATTTAATCATCTTTCAGGTTTGGGGAATGTCTGTTAAAAACTCACCATTCATTATCACGCTTCTCAACATCCTGGACGATGGGGTACTTTGTGGGAACCCCAGAACATTATGACTCTGTTGGAAACCCCCTCCCCAGTTCACTCGGTGCTGCCCGCTCTCCTCACGAGCAGGGTATGAAGTGTCCTTGGCAGTCCCTGCTCAGTGACTCCTCGGCCCCATATCTGTGCATGCCCCCTCCCAGGCCTTGCTGAGCGCATTGCTGGTTAATTGGAGGAGTTTTCCAGTAACAGGAGGTGACCTACAATGAATAAAAGTTATCTCTTGATCTAGTTTAGTAGATAATGATGACAGAGAATGTTCAATTACAGTAAAGCAAAGAAAACGGTTTGGTATTACGAGGATGAACAGAGGCACAGTGGAAGAGACTGGGCCTCGGGGGTAGGAAGATCTGAGATTGAATCTAGCTGTGACAGTTACTTGCTGTGTGTTTTGGGCAACTTGCTGAACTTCTCTGGGTCTCAATTTCTTAATCATTATAAATGGGTCAGATTATGCTCTGCAGACGTCTTTTTTCCCTTTTCCTTCTTTTCTTCTGTCCAAAAAAATTACATCTTCTGGTAATAGCCCATTCTATCTCATGTTGTGGTGGAGGTGCCGGTTAGGGTAATATCCATCCAGTGCCTGCCACCTCTCCAGGGTTCCTTCTTAGGATTTTGAAGATTTCATTAATTGACTGATTAGAGAGAGAGAGAGAGAGAGTGCACAGCAGGGGGAGAGGCAGAGGGAGAAGCAGGCTCCTGGATGAGCAAGGAGCCCGATGCAGGACTCGATCCCAGGACCCTAGGATCAAGACCTGAGCCCAAGGCAGACGCTTAACGACCGAGCCACGCCGGCGGCGCCCTCTTCTTAGGATTTTGTATGTAAAGGCTGGAAGAAAGACCCTCTCTCTTTCCTCTGCTGAAGTGAAATGATCAAAGTCTGGAGCTCTGGGTGGAAGCTCCCTGTTCTTCTAAGGCCCCTCCCCTCAGACCCCTTCCCCTCCCTCCTTTCTCCTAATGTGGGGAGAAAATAAAGCCAGTACTCAGAAGCAGATCTGTAAGGAGGGAATCCCAACAGCATTTGTTTACGTGTCTTTTGAATTCTCTTTTGTAACCATTACTACTTTTTAATTTTGGTTTTGGTTTTGTGACTAAAAACAAGAGGGTCTTTAAAGTTTGTTGAGCCAACTTTTCTTGTTTTCTCGATGAATAAAATGAGGTCAAGGGAGGCTGTGTCACCCCCCTCAAGCCTTACGGCACCGCAGGCTTCAGACTAAAGAATGGAGCTCCTGGATTAATGGAGCCCGTGGTGCCTCAGCTTTCTGTTAGGACAGTCGGGTAACTCCCAGACTATTTAGAAGTATAATTCCCAAGTCCCTAGATGATGTCTCCCTAACCTTGCTGTCCCTAAATCCTTCTTACCTTGCCCTCTACCCCTCATCAAACCAATGGTGTCTGGAATACCACTAAGGTACTGATTCCTTTGTGTTCTCCTCTCTATACTTCTTAGGGAAGCATAAACTAATTTAGACTACTGGATGAATTGTTCTTAGGACCCTCTTTCCTCAGAAGGAAAAGGGCTTCAGGTATCTTGGGAGAATGGATAAGAGAAAGGGATAATATATGGCAAAGATTCCAAAAGAAGGAAAATGGTGCACCAAGGGGAGTTCAGTGCTCCTGGAGAGAGACCGCATCAGTTGTAGAATGTTCCTCCTCTCTCTGTCACCGTATTCCCCTTCTCAGTGTTCCTACACAGAATCAACACTGCAGCTGTTCCCGCCCCTTCTCCAAAGCTGCAGAATCTACCTCCTGCCTTAAAGGCTGAAAATGCAACTCACTTGCCCAATTTGCTTGTAGCTAGAGTATGTGACCAATTCCTGACCAGTTAGACAATAGGGGGAGGGACTCTGGTGGAGTTGCTTCTGGGAAGGTCCTTCCTCCTTGATAAAAGAGAGATGCACTGGAGAAAGTTTCTTTTATTTCTGCTTTCAAATGTGGTAATATGGAGACGTGATGGTTGGAGCTGTTGCAGCCATTTTGCCGTCATGAAGAGACATGTCTAAGACAAAGGCCAACAAACTGAGGATTGTGGTATGAGAGATGCAAAGAGGCAGGGTCCTAGATGACACCATTTGTCTACAGAAATAATCCTGGTACAGCCCAACTACTGGATTTCTTGTTATATAAGATGGTAAATAATCTTTATCATTTAACCACATTTAATTGGGTACTTTCTCTTGCAGCCTCCAATCATTCTATTACTATGTCTCAGGCTTGTTTCCAAGAAGTTTCCTTAGCAGAATATAGTTTTGTCTCTAAAATAAAGGTTTTTTTTTGATGTTAGTTTGTATTTTTTTAATCACTGGAGGTTCTTTTATTTTTTTAAGATTTTATTTATTTATTTGAGAAAGAGAATGAACGGTGAGGAGGGGCAGAGGGAGAGAGATTGGGAAGCAGACTGAGCAGGAAGCTTGATGCAGGGCTCGATCCCAGGACCCGGAGACCATGACCTGAGATGAAGGCAGATGCTTAACCAATGGAACCACCCAGGTGCCCCATTACTGAAGGTTCTATTTGATTTTTTTCAAATCTACTGGGTGACTTGATAGTTTCCTGTCCCATTAGATATCTTTGACCTCGTCTTTTATTTCTTTAAACATATTATGCATGCCTAGTTTATAATCTATTCCTGATAATTCTAATATATAAACTCTTCGCAAGACTACTGCTGCTGCCTGCCATTACTGCTGGTTTTTATACGTAGTGCCTTATTTCTTTTTATCCCGGGTTATCTTTGACTGCATGCTGCTCAGTGTACCTGAAGAATCATTGTAGGAGTAATTTGAGGTTGTGGGTAAAGGTACCTTCCTCCAGAGAGGATGTGTGTCTGCATTTGTCAGGTGCTTGGGGGCCACCTTAAACTAGGCTCAAGGTTTGAGGTTGCCTGGACCACCAGACATTGAATCCTGGTTGCAAAGTCACAAGGCCTGGGTTACTTCTGGTTCACCTCTTCCCTGAGTGTGTAGGGTCATGGGGGTCCCTGCTCTTACAGAGAGGGTCTCTAATTTGACTGCCCTTTTGTTTTCTGCCTCCCTTATCCCGCAAGGCCATCAAAACAAAAGTTCAAATTGCTGGAATCAGCTAATGCTCTGGTTCAGAAGTGACTTCCATACTCTGCTTATCTGTTTGGGGTCCTGTTTTCCCTTCAATTTTGTCCTGGTAGTGTCTTAGTATATAATTAACTCTTACGTGCTTGTAAGATGCTCAATTTATCCAGCAAATTTTCTTGTTTCCCAAAGGAGGGCTGGTCCAAATAGCCCTCCTGATTTCTAGCCTTCAACCTGATTTCTGCTTGCCCTGATCCCTGACACTTGTTTGTTCCAACTTCTACTGGGTTTTCTGTGCTGACTTGGGTATAACGGGGTTCCAGCTACTCACCTAGCTCTGGACTCTCAGCTGAGCCTGGGTCCAGGCCCTTATGATATTTGCCAACATTGGCCCCTCGTGTGCCTCCCTTCCTCATAAACCTCCTGGCTACCCATCTGGCCTTGACTCTCCTGATTAACTTTCATTTCTAGAGTCACCTACTGCCTTGGCATCACCTACCCAGTTCATGACACCATCTTGAGCTTCCCTTGATTATTTTAAGTAGATGCATTTAAGGCTGAGTCTATTTAATCCTCTTGGTCAGATACAGGACCACGCTGTGGGGGATCCTCATGATTGTTTTTTACTGATGAGTAAGTCTCAGATTTTAATCTTTCTTTAAAATGTAGAAGGCCAAAATTTAAAAAAAGAAACTGAAAATGGTCAAAAAAAAAAAAAACAAAAACCCATCAGACCTGTTTTAAGACTTTTATTTGGGTGTTGAGAGTCTTATTTGGCCACCTACAAGAAAAAGGCAGTTAAGTATAATGACAGAGGGCACAGTCTTATAAATCCAGTGGGCCCAGGCTTAATCCCATTTCCACCCCTTGTTAGCGAGTGGATTTGTACAATTCATCCTACTCTTCTTAATGTCTATTTCCTCACCCATAAAATGGTGCTAATATTTCCTTCTTCATGAGGTTGTTATGGACAAAAAGAGATAAAAGGCATGTTTAGCACAGTACCTACAGTCCATAATTGCTCAATTAAAGGCATTATCATTATCATTGTTATTATTAACAGTAGTAAGGTCTGCCTCCCCTCCAAATATTTCACAAACTGGGTTGTCATGCAGCTGCTCATCCTTTATTCCATCCTGTAATCTCCACCACCTGAAGCTTGACTTCATTAAGCAACAGTGTGGTGGTAATTATTCCCAAATGGCCCTGGCTAAACCACACATGTTCCTCTGGATCTTACGTGGTCAGATTTGTTTAATGAGGTGACTAGTTGAAACAAGTCCTGCTTGATGAGGTTCGGGGTTGTGATATGAGACAAGTTACATTCATAGCTGAAAAACATCTTGGTTTTTCATCTCCAAGAGTAGTTTTTCAGAAGACAGAAGACCCAGCAGAAGACAAAGATAATTAGGCTCCTAGTAGGACATCAATGTACACGGCCTTAAATCTCTTTGGTATAGACACTGCAGGATTTTAAGGCTAAATGGTTCAAATCCAGCCTCCTCATTTGCCAGATGAGAAACCAAGACTCAGAGATATGGAATGACCTTCCCAGGGCCACATGGTCCATTGATGGCAAAGCCAGAACAAGAATCCAGATCCTGGGTCCACAATAAACCAGCCATGGGACATGCCAGATGTCGCGGTTTTAAAAGATGTCTGCAAATACATCTACAAATTCTTTGACATTCCTCCCTTCAAAAGATAAGGTGTAATTCCCTTCCCCTCCAATATGGGCTATACTTAGTGACTCACTTCTAATGCATAGAATGTGAGGAAGTAACACTATGTGATTCCTGAGGTTGGGTCATAAAAAGAACATAATTTTTCCTGGTTCTCTCTCTCTCTCAGTCCAGCCGCCATGGTTCGAGGACACTTAAGGGGAAGTCTGTTGGGGAATAACTGAGGCCTATCACCAACAACCAGTACCAACTTGCCAGCCATATGATTGAGGCACCTTGAAAGTTGATTTTCTAGTCCCAGTCGAGCCTTCAGATGACTGTAGCTCCGGCAGACATCTTATCTTCAACCTCATGACAGATCCTAGGCCAGAACCACATAGTCGGGTTCCTCTCCAATTGCTGACTCGCAGAAACTGTGGGAGATGCTGCATGTTTATTGTTAGCCTAAGCTATTGAATTTTGGGGTAATTGTTAAGCAGTCCTAGATAACTAATATACTAAGGTAACTAACAGTAATATTTAATTTAATACTAAATTGACTCAGGACTTTTTGAGTTGGAAGTGATAAAAGTCCAGCTCACCTGTTAAAAAAAAAAAAAGAGAGAGAATTATTATTGGTCTCTAAAGACTAGCTTTAGGGATGCCATGTTGTCAAATGATGTCATCAGGATTCTTTTTCTCTCTCATCTCTCGGTTGGTTTCTCTTTCATGGCTTCTCTCTGCTGGGTCCATTCTCTCCTACAAAGATGTTTTCTCTATACTGTAAGGGTTAGCCTGGCTAGAGGCAACCCAGGGTTTCTTCATTCCAACTTAATAGCCCTAAAAAAAAAAGAGGGCTTCTCTCCTCCAACAGTCATGGACATTCCCAGGAAAGATTCTAATGGGCCAAGTTCGGTTCCCATGCCTGTGCCTGAACCACTCACTGTGGTTAGAGAAACGGGGTAGGTGACTGGTATCAGTACCAGGCCAAGGCCACAACAAACTTGTTTTTCAAAGTGTGGTCCATGGACCAGCAGCGAAGCATCATCTTGGGCCTTGTTTGCAATGCCAAATCTTGACCCCTCTCTAGCATCTCTGGATCAGAATCTGTATTTTCTCTTCACAAGATCTCCAGGTAATTTGTATGCACTAAAATTTGAGAAGCACTATTCTAGTATGATGTATTTCCCAGCAAAAATAATCTTTCCTCCTTCTCATCTCCTCTGTCAATTTATAACTCCCTGCCCTCTTTATCTTTTAACCCTCTTATATATAAGAGGGCTATATATAACCCTCATATATATATCATATATATGATATACAAAATATATAAAAGATATATATGGAACAAAGATGTATGTATATGTATGTATATATGTATATATACGTGTGTGTGTATATATATATGTATATATACGTGTGTGTGTATATATATGTATGTGTGTATATATATATACATACATATATATACACACACACATCTCTTTTCCGCCACACTTGGGTCCTTAAGGACAGAATCTAATGTCTGATGGACAGTGTCGTCTTCTGTAAATGAAGATAATGTGGGACACCTGGGTGGCTCAGTTGGTTAAGTGTCCAGCTCTTGAATTCGGCTCAGATCAAGATCTCAGGGTTGTGAGATCCAGCCCCATGTTGGGCTCCGTGCTGGGCGTGGAGCCTGCTTAGGATTCTCTGTCTCCCTCTCCTTCTGCCCCTCCTCTCCCACTCCCATGCACATGTTCTCTCTTTCTAAAAACATTTTAAAAACAAATAAAAATACAAATAAATTGGAGGTAATGCTCTTCACCTTAGAAGGGAGCTCATGAGGACAGCACAGTGCCTGTTTTGTCACGGATGCACAATCCTGAGAGCTAGTACTCTCTTTTTCCACTGGCTGCCATTTAGAGCTTACCAAGCACGGTGCGAGGCCCTTTAGTACATCTTCCCGTTGAAGCCTCACAATAAAGCTCACAGCTATATCAGGGAAACAGGTGTTTTGAAAATTTTGGTATTTAGACAAGTTCTAAATTTCATTTAGAAATCAGGACATGAAGCAAAGTCATACAACTAAGAAGTAATTGAGGCAGGATTTGGGCCCAGAACTATTGACTCCATGGCCTAGTTCTTAATAGCTCTACTATATTGTGTTGCATAAGGAAGTCTTTCAACCATTATTTGTTAACTTAAAGAATAAAAGCCCTGGGCTCCCAAAAACAAGGATCACAAGATTCAAACCGGCTCAGGCCGGGCCAATGATATAACTGAGACAAAGGGCAAGCTAAGGAAACAGTCTCTCTCTTTTTTTAAGATTTTATTTATTTATTTGAGAGAGAGAGAGAGAGAGAGAGAGATAGTGGCAGGCAGAGGAAGAGGGAGAAGCAGGCTTCCCGCGGAGCAGGGAGCCCGACTTGGGGCTCTATCCCAGGACCCTGGGATCATGACCTGAGCCAAAGGCAGACGCTTAATGACTGAGCCATGCAGGTGCCCCAAGGAAACAGCCTCTTCCCTCTTTAGATAAGTGGGTCAAGCAGGTATGATGATAAATGGCAGGTGACCTTCACCTCAGTGTCACGGAGACAAAAGGACAGAGGCGGCCCTGGGAGCTGGAGAGCACACGGGTGGTCTGAGAGGGCAGAGGCCCCACCTTCCTGCCAGTGTGTGTGGATGTGGCACCTGGATGGCTCACGCCTGGCATCTGCTCTGATAAGACAGCCCCGAGCCATACGCAGTGTTAAATATTTTGAATCTGGCCTCTGAGAAGGTGGACCCAGTGTTTTCAGATTTCATTTGTTCAAATAAAGCCAGAGATCTGGACTTCTTTGTGAAATCCTGGACTTTTAAATATTGGTGAATAATTTATTTTTTAAGAAGTGCATGGGCCATACGTGGGGACGGGGGTCTGGGGGGGGTGGGGGGTTGGGGGGCGTCGTGGGGTGGGTAGTGGTAACCAGACTATAGCCTCTGTCGTAAACTGTACAGGGAAATCTACACGATTTTTATTTACTAAACCAGTACAAAAACAAATAGGGAGGGGAGGGAAAAAAGGAAGGAAAGAAAGAAGGAAGGGAGGAGAATGCTGGCTACCTGACCAGGGTGTCAAGCGGTAAGGCAGAAGACAGCTTTCGGCTGTGGAGGGAAGGGGACAAACAGGGGCTCTCTGGGCTAATTGTCCCAAGGGCCACAGCTTCCAGTGGGGAGTCCCTGCCACCTCCCAGTGCCACCAAGGGCCAACCCAGCTAATCAACTTTTTTTTTATCACCTTGGAGGCCCTCTCCGTCTTTTGTTCAGCTGTAATCTTTCTTAATTAGATAATTGAAATAATCATCCAATTAAGTTGGTTCGCATGGCGAACCCCCCTTACTGGAGGACTTACTGAATCCAGCTGGCTTCTCATTTCCGCTGACTCTGTTTCTCGCCTCATGCAGGGTCTGAAACAGGTCTCAAGCTGTTTTCTTTCCTCTCTTTCAGTTTGCTGTTTTCAGTTCATAGGAGCTACAACTAAAGTTCATTTCTGGCTGATGTCAAAACAGACTCCCTAAGCAGCTAAAGCCGAAAGTCAGGACTGGCCCCATCACAGTGGTGGACAAGAGTTTCAGGCTCATGAGTATTTGAATCCCTGTTCTGTCACTTACTACCGGGGTGACCTTGAACGTGTGCACTGATATTGCAGAGATGTGGTTTCCTCATCTGCGAAATAGGAATAAAAACAGAACTTACCCACACGTAGGACTGTTGTGTTACCTAATTGAGATCATATAAGTAAGACTATCAGTCCTGTGCCTGGCACATGAGCACTCAGTACATGTGAGGGTTTTTGTTTTAAACATGGAAAAGGATTTTTTTTTAAGATTTTATTTATTTATTTGAGAGAGAGAGAGAGAGAGTACACAAGCAGAGGGAGAGGGAGAAGCAGACTCCCCACTGAGCAGGGTGCCTGACGTAGGGCTCAATCCCAGGACCGACTGAGCCACTCAGGTGCCTCTAAAAGGATGTACTCTTAATAGCTCAAAGAGTTGCCTCCCATCTTTGTAATAGAAATAGAAAAGGGGCGCCTGGGTGTCTCAGTCAGTTAAGCCTCCAGGTCTTGATTTCTGCTCAGGTGCTGATGTCAGGGTCATGAGATCAAGCCCACCGTCCATTGGGTCCATCGGGCTCTGCACTCAGCAGGGAGTCTGCTTCTCTCCTTCTCCCACTCCTTCTGCCCTCCCCTCCCCCCATTCTCTCTCTCTCAAATAAATAAACCTTTAAAAAGCAAATAAATGAAATATAGAAAAGAAAAAGAAATAAAGGAAAGAAAAAAGAGGGGAGTCAGAGAGAGATATAAGATGTAAATGATACCAGAGATTCTGTGGCTATTTGGTATTCCTATAGGGCATTTATACGCGAATCTAGTATCTCCATCCTGGCTTCTTCCCAGTTACCTCTAACACACACCCACGAGATTTAAAGATAACAGCCTTTCCCTTCAGGCCCTCCTCTGTAAATGAAATTGCAAGGCAGTATTACCTTCACTTGCGCACCAGATTGGAAGGTCCATATGGGCAGGGCTGTGTCTGCCGTGGGCATCATGGTATCCTGAGGGAATTACCAAGAAATAATTATTAAGTAAGTACATACTGAGCATGGAGGAACTGTTCTCTAAAAAGACATCCAAGCCAGTTTCATGTAGTAACACTTTAAAACATTTTAAAACAAGGATATAAGAGGGGCGCCTAGGTGGCTCAGTCTGTTAAGCCTCTGCCTTCGGCTCAGGTCCTGATCCCAGGGTTCTGGGATCAAGCCCCGCATCGGGCTCCCTCCCTCTCCCTCTGCCTGCCACTCCCCCTGCTTGTGCTCTCTCTCTCTCTCTCTCTCTCTCTCTCTCTCTCTCTCTCTCTCTCTCTGTGTGTGTGTGTGTGTGTGTGTGTGTGTGTGTGTGTGTGTGTGTGTGTCAAATAAATAAGTAAATAAATACATCTTAAAACAAAACGAAAAAACCGGGATTTAAGACATGTAACACATTAGCTAAGAATGGAGAAAAATCTAGAAAAAGGCTAGTATTCCTAGGATCACAGAGTAAAGCAAAAACCCTTTGTGACTCCAAAACCCAAATGCCCAGGCTTTACCTTAACCTGCTTAAAATGCTGACTAGCCAGAAGCCAGGCAGCCAGTAAGCACAGTGGATTCCGCCTTGGCTCAGCCTTAGCTGCATTTCTTTCTTCAGTGCAGACTCCTGAAAACTCATTCTCCATTGTTTCAGAAGAGTCAGGGATTGGAAGAGAATGATTGCAGTTCTGTGCAGAGTGTATTTTTTAATGCTTTTTAATCTTTTAAAAATTACACAAGCAGTACATCATTTTTTTTAATGGGAAAAATGCCCACAAGTAAAAAAGAAAAATGAATTTTCAAAGATTGTTTTTTAATGGTATTTTTTTTTCCAGGAGTGTACTTTTAAAAAGTGATAAATTTTGGGGCGCCTGGGTGGCTCAGTCGTTAAGTGTCTGCCTTCGGCTCAGGTCATGATCCCGGGGTCCTGGGATCGAGCCCCACATCGGGCTCCCTGCTCAGCGGGAAGCCTGCTTCTCCCTCTCCCACTCCCCCCTGCTTGTGTTCCCTCTCTCGCTGTCTCTCTCTCTCTGTCATATAAATGAATAAAATCTTTTAAAAAAAAGTGGTAATCTTCGACTCCCATACAGGGCCACAATGTGCTTTATATACAGTGCATTTCTCGTGCTTTACAAAACTAAAATGTTTCTTAGTGCTTTGCTCTGCAGTTCAGCTGTGGGTAAAGGGATTGCAAATTCCCATTTCTTCAAACACATCGGTAGATCAATACTCTCCAAGGTTGGATTGCTGGACTTTGGCCCAAGAGGACTGTTTGATGTTGAGTATAGTGGGAAGTCAGTAAACGTTCCAGACAACTGCCCAGTCACTAACTTTCTGAGCATACACTCCCTATTTCTGCCTCTGGGACTTAGTGCATATTCAGTGTGGTAGCCATAATCTGACAGAGCCCTCAGGGATCCTCCCCTCTTGATATTCACATGTTTGTATCAGGCTGGCTTATGTCATCAATGAGATATCGTAGAAAGGATGGAGTGTGGCTTTGGGAAAGCGAAGTCATAAGTCATTGCGGTTTCTGCTTTGCTCTCTCTTGGAACACTTGCTCTGGGGGAGGCCACGTGGCAGCCATGTTGTGAAGATGCTCAAGCAGCCCCGTGGAGAGGCTCACATGGTGAGGAACTCCTGCCGTCAGGCTTGCAAGTGAGCCATTGTGGAAGCAGACCTTCTAGCCCCAGTTAAGCCTTCACACAACAACATTCCCAGCACAGATCTTGGCTACACTCTGCACCACAACCACCCAGCTAGGTCACTTTCAAATTCCTGACGCACAGAGCTGTGCAAGCTTTGTTTGTTTGTTTGAAGCTGCTAGTTTTTGCAGTAATTTGTGATGCAGCGATAGGTGATTTATACATTCACCCACCTATGCAGAAGGCTTACTCCTTTCCTCTCCAAATTCACTTTCTCAAGGCTCAGGTCAAATTCTTCCTGTCTGAATTCTCCAGCCCAGTCACCATGCCTGTCCTTCTTCTGTGGTATTCGGTTAGAAAGAAGGACAGCTGTTGTGTCTTTATTAGAAAGTGACCACATAATTTATAGTCCGTGCTGAGACACTCCAAGAGTACTAAGTAATAATGATCATGGGAATCAGCAAAATCCAACAGAGTTCAAAGGCAAACGCTAACATTCAGTCAGTCACCCCCGCTGTTTGCAGGGTTGCAGTTTTACTTGCCCAATGTTTGGATGGGCAAAGAAAATGTAACTTCTTTATTTTTCTGTAATAGGTCTTTTTCCTTGCATACCTCCACCCAGCTAGTTGGGGGGGGGGGGTGGGGAGGTAGGATTTTATGCCAGTCTGGTCATTTAAACCATCTGTGTGATTGCTCAGTCATCGCCTGGCTGGGCAGGGGGAGAAGTGCAGCCAGAGTTCTGAGCTTCGTCTTCCCATCCCCATCACTGCAAATCCTCCACCTCATCCCTTGAGATGGAACCTGAGCATGTGGGGGATGAGTAGGAAGTGGAAGGGGAACGAAGATGCTCACAGGTTTCCTTTAAGGAGTGATTGGTCTGAGCAGCTCCCTGGACTGGGGGATCGTGGAAAGGCTATTGGTTTTCCTATCTGTTTGTAGCAAGGTTCTGAAACCAGAGCCTTCTCTAATGGGTGTGGGATTGTGCCCTGCACAAGTGCGCCCACCAAGGGGCTGAAACCTAGCCATTGCTTTGCTAGCTAAGCCATGAATCCGTGGGGCTGTGTGTGTCAGAAGAAGGAGGCTTTTTCTAGTTAGCACAAAGGCATTCTGTGGGCAGGGACAGACCCTGGCCAGCACCCAGAGTCCAGGTTATTCGCTCCTGGCTTTGCATTCTTTGCCTGTGGCAGCTTGTTGCTCCCGATTACAGGCCAGAGCTGGTTCTATCTCCCCGGTCCCACGGTGGGCCCATGGGAAATTCTGGGTCCCCTACATGCCCTGAACAAGCTACAGAGGGCCCGGGCATCTTCCTCAGACTCCTGTACACACTCTGGCTATCACCTGCACACCATTGCTCCTAGGCTGAGGGTCCCAGGGCCTTAAGCTGGAGGCAGGTCCCCCAGGGGCTGGCAGACTTCCTTGCACTCTGCCCTAGGATGTGATCAACTTACCCTGTGTTCTCACACTTCCCCCCCTCATTTTCTGGATGTTTCTAAATCTCTTCTCCCTAGAGACATCTGTCCTTATCAGTGGCTTTTTCAGCTTTCCTTTTCTTCCCACCATCTTCCCAGGGTGGCATGAATAGGTCTGGGCCATATCTGGGAATGACAAAACTCAGTGATCTGGAGTGGTACTTTCCACCTTTTTCCTCTGGTAGCACACCTAGAAAATAATCTGGGTATGGCCCACTGGGTAAGCTCGAGGGGATCTGGAACTCTGGAGGGCTGCCCTGCAGAACTAAAGGGGGGCCCCATCCACCAAGATCCTACCAGGCTGCTCCAAGAGCAGTGGAGACCAACTCCCCTGGGGTGCATGGAGGCACTCTGGTGGGGCAGTCCTTCCTAGAACCTCCAGCCTGACTTTGCTAGAGGGGAACTATGCGAAATACCTTTCCCCCTCCATAAAGCCTCACTTTCAAGGCCATTGTCTCTCCGCAGAGGTCAAGAACCTCAGCTTGGAGAGTAATGCTGATCAATGGGCTCTTTATTCTTTGATCTTTCTTTTTCCCTAGGGCACTAAACTTCCTGGCTCAGCCCTAGAGCTGGGAAGCAGCAAGAATAAATAGTTTCAAGTGGGAAACTAAAATACATAGGCAAAGCCTTGGTGAAATAGGATCTCCAGTACAGCTGCAATGATAGGAACCCCTCTGGCTGTGGGTGTGTCTAGGGGTGGGCACCATGGGTTTGGGGTTGGTGGGTAAGACCTCAAGGCAGCAGCATACTTGAGTTTGAATAAATGGAATTTATCAGCACACTTGAGTAAATTGTAGCTCAACTGCCTTCTAAAAGAGCAGATTCATGTTACTTCCAGGGCTTTTGTTTTGTTGAGTGGCTTATGCAAATGTAGAGCCAGCCCCCTGGCTCCTGGTGATGAAGGGGAGGGAACACCATTATTCCTCTCCTGTGCCCCTACCCTGTCAATACTCATCGCCACGGATTAATTTTGTCTCTGTTTGAATTTCCTATAAATAAGATACTACGGCATGTATTCCTTGTGTTCTGATTTCCTTTGCTTAGCATCATGTCTGATACTCTCCATGTAGCTGTGGTTGGCAGCTCAGTGTTCTTTTTCCTTGCTATGTAGTATTCTGTTGTCGCAAAATACCCTCAGTTTATCCGGCCTTTCTACACTTCATTTGGACCGTTTCCATTTTAGTTATCACACACAAAAGCTGCTATGAACATCTTTGTTCATGCTTTTTTGTAGGCATTACTCATTTCTCTTTTTATGTGGGTTTTTAAAAAATTCTGGCTAATTATTGTTTATGTCTGATAAAAGTCATATATGTTCATTTAGAAAATGGGACATCCCAAAGGACAAGGTTTATAAAATGTTGTCATCAATGTACATTCAATTTGTACTTGACTTTTCTTTCTTCTTCTTCTTCTTCTTCTTTTTTTTTTTTTTTTTTTTTTTAGGTAGGGTCCTTGCGCAGTATGGGGCTTGAACTCCACAACCCCAGGATCAAGAGTGGCACGCTCTACTGACTGAGCCAGCCAGGCACTCCTGTACTTGGCTTTTTCACTCCAAATACCGGGAGCATTTTTTCATCATACTCCATATGGAAGGATTTTACCCTCTTTTTTTTTTCTTACCCTCTTTTTAATTCCTTTTGGCCTCATTCCTTGATAGGCCATCAGTTAATCTTTGCGATGGTGATGAGAAGGTTTTCCCCAGGAGAGACCTGGAGACAGCTGGCAACCTACCCTATTCCCCGCAATCCCCAGACAGATGCAGGCTGTCTCATGTGAGAATGCACTGGGTCAGCAGGGCAGATGCCTCCCTCCATCACCCCCGGACTGAGCAATCACAAATGGATGTAACAAGTTGCAAGTACAGGCTGCAAACTGAGAAAAGAATGAGAAGTGCAGCTGAGAAATTGGAAAACAGAGTAATAGTAAATAGGGAGGCAAGCAATGAGTTTGGAAAGCAGTGTCACTGCCCTCACCAAAAGTGTCTTGGACAGCTCACCCTGACCACGAACGATTCCGGGGTTTCGGTTCTGTGGGATCCCTGGATTCATGTAACCCTGACAAAGAAAATCACAGGACAGATGCAAACCTAATGCTTTTCCATTTCCCCCCCTCTCTTAGTCCATCTCGAATATTGGCAAACTTTTCTCAATCCCTTGTTTGCATTCATTTTGCTGATTATGTTTGATCATAAACCTAAGTATCTGGAAGTACCTCTCTGTCCTTGTGTCCTCATCATAGGGTGAGGGATGATCCCCTATCACTTACAGCAGGGTTTTTCAACCTCAGCACTGTTGACATTTTGGGCCAGTTAATTCTTTGTCATGGGGCTGTCCTGAGAGCATCATGGGATGTGTGACCCACTAGGTGCCAGTAACGATACTCTTCCCTCAAGGTGTGATGAGCAAAAATGTCTTCAGACATTGCCGAATATTCCCAGGGATTGAGGGGGAAGGCAATATAACTTCCATTTGAGAAGAACCTGGCTTAGAGTTACTACAAGTATCACGTGAGATAATATCGGTAAAGTTCTTAGAAGAGTACCTGGCACTAAGTAAGCACTCAGCGTTGATGAGGAGGTCCTAGAAATGTGGACTTGTGGCTGGGGCTACTTCACAAACCAATTTGCTTGTTTATTTATTTCCCCTGTATTACTTTTTGCATCTTCTGTTCTTCCTTCTTAAAGTGCCATGGTTTAAAGGGCTTTTTTTTTTTTTTTTCCAAATGAGCAGTTCCTTTCTTTATAGGTGCAAGTATCAGAAATAAAACTTAGAAGTACTGGCATTTGCAAGTGGCTTTTGAAACTGGAGAATGTCAAAGGAATGTAAATCATACTCTGTATGAGCAGGAGAGTGTATTTTTCTGAAGCTTTTGCGACCATTAACTCATTGGACACCACGACAGTGTGTTCTAGATGAGCCTAAACGCAGACATGAGCTTTGCTGTTTGCGGACAGCCTGGGCTGGTGAGAGACCAGAGTTGGTGAGCACCGGGTGGCCGGGGGGGGGGGGGGGGGGGGGGCAGCGGGGCGCATGGGGGTATTGCTTGGTTTGTTTATTTCTTTCTGGTGGAAGGGACGAGATTATTCTGTGGACTGGGAGGCCTGAAGAAGACAGAAGATGAGGAAGCGGCCCGATAGTGTAGGTCCCTTCATGCAGCCTTCGGGATCGGAATGCCAAGAGGGGGCTTAGGACCGTGTTGCAGAAGAATACTGCTGCCAGATGCAGGGCGAGGGCAACCTTCCGTCAAGCTCTCTGCCACAGACACTGTCAGCTTGGGCTTCCTGAACCCGCATACCCTCCAGAAAGGAGTCCAGGTGGTTTCAGGTCTCTTGCCTGCCACACCCCACTATCACCAGCAGACACAGAAAACACCAAGGTATGTGACTGGGACCTCCGATCTTTTGCCAGGCCCCTCAGGGCCTCTCCCCGCCCTTGGCTCGGTTTTGCCTTGATTCTGCCTAGAGTTCTACCTGCCCTGGGGGATCAAGGGCACAGTTCTTTAAGTCCCTGGGGTCCTTGAGATGAGGCCAGTCAGCAGCGTCTCCTCGGGTTACCACTCAGAGACTGACAGCCACCCCCACAGCCTGTCCCCAGGCTCCAGCCACGCCCTCAGGCACGCCCTTTGCTGTGACCACGCCCACAGCCTGTCCCCCGGCTCCAGCCGCGGCCACGCCTTTAGCTGTGACCACGCCCACAGCCTCCCCACGCTCCGGCCACGCCCTCGGCCACGCCCACATCCCGTTTCCCCTCCCCCCCGGCTCCGGCCACGCCCGCGGCTGCGACCACGCCCGCAGCCTGTCCCCTGGCTCCAGCCACGCCCGCGGCTGCGACCGCTCGGCCTGGACATTCCTCCTCACAGCTGCTTTCAGCCAAGTGGCTGCCACCAAGTTCCTGCGAAATGACTCATAGGAGACTGCTAACTTTAGGGGAAATCTCGTGCCTGCTTTATTTGTATGTTGTGGGGACCAACATGATGAGAGGCCACAGGGTACCTGAACTCCATCTAGAGCTTTCAAAACTCTACATTCAAAACGTAACATTTTAAAGGCCCCTGCACACCCCTCTGTGCAATACTTGGGGACCCGCTTCCCAAGTATTGAGTGGAGGAGAGGCCAGCCGTGAGTACCCTGGCACACTTTTATATCTCAGCGTGGCATTTGGGACGGCACTCCCGAGTACCGCTGGACCTCCAAATATATCTGCGCAGTCCCGTGAAACTTAATTTCCCATTCTGTCCCTTTGTCCTCGGGATCCTCACCAGATCAGGCTGTACCAAAGCCAGTTCAGCCCCGAGAACCGTGCCATGGCACTTGGAAGCCCTCGATATCCCTTTGGACGGCCTGGCCTCCTCCTCCCTCGAGAACATAGCGCTCCAAGGTCACAGACTGTCTGCTTGGTCGTTGTTTACAGGACAAAAATTATTGGCATACGAGCGTTCTCATTTCTTTCTCCCCGTACCAGAGGCAACCCTGTAGTTGACCACCCGTCTCCTGCCTCTTGCTGAAGAGGCAGGATTCTTTCAGATGGGTGCGAAACTGGGTTGATCTGTAAAGAACTGGAGAGAGGAGGGCAGAGGAAAGTGTATAAATGAGTGCTTCCAAACTTAACCTGTATCAGAAGAACCACCTGGGGATCGTGCCAACATGTGAACTCCGATTCGGTAGATCTGGGGTGGAGCCTGCCACTGCATTTCTAGCAGGCTCTCAGGTGGCAAAGATGCTGCTGGTGTTCAGAATGCATTTCGCACAGCAAGGGCATATGGGACTGGATATCCGGGAGGGTTGCACAGAACCAGAGAGATAAATTCCATAGAGTAGCTTTAGCATGTGAGAGAAATGGATAGAAAAGAAAAGATTTGGTTTGGTTTTGTTTTTATAAGTGTTGTCACAACCTCTGTACTTGGCCCTCATCATTCTCAAGAAACGCAAGGATATTGTTTGTCAGCTGCCCAGCCTCTAGCCTGTCTTCTGCAGCTAATGGCTCTCCATTTCTGTCTGATGGAATAGTTAGCCAGGTGCCCACCCCTCCCTGGCACGTGACTGCCAGCGAGGCCAATGAGGTCTCCCGCTCTGAAATGTGAATCATGGATTCAGGCCCAAAACAGACAACAGTTGGAGTGTTCTCTTTCCAGCCAAGGCAGCTGGGTGAGATTTTTGAGCGTTTTCTGCTGCCAAGAACCTTCTGGAGATGCTGGGTGCCTGATGGCTCTATGCCTGAGTCTTTAGCCTTCCCTTTGCTCTAGAGTACTCTCCAGTATCCTTTCAAGAAATTCTCCTTTTTTGCCTAGACCAGCCAGAGTCAGTTTCTGTTGCTTGCCATCAAAGCACCCTAACAGATATGCTATTTAACCAACATAACATTTTGAGCTCTTATTTTGAAATAATGTCTCTTTTCCTGACTCGGGGGTGGGGGTAGGGGGTCATTTTAATACCACTGCACCACTTAGGCTGAACCTATGGTTGCTGGTTTTGTACAGATTGCATTTGGAGTCCATGCCTAGCTCTGTGCCTGAGAGAAACACAGTAGGTGCTCAATGAATGGCCATAGAAAGAACGAGCAGTCACTTCACAGCATGTGCACTGAGCTCTGGCATCTGTCAGCTGCCCCTGTGCCCAGGGACATGTTAG
This sequence comes from Zalophus californianus, assembly GCF_009762305.2. Taxonomy (NCBI): domain Eukaryota; kingdom Metazoa; phylum Chordata; class Mammalia; order Carnivora; family Otariidae; genus Zalophus; species Zalophus californianus. The sequence goes on along the minus strand of NC_045595.1, from coordinate 39,386,019 downwards.
ATGGCCATCAAATACTAAAATAGCAACAACTTATAGGAGAGCCTGTGTAAGCTCGTAGCAGCACTAGCTAATAAACTTCTGACCTTTTCCTTGGATTTCCTTTCTCCCTGCATCTTTTAAGAGCAGAGTATTATGGAAGGTCAGCAGGGAGCAAAGTCTTTGTTCCATGAATGTATTGTATTGTGGTTCCATTAAAATATTCCCTGTTAAATGAGAAGCATGCCAACATTTTCATTATGGTCTTTCCAGTTGTGGCAGTTATTGCTAAAAAAGAGATAAACTCTCTATATACTCTAAGGGTTGATAGTCCAGGCTGTAGAGCCAAAAAAAAAAAAAAAAACCAAACAAAAAAAAAAAACCCTCTACCATCTCAACTGCACTATGAACTAGCTATCCTTGGCCATGTGACTTAAATTCTGAGGCTTAGTTTCCTCATCTGTAAAATGGGCATGGTATTAGCATCTTCCTCAATGGGGTGTTACGAAGATTCAGTAAGGCAATGCATATAAAGTACTTATGTGCATTAAGGCGATACCTGTAAAGTGACTGGATCATTGTCAGTACTTGAGAAGTGTAAGCTATTAATAAAATTCATTTTTCACTGAAGCCAGAATGTATAATCCTTCCCTCTCCTACTTTTAATAGAAGTCTTAAAAAAGGCATTTGATCCAATTATGGTAAAAAAAAATCGTGCACATGCGGAAAAGACAGAAATAAAACATACTACAGTTTTTAATGTTTGTCTAAGGGTGTGACATTGTGTCTAATTTTTTTCTTCTTTTAGCTTTCTATGCCTTCCAGCTTCTTATGCAGTGACCATGCACATTATTTTATAACCAGAAGAGAAGCCCTGACAAATGCTATCTTTAAAAAAGAAGGAAAATATTGACGCAAACTGCAACATGATTTTGTAGAAACTGGGTGGGAAAAAAAAATTCCCTGTTAGATGGAGAAATAGATGTTTTCTGGTCAAGAGCTTATTGGGAGGAAAATGACATCAATTTGGGTTCTCATCAGTTCGAGTGGCAAATCATAATGCAAAATGAAAGTACATTCAGGGGAGCTGAACCCACACTGGGATTTTGCTGCCTGAATCATTAAGCTAGAAATGACCTCAGGAGGGTATGTGACCCCACCCCCTTCCCTCTCCTCGGGAAGGCTGACCCTGGGACTTTTCAGGACTCATGAGCAATGGTCCTATTTATAAGCCCTCTAGGAACTAACTCTACATACATTGCCTTCCTCCTAAGCTTCAGGCAGGCTCAGTTTAGCTTCTGCAGGTGCCCCCAACTAAGGATCTCCAACCTAGTTCTCCTTCTGCCTAGAAGCCTGGAAATTGTCTCAGATCTTTTCTGTTCACCCTGGGTCCTTGCACAAAACCTTTATCCCCCTGGAAGTCGGTTTTGTCACCTGTAAAAGAGGGATGGGAAGGATTCGAAGAGATCGTGCAGAGCTGGGAGTTCGATGGGGGCCATCTTATCCTGTGACACAGCCTGTGTGTTTAGCCATGTCGCTACCACCCTGGTGGGAAAGGGTGACACAGAGAGGTAGCTTGTCTACAAGAAAGGTGACAGTATTTTGGAGGTGGTGGTGGCAATCCTGGGAGAAGGAAGCGAGTGGTGGCTGAGAATGGGAGGAAGGGAGAATGGGGGGGATTTCAGAGAAAAATGGAGGCAGCTCAGGAAAGTAGTGCACTGTCAGCAAGGGTGCACACAGAGCAACAGAAACCCCTGTTACAGCAACCGCTGAGGAGCTCAAGGACCAAGCTGCTAGAGATTCCATTTTAATTAGTCTGCTGTGCAGGACTGTAATACCCCTCTCATTAACCACAAACTTTTAGGGGCCCAGCCTGTGTTCATAATGCTTTGAGGCCCAGAGGAAGTGAGCTGGTCCAGCAGTAACGGAGGGGGAGACTGGGTACTGCAGCCTCAAGAGCAGAGGATGAGGGTTAAGGACTAGGGAAGAGTACGGACCAAGGCTACAGTCCCCACTGACCAGACAGGGTAGAACTTTCCGGAAATCTGTGGCGTTTTTTCAGGAGACTTGTCAAAGCACTGCAGTGGAGGCTGAAACCATTTTCCCTGGGTATTAAAGCAAAGAGCGATTACTGGATTTCGAAGAACTTGGGCTCCTCCAGGGGGAGGTGTCTGGATGATGGGTATTAGCAGTGTTAATATGAGTCGTAGTGAAGAGTGTCGCTATTATTACTGACATTCGTATTGGTATTGGTATATTCCTTCCCCTCCCTCAAGTCCTGAATTAGCTCTTGCGTCCATTCTCCTGGGACCGAATCAATGAACCACCGCTAAGACCCTGCCTCGCTGCGTGTTGATGAGAGTGGCATGTGGTATCAAATTAAAGGCCCTTCTGAGACCAGAGAGATACACTTATTGCCCACACCCCCTCCATCCACATCCCAGGTCACTTCATGAAAGGAAGTTAAATGGGATTGGAATGAATTGCTCTTCCAGAAGCCATGTGTGTAGGTCCCAACCTTCCAAACGGCTGCCAGCCGAAGGCTTGATCATCTGCTGCTGCCTAACAGATCTCCAGACAATTTAATAGCTTGAGTAACCGTGCACTTTTATTCTCTCACACAGTTTCTGTGGGTCAGGAAATAGGGAGTGGCTTGGCTGGGTGGTTGTGGCCCGGGGTTGCTCAAGAAGTTACTGTCAAGATGTCACCCAGGGCTGCAGCCCTCTGAAGGGATGAAGGCACGGTTTCCAAGATGGCCCACTCACGTGGCTGGCAAGCTGCGGCTGACAGTTAGCAGGAGGCTTCCGTTCCTTGCCTCCAAGGACCTCGCTTGATTGTCCTCATGACATGGCAGCTAGTTTCCCCTTTCCCCCAGAATGAGTGAGCCAAGAGAGAGTAAGGCAGAATCATAATACCTTTTATGACCCAGCCTCAGAATCACATGCTGTCATTTTTGCAGTGTCCTGCTGGTCACAGAGGTCAGCTGTACTCACTGGGGGAGGGCATTAATACTGGGAGGTGAGAATCACAGGGGACCATCCAAGGCTGGCTTCCACCCCCTGCCCCAACTCTGGTACCAACTGAGATCAACCATGTTACAACTCCCAGAATCATTGGTTTTTTTCTTCTTTTTACATGAGTGCGAAATTGGCCACTTTTCAGTTGCAAGAATAATTATAATGATGATCCCACTTGACATTACTGCATCATTTTCATCTTCTAGGAGCTGTTACTGCTCCATGCTGCAAATGAGGAAATGAAGGCTCAGAGAAGTTCAATGACTTGCCCAGTGTCCCAAAATTAGAAAGTTCTGGAAGGCTGGGAACAGAACTTGTGTGTTGTAGTTCCCAGTCCAATGTCCTTGTCATCATACCACACCGTGCCAACAGTCCTCAAAGACACCACATGCCTCCCTATTTTCCAGGGCAAGTATGGATTGGAAAGCAATGGTAGTGTAGGAAACCTCATCTTTCTTTATTTGAAAAAAACTATTACACAGGTGATCCATGTTCATTACGAAAAAATTACAAAATAAAAATAATCTTTTAAAAAAGAAGAAAAGGGGGGCACCTGGGTGGCTCAGTTGGTTAAGCATCTGCCTTCGGCTCAGGTCATGATTCCGAGGTTCTGGGATCCAGCCCCTTGTTGGGCTCCCTGCTCAGCAGTGAGACTGCTTCTCCCTCTCCCTCTGCCCTCCCCCCCACCCAACTCGTGCGTGCGCGCGTGCTCTCTCTCTCTCTCTCAAATAAATACAATCTTTAAAAAAAAGAAGAAAAGACATTCACCTATAATTCTACCCACCCAAATCTACCACTGTTAACATCTTAGTGTATTCCCCTAAGAACAAAGGAAATGGTTTTAGAGTACATTACATTAACAGCATCTCCAGGGCAAGTTGTAAAGGAAATCCCATCCTCAAGCTCCACCCGAGGGGAGGAAGGATGTGAAATGTGAAAGTCATGAGCGTGGCAGGCTGTGTGTGTGCGCACGTGTGTGCACGTGTGTGCGCGTGTGTACGTGCCTGGTACTTCTCTGCCCAGACCAAGAGAGGGCTGGGCACGGCAGCAGTTAGCCAAGTTGGCAGGGAATTTACTACAACGTCGCAGAAAGTGTTTCTTCAAATGAGAGGCAGAGCGGCTGTGACTCCAGGTGACAAAAGTGGCCTGCCCTCTAGTTTGGTTCAAGTTCCTGTAGGCAGGGGAAGGTTGATTATGTTTAATTCAATCCACTTGGCCTTCTGCTGAGGGATGGGGTCCTTGTGTGGTCCCAGGACACTGCAAGAATCCCCTTCATCCTTTTTCTTGCACATGAAATGTCCTGTTTGTGACTGTCTTCCCAGCCCCTCCCCCAAACAGAAGGGCAGCCCCAGAGAGGGGGTCTCATCTGCCTTGCTCACCTGTCTCTATCTTCTAGCACCTGTCTCACTGTCTGGCAGGTTGTACCACTCACAACATGTTTGAATTGACTGCAGAATTTGGGGGTATGCACAAAAGAGTTGCTAAGGGCATCCATACTTGGTATGTTGAAAGAACTAGACCCCACTCAAGGGGATAGTCAAAGTCCCAGCACCTTCTCTATGTCATCTGTTTGTAACTCAGGACCCCTAAGGGAGGTTGCCAGCACCTGGAAACAGAAAGGCCAGGTCCACATCTTTTCTTCCGTGAACTGCAAGAAGCGTTCCAACGTATTTGCGCACTCATTTTGTCCAAACTAGAAAGATCGGAGGAAACTGACTCTCCTTCATTGACTCATACTTCATCATCTCAGCTCCTCAAGATTTCCCCCTTCAAGTACAGTGTCAGGGGGCAGTGAGGGGCGGGGTTATGAGCACCAGGCTTGAAGTCTCATGAACCAGGAATCAAATGCCAGGTCATCTGCATTTCAGCTGCGTGAGCTGTGGGAGTTTTGGTGACCTCTCTGAACCTCAGCATCTTCATCTGTGAAATGGGGAACATGAAATGTGCAGTGTTGCACCGCTTAGATGAGATAAAAGTGAACGTTGTGAGTGCAGTGCTTTGGCACATCATCTGTGTCTTAAGAATATATATGTTTCCCTCTGGGAAAATCTCCTTTCACCTTGAAAGTCTAGAAGCAGCGACAGCTCTGCAGCCCCCAAGGTCTTTGCATGAGGCGTGCACTGATAAATTCTGCCCAGGGACAGCTGCCCACTGAATAGCACACTCCCAGCACCTGGCAGGACCTGTCAAGGCTGGACAGGATACCTTCGTCCTAATGGAGAGTGTGAGCAGGCTCTCCCTAGAGGGGTCTTTCTTCTTCCGCTTGGGATGGGCCAGAGAGGTCCCTTCTCGGCTAAGAGTCCAGGTTTGGGGGCTGAAGTAGAAATCCTAGGAACACCAAGTTTCCAGATGCTAATCGAAGGACCAGGATATTAGGGAGTGGATTAAGCGTGTCCCCTGTGGCCCCTCTGCCAATCTTCTGCTGCACTCCTTTCCTCCCTTTTGGCGTCTTTCTTGTCAGAGAGACCTTTAGTGCTTTAGGCTCTCTCACTATGGCAACTTCTTTCCCCATCAAAACTTATTCACACCTGGACCAACTCTCGGAACCTAATTGTTTTGAAAGGCTCATGTGAAAGAGTTACGGGGATCACCGTTTGCAATATGTGACAACTTAGATTAGCCAGGTGCTTCTTGAAGATACCACTTGCATTTTCTGGGCTGTAGGACTAGAAATCGTGCCCAGTCTTCCTCCAGGATCTTCTGACTTCCCATGGCGTCTGGGAGAGCGGTTATAAGGGTTAAGTATTTATTATCTCTGATCTACAGCGATTGCCTGGCTCCATTTTATGTACGAGAAATCTAAGATTTTGGAGGCGAAGTGACTTCTCTGAAGACTCATGGTAACTTCGTCACAGAACCTGGGGGAGTGGGGGTGGGGGACAAATCTCCTGACCTCTTACCATCGGCCTGTCCCTAATTCTAGTATCTTTCTACTCAAAATGTGATGTGTAGACCAGCAGCATTGCTTGTCACCTGGGAGCTTGTTAAAAATGCAGAATCTCAAATACAACCCGAGACCTATTGAAATGGAATCTGCATTTTAACAAGATCCCCAGTTGATTCATATGCCATTTAGAATCTGAAAAGCACTGGTTTAGAACTCACATTTTCCCCCCTGTTTCCTTTCTCATCATTACTTCAAAACCCAAGGGTCCGTGAACCACTGAGGCTGAATTTAGCCCAATTTCAACATATCATGTTCCAGGAGTTCTGGTGTCATTACATACGGCACAATTTTCCGGTGGAAAAGATTTCTGCCTGGTTTTCTGACATTTTTTTCCCTTTACCTTATTTAAAATTCTAAAAAGAAAAGCCTCATTAATGGAGTTCTTTTTAGAATGGGCAGGAGAATCCACCACCTTGAACTTCCAGCAGGAAAGGTATGATAGACACTTAAATAATCATAACTGGGTGGTAACATGTGTATGAAAGCACTTAGCAAATTACAAGGCAGTGTACAAATGTTCCTGATTATAATTCCCAGGCTGTAGGATCACAGAATGAGATCCTTCATGAGCCCATTCAGGGTGAAAATTTTCCTCAGGAATATAATGTGAAACTTAAAGTTTTTTTTTTATTTTTTTAAAGATTTTATTTATTTATTCATGAGAGACATACACACAGAGAGAGAGAGAAGCAGAGAGAGAAGCAGGCTCCCAAGGAGCAGGGAGCCCGATGTAGGACTCGATCCCAGGACCCTGGGATCATGACCTGCGCCAAAGGCAGACGCTTAACCATCTGAGCCACCCAGGTGCCCTAAGGTTTAAATTATTCTCATTTTCTAGACATCTAAGGGGCAAAATTAATGGTTGTGAACCCTGGCTATATACATCAGAATAACTTGGGGGAGCTTCATTTAGGAGCTTTATTTTTAAAAATATGTAAGCCTGGGTTTGGCCCTTGACTCTATTTCTTGAGGTCCTGAGGGTCCAGCCTGGGCCATGGTTTATTTTTGAGCACTCCCAGGTGATTCTAATACACAGTGAGATCGGAGAGCCGCTGAATTGGAAAAGTTGTTATTTCCAGGTTTACGGTAAATGAATGTAAGTGAGCATTTTCTCCATATTTATGATATGGCTCAAGTCTAAATTTTCTAATTTCTAAATCTTAATGATGATCAACCACCGGGAGATAACCCCCCCCCCCCCCCCCGCCCGCGAAATACTAATGGCTGCTGATTCCAAACAGTATTAACTCGGTAATGACAATTTTGTTCCTTCATTCTCTTACCACTTAACATGGGTCGACTTACCTTCATGGAGCCGAGGACTGACCTAGATCCCAACAGCCTATCTGTGTACAGGCTTGTACCCTGGTGTCAGTACCGAATTCTCAAATTCCATAGGGTTTTTAGTCCAGTGACAAGACATTTTGACAACATGGGTTTGAAAGAGTATTGTTGAGGATCTAAGAGACCTAAGTTCTAGGCAATGTTCTTTGCTGGAGTTGTCTGATGTTGGGTCAGTTTCCTGATGTGAAAAATGAGGGCGATGGACCAGTGGTTACTGAATCTGGCTAACCGTAAGATTCACCTGGAGGGTTTTGCAAGACCACTGATTTCAGGGCCCCAGAACTACCCATTGAAACTTTTGGAGCGAATGTGTATGTGTGTGGGGGGAAGAGTGGGAGGCAGTGTTAGAAAGCAGGATTTTTTTTTTTTTTTTTTGGAAAGCAGGATTTTTTTTTTTTTAAGATTTATTTTTTTTTGAGAGAGTGAGACAGAGAGAGTGGGGGGAGAGACAGAGGGACAGAATCTTCAAGCCGACTTTGTGCTGAGCGAGGAACCTAATGCAGGCACAGAGCCTGAAGCGGGGCTCGATCTCAGGATCCTGAGATCATGACCTGAGCCAAAATCACAAGTTGGATGCTTAACCCACTGAGCCACCCAGGTGCCGCTGGAAAGCAGAATTTTTTTAAAAGAATCCTAAAATTGACTGGAAAATTAGCTGTGTTTGTGAGCCATTGGACAGGTTAAGCTCCTAAGTCCGTCTCCACTCTAAGAATCTATGACATTAGACCTAGTTGGTTAAATTCCTATATCAGAAGAAGCTGGTTTGGGCTCAGGGCCTGGCTGAGGGCTGGGTCTGCAGAAGGATAAAACAGGAAACAGAACGGGCACAAGAAGAAGTGTCATCTTTGACCACTACCTGCATGTGTCTCAGGATTTCACTGTTCATATGGCTTCTGCTCAGGTCTTTTTGTCAGAGTCATATTGTTAAATGTCTCATGGCCATCTTCTTACATTACCTTTGAAAACGGTTGAAAAGGTGCTTCTCGGGAATAATGTTCTTAGAGAGAATAATTTTCCTCACTTTTCCTGCCACCCACCTCACCTTGCTACTGCTCCAAGTCTGAGTTTCACTGTGCAGAAGAATCTTTCTGGGATGCTTGTTTAAAATGCAGGTTCCTGGGCACCTGGCTGGCTCAGTGGGTAGAGCCTGTGACTCCTGATCTTGGGGTCATGAGTTCAAGCCCCACGCTGGGCCTAGAGCTTACTTAAAAAAATACAGGTTCCTGGGCCTTTCCCCTGATTCTAATTCAGGACATTTGGTTTGGCCCCAGAAACCTGCATTTTTCATCTGAACTGCTTTCAATCTTCCTGTAAAACTTAGTTTGCAGCCTTTCTCAAGCTTCTTTTATGATAAGAATCTCCTGAGTCCATCAACAAATGAATGGATAAAATGTGATGTAGCTATAAAATGCAATAATCCTCAGCCATAAAAAGAAGTGAAGTATGGAGAACATGCTACAACATGGATGAGCCGTGAAAACATTATACTAAGTGAAAGAAGTCAGATACAAAAGGCCACATCATGTACAATTCCATTAATGCAAAACGTGCAGAATAGGCAAACCCATAGAGATAGGAAGTTGATCAGTGTTTGCCAGGGGTTTGGAGGGAGAGAGGAATGCAGAGTAAGTGCTAATGGATAGGGGTTTCTTTAAGGGCGATGAAATGTTCTCAGAAAGTTGTGATAGTTGCACAACTTTGTGAATATGTTAAAATCATTGAATTGTATACTTTAAAAGGGTGAGTTTTATGGCATGTGAATTATATCTTTAGGAAGAGAAACAGGGGCTCAGTTGATAGAGCACGTGACTCTTGGTCTCCGGGTTGTGAGTTCGAGGCCCATGTTGAGTGTAGAGATTACTTAAAAAAACAAAATCTTTAAAAAATACAAAAACCAACCAACCAAACAAAAAACAACCTGGGCAGATGTTTAAAAAAGCAGATTCCCAAGCCCTAGTCAAGATCCACTGAGTTAGCACCTCTAGGGAAGAACCTAAGAATCTGATTTTAATAAATGCCCCAAGTGATCCTTATCCTAGAGGAAGTTCAGGAGAAGCTCCTTGGAACACTGAAGGCTAGAGTCGTCCTTCTGCACGGACTCTTGATTCTCCATCTGTGGTTGGCAGCCTCTAAGATTGTCCCTATTATCCCTACCTTCTAGTATTCTGCTCCCCTTGAGTGTGGACTGGGCTTGTTGACTCACTTCTAATGAATAGAGTACAACAGAAGTGATGGATATTACTTTTAATATTAGGTTTTTAAAAGATTGTGGCTTCCATCCAAAGAATATATACAAATGGCCAATAACATATGAAAAGACACTGGATGTCACTCATCAGTAGAGAAATGCAAATCAAAACCACCGTGAGATATCACCTCACACCCATCAGGATGGCCACTATAAGACAAAAGAAAACAAAGCAATGGAAAATAATGTGGTGACGATGTGGAAAAATCAGAACACACCTGCACTGTCAGTGGGAATGTAAAACGGTGCAGCTGCTATGAAAAACAGTATGGAGGGTCCTCATGTATTAAAAATAGAAATACCATCTGATCCAACAATCCTACTTTTGAGTATATACCCAAAAGAATTGGAAGCAGGATCTCAAAGAGATATTTGCATACCCATGTTCACTGTAGCACTATTCACAATAGCTAAGGGGTAGAAGCTACTCAAATGCCCATTGACAGATGAATTAATAAAGAAAATGTGGTAGAATGCATATGATGGGATATTATTTGGCCCTAAAAAGGGAGGAAATCCTATTACATACAATAACATGGATGAACTGGAAGACATTATACTTAGTGAAATAACCCAGTCACCAAAAGACAAATACTGTATGGTTCCACTTATGCGAGGCACATAGAATAGTCAAATTCATAGAGACAGAAAGTAGAATGGTGGTTCCCAGGGGTGGAGGAGAATGGGAAGTTGTTCAATGAGTGTAGAGTGCCGATTTTGTAGGATGGAATAGTTCTGGAGATCTCATGCACAATGTGAGTATATTTAACACAATAGAACTGCACACTTAAAAATGGTTAAGATGGGTAAAAAACAATTGTGGGGGTGCCTGGGTGACTCAGTCGGTTAAGCATCTGACTCTTGATTTTTGGCTCAGGTCATGATCTCAGGGTCATGAGATTGAGCCCCATGTCAGGCTCTGCACTGGGCATGGAACCTGCTTGAGATTCTCTATCTCCCTCTCCGTCTGGCCCTCTCTTCCCCAACCCCCACCGCAGGTGTGCTCTTTTTCTCTTTCTCTCTCTCAAAAAAAAAAAAAAAAATTGTGGCTTCTTTTGCAGGCTCTTGTTCTCTCTGATACACCTCCAGCCCATGTTGTGTTTCAGATCCCCAGCTGTCATGTTGGGAGGACACTCAGGCAGTCTATGCAGAGACCCATGAGGTGAGGAGAAGAGATTTGCCAGCAACACCGTGGTGAGCTTGGACGTGAATCTTCTGAGGCCTGCCAGCATGTGAATAAACTTGGAAGTGTAACTTTAACCCCCCAGTTGAATCTTCAGATAAATTGTGGCCCTCACAAACAGCTTGACTGAAGCCTCATGAGAGACTTTGGGGTAGGGGCACTCAGCTGAGCTGCATCTGAATTCTGACACACTGAAGTTGTGACACAATGACAATTCATTGTTTTAAACTGCTAATTTTTGGGGTAATTCGCTATGCAACAATAGATAACTAATACACCATCAAATGTGTTTTGCTCAGTTAGTCAAATTGCCATGTAGACCCTACCAGGGCATGGGCTGCAATCCTATTTTTCAGGATATAAAATTGTATGTATATTTTGGTAAGCCAAATAATGGGTCCCCCAAAATGTCCACATCCTAATCCCTGGAATTTGTGAATATAGTATGTCCCATGGCAAAAGGGACTGCAGATATAATTAACGTTACAAACTTTAGGGGCACTTGGGTGACTCAGTCAGTTAAGCATCTGACTTTGGCTCAGGTCATGATCTCAGGATCCTGGAATCGAGCCCCACATCGGGTTCCCCACTTGGCAAGAAGTCTACTTCTTCCTGTCCTTCTTCCTCTGCCTCTACCCCTCCCTCTGCTTACACTCTCTCTCTCTTAAAAAAAAAAATTACAAACTTTAAAATAGATTATCCTGGATGATCCAAATGGGCCCAATCTAATCGCACAAACCCTTGAAAGTAGAGAACTTTCTCTGGCCAGAGGTAGGAGAGATTTGGCAGAAGTAGAAGTTGGAGAGATTCCAAGTGTGGGAGGGACCCCAGCACTGATGGAGGGCAGTGAGCAATGTGTAAAGCATGAGAATGAATGTGAGCAGCCTGTAGGAGCAAAGACCAGCACCCAGCTGATGGCCAGCAAGGAAATGGGGACCTGAACCCTACAGCTGTAAGGAACTGAATTCAACCAAAACTTGAATGAGCTTGGAAGTGATTCATCCCGAAGTCTCCAAAAAGCAATGCAGTCCTGCTGACACCTTTATTTTGGCCTTGTGAAACCCAGAGCATAGAAACCAATCCAGCCAACTGGGATTTCGGATCTACAGAGGTGGGATAATAAATCTGTATCACTTTCAGTTACCAAGTTTGGGGTAATTTGTTATAGCAGCAATAGAAAATGCACATTATTTATGTGTATATGATATTTATTGGTTTCCAGTCCCTTCCTACCAGGTATCATAGCTAAGCAGATGATGCACAGTGTTATTTATCACTTTCCACTTATCCTGCTGAGGCAGTCATTCACTATCTTAGTGCCTCTCTGTATCGCAGGCTTGAGTGTTCCATGCATTGTTTTTCAAGGCTCTCTGGGAAAGACACTCCTTTTTCGGGAGCCTGGTGTCTGGCTGGGGCAAGACTGCGCGCGTGCTGATTGTCTCTGAGGCTACTGATCAATACTTACCATTAGGACGACAACTCCATGCATCACTAAACTTTGACCTCAGTGCCCCAGAGCAGTCCCAAGATGCCAATTGATGTACAGGCAATATACATATTCCTCAAATGCAATACCCCTTTCATAGACTTCCCTGAATTAAATTTTAGAGGCTTCAGTGATGACAAAGTAATGTTGCTAATGTACCGGCAAGCCCAGAGTATTCAGAAAGGATGCTTGGATAAAAGTAATTGGGTTTATGCTTCTTAAAAAGATCTTTTGGAAAGACACTGTGTTTGGACCATTGAACGGCTGTCCCTGCCTTCTATACAATGGGTGGTATGGGCACAAAGTGTCCCTTAAGCCCACTAAGCACAAACCTAAGAAACCCAAGACCTCAAAACAAGTGGTTGGCTCCCTTTAGAAATCACAAGGGCTAAAAAGGGCCTAAAATAATGTTAATTGCACTTTTTTATCTACAACGTTTGGAATTTTATTTCCCCAGAAGTATGTATTTTTCAGGGAACTCTTCATAATGGTCTCCCATCACATACCATCCTGGTATGCTGAGTCAAAGGAGATGATACTACTGTTTTCCTGGATCTGTTCAAATGAGATCAATTGCCAAACAGTTGTTTGGATTAAAACCAAACGGTTAATTTAATCAGGCTTTCAAGAGGCAGTTATTTTGATTAAAGGAATCATATCTGAGTGGCCTTTGGCAGCTTCTTATCTCCAGTCTGTGGGTCCCACACGTTTAGCTCTTCTGTGGAACCAGGGGGGCATCCATTGCTTGAGTAAAAAGGGGTTTACTGGAAGAGAAGACTCTTGAAATCCCATTGAAAAAAAAAGTATAGCTGAGCCTCATATGGACTGAAAAGCCATTAGGAACCCAAAAGGCTACTCCCTCCATCTCTTTCTCTCATGTCTTTCTAGAGCTACCTGGCTTCCCAACACTGCTTTCCTCTGAAATTCTCTGCTTACTCACTGGTGTGCCCAAGGCTGAGAATTCTAGCAGCCTTGAGGTTACATCACCTTTGGTATTGGACCCACCACCATGATTAATTTCATCCTGAGTCTGAATTCTAAGCTGCTCAACTTTAAATTCCCAGGAAAGAATTTGATGGCTTGGTCTGGTCTGGTGTCTAGCTCTGGTCCAGTCAGCTGTCCCCAGGATGAGTCAGGTGTCACAAGACACACAAGAAGGACTGGCCCCTCCAGGTGATGGATGGAGCAGGGAAGAGGTAAATGATAGATGCCTCCAGAATTTTTTCTGAACTGATAATAGCAGATGCCCCTTTGCCATGTCTTTTCTTACCAACCTGCAAACTCTTTAAAGGTAGAGGATTTTTTTTTCATCTTTATCTTCACCACCATACTTGGGCCAATGCCTCATTGATAGATACTCAATAAGTAAAAAAAAAAAAAAAAAAAAAAACGATAAAGTTGGTCATGCCCACTTGCAGCGGTACATACATGGTTCTTAGCATGCTGGCAAAATCCATGTGAGTGCTGAGGCAAGAAGAAATGAGGTATCACATGGGCTGACCACTCCTGAGTTCTTTCTTTCAGCAATGCTTGGGTTAATAGTAACTATTATGCATTCTCCATTTTCCAAGGGGCAAGCATAATATAAAGTGTTTTATACATCATTATCCCGCTTATCCACTATGATAACCCTGTGAGAAAATTGGGAGTTCAGAGAAGTTAAGTAACTTGCCCAGGGTCACACAGCTCAAAAGTACTGTGGCCAATTCTAAACTGAAATCTAGAGCCCACCCTCCAAAGCCTTGCATTTTCCTTCCACCTCTGTTATGAGAAGTTGGGAATGAGGCTGAGAGATGAAGCTAAAAGGAGAGGTGTTGGCTGGGTCAATGCCAGTTTTGTGAACTAAACAAAATTGTTCCGTGCTAACAGTTTTTGAAAGCTTTTTGAACATGGCCTTGGGCCTTTCATGGTTCTGAGGTTTTCCAACAACTTCTCTTAATTGAGTCTTTCCAAGCTGAGCTGCAGGATTTAAGTAATTCAACAAGAAAAGAGTTCTCAGATTCCTTTTCTCCCTTTAAGCTGGGTGAGAATGTGTCCCCCAGCTTCCTGCTTTTAAACACTGGAAAACATTCTGGGAATCTGAGACCAGACCTGGGTCAGTGCTGCCATTTTTTTATTGTGCTTTGCAGAGCGAGGGCTGAAATCCAGGCTGCCTTCTACTCACTACGTCTTGTACCCTGGCGCCAGGTTGTATTGTTCAGAGGAAGAGGTGCCATGTTCTAATTCACATCTTAGGGCACCCTATATAGGTGCACTGTGGGCTAGGGGAGGGTCAGATGGGCATAACATTGTTTCAGATTCCCTCTGCTTTAAGTTTTGATTGTGACTTGTGATAATGCCATTTCTGGATCATAGCTCTAGTGTCTGGCAAGAGGAATCCAAATTCTGTTAGTCATTTTCAAGGGAGAGAGGGGTTGACATTAGTGCCTGGAACTGGGTTTCCAACTGTTGGTAGATGGGTGGGGTCTTCTCCCTGCCATTTCATGCCACTGCTTAGCTGGTCTCCCAATTCTGTACACACAGCCCCTCACCCAAGCCACAGGGGACAATCTTAGCAGTCTTGGGAATAATGGGGAAAAAAGCGGAACTTGGTTAGCAAAATGACTTGGTCGAGACCCAATCTAGAGCAGGCCTGTATTAACCCTAAGAAAGGCTGGTTTGCCTTAGGGTTCTGGCTTTCTGAAAAAACACAAAGCCCCTTTACCCAACCCCCAGGGCACGATAGACCTAGCTAAGGGGTTATATAGTATTTATGGCCTCTTTGCTTTTATTTGTGGTACTGTTAGAATGCCTTTCCAACATGCTGCCATGATTTAAATTATGTATGTGTGCTCATCCTGAAATATACGCACTTTGGAATGTATTTGGAACAGAAATAGGATTTTAAAGAAACAGAAAGATTGTGGGTTTCAAGAACCTCCTCCTCCTGCCCCTACCCTGGCTTCACTCAGTCCCTGGAGCTGTGTATTCATGGCAGTACCGAGGGAGTCCCCAGGTGGTAAAGTGTCATGGTTATAGATGATCAGTGTGGAGGGACAGATCTGGGTAGGTCCAATCTCATCTTGGCCACTCATTAGCTGTATTACCCTAAGCAAATTGCTTAAACGCTCAAGCCTCCTTTTCTTCATCTATAAAACAGAGATGATAAAAGTTCCTTCTCCATGACTTCTCTGTGAGGCTCAGTGAAATAATGCCCCTGGAATGCTGAGGCCAGAGCCGAAAAGAGTTAGCCCCATAAGCTCAACTTCTCTCATCTCAAGACATGAACCTGAATTCCAGTTGAGAAGCTGTTGAGCGCCCAAGAGTTTCTGTCTTCTTTTGTTGGAGGTCCCCCTTTCCTCATATGAATGCCCTCAGAGTATGATCCTAGTCCCCCAAACTTCCTCTGCAACACTGTTCCCACCAGGAAGAAGTTCTGGTTCCCATGACGTGCACCTAGCCTGTGAGCACGCCGTCCCACTTCTGTCCCCCTGTCCCGCAGGTGCCGGGTGAGACCAGGGAGCTTGTTAACGAGGGTGCAAAGCTGGAAGGAATGGGCTGTCTGCTGGATGTGCTTTAGTTGCAACGTTGTGTGGAGAAATGAAATGCTGAAATCTCAGGACACTGGTAAAGAGGAAAAGCTCATGGCCTCACATTTTCCATTCTCACATACAATTGCTTCCATCTCCAGGGTGTAACAAAGCCTCCCAGTGGCTTCTTTTTATCAGAGGCAGTGGTAGGGGGTCCTCAGCATGTGTGCTGACTTTGGGATGAGGCAGTCCTGGGTCGGCTGCTACCAGCTGAGGGACTTCAGACAAGTCATTGAACCTCCACACACCTCAGTTTTCTCCTCTATACAATGGACATATTAGTAGCATCTATCCATCTCACTTGTGTTTTGAAGATTGAGAAAATGAATATAAAATGCCTGGCACAGAGTAAGCCCTCAATAAGTGTACTTCATTGCTAGCACCATCCTCACGATTATTACCTACATCCTGATATTGCTGAGTATAGAAGATCTGCAGGGCCATCAGCCTCCTGCCCAAAGTTGGTAGTCAGTAAGTGGTGGATATTATTATAATGTCTCAGCCGTGGATATTAACTAGAAAAGCTAATCATTCTTTTCAAAGCACCCCAAGGGCTTGTCCCATTCCGTAAGGTCTCTGCGTTCCCCTCACCCTATGAAAAGATGGTTTCCTACGGCAGACACTACGGGTTGTCACCCCAACTGCCAGATCCCCTTCTTCCTTGTGAGCAGAACACCATTTCTATGCAAGCAGGCTTCAACCATGAGGAATCCTGATTGGTGCAAGCCACTTATGGCAGTCCCATTTACCTTCATCTTAACTGGTCTAAGAGAAGGCCTGTGATAAGACATAAGGGAAAGTCTCCCAGTGAAAGGAGAGAGTGTGAGGTGAGCCTCATTTTGGTCCCTGGCATCTTCCTTCCTGCTTTAGGTACTGTCATGTGAGGATGTGAGGCATGGAGCAGCAGCTGCCATTTTGTGACCATGTGGTTACCAGCATGAGTCTGACAGAGCAAAAAAAAAAAAAAAAAAAAATAGAAAGAGTCGAGATTCTTAGACACTGTTAAGCTGCCAAGTCGACTCTGAAGCTGCTTGCCTCCACACTTCCTTTTTGGTACACAATAACTGTTCTTATGATTTGGCCTATTGTTGATCTGGTTTTCTGCTTAATCAATTTACTCCTTTTCTGTTTGCCAAGTCTGCAGAATGTCTGCTATTCAAATTCTGCCCGGATATAAAGACATTCAGTTCCCATTTTCTTCCTCTACATTTGGGTAATCGAGTGTTTTTAAATAAATTCCATGCTCACCATTGTAGTGAAACTGCTCTTGAAAAGGTCACCAGTGACCTCTTGATTGACATGTCCAATGGCTTCATCTAATTTTCCATCCTGCTTAACCTCCGCTGCATTGGACCGCTTGACCTCTTTCTTATTCTCCAAGTGAGGCCCTCCCTTGGTGGGTGTCGTTGCTCTTTCTATGTCTCTGGTCTGTCCTCTGTGGTTCCTTCTTTTTTTGCCCCTCAACTCTGCATGAACCCCAACATTCTGCCCTTTGTCTTCTCATCTTTCACCAGGTACTGTCCCTGAGTGCCTTCTCCACGTTTAAGACTCCAGTTACCACTCGTGGGCCCTCGTGATTCCCACATCCATGTCTCCAGTGCCTGTCTTTCCTCAGCACCAGATGTGCTTTTCTCACTGTGAACAGGATGTGTCCACTTGGATGTCCCCACAGGACCATCAACACCATATTTGTAAACTGAACTGTGTCCCCTACAAATTACTTCTCCTCTGTCACACACCTCACCACTCACACTAGTCCTCAGTTAGAAACCTCAGAGTCATCCTAAGCAATTCCTTCTTTCCCAACACCCAATTAATCATCAAGAATAAAAATGTCTCTATTCTCAGGCGTCTATGGCAGCTTCCCCATGCTCCCTGCCATGGCCTCCAGTCATTGTTTCTGTCTTGCAGAAGTTTCTCACGTGCCTCCAATCTGCCCCCCACACCCCGCCACCTTCTGTAATCATCTGCATTGCTGTTAGAGTGGATTTTCTGAAATCAAATGGAATCATGTCGCTGAATTTAAAATTCTCCAAAGGGGTAGATGTGTGTGAAAGGGGGCAGGGTGGGGAGATTGTATTAGCCATCACGCCCTCCAGATCAAGTCCATACTTCCTCACATGGCACAGAAGACCTTCTAGTTGCTCTGGGAACAGACAGGATTTTGTGTTTTATCTCCTACCAACTCCCCTCCACCTTCCCTGTCTTCTCAGCTGGAGCTCCTGGGGTTGAGTCTTTCTCGTCATTATTTCAAACTCTGCTTGGATGCTGGACTGCTCTTCCCCAAATCAAACTGCACTTCTCCAAAGCATTCCCTGAGCCTAGGACCAGGCCAGAGTTTTTCAGTCTTGGCACTACTGACATTTCGGGTTGCATAATACTCTGTTGGCTAATTCTCAACAACAGGCTGTTGGAGTCTGTTGTAGGATGGGCATTGGAGGATGTTTGGCAGCATGCTGGCCTCTACCTGCTGGATGCGAGCAGCACCCACCTCCCCCAGTTTCCACAACCAAAATGTGTCCAGATACTGTGAAATTTTCCATGGAGGACAAATTGCCCCCTCTCCCGGTTGCAAGCCATTGAACTAAACCAAGTCCCCTTCTTATCATCCTGTAGTCTCCTGTCCTTCTCTGATCATAACACCCATGGCACAGTTTTGAAGTGACTTGTCTGATAGTCTCATCTGTTCCAACAGAATGTTATCCCCAAGAGGGCATCACCCAGGGCATCATCACCAGCACCCAACTAGGCATGTAGTCTAGCTTCATGGAAGAGTGAGCTCCCTGATGGGAGCGACCTTGTCTGTCCTCTGCATGGTGCCCAGTATGGTGCTGGCACATATAGGGCTCAATAAACATTTGTTGAATGAAGGAATGATTCAATCATTCCATTCAAATGCTTCTTTCTCTGTGAAACTTCTACTAGTATCCCAGTCAAGTTTAGAGTCTTTTTCTCTCTTAACCCCATAGTATTTTATGCATGCCCCTGTCCCCCAGCACTTACTGCGTTGGACATTATAATCAGTTTGGTAATACATGTTTGTGGAAATGAAATCATGTTCTCTAGGGGCACCTGGGTGGCTCTGTTGGTTAAACATCTGCCTTCGGCTCAGGTCATGATCTCAGGGTCGTGAGATGGAGCCCTGCATCAGGCTCTATACTCAGCACAGAGTCTGCTTAAGATTCTCTCCCTCTTTGGGGTGCCTGGGTGGCTCAGTTGGTTAAGTGTCTGCCTTCGGCTCAGGTCCTGGGAGCGAGCCCCACGTCGGGCTCCCTGCTCGGCGGGAAGCCTGCTTCTTCCTCTCCCTCTGCCCTCTCCCATGCTCTTGCTCCTACTCTCTCTCTCTTTCAAATAAATAAATAAAATCTTAAAAAAAAGATTCTTTTCTTCTCCCTCTGCCCTTCCCTGCCCTGCTCGCACACAGTCTCTCTCTCTCTAAAATCATCATCATCATCATCATCATAATCATGTTCTCTGTATCTTCAGGTCTCTCTCTTGAAACAGAAAAACTAGGTCCATTCCTGTGCCCAGGAAGGTCATGATCTACCTTTTCCTTAAACTACTACACCTGTTCTGCTCCTGGCTGTTCTCAGCTGCACCCACCACACACGCACTCATCCATCTTCCTTAGCCGACTTCAAAGAGGAGGAACAGCTCAGAGCTGCTGGGCATTGAGGACCCATGTCTGCTTCACAGCCCCATTTTGCCTCTCTCTTCTCTGACTGTGCTCCCAGCAATGGCAATGGGTTCTGAGAGGTCTTAATAACACATGGTGCTTGCTCGCAAGCCTCTCCCAGGGACAGGAAGCACCACATCTACAGCATGCCCCCCACCTGATGACTTGAAATGCAAAAGCCTACAGCGAACCCCATGGCGAAAAGGTGCCGTGATAGTATTAAAGTAAACGTACATTCACAATGGTCAGAAAGGAGATCAGCCTTCCTTTGAGAGGAGTTCAGTACTCAGAGAAGAGTAGGGTAGGATTTTGCACATGGTAGATGGTTAATATGCATCCTTTAGTCACAAAGCCTGGGGGAGAAGATGCCGAAGTTAATATTTATATTTGGCATCCAAGCCTCTGCATAACTAACAGCATTGAGGCCGGGTGTTTGGTTTGAGGGTCAGCTCCGTTTAAACAGCGAGGCCAGGTGCAGACACACATGCTGGACCTTTGAACTCTGTGTTGCAATCCAGATGTTCTGCAGAGGTGATGAACTTGGGTCACTGATGGTGGGAGAGTGTGTAGCGCTCTTCTAGCATCTTCCACGGGGAGCCCTGGACCATAGACTTGGCCCTAAGCCCATGTGCCTTGCCAGAGTCAAGAAACAGTAGCAGATGCAGTTGTTGCTAGGGATAAGAGATCATCCACTGGGGAGTTGAGATAGCCGGGACAGGGGGTGGGTAGCACGAGGGAGGTCACAGAATTGACCTCGCTTAGCCTCTGCCCATGTCTGAATTACTTGGAGATGTTCTGCAACGGGAAAAATCTTAGGCTTTTAATGACAGCCCTGACAAACATGATCCGTATGACCAAACTGGTCGCAAAAGCAACTGCTATCATGTCTTCAAGGAGGATCTGTCAAATTGCACGTTTCGCACGGGGTTTTCCTAGTCCCACACTTTGCCTTGAAAAACGTGCACAGAGTGAGGGGTTTGAACTTTCTGAATTTAATGCAAAGCCCATATGTTGTTTGGGTTTTGTTTGTGTTGTTTGTTTGTTTGTTTTTATGGCTGCAAAATATGTTATATAAAAAAGAACCATATAGCAATAAAACGGTAATGTAAACACAAACCCTCCAAAGCACGCAACATATTTCTAATGAAAGGAAACAACCACCTTCACTGTATCTACAAAAAAAAGAAAGAAAGAAAGAAAGAAAGAAAGAAAGAAAGAAAGAAAGAAAGAAAGAAAGAAAAACGATGAAGAGGGGCCGTTTCGTTCACAGATTGTGGAATCCTACTGTTTACTGCTCTCCAAATGAGTATTTTTGAGGCATGACTTAAAACGGGGAATCTTCCAAACAAAGCGGCTCCTGGCATCGCGCAAAGAATGCTGCTGTTGGTTGGCAGCCAGGCAACTTGAATTCTGGTCTTGACTGCTGACCCCTGCTTCCTGGCTCCCAACCCCAGCACTCCAGTCAGGGTGCTCTTGTCAAGGGTACCAGCGACCTTCTCGTTGCTGAATCCAAAGGGCATTTTGCAGTCCACTTCTGCCCTGACCTCTCTTCAGCAGATGACACGATTGCCCGCTCTTTCCTCATTGAAATCCTCTTGCTCTGTGCCTACCGTGACACCACCCCGTCCTGGTTATTCTCTGGCTTTTCCCTATGCTCCTCAGACACTCTCTAGGCTGTTCTTCTTCACCAGTGGCGACAAGCAGCTGCTGGGGGCTGAGGTCACATGAGGTTTTGTGGGCATTTTCTTATCAACTCTTCACAGCAGCCCCGGGAGCCAGGACTTCCTGGCTCCCTTTCACGGCCAGAATTTGTCCTCTGTTCCTCATCTCCAACTGCTTCCAACATATCTCCATTTGCCTGTGCCACAGTCACCTAGTAGGGGTAGTGGTGGTGGATGACTTCTCAGCTGCGAATCCTTTCCTGATGATCGGCTGAAGCCCATGATTGCTTAAGGAGTGGACACATGACCCAGACAAGGGAGATTTCTGGGAATGTCTAGGAAAAGTTTTCTCTCTCTTAAATAGACACATGAAGAATGGTTTCTTTTCTCCTTCTAGATACTGCTGTGCCTTGTAATATTAGAGTCATGACAACCGTCTGTAACCATGAGAAATAGGTCAAATCCAACAAAAGAAGAATGGCACCTGGGTCCTTCATGACCAGCCGATTGAATCTTATCTGGGACAGGGGCTTCCAACTATGTTATAAATAATACATTTCTTTATTGCTTGTATAGGTTTTTGTTTTGTTTTGTTATTGTTACTTGCAGCCAAAAGCTTCCTAAGTGATACACCAAATTCATCGTATCTGTAGCTCAACTCAGTATCTCCTCCTCCAAATAGCCTCCCCTCCTATAACTCTAGCTCTATTAATATCACCATGGTTGACTCATTAAACCATGTCAGCACCCTGGGCATCATCCTTGACTCCTCCCTGTACCTCACCCCCAGAGTCCAATCATGAATTAAGTCCAGGAGATTTGCAGGCAGCTGAGGGCCATGGTGGGGTTGAGCTCTGTCACCTGTCCTCCACCTGCAGAGCCCAGCTCAGGCAGTGCTGGGAGCCCAGCTGTTGCGGCTCCCCAGGAGCTGCGCCATGCCGGCCAACAGCCTGGATCACGCACGTGGAACCGAGGTGCTTTGGGCTGCCATGGCCAGGCTGTGCCCCAGCGCCATGGTGGCCGTCCCCACCGAGACACTGTATAGCCTGACCTGCTTGGCCAGCTGGGTGCCGTGTACTGCCTCCAGGGCCGCAGCCAGGCCAAGCTGCCAGCCCTCTGCATGAGCCACATGGCTGATATCTTCAGGGACTGCCATGTGAGAGTACCCAAGGGGCTCCTGAAAGACTTACTACCAGGACGAGTGACCCTGGTGTTAGAACGCTCCCAGGAGCTCAGTAAAGACCTGAACCACTTTATTCCTCTTATAGGCATCTGGATTCCTGACCATTCCTTCATGCAGGATTTGGCTCAGGTGTTTGGGACACTATTTTCTCTCACCAGTGCCAACCTCAGCTCTCAGGCCAGTTCTCAGAATGTCTTTGAATTCTGGTACCTCTGGCCTCAATTGTCCCAGGTCGTTGATGGGGGACCAATTGAGGATGGCCAAAGCCCTGAGTATTGCCTGGGCTCAACTATGGTTGACTTGTCTGTATCTGGCATCATTCATCCTACAACAGAAGTAGGGACTGCTGTCCTCACAGGGATCCTGCTTGTGAATCCGGTAGAAGGGAGGACCCAAGGACTGATGCTGGCCACTATGTGTCTGTCCACTGGTGACCAGCAAGGGTTCATTTACAGAGGCCATTGGGGCTACAACATCACTAGTCTGACTCTTTAAGGCAAGGTGTCTTTCTGAACACTGTAGACCAGGCCCCAAGCTGGGGTTTAGTCTCACCCCTGGTGGGGGAGGTCTTATGTATTATCTATAATTTCATGTATCAGCCAAAAGCTGACTAGAGACTTTGAGAACACTCCTAGGATGGCCCTATTCTTTTTTTTTTTTTTTAAGATTTATTTATTAGAGAGAGAGAGTGTGTGTGTGTGCATGGGTCGGGGGGAGGGGCAGAGGGAGAGGGAGAAGCAGATTCCTCATTGAGCAGGGAGCCTGATGTGGGGCTCTATCCCAGGACCCTGGGATCATGACCTGAGCTGAAGGTAGACGCTTAACTGACCAGATGCCCTGGTCTTGTTCTAATTAGTTTCTTTTTAAAAAATAGTTTTGGGAAATAATTTAAAGAACAGATTTGGAGTCTAGTCAGAGCCTCTTCTCTGATGGGTAGTGGCATTTAAGGTCCAAATCAGCTAGAGCACCAGCTGGTGCTGTTTAAAAGTCTCCAGTGACCGACAGCACGTGTTTGTGCACCTGAAGCTGGAACCAGGTTTGGATAAAGATTGTTGAGCTCAGGCCCAATACTATTTCCTCTGACTGGGTAGGCTGGTGGTGTAGTATGCTTTAATGCCTAGAGGAGAGAGTTATCAGTTTGGACTAATGGTGGGAAGTGAGCTCAGTTGGAAGGGGTGGGAGTAGGGAGGTCCAAATTTTAAAATATTGGGAGGCATCTGGGTGGCTCAGTCCATTAAGCATCCAACTCTTGGTTTTGGCTCAGGTCATGATCTTGGGGTCGTGAGATCAAGCTCTCCACACTTAGCTCGGAGTCTGCTTAAGATTGTTTGTCTCCCTCCTTCTCCCTCTGCCCCTCCCTTGCTTGTGTGCTCTCTCTCAAAAAAAAAAAAAAAATTGGAGGGGTGCCTGGGTGGCTCAGTTGTTAAGCGTCTGCTTTCAGCTCAGGTCAGGATCCCAGGGTCCTGGGACTGAGCTCCGCATCGGGCTCCCTGCTCATCAGGAAGCCTGCTTCTCCCTCTCCCACTCCCCTTGCTTGTGTTCCCTCTCTCACTGTTTCTCTCTCTCTCTCTGTCAAATAAATAAATAAAATCTTTAAAAAAAAATTGGAAAACAAATCTCTATTATTTTTCTCAAAAAAAAAAAAAAGGCCAGGAGACCCTGCTGCTGAAGATCTCTTATTCTTTCTTTCCATTAACCCCCTCCTTGTTCTTTTCAGTTCTTTGCCATTTTTACTGTCCTTCTGCACCCTTTCTCATTTTGAGAGGTCACCACTGTCTATATTGCTCCCAAAGAGATTTTAAAAACTCAGTACTAATCCTCCAACTTCCTTGATTACACTGTGTCGATAGCCTACACTTATCTTCCACATAAACTCTGGCCAATGCGCATGGTGTGTAAGCTGCATCAAGACAGGGCTTACCTCTTTGGATTGTCACCTCCACTGCTCCACATCATCCTAGTTTCAACACACTGATTTCCTTGTGGTCCATGAGCCACTGCCCCTTAGTGTCACTGCATGTGCGGTTCCCTGGACCTGGGATGCCCTCCCTGATGCTGCCCTGAACAATCCTGGCTGGCTAGCATGTTCTCATGCACCTTGGTTTCCCTCTCCTACAACATAGCTGGTGTACATTTCAGGCATGCCAGGCATATCTTTCCTTATTTTCATCTCTCCCCTCTTGATTTGTATTTTGAACCCCATCCCAAGTCAATCTCCATCAGTGTGGTGCTTCCCCACTCTCCAGTGGTGAATCTAAGTCCTAGATTCTCTAGTGTTGTGGTGCTAAGGGAGGTGTCTGCTTGGTCTTGGGGCATCTGTTCATCACAGTTTGCCATTAAGACATCCCTGGTTTTCTCTTCATGGCCCCTTCAAGTTCAGGCGTCATGTAGGCAATGCTCACTGCATGCTGGGTCTCTAGAATCTCTGCAAGGCGGCCTTGGCTTGGATACTATGTACTTGGATACTCTGCATGGATACTACCACCACTGCGCCTGCTCTGAGGTCTTGCCGCCTTCCCGGGGCCCCCTTTGTGGACAGACCCTCCTGCTCCCTGGTCCTCAGCTCTCTCCCCCTAATTAACTCCTTGTCTTCCCTCCCTCCCCCAGCACCTGTGAAGAGTTTTCTTGTCTGGAAAAAGCACTCCCCTCCACTTCCTTCTTTGGGACATTTGTTTATCCCCCTACCTGCCCTGGGTTGCCCCAGGGGAACTTTGATAGTTTAGAATTATGGAATTTGAGAGGCAGAGACTGACAGTCCTCCTTTTTTCCTTCTATTCTGTCAAATTTCTTCCTTAAGACAGAGAGCACAAGCCCAATAAACTGCTTGGGAAAGAAGGAAGATACCGGGAGACGAGAGAACACTGATGATTACAATCACCTGGCCACCACGGTCCTCACCACCCTGGAAATGATCTACATGTGTACCCGTTTCATCCAGACAGTGTGCTCCAGAGGCCAAGGCCTGCCGTGTCCTTTATCCTGGTGTCGTCAGCCTCTGGTATTGGGCCCATAGTGGGTGCCTTGTAAAATAGCCATCGAAGCTAAAAATGGAAGAGGGGAGTGGACTTGAGAGTCAAGGACACCTGAAAGAATCCTGTCAGCTGCCTGCCTTGTTATGTGGCCCCAGGGCAAGTTACTTCACTTCTCTGTCCATGGGCAGTAGCAAGAGGGAGGAGAGGGCATAAAGAGGGGGTGGGGGACCCCGCTTCTCAAAGGTCTTTGACTTCTACATTCCCCTTCTCCTAGCCTTCCCAGATTCTGGCTCCATGTTACTTTTTCCCCTCACCCACAAATTCATTTTGTGCATACATAGATTTTTGCTCTTGCTCTTTCAGGTTGGGTCCCTTCCCTTCCTCCAGTAAATGACTTTCAGGATTCTTGAGTTCCAGGGATTCCGTTTGTGATGAAATACAAAGAACCTGGAATTCTGGGTCCACCATGCCCTGGCTCTGGGGATGTTGGACAAATGTCTGAGTGTCAGGTTCCTCACCTGGACCACGGGAATGATGATAACTAACTCAACTAGATCCTTCGGGACAAAGGCTTGGGAGCCCAGGCTGCCTGGACTTGAATCCTAGCCCTGCCACTTTACAAATGTGCAGTTCAGTGCAAGTGACTCTACTTTGTCTTACTTTCCTTAGTCATAAAAGGCACACCATCACAGAACCCACCTCACGGGGTTATCGTTAGCATTCATTTCATGAAAACACCTAATGCTTTCAGACCACACCTGAGTAAACACTCCATATTGGTTGGCTATCCAATCCCATGAGTGGCCTCCCTTTAGCAACTCACAAACTCATGACATGTGTACTATTTGTGTGCTTGGGCTACTGTGACAAAATACCACAGACTGGGTGACTTACACAACAGAAATGTATTGTCTCTCATCGTGGAGCCTGGGCATCCGAGATGACGGTGTCAGCAGGGTTGGTTTCTCCTGGGGCCTCTCCCTGACTTGCAGCAGCCTCCTTGTCACTGAGTCCTCACATGGTCTTTTCTCTGTGCACACACATCCCTCATGCCTCCTCCTGTTTTATAAGGAAACCAGTCACATTGGACTTGTTCCCACTGTAAGGGCCTCACTTTAACTTAATCACTGCTCTCAAGGCCCTATCTCCAAATGCAGTCACTTTCTGAGATGCTGGCGGTTAGGGCTTACTATATGAATTTGAGGAAGAACACAATTCAGTCCATGACAATGTATAAACAGACCCCAACATTAGATGTTCCTGTGGGTGAGCCTCTTCCTTAATCTAATTCTTAAGGAATCCCAGGATGTTTGTGTCCCATGGATTCTGTTTGTTGTCTATAAGCGAGAACCTGCCATCAGAAAAGCAGGTTTTGAAGCTCAGGTTTCAAACCTGCTCGTGGGTCTATGACCTTAGGCAAGTCATATGCCCTGCCTGAGCCTCAGCACTCACATCTTCATCCTAAGGAGAAGGACGACAGTAACTCTCACCAAGGGGGCAGTGAGGATCAAGGGCAACCATGTGTATGAAAACCCTCTGTAATCTCCATGTCCCCAGGGGTTTTGCCCCCGAACTAAAAGGACATAAGTAGATGAATCTTGATTGTCTTGACTCTCCTTCCTACCCTCAAAATTCTGTGACTCTGATTCTGAAGGTGGAAAGTATCGAGGTATCAAGGACAAGCTACGAGGGAAACAATTTCGGGATCCAAAACATCAACAGATATTGTTGAATCAATGAAGGAAATCACATCATCATGGGGAACCCCCGCTCTGCATATTCCTAAGGCCCCAAATGGAGCTGCGCCAAAGTGCATCATTCATTCCCTGGGCTCTGGCACACATGTCTTATCTGTTTCCGCAAGAACTCATTGTAACATGGGCCCACGAACTAGGTGTAACGGGGCCAGCAAACCTCTCTGTCTTTAACAGGACCCTGGGATCTTTTGTCAGAAAGGACCACTTGAACTTCCATGTCTGTTCACCTTCCCCAGGCACCCTCCAAAACTGGCTGTTTCTTTGTCAATGAAAGCTGTGCTTCACAAGCAGCATAGTGAAGAGAGAAATTAAGAAGTGGAGCTGGGGGGCACCTGGGTGGCTGAGTCAGTTAAGTGTCTGACTCTTGGTTTCGGCTCAGGTCACGATCTCACCATCTTGGGATCCAGCTCCGAGTCGGGCTCTGTGCTCAGCGCAGGGTCTGCTTCAGATTCTTTCTCCCTCTCACTCCCACTTTCTCTCTCAAACGAATAAATAAAATCCTAAAAAAAAAAAAAAAAAAAGAGGTAGAGCTGGGAAATCAGATGCTGAGTTTGAACTCAAACCCTGTCCCTGACTCCAGGCAAATCACTTCTCTGACTCAGATTCTTCCTCTGTTAAGGAGGGCAATAATAATAGTTCTTACCTCACTGGGTCATTTGGAGTTTCAACGGGGTAATAGATGTACAAGTGCTTCATTCATTTCACAAATAATTTCTGAGTTCCTACTATGTGGAGGAACATTTTCTACACTGTTCTAGGCACCAGGGATGCAGAAACAAAGCAAAGCTATTGTCCTGATAGATAGAAATTAAATTCTAGTGTGAGAGTCAGGCAAAAACAAATAATACATTGTGTAATACCAGAGCATAATGATGATGGAAAGAAAAATAAAGCAGAATTAAGGGGAAAACTGACCAGGGGTTATGTTGTGGATGATATCTCAAGTCAGGGAGGTCCTCTCTGAAGAGGGGACATTTAGGAGACATCTGGACAATGAGAAAGATGGAGCCATGGCAGGATGTGGGGGAGAACAGATAGAAAGGCCCTAAGAGGTGGTTGGGCTCGGCAGGAAGGCACAAAAGGTCAGTGTGCGTGGAGCTGGGTTGGAAGTGGATGAAGTCAGTAAGCCTTGAAGGCCAGGGTCAAGACTCTGAATTTTAATTTAAGTGTCAGGGGAAGTCATTAGAGGATTTTGAGCAGTGGACTGCCTTTGTCCTGGATGTCCCTCTGACCACTGTTTGGAGAAGATACTTTAAAGAGTCATGGTTATCACAAAGCTGATGGACACATACTTCCTGCTCTCCACCTCCTGGGCACATGGTGGGCTGCACGTCCTGTCGCTGAGTGGGGCCATGAGCTAGGACAGTGAACAGAAGTCAGGAGTGTCACTTACAGGCCAAGCCATTAATTGGTTGCCAGTGCAAGTCTCTCCAGAACTCCTTACCCCGTGTCTCGGTGACCAGCAGAACTCAAGGTGAACACTGGTCCCTCCGCCTGGGTTCTAGAAGGAGGATATATGGCACGGAGCTACAACTGGCTTGCAGTGGGCATGCCACTTCTGGGCATAACCTAGCATATCCAGACAGGTGCAGGGAGCAAGAGGAGAGGTAGGGAGGCCATGTAGGGGGCTGAAAGGTGATCCTAGCTTGCAGCGGAGTGATAGCAATAGACAATGAGAAGCGGTCAGATTCAGGATGTGTATTGAAGGTCAAGTGCAAAACATTTGCTAATGGGCTGGATGTAGTATATAGGGTTAAGAGAGGAGTCGAGGATGATTCTAAGAATCAGGGTCTGACTAACTGGGTGAATTACTAAGGAAAACACTCGGGAAAGCACAGGATTACCCACAGTGCTAGGCACGCAGCTGAACTACAAAATGCTAGCTCTTGTGGTTCATGTTATTACTGGCACAGGCAGTATGGAATGTAGAGGCGTGAGGAAGTTTCCATTCTAGAAGGACAGAAGGATCAAAAAGTCAGGTTTACTAAAGTAATTTATATATAATAAAACTCTTTTGGTGCATACGTCCGAGTTTTGACAAGGGCATTTTGTCTTGTAATCACCACCACAATCAAGATGTAAACTACTTCCTTCTTCTCCCCAAATTCCCTTTTGCTGCTCCTCTGTTTGGTCAAACCCTTCCTCCACCCCAACCCCAGGCAACCACTGATCTGTTGCCCATCCCTATAGTTTTGCCTTTTCCAGAATGTCATATAAATAGAATCACACAGTATGTTACCTTTTGAGACCAGCCTCTGTCACTTAGGATAATGTATTTGAGATTCATCTGTGTTGCATATGCTGGGAGTTTGTTCCTTTTTCTTGCTGAGTAGTATTCCATGGTAGGGATGGTCCACTCTTTGTTTCTCATTCACCAGCTGAAGGGCATTTGGGTTGCTTCCAGATTTTGGTGATATGAATAAAGCTTCTATAAATATCTGAGTACAGGTTTTTGTGTGAACATATGTCTTTATTTCTTTTAGTAACTTTCTAGAAGTGGGATTGCTGGCTCATATGGTAAATGCATGTTTAACTTTATAAGAAACTGCCAAACCGTTTTCCCAAAGGAACTGTACCATATTGTACTCCCACTGGCATTGTGCAGGTCACCGAACTTCCTCCCCAGCACTGGGGATTGTCAGGATTTTTTTTGATTTAAGCCATTCTAATGTTCAGTGGTATCTAGTTGTGCTTTTAATTTGCATTTTCCTAATGAATAATGATGCTGTCTTTTCATGTGTTTATTAGCCATTCACATATCCTTCTCAGCACAATGTCCATTCAGATCTTTTGCTCATGTTTTCATTAGATTGCTTATCTTTTAGTATGTAGTAAGTTCTATATATATTTTGGATATGATTCCTTTATCAGATATGTGCTTTGCAAATATTTTCTCCCAGTCTTTGACTTCTCTTTTCATTTTCTTAACAGTGTCTTTCTAAAAGAGCAGTTTTTAATTTTGATAAAGTCCAAAGTTATCAGCTCTTTCTTCTATGGATTTTTTTTTTTTTTTTTTTGTATCACGTCTAAGAAATCTTTGTCTATCCAGGGGCACAAAGGTTTTCTTCTGGAAGTTTTATAGTTATAGGTTTTACACTCAGGTCTATGATCTATTTGGAATTAATTTTTATAAAGGGCATGAGGTCTAACCCAGGACAATTTTGACTGGTGATATTTCCTACTGTGCCAGAAGCAGATCAATAAAACTTCATAGCTCTGATAAGCACGTGCACAGGTGACATGGGCTGCTTGCAAAATCTGGTTAAGGTTCAAACACAGATGGTCAGGGAAGCTCCACCTCTCTCTAACTCCAGGCTGCTTCTCTGGACGTTAATCCTATCCTCAGTATTGCTCTGCAGATGTCCCCAGTGATACCAGCACAAGCCCGAGTCTTTCTGTAAAGTGAGCTAGGTTCTCCCCAGTTCCTAAAACACTCCCTATAGTGAGTTACTTTGAGAAAAAATGTTTTCTCCTAAACTACTAAAGGAACATTCAGTGCAAAGTAGCACATTAAATCTTAGCAATCAGGGTCAGAATCTTAACCTTCTTAGTTTCTGTCCTGCTTGGGTGGCTTTTTAGTCACCAAATCATACTGTTTTCTTCTTCCTCTTCTCCTTAGTAACACTCCCACTGAAAGTTTCGTTAAAATCATTTAGATTTTGGTATGCTTAAAATGTCAAGAATAAAATTGGTGAGGAGAAAAGGTTAGAAAGTCAACATATGGACACCTGGCTGGCTCAGTCAGTGAGCGTGCCGTTCTTGATCCCAGGGGTTGTGAGTCTGAGCCCCACACTGGGTGTAGAGATTACTTAAAAAAAAAAAAAAAGTCAACATAGAATTGTCATCTTGTGATGTGGCCAATTGAGAACATTTTAAGAAAGACAACTAATGTCTACTATTGCCTTTATTAAAAAAGGCATTTATTTATTACATCAAGAATGATGAAGCAGAAAAAGCAAGAGTATTTGAAGGGGTCTGGCACTATTTCTATACTATTTTTATACTATTTCTATATATATATGTCTTTAACTCAAGATATGAATATCAAATTCTTTTTTACATTGGTCTAGTGCACGAATCTGATGCTCTTACTCAACTATGAGTCAGAACATCTTGAAAGCCAAAAAGTTAATAAATCTAGAAATCTGGGGAAAAAAAAGGGAGGTGAGGGGGCATTAAATTATCCAACCTTCCAAGAAATGAAAAAAGTTGGAAGGACATGATCTCATTATAAAAAAATACTCCTTCCCAAGAATCAATTGTTGGTAATTTACTTGGATGTAGGAAAGTATTCATACATTTACCATTAGTTTTCTCATTTCCTCTCACTGCAGACCAGTGAAAACCTCACACCGAATTGCAGTTTGGGACTCAGACCAGAACGTGAAACATAGATGATGGAGTGGCTTAAACCATGAAGTATTTGGAGAAAGGCTTGTTTTCTGTCACTTGTTTATAATAGCTTTACGGGGTATTCCTAGGGTTCAAAGTCCTTCTCTTAGTGAGTATGTAGGTTTTCTGTCTATGAATAGCACTTGCAAATTTAAAGGCAGGACACAGCAGAGTTGATAACATTCCAGACCCTTCTTTGGAGGGGATCAGTAATTTTTGCTTCTTTCTTGACCAAACGAAGGGAAGCCCGCTAGAGCTGCCCTCCTCCTCTATCAGGCCAATCTAAAGGTCCTTCACTACCTCCCCCTCCAGGGGTCTGCTTTCTCTCAGCATCTCACTTATTAAGGCAGACCACAAACAGTCTCAGGTAGACAAATATTCTTGGTAAACCCAACAGTGGCTTCCATGGCACTCAGGATAAGGACCCCACTCCTTCAATGCATGCTTACAAGGCACTCTTCAGTGCACTTACATAGAATAGTGGGAAGGGAAAAAAAAAAACATAAAGAGAAAAAAATCCTTGCTGTTACGGAACTTATATTCTGCTGGGCAAAGATCTGCTAATCAAGATAAGTAAACTAACTACATGGTATGTAGATGGTGATAAGTGCTAAGGAGAAGAAAGTGGTCAAGAGGGGGAAAAGTAAAGTAGTTAAGGGGGACAGAAGCAGTTAAGGTATCAGGTTATGGGTTGATGTGTGATATGTTTAGATAGGGCGCCCAGGAAAAATCTCACTGAGAATGTGACATTTGAATAAAGACCTGAAGGAAGTGAGGCAGCTAAGAATGTGGTTATCTAGGGAAAGAGCATTCCAGGTAAACAGAAGAGCAGGTGCAAAGGCCCTGAGGTGGGAGCATGCATGTTCCAGGAACAGCAAAAGAATCCAGTGTGACTGAAGTAGAGTGAATGATGGGAAGGGAGGCAGAATGTGGTCTTTTACTCTGTCTTGTGTATCTGTGGAATCATTTACTTCAGACACTTATTGGGGAGTGCTTCTAACCAGCATCTACTCTAAAGACCATGGATTTCAAATAATTTTTAAAGCAGTAGAACACTTCCTTCAAATGAAACTTGAAATGGAAGTTCAAAATAGGAAAAAGAAAAGCAGGGGAGGGGCTGTCTGTCAAAATCGCACTCCTCCCTACACCCCACAGTGGTTCAAGGCAACACCATGGAGGAAGATTTGTTTCCCACACAGCTCAGGTGCAAACCACAACTCTAGAATGATAGTCTGATATTCAGCCTAGAGCCAAGATATTTTATAGCACACTGCTCCAGAAGTAGTCTTGTCTGGCTCCTATACCAGAAAGTCTACCAAGGAGACTTTCAGTAGATATTTACCTCCAACAAGGGAATGAAATTAGAGCCTCTACAGTTACAACCACATGGTGATGTGTGGGTTTGATATGTTCCTAGAAATTTGTTCTCTATTCTGGAACTTCTTTTTTCTTAAAAACATTTTTTAAAACTTTTTTTTAAAAAGGTGAAACAGGTCAAAGAAGAAAAAAAATGCACTCAAAAAGTTTGTCTCTTAGGGATAACTATATTACTGTGTATTTGCAATGGGATTCCACATACGTGAGCAAATAAAAAGGAACTACTGATAATAGGCAACAAGGTGGAGGAATATCACAAATACTAAGTTGAGCAGACACACGAATGCATACCATATGACCCATGTATATGACATGCAAACAGGCAAAGCTTATCTTTGGTGACAGAAGTTGGAATAGAGGTTACCTGTGGGGAGGGGAGTTACTGGGAGGATGAAAATTTCTGTATCTTGATCGGGATGGTGGATACAAAGGTGTAGTAGACATCCATAAAAATTCATGGTGTTGAAAAATGATTTGTGCATTTTTTTCCGTGTTCATAATTAAGTCAGTCTCCTTTCCACTATCTGTTGCTCCCAGCTACCCAGTTCCCCTACCCAGAGGCCACTCCTCCAGGGATTTCTTAATGCCCCTTTTCTTTCAGTACCTTCATACCAGGGGTGGAGTCCTGGGAGGAAGCCAGGCAGACAGCAGAGGCCAAGGCTCTGGGCACTGGGCCATGGCTTGTGTGCATGGCCCTTGGCTTTCTCTGGCCCCTTTGCCCCTCTGCCTCCCTCCTTTTCCTCCTTTTCTCCCTCCCTTCCTTAGAAGACAAGGGGGGAAGCCAGGGAGGTTCGGGAGGTTGCTGACCCTTGCTAAATAATGCTGTCCCTCCTGGCTCTCCAGGGTGTGCCTGCCTGCAAAGGACAGCATGTGCTGATCAAGCTTATCATTGACACATTCATTCCCTCCCTCTTTTATTCTCTCCCTTCTGTTCCCAGTTCCCTGGAATGATCCTAGGACTTCCTGCTCCTTGGGCATTCAGTCTCAGGGAGCTTCCCTGGTCTCATGCCTTGGTATGTTTCCTTTCCAAGGGGCAGTCCTGGTAACCCACTCTGTGGTTGCATATAAACATATCTCAGTAGATGCTGCGGGCCTGTCTTATCTCCCCTCCACACCCCTATCCCCACCTCCCAACTTCTAGCATCATTCTTTGACCAATTCCCTACCCCCACCCAGAGCTTCCGCCCAGACAAGCCTTTTATCTAATCATCTAGGGTCCTGACTCCCTGAGGGCAAAGGGGCCTGAGTCACGTTCAAGACAATTTGGCAAGCATTCTTGAAGCTGGGCAGTTCCTCGCCTTCAAGAATCTTCTAAAGCGGGGGAAACGGTGCTCAACCCAGACCCAGTTACAAGAGTCTTAACCCAATACTTTGTATTGGTCCTTCCTCAGTGCCAGGCACTGACTTGCGTGCTTTTCGTACATTACATCTCTGAATCTTCCGAACAACCCTAGGAGGAGGGTTGTTAGCCTCACCTTGCAGATGAAGGAGCTGAGGCACAAGGTTAGACTGCTGGCACGTGGCCGCCAGGATTTTGAACAGCAACTTCCCTAGGGAAACGCCCTATTTAGGCCCTGGCCGGGGAGGGTGGGGGTCTCAAGCGGGAGTTGGCGTCCCCGAGTGTCGAGTGTCGAGTGTCGGGCTTTGGGGAACCTTTAGTTGTGCCACACCCTTTCAGCACAGTTCTCTCCTGCGTCAGGGGCCTGGGAGGGGGCTTAGGACTGGAGTATCTGCAGGAGGCCGGGACTTTAGAAGAGGTAGATACAAAGCTCCGCGTGGCAGAGGAGCAGAAGACAGCAGGGGAACCCGGCCCAAAAGAAAGAGGCCCTCCCGTCTCCCGGGGCACTACAAGCCTCGAGGCGTTGCAAGCGGCGCGGCAGTTGCAAGCCCCAGTGGCGCGCGCAAACTGCGCGGAACTACTACCCCGGGGCGGCTTCGGGGCCCGGGTCCCCGCGACAGCCCCTTAGGGCGGGCGCGTGGGGTCCGGGGCCCATCGCCCCTTCCCGGGCGCGGCCACGTGCACCCCGCCGGGCTCGCACGCTCCGCCGCGCCGGGCCGCCGGGCCACCGGCAGGCACGCGCGCCCGCAGCGCGCACACACTCCCGGGCACGCACACCGACGGCCCGGCCCACGTCCGCCACGCCCCGCCCTCCCCCGCGCCCCGCCCCCGCCCTCGCGGCGCCGGCCGCCGTCCTCCCATTGGCCACACGGCGCGTGACGCGCGGCGCCCGGCCCCGCCCCTCGTCAGTCACTCGGCGGAGGCGGCGCTGGCGGGGACTAGTCTCGTCCGGAGACTGGCAGCAGCGGCGGCGGCGGCGGCCGGAGCTCGAGCCCCAGCGGCTGAGGGCGGGCGGGCGGGCGCGGGGGAGGGAGGGGGGCCGGTCCGCGACGACTCCCCGGACGGCGTTTCTCCTCCGAGCGGCGCCGGTTTCGGCTTTGGGGGGGGCGGGGGTACAGCCCATCCATGACCATGGGCGACAAGAAGAGCCCGACCAGGTACCTGCTCGGAGCTGAGGGGGCGGAAGGGGAGGGAGGGCTGGGGGCGGGCGGGGACCGACGACGACTAGGCCCCGGAGCTACCCGGGGCGGGGGGGAGGCGCTGCTAAGATGGAGATCCGGGGGCGGGGGGAGGCGGCGGCGGCGGGCGGTGGCGGCGGCGGCGGGAGGCGGTGTAGCTCCCGCTCGGGGCCGGCGGCCGTGCGCGCCGCAGCCATGGCGGCTCCTCCTCAGCCGCCCTCCGCCGCCGCCGCCGCCGCCACTCCTCCCAGACAAAGGGAGATTTAACCAGGTGGGGAGGGAGGGAGGGAGGGCGCTAGCAAGGGAGGGGAGAGGGAAGGAGCCGGCCCACTCCCCGCCGCCGGCCTCGGGCTGCCCCTGCGCGCCCCCTCCAGATCCGGCCCGCGGCTCCCCTGCCGGCCCCCCCCAGCCCCACGCTCAAGTCCACAAGTCCGCCCGCTTCCTGCGCCCGCCGCGGCCCTTCCCGGGGCGCCGCCGCCGCCGCCGCAGCCGCCGCCGCCTGCTGTGCGAGGCAGCACGGCCCGGGCCCGGAGGTTGCAGGGTGCCGGTGGGGGCGCCCCGTGCCCTCCCCGAGTCCCCGTTTCGGTCCCCGAAAAGGGTGGGTGGGTGGTCGCTCGAGCGAAGTTTCCAGCACTGGATTCCTGCGAAATTGGCGACGGCTCACCAGCGCCTGTGTTTTGCTGTTTCTCCCCCGTTTTCCTGCTCCCTGTCTCTTCCCTCCCCTTTCCCCCACTCCTCACTCCTCCGAAGGCCAAAAAGACAAGCGAAACCTGCCGCAGACGAAGGCTTTTGGGATTGTAGCGTCTGTACCTTCAGAAACAGCGCTGAAGCCTTTAAATGCAGCATCTGCGATGTGAGGAAAGGCACCTCCACCAGGTACTTGAAGATCTGTGTTAGCTTTTGTTGAAGGACTTTTTTTTTTTTTATAAGGTGGGGGAGAGGGTGGAGAGCTATACTTTCTGCTCTCTTTCCAACTTGTTGATTATGGCTTTTTTGCATTTGGGGGGTGGGTGATGTGTGGTTTTGGTTGTGTGTATTTATTTCGTGTTGGGTGCAAAGCGTCCTATTCACTGAATGATTTATGGGAGGGACTTTTTCCAGGTTTTCGTCTTATTTCAAACAGGCTGGATTTATTTGACACTTGTATCCATTGGCTTATTGGTATTGGCTCAAAAAGAGAGGAAGCACTGTTTTTGCTATGGATTGTAGGACTTTAAACCTTTTATTTTTGCCATGTGTAGAATGTTTTTAATTTGCCTGTCCTGAATTATTTTTTTCTTCTCTGAGCGATTTAGTGGTGGATGTACAGTTAAGCTGTTTGTTGTGCTTTTCCTGTCTTGAACTGCAAATGTCTGTTATTTTCTTGCACTTGAAAATAAATGTTGGGGTTTGATAAAGCGCATTTTTTGGAAAGCTGAGCTGTCAATTTGTGTTTTTTCTGATTAGCTTATGCAGAGTGGTGATGGAGGACGATTTTGCAAAATGGTGAAATGAATAGACTGTATTGAAGTTTTTTTGTGTTTAAAGCCTTATTACAATGAAAAGAATGTTGAAAGAATTCCTTTTCACTTTTGTGAAGGTAGTAAATCGCGTCTGGTATCAAAACAAGTTGGACTACTCCACATTTAACGTTTAGATGTATTTGGCTAAAATGTCGAAGCTAATTTTGTAGCCTTCTGGTCATCTTTCAAATTGAATCTGGAATTTGTGTCAGTGATGTTAGAGTTTGAAGTTAAGCTATTCTTGATGTCATTTCATGGGAAGGCATTGCGGTATATGTGTGTAAAAGCTGGGAGGAGTGAGTTCCTAGTGGGTCCTTGAAGACTTAAGTTGATTGCCAGAAGTCTCATTTCATCAGGTACTTGTTTTTGAATTGGTGGTGTTCCAATATGATTGTATAGTAGTACTCTATAGTTCCAACTGGATGTTATTTTTTTACTAAATGTGTCCTCTTAGGGTTTCATTGCTTTATTTATACCCGGGATTACCTCGGATATTGGGTAACCTAAAGAATATGATTCTGGGATGAATTGTTCCAATTACTGGTGGAGCATTTTTGGGACTTCCACTAAATCTTTAAATAAAGAGTGCTTTGAATTAAAGTACTCAAGAACGAAAAATATTTCTCCAGAAGTTTTTACAGCAAATTCATGTCAATTTTTGTATTACCATAGGACAGATTTAGTTAAAATAAAACACACTTATTGGGAGCTTAATAGATTTTGTTTTGCTCTGTGAAACAGGGAATTCCATCAAATGGCATGAAAGTTTAGAAATGTATTTGTTATTTAAAGCAATAGTGATTATATTTTATTTATGAGTAATGTTTTTTTACATGTAGAATCCCTCAGAGGCCAAACCTCTTTATTGTGGTTTTGCTTTGAGTGTTACGGTAGATGACGTTTAAGTAAATGACTAGGAAACTCCTAAGAACTTGAGAACTTCACTGGTGAAGAGCAAAACCAAATTCAAGTTTACATCTGATGTATTGCTGGGAATAATCTTAAAATGAAATGCATTTCAGTTTCTTTGTGCATTTAAAAAAAAATCTGACTTATCAACTTTTTGGAAGCATGTGGGAGGTTTTGGTTTTAAAAGCTATAGAAATATTTAAACTTTTTTCAGAGTTACAGATGATAGTGAAATTCAGTTTTTTAACAAATACATTAAATTACTGAAGACGAAATATTTTAGAGTCTGTTCAGGAACAGGATACTTATCTCTTTAAGGGTTTTCATTTAATTTTTGGAGGACTTAAACTCTTAAAAGTCAAGATACCTTTACATGGCCTTTTTGTTTTCATCTTGGTTATTGTCAATGTTTTGGTGTTTGAGATCTATTCTTGAAGTCATCATTAATTGGAAAGCAAACAACATTTTGGCTTTCTTAGGCTATGAATGTGTTTCATGTGGAAAGGTGAATTTCAGAGGTCTTCATTTGGGCGTTATCAGGTGTAGGAACTGTTGGTTAATTTCTCTGCCATACTAGCTACTGCTGTGTGATTTTCCTGTAATTTTTTGGCACCTCAAAGATTTAATATTTTTTGCCTTGCATAGTTTTAATCAGATCTGGTATTGATGATAGTACAAAACTTGTTGGGTTTTGAATGCTGAGTAATAGGCAAAAATTGGTGATTTTAGAATAACTTTTTAAAAAATGATAAAAGGGCTTCGTTAACCTGTTGACTGGTATAGAAATTGGGTTTTATTGCTCCAAGCTGGTGCTTCGTATTCATATTATAACAACAGCCTAGCTGGTGGCCTAGCCAGTGGTCATTTTGGTGTTTGTTCATCATTTTTGTCTTTGTTGCCATCATCTACCAAGTCAACCAAGGAAGTCAGGTTTTAATTAGTAGTAAGTTCAGTAGGACATGGAACTGTATTTACCCTTTGAGGATAGAATTGGTGTCCCTTAATTTGATGAGGAGAATAATAAGTTATCCAAACAACATTTATTAAATTCCTAGGATGTGAAAGATACTGGTCAAGACATTGGCGAGGGGTGGGGGGGGATTGGTTAGACATGTACGACAAAGAGCAGAATCCAAGTGATAAAGGCTCTAAGAGAGGTATAAATAAAGTGCTGTGTGGGAGATTGGAGCAGTCTGGCTTGGCGAATCAATTAGGATGCCTCCTCCTCCCCATTTCTTCTAAAAAGGGAATTGATTTCTACAGAATCACCTGCCAACTTTTCATTGTTATTGTCATGTGTACTTTATATGTTGAATTCTGCAGGTGGATTCATGAAAGTGATTCATAAGATCTTTTTTTCCTTATTGGAGCAGCATAGAGACTGGAAGGCGGTCAGAAGCTCCTAAGGAACATGTTAAGGGAAGAAGGAGGAAATACTTAATAGGCTACTTGGACATTCAGGGGGCAATAGAGATCTATATTGGATGTGTCAATTATATGGAGGGTTTCTTTGGGTCTTAGATACACTCCTTTTTCTAACTAATTGTATCATCCCACTCTCTAGCCCTTGCTGGTGATTATTTTGTAGTTTTATTGAGGTATGATTTACATACTGTAGAATTCACTAATTCTAAGTGCACGATTCATTGAATTTTAAAGACTTGTGCAACCATCACCACAAAACCAGGTTTTAGAAGATTTCCATCACATCATAGGTTTTCTCCTGTCCTGTGATACAGCTTAAGAGCATGGATGGGTCACCTGCAGCCGGAAGGTTGCCTCTCACCATGCTGAGAGAACTTTGCCCTAAGCCTTTCAACATAGGAAATAAAGGAGTGTGTATATAAGGTGGCTGTGGGTGGGGGAGGAAACACTATCTCTTTCCTAGGTGATAAATAAAGTAGGATTTCCCAGCCTACTTTGCCAGTCTCTTGAAAGATGATACTATCAGCTTTTAGAAGGAAAAATCCCTGCAAATTAACAAATTTACTTAACCATTTTGTTAAGTTGAAGTTCTTGAGTGTTGAGCAGAGTAACTTGCTAGACTCGGTGGTAAATTAAATATACTTTGCTTCGGTCTTGCTACTTCTCTGAATCTAATAATGTCTTTGTTGGAAATAAACACACTGCTGCAGCTCTAGCTGATTAGTGGTTCTTTGATCATAGTGCTGCATTTTGATCTTCAGCTACTGCTTAAATGACACTCACTTGAAAATTGGTCAATTTTTGCTTTGGGTAATTACCATAGATTTAGAACTTTTCTAGTCTTCAGTGCCAGATTTTATCCTGATACTGGGTTCAAATCATGTTTATTGGACTACCATCCCTCTGAAAAGTGTACTGTTTTTTAGAGCTTTTGCAGACAGAAGTGAGGAATTTACTGGTGTGCAATAAGATTATGTCACTTAAAAAAAAAAGTTGGTACTCAGCATATTGAATTAGAAGTTGGTACTCCATTTTGTTGGTAAAATGTTTCCCTTGTTCCGGAACTCATTTTTTGAAGTTGGAAATTTGGACATTTTCTCTCCTTAAATTCAGGTAGCCAAACAACTCAATATCCCTTGAATAGTCATGAAGTACTTTAGAAGTTTTAGGGGAAAACATACATAATTAGTGATATGTGAAAGTTCTGATCTTGCTTCAAAAGTGCATTGCCCTGAGGTAATTTTCAGGTAGGAAAACTCCCAGAAAGCAGGGGTGGGGTGTACCTAACCTAGAGTAGAGCCAGGCCTCTTCCCTATGGTTTCTGATCATCTACCACAGTGGTTTTGCTCCTTAGATCACATGGGTTTTACGGTAGTGTTTGTCTTTCATAAAATTTCTCCATAAAATACATGGAGAAATTACCTGTCTTCTGAACCATCAAACCTTACCAAACCTTTCGGCCTCAAAGCTGGTAGAGTTTTAAAGATCACTCTTACCCAGAAGCAGTGATAATTTATTTTGTATTTGCTATTACATTGGACTTACTGATTTATTGCTACTGACTTGATCTTATGTATACTTGGTGACCTTAAAGTAAATTACCTGGGTAGTTGTGGTTATTTGACAAGTTTTTATTGAGCACACAGCCAAATGGGCTCTGGGTGTACAGTGGTGGAAAGACAGACAAGGTCCTTGTTCTCATGAAATTTGAAATATTATGGAGAGGAAGAGAAAATAGCAGGTAAACAGAAAAATAATTTTGGCCAGTGGCAAGTGTTTTGAGAAATAAGAGCAGAATATGGAACTATAGAATGATGAGAACTGGGGGAGTGATGAGAACCACTGTGTTGAGGTACACATTTGCCTTGTTAGGCAGCATGCATGCTCCTTTCTTTTGGAGCAAGGGATAATTACTTCTGTAGGTGTAGCCTCTGCCATTTAGCTCATTGGGTTGGGGACAATTTAGAATTGGAATCTTTGTTGTTCAGACTACTCAGCTTTTCCTTAGTTGCATGCCATATACTGAGGCCAGGCCAGCCAGCTAACTTGTCAGTATGTCCTGTAGTTACTGGGATGGGAGGCTTGAATGGATTACTCATGTGGCATACATTTGTCCTGTGCTTTTGTCAATGCTGAAGAAATTCCAAGATTAATAACTATTTTGGTAAACGGCAGCTACTTGAGGAAGTTGCAGCACTAAGTTCACTGGAACTTTAGGTAATGGTGGATTTCTACATATTTGTCTCCTTTGCAGTTTGAACTAAAACATTCTAGTCTTTCTGGCTCTCATTTTCTGTTTGGCTCTGTCACCAGGACCTTTTTTGTTTGTGGCATCTTCCTTTATCCTCCCCATCAGGCATGTTCCCTCCCTGTTTTTTTAGGTAAGGAGTTTTTTGTTTGTTTAAGGTTTATTATTTTAAAGATTTTTATTTAGAGAGAGAGAATCTCAAGTAGACTCTGCACTGAGCAGGGAGCCAGACTCAGGGCTCCATCCCAGGACCCTGAGATCATGACCTGACCCAAAGTCAAGAGTTGGATGCCTAACCCACTGAGCCACCTAGGCGCCCCTTTAAGTAAACTTTCTGAACTGAAGCATGCATACAGAGAAGTGCACAAATTATAATGAAAAGGCTTGAGGAATCTTCACAAGGTGAACACACCATGTAACTTGCACCCAGATTAAGAAACAATAGTAGGACCGCAGAGTCCATTGTACACTCTTGACGGTCACTTCAGCCACTGTCCTGACTTCTAACTCTGGGGGGGAGTTCTGCATGTTTCTGAATTTGGTATAAGTGGAGTCATACAGTTAGATGCACTCCTAGGTCTGGCTTCTTGAGATTCATCCATGTTAGTGTGTGTGGTTCTTGTTTATTTTACCAGTGCTGCTATTTTATCCTGAGTATCTTAGATCTCAACTCTGCATGTAGACCATTACACATTCTAGAGATAGGATTTCTCCTTGATAGGTTATTATTATCTACATACTTTAACACAGTTGTCTTCTTTCATCTGTGGTGTAAATTCACACATCATTAGGTGTAAGGATAAAACCTGGTGTGTGGAACTTTCTACAGTACATAAATGGAGTAAGCTTTTGTCTCTCATGAGTTGTAGTGTTTATCAGTCATTTGTATTTCAAGTCATTGGTTAAGTAAACCGAAAATTCCTGCATTCAGGGAACCTAACAAATGTTGAAAAGATGAGACAATAAAAAGATCTTCAGTGTTGTGAAGCGCCCAGTGATGGTAGGCATGGAATGAATGAGCACGTGGTAGAGATAGTTGGTCTTTGTGGGTACATTGGGGAAGGCCTTACTGAATCTGGGATTTAAATGAGGCCTTTATGATTCTTAGGTGTAGACTTTGTTGTACAGGCTGGTACAGGTTAGTTGTTTGCTCCCTCCTACATCCTTTTCAGCTCTTCCCTCACTTCAGATGTCATCCACACCTTTCCACTTCTCCCCACAGGCTGGTAATTCCCATTTACTATATAATAACCATCCATCACCACCCTTATGCATGCATGCCCATGGCAATCAAATCCAGCTGGTTTTGGAGCCTCTCCATTTGGTCCACTTAAATTATCTCCTAGTTCTTATTGCCTTTAAGGTAAAGTCCAAATGCTGAGCATCACAAAGGGCTTCTGATTTAGTCCTTTCTTTCGTATTCCTTTAGGATTTTTGGAGGCAGACTGCCACCACACCTCATCTGCCCTCCACATATACCATGTGTGTGTTTCCTGCCAAACTGCTTGTTTCCCAAGCATGGATCATGATACCTCATTTCCATACCTTCACACCTTCTATTCCTCTGGATTTTCTCTGAAATGCTTTCCCTTCCTTTTGTGTCCTGCCTCACTCCTATTTGTCCTTCTGGATGTCTCAGGAACCCTTTTCATCACCCTCCAATCAGGTGTACCTCATCGTAACACTTGAATTGGATTTTTATTTGATTGCCTCACCCTCCAAATCATGTATCACTTATTGTAACACTTTAACGGAATTTTTATTTGATCACCTGTTAGGTTTTACCTTTTTTGAGGGCAGGACCTTTCTCTCTCTCTCTCTCTCTTTTAACTAATTTGAGAGAGGGAGGGAGGGTGGGGACAGAGGGAGAGAGAATCTTAAGCGGTCTCCATGCACGTCCTCAGAGCCCAATGTGGGTCTCCATCTGATGACCCTGAGATCATGACCTGAGCAGAAACCAAGAGTCTGACGCTTAACTGACTTGAGCCACCCAGGTGCCCCCTGAGGGCAGTACCTTTTTCACAGCTTAAAAATCTAGTACAGTGCCTGGCACTTGACAGGGGTTCAGTAAATGTATATAGAATAGATGAAGACTAGGAGTTTCAATTGGAATCCCCTTTAAAACTGTTCCAGTTTAAAAGTTTTATCTGATAAATATGCTTTCATAGTAGGGCTTGAATCGTGTGTGTAATGTTACTGGTTTAGGGGAAAGCTGTCTTTATTAAGTGTGTCGTTAAAAGTAGTATTCCTGTTTTTCTGGTTTTGTTTTTCCAAACGTGTGCTGGAAATTAAACACAGAGCTTGAGCCTTGGACGCTGTAGGCAGTGCATTTAAAGTACTTCCTGGAGTGGTTTGGAGCTTCAGAGCATTAGCACATTTACCTAAATAATAACTGATAATTCCTAATCCTTTTTGGTTGCCCATTTGGTTATTAAAGCAGCCAGAAGTCATAAAAGTCTGATAATAAAGCGAAAGATCAGTCATGTTGTGCAAAATCAATTTTAAGGACCTAGATGGGT
Source organism: Zalophus californianus (assembly GCF_009762305.2). NCBI lineage: Eukaryota > Metazoa > Chordata > Mammalia > Carnivora > Otariidae > Zalophus > Zalophus californianus. The sequence goes on along the minus strand of NC_045595.1, from coordinate 39,342,111 downwards.
GTGCATGTAACCTGGCATCTAAAGGCAGTTTAAAAAATGGGTATAAAACGTGTTGGGTGTTGATGGAGATGTTATGCTGTCCATTGTATAAGTTCTCTTGTGTTAATATATTATAAGTTGGAAGTTGTACATGGAGTATATTCTGTTGAGTAATTTGGATTAATTCTGTTAAATTGAAGTCTTGACTCAGTTATTTAGCTTTAATTTCAATTCAATGCAGTGATTGACTGTTGTGTTAAAGAAGAATTCTCAGTAAAGTCAATACAAGTAAACTGCAGTGTTAGTCAGAAACCATGAATAGTTGAAATCACAAGGTAAACAGGTGAAATTTTAATTTTTCAGTAGGATTAGATAATACTGCTCTCCCCTCCCGATATCAATTTAGAAAAACTATTTAAATGATCCTTTGAGAAAAGAAACTGGTGGAAGGGATATGTAAAAACAAAAACAAAAAATCTTACTTAAAACTTTAAGAGCATTAGCAATACATTTTAAGATGAAGTAGACTTTAGGAGGGACAGGAAATTAAAGGTGAGGTGGGATGCCAATCTTATCAGCCTGTATTGGATCTTAAAACCTATTGAGTATATGGTAGTTAGTCATGGAGAAAACAAACCTGGTGACTGCTTTCTAAGAAGAGATCAGATTTCATATGTTAAGTTATAAGGTTTATGTACTGTTCATTCTTTTACAGAACTAAAACTTAATATCTTAAGTCTGTCAGAATATTCAAGGTTTCAAGAAATAAGAATTCAGCTCCAGCTACCTTCAGTCAAAACAAAACTGTTGTCTTGGGGCACCTGGGTGGCTCAGTTGGTTAAGTGTCTGCCTTCGGCTCAGGTCATGATCTTGGGGTCCTGGGATTGAGCCCCACGTTGGGCTCCCTGCTCAGAAGGGAGTCAGCTTGTCCCTCTCCTTCTGCCGCCCCGCCCCCCTCTTGATTTTCACACGCTTGCTCATTCTCTCAAGTAAATAAAATCTTAAAAAAAAATTTTTTTTGCTATTTTACATAATAATGAGAAGAATACCATTTAAACTCAGAATAAGCTGTAGGAATCGGGACCCCTGTTACTTGCCCAATTTCTGGACCATTCTTTGTTGCCTGGGGGTTGGGACAGGTAGATTGGCCAAGCCTAACATATCTGCAGAGTCTTAGTTGGAGGGAAATGGGACACTTACCCAGGTGGATAGGAAGTAGCTACCATAGTAACACACCTTTGTAACTGGATTAATACTCATATATTCACTTTGAATTTCAAACTTTAATAAACATGAAGGCTGGAACTCTGTTTATCTGGTACTACCCCAGCATCTTGTAAATTTTTATCATACAGATAAAGGAAAGAGATTATCAGTGCATTGGTAAAATTTAAAATAACTGAGGTGTTGTAGGTTATTTTCCTGTATCATTACATATAGTCATGATTCTCCTTTATTTTAGTTGTCAGGGTGGTAATACATGCTTATCATAAGTTTGGGGACAAAACAAAAACATAAAGGTCACTTTTATTCTGCCATGCAGAATTATTTTTATTTGTTGACCAATTTATTAATTTATTCCCTGGACTGCAAATATTTGAGTAGTTTTCCGGGTGCTGTTTAATATGCTAGTTCATTGAATTTTCAAAGTGTTGTAGGAGTGGGAATATCAGGCAGTGTGTGATACAAAACAAATTGAGTCTCTGATTTGAAAGGCATGCACTCTGACCTGTTGGTTTTATATGGTTCATTTTGGGTTTTCTTCTAAGGGAAATTTTTTGTGAACACTTCATGGGTTTTAGGATTCCTTTTTGTAGGAAATAAAGCTAACATCCAGTTTCCAGTTTTCTTTTTGGGTTGTTTTAATTTGGGGGAGAATGAAAATATGTCTTTGAATTCCTAATATCTGTGGCATGATTAACTTTCTATATAAGGCAGTCCAGATTTGTTTTTATATTAAATTTGTTTAGAATGGTGGTTCTCAAATTTAGCATGTATCACAATCGCCTGGAACACTTGTGAAACACATTGCTTGATTGCCTGCTCGACCCCCCACCTTCTGTTTTTTTATTAAGTAGGTCTGGGGTAGAGCCTGTGAATTTGCATTCCTTAAAAGTCAGTAGGTGATGTTAGTGCTGCTGGTGCTGGTCGAGGGAGCACACTTTTGAGAACTATTGGTTGGATGACCTTAAATTCTAAAGAGAAGCAGCCATGTTTCTTAATGAAGCTGGAGATAGTTTTGATGTTTGTTATGGAAAATTTATGTCTTGGCATTTCAAAGTGAAGTTAAGAGAAGTGATCCACATTCACGTTTTTAACCTAGAGCTGGTATTAGAGGTGATTTCTTAATAAATAAATTGTGTGTAATACAAGAATATTTATAAATTGGGGGATCATATCAACTAAACTTATCTTTTTCACATTGTAAAATATGATACTGTCTTGCCCTATTAATATGTGAGTTGGATTTCAGATATGTATTTTAAAAAGCTATTTCTTTGCAGTATACGTTAGAACCAAGTTTTACAATCACTAAACTAACGTTTCAATAAAATGTTGCCAAAGACTATGAATAGGTAATTAATAAAAGAACTACAGATTGAGTCATGAAACATGAGAAATGTATAACCTTCCCATTACTTAAATACAAAACAACATTTTCGCAAATCAGTTTAAAGACTAAAAATTTTTTAGTGAGTCTAGGAAGAAGTGGACATTGTCACAGACCCTTGGTGGTTGGGTAAGTTGCTTTAAATTTTCTGAAGGCCAGTTGGTATCAATTCCCTTAAAAATATTTGTACCTTAAAAAAAAAATTTGTAGCTTGTGACCCAACAGTTCAACTTCTAGTAATAAGTGTTATCTGCATATAAAAATTTCTGTGTAAATATATCAGTTATATCATTATTATAACAAAAAAGGACTGGCTGGCTGGTGAACCCACAAGTGTTGGTAGTACACTACATGAGGGACAAGTCTTCACTAAACACCACAGGGGTCTCTGGCCCAAAAAGTGGAGTTTGATAGTAATTCTTGCTGCAAGTAAAACAAACAAAAAAAACCTACATAGAAATCAGCAGGGAATTGTTAAAAACCATGCAATAGTTATAAATATTTTGCAGCTCTTAAAAATGTTTTGAACTGTTTCTTTTGGTGGGAATGTAAAATGATAAAACCGCTCTGGAAAATAGCTTGGCAGTTTCTTGCAAAATTAACCATATAATTACTGTATGACCTAGTAGTTGCATTCCTGGGCATTTATCCCAGAGAAATGGAAACTTAAGTTCACACAGAACCTGTTAACGAATGTTCATGGCAGCTTTATTTGTAATACCCTAAAACTGGAAATAACCCAAATGTCTTTTCAGTAGGTGAGTGGTACATCCATACCACATGGAATACTACTCAGCAATTAAGAAGGAACTAACTCTTGATACATAGAACAACTGGCATGGATTTCAGGGGCATGATGCTGAGTGAAAAAAGCCAGTCTCTAAAGGTCACACACTTTGTAGGCGTCCATTAACATTTTTGTAATAAAGTTAGATAAGCAGTTGCCAAGGGTTAGGTTGGGGCTGATGGGGTGGGAGATGGGTGTGACTGTAAAGGGGTACTGAGAGGGAAAGGTTTGTGTTGATTAAATCTAATCTTGATTGTGGTGGTTACATGAATCTACATGTGATAAGGTGACATAAAATGGTACACAGACATCCCAGTGTCAGTTTCTTGGTTTTGATGTACTGTAATCCAGAGAATGCAGCCCTGTCTGGGAAACAGGGTACAAATTATATGGGACCCCATAATATTTTTGCAACATCCTGTGAATCTGTAATTATTTCAAAATAAAATGTTGTTTTAGAATATGTAATAAAAGGAAATGTTCATAATATTAGAAAAAAACAAGTTTCAAAATGATAAAACAATATGATCCCACCTTAATATTTCATACCACCTAATTTAATATATATACCTGGAAGTAATGAGTGATCAAAATAGTCTGAGCAGTAGCATGACGGATTCTTTTGTGTATATGCTTTTCTGTAATTTCTGTAGTGTAGCTGAGTTGGTATCACTTGTAGTTGGAAAAACCAATATTCGTAATAAGTTCTAAAAATTTAATTCTGGAATATTGAAATTTAAATAACATTTTACATTGAGATTGTAAAGTTTTGTTTTTATTGTTTTCACTAATTTAGCATGTAAACAACTATTAGCTGATATTGGAGAATATATTTGTACTTAAAACATGTTCTGTTGGTAAATTTAAAGCTGTTTTGTGCTTTTGGTATTACAGATGTCCTGTATGATGTTCTAACTCAGTGCTGTCCAATATACGTATATACGTTGCAAGCCACATGAAATTTTAAACTTCATTAGCCACAGTAAGAAAGTAAAAAGCAGGTGAAATTATTATTTTTAAAGATTTTATTTATGTATTTGTCACAGAGAGAGAGAGAGCACAAGCAGGGGGAGCAGCAGGCAGAGTAGGCAGAAGGAGAAGCAGGTGACTTGATCCCAAGACTCTGAGATCATGACCTGAGCTGAAGGCAGACACTTAACCAATTGAGCCACCCAGGTGCCCCTAGTTGAAATTATTTTTAAGAATTTATTGTGTTTAATCAGTTATATCCAAAATACTATCATTTCAATATGTAATCAGTATAAAATTGCAGTGAGATATTTTACATTCTTTTTATCATACTAGGTTTTCACGATCTGGTATGCATTTTACAAATTACAGCACAACTAGGTTCAGATTAGCCACCTTTCAAGTGCTCAGTAGCCACATATGGCTACCATATTGGAGAGTAGTAGTTGTAGTTGAGAGCCAAGGCTTTGGTGTCAGACCTAAGTTTGAGTAACACCAGCCCTGTCATTTGCTAACTTTGTGACCTTGAGCAGGTTACTTAACCTTGTGCTTTAGTGTTTCATTTGTGAATAGTAACTTCTCCATAGGGGTATTACATGGATTGAGTGGGTGAATGTTTTTTTTTTTTTTTTTTAAGATTTTATTTATTTGACAGAGAGAGACACAGCGAGAGAGGGAACACAAGCAGGGGGAGTGGGAGAGGGAGAAGCAGGCTTCCTGCTGAGCAGGGAACCCGATGGCGGGGCTTGATCCCAGGACCCTGGGATCGTGACCTGAGCCGAAGGCAGACGCTTAATGACGGAGCCACAGAGGCGCCCCGAGTGAGTGAATGTAGCAACTTGGCACAGGACCTAGCACAGAATACGTACTGAAAAATAATAAAGCTGTTGATGGATTGTATTGGATTGAATGACTAATCATTCTAAAGGCACAAATAATATTACTAGGGAGAAATACATAAGTAGTACATGAGATAGTCTTTGTTTTTCACAATTGAACTTTTGGGGACCTAAGTTTTAAATGATGGGGGCGCCTGGGTGGCTCAGTTGGTTGGACGACTGCCTTCGGCTTGGGTCATGGTCCTGGAGTCCCAGGATCCGAGTCCCGCATCGGGCTCCCTCCTCGGCGGGGAGTCTGCTTCTCCCTCTGATCCTCCCTCTCATGCTCTCTGTTCCTCATTCTCTTCTCTCGCAAATAAATAAAATCTAAAAAAAAAAAAAAAGAATAAAGGGACAAATATTTGAGCACTCATGTGCAATGTATTGCACAGGCACTTGAACATTTAGACTAAATCTTAAGATATTCTCAAATACTATGTATTTGCATAGCACTTTACATTTACCATACCAGTTTTTTGTCTGTTTTCCCAATGTAACACTTAAAGCAACCTGAGATAGAGTTGTTGTTATTCCAGCTTTCACAGTTGAGGAAGTTGAGACTCAGAAAAGTTAAGTAACTTAGTTGATTTCATACCCAGTTAGTAGAATAGAAGAAATAGAAAGGTGACATAATTAAATGGACAAATTAACATGGAACCAAAGTGTTTTGACTGCATTCTTTTAATTCCTTCCCTTCCTCCTTTGCTGTCTCAGGGGAGAACACTTTTCCAGGGCCATTTAAATTAAATAAGGGTGATAATATAATGTCCACTTTGTTTAGAATTCTGAGATTATTAGCTTAATTGTATCATCTATGATGTAGAAGGTTAACATAAGCCTATATAGGTTAGGCGATTTATTTTGCTTGTTGTGATGATTCTTTTTATAACATTGAGTTTTTCTCACTCTGTCTCTTGATGAAATATCCTCAAGAAAATGGGCTGAGAATATGCAGTATAATACTGCTGACTGTCTTAAAATCACCTTTGAGGTACTGTTTATCACTTGACTCATTCAGAAAATTACACAATTCTTGAAAGAACATGGCATGCCACCGTTAAAATCAGTAGTCTGAGGCAGCAGTGAGTTTGTGACTGACTCTCCCAAGGAAGTGGTGCCTGGGCAGAGTCTGATGGAGCACATATAATTAGGCGTTCGGTCTCTCTGTTCTAATATGTAGATTCTGCTTTCCAGTGTATGCATTGCTGTCTTTATTTGTGGGGTGATTTTCTCCAGTTAAGAAAATTGAGGGAGTCACAGGACATCTAATTTGTTGTTGAGTACTCTGGGACAAAATGTATGACAGTGAACTCATCCTGACATGTACTTTTGGTGTGCATCATTGAAGTATATTTATAAGGGGGGATTGCATTTTGGTGCTCAAGACAGGAGTTAATAGGGGGAGGTGGGTAGGTAGAGTGTTCTTTGCCCCTTGGTTTTCTCTCTGCCTCCCCTTCTCACGCCCCCCACCCCTGGCTCAGCGTAATGTGCCTGACAATGCCTCTCTTCTTGTCTACCCAACCTGTAAATGTTGTACAAAGAACCCCTCAGAAATTCTATGTGAAGAACTCATTTCTGATCTTGGTGAGTCTTAGCAGCATGAAATTCTGCAATTAGTATGGTTTTTTCCCCCTTTATTGAAGGGTTGTGAGGATTGTGGAATGTGGCTATCCAGACTGACTGAAATGCGATGTAATTATGTTTCAAAGATTTGTTTTTTTCTCAGTGCTTAGGATGTCTTAAAAGTTTCACCGTACACAGTCTCCGCTTACTGCAATTATATTGTGAATAAAAGCTTTAAAAATATCACATTGGATGATACTATATATGTACAACTATATATGCTGGGTTGGGATTTTAAACTGTGGGTTGCAGTTAATTGAAGTTCCCTGAAATTCACAGAACTGGATGATTTCTTTGTCTCCGCCAGTTATAAAGTACAGTGATTTATGTCAGTTTTGGCGGTTTATAATGTAATAATGAAATGACTTAAATATCACGATGCCAAATTACTCGTCTAAAGTATATTGAAAGTAATTTATTTGTAATGTCATACTCCTCCACGCCCAAGATGTGTCAGTAGAAATTTATACATTTCAGAATCTCTGAATAGGAGGGCTTTATCTGTTAAAACTTTTTTTTTATTAAAGATTTTTTTTTTTATCTATTTGAGAGAGAGAGAATGAGAGCTAGAGAGCACGAGAGGGAAGAGGGTCAGAGGGAGAAGCAGACTCCCCACTGAGCAGGGAGCCCGATGTGGGACTCGATCCTGGGACTCCAGGATCATGACCTGAGCCGAAGGCAGTAGCTTAACCAACTGAGCCACCCAGGCGCCCCTGTTAAAACTTTTTTGCAAGAGTTTGTATAGTTGAAATTTCCTTATTTACAGTTAATGTTTTTATTTTGAAATCCTTCATTTATGGACCTAAAAATCTTTGTCCCTCTTTTTCCCAGTCTAAGAAATTAAACTCATTGCAGACTGACCAAAACACTAGATTCAGTTACTCTTCTCTTACAGATCTTTAAGACAAGCTTTCTGTCAAAACACCTGGTGTGGAAGGTGTATTAACTACAGATAGGTGTACTACAGCCCTAGGGGTATTCTTAGTCTTTGTTATTTAATTAAAAGACCGACTCCCTGTGCTTTTCTTTCCTCTTTTTTTTTTTTGGAAAGTTGTATTACTGAAATAGTTAATACTGTGTCATGCCCCAAGGCAAAGCTTGGTTCTAATAGAACAGGTGTACATTTGCACTTTTTCATGCTTGGCATTTATTGAATAACCATTATTGAGGAAGTAACTGGAACACAGATCTAGAAGGAGCTTCATTGGGTAACAGGAAGAGTGGGACACCTCATCAAAGGCTTCATCAGTAACCTGTATCCAACCTAATAATAATGCTGATAAGGGCCGGCATTTAACCAACGTTTAACAAACAGCAGGCACCATATTAAGCCTATTTCATGCATTGTCTCATGTTAATCCTTTTAGGGGTATGCTGTATATCTCCATTTTACAGATAACGAAATGAGGCTTAAGAGTTTACATTCCCAGCCCTAGTTTATATAGCACAGTTGCACTTGACTCGGATCTTTTCCAATTTCACATTCATATCGTTTCCAGTAAGTTTTTTTCTGAAAATGTCATTGCCATCTATGCAGCCACCAGTCTATAGACATCACTTTAGACACCCAGCTATAGCAGTCAGACATCAAATTCTGTTGCTTTATTCCTCCTGTTTTTCTGTTGCTACCACCTTAATTAGGTCCTCATTATTTCATTTTTTAGTTCAGTGTGAACTTCATTAATTACAAATCTCTACAGTACAGACCTGCACCTGGACTATTGGAGTAGCTTTGCTCAGCCAGGTGTTCGGTGATCTCTCTAGAAAACACATAGATCATGTAGCTTGTCTGCCTAGAATCCTTAGTTGCTCTCTGATTGCCGGAAGAGGTATTGCCTTGTCTCCTTAAAGGACCTGCGAGGCCCCGCATGTCTACCTACCAGCTCATCTGTCCTACCTACCAGCTCATCTTTGCCACTTCTTACCATGAACCTTCTACTCAAACTTGTGTTCCCTCAGCATGTTCTCTCATGTCACTGTGTTGCCTGAAGACTTTTACCTTAGTGTTACTTGGTAAAAGCCACCTTAAGAAGACCCAGCTCATGTCAACTCTTTTGGGAAACCTCTTGATTCTTTTTTTTCTGTGATCATTGAAGAACTTTGTGCATTTCATTTTGTAGTGGAATTTCTTGTTTACATTTTTGCTCCGAATTTAAATTTGAAGTCCACATGGGCAAGGATAGTGCCTCTGACACAGTGTTAAATCTTCAGAGGCAGGGTCTTAATGTGCTGCTGCTTTTGTACTCTTAGGTGTAACTTGAAGTGTAATCCATTCTCCCAATCTCTAATTTTAAAATAATGTCATATATCAGTTAGCCTTTTCTGCAAAAGGGTATGGCCATTAAAATTTTTTTAAAAAAGTACTTGGTGAATGACTTGGAAATACTGCCAACATTTGTTTACTTCCTCTCTTTAGTTCCTAATTTTAGTCTTCGCATAGTCTGTTAACATTAAGTCTCTTTATTATCTCCCTTTCAAGTTCATACCTGCTCCTCTGCTCACAGCTGAGACAACAGTGTATTGCAAAATAGAATTCTTCTGAACCAGTGTCTGTTTTAAAAAGGTTCACCTTCTCAGGAGAACTAAAAAATGCCTTTCTCTTACGTTCCATTTTGTTCTGTGCTTGCTGGCTGAAGGTTTTAAAAACGGAGCTATCTTGAAAGAGAACAGTGACTAGAGTGGTCTAGATGCAGTATGGCTTGAGGAAAAGGATTAAAATTGACCAGATCATGAAGTCTATTTTTCTTAGAAATTTTACAGCTGAATAGGACTCAGAATGGCTGGAGTTCTCTTAGCAAGGGATTTTCAAGAGGTGGGCTGAAGAATTTTTTGAACTATTAGTAATTTAGATACTGGTATTTTATCTATTATTTTTCAGGATTGAAGTCCTAGATGATCTTTCCCTTTCAGTTGGTGGTGTTTTATAAATGAAGCCTCTTAATTGTATATAAATATTTTCTCTTCCTTTTTTTTTTTTTGGATTTTATTTGTTTGACAGAGAGAGCCTTTGGAATTGGGCGCACAAGTAGGGGGAGCAGCAAGGGAGAGGGAGAAGCAGGCTCCCCACCCAGCAGGGAGTCCAATGTGGGGCTCGATTCCAGGACCCTTGGGTCATGACCTAAGCCAAAGGCAGACGCTTAACCAACTGAGTCACCCAGGCGCCCCTGTATTATCAGTATTTTCAAAACTCATTGATCTAATAATGAATTTCATGAAAGAAGATACATCTGATGAGTTGGAATGTTCTGGTAAATAAGAATTTGTGACATCTTAAATTAATCTGGTAGCTGTTAATAAGCATTTAATTAATGGAACACAAACTTTGAGAATATGAAAATAGAGACTAATGCTGAACTGCAAAGTTGGCCTCTAGAGATGTTACATGCAAACTTAAAAAAATCCATACCTAGTTTTAAAAACATTTGCAAACAGGAAATATCCTGTACAAACATGAATAAATTTAGTACACAGCAACCATGTTGATCCCTAACTGGGGAACTTTTGCTAAATTTAGTGTTGGGCTTAATCCTATTCGTTAAACCAGCTAATGGTAACTTGATGAATCATTGTGATCCTCTTGTGGTTTTGAAAGGTGTATTTTCAGAATTAATTTTATTCATAACATGCTCAGAAAATTGTATAAGGTTATTGCTTTGTTTTTCTCATTGACCAGTATGATCTTTACTTTTCAGTTTTCTTTTGCAATCACCAGAAGTTTGTTTCCATTTCATTAATTTTTGTCAAGTAAATAGATCTAATTATTTTTTTCCTATTCCTCCTTCCTTTATACAGGCCCTCTAGTTTTATATGAAATAATGGTTTAGGAATGAGGGTTGTATTTGTAACTCTTTACTTTTTCAAGTGCCTTACCCATAAAGTGAAATTTAAATTTACGGTAGTTTTCTCCAAAGTCTTAGTGTGTTGTGGAAAAATCTTTCATATTCTAACATAATGACAAATATATCTTGTCTATTTTTGTGTCATTTTAACTTTTCTAACCCTAATGCAAACAAATCAGATTTTTGAGGAAAGAGGTGTGAGCTAAACTTCTAACTTGGACTTCATGGTGGTGTCTGCTACTTAGTCTTTTATTGTAAAACTCTCTTACCTTTCTGTAATTGAGCAAATCCATCTAGATTGTAGAAAGTAAGATAAAGAATGTGGTTTTCTTAAAAAATTTTTTTCTTTCCTTTAAAGAACAGACTTTTGGGCTGATGAATTGTCCTTTAGAGTAAGAATATTTGTAGTGTGCAGATAAATCACTTTTTCTATAGGTCTGTTCTGGAGGATTATAATTTGACCTTCGGTTCAGCAAATATTTGTATTAAATTGTGGAATACTATTGTATATGAATGAACACATTTTTAAGTCTTGCATTTTAGAATCAAGAAAGCAATCTTGTTGGCCTCCTCTGCTTCTGCTTTGCAGCAAAGAGCAGAGTAAGAATGGTGACTGCAGAGCAGTTAGTGCCATTTTCCACTTGAATTTATATGATTTAGACTTTCTTCATGTAACCTGGAAATTCATTTTAATCATTAGATTTAAACCTTTTCATCACCACCCCGCCCCAGCCCCAACAAACAAACAAACAAACCCAAGCCCTGGAATTTAAAAAGGAAGGCTTCTGGCAAATGAGAGTTGGTTTACTTCTCTTCCCTTACCTCTGGCTTTTCAAGACTCAGGGATTCAAAAGTAGTGAAAGAAGTTCTACCTCTCCCTGTGTCCAGCCCCACAAAAACTTTCAGATGCTGTGAAGCGAGAAAGAGATAATTAGAATATTGATCTTTAAGTAAAACTTAGCCTGGCTGTGTTTTTTGCCTTTCATATCTTTTCAAATGTTTTGGACATAAAAACATTTGGACCAGGGGCGCCTGGGTGGCTCAGTTGGTTAAGCGACTGCCTTCGGCTCAGGTTATGATCCTGGAGTCCCGGGATCAAGTCCCACATCGGGCTCCCTGCTCAGCGGGGAGTCTGCTTCTCCCTCTGACCCTCCCCCCTCTCATGCTCTCTCTCTCTCATTCTCTCTCAAATAAATAAATAAATAAAATCTTTAAAAAAAAAAAAAAAAACATTTGGACCAGATACTAGTGTGGAGATCAGGAAGAAGAATAAGATTTTACTCTGCTATAGGGAATATAAGAGATAGCATAGTGACCCCAAAATTACATGAAGTTGTGAACAAGTTAGATTTATGAACTCTTCCAGCCATCAGGAAAACCACTTTATGCCTTGGTGAAACCCTGATGGTACAGGTTGTTTCTGAAAAGATGCGTGTTATAGTTTATGGGGTGTGTTGTGTGTGTGTGTGTGTGTGTGTGTGTGTATGCGCGCGCGTGTGTAATGGTAATGACGGTGTTGATACTAAATTTACAGCTAAAATGTTAGACTCTATTGCCAATTAAAATTACTAGGAATGAAGGTAGAGCATTTTGAAAACACTTAAAAGCTAGTGAGAAAATACTTTGCTCTACAAAAAAAATGACGTATTTGTAGCATTTCTAGAATACATTCTTAAATAGAACTAAACAGCTAGATTTCATCTCCTAATTTTAAAAAATGATGAAAATGATGAATAGTAAAACACATAGAGAAATTGTGCATTGCTGTATAAATTTCTCTATCTCTGTATTACTTAATCCTCTCAGAAAAACTAAAAAGTATTGTAATCAGGAGAAAAAGCACAACATCTTATCTGGGTTTAATTTTTTTAGCTTCATTAAAATCTAATTGGCTTATACTTCACATTTAAAGAATAACCTGTGAAAGCCAGTAGAAATAAGATAATTATCATATTTATTAACCCAAAAAATTTTCTCCTGCCCTTTGATAATTCTTCCTACCCTTCTCTGTCCCCAGTCGGCCACTAATCTACTTTCTGTAACTATACATTAGTTTGCATTTTCTTGAATTTTGTATAAATGTGATCCTACAGTATGTACTTTGGGGTTTTCCTTTGGTTTCTTTCAGTCATTGTGCTTATTTTGAGATTCATTCATGTTTATCCCTTTTTATCGCTGAATACTATTCCATTGTATGCCTGTTTTGCTGTTTATCTCTTCACCTGTTGATGGACATTTGAGTTTCCAGTTTCTGGCTAATACAGATGAAGCTGCGTTGTACATTCCTGAACAAGTCTTTGTGTAGACATACACTTTATTTCACTTGAGTAAAGCAGTGGAGTCACTGGGTATGTTTAACTTTTTAACAAACTGCCAAACTGTTTTTTTTTTTTTTTTTTTTTTTACAGTGGTTGTATATTTTAAATTTCCGAAGCAGTGTGTGAGAGTTCTCTGGTTGTTCCACATTTTTCCAGTCTTTTTAATTTTAGGCGAATAGAGGGTGTCTGATGGTATCTCATTGTGGTTTTGTATTTTCCTAATAACTAATAACGATTGTTATTTTCATGTGCTTATTTGCCATCTTTTTTCTTTTGTTTTTTTTTTTCATATCTTTTACCATTTTTAACTTTGGTTGACTTACTGAATTGTGAGAGTTCTTTATTCTAGGTTCAGATGTAGGTTTTAAAAGTCTGTTGAAGCGGGGTGCCTGGGTGGCTCAGTCGTTAAGTGTCTGCCTTCAGCTCAGGTCATGATCCTAGGACTCTGGGATCGAGCCCCGCATTGGGCTTCCTGCTCCGCGGGAAGCCTGCTTCTCCCTCTCCCACTCCCCCTGCTTGTGTTCCCCCTCTCTCTCTGTCTCTCTCTGTCAAATAAATAAAATAAACTTAAATAAGTCCGTTGAAGAACACTAGATGAAATCCATTTGTTTTTTTTCTTTTATGACTTTTACTCTTTGTGTCATATTTAAGAAGTCTTTGCCAAACCCAACATCACCAAGATTTTCTCAGATTTTTGCTTGTAGGAGTTTTATAGTTTTAACTCTTATATTTGGGTCCTTAGTCTATTTTGAAGTGATATTTGTATACAGATTTGTAAGGGTGAGGTAAGTTGGTTTTTGGTTTTTTCTTTATTTTGTTTTTTTAACATGGCCATCCTGTTATTCTGGCATCATTTATTGGGAAGATTTTTCTTTCTTCATTGAATTGCTTTGGCATCTTGGTGAAAATCAATGGACTGTATATTTGATGCTGTTTCTGGACTCTGTCTTGTTCCATCAATCTGTCTTTACACTGGTACTATACTGTCTTAATGTTTTTTAAGGTCTTGAAATCGGGGAGTATAAGACTTCTAATATTGTTCATTTTCAAAGTTACTTTGGCTCTTCTAGATCCTTTGTATTTGCATATAAATTTTAGAATCACCTTGTCAATTTTTGAAATTTTTTAAAAGATTTTTATTTACTTGTTTGTCAGAGGGGCAGGCAGAGGGAGAAGCAGGCTCCCCACTGAGCAAGGAGCCTGGGATCATGACCTGAGCTGAAGGCAGATAGACGCTTAACTGACTGAGCCACCCAGGCGTCCCCACATTGTCAATTTCTACAAAAAGGGCTGCTGGGATTTTTCTTGGAATGCATTCGAATTTGTAGAAAACTGACATCAGTGTTCCAACCCCTTAAAATGGTGTAGGTCTCCTCTTTAGGTCTTATTTCAGCAGTGTTTTGTGTGTTTCAGTATATAAATCTTGCAAATCATGTGTCAAATTCATTTTTTGATGCTTTATAAATCTGCTTTAAAGATTTCAATTTCTGGTTGTTCTTAGCTGATTTATACAATTTTTTTAAGGTTTTATTTATTTGACAGAGACACAGTGAGAGAGAACACAAGCAGGGGGAATGGGAGAGGGAGAAGCAGGGAGCCCAATACGGGGCTGTATCCCAGGACCCTAGGACCTGAGCCAAAGGGGGATGCTTAACGACTGAGCCACCCAGGCGCCCCTACAAATAGTTATTTTTGTATGTCTTGTACTGCATCTTTGCTAAACTTACGTATCCTAGTAGCTTTTTAAGGATTTTGCAATTTCTTCCATAGATCTTATTTGTGAATTAAGACAGTTTTACTTTTCCAATTTGAATGCCTTTTTTCTCTTCCTGCCTACTAAATGGTTTAACTCTTCAGAACAGTGTTGAATATAAGTAGTTAAAGAGTTGACATCTAACATTCCTTACAGTTTGGGTCTGCTGGTGATTGATTCTTTCGTTTTTTTCTCAGAAGTTTTTATTTTGCTTTTCTTCTGATAACAGCTTTTTGAAGGTACAACGCATATATAATACAGTTCATCTATTTAAAGTGTACAGTTCATTGGTGTTTATTATATTCACAGAATTATGAACTTTGGCCTCATTTCATCACCCCCAAAAGGAATGCTATGCTTTTTAGCTGTCACCCTCAAGGGTGCCCCCACTCCTAGTGCACACAGCCATCCCCAGTCTTAGGGAACCACTGATAAACTCTCTCTCTCTAAAGATTTGGGGTTCAGGGTATTTTGTGTAAATGGAATCAGATGACATGGGGTCTCTTGTGACTGGGTTCTTCACTACCATTAATGTTTCTAAGGCTCACCTTGGAAATGTATGTTGTAGCATGTATCAGTACCCATTCCTGGTAATAGCCAAGTAATATTCCATTGTATAGATAAACCACATTTTGTTTATTCAGTTGATGATTATTTTGAATTTTTCTACCTTTTGGCTATTAATGAATAATGCTGCCATGAACATTAGTGTACACATTTTGGTATGGATACATGTTTTAATCTCTCAGGTATATTCCTAGAATTGGAATTGATGGGACAAATGATAACTCTAACTTTTTGAAATTTACCACACTTTTCCAAAGTGACTGCACTGTTTTATATTACCAACGGTATATGAGGCTTTCAGTTTCTTGTCCTTGTTTTGGAAGATGTTTTCAATGGGTATAGAATTCTAGGTTCAGTTTATGTCTTTTAGTACCTTAAAGGTGTTGTTCCATTGTTTTCTGGGTTTCATTATTTCTGATGAGTAATTTGCCATTCCCCCCCTTTTTTTCTTTCTCTACAAAGTGTGTCTTCGGTTGCTTTTAAGAGTTCTCTTTATCACTGGCTTTTAGCAGTTTGTGATGGCCCTTGATGTTGTTTTCTACATGTTTCTTGTGCTTAGGGTTTGTTGAGCAGCATTGTGCTTCCTACTTAAAGCCCATATGCTATTGGAAATAAATAATGAACAGTTTTATAAAATGAACTAATGTTAAATCCACATTCATAATGACTATAGTCATATCTGGCCAAGAAGAGCTAGAATTCTTTGAATTGCCCTGGGCTACCGTTTTTCCTCCATGGAGAAATTTCTTTAGAATGGGCCTTAGAGATAATTTTATTCAGCCATTACATCCAGGAAAACTAAGTCCAGTGAGATTAAGTGACTGGCCCCAAGTCATGAAACAGGTTAGTAGTAGTAGAACCTGGACTAGACTCCTGGACTAGTTTTGTCCTCTTCCCACCAAGTGTATCACCTTTCTGACAAACCAAGCATTAGGAAGATGATTAGAGAGATTTCTCTGGACTCTGCAGTATGAGTGCTGCTATGCCTTAACATTTTACAGTTTCTTTACATTTAAGATTCAGAACTATGGCAGGCACATGTGTATTTCTTAGTGAAATAACTGTTTCTTCTCAATTTCCAGCTCTCATTTTTCTCTTTATAAGCACTTCTGTGAAATACTCCCTGTTACAGTCTATAAACTGTTATAAATATCTTAGACTTCCAATACTTGTATGTTGTCATAGGAAGTCCCGTGATTTGGTTTGCGTGACAGGGAAATTTGATATGAGGGGATTCAGGGTGTGAATTAGCTTTCTTTTGATTTGTTTCTGTGCTTCTGCCCACCTAATTTCTCCTAATGGGAGGTATGTATGAGTATGGGTGGTGATTTGTTGTTGTTGTTACCATCACATGCATAACACTCCCTTTCCCTTTGTAAGATTTCCTTTGTTTTTAGACTTCTTTCATTTGATTATTCCTCTTGATGATTTTCTTCATAGATAATTGTGGAGCTCCTGTAGTAGTTTGGCAGAGGTGGAATGCTTTACATGCTTTTATCCTTTTTGAAGCTTATCTGATTAGCTGTATAATACTATGCATTGGAAGCAGATTGTCGAGTCATATGGAACATTCGCTTGTCTTTTGGAGTTGAGGTTTGATCAGGCTGGTTATATGAGGCTTTCAGAAGGCCATTTAGAAGTACATGGTGAGAAGAGTAGTTAGAAAAGTTTGAATTGAGTTTGGAACTGAAATGTTAAAATACTTATGATATGAGAATTTTGTTTTAGGTCAGGTGTACTGAGGTATTCATATACAGTAAGATTAATCCTTTTTGGTGTGCAGGTCTGTGAATTTTTATGAACTTATTAGCCTTGTAATTACAATCAAGAACAGTATTTGCATCATCCCCAAAAGTACCATTTTGTTTTTCATTATCAACAGTGTAGAAATCCCTGTCTCTGTGCATCCTCAGTATTTGACATTGCCAGTTGTCTTTTTGTAATACCAGTATAGTAGATTTTAGTGGTGTATCATTGTAGTTGTAATTTGCATTGCCTTAGTGACTAATGGTAAGTCTCTTTTCATGTGTTTATGTAAGTCACCCATATATCTCTGGGGAAATGACTTCAGATTTTTTTTTTTTTGCCCGTTTGTAAATTGTGTTTATTCAGCTTTCATACAAGTTTTCATATATTCTGAATAACAGTTTATTAGATACATGTTTTGTGTATTTTTTCTCCTAGTCTGTGGCTTTTCATTTTCTTAATGGCGTTTTTCGGGGGGAGAGGGAATTCAAGGAAGGTGGTCAAAAGGCACAAATGCCAAGTTATAAGTAGTAAGGATGAAATGTACAGCATGATGACCATAATTCTGTTGAACGGCATATAGGAAAGTTAAAGGAGTGGATTCTGAGAGTTCTTACCACAAGGAGAACTTTTTTCCTTTTTATTATATTTATATGAGTGATGGCTGTTAACCAAACTTGTGGTAATCATTTTATGCTATATGTAAATCAAACCATCCTGCTGTACACCTTAAACTTATACAGTGATGTGTGTCAGTTATTTCTCAAAACTGGGGAAATGTCTTTCAGAGAATGGAGATTTTTAGTTTTTTGAAACTCAGTATATAGATATTTTTTCTTTTGCAGTTTATGCTTTTTATGTTTTATCCAAGGAATCTTTGCATAGACTGGGGTCTAAAAGATTTTCCTTTATGTTTTCTTAGAAGTTTTATAATAACTTTGAGGTTTTACGATTGGGTATTTGATCCATTTTCAGTTTATTCTTATATACGGGTAAGAGTATGGATTGAGGTTCTTAATTTTTACATATGGACGTCCCAGCTTTTTCCATACCATTTGTTGAAAGACTCCTTTCTCTAACGAATTACATTAGTATCTTTGTTTAAAATCAAATGATCATACATATGTATGTATGTGTATCTGGACTTTGTCTTTTTGCCAATACCACACTGTCTTTACTGTAAGCAGTCCTCATGAATCATGAAATCCAGTAACATCAGTCCTTCAGCTTGGTACTTTTTTCAGGTTTTTTTTTTTATTTTTTGGAGTATACGAGGTCCTCTTTTTCCATCCTCATTTCTGTGAAATTTGGTGGAGATTTCGACTGGATTGCGTTGACTCTGTAGATCAGCACTGTCCAATAGCAATAAGAATTTCCTGTAATGAGGGTAATGTTTTCCATCTACACTGTCCAGTATGCGGTAGTGACTAACAACATGTGACTTGACTACCTGAAAAGTGGATAGTGAGACTGAGGAAATGAATTCTAAATTTTATTTGATTTTAATTAAAAGCACAAATATAAATAGCCATGTTACTAGTGGCTGCTATATTGGGTATCATAACTACAGATCATTTTTAGGAAAATTGGTTTAACATTAATGAGTTTTCTGATCTACAAGCATGGTATATCTCCTATTCAGTTAAGTGTTCGATTCTCTCATCAGTGTTTTGTATATTGTAGCATACAGATCTTTTACATTTTGTTAGATTTATCCCTGTATAGTTCATGGTTTTTTTGATGCTACTGTTAAGTGGTACTTTATTTTTAATTTCCAGTTATCTGTTGCTAATGTGTCAATAAAATTGTATTTGTTTTAGTAATTTTTTTGTATGTTCTTTGTGATTTTCTGCATAGACAGTCCTGTAAAACAAAACCGGTTTTATTTTGTTCTTTCCTATCTACTTTTTATGTATTAGTGGACCACTAGTACAGTGTTGACTAGAAGGCTTAGTTTGCTGACTTTTCAAAAATTATGATTATGAATGGATGTTGAGGTACTTTTTTTTACTTCATCTGTTACTATGGTCATACAGTTTTCCTTTAATATGTTGACATAGTTATTTTCATTTTTCAGATACTGAAACAGTTTTGCACTCAACGGTATAAACTCGTTCATCATGTATTATCTTTTTTAGGTATTGCTGAATTCAATTTTCTGTTTTCTTAAGGCGTTTTGGTTCCATGTTCTTGAGAGAGATCTATAGTTTTCTTGTGTTGTCTTTATTTTTGACGTTCTGGTAATGCTGGCTTTATAACATTGAGTTGAAAAGTTCTTTTTGGAGGGAAGAATTTGTGTGGAATTCTTTCTTAAATTTTTGGTAGAAATTCACCAATGAAGTCTTGGTTGGGGGTATTTTTCTGGTTTTGTTGTCTTAATTGAAGTTTTTAAGTACAAGTCAGTTTTTTTTTAAATATATATAGGTCTATTTCATCTATTCTTACGTAGTCTTTGGTAATTGGAAAAATTCTTTGAGACATCTCATCTAAGCTGTCACACACATAAATTGCTCTCGTAAGTTCCCTTATCCTTTTAATATCTGTAAGACTTGTAATGATGTCTCTTCTTGATTCCAGAGAGAATTTGTATCTCCTTTTTTCCTTTGACTTAATGTAGTTCCCCCTTTTAAAACTTTTGAAAAAACAATCTTTTAAACTAATAGAAAACCACAAAGTAATATATACTCATTCCCTAATTTTAATAAATGTTAACATTTTTTCTACCTTTGATTTGGATAGTTTTGATTAAAATATTCAAACAGTGAATATTTAGCAGGAATTTAAACAGTGAGCCCCTCTTCTCTGTGACTTTTTCTCCCTCAGTGCCTTTCCCAACCACTACTACTGAAGATGATGTGTATCATTCCTTTGCATGTTTACATATTTTTTGGTACATGTTTGTGTGAATTCATCATCAGTATAAACCTTTTTTCTTAGTTTGGAAAATCTAAGTGGTGTACTGTACATACCCTTTTGCGTGCCCCCCCCCCCCCTTTTTTTGGACTTAGCATTGTCTGAGATACAACCATGTTGATACTGGATCTAGCTTGCACATTTTTACTGTTACAGTTTCCTTGGGTAAAATATAGCTTATCTATTCTTAGGTAGCTTCTCCTTGTCCTTATTACAAATAGCACTGTTGTGAGCATCTTTGTGTATACATCTTGAGACAAGTATAAGAGATCTTTTAAGTGGAATTGCCGGATTATAGGATATGGGCCTTTTCAGCATTAAGAATTGGTCTCCAAAGGGTTTTTGCTAACAGCAGAATTCCAGTTTTCTTGTATAATACCAACAGTTGGGGTTATCAGATTTCACATTCAGAAAAGAGAGTGGGAAATATAGGGTGGGAAATGGTATTTCATTCTTTTAATTTACATTTCCCTTATCCAGAAGTTTAAACTTCTTTTTGTATGTTTGTTAGCTATTTGAAATCTTTCTCTGTTTGTTAACTGTGTTGGAATGTAAGAAGGTTTAATCTTCTGGACATTGTTCCCTGAGTTATAATTTGAACTTCAGTGTTCCTTTCTTTTGGTTCCTTTATAGTCTGTTCTCATGTTTTCTATCCTTTGTCTTTAGTTACCTGTTATTTCAGGGTGCAAAAGGACTACAGTATGTTCCCATCTTGCTTGCTTTTGTAACTGTCAGGTAATGTTACAGTTTTCAAATGGCTCCTTTACTGTTGCTTTTTACTGTGAAATGGAAAGGAAGGCTTCCCCACCTTTACTCTCAGCCCTCCTTTTTCTGGTAGCTGTCCATTGCATTTGAAGACTCGCTGGGTGCCATCAGTAGATTACCAGATGGAAGGGCTATAGCTTTGCACGCTTTTTGTGGAGTTGAGAGATGAAGATGAAATCAGGCTCCCAAAAGACTGAAATATAAGCAGTTTATTTGATAATTCTTTCCACTAACCAGGTATCCTATCAGATGGGAGTTTAAGGTGTCAAGGTGCTAAGAACTAGTGATTTGAGCTTACTTGGTAAACTTGGACTTAATAATGAAAGGTATGCCTTTTTGTGTATCTTCTAGTCTTGAAGGCATGGCTTTATCTGTACCACACTGTAGAAAGTACTTTCTGATTGAAGAGATTGTTCTTGGGTTTTTTTGGTTAAAATTTCAAATCCATCTCTAGAGATTTTTTATGCAGCTTGGTCTAGAATTGTTAAGTGCTGAATTTCTTTCCTACGTTTGTTCACTGGTGTTTAAGAATCAGTAGTCAGTGATTGATTTTAATCACTTTTGTTTGGTCTACTTCTGTTGAGGAGAAGGTTTATACCCCATAAAAAAGAGTAATATATTGCAAAACTTAAACGTAATGCAGCCTCAGAATATGTGAGCTATTGGTGTTCCATGGAAGTAGCAGTGCAAATATACTGTGTTGAATTTTTTAATTTAAAAAAACTTTATCTTGAAATAATTGTAGATTTATATGCAGTTGTAAGAAATACTAGAGACATCTCGTATAACCTTTATCCTGTTTTTCCCAGTGATAACATCTTGAATGACTGTAGAAAACAATATCACATCCAGAAAATTGACACTGACACAATCCAGAGTTTATACCAGTGAAGGAGTGATATATTTACATTAGGAGCTTTTATTACTGTTTCTAAAATGATACTGGGTTACTGCCGCCTTTTCTTGTTTTTTAGTTTTCTTAACCAACAATGAAAAACAACTTACAGTATTTATATTTTTGTCCCAGAACCTTCTGAATGTACTATAAATCTTGTGTGAACAGTTTTGTTTTCTTCATTCGTTTACAGTGAAAAAGCAGTAAATACTTTCACCCTAGGCCTGTTCAGGACATTTTTTGAAGAACAAGCATGAACTTGATGGAGATGCACAATATATATATATATATATACTCTGTAAAACGAATGCCACATGTTATCCAGTTATTATTAGAAATTCAGGTTAGTGGGGAACCAGTGTCTCCATTTGAACTCTGTTGTCTGTCCTCACTCTGTTTAGAACTCATAGCAGAAGAAACAGAAAGGCTCTTCTGTTTCTCCTTTTGAAGCTTTTTAATACAGACTTTATTGTTGCAACAAGCTTTTTAAAAATTGCCATCTGGAAATAAATCGCAGCAGTGTAATTCTGACTTGAGAGGTGTTAATTTTTTGTCATCTTTTTTCCTCCCTTCATACCTGTATGTCTCAGTTTCATCTTAGTTTGCCATCATTGTCTTACTAGTAAAATTATCAAAATGCAAGGCAGATTTTGAATAAATATTAGGGAAAATCTGGTAACGGGAATGCAAACTATACGCCTAATTATGGCATTAGGGTTGGACTTCTTACCCACTCATCGTCTTCATATACAAAAGTCAGCACAGGGATGTCAATTAAAAGTAAACTTCTCAGGTGCATCTCAAGTTAGAGAGGTATTTGAGTACTTCTTCCATAAATTTAGCACTGCCTTGCATCAGCCGTCTTTTATGAATCTCCTCTGTACAGAACAATCCTGCTCTGGGTATTGCATAAACATGCACAGACTCACACAATTTAAGCAACTTTGAGAATGAACTTGAAACTGGAGGGGCCTGATATCGCCTCTCAGGACACAATAGTATGAACTGAGGAGTGTGCACTTCCAGCTTTCACAGGCAGGTTTTTGCTTGCAAAAGTTAGATTTTACTTGTTGCTAGGAAGTAAAACAGCATATCTAAAGTTAATGAAAAGATGGGGGAATTTTAGTAGGAATTTAGTTGTTGCTTCCCTGAAAAGCTTCTTAAATGAGGGAATTCTGTGAGGGAGAAAGTGTGTGGCATTTGGAGTGTTGGTGGAGTAACATGGTAAGCTGGTGTGCAAGCTCATGCCCATCAGAGAATTAGCTGTGCCTTTTTGGCAAGTGTCTCCTATGCTGTACATTGTACACAGTTGTGTGGAGGTTCATCTTGTGGATACGCAGTGTCTGCTTCTGCAGACTTTTAAGTTAACAGGTTTTTTTCCCAACATAATTGATGCACAGAAGTGAAAATATGGGAAAGTGTTTTAATAAGAATGCTATAATCTTTTAAATATCTACTATCTTGCAGTTTGCCAGAAACAAATTTCAGGTAACAGTTTTCAAGCCTTTGATGGTTAACCCTAAGCGGTTTCAGTTAGGCTGCAGCTGGCAGAGCGGCACCTAACTGTGTACAGGGCAGTGTGGGCAATCTGATCCTGTCCTCTTGCCATCCATAGCCTAGGAAACGGAGCGGACAGGGCCCCGAGCCAGCTGACTTGAGTGCTTTCCCTCAATTACAGACCAAGAAGCGTGTTTGCTGACTGTTGAAGAAAGGTGGGTAGTGAACAAGCAGGTGACTAGAGTTAAGCTCCTTGCTTTAATTTTTTTCCCCCAAGCACCATATTTTTGCCCATTGGCTACATTTTCACTGTATGAGTTAATTAGGTTTGTCTTCGCAGCATTTAGTTGGAGTTGATGATGGATTTTGTCTTTCTGTTTTTGAGGAATATTCTCTAGTAACACTTGTTTGTCAGTGTCTTTGGGAGTAGGGAGGGGAGGGTGTTTTGGGGAAGGAATTTGCTTTGACCAGTATACTTACTCTGATCTCTAGGCTCCTCTCCTACATTTAAGGATAAATGTGCTGTAGAAGGTAAATTTGCTAACAAATAATGGAATCCCTTTTGGTGCCGTACAAAAAAAGTTCTATTGTTTGTTATTCACATCATTAGTATAGCTGCACAAGGATTGATTGGAATCTAAGTCTTCTGACAATGATAAGCGTGAACCAGCCTCATTTTTGCCTCCCTATAGATCTTGGCCTTTAAAGTTGCCAAGGTGTGTATGTGGTCCTGGTCACCTATGAAATGGTTTCATGGTACATGGGGGGATTCTTCTTTTCACATTAGTTTCCAGAGATACATATTAAGAGAGTTTCTCATCAGATTTACAAATTGGCTGAATTATCCTTAATTTTTGCTATTCTGGAATTTGTCATGTGTGCTAGAGTTGATTACTCATTTTCCTTATATGTAAGATGTACTTAGGTTTCTGTTCTGAGGTGTATTTGTACTTTACAATATACTTTAAAGTTTCTGAATATATCACAGCAACCACTAGGTAGGTAACAACCACTATTCAATGGAACAATGAAAATACTTTGGCTTGAGTCCAGTAAATTCAGACTTTGATTACTCATCCTGGTAAAGCAAGGGTTAAATGAGACGCAAGATGTTATTACAGTTGAACTTGTGTAAAATAATCTTTATAGAAACCTTAACGATTTTTTTTTTTTAATTACTACAAATTTGTTATCTGTAAGTTAGATGTTCTTAGCAAAGCACATTAGAAAATACTTTTCCCGGTAGTAATCAGTTTCTCACTGATTAGAACAATGTTAGTAATAGAGTAAACACGTTTGAAAGTATTTTTAGGCTAAAAAAGCTGATATTGAAATACAGCCAGTTAAGCTTAGTTATTATAATAGGTGTTCAAGTGAATATAAATACTGAGTTTGGGAAGCGTTATAAAATGATGCTTTTTGTTACCCACCATTGCTGTTGCTACTTATTACTCTATTATGAAATCTAATTTTTGAAGTGGGGTATGTTGCTTGAAAAGAGGACAGGTAGTGAAAGGCAGCGTGCCTGGAAAGTTGAGTTCAGCGTGAGGCCTCTGCCTGAGCACCACATGTGACCCTGGGCAAGTCACACACCTTCTCCTGCTTTTGTTTTCTAATCTGTAAAATGAAAGGCTTCTACTTATTAGAATAGCTCAGCAGTGCTTTCCAGCTCTATCCTCCAATTTACAGTCTGTGTTTCCCTTTTTTTTTTTTTTAACGAAGCTTTGTTTTAAATAAACACATCATCTGAAAGGTTTAACAGTTGCATTATTTGCAGGTATCTTATGACCTGTGGAAAATAGTGTATCTTTTTTCCCTCTCCCGTCTGAGAGAAAAACACAACAGCAATGGAAATTCCTCACCATTTAGTCCTAGCTTTCAGATAAGAGAACAAACCTCAGGTTGAGTTTATATCAGTTCTGTGTTCAGTACTAAGATAAGTGCAAACCCAGCGTTCTTGAGCCCAACAGCCTCTCTTAATCGGTTCTGGAGAGAATTGGCTCCACTGCTCTAAGGCTTCCATTGGATAGTGCATTACCTCCTCTGTGCGTTCGGAACCATACTGGTTATATATATCCTTGGGGGAATTGAAATAATCACCGAAGTCATTTTTTTGAGTTGAGTGGTTGAGGCTGAGACAGGCTGTGGAGCTAGAAGCACACACCACGATGGAATCAGTTCTTGTGTCAATTTACCACTGCAGAACGAAACTGCCAGCGGAGATGGCCTTTGTACTTGAGACATCCCCATCAGGCATATGCTTTTAGTTTTCCAGTAACCCGAATACTTAGTGAGCACCTGCAGGCCTTTCTCCTCACCGGTGATAATGTGCTTTAGCTGTCCAAATGATTTGGGAGTTTCCCACACTTACCTGTCTCTGTCCCCTTACGTAGATTTTTTCCCCCCTCCCTGTTTGCTTTGTGCACTGGTTCACTGAAGACTCCCTCATCATTTCCCTCAGTCATCTCCCAGGGCAAAGTTGGTATTCCCGCTTTTTTGTGCCAGAATACCTAGCGTCCTCACCATCAGCTTTCACATTTAAAATGAACATTTTACAGAATTGTCTGGTCACCCCATCCCTATCCATCCCCAGAAGGCAGGTACTGTTTGACTTGTCAACACCTAATGTCTGTTGGTTGACTTCTGAACGAAGCATTACACTCGCTGGCTCTGGGTAGTGGTAGGCATTTATAGGAAGGTTTTGCAGCAGTAACAGCAGCAGTGTATCTGGGCAACCAAACAGCAGAACACCTTGGTCTACACGGAGATAGAAATGCAGTCTTCGCTTCTGTAATACCACACTCAAACCACTCGAACCCAGAACTACTACCAGTGCCTGACGGGACCACAAGAACATTAAACCATGTCCTGAGTGATGTAAAACTATAGTGCATCAAACACAGGTATGTAGTTAGTGGCTACAAAAGTAAAATCAAATAGAGCTTCAGAGGAGGGGTATACCCAGAAGACTTAAATAAGGTTACTTGCGTTGTCACTAGCTAGGTCTTAAAAGGTCCATACCATTGCTGAACCTCTTGTAGTTTTCTCAGTAGTGAAATTGTTTTGTGAGAATTACTTGAATATATGAACAACTGTGTTGAAAGTGAGGAAGCAACAAAGTGCAAGTGTGAAGTGTAATGAAACTGAAAATTCTGGGTTTGGATTGTGGAAAGGTCTCTAGCTGTCAGTTCCTTTGTCTATCAGGGGTTAATACACAATGAAATAAGTGAGTCTCAAGGTATAATTAACAAGAATGATACCATGGGTTGAGTTGGGCAGCAGAAAAAGTAGTCTGGGAAAAAGGTATCTCTGGAGAACATCTAGAAGTGCCAGTGCTACTGAGGAATGGGTCGTGAAGTTAACAGCTTAGATTTAGCCCCATAGTGCGTGTGGGAACTCAGGCTCATGCTTTGGAGTGAGGGAGTGGTATAATCAGTGACAGTGAAAGAATGAACTTTGAGACTCTGTGAGAAACAAAAGGAAGGTTGTACTAGAGGTGAGGAGGTTGGTGCTAAATAGCTTAGGTGAGCTGTAGTTTGATCTACAGCAGGAGGTGGGATAATAACTACTTAACGAGTGACCCATAAATCTCCAGTAAGTTTCCCAGCCTGCTACAAGACATTTTTAGGTGACTCTTTTCTTTACAACAGCTGTGAAGGCCCCTGGTACCACTGTCATCTTAAAGAATGAGGATAGCCATAACCCATCCAGAGCATACGTAGTCAGTATGGTATACTGACTTGAGTTGCAGAGTAAGGAGTTACGCCGAGGAGAAAAGTGGGGAGTGGGAGATGGTTGTGTTGTGAAGGATCGCGCTTAACTGTGGAGCCACCTCTTCAGGCTTTGCCTTTCCAGATTTGGTGGAGAACTAAGGTGAAGCTGGTTTTGATTTCTTTGGAAACTTACTTGTTTTTGTTCAGATTATTTAGTAATTATTACCTCAGTAAGTCAGACCTTTCAGTTCTGTGACATTGAACATCAGTCTCATTATGAGGAAGGATCCTTAACCACTTTGAAAATGCATAATAACCATTTTTAAAAGATCATCTGATATGATGGGTAATGTGTTAAAAATTATGAATTTGGGGGAGAAAAATAACAGCTAAATACTTTCGAAAGTAAAACTAAAATCTCTGTGCATTAATAAACTTCCCACTTTGAGTAACTTAGCTGTCTACATTAACCACCCAGAGAAGAAATGAGAATCCACTTTTTACCATTCAGGTACTTGGCTGAGCATACTGAATCAGTTGTTTTATATTCCAAAGCCCCTTTTCTTGAACAGATTACCTTTTTTTCCCCCCTCAGGTCTTCACACTTCTTTGCCTTCTATAGACGGTATAGATTTATACACAGAAATCCACTTTGGTTTTTTATTCAAGCCTTCTTTTTAATTGCATTTATTTCTGAAATGTCTTTTCTCAGCTTGTACCTCTCCTCCCTTCAGTAACCCCAAAGATTTGAGTCATGTAGATGCCTATAAATATTAGGATGTGTTCAGCTATTCTATACGAAGTCTTAAGGATTTATTACAACAAATTGCTATTACTCCTTTGCCTGTGTATTCACCAGTCCACTGAATGAACTATATTACTTTGCACCAATATTTTTTTTTAACTTTGTATGCCTTGAATATCTTGTATTGTCTGTAGGTTTAGATCATAATCTCCAATATCTTTCATTTGTTTGGCATTGAGCTTAGTCCAGTGTAAACAGGCTCTTACTTTAAAAAGAGTTTTATTAAATTTTATTAAGGCTCTTACTTTAAAGTTTTATTTAATAAAAGTTTTATTTAATATTTCATGTGTTTTCATCTACAATTGGAAGAAATACTAAAGGTAAAGGAAATGGTTTGGGGAGTATTAAATTGCTGAGTTTATAGAAGTAATTTTTAAATACCACATGAAGAGAAATATATTTGAAAACGCTGCCTGATGCATGATAAAGTAATTTTGCATTGTTTCTGCCAATCTAAGATTTATATTAAATTAATATTTTAAATACAAAGACATACCATTGCCTTAATGGTGACAGTGGGATAGCATTTCCAAGAATGCAGCCATTGTTAAAAGAAAGACTTATGTGGGATGGCATTTTACAGTCATCCCTTTTTTTTTTTTTTTTTTTTTTAGAGTGTAATTATGTTTGGGGAAGGAAATAAAAATCTGATTGAAATGTGTTTTAAATTATGGCATCAAAAGGTAACATGGAATGTTCTTGTTCTGGATTTAAAGAAAAAAACATTTCATGTATGTTTGAAATTTAGAAGTTTGGAGGTGGGAGGCATTTGCTGAGCAGACAGTTTATTTCATTCATACACTCAAGATCCTCCTTAAAACACTGTGTTAGGCTGACAGTTCCACGTGTGCTACGTAGGTTCAGATGCTTTGCCAAGGGTTCAACCTTTAGCTAACAGGAAGCAAAGGTATTAAGAAGCCCAATAATGCATTCTCACATCAGCTCTATATACTCTGGTCAGTGGAACGGGAGAGAGATTGTTCGCATTAAGTGGGATGGGTAAAGAAAGGCACTTCTGCCATTGATGTGAGACTCCTTAAATGAAAAATGACTTCAAATAATGGTGCCAGGATGGTGTGATTTAGTTGGCCCAGGTTCATCTTAGAACAGAAAGTTCTTGGAGAGAGCTAATTTTTCTCATTGTGTCATTTGTAATTCTTAGAATGGGTTTAGTTTTAAATCATAGAAGGTGAAATTGGATTGTATCTTTTGAGATAAATTTCATCAAACAAATCCTGATTTTTTTTAATGGGTAAAACTGCCTACATCATGATTAAACTCTCCTTTGTACTTTGCACCTCAACCTGATACTGAAGAACATGGCAAAGTAGCCAGTGAAATCTAAAATTGTTCATAACATGCATTTAATTTTGAATTATTTTAAACATTACTTTTGTATATAAGCACCATTAGGGATAGAATCCTATTACTACAGGTAACATTGATTACCAGTTTTCTTTTATTACAGAACAAAAGCTGTAGCCAAAATCTCTCTCCTTAAATTCAGCCAATTTTAATAGCTTAAGAGTCAACCTACATTTGGTTGTATTTGGGTTCTTATAACTGTTATATGCCTGCAACTTCAGGAGCAATTTTGAATGCACTCCTCTTCTCCCAGTTTCTTGAGACCCTGCTGTCTATAATGTTCTTTCAGTTTCTCAGAGCCTCTTGCCTGGGAAACAAACAAACGTGAATCAAGTGGTTACCCTTTCCCAGTTTTTTCTCCTTTTTTTCTGATGATGGGGCAGATTGTTCTGTCTTGGATAGAATTCACTCATCTTCTCATTTTGTCTGCCACCTTAGGGATTTTACTGCTGTTGCATAAATGAGACTTTTGATTAGAGTATTCAAGACTGAACAGAGTTACTTTCAGGGTGGTTTTTAAATTCCAATTCAACACTTCCACCCCCTCTTCACTTTTTATAGCAACTTGCTTGTTTGAAAGGGTATAAAAAGAATGAATGTGGTTCCTGGGATGTAGCTACAGATGTTACAGATGTGTTTGGGAACACCAGCAGTTGGGTTAAACCTAGGAGGAATAGGGGAGGGCCTATCTCTAATGTTTAAGGAGCAGGTAGGAGAAACAAAAGCTATCTCTGAGAAGTTTGTTAGAACCATCCCAAGACAAATGGTTCTCTATCCAGACTTCACATTCGAGTCTCCTGGGAGCTCGGTAAAATGTGTAGGAATAAATTTTAATCTAAGAGGTGAAAAACCTCATACTCCCCCAAACTGTAAGACATTGAAGTTGAAGACAGTATAAACAAACACATGGAGAGGTATACCATGCACATGGATTAGAAGACTTAGTATTGTCAGAATGTCCATACTACTCAAAGCAGTCTACAGATTTAGTGCAATCCCTATCAAAAATACCAGTAGTGTTTTTTCACAGACCTATAAAGCAATTCCAGAATTTGTATGGAAGTACAAAAGACCTGGACTAGCCAAAGTATTCTTGAATAAGAACAAAACTGGAGGTATCACAATCCCAGATGTGAAGAAATAGTACAAAGCTACAGTAATCAGAACAGTATGGTACTGGCACAAAAATAGGCACAGGTCAATGGAACCAGGATAGAGGACCCAAAAATAAACCCATTCCTGTATGGTCAATTAATCTGTGACAAAGGAGGCAAGAATATACAGTTGGGAAAAGATACTTTCTTAGAATGAAACTGGACCACTTTCTTAAACCGTACACAAAATAAACTCAAAATGGAGTTTGACCTAAATGTGAGACCTGGATCCATAAAACTCCTAAGAGAAAACATTGGTGGTGATCTCCTAGACATCGACCATAGCACCGTTTTTCTAGATAGGTCTCCTCAGGCAAGGGATGCAAAAGCAAAAATAAATTATTGGGACTACACCAAAATAAAAAGCTTCTGTACAGCAAAGGAAACAGTTAACAAAATAAAAAAGGCAACCTAGTGAATAGAAGATATTTACAAATGATATCTCTAATATCCAGAATATATAAAGACATCACCAAAAGAAACATTCCAATTTAAAAATGAACAGAGAGTACCTGAA
This sequence comes from Zalophus californianus, assembly GCF_009762305.2. Classification (NCBI taxonomy): domain Eukaryota; kingdom Metazoa; phylum Chordata; class Mammalia; order Carnivora; family Otariidae; genus Zalophus; species Zalophus californianus. The sequence continues at coordinate 39,311,417 of NC_045595.1, read as the reverse complement.
TAGACATTTTTCCAAAGACCTATGGATGGCCAACAGGCATATGAAAAGATGTTCCAACCACTAATCAGAGAAATGCAAATCAAAACCACAATGAGATACATCACCTTATGCCTCTTTGGTAAAATCAAAGACAAGAAATAACAGGTGTTGGCAAGGATATGGAGAAAAGGGAATCCTCATACATTATTGGTGAGATTGTAAATTGGTGCAACCACTGTGGAAAACAGTTTGGATGTTCCTCAAAAATGAAAAATAGAAATACCATAGGATCTAGTAACTCTACTGGGTATTTACTCAGAGAAACAAAAACACTAATTCAAAAGGATAAATGCATCCCTATGTTTACTGTAGCATTATTAGCAATAGCCAAGATAGAAAGTAAGCCAAGTATCCATCGATAGATGAATAAAGATAAGGTATTTTGACAGTGGAATATTACTCAGCCATAAAAAAGAATGAGATAGGGAGGTGGATAGGGAGATTGATGAGCAAATAGATGAAGGGGATTAAGAGGTGCACACTTCCAGTAAAATAAATCATGAGTAACAGAGATGAGAAGTACAGCATAGAGAATATAGTCAGTAATACTACAATAATATTGTATGGTGACTACACTTATTGTGAGCGTTGAATAATGTACATAATTGTGAAGTCAGTATGTTGGACACCTGAAACTAATATGATCTTGTAAGCCAGTTGTACTTCAGTTACAGATAAAAACATACAGACTGGGAAAAATAGGTAAAATAAAATGCATTTGCCTAGGTGGCCTCCATCTCTGACCCATTAAATCAGTATTACTCTTGGTGGGGCCATAGCATCCTTGTTCTTTAAAGGCTCCCCAGTTGATTCTAATGTGCAGTTAGATTTGAGAATTGCACATCTCTAAGGGTAAGCATGATTGGGAATCAGGGATATGAATTTGGTAGGATTGGCTCCTAGGCTGCTGATTTGTTTAGCAACTTGCATATTTTGTTAATATTTCAACACATCTCTGTTGATGTATTTAACTTCATTCAGCAAGTAAATTTTAAGGTTTTTATTATAGTAGCAGAATAAGGAATTTATGGCGAGTGGAATATAGGATTCCTAATTAATAGTGCCTGTCTGGCTCCTTGCCTGCTCTTCCGGCCTCGTCTTTTGCTGCCTGGTCTCCGCAAATCGGCCATCTTGGTCTTGTTTTAGTATTACCTAACACCATAAGACTTTGTTTCCTACAGAGTGCCATTTTCCATTTTTCCCCTACCTGAGACTTTAGTCCTTGACTCTTCCCTCCCCACATCCCTCATTAACTCCCACACCCCAAGACTGCTTTCTCTGAATATGCCCTTGATGTTTCTTTGGAACATTTTCCTTCTTTGTAATTTACTATTTCTGTGTGATTATTTGCTAGTTTGACTATTTAGACAAAGCTCTCTAAGAGCAGGGATCAGCCTGTTTTTACCCACCATTGTATTTGTAGCATCTAGCACAGCACTTGAGATATAGCATATGTTGAATGAATGAATAAATGAAAGTGCAGAGTAACTGGACAAAAATTACATTAGCTATATGTGTCTACAGAACCAAATAAAGAATAGGAGAGCTAATAGAAGCTCAGAGACTGCTGAGGCTGGAGACGGTGTTATGAACAAACAGGAGCAGTCAGGAAAAGCTTTGGAATGGAGGTAGGAAAGGGAATAGTTGTCATTTTGGGGTGAACAGGGTCAGTAGCCAGACATATTTGTTAAGGATATAGCAGTCATGCTGGGGAAAGGCAGGTTTGAGATTGGTGTTAACATCGTGAGCTTTAGGATTGACTTTCTAGGTAGTTGAAAGACAGTGAAGATTTTAGAAGAAGGATCATAGTCATATATATATATATATATTTTTTTTTTTTTTTTTTTTTTTGACAGAGGGAGACACAGCGAGAGAGGGAACACAAGCAGGGGGAGTGGGAGAGGGAGAAGCAGGCTTCCCACTGGGCAGGGAGCCCGAGGCGGGGCTTGATCCCAGGACCCTGGGATGATGACCTGAGCTGAAGGCAGACGCTTAACGACTGAGCCACCCAGGCACCCCTATAGTCTTATTTTAAAAGATGATTTTGGCATTAGTGTAAAGGCTAAGGTGGGGGGGGGGAAATGAACTGGAAATACTAGGAATGAGAAAATAGGTTATGAATTTTATCTTACAGCTTTCTGGAGGGTAGTTTTGAGCATTCTGGAGCCTCATCTGGGCTCTCCCATGTTTGCTCTGGGTTTGGAAGGGAGAGAATTGGTGCTAGCTATTTGTCATTCCTATTTGTGGGATGGATGGTAAGGAGTCAGTGTGAGAAAACTTGTGGGGGAGAAATAATAAAGAGCAGTTATTTTGTAAATAAGGTACTTGTGACTTCGCTGGGTGGGATTTTTTTTGAGATGGAGATAATCTTAAGTCCAAAATTGGCAGGCAGACCAATTGTTCATTAATTTTTTGATGCTTATTGATAGTAGATGAGTCTTAGGACAAATTTCTAATACTTAGGAGTATATATTCAGGATATTTATATGAAATTTTATAAGGAAGGCAGTGTTACGGAATGAAAAAGGCAAGACCACTATACCTGGGAGTTAGGAAAGACAAAATGACAGTAAAACATTTGGAAAATCATTAAGTATCTGCATTTCATTTTTGTCATCTGTAAAACAAGAGAAATTGGAGTAAATATTTTCCAATTGGAAGAACCATTGGAACATGGTTACCTATTATTCTTTTTTTGCCTGGACTTACCTTACAGCTTTAAACAAGACATATCCTAATACATAAACTAAGGAAAAGATTATAATCACAGTTGACTTTTTTTATTAGTTATTTCTGTTTTTAATTGTCCAGGGACTAAAATGCACAGAGATTTATCAGTGTTCTTTGCTAATGACTGGCCTTGCCAGAAGCTTATGCTTGTTTAGTGGTTAAACTCACCGGAAAGCATTGGCAAAGCCGGAATATCCATGGCAGTATCCTGAAGACCTTTCTGTGATCCTGGTGGGGACCTCTGCTGAAAATTTTCCAGTTGAGAATCACCTTACATGGCCTGTGATGCAGAACTTTAGGGAGGTCAGTTCAATAACTTGTCCATGTGCTGAGATGGGCTCTCCAGATAACAAAAAATGGAGACACTGCCTATAGCTTTCTCTGTTGTTCACCCCTCAGGCGGGTAGATAGCCTGGTTTTAAGTGCCTTAATTGTTGTCATACCTCAGCACTTACCTTCTATCTGGTTGCTAGTATCTAGACCCTCATCAGAAAATTTCTCCTCTGACTTAATGATGTTTAGCTTCTTCCCAAAATTGACAAAAACAAAAAATTACTGATACTAAAGGAAGATTAGACTCCTTAGTCCATTTACTCCTAAACTCTCTTCCTTAATGATGACGTTGTCCCAACCAGAATCTGTTACTCAGTGGTTTTCAAATGTACCCAGGAGAGCCCTGGGAAACTCCAAGCCAAAATTTGAAGTTCTCATTTTCTGCTTTTGTTTTTCATTTAGTACTGATTTTTTATATGTAAATATTTAAGCTGTGACTTAAAAAAATTGTAAGCTGTCTCATCCTTTGTAGAACACCAGAGGAAGGAGAATAATGGTCATATTTTTTTAAGTCCCAAATCTCATTTAAACATGTTTCATTTCCACGCTTTACTTTGAAACATTTAGGTCGTTTTTTTTTTTTTAAGATTTTATTTATTTATTTGACACAGAGCGAGAGAGAGCACAAGCAGGGGGAGCGGCAGGCAGAGGGAGAGGGAGAAGCAGGCTCCCCACGGAGCAGGGAACCAGACACAGGGCTCGATCCCAGGACCCTGAGACCCATGACCTGAGTGAGCCCAAGGCAGACGCTTAACAACTGAGCCACCCAGGCGTCCCTAAACATTTAGATCTTTTCTATTCCTCTCTTCAACCCTCATTAAAGTAATTTATGGAATAGATTTTTATTGGCGAGAAGATGATTAGCCATGGCACAGCACTAAATTTATTAAGAAATAAATTTAAGAAAACGTAAGTTTCTGTAAAACATTGGATTTTCCTAAAGTGATTTGTATTTTTCAGTTTTTAAAAAATTTTGCTTCAGTATGGACTCTTAAGTACATTCACAACTTTATGCTAAGTATATCTAAAATATTGAAGACTCTAAACAGTTTCTCAGTACAGTGTGCGTGGATTCAGACTGGATCCTTGCTGTCACCATATGCCAAAGATAGGATAATGATGTTGACCCTAAATGCTTTCAGTCACCAAGCAGGTTACTCTGTAGCCAAGTTGAGTGCAAGACTGTATATAATTTCCCAATAAGTACCTGGTATCCATTTGTGGCAAATGGCTTGATCGTGTTACTTTCCTGTAGGGGTTTTCAGGGTCATTGATTGGCCCACCAGACTGATTTCAAGTTCTTGAGTGATATTTTCCTTTGAGTGCATTTAACAGGAAGTCTTTATGGGGGGGGGTGGGAATTCAGTGGAGATTAATGGGTCTGTAATGTTAGAGACAAGGATAAAACACTTCTTAAGGCAGGTTAACAAGAAGATTGGCATTCTCCATGGAAGACATTCATTGGCTTAGAGAATTCTCCTAATATGAGAACTTAAGCAAATGGAGTATTTTCCAGACCTTAATTTCTTTTCATTTTCTTTTCCTCTTTTTAGTATAACACCTGCTTACCACCTAATAGCAGTTAAGGGGACAGAATTAACTTATTTCAGGCTTCTTAATTTGTTTTAAATATGTATCAGTCATGGATTTTTACCATTCAGAATATTCAGATATAATAAATTCTAGTTCTGTCATGTGGAATATGAATCCCAGAGAAAACAAACAACTGGGCAAAGACTGAGCAGCTAGTCACAGAGTGTAAGGACTAGATGTTGGAGGTCTCCTGACTCTTATACATTATAATGAGGGGCTAATGTAGTATGATTAACCCAGATACCCATTGATGCAAATAAACTGAGTTTACAGAGCTGTGTGCTATAGATATATATATAGGTATATAGCATACGCTATATATATTATATATATTAATATATATATCAAAACTTTAAAGGAGAAAAAGGTGTGAGATAATACATTTAAGTTGTAGTTTGGGGGACAATTTGTTACACAGCTGTAGATAACTTATACATACACACACTCTTACATTTCCCAAATATACATTATTTATACACACACACATATATATGTATATATATAGAGAGAGAGAGGAAACTAACTTTTGATGAGTTTTAAAGCCAGAGGGTGTGATGATGGTAATAGTTGAAGGTGAGTAGTAGAATTCTTGTTGTGTTGGCTATAACAAGTATGTCATTTTTGCCACTCAAATCCCTTCTTTAATGATAAATTTATGTGCTGGGAATATTACCATTATTGCTCTCTTGCACTTAATATTCTTACTGAAACAAATTCACATTTCTTTCAGTTTGTTAGGAATGTTGTCTTTGTTCTTCTGACTCGGGGGTTGAGATACTGTTAACTTTGGAATGGCAAGCCTTACTGTCTTAGGAAAAAGCAGCCATTCTAGTTAAGGTGTTTTTTGTTTTTGTTTTTTTTTTTACTATTATTTGCATAATGTGCAGCCTATGGGGAAGTCCTTTGAAATACACACACTGAAAGTTTTGTATTGTTTTTATATGAGACACCGTATACTTTTTGTAGTCTAGGCTCTGAAGCTGACCACCTATATTTATAGGGTCTAGAGAGCTCAAAATGGTCTTTACATTTTAAATGGTTGTTACATAAGTGTGTCCATAATCTTTATTTTTGCATTTTGGCCTACAGAGCCAAAACCAGCTGCTGTCAAAAGTTGGCTGACTCCTGTCTAAAGGAATACAGTAACTATTGACAGTATTTGATTGAATATCTGAAGAGTTGACTATGAGGTCAGAGCTGGATTACTTTAATTAAGATTCACTTCGAGCTTCCTCAGATTAACCTTTATTCTCTCTAGAGTGGATCTGATCAGGATGTATAACCTCAAGGGTTTTGTAGAAGATAGTATATGTTTTATAATCTGGAACATGTACCTTTTTTCCTAGACTTTTTTTTTTTAAACTTTATAGAAAAATACTGTATATTTGGAAAATGTGGGAGGTGTGTATGTATGTATGAGTTATCTATGGCTGTGTAACACAGTATCCTCTAAATAGCAACTTTAAACATTATCTTACACCTTTTTTTCCTTTAAAGTTTTATTGACATAATTGACATACAGCACTATTAAGGCATACAGCATAGAGTTGACTTACATATATTGTGAAATGATTGCCACAATAAGTTCTGTCACCTCATAGGGTTAAAAAAAACGGTGAGGGGGAAGGTTTTTCCTTTGTGATGAGAACTTTTAGGATTTACCCTCTTAGTAACTTTCAAATATACCATGAGCGGTGTTAATATATTCATCATGTTGTACATTACATCCCCAGTACTTACAAAAGTGGAAGTTTGTAGCTTTTAACCATGTTTATTCAATTCTCACACCCTCTCTCAGGGGTGGAAATCTAGAAATGGTTTACCTGGGTGGTTCTGGCTCAGGGTCCCTAATGAGCTTGTAACAAGATGTTGGGCTGCAGTCATCTGAAGGCTTGACTGAGGTTGGGGGTCCGCTTCTCAAAATGACTTACTAAATGACTTTGCTGAAGACCTCAGTTCCTTGCTGGCTGGAGGTCTTGGTTGCTTACCATATGAACCTCTCCTTAAGGCTTTGTAAGTTCCCTCATGACCATGACTGCTGGCTTCTCACAGTGGTCCAAGAGTGAGCAAGGAGGAAGCCACAATGTTTATATTCTAAGCCCAGAAGTCACTTAAGTCAGACTCCGTTTGTTAGATTCATGTCACTAAGTGCAGCCCCTGGTCAAGAAGAAGAAACCGTTAACACTGGAGTACTGTTTTACCTGGAAGGAAGGCTGATTGGTTAGAAAAAGTAGACTCGTATCAGGGATGTTGAGATTTCATTTGGAGGCCTCCAGGAGAGGTCACATCTCTGCTTTTGAAAACTGCCTTTGCCCCAAACTGGCTACACAGGCCTGTGGAACTCATCTTATCCAAGCCACTCCATTTTATTCTACCCCCATTAACTCACTCAAGGATCTGCCTGAGCTATTGCCAAACTCCCTTAATAGTTACATTTTCAAATTGGGCCCAATGGATTCAGCTGTGAAGGAGATTGAATAAACCTTTTTAAAAAGACTTATTCCCTCATGTTGGAACATATTCCAAAATATCTCTATTCTGAGAGGACTTTAGAGTACAGATTTTGAACTCAGGGCTAATGTTCAAGGTGTCATAGGAGAACAGAAACACAACTTTTCTCAATCCTGTAATATTAGATGTTGGTAATCCTCTTCATCTTCAAGATAAATTTTACAGAGGCTCGGATTTCAAAAAAGAAGTGAACTATTCTTGAGCATAAAATAATTAGGGAATTTAAACACAGGCAAAAACTCAATTTTAGAATAGATAAATAAGCTTAGAAATAAAAAACTGTGCTTAATAAAAGGCAATGACAGGGCTGAGTGGAGAGGGAAAGATGGAATATTCTTGGATGTGGATATTGTACCTTAGTGGAAATAATGTAGGTGACTTCTAGAAAAAAGGTAGTATGGTGTGTGTGTGTGTGTGTGTGTGTGTGTGTGTGTGTGTGTACGTGCACGTGCGTGCGCGCCATTCTCAATCATTGTAATTTAAGCTGTGTTTTTGGATACTGTTCAAGGCATGATCCACTTCTTAAATGCTGAATTTGTAGTTCTCCTAGTGGATAAGTTAAGAATCAGACAGCTTGAACGTTAACATTCTGAGAGTCTGCAAGTTCCAGATGGAATCTTGGCCACTCATCCCTATTGTTTGTTTTTATATAAATCAGTATTTGTTGGACCAGTCGTAACTGTGGGATCTACAAATCTGAAATTGCATGCAGATAATTACTTGTGTGTGCACTTTTTTCTGAGTAGGTTAATAACTTTACCTCATTCACAAAAGCTTCCACAGAAAACCCACCATGTTGAGTACTGAAGAATTTGAGATATAGGTAGTGTTCTTTATTTCTGTTTCCTTAGCAGTTTAGCACAGTGAATAAATATATCCCAGGGACACAAGTCTGGTTTTTTTCTGGGAAAATTTATTACTGTAGGTGTCCCATAATTCCCTCTACTAACCCATGCTCTTTTCTCTTTGGGCACCAGAACAGCAGAATAAAATGCACATCAGTTTTAAAAAGAGTGTTTTTTCTGGATCATTTGGAAAAGTTTTATTTTTTTTTTTAAGGTACTTCTAGAAAAAGCAATTGACAGGGGCACCTGGGTGGCTCAGTAGGGTAAGCATCTGCCTTCAGCTCAGGTCATGGTCCCAGGGTCCTGGGGTCAAGCCCTGTGTCAGGCTCCCTGCTCATGCTCTCTCTCATTCTCTCTCGCACTCTTCTCTCGCGCTCTCATAAATAAAATCTTTTAAAAAATTAAAAAGCAATCGACAGAAATATGGTTAACAACCACTTCCCTGAAGCTTTAGATTACACATTAATAAAAGCTAACTATTTTGGAAGGAGGAGTCCAATCTGACTTCAGAATTAGAATATTGGAGTATGTTTAAGTTAATTCAGTTTTATTTTTAAACACTATGTCTGTTGCAGTGGTAACTGTTACAGGCAAGTGTTAAGTGATCCATAGGAATAAATCAAATCAATACCCTGTTTTGCCTGTTCTGATACATCACTTTCCCGTATTTTAATCTTTCTGAAATAGGAACACATACTAAAATAGTTGACATCTCATTTGGTGTTAGAAAGTGGGAAGTGTAAAAATTTCCCTTTGACACCTGGTAATATTAGGAAAACATGACATCACTTGGGCCTTGGAGTAGGTGAATAAGATTTGTTTTAGGCAGTGACCCCTTCTATTATAAGCTGGGAAAAATGTTTAGGAGTCTTGGTTAGGCACTTACCTGGTTGTTACTGTGTGTTAAATGCAACCCAGCTTCTTGAGAAAATTACTAGTTATCTCTAAGCCTCTTTATTCATCTGTAAAATAAAAGAAATCATTTATTACTGTGAAAAAAACAAGAGATCTTCCTTAACTTCTGATGGGGTTATATCCCAGTAAACTCATTGTGAGTTGAAAATAACAAGTCTACAGTGCATGTATAATAACACCTAACCTGTGGAACATCACAGCTTGGCCTCACCTACTGTAAATATGCTGAGAATACTTAGGTTAGCCTGCAGTTGGGCAAAATCATCTAACACGTAGCCTTTTTTTATGGGATGTGTGTATTTTATAATAATATCTCATGTAAGGGGCACCTGGTGGCTCAGTCAGTTAAACGTATGACTCTTGGTTTGAGCTCAGATCATGATCTCAGGCCTATGAGATCAAGCCCCACATTGGGCTCCTCACTGGGTGTGGAGCCTGCTTAAGATTCTCTCTCCCCCTTTCCATCTGCCCCCCCAAAATAAAAATAAGTAAATAAAAAAAAAATAGCTCGTGTAATTTGTTGAATTGTGTACTGAAAGTGAATATAGAATGGTTGTCAGTGTATCGGTTGTTTACCCTTGTGATCATGGGACTGACTGGGAGCTGCATGCGCAGCTGCCCAGCGTCACAAGAGAGGATCACACCACGTGCCACTAGTCCTGAAAAAGATCCAAATCCAGAATTTGAAGTATGGCCTCTACTGATTGTGCGTTGCTTTCACACCATCAAGTCATGCCACTGTAAGTCGGGGACCCTCTGCACTTTGAAATTGAACAAAAGAGCGAGGATCGAGCTTATTCCAGCAACCTCTGCAGGTATTCTGTCGGCATTTTTAATCATGTAACTACAATAAGATTACCCTGGGAATTGAAATTTGTAAAATGTTTAAACTCATTACCCTATTGGCTACTAACTCATACTTCTATCACGGACACTTAGCACTTTTTGGAGTTAACTTTATTACTAGAGAAAAAAGGAAATGAACCACAACTTCCTTTAGGACAGCAGAGAGAATTCCGCCCCCACCCTGCTCTCCTCAGGAAAAAAAAAAAAGGCTCCAGTCTTCACACTTCAGTTCACTGGTGAGGCAGATGGAACAGAGAAAGAAAATCCTCTGAAAAGTTAGAAATTTAATGAATATGAACAGGGAAAACAAGCAAAACCAAAGAAGTTTCTGTGATTAAATAAATGTGGAATCTTTGGGTAAAGACAAAGTTATGTGGATTTAATGTACGGTTTTTGGTCTTTGATGTTTACTGTCTATTGTGAACCTTGAGGAGGATACTAGGACATTTTTCTCAAATGTATTTCTTCAGGAGAGCTCCATTTGCACCTCTTGGCAACTGCTCTGGGTTTCTGTAAAGTCACATTTTGACTACAAGCCCAGGCTAGGTCTTCAGAAGTTTGAAAATCCTGTTTATTCCTCACAGTCCCCTTGAAACCCTTTCCTCCTCCTCCTCGGAGATATTTCTTATCACCATACTGGATGTATTTTCCCTTTTGCACAAAACTCTGATGTACTTTGTACTTTTTTAGTAGATATCCTCTAGTTCCTCATTCTGGTCCCTGTCTTACTCGCCTTTGTTTTCTTGCAAAATTTCGTATGGGGCCAGTTTTGCATTAGTAGACCCTTAAATATGTATAGACTTGAATTTCCATTCTCCCTCATAAGGAACAGAAGTGAGAGAAGCTTCTGGCTTTTTTCCTAAGTACTGTTGATTTCCTCTCAGTGGTGCAGCTCTGCAGAGGCAGAATTGGGGCTTTGGGCAAGATCCTTTTGATCAAGAGGTGGGCTTCTCAGGAGCTTGGGTGCATGTGGCAGTACCCTCCTGTCCAGTCTGTGGATCTTGGACTGTGGATGATTACAATTAAAAAAATTAGGGTTGGGGGATTGTTATATGCTGTGTCTCCCCCCACAGTTGAACCATTTGCTCTGCTTATCACTCTATTCAAGCATGTTCGTGTATTTCTTAACCCAGTGAGATAGTTTGTTCAGTTTTGCCAAAAGCTGGTGGGCAAGGGGCTTATCACATTCTTCAACAGGTGAAAAGGTGGGATGAACCTAATTCTGTTATAATGCAAAACAAATCAGTTAAATTGATAATGAATATTATTTAGAGTTTTATAAACTTCTAATGTTACGTAATTTTCTAAAAATTAAGAATTTGCTAATTCTTTCAAGAGAAGATGGGTCATTTGTTGGGTAGGAAACACCTCTGATTAAGATTTTAATGGTTAGTCCTGATATGTCCTCACCCATTTCCCTACCAATTAAAAATATATTTCTAGCTGCTCTTTGAAGGGAACAGCTTTGGTCTTGATTTCCTGTATTTGTCATTCCTGTGAGATATTTCCTACTTCTAGGATGAAGATGACTATTGATGTGTTTGTCTTTTTCAAGTTTTCCTTACTAGATTATAGGTTTGGGATGTATATACATATTGAGATAACATGGCTGTGACTTATTACTAAGAACAGTTAAGTATAATTTTTAAATGTGTTTTTTATGTTTGATGGATTTATTGCAGTAATAACTCATTTAAGAGAACAAGCTTCTTGTAAAGTCGTTTGGAGAAGATACTGGATGAGTGGCCAAACACTGAGTGCATAGTAACCTGCTTCTTTAACAATTGTATTTTCAGTTCTAACCTGTATTTTATAAGTGCATTCCAGGCTCCTTTATTGGCCCTTTATTAACAGCAGGAACAATGGGCAGGTGCTGAGTAGCAGAAATGGCACTGCTGTGGCACACTCATTGACATAGACGATGAAGAGTGTGGCGTGGACTGTAGGGGCTTGGAGGTGCTCTGCATACTTCTCCATGGAACCTCATTGTAATTGCCTAAAATAATCAGAAAAAGGTTAAATTATTTTCCATGTGTATTTAATAATATGAGAAATATAGGGTATAATTTTTAAAAGCCCCCCCCCCCCCCCCTTTACACTGTTTGGCCCTGGGCAGATTTACTTACCTGGAAAATTGATTTATCACCACGGGTACTCAATAAATGTAATGTGGCAATGAAGGCTTGCCTTTTTTTCTTGTTGGAGTATTTATGTAGCATCATATTGATATGAAACTTGGGGAAATATTCTTTCATTTTTACTAAAACCAAAGTTTTTAAAACTTGAATATGTATGCAGAAGTGAGTGTGAAAACCAAAATAGGTCTTCTATACTTGTCTCCCCAAGTGTTTGTTTTGCTGGTCCAACATTTTATCCTCAGCCCTATGAGAGGAATGTAGGACTGGTCTTTTCTTTTTAACCAAGGCTGAAGGCTGTGGTTCTTGTTGTAAGTTATACTGCAAATTGAGAAAAAGAACCAGAGCTGAAATTCCATTTTCTTAACATCTAGGAGTCTTTTCACTACACAAATTTTATTTAGATTAAGAAATACAAGAGGGGCGCCTGGGTGGCTGTCGGTTAAGCAGCTGCCCTCAGCTCAGGTCATGATCCTGGGGTCCTGGGATCGAGCCCCACGTCCGGCTCCCTGCTCAGCAGAGAGCCTGCTTCTCCCTCTCCCTCTGCCTGCCACTCTGCCTACTTGTGCTCTCTCTCTGTCAAATAAATAAAGAAAATCTTAAAAAAGAAAAATACAAGAAGCAGATTATCTCCATTGATACTATTTTGTGAAATCTTACTGTCTGATCTCAAATCTGTTATTCCAGTTTGTTTGAATCTCTTCAGAATTTCATTCTGTCATCTAAAGTGGTAGCTCTCTTTTCTAGTCTTGTTACCTGTCTACTGTGTCTGTATCTTACCACTTATTTTTACAAGCCTTTTATATATAGTATGTATACTCTTACTCATCTGGGTCAATTGAGTAATTTATAGGATTTCGTTCATAGTAGTTTCTTAAAGCTGTTTAGTTCAGAGTCAAAAATGCTTTATTTCATTACTCTGTGCCAAGTAGTCATCTTTACCTCATTCTCTTCTGAGTTCTTATATATAAGTTAAAACATTAACATATTCTTTGGGCATGCAACCCAGCAGGCTTCTGGTTTATTTATATTTAACAAACGCAGTTTAAACACAAAAGTAGAGACAGCAGTCTCCCTGACCATCACCCAGCTTCAGCATTAATCTATTGGCAAGCTTCTTGATCTTCAGGAATATTATAAAATCTTACTGTTTCTGGTAAGCCACCAAACATCCTAGGCAAAAAGTTGGCTGAACATCATCAGTCTTTGGGGAATTACATGTTAAAACCACATTGAGATACTACTGTACACCCAGTAGAATGACTCAAGTTAAAAAGACTGACAGTACCAAGTGTTGAAGATGTGGAGCATTTGGAATGCCCATACTTTGCTGGAGGAAATGTAACACAGCACAATCCTACTGAAAGATAGTTTGGCAGTTTCTTAAAAAGTTGAATACACACTTGCCACAAAGTTTAAATATAAACCTGCCATAGGAATTTTAGCCAAGAGAAATGAAAACATGTCCACACAAAGACTTGTGCATGAATGTTCATAGCAACCTTAATCATGATAGCTAAAAATTGGCAATAGCCCAAATGTCCATCATTAGGAGACTCGGTAAATAAATACAGCACCACGGGTGAATCTCAGAATATTATGTTAAACAAAAATAGCTATACACAAAAGAATATATGCCATATAATTTCACATAAATTTATGTGAAACTCTGATTTAATCCATAGTGACAGAAAACAAATTGGTGGCCTCTTGGAGCTGGGAGTGTGGGTTGCCTGGAAGGGGGTCACAAAGGAACCGTGATTGGGGATGATTACTGCTATATACGTGTGTCAAAACTTAAACTGTACTCTTAAAACTATGTGCATTTTGTCTTCCATAAATTGTGCCGCCTTAAAGTGTATCTTAGGCAAAAGTTGTTCCATTTAGCAGACCATAGCACCTGTTACTCTTCCTACCTGCCTCCCTTATTTTTGTTTGGATGGCAGGTGATCATGCACCTGTAAGCAAGTGGGGAGTCATTTTGGAAGTGCCACTGGTTATTTCTTCTAAAGCTGTGGACAGAGCTGCACAAAGGGGACAGGAGGGGCTTCTTTGTTTCCCACGCCATGGGCTGTTTACTCTTTGGAGCATGCACTCAGCTTTGACTCTTGTACCCTTTCCTATTTCCAGTTTCTTCCAGAGCCTGAAATTTGCCCCCACCCCCACACCCCCGTGCCAGAAAATGTGTTTTATGTTTTAGAGAACATTTTCTAACTAACTGAAAACCATCATCATTCCTCCTGGCAATTTTACCTCTGGCCACAAAATGTTCAATGATCAAGTATGTCTTTAGAACGCAGCAGTTTTCTGTTAGTAGAAGCATTAGATTGGTGAGTACATTAAGAGAAAATGTGCTCTCTAGCACTCCTGCTTGCTTACTTGCTTAGACATCATCCGATTTCTGTTAATAGTTGTGCTGTCTGGAATATAACACTGATTGGGATAGGATGTATGCAAGTGAGAGTGTTTTATTCCTTTTCTAGCTGGGCTGTAGTGGTTTTGGGGACAGTGCTTAGGAATGTAAAAGAGTCCTAGGAGTAGTTGATCCGAAAACCTGGACTTTAACGGCTCGGAAAAGGATGAGGACTCTTCAAAAGAACTGAACCTGAAGAAGCTGGAACAATTTCAGCAACAAAGTAAATAATGGTAGTATTGGATTTTATTTATTTTATTTTTAAAGAGTTTATTTCTTTGAGAGACAGAGTGAGCAAGAGAGAGAGCACATGAGCAGGGGCAGAAGGGGAGGGAGAAGCAGGCTCCCTGCTGAGCAGGGAGCCCAACGTGTGAGATCATGACCTGACCCGAAGGCAGACGATTAACCCACTGTGCCACCCAGGCGTCCTGGTAGTATTGGATTTTAATCTGTGAAAAAAGTAAATACCCATGAATTCATACTGGTACAGATAAATGGGAGAGAAGAGACTGCTCGTACCTACAGAATTCCAGTTAAGTATAGAAGGAGAGAGGGAATTAGAAAACCACCATTAGGCAAAAACAAAACAAAGTAGTAATTTCTGCACAATCCACATTTGGATGCTAAAGTTAGTCACAGTTTGAGGAGAAACTGCATGTTCTTATATATAGTCTCAAGATACCTTTTTTAAGATGTTGATTTAAAAGACTATAACTTTAAACAAACCTGACTAGCACCGTCGTAGCTAGGCGGTCATGGTTAACGTCACAAATAATAACCCTTTGATACAACGCGTACAGGAGGACATGCGTCTTGGCCGTGGGGGTGTCAAAACGTATGACCTCATTTTGATCATGAGGAAATATCAGACCGAAAATGAAGGAAATTTCTGCAAAATAAGTGACCAGTACTCTTCAAAGTTCTCAAGGCCGTCAAAGACCAGGAAACTGAGGAGCTATTGAAGTAACAACAGAATGCAATGTGGGGAACCTAAACAGGATGCTGAAAGAAAAAAGGACATTGGTGGGACAAGGGTTGAGAATAAAAAAAAAAGTGTTCAGAAGTACCTGGGTGGCTCAGTGGGTTAAGTGATTTGATTTTGGTTTTGGCTCAGGTCATGATCTCAGGGTTGGGATCAAGCCCTCTGTCAGGCTTCATGGTGGGTACGGAGCCTGCTTGAGATTCTCTGTCTACCCCCCTGCCCCAACTCATGTGCGCACACTTGCTCTCTCTCTCTCTCTCTCTCTCTCTCAAAATAAATGTCCTTAGTTAACAGTATTGTACCCTGGTGTTAATTTTTTTGGTTTTGATAGTTACGTTTATATAAGAAATAAACAGTAGGAGAAGCTGGGTGATGGTTATATGCTAACTTGGTACTATTTTTGCAACTCTAAAATTAATTAAAAATGGAACATGTAAAACTTATTTTCAGACTTCTGAAACAAAGCATTTGAAAAATCTCTCTTATCTTTGCAAGTTAGTGAATCAGATTTTCAGCAAATCTTTGAAGAAAGTGAAGTTACAGTAGTTTGGCTTAGGTGAAAAAGTCCATTTCAAACTTGAGTCATTTTTGGAAGTCCCCAGGATCCTTACCTTTACCTACAAAGCGTGCGAATTGGCTTACATTGATGCCAAATGGAGACACCTGATTTGGAGTGGAGTACCACCTTGAAAAGTTCTATTGGAATAGTGGGGATACTTCATATATGCACTATACCATCATCTCAGTTTGTACACATATCTCTTTGTAAGTGAAGGATTTAGATAAATCTGTGTAATTGGAGAGCTTGCGGGTAGTAGGAGAATCCCACTTGATGCCACAGTACTTACTCTTGTGATAATGTGGTTCCGGTAAGGCTAAGTAAGCAGATTTATTAATTGTGCAATGCTTTGAGAAGTCATTTGTTATTACCCATAGATCTTTTTACATTGTTAGAGAAATAGAAAAGATCAAGAGCATTCCTTAGGCTTGACTTCCTAAGAATTTTGTACCAATTCATTGGTAGATATTTAAAAATAACAGGCATTGTACAACACAGTGTCAGGGTCTGCTTTCTTCATACCTATATAGTTGTGAGTATAGGTTGGATATGTTGAAATAGTTGGGATATTTGAGGTAGGAGGAAAGGTGAAGGGGCATATATGTAATGTAGTGAAGGAATAGAAGAAGAGAAACATGTCTTTTGCAAATGCGCAAGATCCTTGCAAACGCACAATCCTTGATTAACAGATTCAGAGACCTGTTTTTTTCAGTCCTCATTTGCTGCAACTTTAAATATTATGGCTGTTGTTTCCTGGAATCAATCAGTCTCTGTCTCTCTGTTTCTGTATACCATTCTCTTTTGTTATCCTCACTTTCACTGGCTTCAGTTCACTTCCCTCCCTTCTTGAGATTCACTGGGTGGGCAGTGTGGGTTGGTGGAAAGAGCATAAACTTGGATTAAACTCCACCAGCTTTGGCCTTCTATTTAAGGTTGGATGACCTTCAGGCTTTGGTTCCTTCAGTGACTTCAAAAAAGTTGTGAGAATTTGAGATGATAGATGCAGGACACTCAACACAGTGCCTCTTCTCAGGATGCATTTCATTGTCGATTACTTTTCTTCTTTCCTTTCCTCTTTTAAACTGGGAGCTGTTCTGTCCCTGGGGTAGGTATTTATATTCATTGAGAACCTCCTGTGTCTTAGGCTTTTGCTGGGGAATGGCAATATAAAAGATGAGTTGTACAAAGTCCCTCAGTTTTGAGGCCCAGAGAGAATGTTAAGTACAGTATTATTATTATAAAATCTTGTGTTACATGCTGATACAGCATCTGTCTGCACCACAATGTACAGAGGACATGCATTCCTGCAGCCAATATTAACAGGGCTACTGTCAGGAAGCAATTATTTTGAAGCAAGTTTGGGAAGTATAACAAAATTTAAAATGTCAGTATTGCCTCAGAGATGTTCATCATCTCGTAAGAAGAGACAGATAAATAGAGTGGTATTATAATGTAGAGTATTAAGTAGTAGAGGTAGATCAGGGCATTTGGGAATCTTGAAAATCTGGCCACAAAGTGGTATTAGCCAGGAGAATTTGCAAAAGTGGAGGCATTTGGTCTGGGTCTTCAAGTAGGTAGGGTTTTGCACATCAGTTGCAGGGAAGGACATTTCAGAAGCTAAGGGATCAGTAGATAAGCAAGGACAGCAAGTGGTAAAAGGTATCTTCTGAAAAAGCTGAGCTAAAGCACACGTGGCTTGAGCTAGAACTCAGGAGCAACCTGAGGTGGTGAGTGTGGAGAAACGGTGAGCTTGAGGAATGTTGGAACTGAATTGAGGGGAACCCTTCGCATCAAGTGAGGGGATTAAGATTTACTTCTGTAAACCACTGGCAGGGGCGGAGCTTTTAGACAAATAGGCAGTTACACTTTTTCAGACACTTGGTCTCAGTAGCGTCACGTGAGATTAACTAGAGGGAAGACTGAAAATTAGCGGTGGGACACTGCTTAGGTCCTGAAGTAGAATGGAGGAAGACAGTGAAGATGTAGAAGTGGGGTAGGAGAGATTGAGGCAAGTGGACAGTGTTGTTCTGAGGTAATGGTGTAGCATGTGAATAATGAGGAGGAGAGAATATACCAGAGTATTCCCAGGAAGGTGTTCTGAACACAGTAGTAACAAATGTTGGCACTGAAAACGTTAGGCAGCACTCATTATGATAGATTTGTGCATCAGTTGGCCACACTTAATTGCTAGGAAAGTTGTTCTGAGAATCTTGCTTAAGTTAAAATATTTATGGGTAGGGGCTGTGCACAGAATTAGCTTTTTATATGGAAATGTTTATTAATGTAATTTCTTTGGCCCTTCAGAATTAGAGGGATTCATTCTAGAAAGAAGTGGCTTTCAGTATTTCCCAACAAATGTTTTCTTTATCTAAAGCAGATTTTGATACTTGCCTGACTAATTTCTTAGGCACTAAGATAAGGTGCCTACTTGGACGTGTTTGGGTGTGATACATGGGTGTGATACAGTGCTGACAGTGTATCTCAACATATCCTCGTCTTTATTTAGGCTTCTGTTCTTACTCAGATAATTCTCATGATTTTCTGGTTTTTCGAGAAATGTCATTCACGTGTAACAAATAGGACCAGATGTTGAATTCAAAGATTCACTGTACTGTTGAAGTTGATCCCTGAAGTCCCATCTGCACCCTGTGCCGCACTGTCCCACACTCCGCTTGCAAAACAAAATCACAGTTACCGAGTTGAAGGAATTCTCAGACTCCAGTGCTAGTTTCTCTAGCTGAGAGCTACTGGTGGTTTCAGAGTCCTCATCTTCATTCACATCTAATTTTTCAACCGTTTGAAGTAATGAGATACCCTAAAATTTCCCTGCTTACTGGAAATAAAAATCGTAATTAACCTTAAACACCCGAAATCTAGATAACCTTAGTAGAGGTGAAATTGTGAGAGATCCATCAAATAGTCTTTCCTCTGGCATCTCTTCGGTGATGGATCAGACTGGTCTCATGGTTATTAATATACAAAAGTTGCTTTCCCCCTTGGAATAGGTGCTACACATTAAAATGATGTTACTTAGATCTGAGCAATTGGTGAGTTCCTGACTAAATGTGTGATGCTTTTTATATATGGAATTACCAAAGACCTGTGTTTAATATCCGTGTAAATGATATATCTTATAATGGGTAAATCCTTTTGTTGTTATGCAGTACAGAACTTTAATAAAATTATTGCACAGTGAGGAGTGATCATACAGCTTTATAAAAAATAGTGTGAATATATTCAAAGTTCTTCACGTTCTTCCTAAATCCCACTCTCTAATAAATAACCCCCAACAGCTAGAATCATGAACACATTACACATATTTTTGGTGAAATCTTTTGATAAAATTTTAACAGAAATGCTGTTGTAATCTGGGCTGCTTTCCCATGTTTGTAAATATTTCTGCTTCTCTATATTATATTCTTGTACAGACCGGTGGTTTTCACCTGGGAATGATTTTGCCTCCCAGAGAACATTTGGCAGTGTCTGGAGAAATTTTTCCATCAAAACTTGGGGGTGGGTGCTACTGGCATCTGGTAGGTAGAGGCCAGGGATGCTGCTAAATACGCCTCAGTGCTTAAGCACAGCCCCTACAGCAAAAAATTACGGGGTCCAAAATATCAACAGTGCTGAGGCTGAAAAAAACCTAGCAGTAGACAGCCTTTCAAAGTGATGGCAGGCTTTACGTTTTGATTACCAGTGATTTAGGAAACCCATTATAACATCATAATTTGACCAGGAACTAGCTTGTTAGAACTGTTATTTTCTAGGATATACATTTTTGTTTTGTTTTTAAGGATTAGAGTTGAAGGAATCCTTAAAGATTAACTTAATTAAGCCTAACCCTTTAATTTTACCGGTGAGAAAACCAAGACCTGAAGGAAGACTACTGACTTGTTAGACCTCAGATTCCTTTAAATTATCTAATCACTTTTTCCCCTTTGAAGATGTACTAATTCTTTTGTGTGGTTTGCAAGTGCCCAGTTTTGTGACATGAACTGTAATTTCAAAGTGGTGAAATGCATTTTAAGTGGGATCTGTGACAGTTGTAATTTGCAGAGTAGATTGGATTGCTTTAGTGTTTCTCTGAGAGAGAAAGACTTGGCTCATCATTGGGTTTATTTGCATCTGAAAATGTGGTTTGCCTAGAGATCTGTAGTTTCTGTGATTCCTCTTAAATCATTAACATGATTTATAAGGTAATTTTGTGTGTCTTTTGCAGGAGAAGAGAGAGGTCGTATCAGAGTCACTAAACCAACAGCATAGTTTGTAGAAATGTACCTCATGATGTTTAATCCCGTTTTTAAAAAAGAGGCTAAATGAGTTACTAACAGCATAAACTGAAAACTTGCCTCTACCTTGAGAACAAATACTCTAGTTGTCTGTATTAAATATTGAATACAGGTGTCTTAGTTAAAGGAACCTTTAGAGATCACTTGCTTCTAATCTCCTTTGCCATTGAGGAAACGAAAGTTTGGAGAGGGTATGTAACTCACCCAAGGTCACACTGAGTTAGGTTCCACAATAAATACAGAAAGCAAAGAGGGGGAGAGCTTAGGCATTTCACCTGTTAAGTCCTATGATCCAGCTTGTGTGACAGGGATCACCCCATAAAACACAAAGGACCCTCACCAGCGATCTGGGCCATTGGAATCTTATTTTATCAGTTCCTTGGAAAAATGAGCATATATCCACACACATCCTGAGTGCACAGCACCCTGACTCAGCATATAGTAGGCACAAGGAAAAACATGTTCAGTGAATTTGAAAACAAAAGCCAGAATACCAGAGGTGAAGCTGGGAGAGGAGACGGCACAAGGCATGCTGTGTCTCTGCTCCTTTACTCAAGTGGGGTTTGAGACGTAGAAGATGCTAGCCCAGGAAGTAGGGATTGGATGCCTGTGTGGGCTTTCTCTTCAGAAAGAGGGGGTGAAGGGAGCTGGGGCTCTGCCACACCTGTGTTCTCACGGACAGCATCCTCAGACGGTGTGCTGCCTCCTGTGTGGCAGTGACGCTGCAATGCTGCTCAGACCAAATCCAAAAGAAGCGTTTCAGTCTGAACACTGAAGCCTTTCGCAGTTGAATTAAATTTATGTTGAAAATAATGAATGGAGGTATTAAAAAGAAATTCAGTTAGCTGTCTTCAAAGAAGGTCCAGTTTAAAAACAATTTAGGAAACAGTTTTCCTTATAAAGTCAGCTAGTATATTCTTAATCAGTGAGTGGGCTTGCTTTTGAGAAATGGCTGTGGGAGATCTAAAGGGCATATTTATTATGGGACGTTTACTTAAAATATTTGAATGACCACAATAAAAATCTGTTATTTTAGGCACTACAGGGGAGAGGAAATAGAAGGATGCCAGATTTATAGTCTGTGGTTGAAATGCTTTAAGTTCTCATGTTTAGTAAGTTTAAAATTTTTCTTTATTTTCAAACTTTTTTAACCTGCATTTGGAGGTAATGTTGCTTTTCATGTTTCTTTTCTTCGCATGTTTCGTTTAAGTTTTGCTGAGGAGAATTTAAGCTTAAGAAGTGGCCTTCTAAAGTGTCTTCTTTGCCTGTAATAAAGCAAGACTTGCACAGTAAGAAAATTTGGCAATTCTAGGATAGCAGTTCTCAAGCTTTTTGGTCAGAAGTTCTGTTGATAAAATTATTGTAGATCCCAAGGAGCTTTCACTCATATTGGTTGTAACTATCTATAGATATTTTCCATAACAGAAATTAAAACTGAGAAATGTTTGAAACACAAGACTGTACAGTTGACCCTTGAACAACATGGGGGTTATAGGCACCGACCTCCCCTGCCCAACCCCTGCAGTCACATCTGCATATAACTTTTGACTCCCCCAAAACTTAATTAACTACTAATTGCCTACTGTTACTATTTCTTACTGATAACATAGTTAACATGTATTTTGTATATTATATGTATTACTGTATCCCTACAATAAAGTAAGCTAGAGAAAGCATTAAGAAAATCATAGGAAAAAATGCATTTACAGTACTGTATTGTATCAAAAAAGATCTGTGTATAAGCAGTCCTGTATAGTTCAAACCTGTGTTGTTCAAGGGTCACCTGTACAAACATACATTTCAGCGGCGCCTGGGTGGCTCAGTCGTTAAGCGTCTGCCTTTGGCTCAGGTCATGATCCCCAGGGTCCTGAGATCGAGCCCCGCATCGGGCTCCCTGCTCCGTGGGAACCCTGCTTCTCCCTCCCCCACTGCTTGTGTTCCCTCTCTTGCTATGTCTCTGTCAAATAAATAAATAAAATCTTAACAAAACAAAACATACATTTCATTAGATGTCAGAGCAGTGATGTCACATGTCATGTAATCTTTGGAAAGTGAAAAGGCAAGTAATGTTTTAGAATTATTGTGGAAATTATTATGGAAAATAAAATTATTATGGAAATAGTTTTGGTCTTTGTAGATAGACCCTCCTTGAAAAGGGCGTAGAGGACCCCCCCCCCCCCCCCAGGAGTCTCTGTATCACACTTTGAGAACCATCAGGCTAAGATACTCATTGCTACCAGGTTGTTTTTATAAAATAGATGTCTTGGGGTGCCTGGGTGGCTCAGTCAGTTAAATGTCTGCCTTCAGCTCAGGTCATGATCCTGGAGTCCTGGGTTCCTTCCTGCTTGTGGTCTCTCTCACTGTCTCTCACTCTCAAATAAATAAAATCTTTAAAAAAATAAATAAATAAAATAGATGTCTTTCAAGACTGCAAACCACCTGTAGCTCCTTTTGCCTATTGAATGTGTTTCTGAGTTACAGAGAGGTTATATAGTGCCTATACTTAGTGGTTATTTGTAAAGTAAGTGTGTTTTCAGGGCATAAGACATATTTGAATATTCAAAATAACAATTTTGAATCTAGAATAGAACATTGCTGATTCTGCTGTTTATTAATGATGCTTATTGGAGCCAGTTGTTTGTTCCTAACCAAGTTGTATCTGGTGAGAGTTTATGTAATACCGTTAGGTATTGTACAGTTGGTCTGGTGACTTACCCTAAAGACATTCTCTTAAAAGGAATATCTGCAAAATGACAGTTCTGATACTGATATGCAGAAATATTGGTAGCTATGTTTATGAGGATCCTTAATGCTGCTCTTACTGCTAGATAGCATGATTAACTTGAGGATACTAACACATGTGAAGGATTTATGTCTCTACAACCATTTCCTAGGGCAGGCTTACCAAATTCTTTCATTTGTAAATCTTGCCATTTGCTTCCCAGTATCTGAGGACGGGTGGTAGACACATCTGCAGCTGGAAAAGTAGTGCTTTGAAATGTATACATTACTTTTAAGGGGAATTATTTTGTTGAGTATCTGTGCATTCTGTGTACATGAACTATGATAAGCTAAGTGAACTTCACTTCGTTTAATCTTGACTTCAACTGTATTAAATGATATATGGCCCCATTCCCCTTTTGAGTAACTACTACTACTAGCTCTCAGTAGTGGGGGGCCTATATTAAGTCCAAAGACTGTCCTAACGCCAGAGTGGGCTCTCCCCATCAGCTGTGTGTGAAGATGGTGGAAGGAAAGATATGTGAGACAAAGGGGATGGTTTGGGTTTTTTAAAAACTTGATAGTTGGAGTCAGACTTGAGAGAAAGCTTTAGTTTCTGGTCAGAGTAGAGTGGTACAACCTAAGTCAAGGATGTGTACTGTTGGGAAGGAGTAACGTAGAAAGATAACTAAGACGCCTTGGGTCACTTAATGGCTCATTCTAAAAGATAAGCCAAAGGATATGGGAAACTTCATGAAGATAAGTGTGTACGTGAGAGATGAAAGAACATTTTCTTTACATTTGGGAGGAAAAGAACGGCAAGAAGAGATACTGTTGGGGAAGCAGAGAGACATTGATAATGCCATACCATGTATGATCCTAGCAATGTTAAGTGATAGTTGACTTTTTAAAGTTATCCATATTATAATGATGGTTGGGTTCAGTGAAAGTCACAAGGTCATACAGGTTTCTTTTTACCCTGGTGTGCTGCATGGCCTGACATTGTGGCAAGAGCAGCTCTGGGGAAGGCCACAAGTACTGATCTTTCACAGCAGAGCCAGCTAGGTCTGAATGTTGACATGGGCCCCAGCTAGCCAGCTGAAAGGGCACTCTGGTCATTGGGACTAACAACTGGTACAATGAGGTCTTGTGTTTAAGGCATCATGGAGGAATTAGGTTGGGGACAGTTTCATCTTCCATAGCTGAACATACGAATATTTGTTTGTTCAGTGGTCTGTTTAGATAATCAGTCCTTAGAAATAGTGGCAAAGAAAGCTCTTAACTAGAAAATCCCTGGGGATTTACTTTTGAACCAGATTATCTGCTGTATTTCCTCATCTGTTATTCTTCGTTGGGCTAGTTGATCACCTTGGTGATTCTTAGTAATTATACTGTCCTATAACACTGCAACAAATATGAAAAAGTACAGAAATTAAGAGATTAAAACCTTTTATTTAAAAAAGTCTCAGCCTCACATGGCATAGCTGAAAGAATACCGCACTATAGTCTGGAGATTCTGCTTCTCTTTGTAGTTGTTAACCCTCTCATTTTTTATTTTATTTTATTTTATTTTTTTAATTTTTTTTTAACTGGGAATCTTGCTGTCTAACTTTTGAAATTGTTGAGGATAAAGTGAGATGATAGTTATTTAAAAATAAGTAATACACAAAGGGGGAAGAGCCCTAAAAGTGACCTATTAACTTTAAATCTATACATTTCTAGATTTTAAAAGTTTTCTATCACCTTGTAAGGTCTCGTGGTCATTGATGTTGGAGCCGGAATTCTAATTTCTGTTTCTGTTCCCAGCATTTCTTTTCTGGGTTATCTTTGCTCTTTTAAAAAAATAGAATGGGTCAGGAGCTGGTGGGTAAAATGAACAAAAAACAGGTTGTTCTTGTAGGGCCTCTTTTCTGTATTAGTCATCAAAGCCAGGGCCATTAGTGTGTCTTGGGCAGTGTTGTTGACCCAATGTGTACATTGCCTTAGAAGTAAATATGGACATTGCTATGTTCCCAGCTGGTATGTTTTTGTTTGGGGGCATCATTAATACAAAAGTTCAGTTACTGAGTGGGGTAGAATCTGTCCTAGCTGGCCTAGTACATATGTATAGGATGACCTTTTGATGGGAAAATGGGTCGTGTGCAGGTTCCTTTTATATTACCATGTGATACATCATAAAGAATCGTGGGCTCCTGATAGGAGTGAGCTAATAGTGGAAAGACATTCTCAGAACTGTTAAATTCTTGAAGTTGCTAGTTCTTCAACTAACAGATTGCCAAGGCAAGAAAAGGGTTGGGTAGTTGTAAACATCCAGAGAACTCGGGAATGGTATAAGCTGACTTAGTGAAGATGTTTTATAAGTTTGTAAAGCACCTTTAAAAAAAAAAAGGATGAGTTGATTGTCTGATTCCAGAGTCTTTGCGGGGTATTTTAATTGAAAAGTGAGACACCATATGGAATTCCCTAAGTTGGCAACATGCACAAATGATAATTTAGGAAAAGCTGAACATAATCAAGGACAAGATAAAATTTGTTAGAGATTCTTCTTGTTCGTTGTTGCCTGAACCACAAGAAAATGGGTTTGTCTTGTTGCTTGTTTGGTAGCTGAGATACAGAGAAGTGCATGAGAAATGAGTTGTAAGAGCTCATGTTCCTCTGAGCTGTACACAAGCAGACAAGAGAAAGGGTATATGGTAAACACCTCTTAAAAAAATAGGTTTGACTAAAATTAAAAAAAAAAATAAAAGAATTTGCCTGTGTGCCCCTGAAGTGTTGTGAGTACACATAACAAAAACAATTCAGAAAGATTGTTTTGTGCTGTCATTTCTATTCATTCATTCGTGTATGTTCAAACTCTGAAATTTTTTCCTAGTCTAAAATTAAGGTTGTCCCTACATGAAGATTTGCTTCACTTTTTATGGAATGGACTCTTCTGAAATATTAGCTGGTTTTTTTTTTTTAAGATTTTATTTGTCAGAGGGAGCGAGCACACAAGCAAGGGGAGTGGCAGAGGGAGAAACAGACTCCCCACTGAGCAGGGAGCCCATTGGGGGACTCCATCCCAGGACCCTGGGATCATGACCTGAACCAAAGGCAGACGCTTAACCGACTGAGCCACCCAGGCACCCCAGTATTAGCTGCTTTAAATGCAAATACATAGACTTGTTTTCTTAATGATTTGTTATTGAAATTTCACAGCAAATTTTCATTCGTAAATGTTTATTGAAACAGCAACAATAAACCTATAAAATAATTTTAAGACACCTTTTTTCCATTAAAAGTCTTGAAGAAGATACAAAACACTTTATAGTGTCAACTTTATTCTTTAAAGAAAGGAAACTAGGCCCCCTGTTTATAACATTTCTCAAATAGGGTTTTTCATTTGTTTGGTGGTGGTAGTTGATTGGCTTTAATTCAAGGCTTAGACATCTAGAGCTTAAGCCATGTGCTTTGATCTAATGCTTTCCACTGTATTGCTAAGGCTATTAATTGCTTATTTTAGGCTTGTTAGTTGAGAAACAGGTAATTTTGAAGAACTCAGACTGGCACCTGCATATTGAAGAATTGACTTTTTGCAACATGTTGAAAGTTGTGCCCATTAAATGTGCTGTCTGTGTGTTGTATGACACTTACAAGACAGATGAGGCAATGTAAATCTGTGGAAGGTGATGGATTTCTTACTGATCTGCAGTATCTATCCCATCTCATGATAAAGGTTCACTTCTTCCTGGGAATGTTCCATAGGCAGTGGAAAGCATTCTTGCTAGCCCTCCTGCCCTTTTATCTTCCCTTAAGGACAACGAGTCCTTTCCAGAACAAGGATGGTGAGGCTGAGGCGTCTGGCATTCTTGGGGAGTTGTTTAATGAAACTGCAGACTGGGTTAGCCTTGATTTTTCACCCTGGTACCCCAGGCCCGAGTCTCTCAGACAGGCGTGCGCGTGCACACACGCACGTGCACACACATCTGGGCTCTTTAAAGGCAGGAGACTCATTTGAGGTTACCTTCCATAACAGGAGTCCAGAGAGAGTCCAGATAGATCTGGGTTAAAAATCGCAGCTCAGCTACTTAATTGTTAGCCTTTAGACAAGTTTCTTTTTCTTTTCTTTTCTTTTTTTTAAGATTTTATTTATTTGACAGAGAGAGACAGTGTGAGAGGGAACACAAGCAGGGGGAGTGGGAGAGGGAGAAGCAGGCTTCCCGCTGAGCAGGTAGCCTGATGTGGGGCTCGATCCCAGGACCCTGGGATCATGACCTGAGCCGAAGGCAGATGCTTAATGACTTGAGTCACCCAGGCGCCCCGACAAGTTTCTTTATCTTGCAGCTCCTCATTCTTCTTACTTTGTAAAGTGAGGATAGTCCATCCCTCCTGGAGAGGCACTGTGCTGTGTTCCCTGCATGCTGGCCCGTCCTGTGATGGCCGTGCGAGGGCTCTGCCTCTGCCACTTCAGGCAGTTCGCGGGGTCTTGTCCAGAGGAGCTGGCACGGCCTCACTGGAGCAGAGTGCCATTCTCGTGCGGATCGGACATTCCCGTTCTTCCACGTGCAGTCACAACACAAGCCTAGGAACAAGAAGGGGACAGGTGGCAGGACAGGCGACACCAGTTCCGACAGGGTGGCACTTGGGGGGTTGTGTTCACACTGGTGGGCCTTCTAGTTTTCTTTACCTTCCTCTTCCAAAGTGGTTGGCTTTGCCTTTTGAACCAGTAAGTATAATGCACTTTGTTCAGAAACACTGTGCACCTTTTAAAAAATTTTTTAGGTGTGGGGTACCTGGCTGGCTCAGTCAGAAGAGTGTGCGACTCTTGATCCCAGGGCTCTGAGTTCGAGCCCCACATTAGGTGTAGAGATTACTTTAAAATCTTAAAAAAAAAATTGGTTAGGTTTATTTCCTACCTCATCCCCGAGCCCTGATTTTAGAAGTTCTGTGGGACTTGTTGGGGGTGGGGGGGAAGTTGAAAAAGCTGCTGTAGTCATTTAAGTAATAAATGCTTGTCTGTTGTGGAGGGTTTTTTGTGGGGAGGGTGCAAGTAATGCCTGAGGAGTTAGGTTGTTAACTTTGTGACATATATGACATAAAACAGCAATATTTTTGACACAACACAGATGCTTTTAGCAGACACCCTGTATTTCTTGCTTATTTGCTTATTATCAGATCCCAAGTAGCCTTGGGTCCTTTTCATTTATGAGGTTGTGGCCTGGTAGGCTATTGGAGAACAGCACTCAGCTTCACCATTCTAGTCCAATATCCATTTTCCTAGAAGCAAGTAAGAACAGTCCCATCGCTTTGCACATGTGCTGCATATTAAGAATTATAGCTGAACTTTACCTTCTGTACATGTAGATTTTTTTTCCCTGTAGATAACTGGACTATGGTGCATGTGCTGAAGAAGAATTCTGACAGTGTATTTGTGGAAGTGTTAGGGAATGATCACTAGGGGCAGAACCACACAGACACCTCACCTGTTGTCCTTGGTATGCCCAGAGCCTTGGCAGGCCGCCCTTGTTTGGGAGTACTCCGTCCTGGACAAGCATGATGTCTGGCTGGTTGTAAGCTTCTTTATGGCCCCCACACTCATGCCCCCCCCCCCACACACACACACACTCAAGATACAAGTAACTTTTTGATGGAGGCTACACTTGTGGTGAGCGTAGCATATAGAGCTGTTCAATCACCTGAAGGTAATATAACACTGTATGTCAACTTTATACTCAAATTAAAAAATTAAAACAAGCCATTTCCTTCTCTCTCTGATCATCACTAGCTCTCTTTTCTGCTCTTAGTGCCTGCTATTCACTGAACCAGACACCACTTCTAATGTCCATGGTTTCTGATTCTCTTCTCTGACTTCTTTTACCTAGCATCCCTCTCCCGTCTCAGAAGAAAAGTGTCCGCATTCCTTTTCCAGGACTGTTTTTTTTGTTTTTTGTTTTTAAGATTTTATTTATTTATTTGACAGAAAGAGACACAGCGAGAGAGGGAACACAAGCAGGGGGAGAAGGAGAAGCAGGAAGCCTGATGCGGGACTCGATCCCAGGACCCTGGGATCATGACCTGAGCCGAAGGCAGACGCTTAATGACTGAACCACCCAGGCGCCCCATCCAGGACTGTTCTTGATTGTACTTTCTCTCCTTTGCCCACCTTCATCCTTTTCCGCCTTTTGTGGCGTACAACATGATTTAAGTCTCCTTTTCCTATAGAAATCTCAAACCTGGCGTGCTGCTTTCGGTAATGGCCAGAGCCATCCTCTACCTCAGCACCATGATTCTCAGAGAAGGGTTCCTGTTTTCCATCTCTGTACTAGTCCTCCTGCAGGCTGTAATCCATCAAGTCTTTGCAGCTCTTGATTCCATGTGGCCTGCTGTCCTGGAAGTCAGCATTGACATCCTCCCGATCACCAAAGCTTGGACCCTCTTGTCTGTTCTCATTTTACTTGGTCTTTCTCTGCTGTGGTCACCTATTTATTCATCCAGTAGATAATTTTATTGAGTACCTGCCACCGTGCTGAATGACATTGTGACAAGAATGATTAAGATGTGATCTTGCCACTGAGGAGTTTACAGTTGATTGGCAATTTCAGTACAGCATTGTGAGTGACAGAACTTTTATGTAGGGTGTTCTAGAGTGAGACAGACCCCTCTAACTCAGATTGGGTGGGCCTGTTGATTAGGATGGCAGTTACCTTTGATTCTGTCACCGTTGAAGGTTTTCTTAGGCTGGTGTCCAGGTGTCCCCTCTTGTTTTTGCATATCAGAGTGCTCTGGAATAAAGTGCACATACTGGCTTAACTGAAATTCTCAAAGTGTAGTTTTTCATAAAGTTTTTATGGCTTTTTCACAGTATTAACTCTGGTCGAGTTACTCATTTTGACACCTGAGTGTTGTTTAGTGTATGGCATTTTATTTAATGGATTTAAACTGCTCTGTAGTCCCTTTAGACGGCTGAATTGCTGATTTGCCCCCATGAGTGTGAAATGTTTGGTAGTGGTGATTATCTTCCTTGTAAGTATCTAACACATTCATACTTAACTCTTTGGCGGAGTAGCTGCCGCCTTGCTTTCAGAACCTGTCAGAAGAGAAGGTTACCTTTCATGTGTGTGTTTGGGGACGTGGTGGCTTAGAGTAAGTACATTCCTCCCTTTCCCTAGGGTACTTGACGTCTGTGTTTGCACCTCTTGCCCAGTGACAAGAGACTGTGGTCCACGCTGAGGTGTACCTGTGACTGGGTTTCACGTGTGCCACGCCATGACCAAGGCCTGTGTTGTTGGAGGCTGATAGGAAGCTTGATATGAGATTGCATCTTCGTTGATCTGTTTTCAGGCAAAGCCACACTAGCACCAAAGAAGTACTGAAACAGAGCAAACCCAGTGCCTTCCATGCTCAGGCTCACGTTGGTGAGCTCATGGGAGTGAGCCATCTGTCTCCTCCTCATCCACCCCACACCTGCTCTCATGAGCTCCAGGAACATGGGGGTTAACTTAGGGGTTCAGCATGTCATGTATCTAGCGGCTGTTCTGTTTTTCCAAATTTGTTGGTTTGTCATTCCCCCCCCCCCCGCAGTGTTCCACCACTGGCCTTCCCACTGATGAGCCAGACCTAGGGTGTCCGGTTATGTTTTCTGGCCCAGTTCTCCATCCTGGGGAATGAGAGGGAGCTGTAGGGGTGTGAAGGTGATGGTTACATTGAGACAGCCAGTCATTCACCTCATTAATGACCATCTGAGTATTTGTTTCCTACCTTGTTTTTGGAGACTTTATTCTATTATAAATGGCAGTCTAGATGGGAATATCTTTGAAAATGAATATATTATAGAAATAACACATAAGCTCTTTCTCCCTTTCCCATTTGGGTTTGAATGCTCATGTATTGTGCAGAGTGTTTGGCAGCACTTAGAATTTGTAAACAATAGTGTTAAGAGCCGGTGTCAGTTGGAGATTGGCGGAGACGGAATGGTTGATGGTACAATGAATGTATCACTTGTCTGAGGTTTTTTTTATAGTGACTCTCAGTCTTTCACCCCTTGGGAGCTAGTAGGAACCACAGTTACCTTTTATTGCTCTATATGTGTTGTCCATGCCAATCACAGAGCTGCAGGGGAGCCGAGCAAGTTGGAATAATTAGATTGAGAAGTGAATGTCACACTTCTAATTTCATTCTCCTTTCAAGGGTTTACCAGTGTCCATTTAATAAAATGAGATTAACCCTCTGCAGCAGGAGTATTTGAAAGCTGTCAGTCAGTATAATCTTGACAGCTCAAAAGAAGTAGTGTTGTCAGCACTCTTAGAAACAGTGTCATGTTTTATGGGCTGAAGGAGTTTTTTACTGCGAAGGGATGTGTATGTTTGAGCACATGTGTATGTGTCATTAAAGGTAGACATGTATACAGGAGGTGGATTTGAAAGAGGAAAAGTTTTACGGACTTATCCATACTGCACAGAAACAATCATGTAGAAATAACAAGTAATTTAATTTCGAGTTGCCAAATACTAGTAATAAAACACCTAAGAAATTATAAAACCAAAATTAAAAAAAGAGAAATAATTTATAAAGCGAAGAATGATGTGTCTTTTCTTGAATGTTCTAGAAAACCTCGGATCAATTCTCAGCTGGTGGCACAACAAGTGGCACAACAGTATGCCACCCCACCACCCCCTAAAAAGGAGAAGAAGGAGAAAGTGGAAAAGCAAGACAAAGAGAAACCTGAGAAAGATAAGGAAATTAGTCCTAGTGTCACCAAGAAAAATACCAACAAGAAAACAAAGTAAGTTCCCATTCCCAGCTAACTCAGCACAGTAGATATTATTTTGCAGGTGAATCTAAGCTGTTGCCTTTTTGTGTCCCCACCTTAGACCAAAGTCTGATATCCTGAAAGATCCTCCGAGCGAAGCAAACAGTATACAGTCTGCAAATGCTACAACAAAGACCAGTGAAACGAATCACACCTCAAGGTATTTGGAACTAGAATGAAATACAGCATTGATGCTCTGATTTACTTGGTCCTAGTCAAGGACCCCAGGGCGGTTTTGTGCCTCTGGGTTTGCAGGCTGAGAACGGTGTTGGGGGGCGTGAGATGGGTATGGGCTGTCAACTTTGAAGACACACGTGTGTGTATATGTGGGCTGTTTCTGTATCACTGTGGCTACAACATGAGAAAGATAAACTGATGATAGTTTTGCATTGGTCCAAAGCTTTGTTTAATGGTGGTTTCTGTTGCTAAAGTAGTAAGCTTTGGTATGTGTGGTGGCAATTTATGAAGTCTCGTGTGTATTGATGAAGAAGTCGCTTTGAATCCATAGCTTATTTAATTGGCTGTTCCCCGGGGTGTTGCTTTCAGGCCTCGGCTGAAAAACGTGGACAGGAGCACCGCACAGCAGTTGGCAGTGACTGTGGGCAACGTCACCGTCATTATCACAGACTTTAAGGAAAAGACTCGCTCCTCCTCGACATCCTCATCCACAGTGACCTCCAGTGCAGGGTCAGAACAGCAGAACCAGAGCAGCTCGGGGTCGGAGAGCACAGACAAGGGCTCCTCCCGTTCCTCCACGCCAAAGGGCGACATGTCAGCAGTAAATGATGAATCTTTCTGAAATTGCACATGGAATTGTGAAAACTATGAATCAGGGTATGAAATTCAAATCCTCCACCTGCCCATGCTGCTTGCACCCCCTGGAGAATCTTCTGTGGACATCGGCCTCTTAGTGAAGCTGCCAGGATAATTTCTGCTTGCCATGGGCATCTGGCCACCAAGGAATTTCGCACCCTGACGATTACTCTTGACACTTTTATGTATTCCATTGTTTTATATGATTTTCCTAACAATCATTTATAATTGGATGTGCTCCTGAATCTACTTTTTATAAAAAAAAAAAAAATCTGCTGTGCACAATTTTCCATGTACATTACAACTGGTTTTTGTTTTTGTTTTGTTGGGGGGAGGGTTGGGAGGGGGAGGGAACTTTTATTTATTGTGTTCACAAACTCCATCCTTTCAGCATATCCTTTTAAGTTTAGTTCTTTCTTCCAGTTATACTATGTACTATCAGTTTTGATATAACTATATATATATAAATATAAAATTATATATAAAGGGTTATTTGAAACCAATCCATGGCAACGCTGGTGCTTGATACACTGTGAAGTGAATACAACATTGAACAGTTAACAGATCTGGGACAGTCCCTTCTATGAAAGTGCTGAAATTAAATTAAAGTCAGTCTTACATGAAGTCTGTTCCAACCCACGTGGGAACTTGACTCTCTTCATCTGTCTAAAGAGTACTGGACGATAGAAAAAAATATATTTTTTAAACAATGTGATCTCAAATTTAAAGACTGCTCCAGATAGCCTGCATTTGCAATGGAATAACTGACAAATCACACATGGTTTAGTTGGGAGGGCTTTGATCGTTCAAAAGTAACTAAACTAGCTCCAGAATGCCAAGTATTCGTGTAAGTTCCGGTTACATGTTAACATTGCTGTTCTTACATAAGCACTCATGAAAATATGGTATTCTGTAACTCGAATTCCATCCATTTTCCAGACCTCTACTCATGACTGAGGTAAATATAAATTGTCTCTTAGTTTTAGGATTAAAACCGTCTAAACTGTGTTTTTGGTCCATAAAAGAAGCAACTCCCTATTTCCACTTTGCACGTGACATTGCAGTTGTGGTTTTCGTAATTGAAATTGGTTTGCCTCGTGTCCCCTCCTTTTCCTTACCCTACCAATTTAGTTATGAGAATTCTTTCTCTTTCTTAAAATCTCTTGTTTGCTTTACTGAACAAAGGTTATCAACTGCACATCCAGTCCCGACATGGAGCTTTTCAGTGTTTGGAGACATTTCTCAATTCCCGCTGTGGGAAGGAACTCAAGTGGTGAATGGTTTAAGCACTAGCAGCCAGAATTGCAGGGAAAGCTCATACTTCCTGCGAGCCTGTGATTCTTTCTTTCTCATCATAAAGATAGCTTGAGCAAATTCTTTCAAGGTTTCTTTTCATTCATTTTTTACTGTCTTGCGAAAACAAACAAAAAACAAAGACCACTAACAGGGATTCTACCCCCTCCTTATTTTTCAAATGTTTTGTTTTGCTTTGTTTGGATTTAGGGTCTCTCTTCTGTTTGACTCTTAGATTCATATCCACACGGTTCATAGGCTTCAGAGTCATTTCAAGCATGGGAACTTGGTGTTAACCTTCCTTTACTTTAACATACTGAAGGATTCACGGGAGGGCAGCCAATTTGTGATGAAACGCCACGTTTTGGTGTGAAAAACCTGGTTTGCTTAAGAACAGAAGTACTTGTCTGTGGAGGCAACGAGTAAAAAAGAAACAATTAACAGCTTGATTTGAGTAGCCAACGGGAAAGGTTCCTTTCACATTTACATTAAAACTATTCTGTAGTCACTAATGCACCATAATTCAAATTCTGTTCTCAAAGGTATAGACGATAAAGCAGTGCCATTTGTTGCTGTGGTCCTATTCTCAAATGCACGGACAATTGTTCCCCTCTTTTTAAAATAATGCTTGTATCTGGGATGCAAGCTATGCTATCTTTTTAAATACATTTTTAAAGTATTTATTAATGAACCAAAGGAAATCAGATGCTTTCTGTAAGCATCAGAATATATAATACATAGTGATTTGACTATGAATTTTAAATCCACATTTTAATATTAGTGGGATATTGCAAAGACATTCCTTCTAAAGTTTTAATATTCCTTTTATTAAGGGTCTCAGGGAGGGTAAATTAGTCAGCCATATTTATTTTCCAGAGCTGTAAGGAATTGCTACGTTTTTTAATTAACTTTTTAAAAAAATTTAAATGCCACCAAACTCATGTGGGTTGCACTGCTTTTTGAACCAGTAAGTGTTGGTATGCACTTTGTTCAGAAACACTGTGTACGTGTTCAAAATTAGTTTCATGTAAAGTGATTGGACCCCTAGATTAGTGGAAAAAGCTGATTAACCAGCTACTCATAGGCTGCTAATTAATTCATTGCCAATGTCTTGGTTTTTCAGTTTTGCCTCCGTGATAAATCAATACATGAAAGAATGGGGAGGGGTGAAGGAAGGGAGGATTGCTTTAGAACAGGTGAGATGAGATTGGCATTTGGCTAGAACTGCAGCTAACAGTGGGACTTGTCGACGATGTTACCGCTCCAGTCCTCTAGCTGCTGTTGTGTCTTCTGTTGAGGTAGTGAGGTGGTAGGCACCTTAAACTTTTAGTTTCCAAAATTGATGACATCCCTCAGGCATGTATTCTGGAAATGGAATTCCTGTAACTTCTTGCATTTGCAGTTTGCCCTACAATTAGTAGGCAGCGCGTAAAAACACTAGTGTAGATTATAAAGATATATATTAAAAGAGGACCAGAAATACTTGGTATTCAGTGGCACAGTAAGCAGGTTATAAAAACAAAACAAACAAAAAAACAAAAGCACAGTGTTACGCTTGCAAGTTTCCATTTGTTTTAATACCACACTATCTTTCACACTCTTGCGTGCGTGCACGCGCGCGCACACACACACAGAGCTTACCTGACTTGCTCTGCTTGAGTCATGCAGTTTTTAAAAAAGGTAAAGACGTCTTGACACCCACAAAATATTTTAATCAAAACCTTTCAGTTTCAATCTGGATCTTTAAAAACATTGGCAGAAGCTTCTGTGAGTTTAGTTCCACTAAGATGTTCCACCTGCCTTATCAAGACCATTCTCAGTCTACTTTTTTAAGCTACCGTATCTTAAATTATTGAAAATTTATTAATTGCTGAATATATAATAACCTTTGCTTGTATGTAACCGAAAATGGTTTAAGAGCCAACATTTAGAATATGACAATGGAGCTGAACAGTTTTTAATGCGCAAGCAGTTCTGTTCTTGTGTATGACTTGTAACCTTAATTTACTGTGTAAAGATGGTTACATTATTTCCTTAGCTTTGTTTGTTGGAGACAAATAGAGAATGCTTGTTAAGTATGTCCAAACATAATCTTATCTTGTGAATTTTTGTTAATGTATTATACGAGCTATATTTTTCATTTGCCCAGAAAGACAGCTTGTATAACGCTTTTGGAAGTTTCTGCTCTGTAACGTCTTTAGAGCTGACAGTCTGTTAGGTTTGTTTTTTTCTTCATGCTAAAGTGTCAGTTGGTGGTTTTGTGAACTGGTCAGAAATTCACAGGTCTTAAATGTTTTGGGAAAATTTATATTGGACACTGCTCTTTGTCTAGCAAATAAAAGATGTTAATATATTCCTGTTACTGGCATGTGCACGACTATGTTATTAGAAGCCACTTTATCATTTTCCTGCTTTAAATAGAAATGTCTATTTATGAATTCTGCTTGTAGTTTTTTCACAAATAAAATAGTAAAATTTACATGGAAATCTTTATTTTCTTGTGTATAGATTTTAGCCCTTAGGAAAATGGTTACTTACTGTACTCGGATTTTTAGCTTGTGGGATATTTACAGTGGGAGCAGGAGGCTAAGGAGGACTCGAGTTGTTTATCAGAAGTGCAAGTTGATTTGGGTGTCTCGGGACATGTGTCTAAGCTGCAGCAGCAAGCACGATTGAATGAAAGAATGTCCAGATTGGGGAAGAAAACCAACTAATGTGTGTAAGCTCTTCTTTTGAGATCGGTTGCAGTGATTTAAAGGAGATGATGGCTGATGGTTCAGTGGATGACTGAAAACCCTCAGAAGACACCCCGTTTCTGGTCACATGCAGTTAGGTACACTGTGACTCGGATGTCAGCGAAATGCAGCATCAGGCCTAAAAGCCACACAAGCAGCTGGGGGACTGCTGCCCAGAGGCCACGACAGTCGCAGTAGCCTTCCAAAGAATATGGAAACCACTTGAAACACTTCAAGATCCACCCCCTGATTACTCCTCTTTGTCCCGAGTTTGCACTTGAACTAGTACTGAAAGGAAGACCGTGTAAAATGGTGCAGGACGCCAAATTGGAAAATGGGCCTGTCCTGGTAAGAGGAAACAGCAAACTACATTCTCCTTTGTCCCTTTTCCAGTACCGAGTCCTAACCCGTGTCTCACTGCTCAGAAGTCTTAGGAAGGATCTGGAAGGGTGGAAGGGCAGGGACCAGATGACATCTCATGTTTCCCAGGGGCCAGTGTGGGTACAGATGGGCGATGGGCTGTACCCCTCACCCCTCAGCTTTCTTTGGTACCTAAGGAGTCCTGTAGGAGGGTCCCCACTGCTGGTGGTACCGGCGCCACCCTTTTGGGGAGGATGGAAGCTGCCCCTCACCCCAGATAGAGGCATACACAGAGCAAGAGGTTGGCCCTTTGAGTGAAAGGGCAAGGATGTCTGTTAGGGAAAGAGTATGGATCCTTTCTAGTCACGAGGACAAGAGGGGAGGCAAAGGCTCCTTCCCTCTTGCTCTCGGCTAAACCCCAGCGTTGACAGGTCCAGACCCTCCACTGAGGAACGCCTGGCTAGGATGTGACATCAACATGGTAAGACACTGGCTAAATTGGTCTTGGTCAAGGATAGGGTGATCTCTGAAGCTAGGAAGTGCCCAGGCTTCTGCTCTGCTTTCAGAGTCCTGTGACATGGCAACCAGCCACCCCTGCGTGGGGCAGCGAAGGGAAGATGAGGGGTGTCAGGGAGGCCCTTGGTCTGTCTCGTCCCTGATCTCCCAGCAGTTCCGAAGAGTTACGCTGAAACCTTAAAGTCACAGCAAGGGGAGATTCAGAACCACCTTTGTATTGGAATTAAAAACTTGATCAGGGTCCTGTCAAAGAAGCCAGGGTCTAACCTGGCCACCCCTCATGGTGTGGGGAAGGCACAACCTTCTCGCCAGCAGTCCGGGCTCTGTTACAGGCAATTGAAATGGACCCCTGAAGACTGCAGGGAAGGCTCCGATGTTTCTAGAAAAGGTCATGGGACATGTCTGGAAAGATGAAGGCAGGGCTCAGGTCAGGGCAGACCCGAGAGTGAAAGTTGATAATCTAGGAGTTCTGTTCTGCCTGGTAAACCTGCCTTCTCTCCAGGCATTCATCACAAAGCTGCGACTGGGGGCTCCCTGTGGGGCTTCTGGTGACTAGGTATTTTCTGTAGTGCCAATTACACGGCTATGCTAAAACACAGCTAAGGCGGGGAGGAGCGTGTGGATTCAGACTGAAATTGGCCCACTCCTGCAGGTGCTTTTGACCTAGACCTGGCATACAGGAGACAGCCCCCACACCTGTCATGTGCCAGACACCATGCATCAGTCACAGGACTCCTTTTTTTTTTTTTTTTTTTTTTTCAGCTGAATTCAGACTCCGAAACCTCAGCACAGCTCTGCGGGCTTCATGACCCCACGTTCCTGTGTGGTAAAACTCACTTGCCATTCCTGCCCTGGACCAAGCCCACCCAAAGCAGTTGGAGAACCCTACAAGGCTGATTTTAATCAACACCTCAATTGTGGGGCACTCCCTGGGGCCACTGGAATTCCAAACGGAAGGCCAGCTGAAAGGCTTGGAGGAGTGAGGAAAGAGGAAAACTAAATGCCCAACGCCAGCTCTTCAAAAGGCTCAGCTTTCCTGTTCAAAATGGGAGTGGAGGAGGCCGGTGCTCAGCACTGTCGCTTTAAAGGCCAGACCCCGAGGCCTGCTGGCAGCGACGGGCGTCGCCGTGGAGGTCTGCCATGTAGGCCAGGCGGGGACCGCCCAGGCTGTCACACCGGTTCTGCCAACCCCAGGGACTCTCAAATAACAGGGCAAAACACCAAACGGATGTGATTCCTGGAAGCAGCAAGATACACCCTTGGAGTCAGAACTGTAGAAGGCTCCCACCTCTACCTGCTTGGGTGACCTTGGGCACGTCAGCCGCCTTAGGCTCATTGTTCTCATCTCTGAAACAAACCCTCCTCCTCTGCCGTGTTCTCTGCTCCCAGGGGAAAAGGGCCAGTGCCCTTGGGGTGGTCTCTGTCATGGTTTTAATACTGATAAGGAACAACCTTCTTTTCAGAACGTTTCACTCGGATGCTTCACTGATGTCAACACTGGGAATGAGTGAGAAAGCTTTGTTCTTTTGTATTGTTTTTTTCTTTTTATATTATATATACATATACATACATATGTGTGTGTATAATGTGTGTGTGTGTGTGTGTGTGTGTATCTGTTGCCTCCTGGCCCAGAGCAGGTGGTTTGCAAGCCACATGTAAATCGATCCAGTGGTATTTTTCACAGCTCCTTGGTGTTTCTTACCTACAGACAGTGTTACAATGCATATGGCTTTCCTTCATTGAAAGTTTGATTTTTTTTTTTTAAATGATGTCCCCTGCCCTGTTACTACCAAAAAAAGAAAAAGGTTCCAGTCAGTTGGAGAGTGTGAGCCCCGCAGGGTGCCTAGCATCACCACACGGCAGGAGCTTAGTAAGGGTTAGTTGTGGGTCGCACACGTGTACCGTACCTGCTTCCGTATATGTGCGTACATACGTGTGTATATGTGCACGCACATACTGATGGAGAAGGGGTTTTTCACCCAGCCATAAATGTCACAAGCTCCTGGCACAGAGAAGTCTTTTGCAACAAACCACTAGATCAGCCACAAATACACTGGTGGGGAGTGAATTGTAGACGAGACCCGTTTTTCCAGCCTGAGTGATTCAGCCATCACAGAAGCCCCAGAAGCAGGAGAGCTCCGTGTATGGGAGCAAGGCAGATACAGAAATTGTATTCATTGCCTCTTCACATGTCAAGGAATTTGTACCCGTTTGGAGAAGTCTCCAGTAGAGTCATCTCATTGGCTGGAATTATAACAATCTGCCAGAGTGGAAAATGTGTGAATGTGAGGCGTTCCCAAGAGGCCAGACCCCCTAATAAATTATACTGTAACGTTCCAAGCGACTCCCGCGTGCAGAGATCATCCTGACAATGCGGACGAAGGCAGCAAACAAATAGGCTAATAGGAGGGAGCATTGCAAGCACCTCCATTCATCTGGGAGCAATCAGCAGCCGCTGGTGGACAGATGGGCCAGCTCACTGGTGTGGCTGGCAAGAGTGGGGACCACGCTGGTGGCCGCTGAGCAGAGGCGGGGCGCCGACACCTGGCTGGGCTCACTACTCTTCTGTAGAAGCCCCTAAATCCCTAGCGAGAGCTTATGCCTCAGTAGCACTGAGTGAACTGGGAATGGTGGGTCCTGGGAACAACAGTTGCCTGGGACCCTTTTTTATGTTCCCAGCTCGATGACAAGTCCTCATTTCATCCTGACTCTAAATCCATTCTACTCCACGTGGAGGGGCATCACCTCAGTGAAATTTATTTAAGCAGCAAGAACAGCACACTTTCTCGGTACTGATTTTAGTACCTGACTAGCTCACTTAATCCTCACAGAAACACGACGGAATAGAGTCAGGGCGGGCGAATTACAGCCCGTGGGCCAAATCCTTCCCCACTGCCTGTTTCTGTACAGCCCATGAGCTAAGGATGGATTTTACGTTTTTAAATGGTTGAAAAAAAAATGTTAAAGAATCATATTTGTGATGTGAAAATTACATGAAACTCAAATTTCAGTGTCTATCAATAAAGTTTTATTGGAACACAGCCTCGCCCCTTCGTTCACGTATTGTCTATGGCTGCTTTCCGGCTATGAAGGCAGAGTGGAGTTGCTGCAGTGGAGACCGTTTGGACCCCAGAGCCTACAATATTTATTACCTGGCCCCTTAGAGAAAAAAATGTACTGCTCCCTGGAATACACTCCCATCTGTCACATTCTATGAGGTAAGCGCTGACATCGCCCTTGGAGTCCAGAAGGGTTCCTGGCAGAGTGGGCTGGATAAATGTTGTGGAATGAAGGCATCGCTGCCTGCTTTACAAATGAGGGAACTGGAGTGCAGAGATTTTAAGGAATTTGCCCAAGGCCCCCCAACTAGTAAGTGGAGGAATTGGGATTTGAACAAAGGCTGTCTAATCCGGAGTCCTGGCTTTTGGGCAGCTTCCTCCAAAGTATGTTCCTTGAACACAAGTTAGGCCGGATGCCTAGCTGCGGCCAAATAAATTTGGTTGAAATCCTGTTTAACATAAGAGGTCCTCTTGGAGTTTCACGGTGATCATTAGCATATCAAAGGCTCTGAGAAGTCCTGCAGGAAAGAAACCCATTTCACTTTCTTTAATATGGTGTTTTTAAAACTTAATCCACCAACTAATATAACTCTGGGGGGAGCATTTGTGAAAAGACTTGTAGTTAAGACTTACTGGGTTACAGAGGTGGCCTGTGGCGGTGAGAAAAATTATTGAGCCTCTCTGAACCTGTTTTATTTTTTCTCTGTAGAATGGTGACAGGGGCATGAAGGTTTAGTGAGCTGCTAAGTTCCTGGGTCCTGGTAGATAACTACAAAATGTCAGTTTCCTGCTGGCAAGGTAACTCGGGTGTCGTGCACACTTGCCATTTCCTACCTTTGAGGCCACACGTGGAACCACAGTTGCTTTCCAG
The DNA here is from genome assembly GCF_009762305.2 of Zalophus californianus. NCBI lineage: Eukaryota > Metazoa > Chordata > Mammalia > Carnivora > Otariidae > Zalophus > Zalophus californianus. Next base: position 39,270,071 of record NC_045595.1, on the reverse strand, counting down.
AGGGAAAGTGCCTATTAGTTACGAGGATCCGACCACTCAGGGCTATAAGGCAGAACTCCCAGCGCCGGAGAGGGAAGGTCTGCCATCCTAACTGGGAACAGGAGAGCACCCCGTGTGCGTGGCCAGCAGCGTGGTCCCTTTCTGCGGACGTCTAACGGTGCGCTCGGTGAGCTCGGCAATCCGCTCTCATCTTAGTCACCCTCCTGCTTAAGTGAGTCCGTCTTGACTCCCTGGACGCCGGAGTCTTTCTTCCTGACATCAGGTGAGGCACTGGCCGCATCTTGACGTGACCATGCCCTTCAGTGCCTGCGGAAGTCCCTGCCGCCCGCAAGCCAGACATCTGAAGAGTTTGCTTAATCAGCGGCGCGGAGGAGGGGGGTCGGGGCTCTGGCCGGTGGGGGTCAGGGGGTGCTGCTGCCCGCAGGGCCCAGCCGCCCTTCCCTCACCAGGCAGGGGATGGGGTGGGGGCCGGGGAGGCGAGGGGGCAGGCTACCGGCCGGGCAGGAGCGGCTGGGCCACAGTGTCGTTACCGAAACGCAGAAGAATGAAACCCAAGGCCTGGAAGACCTGTCGTGTGCCCGCCCTTGTACCCTCCTTTCTGCCCGCCGTCGTGTCCCCTGCAAAGCGGGAGGGGCCCTGCGGCCTAGTCGGGGCAGGGGCAGGAGGAGGGGTGGGGGTCTGACCGAGCGGGGTTCCCGGCCCTGCAGTGGGCAGTCGGAGCCAGAGGCCCTCTCCCTCCCTGGAGGTCCTCCCCACATGGAAGATTCTGGCTTCGCCTTCCCAGCTCTCTTGGAGAACAGGCCCTTCCGGTGCAGGGCCAGGGGTGCAGATGGGGCGTGCATCCCAAGAGTCAGCAGGCCCCGTGCTGGGAGCCCAGATGAAGGCCAGCCCTCCTCCCCTCCCCCTGACCCTTGCCTTTTTCTTTTTTTAAGATTTTTATTTATTTATTTGAGAGAGAGAGAGAGATTGAATGAGTGGGAGGAGGGGCAGAGGGAGAAGCAGACTCCCGGCAGAGCAGGGAGCCTGATGTGGGGCTCGATCCCAGGACCCCCAGGATCATGACCTGAGCCAAAAGCAACATAAGAACATAACAGACTGAGCCACCCAGGTGCCCAGGGCTTAACCTTTATTTCCCGAGTTTTGTATGCCTCTGGTTGGCTGTTTTCTCTTACTTTGTTGGATGTCAGCATATTTCCCTTCACTCTGCCCACTCTAAGAGTTTGCCTGCAAGGCATCCACCCTGGAAATGAGAGTACGACTGACCTCCCGTTAAACAACCATCACAGACTGTACAAGAACATGACAGTCCTTACACCTTGACAGCCCTTGCCTGTTGTTGCCAAGTGCCCAGCCAGACTGAAATCAGTCTGATTAGAAGGGCCATATTTGAATATAAAAACGAGGATATCTTCCAGTTATGCAGTAGAGACTCTTAATGTCCTCCAGTGATGGGAGGGAGGCAAGCATGCTTTAATTTTGCCTGATTCCTCAGGCTTCCGGGTTGGAACTTTAAGATGATGGCTGGAACTCCATCAATCACCGTGGATCATGAGGTCATCTTAAGGATGGAAGCTACATAGTAAGGATTAAAAGAGCTGAAAGATAGAGCCTGGGTCCCAGATGACTCCATGGAGCCATTGTCCTAGGGTGCCCTGCCTAGTTCCTGACCCCTTATAGGTGAGACGTAAACTTCTCTTTTTATTTAAACCCCTGTGTATTAGTTTGGGCTCTCCAGAGGAAAAGAACCAGTAGGAGATATATATATATATATCTCCACGGCAGGCCAAGAAGGATCCAGACAATTTTGGCATGACTCTCACTTCCTATATATGACTTTCTCCCTGAAGAACAAAGAATGTGTATTAGGGAGAAAATGTGAAAATGTGGTGGCCGCATGAGTTAATGGGCAGCAGTCGGGCAGCTTCAAGCTGCAGAAAACCCCACCCGAATGAGGCAGCTCAGGCTGTGTTCTGATGCTGTAACAAATCACCTCAAATCTACAAAGCTCACGAGAGCAAAGGTTTGTTTCTCACCCAGGCTATGAGTCTCTCCCAGCTCCACTTCCTGTCCTCTTTACTCTGGAACCCAGGCTCGCTCTGGGATATTATTTTGGGTCTTGAAGCAGAAGGGATAGCAAAATATGCCTGGCCCCTTCCGTCCTCTGCTTAGAGGTGACACACATCACTTCCCCTCACATTTTATTAGCCAAAGAATCACACGACCACACGGGATAGGGATGTATAATCATCCTCCAGGCTGGGTGCCACGGGGTGGGGCAGCAAATATTTTGAGCATTAACTAGTCTACCACACCATTTTGCTGGACTATAAGAATATAAACAGAAATTGACCAAGAATTAGAAAGAACCAACTCCAACTTCACTTCCTCCGTTCCAATCCCTTCACCCTCCTGTATCCAAGGAGAGATTCTGAGCAGAAAAAAAAAAAAACAAAAAACAAAAAACGGTTTCCCATTCTGGCTGACTTGTTAACAATGGGAGAAAAATGAAGCCAGGTGGAGGCATGTGGAACTCTGGGAGAGGCAGGCTGAAGATTAATACCAACCCACATTCCCAGTCACCTTTTTGCCTCTAGTCTGATTCCTCTAAAGTGAAAACTGGGAAATGTTCATGAAGTGGGGGAATTCTGTGGTCTGAGGTTTTGGGTTTGGGGAAGAGATGAAATTTCAGTTACATATTTAATTGCTTCTGCTCTGGAAGGTCTTTGTGTGAGTCTGGTCCATCTCTGGCGCCCTTGAGGCCGAGTCTCCTGTGTGATCCAAAGGCAGGACTCATAAGAAGCATATGTGCTCCAAACTCCAGTATTAGCCCATCTCGTTATGCCCTCAATCCGGGCCTTTATATCAGGACACTTTAACATATAGTGGATTCTTCCCAGATACACCCTACTCCACATGCCCATAGTCTAAAGAATCTCCTGGATCAACAGGTCATATTAAGTGTTATGGATTGAATTGTGTTCCCCCAAATTCTTATGCTGAAGCCCTAACTCCCAATGTGACCTATTTGGAGATAGGGCCTTTAAAGACATATGTAAAATTTAAGTGAGGTCGTCAGGGTGGGGTTCCTTAAGGAGACTGGTGTCCTAATAAGAAGAGATAGAGGCACTAGCGACCTGTCTGTCTCACCACACACAGAGAAAAGGTCATGTGAGGACATAGAAGGCAGCTGTCTACAAGTCAAGGAGAGAGGCCTCACCAGAGACCATCCCTGCTGGTGTCTTGGTCTTAGACTTCTGGCCTTCAGAACTGTGAAAAAATAAGTATCTGTTCTTTAAGCCATCCTTTAGTGGAATTTTGTTATGCAGCCCTAGCTAACTAATACATTAAGAGTAACAGCAACCCCAACTTCCAGTCCTGCTTCCCTCCTCTTCCATTTCCCCCTCCCTTTTTTTTTAAGATTTTATTTATTCATTTGACAGAGAGAGAGAGAGCAAGAGCACAAGTAGGGGGAGTGGCAGGCAGAGGGAGAGGGAGAAGCAGGCTCCCCGCTGAGCAGGGAGCCCGATGTGGGGCTCCATCCCAGGACCCTGAGCTGAAGGCAGATGCTTAACTGACTGAGCCACCCAGGCACCCCTCCATTCCCCCTTCTTCAGTGGAAACTCTTTTTTACCCTTATCACTATTTCTTCAGTGCTTCTTTCTGTGTGTCATGAGAATCATGCCCAGTGGGCTCCTTCCTGTGTTTTCCATCCTACCTGCTACCTCTTGACTTCTGCGATGGGAGGCGAGATGTTAGCTCTCTTTCCTTCTGCCCATTTTCAGTCTACAAATGTAGGCTTGTCCCTGACCCCTGCCCCACTCTGTATTATTATATTTGATTAGATCAATATCAGTATTTACATTATTTTGACTATATAAGTATACATCATGGTGGAGTTTTATGGTAAAACTATGATTACTTTGTCTTTCTTTTGGTTTGTTTTCTGTAGTGATTATTTTTGTTTGCTTTCTTATTTCTCTATGCATTTATCACCAACTCAAAAACAAACATCCCCAGGCTTAGTCAGGGCCCTGGTCAGACAGAGCATGTCACTGACACACGGGCTTTCAATCCAAGGGCTATCCATGAAAGGTCTATTAAGAGAGGTGTAGGCAAGGATGGAGAGGCACCCCCAGACTTTAGCAAGGGGGGAAACCATTACCAGTGCCAGGCATGAAGAGCAAAGGGGGGAAATAGGATTATTGGAGCCCAGTGGATTTGGGGCTGTGGAGAAGGGGCAGCCTTGCAGGATGTGTGGTCAGAGAAGGATAGATAATGTAGCCGCTGCCAAGGTGGTGGCATCAAGCAGGCAGAGAGGGGCATGAAAGACACTTGACCTCCCTTGCTTCATCCTCTCTCATCTCCTGCCAGTGTTACTCATTAGCCAACTCAACAGGAAGCCAAGGGTGAGGGAGCCCAGAGTTGCAATCCACAGAGATTGCCTCCTGGAAGCTGCTGGTCAGAAAAGGGGAGGGAATGCCGAGGGTCGGGTGAAACTAAAGGCTAATTGGCACTCTAACTGGCCTGTCCTCTCATTTTTTGCCAACAGGTTCATTGGTTTCAGGCGTCCTAGTTGTAGCTCCTTGGAGACATCTCTCCTAGAGTCTCCTGACCTGTCTCCATCCAGGCTCTCACAGTGGGACCTCCCTTGACCATCATCCTGGCATGTCCTTCCTTCTCTTCTGCACTGTATCTCCTGTTTCCTGTCATCCCAGCCTTCCTCTTGCTTGCTTTACCCCTCATTTTAGTGGGGCTCATCTTCCAGTAGTTTCCTGAGAAAGGATGTGCGTGTGAGAGCTTTATTCTTTGAGACCTTGCAAGACCAACAATGTCTTTACTCTTCCTTCATACCCAGCTGCTACAATCCAATCTTGGAAGCCATTTTTCTTCCTCACATCTGGTGAGACTGATGAGAAGCCTAAAGCCCTCTGGTTCCCGATCCTGTGTGTGAGACATATTTTTTTCTCTCTGGACATTCAAAGAAGCTTACCTGGGGGTACCTGGCTGGTTCAGTCAGTTGAGCATGTAACACTTGGTCTCAGGGATGTGAGTTGGAGCACTGGGTGCAGAGATTACTTAAAAATAAAACCTTAGGGGTGCCTGTGTGGCTGAGTTGTTTAAATGTCCGATTCTTGATTTCAGCTCAGGTCATGATCTCAGGGTCGTGGGATTGAGCCCCACATTGGGCTCAGTGGGGAGTCTGCTTGGTATTCTCTCCCTCTCTCTCTGAAGTTCTGTGTCCCGGGTGCAATGACACTTCATGACTATGCTCTTTGGTGTGGGTCTATTTTCACAACTGTGCCGAATGCCCAGTGGGTGCTTTCAATCCCCAAATTCAAGTCATTCAGTGTTGGGAAACTCCCTTGAACTATTTCACTGATGACTTCATTTTCTCTTTTTCTTTCTGGAACCTCCGTTATCCAGATATTTTCCCTCCTCTGATTTTCTTGTGATTTCTGTTTTGTGTTCCTTTTAGGCTTTTGTTCTTCTTAGAAAGAAATGACCTCATGCTATGGACTGAATTGTGTCCCCCAAAAGATGCTGAAGTCTTAACCCCCAGTGTCTGTGAATGTGACCTTATTTGGAAATAAGTTCTTCGCAGAGCTAATCAAGTGAACCTGAAGTCACATAGGGTAGGTCCTAATCCAGTATGACTGGTGTCATTATTGCAGGGGCAGTTTGGACAAAGAGATGGACGTGCACATAGGGAGAACACCAGGTGAAAATGAAGACAGAGATTGGAGTGATGTCTCTACAAACTGCAGGACACCAAGAACTGCCAACAAACCACCAGAAGTGAGGAGAGAGGCAAGGAACAGATGCTCCTGGTAGAGTCCTCACAAAGAACTAATCTCTGCTGATACCTTGATTTTGGATTTCTGGCCTCCAGAACTGTGAGACAATAAATCTCTGTTGCTTTAAGCACCCCAGTCTGTGGAACTTGGTTAGAGCAGCCCCAGAAAACTGATACACCTCATCTTTGCTTTCCATTTCTTCTATTAATTCTCCATTTCTTCTGTCATGTTTCCAATTTCCAAGAGCCATTTTTTTTGTTGTTGTTCTGTACATTTCCTTTTTGTCATTTCCACCTCTTATTTCATGCCTGCCATATACTTACTCATCTGAGAAAATTAATAATGATTTAAAGCTTTCTTTTCTCAGACTAGTCTGCTGTTGTTAAGTTCCTTGTTTTATGTCCTGGTAAAGGCTCTTCTCACGTGTCTCTAAATCTCCTATTTAAGAGGCTAAAAACACCAAGCCAAGAATAGAGCTTGCTAAATATAGAGGGATGTGGGGGAACCCTTTTTTGGGGAACCCCGAGTGTAAATGTCTTTAGGTCTTTTCAGTTTGGGTTCGTTGGGCCCTTCCAAATTCCTGCCTGGAGGTAGAGACCTACAGGGAGCAATCTAGAACCTCAACTTTCATCACGGACAGTCACACATCCTCTGCCTCACACTCTGTGGGAAATAAACCTCCTTTCTAGAGGGGAGTGGGGAGGGGTGGGTCCCCTGCATCCTGGAGTAAGGGGTGGGCCCAGGGAGCAGATGTGGGAAGGCTTCGACTTGTTTTTTTTACTGGCTTTTAACCAATCCTCCTTATTCGGTCCTCCCCACCCTTTACCTCCACTTCTAGAATTACATGAGCAGTGAATTCCTGACTTTCTGGCAGATTTGGTTGCTTGTTGGTTTTTTCAACTTGGCTTAGATTTGGCTTTCTGCAGGCAGTGGCTACCTACCCATCTATTTTCCAGCTTAAAATATTTTCTTCATTCTTTCAGACCCAAAACAAAACAAAAAACTTTTACTCTAGTTTAAATGGTGTTCCAAGAGGGAACAAAATGATATGTGTGTTCAACGCTCTGTCTTTATCTGAAAGTCTCGAGGTCTCTTTTTAAAACTAATTTTCACCTTTGTGATATAAAAACACTCAACAAACTAGGAATAGAAGAGAACCTCCTCAAACTGATGAAAGGCATCTGTGAAAAACCCACATCGTACTACCTGGTGAAAGACTAAATATTTTCCCCTTTAGATCAGGAGCAAGACAAAGATGTCTGCTTTTACCACTTTTATTCAACATTGTACTGGAATTTCTAGCTAGGATAATTAGGCAAGAAAATGAGATAAAAGGCACCCAAATTGGAAATAAATAAGTATAATTCTCTTTATTTGCAGCTGGCATGATCTTACTTATAGAAAATTCTAAGGCAACCACTAAAAAGCTATTACAGCTAAGTTCAGCAAGACTGCAGGATAAAAGAACAATATTAAAAAGCCAATTGTATTTCTATATACCAACAATCTGAAAATAAAATTAAGAAAATTCCATTTTACAATAGCATTAAAAAGAATAAAATACTTAGAAAGAATACTTTTAACAAAAGAAATGCAAAACCTATACTCTGGAAACTATAAAATATTGTTGAGAGAGACAAAAGAAAACCCAAATAAATGGAAAGACATCCCATGTTCATGGATCAGAAACTTAATATTGTTAAAATGGTAATACTCCCCCATGATCTACAGAAACAATGCAATCCTATTAAAATCCCAGTTAGCTTCTTTGCAGAAATTGATAAGCTGATCCTAAAATTCACATGGAAATGCAAAGGATCCATAATAGTCCAATCTTTAAAAAAAAATTAAAGATTCACACTTCTTATACTAAAAACTTATTACAAGGCAACAATAATCATGATATTGTGATACTGGCATAAGGATAGACATATAGATCAATGGAATAGAATCGAGAGTCCAGAAATACAGTCAGTTGATTTTGACAAGTGTGTCAAAAACAATTGAACAGAGAAAGACTAGTCTTTTTGACAAATGCTGCTGAGATAACTGGATGTCCATATACAAAAGAATGAAGCTGGACACCCTAACTTTTTACACAGTTAATTCAAAATGGATTAAAGACCTAAATGTAAGAGCTAAAACTATAAAACTCTTAGAAGAAAACACAGGAATAAATCTTCATGACCTTGGATCAGGCAATGATTTCTTACATATGATGTCAAAAGCACAAGCAATCAAAGAAACAATGATAAATTGGATTCCATAAAAATTAAGACCTTTCATTCTTCAGAGAACGCCATCAAAAAGTGACAAGACAACTCATAGAATGGGAGAAAATATTTGCAAATCATATATTTGATAAGGGACTTTATAGAATGTATAAATATCTCTTACAACTCAATCTTAAAAAGACAATATAATTAACAATTGGGCGAAGGATCTGAATAGATGTTTCTCCAATATACATATACAAATGGCCAATAAGCACATGAAAAGATGCTCAACATCATTAACTACGAGAGAAATGCAAATCAAAACCATGGTGAGATACACCATTTAGGATGGCTATAATAAAAAAGATGGATAATAAAAAGTGTTGGCGAGGATGTGGAGAAATTTGAACACTCATACATTGTTGGTGAGAATGTAAAATGGTATATATAGCCATTTCGGAAAATAGTCTGAAAATTCTTCAAAAGGTTAAACACAGAGTTACAATACTGCCCAGCAATTCCTGGTATATGCCAAAGAAATGAAAACAGGAAAACATGTACACAGAATTATTTAGAATAGCCAAAAAATAAAACAAACAAACAGACAAAAAACCCCACCAAATATCCACCAACTGATGACCGGGTAAATAAAATGCAATATATGCGTAGAATTTCCAGTGTTGGCAATAAAAAGAAACAAAGTATTGAAATACTACGACATGGATGAACCTTGAAAACATTATTCTGAGTGAAAGGAGCCAGACACAAATTTCATATACTGTATGATTCTACTGATATGAAATGTCTAGAACTGGCAAATTTATAGGACATGCAAAGTGACTGCTAAAGGGTACAGGGTTTCTTTTGGGGTGATAAAATGTTCTGAAATTGATTTTGGTGATGCTCGCAAAACTGTGAGTTGTATATTTTAATGTTTGAATTGTATAACATGGGGATTGTATATCAATAAAATTGCTGTTAAAAAACACCAAATTTAGGGGCGCCTGGCTGGCTCAGTCAGTAGAGTGTGTGAGTCTTGATCTCATGGTCATCAGTCCAAGACCCACACTGGGGATAGAGATTACTTAAAAAAAAGCCCCAAACACCAATTTTAACTGTCCTGGCATCTACATTTCTACTCTGACCATTTATGCAAATTTTGGAAGTAGTTGGGCAATGCATTACAAATCAGCATAATGATGGGGCACCTGGGTGGCTCAGTCAATTAAACGTCCAACTCTTGGTTTCAGCTCAGGTCATGATCTCAGAGTCCTGAGATCAAGCCCCACAGAGGGCTCCACGCTCAGCATGAGCCTGCTTGAGATTCTCTCTTCCTCTCCCTCTGCCCCTCCCTCTCCCTGCTCACACACTCGGCTCTCTAAAATCAATCAATCGATCAATCTTTAAAAAACAAATCAGCATAATCACACTATGGATTTGGATAGAGGTAGTCAGGGTCGTGGACAGTGGGTCAGGCAGACCTGAGGGGACTCAGGCACACCTGTCACTTATTAGCTATGTAGTCTTGGAGGAGTGACTCAACCTCTTCCAACCCCAGTTTCATAGTCTGTGAAATAAGATTAACAATAGAAGCAGAAGAACAATTTTATGTTCATAGTCAGAACCCTGTTAAATATACTAGAGAAAATTCGTTGAGATGCTTCTTGCCTGTCTTCTACGCAGGCAGAATGTATTGGAGGGATGTATGAAGCAGGACTCCTTTGGTTGCAAGAGACAGACAACAAAACACTGTAGCTTAAGCAAACAAAGGGAATGCATTGGTTTGTGATGCTGGGAAATCCAGGAGTAGCTTCAGGCATGGCTAGATCCAGGGCCTTAACAGATGACATCTCTCCCTCTTTCCTTTGCTCACTCTCTGATTGCCCTTAAGAGTGAAGAGTCTGGAGCCAGATTGCCTGGATTTGAATCTCACTCGTTCTATGACCTTGGTCAGGTAACTTAACCTTCCTATGCCTCAGTTTCCTCATCTGTGATAAGAGTACTGATATCAGAGGAAAGTTGTGGGGATTCAGGGAGGTAATATATGTAATGATATGTAATGTGTTTAGAACAGTGCTTGCCAGAGTCAATACTATGTAAGTATCTGACTATTATTATTATTATCATTGTGATTTATTCTGTGGTTCAACTGCAGCCGGGAACACTCCATCAGGTAAGAACGTTGGTTGCTAGAAGCTTAGGTGTATATCCCTATAAGGCAGAATAAATTTTTTTCTTTTTTTTTTAAAGATTTTATTTATTTATTTGACAGAGAGAGAGACACAGTGACAGAGGGAACACAAGCATGGGGAGTGGGAGAGGGAGAAGCAGGCTTCCCGCCAAGCAGGGAGCCTGATGCGGGGCTCGATCCCAGGACCCTGAGATCATGACCTGAGCCGAAGGCAGATGCTTAACAACTGAGCCACCCAGGCGCCCCCCTTTTTCTTTCTTTTAAAGAGGAGGACTGTCTTTACACACTAGCTATGAGTCCCAGGGAATTTGGGTCACGTGCCCATCCCTGACCCGAACAGAGGGATGCGGTCCTCTGATGGGCTCAGCCATGATACCCGGGGGCTGGGTACAATAATGATTGCCTGGTGAGACCCCATGGACACATATGGAGTTGAAGAGACCAGAGGAAGGAAAAAGTGGCCAGGCAGACTAAAATCAGCCTTGCCCACACCTGCTGTAAGGAAGTTTCCAGACATGCCTGGAGAGAATAGAAGCCTTCTGGGAAGGCTGCAATGGGGCCATGGCAAGCAGGGAAGTTCATGGCACAGCTAATGGTGGGGAAGGGGCTTAGCCTTGGTGCTGGGGCCCTCCTCTGTGCCATGCCCTTGTAGTTATCATTAGAAAAACGAGGCCTCTCAGGCTTCCTTGAGGCCAAGGAATGCCATGTGGTATGCATTACCCTCCAAGTAATAAACCATTTACCTTCCCCAGCGCTGGGAGCAAACAGATCTAATTGGCGTAGCCACTGGAATATTGTATGTCTCTCATTGTGGTCCCAGAACTTGAGACCCTTTTACTTTTGCAACCAGGACAACATGTTGAAAAGATGGTGGTCTTCAATCTAAATGGAAAAAGCAACAAAACCACATTTTAGATGGTTTGGGATGGTTTGAAGTGGTTTCTGGTTAGTCCCAGCTCCACCAGGCCATCTGAGAGGTTTGCTGCATCTGGGGGCCGCTAGAAGGAGGAAGTGACTTCGCGAAGCCAGCCTGAGTCTGCATTCCCAAATATGGAGTTCAAGGACTCATCTTGGAGAAAATGAAACAGAAGCTTCCAACAAAGGGTTCTTAGAAGTCAGTTTGTAATTAACCTTTCCGTGTAACATGAGATTTCTGAATTAAATGGAGGGGAAAAAAAATAGATTCCATTTTTACAATTAACAGATAACTTGTAAACGGCAGTTCCAATGTGCTTTACAGAGCACTGATGACCGTATGCTGGGGATCGTAGTCAACAGGCATGCCTAAACGAATCCAATCTACCTCTTCTTTTTAATTCAGGTTTTCTCCTATGCTTGACAAACCAGCCAGCCGGGCCTCATCCGGCCCTGCACGGGGCCGCTGCCCAGCCTCTTGAGTCCGGGGCACCAGCGCCACAGGGAGGCCCTGGCTTCATCACCTGTCCTCATTTAATCTGTGATCTCGAGGACGCGTCTCTAAACCGTAATTGAATTCCCATTTGATGTGCTTGACCTCAGCTTCCCACAGAGCCGATTCCCGGTGGACAGAGTGTGGCCCGGACTGGGGAAGCTGCTGCACTTGCCCCCTGCGCCCCCTCCTGTATGATGCGGTCTCCGGCCTCCGGACAAAATCTCATTTGGCCCACTGGGCTTGAAAAATGTGTCTGCATGTGAATGCCTTCAGAGGCGCCTTAGTCGGCTAGGGCTGTGGTATGTAACCAAGTACCCCAGGCTGGGGGGCTCCAAGGACAGAAATGTATGGTTTCACAGTTGGCGGACTAGAGGTCCAAGATCAAGGTGTTGGCAGGGATCCTTCTGAGGGCTGTGGGGAAGGATCTGTCCCAGGCCCCCTTTCCTGGGCCACTTTTTCTCCGTGTGCCTGCACCTCGTGACCACATTTCCTCTCTCTTTTTCTTTTCTTTCTTTTTTTTTTTTAAGATTTTATTTATTTATTTGAGAGAGAGGGTGGTGGGGGAGGGTCGGAAGGAGAAGCAGGGAGCCCGATGCGGGGCTCGATCCTGGGACCCTGGGATCATGACCTGAGCCGAAGGCAGCTGCTTGACTGACTGAGCCACCCAGGCGCCCCAACACATTTCCTCTCTTTATAAGGACACCGGTCACATGGGATTAGGGCCCACACTAACACTCTCATCTTAACATAATCTGCAAAGACCCTATCTCCTAGTAAGATCACCTTCTGAGGTGCCGGCAGTGAGGACTTCAGCACAGGAATTTCGAGGGAAGACAACTCAACCTATGATAGACGCCATGAGGCTGCATTTCACCACGGCCTCTTTTATTCACTCCTGCCTGACGCTTTCACAAATTCTGTTTCCTCCTGGCCTCTGTGTGCTTTTGGATTGTGGCTCTGCCCCTGTTAGTCTATTGCTTCATTGATTCATTCATGTATTCAATCAACAAACATAATAGTACCTACGTTGCAAGATTGCTGAGAAAATGAGATAACGTATTTACATTTCTAGCTTAACGTCTGGCATATGATAGGTATTCAACTGTGTTTATTCAACCATTCATTTACCGATATTTATCAAGCACCACTAAAATGCCAGGAACAGGGCTGGGCTGCGCGTGCAAAGCCAGGCAGTGTCTCTGGCCCTCGAGTGTAAAGCGCAGGAGAGGAGGCCGACCTGCTCCAGGAGCCCCAGCAGAAGGGCCGAACAACTGTGCTGCGTACTCTGCTAAGCTGGGGTCAGGAGTCTGGGGATCACAGGGCTGGAGCGGAAAGAGAGGGGGCGGGAAGGCACACGGTGGGCTCCTGGGGGCAGGCCATGCAGAGCTGCGACCTAGAGGAAGGCAGTGAGCTTCTTCAGAGTGTGGGGACGATGCTGGGGAAGCTTCTCAGCAGAGGGAGGTACAGTCAGAGCCGAGCTGCAGGGATGAGGTTGGAGTGAGGTGAGAAAGAGAGGGTCCCTGGGAAGCAGTGGGGCGGGGGGGGGGGGGATGGGAGCTTGGCCTGGGGGGGATGGGCAGGAAACGTTGGTGGTGGTTGGCTTCGGGAGATTAAGGGGAGACTTGGCAGGCTGGCGTGGGGATGGGTTGGTGGGGGGCGCGGGGAGGTACCAAGGATACACTGGCTTACAGACCTGGTGGTGGGGGGGATGGCTTCCAGCTGAGAAAAACAAGAGGGTCTGGTTTGCAGGGACATGCTGAATTTGAGGCAGAGGAATCTGGACTTGCCAAAGCCTGAAGAGTTACTGTCAACCATTTATTCATTCATTCCACAAATATTTGTGGAGCACTTGTGCACGGCGAGTAAAGTGTTGGATGTCGGGGATGCCCCCAGAAACAATTCAGAGTGCCTTATGCAGTGGACGGTCTAATGGGGAGATGGACAAGCAAGCACATGAGCGTGCAGGTGATCTCCTGCGGACGATGACCCTGAAACAGGGCCGTGTGAGGTGAAAGGGAGCCGTGGGCACTACCTAAGTTGGAGGGGAAAGGAAAAAGGCCTCTCTGAAGACGTAACAGATGAGCTGAAGCCTGAAGGGGAGAGGGAGCCAGATACCAATAGGAAAGAGCTTGGGGAAAAACATCCCAGGTGGAGGGCACAGCATGTGCAAAGGCCCGGACGAGAGGAAGGTTCAGGATGAGGGAGTGAGAACCGGGAGCCAGGTCAGGCACAGACTGAGAGGCTAAAGGAATGCATTCCCAGGGCACCTCGGTGGCTCTCGGGCAGTAAGTGTCTGCCTTCTGAGTCTGTGTCCTGGGATCGAGCCCCGCATCGGGCTCCCTGCTCCGCGGGAGGCCTGCTTCTCCCTCTCCCACTCCCCCTGCTTGTGTTCCCTCTCTTGCTGTCAAATAAATAAATATAAGCTTAAAAAAAAAAAAAAAGGAAGGCATTCACATTTTCCCCAAGGCTGCGAAAAGCCATTCAAGGGGGCTTTAAGCAAGGGAGTGCCAAGTTTGAAGAAAAACCACCCTGGAATTCTAGGGACTCTGCCCATATATCCCTCCTTTTTGCTTAACTTGGTTTGAATTGAGTTTTTGTCACTTGGATCCCAAGGGTCTCGATTAACGCATTTGGGAAGAAAAACTTTTCTGGGGGGGGCATGTGTTGAGATCCAAGAATCACACAGAATGTTGGAGCCGGATGGGGCCTCAGGGATGAGCCAGGTTAGTAGAGTCCCCACTGCTCTCCGTGAGGACGGAGGCGTGCCAAGACCCAGGCCTCTCCTGCAACAGCTGCTCTTTCACTGTGCTTTCTCCAATGCTGTCCTCGCCGAAAACTGGAAACCCCGAGCCAGCTGGATGCTACCCCATTATAGATGGGCAAACTGAGGCCCAGGCAGATTAGTGAGTGCCTGAGGCCATGCAGCTGGGAAGAGGTCATGCCAAGAGCAGGACGTGGGGGTCTGCAGCCCCTCTCGGTGCGCTTTGCTGTGGAGACGCCTGCTTGCCACCAAGGCCCGGACTGGGGAACTTGCTGTGGGGTCAGAAGGTTCAGATTTTAAGGATGCCCATCCCAGATATGGCCAGTGATGGGCTTGAAGAGGCTGCAGCTTTGGGTCTATCCCTCCCAGGAGAGGGATGGAGCCATGGCCGGATCCACAGACTGGGCCAGGAAGTACAGAATGAGGAGAAGGAATGCCCTGACATTGAACTTCTTTCTGGGGTTCCATACAAGATGGAGGACTCTTGCTGACCCAGCATCCCCTGGGGTACAGGGGTACAGGCCAAAATAGGGATTTGAGGCACAGGCTTTGTAATCAGAGCCGACTTCACGTCCCGGATCTGCCCCCGCTGGACATGGGGTGTGGGCACAACACCTGAAATCTCTGAGTCTTCATTTTCTCATCTGATGTAGAGGGATAGCAGCCTCACAGGGATGCGGTGAGCGCTCAGGGGGTTCTGCCCATCAAGTGTCTAACACAGTGCCTGGCACCCAGTGAGCGCCAGATTAGCTATTGCTTTGCTACAGTCATAGAACAAGGGCCATTATTCCACTTGGGTCCACACAGCAGGGATGGGGACAGGAGGCTGAGAGAGGCAGAGCCCGAAGAAGGCTGGACCAGGGGCTGGTCGGCCAATGTGCATTAAAATCCCACCTGACAGTAAATTCCTAATGGCAATGAAGGGTGGGAATTCCATGTCTTCCTAATTAATGGAATTGTGACTTTTCCTCCAGCCAGGGTTTCTCTCCAAAGGTTCAAGTTGTAGCAACTGCTGGTGCTGTTCACGTCTTTGTTTTATTTTTATTTGTGTGATGAACCGTCAAAGTAAATACACTGGCTCTGTGATTTCAAGTAACTGAAACGAAACAAAACAAAACAGAAGAGAAAAACCTGCCTTGCCAAGTTCCAGATTCCTTTCCTCTCAGGTTCAAGCCCCTGGAGTTTCTCTGCTGTGGGTTATAGACAGGGTTCCTGCAGGATTTTCCCAAGGCTCCGAGGAACAGACTGCACAGTCAAACACATCTTTACTCCTCCAGTCCTTTAAAAAGTAAGTAAATATAAAGCTAACATTTCACTGCATCAGGGCCCTATAGCTGTGTTTTATGTATATTCTCTCAATCAGTTCCCCCCAAAGCCAAGGGTTAGTATTACTCCCTCTTGCAGATGGGGACACTGAGGCTCAGAGTGACTTGCCCAAGGTAATGCAACTGGTAAAGATCCCGAGAGACCCCAGATGGAGGGTAGGGCCAATTGCAGGACTCCAGAAAAGATGCTGAAGCTCCTTTTGGCCTGTGGAGACTTTCTCGGGTAGGAGTTGAAATATGGTTGCCATGTTAAAGTAGGGTGGCTTTCTGGGTTCCTAGGGGAGGTTGGCAGAATATGCACTGCCCCAGCTCAGAGTACTAACTTCCTGAAAGACTGCTGACTTCAAAGAATGGTGGTCCCCCTCAACATAAAACCTCCAGATTTTGCTGTTCTAATGCTGCATACCCAGCAACTTGCCCCCAATCTTAGGAACTTAACAAAAACAACCATTTATATGTCTTGCTCTTGGGTCTGTGGGTCATCTGGGGTAGCTCTGCTTTAGGTTGGGGGTCTATGATCAGGTGTGTTCCATGTATTTCTTCGCTCTGCGTTCTGTAGTTATCCTGAGGATGTCTTATGGTAAATGGCAGAAGCACAGAAGACCGAACTAAATGAAGCCAACACATCTGAAGCTTGTGTTCCCACACACTCACTCATTCCCTGTTGGCCCAAGGCAGTCAAATGGCCCAGCATACCATGAGTTCAGGGAGAGGTACAATCCACTTCCTCTACAATCCAATCTACCACACAAAGGCAGCTCACCCCAAGGCCATCTTGCCTTGCTGTGGCGGGAGAAGGCTTTGCCTCCTCTTTTCATGAGGATGAAGTTGGAGATTTTCAAAGGAACTTTACCAAAGATCGAAGGGAAAAACAGGCGGTAGCGGAGGTCAAGAGGTTCTGCTTGCCAAGAGCCTACTTTGCTGGTACGTGAGTCCTGATTTCCCTGGGGTGAGTCACGGCCCCCCATTTTCATTCTCTGTGATTTTGGAGGCAGAGGTTGCTGTCCTCACCTACTCACTTCAGGGGTGGACACCTGATCCATTTCTGGCCAATGGGAATGCTGCAAGCTCTTGACCAAATGATTGGGCCTGGGCTGCTCATGTGATCCAAGCTGGGCCAAGGAAAATAATACCCAGGACTTGCGCTAGAACTATTAGAATAGAAGGTCCGTCTTCCAGTGAGTCTGTAAAACAGAGTGGAAACCTGAAGCTTCAGGTAGCCACCCTTGTACCTCTGGTACCTTAAAGTGAAGCTGATTCTGAGGAAAATAAAGCTAAGGGGTAAGACAGAAATGTGAGAACATTGTTCGAGCATCTAGATCCAGCTGTGCCTAAAAGCCCTAAACTCTACAATAAATTCCTTTTGGGGATAGAGGTAGCCTTAAGTTTGAATTGGATAATTGTCCCTTGCAATCACAAACACCTTACTAATGCAGAAATAGAGCTAAAGGTGGTAGAGTGAGGTGGCTAAGACGAGCCCTGGGTTCAAATCCCGGCCTTGTCACTTAGCCGTGTCCACCTGGGGTGCTTCTGTGTCCTCATCTGTAAAACTGGTGATTGTTGTGCTGGTAAACCATGTAAAACAGGTCGTCTGGGTTTGCCAAATTGTAGACACTCAATGCATGATGTTTATTACAACCGAAGGATTCAGAAGCAGGCTTCCTGTCCTCCCTGGGCGAGTATCCAGCTTCACGGTTTGTTTGCCCACAGATCCCACAAGTCACACGACACCCCTTCCTGTCGCCCGTGGGAGGATGGGGTTGGCACAGGCTCTGAGCTCTGGCAGGCTGTACCCTCTCTCCCAGAGCCTCTCCCTCTTGCCTGCCCTCCCAGCCAGCTTCTGGGCCCAGTGGGCTCAGCACCTGGGAAATTGCACTGTGCCAGCCCCCGCACCACCACGTACCCCCGACTGGTCTCTCTCACAGGGCCCCGGGAACTGGACGTCTTCTGTTTCGGAGCGGGGTTGGGGGGGCAGATGGAGGCTCTCGGGGCCTGGAGCCAGGCGATGGCACCGGCAGAATTCAAAGCCTGGTCTCTGCCCCCAGCCTGCTCCCCAGGCTCCAGAAAGGGTTATGTCAGCACTTCCCCACGTGGGGGTCACAGACAGTCTGAGGGGACACGCCAGTACATGTCGTGAGTTTTAACAGCTTTGTATCTCTCTGGGCAGTTCCGCAGGAGGATGCCAGGCCCACGCGGGTAGGGAGCCCCATCTGCATCATCCCTGTGGCGCTTCCGGGGCCTCAAGTGGTGTCCAGCATGGAGTGGGAGCTTCACAAGGGTTTTGTGCCCTGCACACATGAACCGAGGGTGGATGTACCGAATTGCAGGCGGTGCCAGCTCCCCCCTCCCCGCAGGTGAAGCTCTCTCTGGAAATACACTTGCAAAGGGCGCGAGTTGGGTCACGTGAAGACAGATACTAAGGGAAGAAGAGCAGAGGGGCTGTGCAGGTGAAAACAGGGGTCGGGGGCAGTCGGGGGGGCCTGAATTCAGCCAATGGCAGGTGACCTGGCCCTGGGGGGTCCCTTCCAGCAAAGTCTGTGATTCTCCAAAGCATGTCCTTTATGGGCTGAAGCGAGAAGGGAGCCTGCCCTTTGTGGCTGTCCTACAGAGCTCCAGAAATGTATTCTGTCACAGTTCCGGGGCCTCGGCCTCTGAAATCAAGGTGGCGGCAGGGTCACACTCTCTCTGGGGGCTCTAGGAAGGGCTCCTTCCTTGCCGGCTTTGGCTTCTGGTGGCTGCAGGTGTTCTGGGGCATGGGGCCGCGTCTGCCTCCATCTGCACATTGGCCCTCTCCTGGGTCTGCATCTTCTTCTCTTCTGTCTCTCTCTCTCTTTTTAAAAGATTTTATCTATTCATTAGAGAGAGAGAGACAGAGAGCATGAGCGGGGGCCAGGGAGAGGTGGACTCCCCGCTGAGCAGGGAGCCCAATGCGGGACCTGATCCCAAGACTCTGAGATCATGACCCGAGCCCAAGGCAGACGTTTAACTGACTGAACCACTCAGGTGCCCCTCTCTTCTTTCCCTTAAAAGCACACTTCTCATTAGATTTAGAACCTACCCTCGTAAGCCAGGATGATCCCATCCTGAGATTCTTAACTACATCTGTAAAGACCCTTTTTCAGATACAGTCACATTCACAAGTTCCAGGATATGGACATGTCTTTTTAGCGGCCCCCATCCGACCCCCTTACACCTGGGATCTGGATCCCATTCAGCACCAAACCCAGTCCTGCAGTGTCGCCATCTCCAGGGAAGTCCAGCTATGTCCCGGAGCCTCTCAGGGGATGGGAATCTTGGAGAACATTTGGTGGGGCCTGAGCGAGGAGCAGCCATCCTGGGGATGTCTCTTCTCTGGCCAGCCATTTCCCAAGAAGGAAAGAGGTTGAGGTGCTAGGATTTGGTCTCTAGGGACTTCGCTGAGGGCAGGGCTTGGCTGTTCACGTCTCGGGACTTATCTAGTCCCTCTGCAGACTTTTACAAATCTTGCTTTCTGAGTGCTTGTGGGAAGGATGAGGGGACGGGAGTATCTGCTTGGGGAGGTGGCTGGGAGGCCCGAGGACCTGGATGCCAACACGGTGTGCTGCAGTCACTCATACGTTCATAGATATATTCATAGATCATCTCCTCTGGGCCAGCGGAAGATAAAGCACTCCATCATCACAGTGACAGTCTATGCTCTCATGGGGCTTACAGCCTAGGGCAAAGGAGAGATTAAAAGTGAACATAAAGATAAAATGACAAACTATGACCACTCTAGAAAAGAAATAGACCGGGTATGGGGATGCAGACTAACAGCAGGGGAGGCCTTTCAGAGGAAATGGTATTGGAGCTAAGACTTAAAGCTGGGGGGAAAGCATTCCAGACAAGGGAACAGCATGTGCAAGGGTCCTGAGGTTAGAAAGAGCCCAGGACATTAGGTAAATAGAAAAAAGTCCCGTGTGCTGGAATATGGTCAGTGGGAGTGAGAGTGGGAGAGGTTAGCCGGTACCAAATCCTGCTGACCCTGGGAGCTATGGGAAGAGATTTGGATCTTATTCAAAAGATTTTAAACAGTTTGCATCATGACTTGAGTTAGCTTTACAAGGATCCCTTTGGGGAACAGGCAGAGAATAGATTATAGGGCAGGGGTTGCGATCTTTCTCTGTGAAAGTCCAGATTGTAAACATTTTTGGCTGGGGGCGGGGGTGTGCCGTCCCTGCTGTGACGAATCAGCACTGCTGCCGTAGAGCCTAAAGCAGCCAGAAGCAATTCGTAAGCCACCGTGTATGGCTGTGTCCCAATAAAACTTTATGAAAACAGGCAGCAGCTAGATTGGCCTCTAGGCAGTGGTTTGCTGATTCCCCTTGCAGGGGAACAAACGTGGAAATGAGAAGAGCGCTGTGGCCCTGAGCAAGTGACCTAACCTCTCCGAGCCTCAGTTTTTCTCATCCGTAGAACGGACACACCTTAACTCACAGAAACGTTGTGGAATTGCTGAGTCTTAACGGAGATCAAGTGCTGAGCGCAGAGCCCTGGCTGGTGGTCATCTGCTCGTGTTGGCTCTGTTTTTATTACATCGATCCAGGATGAGTGTGTTTGTAAAGCAAAGGCTCTAGAACATGGAGTTAGAAGAGTTCACCTAGTGCTGGTGCGGGGGTGCTTTAGCGGCTGATTGAAATGTCTGCGCATGCAACTGAATGAACGCTGCCGTGACAGTGATTGGGACCTCCTCTTCAGTAAGGCCCACAGGGCCTTCTGCAGAGTGGGCTCCCTCCTCTTCAGTGTGACATCTGTCACCTCCTGCCTCGGCTGGCCCAACTGATCCTCCTGCCTTCCTCTTCCTCCTCTGGGGAGATAACCTCGCAGCTGCCCCGGCCCTGCCCCTCTGGACTGCGGGGTGGGGGGGGGGCGGTCAATGAATCCTTGTTTACACCTTCCCATTTGCTGTCCCCCCTTTCTCCCAGCATGGGAGGTTTGTAGACTTCAATTTCTGGTAGCTTGGGAGGAAGTAAAGTACAGAGAAGGGCAAAGGGTGCGTTTTCTTGAAAAATCCTGGCCGGGGAAGGGAGAAGTAGGTACAGAAAAGCGGGAAGGGTCTAAGAGAGCACATCTGCCTTCACCTTCTGGCCAGTGCGGAGGGTACAGTCCCGGCTGAGAGGCAGGAAGGCTAATGCAGGGCCTTTTCCGCCATATTGTTGGGGTGACTGTCATGGGCACTAGCCTCTGAGAGCAGGGACTTCAGGGGAGGGGAGGGGCCTCCTCCTGAGGCTCTGCTGGCTGGGCCATGAAACCTGGAGAGCCAAGAGCCAGAGGGATGTGCAGAGAAGCAGGGAATGTGGCCAGGACCTCAGGGCCGGAAACTGGTGGTCTAGAGTCCGGAGGGAGAGAGACAGAGAGAGAAATAGAGAAAGTAGGTCTTCATCAACAAAGATTCGTGAGCACCAATGATGGTGCACGGCATTTGTCTGGCACTGATGACAGTGCCAAGTAAAATAGGCATACTCCTTGCTCTCACGGTGCCCCTATTCTATTGTGAAATCTAATGCCCAGGGCCAACAGAAACTATTTTTATTCTTCTGGTTATTTCCTAGGGTGAGTCACAGAGCAGCCCACAATTACCCCATCATCAACCAGGAGAAGGCAGAGGGCAGGGCCTGAAGGACTGGTGCCCACATAAATAAACTTTAAGAGGCTGACAGGCATCATCGAGCCAAACCCTTAATGTAGGAGGATCAGACCCACTTGGGTTCTAATCCCTAGCTTTTGTCACTTATGGCTGTGTGACGCTGGGCAAGTCACTCTCCCTTCCTGAACTTCAACCATTTGTTCATTTTGTTATTATAGGTGTTAAGGATACGGCAGTGAATGAGGTAGACAAAAATCCTAATCTTTATTTATTTAAGATTTTATTTATTTATTTGTCAGAGAGAGAGAGAGAGAGAGCACAAGCAGGGGGAGCATCAGACAAAGGGAGAAGCAGGCTCCCCACTGAGCAGGGAGCCCGAGGCGGGGCTCAATCCCAGGACCCTGGGATCATGCATGACCTGAGCTGAAGGCAGACGCTTAACCAACTGAGCCACCCAGGTGTCCCTCTTTGTGCAGTTTAAATTCTTGTTGGAGGAGACAGAAAATAAACAAATACCCACATCTCTAATATACCAGTTGGTGAAGAGTGGAATGGAGAAAAATAAAGCAGGATCACAGGAATGAGTAATACCTGGATATGGATAAGGGGTTTCGTTTGAGCAGAACCTTGAGGGAGGTGAAGGAATGATCCCTATGGTTATCTGGGGAAAAAGCTTTGCAAGCAATGAAAAAAGCAAGTGCAAAGGCCCTGAGGCAGGAGGCACTTGGCAGATGTGATTAATTGCAGGCTCTTGAGATGGGGAGATTATCCAGGTGAGTCCAGTGTAATCACAAAGGTCCTTATTAAAAGGGAGGCAGGAGGCTGGAGAGAGAAAAGGCAATGTGAAAATGAAAGCAAGAGGTCAGAGTGATAAGAGGAAGAGACCACAAACCAAGGAACAGAGCTGGCCTCTAGAAACTGGAAAAGGCAAGGAATGAGTTTCTCTGCTGAAGACTTCAGAAGGAGTGCAGACCTGCCCCTTGATTTTAGACTTCAGAACTCCAGGACGGCAAGAGAATACATTTGTGTTGTTTTAAGCCCTTAAGTTCGTGGCAATTTCTAACAGCTGCAATAGAAAACCAATACAATACAAAAGTAGTTGTTTTTTTTTTTTTTTTTTTTTGTAAAATGGGACGGTGATTGCCCCTGCCTGAAGCCCTGTAGCATCAGGGGAGCGGGGAGCCCAGCAGCCTGGTCCTAGGCCCCAGGCAGGAAAGCTGCTCAGGGACTGGCTGAGAGCCTGGCCAAAGCCTAAAGGATCCTCTGCTAATGTTTCTGGGACTCAGGAATCAGGGTCTTCATTCTGCCCGCATCCCACCCCAAGCACAGGCTGAGGGCACCCTCTCCTGCCCTGCCCCCCTGGGATTCTAACTCCAGCCCCACTAGGATCTGGGGTGCTGCCGGATGCCCACTCTCTCTAGCCTGCAGGCCTTTGCATGGGCCTTGCCTGTGTCGGGAGCCCTCCAGCTGGTGCAGTCTGTCCTTCTGCTTAGGAGTCTCTGATGCCCTCTGTTCCTTCCTCCTTCCTTCAGTTTCTCCATTCACGGGGGCCCCTCTTCTGCCTTCTCCCACAACTTCACTTAGCCCTTAGCACACCCTTTGTATTTAAATGCTTGTTTCCTTCTTTGCTTTACCCAGTCAGAGTAAGACAAATAGTTCCTATTTATGGAGCCCTTACTGTGTGCCAGGCGGGGCTGCTATGAAGAGCTTTGAAGGCCATGACCGATCACCTAGGACGTGAGAGGTGGCAGCAACGATGCTAAGTGCCATGTTAACTCTTCCCAGTGACCCTGTGTGGTAGGTCCTTACGTCCATTTTGCAATGAGGAAGCAGCTGCAGGGCCGAAGAAATTTCTCCGCTCCCCCGAGCCTTACCTTTTTAAAGCATCTACTGAGCATTTTGTCAAATCTTCACCACGATCCTGTGAGATTGGTGCTATAGTCATCCCCATTTTACAGAGGGGAAAACTGAGGCTCTGAGCAGAGAAGTCACTGGCCCAAGGTCACAGATCCAGTAACTGGCTGAGCTGGGATTCGCACGCAGTCATGTTTGAAGTCTTAAGCCTCAGGAAGGAATGAATGAAGAAGGAAGGAGCTACCAGGAGACCTTCTGTTCTTTGGATGTGACCTTGGCGAGGCTTCAGACTTGGTTTTTAATTTGCAGCTATGGGTAGCTGTGAAGGTCAAATGAGCTCACATCCTCAGCAGCTCTTTGAGAACAGGGTGCCTGTGTTAGTGTGGGAGGGATTTTTCTGGGCTCATACCTGGGTTCTCAGCCTCCTGGGGAAATCCTGTCCCTCAGCCTGCCCTAGGTCAGAGGAGAACCTGGCCTTTCCTCTGAGACCGTGGGTCTTCCTGGAAGAGGCCCCTGCTCCACCAGAGCCTCCTCATGACGACTGGGTCCTTGGCTCTTCCCAGGGGAACCCCAGAGAATTTCCTCCTGTTTTCACCTCCGCGTCCCTGGGGGCTAGGCCCCAGCGGCTGTGGCGTCAGGAGCAGCCGAAGCCCGCAGAGAGTCTGTGGAATCCCTTGGAGGGACCCGTGGCATTTCAGGGTGTCCGGGGACAGCCTAGCCAGGCTCAAGGAAGGAGCGGTTGCTAGGTGCACAGCTGCCTTCCACCACTTTGGGGCTGAGCTCCGTGGCTTCCCAGGTACATGCGCATGAAAGATCTTCATGAATCCGCACATATCCCCGGGAGATGAGTATTAGTAATCATGAAAACTCACATTTCTTGGTTTACTAAGTGCCAGGCACTGAGTTGAAGTCTTTGTCTGGATTCTGTTTTCTCCTCTCTCTCGAGAAGCTTGTAGAGTAAGAGCCATTACTGATATTATTCACATTTGTGGGTGAGGAAACCACGCATACAACAGGTGGTTGAGGCATCAGAGTTCTGCCAAATGCCTTCCTGTTAGAAATATGTTTAACAGATGAGGAGACTGAGGCTCAGGGAGGCCGAGTGTCTTGCCCAAAGTCCTCACCTCTGCCCCTGAAAACTGGCAGCCCAGTGCCTGCTGGGGCAAGTCAGAGAGGGCTAGAGTTCACCATTTTCCTGGGTTCTGGTGGGGAGGCCCCGGAGCGCCAGGTTTTGGGAAATACCCTGTGCCCTGAGGGCTGTGGGGCCTCTGTTTCCTCAGCTATAAAATGGAGGAAGTAAGAGAGGTGTGCCTGACAGACACACTGCTCCTTCCTAAGGCTTCCCCAGCTCCGCAGTACAAGGCCTGAATTTTCCAGGGCAGAGTTTGGCCCCAGTCCAAGCCCCCTAACCAGCCCTCCCACCCCCACCTGGCTTTCCTCCCTCCCCTCCCCGCACCAGGCTCCTATAACCGGAGTCCTGTCGGTGAGTTATTGGCTCAATATTTTCATAGGCTCCCCCAGCTCCCTCCCCTCCCCCACCCCATTCCCCCCAAATAAAGGAGCTATAAGACTAGAGCCAAAAACACAGCTCAGAGAATGTGCGCCAATGACCCAGCCCCTGCAAGGGTGAGGTGGAGAACTTTCCATCTGGGCCCAGCCCTGGGCAGGGCCTATTCCCGTTCTCCCTCTGGCGGCTCCTGCCTCCGTCTTCCCGCCCCAGCTGCTCCACAGAAGCCGCTCTGTCCCTCAGGCCGGGCTGGTTCCCTGTAGGGCCCCTCATGGTTCTGGGACAGGTAGGGGCTGTGTTTACAGGCTGACCCACAGGCAGTCGGCCAGGAAAATCAGTCAGTCAGTCAGTCAGTCTGTCATGGTCTCACAGTCAGACTCTGACCCGCCGCCAGGGCCACACAGCGAGGCAGGGCCACTCACGACACGAGTCAGCCAGTCATCCGGCCAGCCTCCACCCGTCAGCTAGTCAGGCAGTCAGCCTCTGACTCACAGTTGGACTCAGCTACACCCAGTCACAGCTGTTCACCCCAGGGGTCAAGTCACAGCCAGCCCGTCAGCCAGCCAGCCCGGCTCAGCCAGTCCATCGATTGTTCATTGTCTCAGAGTCAGACTCCGTTACACAGTCAGGGCTACGTGGTGAGACGGGGTCACTCACGTGGTGGTCACTCAGTCGTGGTCAGCCGGTCTCCCCCACTCGGTCAATCTCAAAGTGTCGGCCAACCGGCCAGTCGAGGCAGGGTCAGGCAGCCCCCTTCAAAGAGCCAGCCAGTCCGTAGTAGTCGTCTGTCACCCAACAGCCAATCAAAATCAGTCAGCCAGTCAGCACACGAAGGTGCGTCCTTTGGTAGAGTGTTGTCTCACAGCGAGACTCTGAGACACCGGTCAGTCAGGCAGGTGGTGGTCAGGTGGTCGTCAGGTGGTCTGTGGCAGTCCAGGCAGCTGGACAGTCGATTTTCGAGGACTAAGGCAGAGAGTCAGGTCACCCAGCCAGACCAGTCAGTTGGGCATAGTCAGTTTCTGCCTGTTGTTCTGTCTCCGTTAGTCACTGGCAGCTCCAGTCTGTGGCCTGGTCAGTCACAGCCACAAAGGAACAGCAGCTGGCCAGCCAGCTGAGAGTCAAGGGTGCAATAAAGGCCATCAGTCAAGGCTCTGGGGTCGCTGTCAGACATCCAGTCATCCCGTCAATCTGAAGGAGACAGCCACGCCCCCAGTCAGCTAATGCCATTCAGGCAAGATCATCACTCAAAGCTACTGGTTAGGAGATCATCGTTAGTCACCCAGTTATCCAGTCGGTTTGAATTAGGCAGCCAACAAGTCAACTACCCACCAAGCTCATTGTTATCAACCAGTCAGCCAGTCAGACTTGTAGCTGCTGAGTCAGTCTCCTGGTCAACTAGTCACCTAACCCGTCTAACCCGTCAAGCTCAATCCATCCATCCAGTTTCAGTCAGCCAGTCAGTCGTAATTCTGCTCCCACAGTCTGGGGCCCGGTCAATCCCAATAACAACCAGCCAACTACCACCATCCCGCATCTAACCTCATCAACACCAAGACAATGGCTGCCTTCTTTTGGAACCAAATGAATCATTAGTGAATCCCGGATAAAAAGACAACAACCCTAAATCGCACCAGAAACATGCCTTAACCCCCTGCAGCAATGTCCAGAAGTAGCGGTCCCAAATCAGCCTCTTGCTCCTGATTCATCAGGAAGGATGGGTGTGCGGTGGGAAATAAGCTGACGTGTGACTCCAAGAAAACCCACTTGTCAGCCAGAGAAGCCGCAGGCTGATGGCCAGGGAGACAGGGGGAGGAGACCTTGGTCAGCTTTCTACCCCCACCACCTGGATGCTCCATGAGGCTTTGCTCAGAGCAAAGCACCCCTGTGCTCTTCTCAGTGGAAGGAGGCAGGGGACAGGGAGAGCATGAGATGCCCCTCCCCTCCCCCGTTCCCTCCCCCCTTGGCTCCCCGACTCCATCCTCCATCATTAGCTCCCACCTGCTCTGCTCAGATAAACGCCTAACCCTCCCCCATCTGCTCAGAATCTGCCCGACATCTCATAGTGCCACTCACCTTACACGCGCACACGCACACACACACGCATGCATGCTCACATACACACATGCCCTGCTTCTTGGCTTGCCTCCTCACTTCAGAACATCCTGTTCCAAGCAGCCTGGGAGAAAACACTGGGCCCCCTCTGTGCCCCGGCCCCTCCCCTCTGCTCTCTGGATCCCGCCTGCCCAGCGCACATGCCCCTGCTCGATGCCCGTCCTGGCATGAGCATCAGTGACCTGGACGTGGGCAGGCTTTTCCTGCTGCCAACTCCTCCTCCTCCAAGGCGGAGGAGAGGAATGTCAAGGAAAAGCCTGGAAGGGAGGGGTCTCACTCACTGAATTCCTGTGCTTGGGCCTGGGGCTTTCCGCACAGCCAGGCAGGTTCCCCAGGCATTCTGTTAGCTGGTCCAGTGGGGTCAGCCAGCATTTCGAAGCCTGAGGGGAGAACGTTCATCTCAGAGAGACTGAGGCTGCTTTCTGCTGGAATGGAGCGTGCTTTTGGCAGAGAGGACTCTCTGGACCCCCTCTGGCACCTGAGCTCAACGGCTTATTAGCCTTGTGACAGCAGTGGGCATGCTAGGTGTTTAGAGCCGAGGCCCCCCTCCTCGTTAAAATGGAGATGAGAACAGATCCCACCTCCTAGGGTCTGCGTGAGGATGAAATTAAGAAAGTATGGAAAGGGTTCAGGGCAGCATTCCTGTGACCACCAGCCTGGGGCTGAGTTTTTCCAAGCAGGCAAAATGGTGGCCCAGGCCAAAGGGGCTCCTAGAGGCTTCCTCCCATGCCCCTCTCTCCACCTGGTTCCACTCACCCCTGCTCTGTCATAGCTTCTAGTCACTGAGGGCTCCCTGTGTGCCCCACGCCGCTGTGTGCGCTGTGGACGTTTCACACCACACCCTTACGGTAAGCCATGAAGTCCGGGCTGTGGCTATGCCCATTTTATAGACGAAGAAACTGAGGTCCCAGGACTTGGAGTCATTTGCCCGAAGCCACAGGTAATGAGGGGCAGAGCCAGAACCTGCTGACTCGTAAGGCCCATGGGGTGATATACGGCGCCTCTGCTCGTACTGAAAGCCGCGTGTGCATCCTGCCCCTGCACCGCCATGCCCTGCCCCCCAACCTCTCACTCTGGTCTCTCCCCTTCAGAGACGCCTTGCACCTTTAGCCCCCTTTCCTTCCTGGCTCCCCTATCCACGTGGACTTCTTGCTCCCTCTCTGGGGCCCTGCTGCTCTCTGCTTGCTGTCCTTCCATATTCTTCGTTCTCTAGAAATCGAACTTCCAAATGTTAGGTGGGTGAAGACCCCCTGAAATAAAGATGGCATCCCGCAGCACTCCAGCCTCCCTCATCTAACCTCATCAACACCACACTGCCAGGTGTGGGCAGAGACCTAAACTCTGGCAGGTGGGGCCTCACATGGGGCTGCTCTTTGCCTTGAGGCTGGCCTTTTGGTGAGAACCGGAAAAAGCTGCCTGCTCTGAGCAGCGGCAGCTCCTGGGTCCAGGGCTTGGTGAGTCGCTGCAGGGCTGTGTCAGTTAGACAGGGGAGCCTCTGGGGGAGAGTGCAGCCCGCGGGGTGAGGGGCAGGGGTGTAGACTGGCGTTTCTGTCTCCACTCGCCCAGGCAGAAAGGAGTGAGGGCGCTGGGGCGGGGTTAGGGGGCTGGGCCCTCAGGTCCCAGGACTCTGCTCCCCACACTGCTCTGCGGAGGGTAGTGTGCGGTGCGGCCCGGCCCTGAGCTGCGCGACCTGGGGCCCCACGGCTGCCGGTCCTGGGGCCTGCGACTGTCCCTCTCTCCCTCTGCAACTTGCTCCCCTCCCACCCTCCTCTCCTCCTTCCATTCTTTCTCCCTCCCCTCCTCTCAACTGCCCCCTTCTCTTCTTGCTTCTTCCCTGTAGGCCTGTTCCCCTCCCCTCCCCCCTTTCCCTTCGCTGCTCCCTTCCTCCTCCCCTTTCCCTTCCGTCCCTCCCCTCCTCCTCTTGCTCCTCCTTTCTGGGTCTTTTTCTCTCTGTAGATCTTTCATCTCCTTCCCATCATCTTTTCCTTCAAGCCTCCCTTTTCCTCTCTCCCTTTTTCAGCGTGTAATTTTCCTTTTGTCTGTTTCTCCAACTCTCCTTTGATTTCTTTTCTTCCTCCCCTGGTGAATCTGCAGCCGTGAATTCAGTTTTGCAAAAGCTGCCCTGTGTCTGTATATTCTCCACGGTAACCTCAGCCTGACTCTGAGCCCCAGGCCCGAGGGCTGGTGGGACTGGCTGGACCATCTCAGCCCCATGGAGCCACCCCACCTCTTCGCTACAGGGTTTGCCTCCAGAATAGAACTTCCAGGCCCCTCTGGCCTTTCCCCACATTTCAGTCCTTTGCCCCCTCCCACGGCTGCTCCCTCTAAGGCAGGGGCTCTGGGTTCTGATGCAGGGGTGCCTCCTTAGGTATATCCTCCATCTATTATCACCTGCTCCACCCCAGCTGCCTCCCTGGTGGTGCCCTGAGCATCTTCAGACTCCAGCCCCTACCTAGGAAATCATTCCTCTTTATTGCCCCTGGAAACCCAGCCTAATCTAGATTTCAGGCAGCAGCGAGGGGCGAGGCTGTCTCTGAGCCCTGCGTAACCCCAGAGGGCCTGGCTACCTCCTGGGGCCTGCTGTGAACAAGGCACAGACAGCTCTCTGTCCTGATTCTTTCCCAGCAGCAAAGACAAAACAAACACAGGAACAGTGGTCCGAGTTAAACACCCGCCCCTACCTTCCTTCTGGGCATACTCTGGACCTGTGTGGAGCAAGACCCCGGGTCCTGGGTGGGGGGTGGCACAGGGGGAGGGGGCTGCAGCAGGACAACTTGGGAGAGAACCCAGTCAACCGGGCCACTGACAGGGCCAACCGGGCTCCTGTCAGGTCGACCACTCAGTCTTCTAGGCTCTCAGACAGTCTCCATCAGGAGAATCTTAGGGTTTATTTATTTATTTATTTTTTAAAGATTTTATTTATTTATTTGAGAGAGAGAGAATGAGAGAGAGCACGAGAGGGAAGAGGGTCAGAGGAAGAAGCAGACTCCCCGCTGAGCAGGGAGCCCGATGCGGGACTCGATCCCGGGACTCCAGGATCATGACCTGAGCTGAAGGCAGTCGCTTAACCAACTGAGCCACCCAGGCGCCCGAATCTTAGGGTTTAAAGACCCCTTAAGCTTCTGGGAAAGATTGCCAGGGCCTCCGGGGGAGTGGTTGGGTGCTGGGTTTCCTTTGCCCCGTCAAACCCCGGCACCGGGCTCCTGACACCCAGTCTCTGCTCTGTCTTGCAGTTCCCTGATAAGGTGTTGGTGGACAACATCTGTTCACCTAGGACTGGTGAGTAACTGAGTGGATACTGGCAGAGGCAGGAGGAGCTCTGGAGACTGGGCGGGGGGGGGGGGGGGGGGGGGGCAGGGACACTTCAGAGATTCTGGTTTGGCTGAGGAATTGGAATCTTGAAAGGAATGTTGGGGAAGACTTTGGGAGACGCAAAGAAGATTTTTGGGGGCGAGGTGGTGGTAGGAGAAAGGCTTCTGGCATCCAAATTGCCACAACCTGTGGGGCCTTGCTTAGATAACAGGAATCTTAATAATGACTCCACCTGCCAGCTCTTTGGGGGTGGGAGAGGACATCTAGGACTTGAGGGTCCCACCCTGTGCCTCCTGAGATGGGGCCACCCTGTAGGGGAGATTTCAGGAAGCCACCCTTGGAGGGCCTCCCCAACCACCCCCTTTCCCCCCAACCCCCAGCAGCAGCTCTGTGGAGGCCTTTCTTTATTTGGATTCGCACTTGGCAGTGAGGACACCTTTTGAGGGGCCCGCAGGGTGGAAGTCGGCAGTAGAAGCCCTTAATTCCCAGACCTGAGGGGGCTTTGTGAAGACAGCGCGCCTCTCCCGCTGAGCGCAAACCCACCAATTCCCTGACTTCCAGGCTCCGAGGGGGAGGGCCGGGCCCAGTGTGAAATGCTCTTAGAGGAATCCTGCTGGGGTGACAAGAATCAGGAGAAAAAGGCAGATGGCTCCCCACTGCCTCGGGATAACATCCAAATGGCCTGCTGCTGGATTAACAAAGGCCATCCTCTTTCTGCCTCCGGGCTGGCTTGTGCCCTTGCCACACACAGCCCATTCCAGCCAGTGCTGCCTCTAGAGCAGGTCTCCTGGCACCCCAAGCTGCCCCTCTACAGAGAACACCCTTGCCTCCAAGTTACCCCTTGGCTAACTCCTCTGCATCCTTCAGGACTTAGATGCCACTCCCTTCAGGAAGCCCTCCTGGAATGCCTCAGGGGAGAGGCAGTAGAAGCTAATTAGAGTTCAGGCACACTTGGGGAGGACTCCCACTCACCAGCTGTTATCGGTTGCCTAGGGCTGCAGTAACAAAGTACCACAAACTTGGTGTCTCAAACAGATGAAATTTATTGTCGCCTAGTTCTGGAAGCTAGACATCTGAAATCAAGGTGTCAGCAGAGTTGACTGTCTGAGGGCCATGAGGGAGAATCTGTTCCAGGCTTTTCTCCTAGATTGTGGTAGCCTCGGGCATTTCTTGGCTTGGAGATGGCATACTCCACATGGTCTTTTCTCTGTGTGATCTGTGTCCAAATTTCCTTTTATTAAAAAAATAAGACTTGTCATATTGCATAAGTGCCCACCCTAATGACCTCATCTTAACCTGATTACCTCTATGAAAACCCTCTCTCCAAATGAGGTCACATTTTGAAGTATGGGGCTGATGGGGTGGGGTGGGGGGTGGGGAAGGTTACATTTCAACTTCTCTTTTTGGGGAGATACACTTCAGCCCATAATATTTGTGACCTGGAGTGTGTTGCTGAATTTCTCTGAGCCCTGATGTCCTCATATATTAAATGAAGGTTGTGGGGGCGCCTGGGTGGCTCAGTCGGTTAAGTGTCTGCCTTCAGTGCAGGTCATGATCCCAGGGTCCTGGGATCGAGCCTCATGTCAGGCTCTCGGCTCAGCGGGGAGTCTGCTTCTCCCTCTCTCTCTCTCTCTCTCTCAAATGTATAAATAAAATCTTAAAAAAAAAAATGGATTGTGAAAGGGAGAATTGCCCCAAGACACTGGGGACTTTGGTTCAGGCTTAGTTCTGCTGACCAGCACTGTGACCTCAGGTGAGTCCCCTAACCTCTCTGAATCTGTTTTCTTCTGCTGCAAAGCACCCCTAAGCTTAGTGGCTTAAAACAACAACCATCATCTATTTTGCTCACAGATCTGCGATCTGGACAGGGCTCAGTGGGGAGAGCTTTCCTCAGCTCCATGTGACAAAAGCTGAGGCAGCTTGGCCGGGGCTGGCAGGTGTGCATCCAAGATGACTCAGTCACGTGGCCAGCAAGTGCGTGCTTCCTGGTGGCTGGGAGCTCAGCCAGGGCTGCTGACTGAAAGCTTTGGTTCTTCTCCCTGGGAGTCTGTCCATGGGGCTGACTGGGCTTCCTCACAGCATGGTGGCTGGGTTCAAAGAGTGAGTGTCCTCAAAGAGCTGGGACAGGTGTATTGTCTTCTGACCCAGCCTTGGAAGTCCTATAGTGTCACTTCCACAGAAACCAGAGCCTGCCCAGATTCTAGAAGAGAGAACATGGACTCTACTTATTTTTTTTTTTTAGATTTTATTTTTAAGTAATCTTTATACCCAACGTGGGGCTCGAAGTTACAACCCTGAGATCAAGAGTTGCGTGCTTTGCCGACGGAGCCTGCCAGGTGCCCCTAGTCTCTACTTCTTGATGGGAGAAGGGTCAAAGTCCCATTGTAAGCAGTGTATGCAAACTAGAGATACTGCTGTGGTCACGTGTGGAAAGTACGGCTGGCCACCCTTCGTCATGCCCTGCCCCTCCAGGGGTTCTACGTAGGCTGACACTGAGCTGAGGCCCTTGTACATAGTATCTCACTCAATCCTTACAACAGCCCCATACTGCTGATTAGTATCTCATTTCACAGATGATGACATCGAGGTCCAGAGAGGAGACTTGCCCAAGGCCACCTACCTAGACAGTGGCGGAGTCAGACTCTTCTTGCCTCCGGGGCCTTCGACAGCTCAGGGGGACATCACCAGTGTCTGCTGTCCCAAAGCTCCTGCCCACCTCCCTCCGCTTCCCCCCACTGGGTGGGCCCCTGACTTGGGGGCTTGCCTGTGTTCTTAGCCTTGTGAATTCTACCTCTTAGGCCTCAGTCTTGTCTCATGGAAGAGGGGCTGGCTCGTGGGGGAGCGAGGCGGGTGTAAACCTCCGAATCAGCTAGAAGCATGGGACCTGGTGGTTCTAAGAGGGTCTTGTGGACTGGGATCACTGTTTTCCATGGGAAAGGCATCTGGGGTTCAGCCCACTGCTTCCCAGACACTTCTGGGAACACAGCTGGAAATGGCCTCCCACCAACACGTTCACCTGTTTCTTCAGATACAGCGACTGGGGCCAGGTCTGGATTCTGGTAGTCCTAAGGCATCCGTTCATTATCACAGTACAAAGAACTACCCTCACCACCACCCCATTTTAGACACGAGGAGTCTGGGCCTCAGAGAAGGGCACTGACTTGCCTGAGGTCACAGAGCTGGTAAAGGGAGAAGGAGAGAACAGACTCTGGGCCTGAGTCCCTTTGGCCTGAGCTCCCCCACTTGTAGCTGACTCCATAGCTGTGGGGTGAATATTAGGGCTGCGTGGCTGGTGGGGGGAAGCCCGGGGCACAGTGGGGAGGGTGGGCTGTTGTGTAGTGTGGCAGTTAGGTCAAGGTCCAGCAGACTCAAGATTTCCACAGATCTTGCCGGGATCCTGGCTTTGTTGCTTCCTTGTCATGTCACCTTGGAAAAACACTTGGCCTCTCTGACGGTTCAATTCTGTCTGAAAAAGGAGGCTAAAAATAGCCACTTTACCGGGTCATTATGGGTATGGTAGAAGAGATGCCTGTGGAGGGTCTCTGCTCGGGGCCTGGCACAGGGGACACTCTCGGTAAAGGTTTCTGGGTTTATTTGTATCCATTGCCTCCCAGACACCTGATGTGAGGCTAGCATCAGAGGCTGGACCCATGGCGGTGCTGCATGAATGTTATCTAACTGGATGACAATTCCTATTTTCTAGTAAAGGAAATAACTTTTATGCTCATAAAATGGCAGACATTCTGTAGCATGAATGAATGAATGAACAAATGAATGAATGTTTTCTGTGGTGAGGCGGGCTCCCTCAGAGGCAGACTCTGAGGTCAAGGTTTGAGGGGAGCCCCAGAAACACTGGCAGAGGTGTAGGGAAGTGAGATGGGGAAGGGAAAGCAACTAAGAGAGGACACAGTAATAAGGAGGTTGTTGCCACGGGCAACTGGCCTCAGCCCCGGTGGGTCCCCAGGGAGACAGTGGGGAACACACCTTAGAATCGTCCCACTTGAGGTGCGAGGCAGCAGGCATTTGAACCCTGCCTCCCCACTGTCATTGCTTGAGACAGCTCCTGGAGGGGCATGAACTGCATAGTCTCTGCGTGGCCAGGCTCACTTCTGAGACCAGGGGTTCCCACCCTGGTCTGAGACAGAGGGTCTCAGGTGCTTGCCTGAGAAGCCTTTGGATGCCAGCAGAGGTGAGGGCCCAAGGGACGTAGGTGAGGCAGCAGCTCACTCAACTGACTCAGTTTGGGGTCCCTGATCCTGGACGTCCTTCAAAGGCAAATATGATTCTCTGTACCGTCTGGTCCCCCCGTGGTCATCCTGTCCTCCACTCTGAAGGCTACATCCTTTCCCAAAGAAAGGTGGGTCTGTCTTGAGCAACCCTTTCACTCCTGGGACCTTCTCCAGCTTTTTCTCCTCAGTGCCTCTATAGAAGGACATCCTATCTGAGGCTCTGAACCATTGGGGCTGGCTGGGAAATTGGTGTGCTGGTGTGGGAGGAGCTGGTTTGCATGAGGATGTTTGAAACATGCTTTGGCTAAAGGAGCAAGGAGGAGGTTCCCTGCATGGGTGTCTGGAGGTTGGGCATGAGGCCACTGGCCTGTTGTCTGCCTATCCTGCCTTTCTGCGTGACCCCACATCAGGCTCAGAGTCCTTTGGGTGAAGGGGCAGCAGTGGGAACCTGAGGTCACCCTTCTGCGTGAGATGAGGGGACATGCTGCCTGCTCAGGGCAGGACGGGGGGCTGACATTCACCCTGGACTTGTGGTTAGGCTTGGGTTCTAATCCTGCCTGCCTTGCTCTCTGGCTGTGACCTTGGACAAGTTACTTTCTTTTCCAAGCTGATCCTTCTGCATCTGTAAATGGGGCAGTTCCTCATACCTCCCTCATAGATGAGGGAATAGGCTCAGAGAGGAGAAGCGGATTCCTGCGAGCACACAGCCAGTAAGTGGCCCAGCTGCGATTGGAACACATGCACATCTGGGTGACTCTGGAATTTGGGTCTTCACCATGAACACAATAAAAAGAAAGTCCTCCTTTATTCTGAATGGGAGGAAGAAAACTAAACCGAGAAACTCATCTAGTGTGCAGATCGGAGGGGCGTGTGAGGAAGGCAGGAGAATTCTCTAGTGGGACAGGCGGTGTAACTTGCTAGACCCTGTGCAAAACGGAAATACAGGGCCCCTTGTTTAAGAATGATGGAGAATTTCGAGACGGTAACAGCGCTTACTAAAATGATGGCGGGACCCTTCTAAGCGTGAGCCCTGTATGACTGCTTGGGTGGCGCGCCCGTGAAATTGGCCCTGTTTCCCTGGTTCCAGCAGCTAATGGGTACAGGTAGGGTTCCCTCTGGCAGGATGGGTAAGGAGTAAGCTCCAGCACCAGGTGACCTGGGTTCCAGTCCGGGAATCCTGGCTTCCTAGCCAATGACCTCGAGCAACTTCCTTAAGCCCTCTGAGCCTCGGTTTGCTCCTCCACAGAATGGGATGGGGTTCTTCTTTTCTAGGAGCGTTGTCAGGCAGAAATAAAGCCATGCAGATAAAATGTGGAGCACGGTGCCTGGCCCATCTTGCAAACCAGCCATCCCAGGAATGAGGGTGAGTCCCTTCTCCCAGCCACCTCCCCAGGGCCCAGACCCCAGGGAAATGCCAGGTCCCCGCCACCATCACCTGTGCACTGCTCAGCCTGGGCTGGAATCTTGGAGGCTGCAGCCTCCCTGCTCTGGCAGCCCCTCCTCCCCTCCCCATCCCCCAGGCTTTTAATGAGTTTAGTATTTTCATCCGATCATTCTTCCTACAACACAGGGCTGGGGGAAGCTAAAAATAGCTCCCTGAGTCACATGATGGCTCCAAATGCGGAGGCTCCCAGCAAAGGTACAAGTGCGACTCCTTGTTTCCTAGGAAATGAGAGTCATTGTGATGCCTGATGCTAGGCCACTGCCAACGCAGCCCAGGCAGCTCGCAAAGGCACATTGTTTCCTGTGACACCCCTGTGTGCGACAGGCAGAGGCTGGGGCATGGCGGGTGGGAGGCAGAGCCCCCAGGACTGGCTGAATCCTGGCCGGGTGCCCTCAGGTCTGAGCCAGAAGCTGTCCCTGGCCTTCAGGAGTAGGCGGTCCCCAAGGCAAGTGCTTCCTCACACCTGGCCCCCACCCCCCACCCCCGCCGCTCCTGTTCCCTAGGAAGCTGGCAGAGAATAGTTGTGCCAGCAGGAGAGCTGGGTTTTCTCTGGTACCTACATTCCCTGCCCCTCGTTCCCCTTGTCAACAACCTGCAACTAAAGGTATTTTATTGTTTGGGGAGCGCCTAGCTGGTTCAGTCTGAAGAGTATGTCATAAGGTCAAGCCCCACATTGGGTGTAGAGAGGACTAAAAAAATAAATAAACTTTAAAAAAAGGGTAGTTTATTGTTTGGTAATGAAAACAAATCTGTTGATGCCTCTTCCCCAGGGAAGGCTTGCCAGGATTCTCCCTACCCGCCTACCAGTACCGGATAACCCCTCACCCCCTAGATCAGGCTCAAGTGCATCACAGGCACCTGGACGGCCTACGAACACACTGGACGTGGGGTCTCTACCCCAAGTGTCTCATCCCATAGGTCTGGAGTCTGACCCCCAAATTTGCATTTCTAGTTCCCATATGATGTTGATGCTGTGTTCCAGGGAACGAACTTTGAGAATCCTGTCCTAAATGCTACGGTCCAGATGTTCCCCAGCCCTTCCTCCCCTTCCTTCTCCTCTCTCACCACTTCTTTTTTTTTTTTTTTTAAGATTTGATTTATTTATTTGCCAGAGAGAGACACAGCGAGAGAGGGAACACAAGCAGGGGGAGGGGGAGAGGGCGGGGCTCGATCCCAGGACCCTGGGATCATGATCTGAGCCGAAGGCAGATGCTTAACGACTGAGTCCCCCAGGCGCCCCCTTCTCACACCACTTCTTGTAGCACCCCTAAATCACATGTAGTCCCCGGTGCCCCTGCCCTGCACTCAGCAACACTTTCTGGCCTCTGGACCTCGGCTTTTGGTCCTGCTTCCTGGAGCGCCCTCCCTCCAGCCCTTCTCAGTGGCTGACTGCCATGAGGGCTTCAAGTACTGAGAGCAACCACTTACTGATCAGCAACCATATATGCCTCCTTCCTCACGATTCTACATGGTAAGCACTATGATCTTCATTCCACTTTGCTGTTCTTACCTCCATTCTCTGGTGAGGAAAGTGACATTCAGATGGCCAGTCCCAAGAGCCACAGAGCTGGGATCCAAGGTGGCCTGAGTTTCAAGCCCACAAGCGAGTCACAGCTCCCTCAGGAAGCCTTCTCTATATCTTCCAGACTCCATCCTGTACACCTCCTTGGAGACTCCATACCTGTGTGTGTTTGTACCGCGACTGCTGATGGGTCTGTCTTCTGGCTTGGGCTGTTTGTTGCTGAAAGACGTGGCCTTTGTCCTAATCATCACCGGATCCCAAACGATCAGAACAGCCTCTGGCATTAGTAAGTGCTCAATAAAGGCTCGCTGGTTTGCTGACTGAATAGTGGTTGCTAAAGTGTTTGTGGAGTAAGTGCATAAATGGTGGCTGCCTCATCACTATTAAACAGTAGGTGGTCATTGCTGAATAAATAAATGAGATACTAAGTTCTCTACATGTTGCTTGAATGAATGAATGAATGATTGAATGAATAGTAGTAGCTGCTAATAAATGTTTGCTGGAGAAATTAATGAGTACATAAATGGTGAGTAGGTGCTCACTAAGTGTCTGGATGAGGAGATGCGTTGGGTTGGAGGCAGTTGGATGGTAGCCTGGGTGAATAGGTTGGTTGGTATATAGATGGATGCACAGGTGAATAAATGTAAGGAAGGTGGGTAGATGAATAGGTTGGTGTAAGGATGGATGAACAGATGAAAAAATGGGTGGGTGGGTTGGTGGGAAGATGGATAGGTAAGCAACTTGGTGATTTCGTGGGTGGGAGGCAACCACTTATTGATCAGTAACCATCAGTAACAAACACACACAGGTACATAGTACCCAAAACCAGATTTGGGTATTGTTAGCATGGGACAGTCTCTGTGTAATGCCACTTCTGCCAGATAGATGACAGAGAGTGAGTGCTTCATGGAACCCCAGGGCACATGAAGCCTGCAGTGAGCAGGGCAGCCCCAGGGTCCTCTGGGCCATGACTTGGAAAGCCAGATGGATGGTGCATCATGAGTGTTGTGAGGGGGCTGTGGAACTGTTTTAAATGTCAGGATGTCGCCCAGCTGTGAGATGGGGGCTTGAAGTTTGGCATGTTCCTGAAGCACTCGTTTTAATGACTAATTATTTTCCCTCTTCTGACATGGCTCCTTGGGAGGGGAGCAGGGAACTTGGCTGGAAGCCGCAGACCTCTGCTCCACAATTGAATTCACTAACAAGCCAGAATGAATTAACCCCTACCTGCCAGGTGGGGAGCTGAACCCAGATGGCCCAAGTCCCAGTCCCAGCCAGGTGCTGCTCACCTGGGAGCCCCTTCTGGGCTGGCTGACACCTGCAAAGAATCCAGAGCATCTAAGCCAAAACCCTGGTGGATGTCTAAAGATCTGGAAAAAGCCAGGTTGTTGGCTTGAAAGTTATTTGAGTTCGATCTAAAGGAAATGATCAATCATTTGTTTAAAAAAAAAAACAGTACTTACTGGGGCGCCTGGGTGGCTCAGTTGGTTAAGCATCCAACTCTTGGTTTCAGCTCAAGGCGTGGTCTCAGGGTCCTGAGATTGAGCCCTGCATCAGGCTCCATGCTCAGCATGGAGTCTACTTGGGATTCTCTCTCCCTCTGCCCCTCCTGCCTACGCTCTCTCTCTCTCAAAACAAATAAATCTAAAAAAAAAAACAACCCACTATATTTACTATGTATGGGACATTGTATAAATGCTTTACCTGAATAATTTCATACTTTGAGGCAGACTGCTATTATAATCTTCCCCATTTTACAGATGGGGAAATAGAGGGACAGAGGTTATTATAGTGGCTTTAAAATGTGCCTGCAAATTCTTTGCTCCCTTCAAGAGATGGAGTCTAATCCCCTTCCCCTTGACTATAGATAGGCTGGGTTAGCACCTCAATTCTGGGGAACGGAATAGAATAGAGATGACCGTGTGACTTCTGAGACCAGATCACGATGCTGGAGCTGCTTCCTCCGGGTTCTGCCTCTTTTGAGACATGTACCTTTGGAGCCCTGCACCTCCATTAAAGAAGTTGGGGTGCCTCAAAGCCACCATACTGGGGAGGCTTCAGAGGGCCCCTAATAGCTCCAGCCATTCTCATCTTGGGAGCATGAGCCTCCCCAGTCCTGGCACCCGACACAGGAGTCGGGAAGCCTTGGAGCTGACCTCAGCCCTGGCCCCTGCCTGACTGTAGCCACACCAAGGACTCGGGAGGAAGGGAGGACTGGCCAGCCAAGCCCAGCCAGCCCCCAGAGCACGCTTGGTAATGCAATGACTGCTGTGAGGTTTGGGGTGGTTTGTTAGGCAGCCATAACGGGAGCGATGGTGAAATCAAGTCCCCGACACGCTGTCACTAGAGAGTGGCAGAACCGGGATGGGAGCCAGATAGGCTGGCTGGGGAAGCCGCAAGCTTCAGCGGTGAGGTGCTCCAGCCCTGCTTTTCTCGTCTTCCCTGTATCGTCTCCCCGGTGCATGGACCAGCGGGGCACGAGTCCCAACCGTGTAGGTTTGCAGGAGGATTCAACTGTGCAGTTCTAGTAAAGCACTGGGCTCGGTGGTTAGAACATAATAAATCCGCCATCGTAGTTAATGGCAACACTGTCCTTGTAGATATGTAGTGGTAGACCTTGCCAGTGCCTTCAAATGGTGCTTGCGTCCACATCCCAACTCTAACACGTCTGCAGATGTCTTTGGTGCTACTGTCTTTGGGTCCAGAAAGCCACGGCTCCTCTCTC
This sequence comes from Zalophus californianus, assembly GCF_009762305.2. Lineage (NCBI taxonomy): Eukaryota > Metazoa > Chordata > Mammalia > Carnivora > Otariidae > Zalophus > Zalophus californianus. The sequence continues at coordinate 39,230,062 of NC_045595.1, read as the reverse complement.
CTTCCCTCCATTCTACTTACCCATGCCAGCCCAGCGTCTCCTGCCTGCCTCACTGAGCAGCCTGCGACCAATCTCCCTGTGTCAGTCCTGGCCCCTTCGGCTTCTGCTCAAAACCACAGCCAGAGAGATCCTGATAAAACTTGTTCCATTACTTCTCGCCTCTGCCTTGGACCTTCTGAGAACAGCCCATTTCTCTCAGCATAGAAAACAAAGTCCTTTCAGTGGCCTGCCAGGTTCTACACAATTTCCCCATCAAACACCTCCTTGATCTGTCTTCTGAGACACCCACCTCGCCCGATTTCCTCACTCCAGCCACGCGAGCTCTTTGCGGTTTCTAGACCAAGCCACACTGGCCCATTTTGCCTTGAGGTTTTGCAGATGCTTTTCCCTCTGCCTGAATTGCTTTGCCTGCTGATATCCACACGGCTCGCTTCTTCACCTCTTTCAGGTCATGGCTGAAATGTTGCCTTCTTCCCGAGGCCTCTCCTCACCACCTATTTAAAATGACAACCCCCTTCACGACCCTCCTTCCCCTTCTAGTTTTTCTCCATGGCACCTACTACCATCTCACACATGAGTATCTTTTCTTTCTCTCTCTTTTTTTAAACTATTTCGTCCCCACTAGAATGTAGGCACATGAGGACAGAGATTTTTATCTATTTTTGTCACTGCCGCTGGGATAGTGCCTGGCACATAGGAGGTGCTCAATGCTTACTTTCCCAATGAATGAATGGCTGTCAGCTGTTACCAGGGAGGCCCAGGAGGAAGCTACGGCACTACGCTAGGTAAGGTCAGACTGTGCAGCAGAGGTTGAGGGGCACTGGACTGAAGAGAGGGCTGGGCTGTGGAGTCTGCTGGTGGCCCCTGGTGTTCTGGCCCGTGCAGGGAGCTCCCGTCCCTGGAGCCACGGTGGCAGGCACACCTGTGGAGAAAGGGGAGATGACGTTTGGGTGCAGGGTAAGGTAGAGGTGCTGCTGGGCAGCCAAGTGAGGTCTAGGTTAGTGGTGGAAATGAGGACGGGAGGAGTGGCGGTAAGTCCGGCATGAGAGGACCCAGGGAGCCCCCAGGGGGCAGTGAGAGGAGGACCCTTGGGCAGTGGACAGTGGGAGCAGAGTCCCTTACGCTAATGCCTGTGGGGGTCAGGCGGCAGCACCAGGGAGTAGCGGGGCCTGAGACAAATGCAAGTGCCCATAGCACTGCTGGAAGAAGATGCGGCCTCTCTAGGCTCCCACCGGCTTACTGCCATGCGGGAAGATGGGCCTGGACTTGTAAGAGCTTCTGGTTTGTTGAAGGAAGCCAGAAATCTGGGGTTTTATGTGAAATTTCTTGTTTTTTTGAGGCCCTTTTTGAATTCAAGCTTTGCCCAAGGGTTATATGGACCAAATAATCCACATCTATGAGCCGGATTCAGTCCTTGGCAATCCGTTGACAGCCTCAGGGTAAGATAGTGAGGGAAAGGGCTGGGGGCAGAACCTCTGGGGAGAACGGAATCACAAAGGGGTACTCTCCGGCCAAAGGCACAGAAGGTAGGAGTTCTAAGCAGGCAGTGTGTTGGAGTGCCGGATGTCATCGAGAAGACCCTGGGTGTGAGACTGGAAACTTGATCTTCAGGGGATCACATAAGGGTTTTAACAGAGCAGGATTGTGTAATGACACAGGCAGAAGCCAGACTTCTCTGGGTGCGGCGCCGTCCCTCCTGGTCCCAAAGGTGTCCACTTTCCTTCTGTGCAATCCTGAAGGGGAGACAGGTGGAAATTTCTTTGTTTCAGACCCGGACTGCCCCCGCAGAGCATGGGGCCTGAACAAAGGAGGCCAGCACCCCCAGCCCCCCCCGGAGGGAGACCGCACTGCAGACATCTGGCCCGGGCCTGCTGGGGTACACTGAATCTGAGACATTTTGAAATTGCTGATGATGTCCAGAACAGAAGAACAAGGTTCACTGCTCCCACCCCCCCCACCTCCCGTACCAGATGCACAGCCTGGGGGGCCCACCTCGGTCCCTGCACCTGCACATGGCCGGGAACGCCTGGAGCAGGCCTGCCCAGCAGAACGTCCCTCGTCACTGCGGGCACGCTCCATCTGGGCCGCTCGAGATGGTCTCCCCAGTCCCACGTGGCTACCGCACACGTGATGTGTGTGTAGTGCACCGGAGCAGCTGGATCCTTTATTTAATTTAAAGTCATTTAAATTTAAGTAGCCTTATGGGGCTAGCGGCTGCCGCACAGGACAGCGCCGGTCTAGAGGTTTGGAGGAAACTGTCATGATGGCAAAGACCATCCTCTACTCCTCCCTGCCTCCTTTGTCCTCCCTCTCCCCAAGGAGGGCATGCCAACAGGGAACTCGGCTTCTTGGTGGGCAGGCTCCCTCCCGTGGGTGTGGCTTCCTCCTCTCAAGGGCTGGGTTGCTGAGGGAGGCCGGGCCTACCTCCCCGAGCCTGTGTGCCGACCTTGGCTCTTCTCCACTCCTCGTGGGCATCTCTGACACTCTGGTCTTATCAGGCCCAGCAGACAGCCAGACATGAGGCCAGGGCTCAGTGGGCTGGAGGAGCCCACGTGGGTCGTGGGCCCACAGCTCAGTTACTGCCCAAGGCCTCTGGCTGCCTGGGCATGAAGCCCAGCTCATAATAAAAGGGCCACTTTTAGTTTCTTTCCCTGATCACTCATCTGAGTTCATCTCCCAGAGGGACTTTGTGGGACAGGGGGGTGTATGGCAGAGGGGAAGGAGAGCGACCCTGGTTTGGCAGGATCCAAACATTCCTGAGTTCCTAGAACATTTGCATCTAATAAGGTCTCAAGCCCCTAACAATGGTTATTTTAAAAATTTTTTCTTCTGGTATTCTAGTTTCAAAAAAAAAACTTCACATGTAATATATAAACATACCCTTTTGTAAAAGATGAAAATAATTTAGAAGTTCTTCCGCAGAGGTAAAATGGACTATGGCCTTCCTCCCAGCATTCCTTCTGTATGTGTACACACACACACACACACACACACACACACACACACACACACACACACACCCGTGGGATGTTCTTACCCCCCAAAAGAATCCTACTGTTCATGATCACTTGTTCTGTGATCTGGGGAATCTTTCTATGTCTGTTAATGGAGATTGGCCCCATTCCTTAGTCACTGCCACATAGTACCCTCTGCATTATGTGTAGTGTAGTTTAGTTAACCCCTCCCTGTTGATGGATATCTGAGTTTTTCCTCTAGGTTTCAATCGCATCAACTATGTTGTGGTGGGCATTCTCGTCCGTACCTCCCTGTGCACCAGTGTGAGCCTAAGCAGACACACACGGGACAGAGAGTGGGGTAGGCCGGATTATGGCTCGGTAAGCCTTCCTCCTCCCCTCCTCCATCCCAATGTCAGGCTTGGCCACAGCACTTGCTTTGCCTGGTGAGATGGGGGTGGGAGTCACGGTGGCCAGGTCTGAGCTTGGCCTTAAGAAGCCTTGAATGTTTCCGCTTGTCCCTCTTCTGCCGTGAGAATCACATTCCCCGGGGAGCTGCTGGCCCCAGGAGGATGGGAGACACAGCCTGCTCCACCCAGCCATGCCAGCCCCACACCCCGGTTGCACTGCAGACGAGCAAGCCAGAAAATAAATGTTTGTTGTTTCATGCAGCTGAAATTTCAAGGTTGTTACACAGGAGAAGTTGCCTGACACAGGGGTGAAAACTGGGAGGGCTTTGAGTATCTATCAAAATGTTTAACGAAATGCCCTTTGACCCAGTGCTCGCCTTGCAGGTGTCTAGCCTACCGCGACGCTCCCTATCAAGACACAAGAACAATGACGTTTAGAGCAACTCCCGCTTTGTAAGGGAGGGTGTCCTCCCCGTCCCATTTGATGGATGGGGCCGGCCAGGCAGGGAGCTGTGAAATCACTTAGTGGCTCTCACGGGGTGCCCGGGAATGGGGGGGGGGGTGCCAGGAAACCTCTGGCGCTGGCCCTACCTGCCGCTCAGAGAGATGGCTCCAGGCGTCACCAGCATCCACGGCTGCACGTGCGTGGGCACCACCTGGCCCGGCGGCGGCCACGGGCCACTGACTTGAGAGCCTTCCCGGGTTATCATCTCGGGAGCCCTTCCCCAGCAGGACCTGCAGACCCCACACAAGCTCTTCCAATCCCTAGACGGCTGGCGGGGTCAGGGTGGGGGGGGCGCGCAAGATTGGCTGGGAAGGCTCCTAAGACAGAATGCCTGGTGAAAGAAGAATTTCCCCTTGTATTGAAGTTGACTGTTTTCCATTCACCCCCCAGACAGCCCATCTCTTTTCACCAAAGAGCTGCGTTTTTCAGACTCTTTCTTCCCCTCATCCTCCTGTGGCCTCTTGGATGAGATCTCGGGCAAAAAGGCCGAGGGGAAGAAAATTGACTCCAACACAAGGGCCCGTGGACACCTCCGCAGAGAAATTCGTCTTTTGTTGGGGGAAGCCCAGATGGAATCTCGGAGCTGGGAAATAGATCTGTTTGCTTGCTGTCCCCACTCGCCTCTCGGTTCATCTGTCACTGTTAGCTCAGTGCTGATAATTCTGTCGAGTTGGAGCACTCGCCTGGCTTGGCAGCGAATTGAGTTGAGGAGTTTTTCCCCAGCAGAAATGTACTGTGTCCATGGTTTATTTGTAGGGGATGGTGTGGTAGGAGGAGAGGGGCTTCATCTGGGGGTTGGAGCCATCAGGGTCTTGGTGCCCAGCCCACATGATAGGCATTAGCCTGCAGTGCCTGCCCACCCACGGGGAAGAGGTGAACCGAGAAAACTGTGCTCATCCACCGTCCCTGGGTGTCCATTAGCCCATCCAGAGGGAGCTCCTCCATCTTTCCATATAAGGTAATGAAGGAGGGCCCCATTCCTTTTTAAGCAGCTGCGTACTATTCCATTGTATGCATGTGGAATGGCAGCAGGGATGGTGGGGTAGGTGGCTATTGATTGAATCATCGTGGGCACAGGGCTGACTGTCCACAGGCTAGTCAGTGACTTGGGAGATGCTGGGCACAGAGTCCTGCTCGACTGGTACAATAGCATTCACCTCAGGGTCAGGTGTGGGGAAGAGGGAGTGTCTCATTTCATCCTCGGAGGTAGGCACTATTATCACCAATTTACAAATGAGCAAATTGAGGGTGCCTGGGTGGCTCAGTCGTTAAGCATCTGCCTTCGGCTCAGGTCATGATCCCAGGGTGCTGGGATGGAGCCCCGCATCGGGCTCCCTGCTTTGTGAGGAGACTGCTTCTCCCTCTAACCCTCCCCCTGCTCATGATCTACCTGTCTCTCTTTCAAATAAATCAATAAAGTCTTTGAAAAAAATGAGCAAATTGAGGCACAGAGAAGTTGAGAATCTTGACCAAGATCACACAGCTAACTAAGTGGCAGGGCTGGGATGCAAACCCAGGCCTGACTGACCCCAAAGGCCACCACTCCTGTAACTACCTCCCCCCTAGATGTCTGGGTACTTGGGAAGTTTGCTGAAGTCTTGCTGTTGATCGGGAAGATAAGAGAGCACAAGTGTTCCTTAGTTCCTGAATTGCTTGGGGTCCCAGGTACGACAATAACCCTTGCTGTCCACACCTGACCACTTAGGTGGTTTCGGTCATCAGTCTGATCCAAAGCCCTTGACCTTCAGTTTGCTTCCTTTTCCTTAAAATAATCAGATAATTGCAGCTGCAGCAAGATGCTCTGCTTGGGTTGCATGAGCCAGTTGCCTCCTCACTGGACTTGCTGTTCCCAAGGGAAGCCATTGCTCTTCTGTCACCTGTTTGGGGGTGGTCCTGTCAAAGCCAGAACCCTGGACCCCAGCATCAGCTCTTACTCCACTGCATTCAGAGACCCCAGGCCTGGTAGGAACTGGCCCTTCCTGGTCATGGGGCACGGATGGGGGCGCCAATGTTGCCAGATGAGTTCTCACTGGCGCCAACTTCCCATAAGCAACCTGGAGCCCTGGAGGGCCGGGCTGGGGTGGACCTTCCGCCTGGCAGCTCCTGGCAGACGTGCTGCACGGGGCTCCAACACACTTGCTCTTCTGCGTCCAGCGCTCCCAGGCTGGGCCAACACTAATATTTACTTTTGCCGGCAAAGCTGTGGCTCCGGGCCGTTTCCCGTCCCCGTGGCTCTCCTGGGCCCAGGGGATGGATTTGCAGGGTGGGGTGTTGGGACGCAGCTCGTGTGGGCTGAGCGGGAGCCACGGGAGATGGCGGCCAGGGAATTAGGTCCCAGGCCTCAGATAACAAAAATAACTCTAATGATAACAATAACGATTATTTATAAAGTGCTCGCCATATGCCAGATGCTGGGATAAGCCTCTCCCCTGCATTTTTTTGTTTCGCTCTCCCGCCGGTGCTCCAAGGCAGGTGTATCAGAGTTTTACAGGCTAGAAACCAGAGGCAGAGGACAGGAAGGAGTTTGTCCTAGTTCACACAGCTACTAAGAGATGGCCCCGGGTGGCTAGCTGAGCCAATGAGTCTTGGGAATTCTAAAATGTAAATGCCTCCAGGGGCCGGCAGTTTACTGCAATAAGTGAAGCCTGGTAAGTTGAAGGCGACAGGGAGAGGTGGGGACTGGGGTTCCCAGGAGAGGACAGCCCTGGGTCACGGTCAGCTACTTGTTGCCACCAGGACAGGTGGACCCAGTGGGCCCAGCTCGTCTGATTTTCAAGAGAAAAATCTCGGCATGTTTGTTTCTGTGATCGGGGGCGGGGGGGAAGGGGAAAATACATATTTATATACCTACAGGTTTTTATTTGAAGTCTTCCAGTTTTTAAATGTTGGCAACACATTCCTTAAAAAACAAAACAAAACAAAAAAAACTTAGCAGGAGCCAAGTCAAACATGGCTTCGGTGGTAACTCTGCTCTGCCTGCAAAGCCCTGCTTGTTCACCCCTGCACTCTGCTTCCTCCACACGGAAGGCACGAGGGAGACTTCAGCTCAGAGGCCCCCAGTCTGGGCCATCACCCCGAGCCACTTTTGGGGTGAATGCCTGGGGGCAGTGCCACCCTGGGATCCAACCCTGAGGGCCCCGCCGGGCCCCACACCTCCGAGGGCCGTGCTCTGGCTCATCACCAGCTGTCCCCACCCCACGAAGAGGAGGGTCTCCTGGCCAAGGGGACGTGCCTATCCCGAGCTCACAGCCCTGCTTCTCGAGCAGCCTCTGGGAAGCCCAGAATCCCCTGCCCCACAGGCCTTGAGCCCACCTCCAGGACCAGTGTATCAGTTTCCCATTGCTGTGAAGAAACAGGCCCGACTTCATGGCGGGAGGCAACCATCATGCTGGTCCCACGGCCACTCCTGGTGCACAGGCTGGCTGGGCCCGGGCAGCCAGGCAGAGGGCAGCCAGCGGGAGCCACCTGGCAGCGTCCCCCACTCGTCTGCAGCCCATCTGCCCGGCGGCTGAGGCCTCGGCTGAGGCTGCCACACAGCACCCCCCGCATACAGCCTCTCCGGCGGCCCGTGCGTCCTTTCCGGGGGGGGGGGGGGGGGAGTGACCGGGCCTAGAATGAGCGTCCTGTGAGGGCAAAGTGAAAGGAAGCTGAATGGCCTTGAGGACCCAGCCTTGGAGTCACTTGCGCCATACTCTGCTGGTGGCTGCAGGAACAAAAGTTGGCCCCGGGGGAGGGGAGGGCCGTGACTTCTCCCCCCTTGGTGGCAGTGGGGCCACATTACATGGTAAGAAGGGCCTATGGAGGGAGAGCTGCGTCCGTGGCCATTTGGAGACTATTTTCTGCAATAGCCTGCACGTGTCCCTTCCCCCGGGGGTCTTGCTGGGGCCGCAGCTGCGGCGAGGGAGACAGAGGGGGCGCTGCAGGCTGGCTGTGCACACGCCAGCCCACTGGGCCCTCTGACCCTGCCATTGTGAAGGGCAGGCTGCGTGAGGGTAGGGCAGGCCCTTCGCATTGGCTCCGAAGAGTCCCCACTGAGAGCCACATGCAGACAAGGCAGGGGTCAGCTCCTAGGGGGTGCTGCGTGATGGCCACCACTGAGCAGGAAGGGCCCTGGGGAGAAGAGAGACGGAGATAAATGACCCGCTGTGTGTCCACCAGGCTCCTGGTGAACACATCTTGACTGAGTGAGGAAAGGAGGGTCAGCACTTGCGGATGCTGTGAAGGATACTGCAGGAACTTGGCTTGGGGGACGAGACAAACGCACACGAGCCAGCCATCAAATGATGAAAGTTGCAGGGGAGATTCAGGTCAAATGGAAGCCCTTTGTAGAAGGGTGAGGTCAGAACAGCGGTTCCCGTCCTGCCTGCAAATAAGAACTGCCTGGGGGAGCTTGCAGAAATCCTGACGCGTAGTTCCCACTCAGCTTGGTGCTGATGCAGGGCATCCCCCGGCGGCCAACGTGTGGGGCTTTAAAAAATCTCCCCAGTGATTCTACTCTGCGGCCAAGTTTTGAGATCCACTGAGCCAAAGGAGAAATAGTTGGAGGGGGAGGCTCCCAGGTCTTACGGGGGGCATGGCTTGAACGTACAGGGAGGCCAAGAGAAGGCATGCCACGTGGGTAGAGCAGCTGGGGCAAGAGAATGGAAATGAGAATGTGGGAGTGGGGTGGGAATGTGCGTTGCAGCGGTAGGGGTGGTGTACCATGAGGCTGGGCACTCTCAGATACGAGTATTGGAAATAGAAAGAGTCAGTGTTGTCAAGCATGTAAATCTCTTAAGACAGAGCCATGCTGGGGGCTGGTGCTTTCCAAAGTCAGCAGTAGTGTAGCTGCTCTTTGTCTGCCTCTCTGCGGAGACCCTAAGCTCCCTGAGGGCAGAGGCTGTGCCTGGCTGCCACGGGAACCCTGGGCCCGGTACAATGCTTGGCATGACGTGGTACTGGGAGGGTCCTTGGGGGCAAACATCAGAGATTCTGGGTGTGGTAGAGACTGTTAGATGCTCACCCCGGAGCCTCCTCTCCCGTCCTCGCAGCAGAAACCCAGTGTTGATCGGAGCACGGTTCCCAGACTCTTGCAGCCCGGGTAGCCACGGGATACAGTCTCACCAGCCAGGCTGTCTCAGGCTGGGTTCCTGGAAGCAAAGGTCTAAGAGCCCATTTACGTGGAAGGTGATTCCAGGCGGGATGTGTATGGAAGTGGGGAAATGAGACAAGGAGGAAGCCAAAAGCAGAGGAGGGGAGGGAGCAGGTTTTTGCTGGGGACAACTGGGGCTCCATCCCACGGGGAACCTCTGAGAGATGTTGTAAGACAGGCCCCAGGTGTTCCCACCTGAGAGCAAGAAAGCTTGGCACTTCCACCAGGTGCTGTCCATCATTGGTGGAGGCTACTGCTGGGCACCGCTAACTCTGGCACTTCTAGCCTGCTGGGGGGCGGGGCAGGCAGAGACAGTGTGTGTTATAGTGTCAGTTGTTGAAAAGGATGTCCAGAATAGCCCCACAAATGAAAGGCTGACTCAGCTGATAGGAGCTCTTTTGCTCATGACCTTCCCACTTTGTCTTGTCTAGAATATAGATTTAATGGCTGGAGCTGTGGCAGCCATCTCATGCCCATGTGGCAAAGGCCAACAAGACCATCAAGACCTCTCCCCATTCTGACATCTTTTAGTTTCAACAATTTCCTACTAGACACTGTCATATAACAAAACCAAGCTCTCTCCCTTCATGGTTTAAGGCAGCCATTGATACTCAGATTTCATATAACTTGCAGCCCAACTCAATCTTAGTTCAATAAATCATAAATGTTGAAGAATGAATGTGTTGCAATCTGGGCAGAGGTTGGGGGGGTGGGGTGGAGAGCACTGTTTGCTTACGGAGATATCCAGCAGGTTTGACTGTATTCCCAGACGGTAGGCTCCTGAGGGCTACATGATGATTATTTTTGCTTATTATTTTATCCTCAGCCTGTATGGAGGAGACTTGCGATTAACTGTTTCCTGAATAAATAAATGGCCAGTGATCCTGGGGGAGGTGAGGGAGTTGCAGATGCTCCAGACACAATCTGAGTTTGTGTTTATGGAGCAACTTTTCACACACTGGAGTGGGGGGGCGGGGAGGCAGGGGAGGCAGGGGAGAGAAGAAAGAGCAAATGAGCTAGGATGCAAGTATTAAAAATCAAGTAGGCTAAACTTCCTCTCTCTGAACCTTAGTTTCCTTATTTGTAAAATGGGGCTAATAACCAGAGCAAACTGAAGTTTGTTGTAAGGACTAAATGAGATGATGTATGACCAGTGATTAGCAGAGTTCCCGGCTAGAACCTGGTAGGTTCTCGATAAAGTGCACTATATTCTAACTGTTGTCTTTCTACCTGTACGGGGCCCTGTGGGAAGTAAATAAGACGTGGTCCTTGTCCCCAGATAGCTGATGATCTGATCGCAGGACTCACTGTATGATGAGGAAGGACAGATGTGCTTCTTCCCATTTTATGGTTGGGGATATAGACTTTGAGGGGTTATAAAATACACCCAGGATCAGCTGGGTTTGTGGTGGGATCTCAGCTAGCACCACACAGGAACTCTGGAGAAAAGCTAGAGGCGTTAAGAACTTTGGGAGAAATTCTGTGATTTGGTCTTGTACCCAGAACCGATGTTTGCCAAGGGTCCCAGTTGGTTCTGTGATGGCGGCTCCAAGCTCCTTCTCACCCCACCCAGTTCCTTCAGAAACCTCCTCCAAAGGTCCATTCCAGCTCTGAACTTGAAAATGCACTTATTGGAAGGAGCCGATTTGACTAAAAGAGGTGCCGTTTAGCAGAGCGATGGGTGGATATGTCTTCCAAATTAGGAATGAAGTGTGTTATTTTCCAGATTAGTCCCTGAGCAAACTTCTTCTCAGGACCATCTTGGTGGGCTGATCAGCAGAGTTATTCTCACCAAGACTGGAGACTGTGGTGAACACGGTGGCTGGTCCCATTCTCTGAGGGGAAAAGTGAAGTGTTCCCCTCCTCACCTGGCTGGGAGTCTTCCCCAAGTGGGTGAGCATGTTTCCAAACTACTTTTATGGTAACTGATGGTGTTACTAAGATTCACTGGGTAAATAATGCTCCTGTTCAAAAGAAGCTCAGGTTCAAAGCACATCTAACTTCCCTGTCAGTCCTGTCAGATACAGGGACTTTCCTAAGGGTGAAGGCTGGTCACCCTCCGAGGAGAGAAGGACCAAGAAAGGGGCTTTGAAGGCTGGCTTCGTCTCAGCGCTGGGACACTGGTATCCACCCAGGCAATACCGGGCTTTGGGTTTTTTCCAGCAGCCCCTTTGATAGCTGGATGTCTTAGGGCACAAAGCAGGAGTACGACTCCCTCCTCCAGCATCTTGTCACTGAAGAGATGGTTCTGCTGTGGTGACATATACCCACAGGCATAGCTCTCCTTCTTGGGAAACAAACAAAACTCATCATCATAAGTCTTGACACAACTGTGTGAGAGGCGGTGGTGCGATGTGATCTGTTCTTCGCTCCTGGTGTTTCCCTCGCTCCCTCCTCCATTCTGCTAGCTGTGAGCTTTGTACGCATTGCCTCGGGAAGATGATGACTCAGCAGAAGCTCTGAGGGAAGAGAGTGTCAGCTTTTGGCTTTGGAGTTTCAAAAGCCTAGGCCCCCCGGGCATGACAGAGACTGGGGGCATGCATAATACATGTGGGAGAAGAGTTGGGGAAGAGGGAAGCTTCTGGACCTTCAGATGGAAGGACTCCTAGGCTGGGGGAAGGGAGAGAGGTGGAGGGGCTGTAATAAAGGAGAGAGGACTCAGCTTCCGGACCCCCCACAGTCCTCCATGAAGGGAGCACTAGGGTCTTAGGCTGGCAATGCCCAGTGGGGCTCCATCAGCACCCCCATACGCTGCCATCTCTTCTTGTGGTCACCCTACACCATAGACACAGGAACTATGGAGGTTGCCCTTCCTGTGGACGGCTACTGAGGTCCATTTGGGGTGGTCAGCGCACTGGCCCGGGGGGCAGCTCCCACAGTGTCCTAAGAATCTTGAATTCTATGATCCCATGTGGATGCTCCCATTTCAGTGTCCCAGGACGCGGGATGGGTTCGGACCTGGACACCTGCGGGGTAATAGTGACGGAAGGGACAGAGCCCCCTCATCACTCCCACCCCCCACCCGGAACCCGCCAAGAGGTACCCGCTGAGGTGGCACAAGGTGGACCAGGCAGCTCTTAGAAGCTCACCACATGCTGAGGGACGGAGAAGGGCTGTGTGTTCATGCACATCCCTTAGGATCCGCTGCAACGCCATCTTTCCTGTCCCTCTTTGGAAAACTTAATAGGGTGCAAATGCGAGCGAGAGGCCCCCTCTTCCTTCCTCCCTTTCAGAAGCTCTGGGGACTCGGTCTGTTTCCTCAGCTCTGCTAACTCGCCCCAGGGGACGCTGCTCCTCAGCCAGGCGGCCCCAGGGGTGGAGTCTCCCCACTGCCCCCTGCCTGGCCCGGCTCCCCATCCCCCACACACGTCCACAGGCCTTTTCATTTAAAGAGTTCATTGCTACAGGAAACAGATGGGAGTAACAAACATAATAAACAGTGAGAATTTCAAAGGTTCCGGAAACTTCGAGTCATGGTCTCAGGACTGCAGTTAAAGACTTCCTTCTGAGATGGGTTCCGACAGTGATTGCAACTACTGTTTATTCGAGCTTCTGGGATGGCCGCGCAGGTACTGGCCGTGTTGAGAATTGTCAGCCACTGGGCTGGTCTCTAATCCTCACAGCGGTCCTGGGGAGGGAGGGTGTTATTCCTGCCGGTTTACAGATGCGAAAATTGAGCTCAGAGAGCAGGATCGGGCCTCATGATTTATGGGGCCCGGTGCAAAATGAAAATACAGTGCCCTTGTTCAAAAAGGATTAAGAATTTCAAGACGGCAACAGCAGGGCATTCACCCAAGCTTGGGGGCCCGACTGAGCACGGGCCCGTGTGACAGCACGGGACACAGGTCCTCTTGCAGGGAGTAGCCGGCGTGTCCCAGGACACCGACCTCGTGAGAGGCAGACCTACGTCTCAGTACAAGGTCTAGAACAGCCTTCAGCTGCATTTGGCTGTCTTGGGTTTACCTGCAGGCGCCCCAGCTCCCTCCTTCCCGTTGACCAGGGCTGATGAAATCTTGGCTGTGACCCGTATTTCTGTGACTTAACAGAGAATAGCAAAAAGCAGGGCATGACTTTAAGACACCAACACTACACAAATCCTGATGTTGTTTCAAGAAGCCCTTTGGCTTTTGCTACACAGGGAGCTGAAAGACGATGGGGCATTGCCCCAGCCCCTAGCCTTCTCCATTCAATTAATTTGACATATAAACATTTTTGAGACAGATGATTCTCATTTTCAGTGCAGTTTGAAAGTCCTCAGGGCCAAGAAGAATACTCGGGCTTACTTAGACTCAGAAGTGGTGTCTTCACTCCAATTTATGCGGACTTTATTCTAAGGGACCACAGCAGCCTCAACCCACGCAGAGGAGCTTCCCCAGTGGGACGTGTATAATATAGGGTTTTCCATATACACTTGATGCAGTAGCTTAAAACATGTTTATAGGAGTATATATTTGTATTTTACTCTATTATCCTAGCTGTTCTCAGGGGAGGAGTCACTTTTCCCCCACTAGGGGACATGTGGCAATGTCTGGGGACAATTTTGTGGTCTTGGCTGGGTGTGGGGAGCTGCTCAAGCCTCCTACAATGCATGGGACAGCCTCCCCCTACCCCCCCAGCAAAGAATGACCCAGCCCCAAATATCAATAGTGCTGAGGTTGAGAAGCCCCGACTGACCATCAATTATAATTCATTTTGGCTTTTGCAAGGAATGAAAGAAACCTTTAGCACTGGAACCCCACTTAGGAAAAGTCTACCCCTAGGAAATAAACTTTTGAGAGATGCCGACTAAATTTGTGATCACTGTATAGCTGGACTTCAAGTCAGGGTCAGTTGAACCTCAGGTAAGCCTCACAATGACCCCAAGAAGTTTGTTACCCTCATTTTTGCTGATGGGGAAACAGGCTCAGAGAGGTAATCAGGGAAGGGCTTCCTGGAGGTGGGATCATTCAAAAATGCCTTAGCAGAGCCAGGCACAACCGTGGGGTTTCTTTAGCTCTAAGAGACCCACTTGTGTCTCTTGGCCCCGAACCCGCTCTGGTTATCCCAGCTGGGGGTCACCCACTTCTCTGCCTCAGGCTCAGGAATCCTCCTCGCATTCGCTCACAGTGGCTCCTGGTTTCCTTGCCTGACACCCACCCCATCTGTCTTTCCTGAATGCACTGTATTCACAGCACCTGGACTTTGAGGGAACCACTCTCCCAGGAGCTTGGGATAAGCTGACCCCAAACTCAGAGTCTAGGGACGGGGCAGGTAAACCAGGTAGTAAGCCCCCTGGGCCACAGTGATGGATTTGGGAGAGTCCCGTGACCTAATCAGAGCCAGTGAGAAGCTGTGAGAGGCTTGCTGTCCATTGCTACCCCAGGGGACGAAGGGGCTGCCAGATAAAATACAGGAGGCCCAGTTAAATTTGAATTTCAGATAAACAATGAATAAAAAAATTGTAAAGTATAAGTATGTCTCACCAAATATTTGGGATATACTTACACTAAAAAAATTTAGTGGGGTGTACTTACACTCTAAAAGTATTTCTTGTTTATCTTAATTCACATTAAACTGACACCCTGTGTTTCCATTTGCTAAATCTGGCAATCCATCAGAAGAAGCCAAAGAGGACAGAAGGCTCCTGGTGACATCATCTGAGCCCTGAATCAACTGTACCTGAAGCCAAACTACCCATGCACTTGCAGCTGAAGGACTGCTAAGGAACTTTCTATACCTTCTCAAAATCTTGACCTTAGGAAGCTTGGAAAGAGAGCCTCCTAAGGGTGTCCTGCACTTGGTCCCGTCCTTCACAGTGCTCAGTGTCCAGGGATACTGAAGGTTTGCTGACTAGCAAGGCTCAGTGCCTCCCTCTCCTATCATTGCTCCCTTTACTGTGTTGAGCATCCACTGTGCGCCAGACAATTACTTCCCACCCTTCTAATGTGTCTGAGTTAGGTCACGTCACACCCATTTCACAGGTGAGAAAACAGACGTCTGCAAAGGCGACATCCTTTACTTTAGAGCACAGGCTGAAAAAGTGAGAAACGGAGAATGTGGGACAGGCCCTCATGCCTGCAGAGCCAATGCCCCTTTCTTTTCCAGTCCTAGCCCCCACCACCTGCCTGCCAGGCAGCCCCTCGGAACAACCCCAGTGTCATCCATGACCCTGCCTTCCTCTCTCAGCCCCTGAAGACCCCCATTAGCTGCCCACCTCCTGCTTGAAACAAGCTGCAGAACATCTGGAAGCCCTAGGAGGCTGTTTCTTTGACAACCTTCGCTTTAAGGGCTCATGGAAATTCTGGCCCCAACTGCTGTGACGCGAGCAGCCCAGGTACACAGGCCTCTGGAGGCCAGACGGCTGGCAACATCTGCTTCCAATTACCCCAGGGAGGGACTTCATTGCCGGCCGCTGGTAACAGGAGCCCCTGGCCTCTGATTTATGGCCCATTTGGAATGAAGCCTCAGAAGCAATTACTCGCTGGATGGAGCCAGGCGAGGGGCGAGAGCTTTGCAGAGCAGAAAGCAGATCTGACTTGCTGTGCTCCCTCCCCAGGCAGGTAAGAGTCATCTAGCGAGTCCTATCTTCTTTATTTAAATTACCAAACTCTTCTGGACCTGCCCATGTGCCAGGTGCCCTTCTAAGAGCTTCATGAATATTCACTCCGTGAAACCTCCTGTGAGGGAGATGCTATTATCATCCCATTTTACGGGTGAGAAACTGAGAGGACACAGATGACATAACTTGCTGCAATCATGCAGCTGGGACCCTGGGCTCAGCTGGGATTTGAATCCAGGAACCAGGATCCGTGGTGAATATCAGGCTGCCCTGCAAATGAACGATCCTTCAAACAGGGAAACAGGATGGCCAGACTGGCCATTCACAGAAGGAAACCCAGAGTTCTGATCTGTGAGGACCTCCTTCACCTGCCTGCTCCTCTCCTTCTGCTCTCCCCCGCCCCCCGCCCCGCTCCAGGCACCCGCCCCTTCTCGCTTCTTCTGTTTGCTTGTTTCTTGTCTTTTTAACAGCTTTATGGAGATAGAATGAACATAAAACTCACCCGCTGAAAGTGCGCCGTTCCCTGGTGGTGATTTTTTTTTCTTCACGGAATTGTGCAAGCATCACCACAATCTAATTGTAGAACATTTTTATCATCCCCCAGAGAAACTGCGTCCTCATTCCCAGCCCTGCCCACCCCCCTTCTCACCAGCCCTCGGCAACCACGGATCCACTTTCTGTCTCTACAGGTTTACCTATCCTGGGCACTCCGTATACACGGAATCCTATAATACGTGGTCTTTGGATCTGGCTTCTTTCACTTAGCGTCATGTTTCCAGATTTACCTAGGTTGTATCATCAGTTCTTCATTCCTTTTTGTGGCCAAATAATATTCTGTTTTATGGATATACCGCATTTCATGTGTCCATTCATCAGTTGGTGGACACCGGGTTGCTCCCGCTGTTTGGTTTATGGATAATGCCCCATGCGCAGGTACGCATAGTTTGTGTGGATCATTCTGGTTTCTGAACGTACTGAGCATGCTCTCCCAGCAGAGCCTTTATCTTTGCTGCTCTCTCTTGCTGGGTGGGGGGGAGGGGCTCCCCTCCAGATCTTCTTGGGACTTGGCCGCCCCCCGCACTTCAACCTCTCCGCTGGCATATGACTTCAGAGGTCCTCCTTGACCACCCTCTCTGCTCATCATCCCTCTTCCCTTATTGTGCTTCAGTTCTCTTTATTTGACCTTGTCCCTACCAGAAATCACTTTATACTCTTATCCGAATATTTGATTTCTCTCTGCCGGCTCCCCTTGCATGGAAGCTCCAGGAGGGCAGGAAACCCTGTGGTCTTGTTCCCTGCTGGGCCCTCAGGGCTAGGCACACGGACAGTGCTCAGTCGGTAGACAGTGAACAGTCAATGATGACATGGAGCCCCTATGACATGCTCCATGCCAGCCCTGGCTTCTAGGTGGTGTGCAAGCCAGGCTCAGGGATGCTGGTAAGTCCTGCTCTGATCGAGAATGGCTCTCCTAACGGCATCTCGAAACTGCCTTTCTCATTTCCTCATAAGAAAGCAGGGGAGAGCGAGGAGTACACCGGTAACCCCCCCCCCCCCCAGGGTGCTGTGTAGAAGGAGGGTGTGGATCTTCCAGTAGGCACTTAGGCTGGAAACGAATGGCTTGTTACGACTTAGGAGCTCTGGGATGCAGAGAGCATCTCATTGTATTTTCTTTGCCTCGGTGTCCCCAACTGTCAAGTAGAAAACGCCTTTACTGGCTGGTTGTGAGCATTATTAGGGTTCTTCAGAGAAACAGGACCAGTTGAATAGGTCAGATTTAGTACAAGGAACACTCCAGTGCTGGTGGAGGCTGGGGAGTCCAAGGGTCTGCTTTCTGGATCCAGAGACCCCGGAAAGCCCGGGGGGAGGGGGTTCTGAGAACTGGAGGGTCGATGGACTGAGTCCCACGTGAGGACAAGGAGGACCTTTGAAGTTATATGCGAGTCCACCAGGGAGGACATGGTGGTTAATCTCAAGGAGTCACAAGCTCCCCCTTCCTTGGCCTTTTTGTTCCATTCCAGCCTTCAAGGGATTGGATGAGGCCCACCTACACTGGGGAGGACAAGCTGCTTTACTCAGTCCTTGTGTTTAAATGCTCATCTCTTCTGGAAACATCCTTGCAGACATGCCCAGAAATAATGTTTTATCTGGACACCCCAAATCTCAATTAAATTGACACAGAAAATTAATTACCCCACGGGGAAAGGGAGGTAATGTGGGCGAAATGTTCAATGTATGTTGGCTATCTGTATGTGGGTAAATAGAACCATCAGGAGAGTGGAGGAAGTGAGAAGGATGCCAGGAAACTAGGCTGGAAGGCAGGGTGGGAGGGAATCAGTGAGGGCTTTCTGAGGGAGGTGGTATCTAAGCTGGGGCAAGTAGGAGGTAGCCCAGGGGAACGTGACATCCCTCCTCCTGCCTCATCTCCGGCTCAGGGCTGCCCATGTGTAAGATGGAGACTCCACTCTAGGTAGACAACCCACCACCTTGGCCTCCCTGCTGGCAAGTCTGGCATTTGCGGGAAGATTCCTGGGGAAAGAGGCAACATGACATGGTGGTTAAGCTCAGAGCTCAGGTCAGACCTGGTTATCTGGTGTTCAAATCCCACTTGTTTCCCAACTGCCTCCCTGGGTGTCCCTGGGCGACATGCTGAACCTCTCTGAGCCTCCACATCCTCATCCATAAATGGGGGTGGTAGATTACTACCCTTAGGCACAGGAGTGTCCTGAGACTATCTGGCGAGGGAAGGCACGGAAGCAAGCACAGGGCACGTGGTGAGTGTCAGTGTCTGGAGCCTCAGTTCTGTTGCCTCCAATTCTTCCCAGAGCCATAATAAGGCAGGCAACTATTTTTGAACCCCGGGCTTTCTACTTAAAGAGCTGGAGCAGAGACTAGGATGGTGGCGTCCAATTCAACTCTGAACCTGCTGTGTGGTCTTCGGAAAATGAACCACCCCCGCTGAGCCTGGGAGTGGGGGCGGGGGGGGGGGGCTGCTGCCCATGAGGGGAAATGAGATAAAGGTGGTCCAGTCCTTGCTCGATCCCAGGACCCCGGGATCATGACCTGAGCCGAAGGCAGACGCTTAACGACTGAGCCACCCAGGCGCCCTTTTTTTTTTTTTTTTTTTTCATCCTTAAGGACCTTAAGACAGGTCCTTCCTGTCTCCCTGGGAATCCCTAGGAACATTCCCTAGCCCCCTCCTCCACCCTCATCCCCTCTCCCAGGGCTTAACTGGGCAGCTGCAGGCACTTGGCACTTAACCTTCTCCCCATCTGCCTCCAGGGAAAGAAAGACCGCTAATCCCCTCTGGAGCTGCTTCCCGAGCCCTCTGGGAAGTGTGGAAGGGCAGGGAGCAGGGAGCCAGCTCCCCTGCGCCTCCCAAGTAGACCAGCCCTGCGCCGCCTCCGCTGGGGACCAGAGTCCTGCTGCTTTTCCTGGAGCGCTGGGGACCAGCCCCCAATTCTTCACCCCATCCTTGTCCCTCCAGCCTGGTACTGCCCGATGGAAATATGCTGGAGCCACCGAGGTAACTTTCCATTTTTGAGTAGCCACGTTCAAAACATAAAAAGATACAGATGAAATTTGAATAACACACTCTATTTAACCCAACATATCCCAACTAGGATCTTTTCAACATAAAACCAATATGCACAGTGATCAGTGAGATGCTTTGCCTTCTTCTGAGCACACTAAACCTTCCAAATGCAGGGTGCCTTTTACACTTCTACAGCGCATTTCAGTTTGGATGCTACATTTTCATGGGAATATTTGATCTGTATTTAGGTTTCATGAAGTTTGTAGTTGAAAGAGTAGATTCACTTACTCACCTGGCTCCGCACCCACAGCAAAGTTTTCCAATAACGGCCTGGAGTATCTTTTTTTAGGTTTAAGTGTACATTAATTAAAATGACATAACATGAACAATTAAGCTCATCAGTCACAGCAACCCCCTGCAAAGGCTCAAGGCGGGGGGGGGGGGGGGGGGGGCAGGGGAGGGGGCCCAGCCCTCATCTCTGCACCCAAGTCCCCGCCGCTGCCCCTCTGCTGGCTCCCTGGAAGGTGGGTGGTCGGGGAGCACAAGCAGAGGTGGGAACCTGGCCTCCAGTTTGCTGTGAGGCCTCGAGTAAGTCACTGGGCCTCTCTAGGCCTTGCTTTCCCAGCTGTGAAAAGTTTTCGTTCAAAGAAACCAAGTGCTTGCACCTCACCACGGTTGGTTCTAGGCTCTGGGAGTGCACAAGGAGCACTCCGAAGAGGAACAAAGCAGGAAAAGGAGAGGAGGGCTGTTATTTTAGGCCACTGTCTTCTGGGCGGACCAGACACTCCCTCCACCCCGTGTAGCTTTATCAAGGGCCTGTCACGTGCTCGGCTCCGCAGGGGCGGTGGGAGGCCCCAAGGCAGAGGGTGAAGAGCAGGAGTCTGTGGGGCAGTGCCTGGCTTGCATCTGCCCCATGGCAACATGAGGCTGGGCACCTGAGTTGCCAAACACAGCCAGGCCCTGCCAGGCAGGTTGTCACGGGGGCTGGGAGCCAGTGAATCGCAGCTGTTGGGCTGAGCCAGGCCTGTGCCAGGCCTGTGCCAGGGACCGCAGTCCAGAAGAGCAGCCGGTCTGTCCTGAGCACTTACTTCCTTTCCTTCTGTCTCTCTTCGTTCCCCCTTTTCAGCCTGTCTTTCCTAGCGTCTCTCCTTCCCCTCTCTCGCTCCCCTCCATCCACCCAGCCCATATTTACTGAGGGCTTACTATGTGACAGACCCCGTGGCAAGCTCTGGGACACTGCAGTGACTAAGATGCTCCTCTCCTCCAGGAACATTATGGACAACTGGGGTGGCACCGTAAATAAAACAGGAGTGTCTGCTTAGGAAAGAAACGTGTGCTCTTTGAGAATAACGCCAAGACGCACAGGGGGAATTCGATCCTCTTTTACGTAGACAGATACTATAGTCAGAATTAAAAGACAATCGGGGACCTATCTGCACCTTCTGGGATGCACAAGGAGCCAACGCCTGTGCACAGAGCACGCTGTTCCAGGCCTGGCCCTGAGCGCTGCTCCCTCCACGGCTAAGCAGGCTCTTATTCTTTGCTTTCTTTCTTCTTTTTTGGCTCATCTTCTATTCGACATAAAATAATAGTGCTCTGTGAGTAGATCAGGGCACTAACTTCCTGACTCAATGATTACAACGTGAGATCAATCAAGAACAAAAATGTCACGGGATCAATCCATGCATCCATCCATGGACAATTTATTAAGCACCTAGGACTTTTTATGGATTGAAGCTCCAGCATTGAACAAGATGGAATTCCTGACCTCAGGAATTTTGAGTCCAATGTGGGTGACAGGACATTAAAAAAAGGCTCTTTGAGGTGATGGGTGCAAACAGGTAGGATAGTTGCTGGGGAGACTCGTGGAGGTCACCGCAGTGTAGATTATTGGGACAGGGAGGGACATTGCTGACTGTGACAGCTAAGGAGAGCCTTGAAGCATGGGGAATGGTTAGCTAGGTCAAAAGGGAGGAGAAATTGTTCCAGGCAGAGGGACCTGCCTGGAAAGGTTTAGACCTCGATACATACACATACACACACACATCGACAGTGTTGCTCCGTCTTGTAGGAGTTTGGATCAGGGAATCCCAAAAGATTGTCTGAAGAGGTAAATGGGTCAGATTACAAAGGATGTAGTAAACTATGCCAGGGAGATTGGACCAGAGAGTAACTTTCAAATTTGTGTTTTAGAAAGATTATGTTGGCCAGATCCTGAATAACGGAGGGGAGAAACCTGGAGCCAGAGAGACCAGTTAAGGGGCTGTTGCCAAAATCCAGGGGGATACTGAGAGTGGCTTAAAATAAGGAAATGGCAGTGAGGATGGAAAGAAACGGATGGAGGTCAAGGTCAGGATCAAGGTGAAAGGCCACAGCGACTGCTTATTGGGGGAGGGAGGAATCAAGGATGACCCCAACTTCATGGCCTGAGTAATTGCAGGGGCCGATGGGGCTGTTAGGTAGTGGGAATGCTGGGTGGGAACGGATGGGAAGGAGCAAGTTTGGATGTTCAGTTTGGATGAGGAGTTTGGGACCCTTGTGACTCTCACAGCTGAGCTATTCACGAGGCAGTCTGATGAATCGGAAGCTGAGGTGAAGGAGTAAGCTGCTGATCTAGAAATGGGGGGTACAGGCTGACAGACAAGACTGAAGCCAGGGAAGCATCAGCAGAAATTCAGGAGACTATATCCTAGGACGAAAGAAGGGACCAAACATTGGACACTGGGTTGGTTGGTTGGTTGGTTGGTTAGATCAAGAGCCAGGAGACTCTTGGGTTCTTGAGTCTGTCCCTCGTTGTCTGGATGAGTTTTGTCTAGTCACATCTGTGCTCTGGGCCTCAGTTTCCCCATCTGTGAAACCACTGGGGCTTGGAGAAGATCACTGATCTCCTTCCATCCCACGGAAAGTTCCCTGTGAGTTCCCAGGAAGTCCTTCAGTGGTCAAGGCATCAGCTGAGGTGGCACCGGGTGGCTTTGGCTTGGGACGGTCACCTCCTCCTCAAGCACAGTAGTTTCACTACAATTTGGTAATTTGAACTTCTACTCTGTTTTGACTTGGAGAGAGGGCTCCATGACTCAGAAGAAGTTAATGAGAAGATCGCCTCTCATGTGCCATCTGGCCAAGGGTAGAGCCACACCCAGCTGGGAGTCTCTCTGGTACTAGAAAGAATGACGTCTCCATGAGTTGGAGGGAGTGAACGACAACACTGACCCGACAGCACCTTTTGGCACACGCTCCAGAGTCAGTCATGATCACTGCATTCACGGGGTCCTGGTGGACTTGTCTGGAGAGTTAGCATCACCAACCCAAGCACTCCAGGGATGTCAAATGAGATTCAGCTCTAGTGACACTTGAAATTGATGGGAAGGTGGCCTGGAGCTGCACTGAGGAGGATTCTGAGGCTGCAGCTCAGTGAGGATAAAGTGCTGTGATTGATTGACAATGTCTGCCCTGGGCAGTAGATAAGCAGTAGCGGTCTATGTGCCGTGTATCTGCTTGCTTTGATCTAATCTTTGTTCTTGACAAGGACGTGAACTTTTCGTCCCCATCATAGTCCCTGCCTGCTCTATTGTGCTTTCTCTTCTTTCTCCTCCTCTTGCCATTGAGCACTTCAAAGGTTCATCCTGGCCCACTTCCCAGTGGACCAGTCACTTCAGGAAACAAATGGGCTGCTCTTTGGAGGAAGCCAGATCACTCAATGAGTTCCCATTTCTCCAGAATTAGATGGTTAGTCATGCCGACCAGGGGCAGTAGGTAGGCTTGTGGCCAGGGAAGCACAATGCCTCTCTGCTGAAACCCAGGGCGTGGGCCTGGTTTCTGAAGATCTTCAAGGCCATGTTCAGGAGGCTCTTGACACCACCCTTGAGTCGGCGTGCTCTACTGCAAGGAAGGCCCGCTAGCGCTAATAGTGAGGGTGGGGTGGGAGACATAAAAGTGGACTGTGTTTCATCTCAGGACATTTAAAATCTGCCTGTTATCTTCCATGTTTTAAAAAAGTAATTTGTATTATTTAGGCAAAACATGTATCCTGGAGAAAAGTTGGAACTATGGATAAGCAACAAGAAGGAAAAAAAAAAACATCTACCCTCCCAATACCTAGAAAAAAAGCACCATTTCAACAAGTTTGTGTGTGTCTCTCTAGATCTTAGCCTCGTGGGCACTAGTCCATCAGAGGAGACGCTGGCTACAGCCCTGGGGTGAGTGGTGGCCCCTTGCTAGGTCAGACATTAACCCTCTAGCTTCTGGATCATGGGGTGGGGCCAGGGCAGGTGGGGTGGCATGTGTGGAGTCCAGGAGGTAACTTCTATCAGCCAGGCTAGAAATCCTTGAATATTTAATGACTTGAGCTGGTCCTCTGTGGAAGATTGTCAGTGTCCACCTCCAGTTTCTTTGAGGGTATATAACTGGATGTATTGGCTGAATATGGGCCTGGGCTTAGGAATAAGATTGGTGGGTGGAGTTGGAAGGTCTCACTTCCCCGCCAACGTTTCTATCTGCATTTGGAGCTTTGTTGCTTCTGGAGCGTGAACTGGGCCACACCCCTTTATCTTCTTTAACTAGCAATCCCCCCCCCACCACCACTTCCAAGGGACCAAGGACTTTCCTACAAGTAAAGAATCTGGGATTCTGGCCTTCACTTTGGGATTCCAAGGTAAAAACAACCTTGTCTTTGGGATTTGGCTGACTTCAGTCAAGGCCAGATAGAAAGGACCACAGGATTTTAGAGCAGACACTCACGAGGGAAGGGACAGCCTGGATAGGAGCCAGGACTAGGCACTCAGGCCCAGCCTCGGGGGATTGGGAGGCAAGGTATCCTTCTGGGGATGATTCGAGGCTGATCCTAGAACCCTTCTGACTGTGCCGGCCTAGCTGCGTGGGTACCCCCCCTTCGAAGGCTCTAATGCTTTGAGGCTCAGGTAGCATTGCTGTAGGACCCTTCTCAACTACAGGAGCCTCTGCACTCCAATCTGAAGGGACAGAAAGTCCTCCCCAGATGGGGGATCCAGGCAGCAGCAACAGATCTCACACAGTAGGGTCAGATCAGGGAGGGACATAGGCCTAAACCCAGCAGCTGCAGGGTCCGGTCACCAGGACGGGAGCTTTCCCTCTCTACCAGCTTGCAGAGATGCTCAGGACTTATTTCATAACTAGTTTAACTTCGTGGTTAAGAGCACAGATTCTAGAGCTAGACGACTTGGGTTTGCATCCCATCTCAAGCACTTGTTATTAGCTGTGTGACTTTGGGCAACTAATTTAACCTCTCAATTTTCTCCTCAATAAAGTAGGGGATACATAGTACCTATGTTATAGAGTTGTTATTAGAATTCAATTAATTAACACATATAACTTGTATTTAACTGATTGTTATAAGTATTTGCTAACACAGGCATACATCCCTGGGTGGTCTTGAAAATGTAGCATTTGAGGAAAACCTAGGGAAAAGCTGGAAATTCTTGTTAATTGGGAAGGTGGGTCCTTGAGCTACTGTGCTTTAAGGAAGTGACTCTCAGACTTGAGACTGCATCAGAATCACCTGGAAGGCTCCTCAAAACAGATTACTAGGCCCCACCGCAAGGAGGTCTGGACCGGAGCTGAGAATCAGCTGCACTGCTAAGCAGCTCCCGGGTGGGGCCCGTGCTGGATGGAGGTCCAGACAACACCTGTAGAGCCGCGCTGGTTTTGAACTCTTCCAAGTGTACTTCCTTTGTTGTCCCAGGTGTGAAACCCATCTCATGCTGGTTACACATCTCTCTTACTGAAGTAGGATCTTACGTGACATTTTGTAACCAGACTGTAAACTTGACGGGAGCTGGGGCCATGACCTTTCTCCCCAGTGTGTGCGTAGCATCTGACGCATAGGAGGTGCCCAATAAATATCTGTTGGAGGAAGGAAAGAAATATGCTTTCTGCGCTCAGCAATATTCTTGTGTACATTTTTCCTGTTAATAAATACTCTTTCACAACATTGTTTGGTTGGCTGCATAGTTTTCCCTTGTATGGATGTAAGGCAGAGAACAGCTTGAGCTTGCTGGAACAAAAAGGGGCAACATATTTGGAGAGGCAGAGTGCCTCAGCGACTGGAACAACAGACTGCGGGAAGCCATGAACCCACGGAATGACCCTTCCTGATGTTTCTCCTCAGCGATGCCACTTCACTGTGACGGCTTTGTTCCCTGAGCTTGGCTTTTGCTACGACTCTGTCCACATGACATCCAAGATGGCTGCCTACATGTCCCAGTTCCCTTGTAACAGATCCTGCCATATGACTAGTCAGTCGGCCTGCCCCTCTCTCGCTCTCTCCTAGTAACCCCAGCTGGGACTCTGATTGGCCCTTCTGGGGTCAGGTGCTTACTCCTCATCCAGTCAGAGAGAAGGACTACATTGTTGCAATATGGAGGCCAGGTGCCATACAGTCAAGTGGGTCATGGTGATCCCCAAATGATGCATTGGAATTGCCTTCTATTTGTCTCTCCATCTCTGTACTTAAACCTGATTTCAATTTCAATCTGGTGACCAGGATTTGGTTTCTGTGGACTTTTCTGGGCTCAGAGCAGGGATTTGACTGACTTAACCCCATCTCCCATCCATTAGCGATAATGGCCCGTGGCAGTGTCCTAGGTTTGTCTGATGCCTTAGAACATTTAATCCGCACAACGTGATTTTGAGGGAGGCAGGAGGTTTCACCCAATGACGCCTGTTTAGCACCAGCAAGTCTGTTCATGATCCGAAATGCAGCTGAAAAAATAAATATAATTAAAAAGATAACTCAGGCCAGCGTTGCGGAGACTGTTTCACATGGGCGCATAATGAATGCTAAGCTCAGTGCAGCAGCGCCAAAAAGCAAAATAAATTCTTGGAGTTGGTCTGTTTCCTGCCTGCAATACATTTGCTTGTTCCAAACAAATATATTTGTCAATACAACACAATTAGGAAGGCTGAGCCAATCAGACCATCAAATATCCAGAGAAGCAGAACGTGGCTTCCATACGCCCTGCTAGATGGAGCCAAGGTCTGAGCATATTATGACCAAATCAATTATAGCCCAGGCAAGCCTCGCATTCCCCGCCAGGACAGGCTTTCTCATCTCGCCTGGTTCCTGAGAGGGTTCAACCTCTTTTTTCTTCTTTCTCAATGTTCCTCATAACCCTTGAGGCAGGCCTTCCCCCAACCCCCCCCCCCCAATCTTTGAAGTTAATTTGCTTTCTTTTTTTGCTAACAGCTAGAAACAATTGCTGACATATACAGTTTTTAGAAGGAGAGCCTGCCGAAATGGGACTAATAATTAGTTTTGTTGAGAATAGCTACCATTTCTTCCATAGATGCCAGGCTTTTGACATTCATGGTTTTTCCCAATCCTTGCAACAATCCTGGGATAGGCATTACTAGTTCCATTTTATATATAAGGAAACTGAGGCTCCCAGAGGCCAAATGGCTTGCCAAAGTCCTCTTCACTAGTGAGTGGCTGAGCTGAGATTCAAACTCTGGTCTCTGATGCCAGGGCTTGTATTAGGACTGTAGATGTCAAGAGACATAGAACTCAGCTCAATTTGGCTTTAAACAATAATGGGAATTAAATGGACTTCGTGACTTGATGGCCCTGAGGTGAGCTCCAGGCCAGGTTTAATCCAGCCACTTCAGTAATGGCCCCGAGAACCTAGTTTCTCTTTGCTCTGGCAACCTTCATTGTCAGGCTCCATGCTGCTGGGTTTGCACCCACCACTCTGGGCTCCTCCCTCGTGAAAGGAAATAGCTGCTATATCCTTTAAATCTTCAAGCCACATCAGCATGGGGAAGGAAGAACTTCCCCTCTAGGGGCTCCCGTGGAAAGAGAAATGAATTTCTCCTCTCAAAGTCTTGGTATCCCGTTTGCTTGGCTTGAGTTAGGAGCCCATCCCTGAACTAACCTAATACCTAACCAACTGGCCTGAGGCACGGCACTGGCTGAACAGAACTGACACCACCCGCAATGACCCAGTTCACCCTGTGCCAGTCAAAGTGGCCTCCTCGGACGGCGGCATTGGCATGCTTGGGGAGCCGTCTGGAAACACAGAAACTTGGGACCTACCCCTGAGATCCTCAATTGGAATCTGCATTTTAACAAGATCTTTAAACCTTTACCGAGGTTTAGCAAATTTGAGCGGCACTAATTTAGCAGAGTGGTATGGCAGGGAGGACAGTGTTTTTGTGTCACATCGGTGGGGTTCCATGGCTCACTAGCTGGGTGAGATGGGGCACGGCGGAATACTGCCACTCTTGCAAAACTGTTGGGAAGGTAAAGGAAATAACTTTTGTAGAGTGGCTGGCATGCGGTGAGTGCTTAATAAACATAGGTTCCTTTCTACCCATCCCAAATGTTTATGAATGAGCAACCCGACCCAGAGAGGTCGCTGCTTGCCCAGGAAATGGGCAAGGAAATGGACCTCGGGTGCCCTGAGCCCTAACCTGGGGCTTTGCTTTCCTGAGTACACCAGAGATTCTCAGCCCTGGCTGCACATTAGAATCAGCTGGAGAGTTTAAAATATCTCGAGGCCCAGGTATCACCCCAAATCAACTTAGAAATTCTTGAGGGTAGACCCAGGCATCAGTAGTAATATTTAATTCCTGCGGGCAGTTCGTATGGGCAGCCAAGGGAGAGAACCAATGCCTTCCATTTCCCTGCCTCCTAAACTAATTTGACTGTAAGAAGGCTCAGCTTGGAACTCTTCTGGGTGGCTAGCTGTGAACCCAGTGCTGGGTGAGGGTTTTTGCCTTTGAACACTGGGCATGTGCTCTGCTTTGGCTTTATGAAGGAATGTGGAGGAATTTGGTTCTCGTTTGTACTTCTCTGACGTTCGGTGAAGCTTCAGCTTTTGAGCCAGGGAGACGGTGGGCTTGAACCCACGGCCTTGGTGCCAGGGATTCAGTGGGGATTCAGTAGGGAGCAAGAACCGTCTTTGCACCTGAGCGAGAAGGAATAGACCAGAAATTCTATACTTTTGTGTGTTACGGATCCCTTGGCATCTGGTGAAGCTTCTCAGGAAGTCTTTTTATTTTACAGAATAGGGCTAAGGAAAGCAATTGTTTTGAAATACAATTATCAAAACAGTAAAAAAGAAAATTACAATTTGGAATATATGTGCTTCCTTATTAACATTAAATCATAGTATCTTGGGGCGCCTGGGTGGCTCAGCTGGTTAAGTGTCTGCCTTCGGCTCAGGTCATGATCTCGGGGTCCTGGGATCGAGCCCCGCGTGCGGCTCCCTGCTCCATGGGGAGTCTGCTTCTCCCTCTCCCTCTGTGCACTCTTGCTCTCTCTCAAGTAAATAAATAAAATCTTAAAATAATAATAAGAATGTCTAGCAGTGAGTTTATTAACTCCTGGAAATTTGAAGTGTGATGAACATACCGAATATTTTACTATCTCTGCAACAACTGTCCTGTGACATAGAAGCATTTGTGATTTCTGTTGGTGACAATGTTGCAGGCACTGCTAATCCTACTGGGGGTTCTTGGTTAGAACGCTGAATTGTGGTTAGAGGTCCGTGAAAATAATGATCTGATTTTTTTCCACCCGGCATCCGTGACCCCTGAAATCTCTCCACGCACTCCTTGGGTTCTGTGGCCCCCATGCTAAGGACCTGGGGACAGAGAAACGGGCTTCGGGCAAGGTGCTGGCTGCAGTGGTGCGGAGGAAGGTGAGTGCCTGGCCCAGCACAGCGTCTCCTTCAGAACATCCAGCCTGTTTTTCCTGTAATGTCCCGGATGCTGAGGCCCCAGCGCAGACGTGTGGGCCCGGGAGTTCAGGGTGTGTAGGGCAGAGCTTCAGAGAGAAGCATGCCAGCACTCTCATCCCTGGTGTCCTCCTCACGGCTTCCATAACCCATGCATGCTGCTTTATGTCTTTGGACTTCTTGTTTTCTTAATCTATGAAATGGGGGTCCTCATACTCACTTCAAGGGTTTCTGTGATAACGAATCAAAAAGGCACAGCAGCAGGGGACCTCCTAGTTAAGTGTGCTGGCCCTGTGACCTAGGACAGGCCCCTGACCTCTCTGGGCCTTGCTTTCTACATCTGTAAAATAGGCTGCCACGAAGTACCTGCCTTAATGTGAGCATATCATGCATGGTGACAAGGGAGCATTTAATGACCTTGACCTTTAAGGCCATTAGAGTGGGGCCTGGCACACACACAGCCCCCCCATACACGGTGGCTGTTGAGCTGAGGGCCTCAGACATCCTGTGGGATGCTAAGCTCAGCGGCTTTGGAGCCTGCTTCTTCAGACAGGCTTCTTGGCTCGTTTCCTTGGCTAGACCACACAGGCGGCTGGCTGCCAGTCACAGGGGCAGCCTTGGAGGATGCTTGGTGACCTCAACTTCTCAGGCACACCAGCCTGTCCCTGAGGTGGGAAGGAATTGGATCGGAACCTTTCGGGGAGATGGCGAGCCAGTGCAGATGGGCCGGCCTGCCAGCGGCTGGCCCCCACACTGTCAGGCCGGGTTCCTCGGGACTCTGGTGTCTCCCCAAGGCTTATTCCGGACTCAGCTAGGCCGTAGGCACACCTGGAGCCCTGGGCCAGCCAGACCTCAGCCAGCGGGGCCTGGGGCCTCGTTTTCTTAGGAAAGGACTCAGCGGCAGGCCTTTCCGTCGGTGACTCTCTGCGTGGAGTCTCTTATTCTGTTTCTTTCTCTGTTTCTGTGAATGATACTGTGCCTTGTTTCCATTTCTCTCTCTCTCTTTCTCTCGGTCTCTTTACCTGCCTGTCTCTGTCTCCACCTCTACATTTATCTGTTTCTTGCACCTGCCTGCCTTGCTCCCACCTTCCCTCCCTCCCTCTCCTTCTCTCTGTTTCTGTCTCTCCCTCTGTCCCGCTATCAGTGTCTCCGTCTCTGTTCCTTTCTCTCCAGTTCCTGTCCGCCATGCTTGCATCTTGAGCATCTCATAAACCCCACAGCCCTCTGGGGCACCCATGTTGACCCCACTCATTTGCCATGGTGACCTGTGTGACTGTGGAGGGTAAAGGCATCCTAAAGTTTCCATTCCCCCAACTCCAGAGGCAGTGCCCCAGGAGGGGGAAGTGGCACAGAGCATGGGTGTGCCCGGGGCTTGTGAGTGTGCCATAAATCTTCGTGGCTGGAAGTGGAGGACAAGGGGCGCCTGGGTGTCTCGGTTGGTTGAGCGTCTGCCTTTGGCTCAGGTCCTGATCCCAGGGTCCTGGGATTGAGCCCCACATTGGGCTCCCTGCTCAGCGGGGGAGTCTGTTTCTCCCTCTGCCTCTGCACCTCCCACCCCCTTGTGTGCACACGCTCTCAAATAAATGAATAAAATCTTAAAAAAAAAATAAAGTGGAGGACAAGACCCTGTTTGCACTACCTTGGAATCACCAGTAACTAGCACTGCTGTGGAGGGGAGGGTCAGGAACTTAATTTACACGAGTAAGTGATAGAATGAGAGAGCGCACTCTGGTTATCTTCCAAAAATACAATTTACGCACGACGATTTTTCGCCATTGGTACTTCTTTATAGTTTTAGATGATGATATCCATAGGTAATTCTTTAAATAGTTCATTCTTATTTGCTTTTTAAAATTCTAATTCTCCTACCACCACCCCGCACCCTCATATTCCAGAATATTCCAGAATGTTTCTTCCTGCTCACTCCTATTCCTTCTTGCCATTTCCTCTTGGGCGTCCTGTTCTCCGGGAAGCTTCCCTGACTGCCATTCTCCCACAGTAAGCCGTGCCCGCGTGTATTGTACCCTCCTCTGTGGACCTGTCCCTTTTCCCCACTGGGCTGTATGTTGCTGGAGAGAGGGGAGGAAGGCTCTCTTTGCTGGGTGCTGGGCCGCCAGGTCCCAAATGCATCCGGAGCACAGGAGTGAGGGAGGGGTGGCCGGGGAGTGCCCAGTAGCCCCGCTGTACTCAGCCCTATCTCTAGGTTGGAGCTGTTAAAAGACAATCCTGTCCAAGAGCGAGAAGACCACACAGAGTGTAGGCAGAGGCCAGTCTGGGGAGCTCCCCCAGGAACGCCAAGCTGGCTGTCGCCTGCACAATACTTACCTGGCCTTCAACTCCCACTTCTGACATGTTGGTTCTCAGCCAGGCTGAGCCCCGGGCAAAAAAATAACTACCTGTTCAGACCAGTGGTTCCACCCCGCCCACCCCCCCCAACCCCTGCAATATTTTTTTCAAGAGGAGGAGGTGAAATGAATTAATTATGAGCCATGTGTGCTCATAGGCATGCATTCTGTCGCTGGAGCACCCGTTCTTAAAATATGCAGTCCCAGTTGCAAATGAAACTCTCCCATCCTCCCCCCTACAACGCCCCCCGCCCCCCCCCCCCCCCCCCCCGTGCTCCAGAGGGTTTTCATAACAGCGCCTTTGTGGGCTCCCTTGAATGTCTGCCATGCCAGGGAGGCCACACATTCCTCCGGCGGCCTCGCTGGGCTTTGAGGAAATCTGCTGGCAGAGGCCCCACTTTGCAGGAGGTGGGAGGGCATGTCGGAAACGCTGCTCTTAATCTGCCCATCTCCTCTCCAGCCCCAGCAGCCCAGGGAGGGGGGCTGAGATGAAGCCACATGCAGCAAGCAGGAGATTAAGACTGCTATTTTGTTGCTGCCCCCGCCGGAGTCTCCTGTAACATGGGCATTAACCAGCTGGGGGCGGGGGTGGGGGGTGGGGGGGGTGCAGGGCCAGCGGAGGAGGGCCGGCGCCACCGCCTGGCAGCCCACCATGTCCCTGCCGGGAAGCACGCGTCGGCCGCCGTGGCAGATGATCCTCGATGGTGGGCTGGAGACGTGTGCTTCATACAGCGGCTCGAGTGTGGACGGCTCACGTTCAGGTGTATGAAGGGTTCCTGTGAGGATAGGGCAGCAGCTAACATTGACTCTGCACTTGCGGCCTTCTCACCGCTCAACCAGGCATCTTTCACCTGTTACTCGAATTAATCCTCGCGGTAGGTCTGGGCTGTAGGTGCTGTTCTGATTCTCACTTTTCCGGAGTAGGAAATGGAGCCTCATGGGGAATGTGCAAAAGGTCTCCCGATGGTCAGCCGTGGAGGTGGGATTTCAACTTGTGTGATGTGACTTGAACGCATACCCCTTGGCCCCCTGGTCCTTCGAGGGAGCGTAGGTGACCACAGAGTCTGCTGTTTAGAGGAAAGCATGGGAGCGTCTTCAGTCTGACGTAGGAACTGCCCACCTTGCAGCTCTGCAGCTTCCTACCTGGGTCTCCTCGGGGGGCAGGGGGTCCCTTCACCCCTCAGAGTCTGCATGTCCTCATCTGTGACACTGAGACCATCACCCCTGCCCTGCAGGGCTGCCATCAGGATGAGAGGACACAACATGTAGAAGGGGTCTGGTGTGGGCTGAATTGTGTGCCCCCCAAAAGATAGGTGGAAGCCCTCACCCTGCCCCCACCCTGCCCAGTTGCTCAGAATGGGATCTTGTTTGGAAATAGGGTTGCTGCAGATGTAATTAGTTGAGGTCATATGGAGTCGCTGGGCCCTTAATCCACTATGACTGGTGTCCTTACTAAAGGAGGTCGTTTAGACACAGAGACAGACACACACGGCACAGACAAGGAAGATGGCCATGTGCAGACGGAGGCAGAACCATGCTGCCACAGGCCGAGGAAGGCCGAGGATTGCTGACAGCTGCCTCAGCAGGGAGAGGCAAGGAAGGGCTCTTGCCCGGAGCCTGCGGAGGGACCAGGGCTCAGCCAGACACCTCCACTTGGGATTTCTAGCTTCCAGAATTGTGTTAAGCCACCGGGTTTTGGTCCTTTGTCATGGCGGTGACAGAAAGGAATATAGGCCTCCTCATAGCAGATGCCCTCTCCAGGCTGCCCTGGAAATCACCTGCAGCCGGCTGTGCACCACGCAGCTCCTAGCTCAAGCGCCCGAGTCTCTCGGCCTGCAGGCTTTCCCTGAACGCAGGAGCGAAGCCCAGCTGGGCACGGAGCCGGCTGCAAGCACCCAGGAATGATGCCCCTGGAAGCAGCCTGTAGCCAGTGAGGGGCGGGAGCTGATGGGTAAACACCCCAGCATCCTCACCCCTGGATGGGACAGTTCTGAGCATGTGCCACTCAGTGTCTCCCAGGTGTCCAGTGGGATTGAGGCCAGGTTCCCAGAGCGGTAACCCAGTTATTAATGCATGCTTTCATGGCCTCCTGTCCCTCCCCCCTTCTTACTCTCTCCCTGGTGCTTCCTGGGACCAGCTCCTTGTGTCCAAAGCCTCATCTCAAGTCTGCACTTGGGCAGACCCAAGAGAAGGATAGGCGTGGAATGATACTCAAATGGCAACTGCTTTCTCCTCCAGATCACGGACGGAGGTCAGATGTTGGCATTAAGTTAAATGGACCAGTAGCTAGTCCTCTACCAGATGAGGAACTTTGAAGGACCTCAAAGACTGGTCCAGTATCTCAGGGTGAAGATGATGTGGATGACAATGAAGATGGAGAAAATAGTGTTAATCAGAATTCTTGGGCACAGGCCTGGGGAAGGCAGCCAGTCTGATGGAAATGCTCCCATAAAATAATAGTGAAGAGTAGGCTGCTACTCCCCAGGGGCCACTGGGTCGGGGGTGGGGAGGGTCTGTGTTAAGAGCCCGAGCTCTTGGAAGGTGGCAGGGGGGAGGGCTGAGATGCTGAGGGCTCCATCCTCCCCATAGGGATTCTTCTTCAAGTCTTCCCCCAAATTATTAAACCATGAAATCATTGCATGTGCCAGGATTTCTTGTGAAATGAGTGGCAGGGCCAGGGTCTGAGTACAATCCAAACTGAGCCGGCACAGTAGACTCAGGAGAGTCTCAGAAATGAGATGGTCAAGCTGCTGGGATTGTGGAGAGGGGCCTGGAGCCACACGGGCTGGGATATGGGGGTCTAAGCCAAGTCTACCCAAATCCCAAGAGACAGAGTAGCATGGAGCAGACTTGGTCACGTGTGGCTGCCCATCCTCCAAGGACCCTCTCCCTACCTTTCAGGTAATCTCGCCCACTTTCAGTCCTGCATTAAAGACTGAATACACATTGCTAGATTCCCTTGCCTCCTGCAACATAACCTGCAAAGTTCTGTAAATTCGAGGCATCCCTGGGAGCCTACTGTTTAGAACTGAGTACCCTGAGGAGCTCACAAAGGGAATGGCACAAAAGGGAACCTGATCTTTTGGCAAGATGGTGGCCCAGGAATTCTGCCCTCCAGGGGCAGAGGCTTGGTGCTCCTGGCTCCGGTTCTGTCTCTCTGAGGAGCTTCCCGCAATGACCAGAGAGCCTTGTTTTCTCAAGGGAAGTCCCCGCAGTGTGTGGCCAGTCTGTGTCCTTCCTGCAGAGCTTCTGCGTGGCCTTCCACAGCCCTCCCAGAGATTAGGCAAACTCCCTGACTCCTTGAACGAATTTTGTCCTGCAAACCCAAGTGGATTCTGTTATTGCCCCTAACAACCCCATCTGATACAGGCCTGAGCGACCTCTGGGTTTCAACAATACCAGCTGACCTTTCCTGGGCCATGCTGAGTGGTGACCACCTACCTTATTTTGTGTATAAGACCCCAGATGAAAACTACCTTCCCTGTTGAGCTTTCCTTTCCCCTGCCCTCAAGACAGACCCCTACTGCTCCAAGTAAAAGAAGCCTGTGTCTTGAGCTTAGTGCTTCAATTACTGGAAGGAGCAAAGTTGGAAGTCGGGAGGGGGTTGTTCCTCCAGAATCTTCTTGTTTCCTACATTTAGTTGAGTGGAAATTATATAAAATTAAGTCCTGCTCTCCAATGTGAATCTCTCCTACCCACTACACCAGAAATAGGCCATCATCAATACTCCGGTGGTCGCTGTAGAGTGAGCTCAGAAGTAATTGCATTTGAGCTCGTTCCGAAGCCAATGGTACCGCAGACACATTGAAGGTGATGTCAACTTTTCGATCTACCAGCGATTTAATAACAGCCTGCAGAGAATAAACAAAAAGGAATAATAGCTACCAGATGTTGAACGCTCACTACCTGCCAGGTGCTACACTCCCGCTCTCTTTCATTTATTAGCAGGTGGGTACTATTATTAATCGCTTTGGTTTACAGAGGAGGCAACAAAGGCCTACAGAGGGGGTGCGGTTTCCCCGGGGCCACCCAGGTGGGAGGTGGCAGAACCCGAAGTGGGAGTCCGGAGCCTTGCTCTTGACCGTCGTTCTGGAACACCTCCCAAGAACTACCACCTTAAATCCTCCGATTGATTTTAAGTCACGTCTTGATTTTCAAAATGTTACAAATTGAAGAAGCACGTGTCTTAGAGGCGAGGAAATATGAAAGCACTCAGCTAGCGAAAGAGCCCGGGGAAGGTCTCCGTAACTCACCACTGCCTCCCCCGCCTCCTTCCCAGGAGGCAGGATGCAAAAATGGGATGTCTCAGGGCTGATGGCTCAGCAGGGCCGAATCTGTCTCTGCCTCCATTTCCCTCTGAGGCTCCCATTCATTTGGACAACGGTGACTCTGGTGATACAGCCCGGAACTGTGACTCTTGACTGGGCTGGACCCTGCCACTCAGTCTGGAACTTTTCCTTGGGTGATGCTGTCCCCGGGTTCTGTGCTGCATCTAAAACCCCAGAAAGCCTCGTCAAGGGGCTGAATCACGCTCCCCTTCTCTTTTAATTATTCAGGAACTGACACGCTGACTGGGAATACATCACTCAGAGTACATGGCTGGTAAGATTAAATATTAGAGGAAACTCTTTTAATTAATTTTTAATGCGTTCTTTAGAACAATTCTTCATACCTAACCACACACTGAAACCAAGTACTTAAAAGAGAAATTAATATTCAGGATTTCAAGGGGCTTTTAAGTCTGGACAGCCCCTCTATTTTGGTTATCTCTGAGCTACACATCAGGATGTATAAAGGGAGGACATCCGTGGTTTGGAAGTAGGAGGACCACATGTCCTGCTTTTATTGGACAGTCTCAGTGTATGCCTGTTGTCTCAATGTACTCACTAATAGTGCCCCCTTTTATTTCCCAAAGTGTTCCAGTTTGGATGCTAAATTATATGATCACCCCACATAAAGGCCACCACCCTCCATTCCCTTGCAAGTGACAGACATCACTAGTCGATCACAGCATTCTTTCTGTGCTGATTTCATGTGCATTCTCCAAGGTATTCTCAATACAGTTCTCCAGGCAACCACTCCAAGTGATTAAAATTGGCATCAAGATGAACCCTATTTTTTTTTTTTTTGGCTGAGAAAGCAGTTTATATCAAATCCTTATATTTTAATTTCATCTTTATCTTTTTTTAAAAAAAGATTTTATTTATTTGAGAGAGAGAGAGCACACAAGCAGAGGCGTGGGGTGGAGGGAGAGGGAAAAGCAGACTCCGCGGAGCAGGGAGCCCATTGCCAGACTCGATCCCAGGGCCCTGGGATCATGATCTGAGCCGAAGGCAGATGTTTAACTGACTGAACCACCCAGGTTCCCTGACAATTGCTTCTTTAAACATTTGCTCACAGTTTTGCAGTTTCAGCAGGACTTGATGGGGCAGCTTAATTGGTTCTTCGCAGAGCGTTCTCTCAGACAACCGATATGTTGCAGGCTGTCAGCTGCAGGACCAGCTGGGGCTTGAGCTCCAGTTCAGGTCTCTTTCCTGTGGCCTCTCCCCATGGCTGCTTGGGCTTCCTCACAGCGTGGTGGCGAGGCTTCAAAAGGGAGGAAGTGGCCGATGCTGGTCCTCTTCAAGATTTGACCAGGACTGGCATGTCCTCACTTCTTCTGTATGGTATTGGTGAAAGGCGTCACAGGCCCAGCCCGATTCAGGGGCTGAAGGAAACAGACCCCACTTCTCCGTGGGGGGAATGACCACGAATTTTAATTCAGCCATGCTCCTTCACATGATCTCATCTTGAGAAGTGTCATGGACAGACCCATGAGTTTTCTCACTTTACATGTGGGGAAACCGAGTCTCAGAGGGCTGGTGTGGCCGGCTTGTCATAGAGAGCTAGTCAGTCAGCTGTGGACTGGGAGCAGAAGGAAGGCTGGTGGCAAGCCTTGAAGAGTTCCTGTGGTTTCCTTGGAAGCAGCTTAGTGAGAACCAAACCGGACGGAGTCTGAGAATGTCCCTTGGAGGAGGACACATTTCCTGGTGGCTCCACCCTGACGTGGTCCCTTGCTGTGTTAGACACATTAATTGTGCCAGGTTCCTGCAGGGCCCTGGAGGCTCTGTCACTTCCTCAGGCATCAAATATTTATTGAGCATCACCAGGGGCCAGACCCTGTACTCGGCCCAGGGGAAGGCGAGGTGAATGAGACAGCAGTGGCTCTGGGGACCTCACAGGGGAGACGACAGGGACTTAACTGCGTACACTGGGGGGCAGCTGCGGCTGTGAGGAGAGAGTTCAGGGTGCTGTGGGTGTGCATAAGACGGCGTCCGAGGAGGTGACACTTCAGCGAAGGTCTGAAGCACAGGGATCAAATAAGGAGGCAAAGGGAGAGGTGCAGGAAGGATGTTCCAGGTAGCGCAACACCGTAATGTCATGGTGGGGGGTCGGCAAGCAACCAGAGGAAGCCGGGTGGTGGGGTCTCTGAGAGAGGATTATGGGGGGAGGAGGGGAGAGGACACGCCGGACCCAGTGGGCCAATAAAAAAATGCTCCTCGGCTTATTATTCTTGTGTGTTATTCTGAGAACAATGGGAAAGCATCTTGTTTGGGAGAGATTGTCCCAGCTGTATCTTGGAGGATGGATTAGGAGGCGGGAGTGTATGTGGGAAGAGCAGGTCTTCAGCCCCTGCTGAGAAAGGAGCCCCACACTGTGCAAGGCATGTCCATCCAAGTGACCAAGCTGGTTCTTCTGGCTGCTTCCCCCAATGGCAAGCACCCACCCCCTCCTTGGCTCACTATTTCAGTTGCAGTGATTGAGACAGAGGCTCTGCTTTGTGATGTTAGCAGGGGCTCCCCATTCCTAGCCTGGCGCCCTTGTCCACTGGGACTGAGATGCAGGCTGGGACCAGGGCGAGGGGAGTGAGAGCTCTGGGGAGTGACATTGAATGAGGCCTTTGTTCTTGGTCGGCATGGTGCCACCCTAAGTCTTGAGTGCCTGCTAACATTTTGCACCCCAATACCTCCCTTGCCTCCCTCAGACTCACATGGTATGGGCAGGAAGAGGGGAAGGGGGAAGGGGAGGCCGGCCCCTTCCTTGTAAGGCCATGGCCAGTGGTCGGCCCGGAACACTCCTCTGCACCACCCATGGGCCAGAGCAGAGTCACTGCCTCACGCAGCTGCCTGGGACGCGGCGCACGTCATCCGGACCCAGGGCTGCCGTGCCCTCTCCCGTTTTGGAGCACTGTAACTACAGAAGGGGAATTTGCCCTGAATCGCAGGGCAGATGAGAGAGGCTTTACAGCACGGGGCGTGGGCAGGGGTGGTGAGCCTCAAGGCTGCATGGGCTGGATTCAAGTCCTAGTTCTGCCAGTGCTTGGCTGAGTGGCCTTGGGCAAGATATTTAAGCTCGAAGCCTCCCCTCCTCATCTGTGAAATGAGGATTCTCAGAGTCCTTACTACACAGAGTAGTAGGAAAAGCTTATTCTGGTTATTGCATGTTGATCAGATTCCAACACACAGGCTGAGAGCGAGCCAGGAGGTCAGTTAGTGGCTGACCTCGCTGTAAACGTGAGAACACTGGGCTCTGAGAGAGACAGGGCTTGCCAAGATGACACATGCATAGAGGTTGGGGGGCTGGACCCAGCTCCAGGGGAACCCCACTTTCTTAGCAGCCCCTGTATGGAGCAGCTCTGACAAATTCCGCCTGAGGGATGAGATGCTCTGGCAGGTGGCACTCCTGCGGGAGATGAGTGGGCTTCAGGTCCCGCTTCTATATGGGTGGGGACAGACTCGGGAGGGGCTGCAAGGCACTCTTGGAGACTTCTAGTCCCTGGCTGAATTCGGAAGTAACTCTCCCTCTTCCTGCCCCCCCCACCCCCTCCCTTCTTTCTTACCCCTTCCTCCCTTTCCCCTGTTTGTCTTCCTCCGCTCCTGCCCCTCCTCCTTTCTCTTCCCTCTTCAGGATTCTCTCATTCCTGCTGCACCACCCCCCCCCACATTTGCCCTTTGTCCCTCCCTGCCATTGTTGACATGTCACTATGGAAAGTCCCCAGTTTATGCTTTAGGCAAAAAGAGCCCCGTGACTGCCAGACTGCGGCTCTCTCCTGGCCCGTTTGGAGGCCTGTCAAGTGGGTGAATGCTCCTACCTTGGGTTCAGAAAGGCCCTTTCTCCAAGCAACCCTCCCTCCTTCTCCTTGCCAGCCCTCCCCTCCCCTCCCGTTCCCTCTGTCCACCCTGTAAGGCTCTCCCAGAGCCTCGCTGGTGAGAAGTTCCTGTAGGAAAACTCAGGATGTTGGAGAACCGGGGGATTTCATACAGAGCAGCGTGAGGCTCTATCCTAGACCCGCTTCATGTTCTTTGTGTGAGTGAATATTGTACATTCTCCTTGGCCTTTGCTCTGCCGACAGTCTCTGGGGGAACGAGCCTGGTTTCAGTGGGAAGATCTCCCTCCCTCCTTCCCTCCCTTTCCCTCCCTTCCTCTCCCTGCCAGCCCTCCCTCCGTTCTCTTCTTACTTCTTCCCAGACCTGCTTGCTTGCCTGTAGTTTTCTATTTTCCCTTCCTTTCAAAAAATACCAAAACAGTAGCAAACACATGCACTGTACTAAGCACCTTGAATGTATTAACACATCTAACCTTCCTAAGAAATCCTAGAAAGTGGGTTCTATTAATATGCCCATTTTATGGATGAAGAAACGGAGGCCCAGGAAGCTTAGGTCACTTGCCAGGAGTCACAGAGCTGGCATTTGAGCCCGGGCTGGCTATCTTTCCTCCCAACCCCCTGCCTGCACCGAAGGATGCCGCCTTCCATCCGTGGTCAAGAAGCAGAACGTGCCCTTCTGCCTTTCTCCTCCTCATGCCCCCTCCCTGCAGTGTCTCCCTGTGGCATCTTCACATGATAACGATTTGTGGCCCCACCTCCTTGCTGCCCCTGCCGGACTGGATGCTCATTATGGGCCAAGGCAGGGCCAGCTGTCTTTGCATCAGCTCTCAGGGCTTTGGGCAGAGCAAGTGGCACATCTGGAGCCCGAGAAAAGAGCCAAGGGAAGCCAGCCATCCCCAAGGCCTTGAGTGATAGAGATTTCAGGTCAGAGTCAATCCCAGTGTGCTCCATAGAAGGATAAAGAGAGGAATAAAGAACTGGAGAATGATGGCGCAGGGCAGCGCTGAGGGCAGGCGGCTATTCCCCAGTGTGGCTAGTAAGCCTTTGAAACGTGGCTCGTCCAAACGGAGATGCAAGTTGGGAATACACACTGATTTCAAAGTCTTGGCAGGAAAAAGAATGTAAAATAACTCGAAGTCATTAATACCTTTTTGTACTGATTGTATGTCGAAGAACATCTTGGATATACTGGGTTAAATAAAATATATTAAAATGAATTCCAGCTATTTCTTTTTCCTTTTTATTTATGGCTGCTAGAAAATTAAATATTATGTGCATGGCTTGCATCTGTGGCTTGTTATATTTCCATGGGATGAC
This sequence comes from Zalophus californianus, assembly GCF_009762305.2. NCBI lineage: Eukaryota > Metazoa > Chordata > Mammalia > Carnivora > Otariidae > Zalophus > Zalophus californianus. The sequence goes on along the minus strand of NC_045595.1, from coordinate 39,189,474 downwards.
AGGCACCTAGGGTGTTTTGGGCTGCAAGAAGCAAAAAGCTTGACTCAAGTGCTTTAACTAATAAAGAGTTAATTATTTCATAAAAACAGAAGTCTGGAGGTAAGGTGGTGTTGAGTTGGTTAATTTAGCAGCAATACCCTGGTTCTTTCCATCTTTTTGCTTTGCCACCCTCAGCATGTTGATTTCCTCTCCCCCATGGTCACAAAGTAGCTGCCACGGCTCCAGGAAGCTTACATAGACATGACAACAGCCTGTGGAAGAGAGAGGGGTGGGGCTCTTCCTGTGCATTTCTTTCTGTTTATCTGATACCCATCAGCAGACTTGCCCTGTCACATCTCATCGGCCTGAATCGAATCAAAGGCTCATGGTTAAAATGATCCTTGGCAAGGGGATGGAACCACCAGTGAATAGTTTTGTTTGTTTTTTTTTAAGATTTTTAAATTTATTTATTTGAGAGAGAGGGAGAAACTCAAGTGGGTGGAGGGGCAGAGAGAGAGAGGGAGAAGTAGAATCCCCACTGAGCAGGGAGCCCGATGTAGGGCTCCATCCTAGGACCCAGGGATCATGACCTGAGCCGAAGGCAGACACTTAACCCACCGAGGCTTCCAGGCGTCCCCACCAATGAATAGTTTAGAGAAATCATCCCCCACTCCTTCCTGCTGGGGCTCCAGATCTGTGCCAGTGAACACTTGCCTTTCAGGAGGAAGGGAAATACCTAAACATGGTGCCTGTGAACTAGGGAAAGGTGGGGCTGGATTTGGTATAGCCATCAATAGTATCTTCTCCACCAGAGATGTTTCAGGCGTTATCTCATGGCCTCTGCCAGGCTGAATGTCTCTTTTTGAGGCAGCAATGGGTACTCTTATATTATATGGTGTTGATATAGATGACCGTAGGGCACTGGGGACATAAGCAATACATATTTGGACTTTGTCCCTAGTTCCTGGAACACAGCTCCTAAAATCCTTGGAATCCCCAGGGTGATGAGTATCTTTCGTATGCTGATGAGATGACAGGTGGTTGGGACCCCTAAGTACCTGCAGGATGGGGGCTGGTCTCCAGAAAGACCAAGGCATGAGTAGAGGATTGGAATTCTCAGCCACACCCCCAACCTCCAGGGAGGGAAATGGGCTGGAAAGTGTGTTCAGCCGCCAACAATTTAATCAACCATGCCTACATAATGGAACTTCCCTAAAAACCCCTAAATGATAGGGTTTGAAGAGCTCCCCCATTGGTGAATACATCGAGATGACAGAATGGTGGCACCCGGAGAGGGTGTGGAAGGTCTGAGCACACCCCACACCCCCATACCTTGCCCTGTGCACCTCCACCATCTGGCTGTTCCTGAGTTGTATCCTTTTTGATAAAGCCAGTATTAGTCAATAAAGCACTTTTTTGAGCTCTTAAAGTCGTTCTAGTGAGTTATCAAACTAAGGGGGGGTTATGGGAACCCCTTGAATTTGCAGCCAGCCAGTGAGAAGCCCCAGTGACAACCTGGGCCTTGCGAATGGCATCTGAAGGGGGGTGGGCACAGTCCGTGGGACCCTGCCTTAACTTGTGGGATTGGACATTAACTTCAGGTATTTGGTATCAGAGTTGAATTGGATCGTAGGACACCCAGCTGGTATTGGAGAGGCGGGGAAGTGGTATTGGAAAAGACACTGCACATTTGGTGACAGAACGTTGTGAATAAAAACAGCACAGAACACTTATCTCTCTTTGTCCAGCATCTTTTCCTTTTTGAAAAGGAAGAAGTCTTTGTTGTTCCTGGCAGGGCTAGTCAATGACAGAGTCTCTGAGATGGGGACCCCAAATCGCCAGTAAGAGTCCGGGTCAGTCAAAAGAGCATGCTTATTTCCTAGAGGGGCCAGCCAGAGTCTCAGGGAAGGCTCGGAGAGCCCGGCGTGAGTCGATGGGGAGAGCCTGGGGAGAGCCTGGGTCGAGCCTGTTTCCACATCTTCCTCACGGGACACTGATTTAGGGATAATCCAGAAACCTACCCGGAATCTAGAATAGCTCCTGGCAAATATTCACTTCTCAATAAATATGTGACTACTGAGTGTCTTTCTGTTGTCCATCCTGGCAGGAGCTGAAGGCCTGGGCTAGAAACCTTACCTGATGAGCTCCCACCCCGCCCCCCACCCCCTTTGTCTCCTTGCAAGTCACAGAGTTTTCTAAGAACAAGTCAACCAAAAATGAAAATAGAGCCTGGATTTTGAGACATTTGACAGATGTTTTCTTCTCTGTGCTGGTGAAGCATTTGAGCTTCCATTTTTGTGTTTCTGCTCAGGACCAGCTAGTCTGGGGAGACGAAGGCAGACTTAAGCTCTGGGAGATTTACACACTTGGTCTCTGGAACCTGATGGCCCGGGGTTCAAATCCCCATTTTGCCACTTGCTAGCTGGGGGCCTCTGGGCAGTTTTGCTCAGCCTCCTCGTGCCTTAGTCTCTTCTATAAAACAGGGATGATGGCAAAGGTGCCTGTCTCACAAGGAGATGGGGAGAATTCAATGAGTCACTAAGTATCCCAGGCCCAGCACATTGTCTGGCCGCCCTGAGGCTCTGTGTTAGATCTGCGACCTTAGATACACCCCATAACCTTTGCCACGTGTCTGGGGATCTGGCCTCAGGGACCGTGATAAGGGTCTGATGAGGTCGTGCAAGAAAAGCCAGTGGCACGTAGTGCGCGCTGGGACAAAGGTGGGAGAGTGGCAACATCACCGATGTGGGCACGCCGGGGTCCCAGGGCAGCAGATCCACTTCCTCACACTCTTACTTGAGCACAGCAGCCTGGTCCCCCGTCCCACTCACTTCCTGTCCCTCTCAGACAATGAGCCACTGGCTTCCAGGGCCCTGGCTCCGTGGTCACGTGACAGCGTGCCATTAAAACTCTCTTTGCGTCGCTGCAACGCAGTGAGAGACGATTGGGCTAGGTTCGGGGGGGGCTGTGGGGGCAAGCACCGATTTTTGAAAGGAAAACGAAACAGAGTGCTTTTATTCCCCGTTGGATGAAAAAAATACTTCCAAGTTCTCTGATGTCAAATCATTTCCTCACTTTCTCCCTCAGCAATTTGCCAGAGACCCTGGCAATGAACCTGTCTGCACGGCTAATTGTTCTCCTGTTTGACTTGCATTTCAACTGTGGCTGCGTCAAGAGGAAGCGAATTGATCTGGGAGGCTTTGTGCTTTTCTGGCTTAGAGCATCTGCTTTGGGTGAAGAGAGCAGAGTCGCATTCAGTCAAGGGTCCCCCTTGGAGACTCAGAGGTGGAGAAGGAAATGCCCTGTGGACCGGCCCTTTGGGGGAAGTGGGAGCAGCTGCTTCCCTGGAGACTTTGCAGCCCCCCCCCACCCCCTCCGCTTGACCCTCAGTGTAGGAGAGGTGGGCACTGTTTCTGCCGCCAGAGAACCAGGAGATGGGAGATTGTGACTGGGAGGCAGTTCCGGCTGTGTTCCCTTGGCCAAATTGCTTTCCCGCTCTGGTTTCCACATCTGCTAGAAAAAGTTATGAGAAAGCACCCAAAACTTGGCAAGAAGGCAAAAGGATGACGATGTGTCCCTTGAGTGCCACACCAGGGCTCTGGCCGACAGGCCTGGCCTCGGGTTATCTAATTCTTCAGGGCACAGGCCAAATCTGGCTGTCGCCTGTTTTTGTAAATAAATTTCTATCAGAACACGGCCACGCCCATTCGTTTGTGTATGGTCTTTGCCGCTGGCACTTTATAACCAGGCAGAGTCCAGTAGTTGCAACAGAGACCAGATGGCCCACAAAGCTGAAAATTATTTACGGTCTGTCCTTTTATAGAGGTTTACTGACCCCTGCTCTAGGGGAATGGAGCGTTCTTTGATTTACTATTTACTACTGATTCGGGCCCAGACTCTGGAAAGTGTGATGCTAATTTGTGGAAGATTGATAACTTGCAAATGATCTTGGTCCAGTAGTCCCGAAAATGATTTCTGTCCAGTATAGAAGACACCCCCAAAAGCATACGATTTTATTGACCTGTAGGGTATTCATCATTTCTGTGTCTAGCTTGGCAATCTTATTCTAGCATTCTTCTGTCCTTTGCTGTATTGACTTTGGTCTCTCTCATAAGCCTTTGAGCCGGCTTTCCCAGACTGCTGGTTCCCCTATTAATAAATTAATAAATCCTTTTTTTTAAAGGTTAAAGAAATCCCCACCATGAGTTTGTTTTCTATTTGTGTGAGAGTCACGCTCTTAACTTTTTGGAAAATTGTTCTTTGACATACACAATGAGTCCTCATTGGACCAGATTGGTGGTTAACAAACAGTGCTCTCTAGGGAACCTCGGGTGTCTTTGAAGTCCCTTAGGTGGACACTAATGAGATAAAGGAGGAGAGAAGTCAGGGTCCCTTGCCTCTTTACCAACCAGAGAAGCTCCATTTATAAACCTGCCTTGCCTTGTGAGATATCAAATATAAAATTCCTTGAGAAAAAACCAAGACGTTTTGTTGCAAAAAAAGAAATATTGTAAGGGCCAGATCAGGTGATGGGGAAGTTTTCAAGTTCCTGGGAACTCCGTGCGGAGCAGACAGGGCCTAGTAGCTGCTGGGGGCTGTGCATTCCTGGGCTGGGTCTGTAACAGGCTCCTGGTCAGCCTGGGGCCGGCTGGAATGCCTGTATTTATGCTCCTTCCGAGGAGAGAGAGAGGCCTCCGGAGAGCTGGCTTGAATACCAACAATTCCCCCAGGTCTTAACAAGTGGAAAAAAACGTGTGGCTTTCCTTCCTAATTGTGTTTCTTAAGAAAACCTATCTGGAGTTGCACAAAGCATGGTTTGTGACGCCCAGTTATTGACAATTTCTCATGAGAACATTTTGGAAACCGGCAGAACTACATGCCTGCCGGAGAGCTGTGGGGCTCCCCGAGTACTGGGAGGGTGTCTAGGACCCTGTGAGCCTGCTGGAGGCGAGGTGGGGGTGGGAGGAGAGGAAACCCAGGGCACTCTGTTGTGTGTGTGTGTGTGTGTGTGTTTCCCCTTTTATTTTGGGGCTTAGTTATTAATTGCAGCTTTAGGGGAGGTGAGACATGCCAGGCTCAGTTCAGCTACTGCCTTTCTGGGAGCAGGCCTGCCTTCTCCCTGACTGGGGCTTCCTGAGAGTGGGGCCTGGATGGGATAAATTAGAGCAGCTCTTAGAATCTGAGCCATGCTTGCTGGTATTAGCTTGGATGAGCCTGTCATGTGGGTCTTTCCATTCTTGCTGGATTGATCTTTTTTTTTTTTTTTAATTGAGGTAAAATTCACATAACAGAAAATGAACGATTTCAAAATGCAGTTCTGTGGCAGTCAGCACATCCACAATGTTGTGAAACCATCACCTCTATCTAGTTGCAGAACATTCCCATGACCCTAAAAGTAAATACCCATGAAGCAGTCCTGCCCCACTTCCCCACACCCCCAGCCCCTGGTGTGTAATCTGCTTCCCCTGTCTACGGATTTAACTACTCTGGATTATTTCATGTTGATGGAATCCTACAGTATGCAACCTTTTTGGTCTGGGTTACTCTGGAGAACAGTGTTTTGGAGGATGAATCAGTACCTCATCCCTTTAGATGACTGAGTAATATTGCATTGTATGGCTTAGACCCATTTTATCCATTCATGTGAAGATGGGCCTCTACTTTGTTTCTACCTGTTGGCCATTGTGAAGAGAGCTGCCGTGTAACCCCCCCGAGTCCCTCAGCGGCTGGACTGCTCACATAGTGACAACCCCCACTGCAGAGTCTCCCTCAGGTATTTCTGGGTGTCCCCGGGGGCGTTTCGCATGACTGATGTTCTGTTCCAGGTGCCTGGTTGCAGCCTCTGTGCTCAGTGCCCTCTGTGGGCGGACAGCACCACCTGAAGCCCTGAGTCCCAGCCCGGCAAGCTCATCCTAGGAGGTGCTCTGTGCGAGGCAGGCATGGGGGGCAGGACCTGGTTCCTGCTTTCAGTGCAAGATGGAGGCCTTATGGGTTCACGAGGGCATTTCCTTCCTCCCTTTCAGCCTGCAGGTCTTCATTCCTGGGCTGGTCACTTTGCCCAGAAAGGAATCTTTTGGTCTTGGAGCGATAGACACAGGGCAACAGCTCATCCTGGTTTACCTACGACTTTCTTGGTCTTAACACTGAAAGTCCATCTTCACGGGATACCCCTTTTATCCCAGGCAAAGGGAGTCAGTTGGTCACCCAGATTTCAGCCTGGTTGGGGAGAGTCTTGTCATTCAATGTGTTGAGTTTCCCCTAATCCTCCTGTTTTGAATCTGATGGCTGAGCTTGGCCCTCCATTGTGCCCCTAAGCCCCAAATCCCGAGCCTATTTGCCCAAAGCCGGCCGGAGGCTAAGCTTCTTTTCTTCTACTGGACGGGTTGGTTATCTTGCTGCCTGGGGTTAGGGAAGGAACCTGGAAATCTAAACTCTCTTTTTAAAGACTTTTTTTTGGCCACTCCTCTTGTGTTCAGCCCCACTTGCTTTCAGGGCTCCCTAGTGCCTCCGATTCTCGATGTTTTCTGGGATTCTGGGGCCACAGATCACCTTGCTTCAAGTAGCTTTCCCCTTAGGCTTGGCTTTAGCTTTCTTGGCTCTGATACATTAGTTAGTGCTCATCCACCTGCTTTTCAGTACCCCCACCTCCCATCTCCCCATTAAAAAAATAAATCTTTTTTGGACATCCCTTGCTTGTTCTTCCCCTCTGCTCCCTTTTCCTTGCCGGCTTATCTATGACTTAAAAATTTTTCCTTTATTCTCGTGTTAGTGATTTTCAGAAAGGAGCAGAGTAAAACGTGTTTTTTTTTTTTTTTTTCTGACGTTTTCAACAGGAAGTCTCATTTCCTCAATATGTGAGGCCAGCTTGGGTTTCCATCTTGGCTCAGCCTCTCAGCTAAGTGGCCTTGGACAAGTACATTGACCTCTCTGAGCTCCATTTCCTTTAGAGCCTGGGTCTCCTTCAGAATAAGAAGAGTGGAGAGGGATAATAATAGCAAGCCGGAGACCACGTGGGCAGCCCTCAGCGTGGGCTGGGTGTGGGTGGCCTGCACAAGGAGGGTGTCTGCGGAAGCATGCTCCGGCCCCACGTCTCCCGGGGTCTTAGACCCATGTCCTTGGCCCCTTGTCTCCTCTCCCCACCTCCACCCCATAGAAACTCAGAGCCCAGTGACAGTCTGAAGGGAATGTATTATTCATCCTGCCCCCATCTTCCAAATTCATTTTTTCTGGTTCTTCAAAGCAAAAACCTTCCTCCTTCTGCCAAGGGGGTCGCCAACCCACCTTTTCCTCCAGAATCCTGGATTGGGCTCAGCATGGACACCTGGCCCCGCTTTCCAGCCTTACCTCTGCCCCACACGCGTTATTGACCCCTCGAGGCCAAAGTCAAAGCCATCTTCCCCCCAGCAAGCCTCTCCTCCGCAGAGACCTCCTCCCACACTTACGAGGCAGGGGTCACAGGGCTAAGCGTTCATGTTCTCGAGGTATCCCCCCCACCCCGGGTTTGAGTCTCAGCTCTGTGCTTACCAGCTGGGCTGCTCCAGACAAGTCGCCGCACTGCTCTGAGCCTCTCTGTTTCCTGAGTCCACTGGGGGTTAATAAGAGCATCTGACAATCACACGGAGGCTTGCTTGTTCCCGAGATGAAATGATGATGGGTAAGTAAAGAACATACAGTGGCCAGTGTATATGTGTAAATACCCAATGGAAGTTTGTCATGATGTCTGCTTCTGCCATATTTTGACTTTGATTTAGCTTAACTGTCAGGCTGTCTCTAGGGGTGGGGACTTGTCTCCTTCCTCTTTCTATGCTTTGGGGGCCGGCTCCAGTGACCCAGGAGGTAGTAATGTGCTGCACCAAGAATCTGAAGTCCTGTTTGCCTTCCATCATGGGCAGAGTAACCTTGGGCAGGTCATATCGCTTCTCTGAGTCATTGTTTTTGGAGGCAGCTGGGAGAGAAATTCCTGCTGAGGCATGCAGAAAAGAAAGTGAAAAAGAGACTGTAGCTTGTAATGTGTGTTTCTCCCTCTTCTAGTGAGTTCCTTCCCCGCCAGCTCAGCCAGAGAGCCTTGTTATCTCAGAGTTGGATGAACCTCGGGGTCCCTGAATCTCTGACTCTCAGTCTCGGCTTTACATGAGAATAAACTGGAGAGATTCCAAAAGCATTAATGCCAGGGCCTGACCTTGGATGAAAGACACTGGAATTTTGGAGGATGGGGTCCAAATGAGGTTTTTCAAAGCTCTTAGATGGTGCTGATGCTTCTGGACCGTGGCCACAACTGAGTATGGAGGTTCTCCCCAATCCTCCTGTTGCTCCCGGAAGCATCTAGGAGGCACCTTTGTGCCAGGCAGAAGGGGCTATCTCCCTTTCCAGAGCTCATCCTTTGATCTTTGGCTTGAGTTCCTCTATGGAAGCAGCACCCCTTCTCATCCAAGGCCCCTTGCATTGCTGGACAGCAGCTCTGATGATTAGCAAGTTCTTCCTTTCATTGAGCCGAAGCCAGCATCCGAGAAAGCCTGTCCCTTCGTCCTTGTTGAGTGCGGCTCAGCCCAGCCCGGGGAAGCAACCGTGCTCTGAGCTGCCCCTCATCTGAATGGCTCTGGCAGGGGTCAAATCTCAGGGGCACTCGGAGAGCAAGACTCCAAAGGCAACCTCGTGGATTTCAAATGGCCCTGGATCCAGAAGAGAGGACTTCTTCCTCTCTTATCTCAGCCTTAGTCTACTGCTGTCCAAATATGCCTCCACCAGAATTTTCTGGACAACAAGTTCCAAATATAACTCACCGAATCAGAATCTGCAGGGAAGGGTCCAGGGAAGCTGTTTATTTAATAGTTGCCCCAGGTGAGTGTTCTGATCGGGAAGCATGAGAAATATGTTCTAAGTTGATTTGGTTAGCTAGTTCTGGCTATAGAAGATTCTAGGGGACAGACTCTGAGATGGAAAAGGGCCTGGGGCTGGGTCGGGGGGGGAGGGAGCAGAAGGGGTGGGGATGAGCAGGCAGAGGCAGAGGGAATCTAGGCCCGGGTGGGCTCCCACCTGGGCCTGGGCCTCAGGCACGCGGTCTCCCTGGGACCATGCTGGTCTCTGGTTGTTGTACCAGAATCTTTCCCTCCTTATTTGCCCGAAGGGGTCCTTCCCTTTCATTCTAAGTTCTCAGGAAGATATAGGAAACAGTAAAGACCATTTATGTCTTGCTCATGCTGACAGAGTTCCGTTCTCTGAGAAAAGATTCACTATTTTAGGGGTCAGTTGCCTGTTTTTGTTTTTGTTTTGTCAACTCTTGGAACAAGAACATTCATTTTAATTAAACAATCCAGTTTTTTGCTGTGGCTGCCATAACAACATACTACAGACTGGCGGCTTCAACTACAGAAGCTTATTTCTCACAGTTGTGGAGACTCGAAGTCCGCGGTGAGGGTGTCGACAGGGTTGGTGTCTCCTGAGGCCTCCCTCCCTCTGCATCTTCAAGTGGCCTTTCCTTGGTGCGCATGAGTCCCTCATGTCTCTCTGTGTGTCCGAATTTCCTCTTCTTTCTTTATTTCTTTTTTAAAGACTTATTCATTGATTTGAGAGAGAGAGCACAAGCAGGAGGGGCAGAGGGAGAGGGAGAGAGAATCTCAAACAGACTCCACACTGAGCGTGGAAACTGTCATGGGGCTTGATCTCACCACCCTGAGATCATGAGACGCTCAACCGACTGAACCACCCAGGTGCCCCGCAAATTTCCTCTTCCTATAGGACACCAGTCATCTTGGATTAGGGCCACCCTAAGGGCCTCATTTTAACTTAATCATCCCCTTTAAGGCCTGACCTCGAAATATGTCACATTCTGAGGTACTGGGGGGCTCGGACTCCCACATATCAATTTGTGGGGACACAGCTCAGCCCATGTCATTCTTCTTGGGTTATTTAGGTGGGTGGCTGACTACAGTGTGCAAAGGAGGCCTGGGGGGAGCTCTCGTTCAACAGGAGGGGGAGGAAACCGAGAAACCAGGGCTAGAAAGCACCACCGCCTCAGGTGCCTCACTGTGGTTACCCGCCCCTTCTGCTATCCTGTTTTCAGTTCCCACAGACCCTTATTTTCTATACATTGCTGAGAGTATCCCGTTCTCACTTCAAGGGTATGTTATTTTCTCTTTCTTCGGCTGTTTTTAAGAACATTCTTCTGCTCCTTGCATCCTCTCAGTCTGAATATCCCCCCTTCATCTGCTTTGGCTTATGAGTGTCAAGGTAGAAGTCTAAGGTGTGCAGCCATCTGACTGGAAAACCTGTGCGGTGGCCACTTTTTTTTTTCCTAAGGCCCTCAGATATAGAATCTTCTAGGTCTTTGCTTTTGGCTCGGTCAGCTTCCCTGGAGAAGAAACCTGATTATCTGCATAGGGTGCTGTGCGTGTGTGTGTGCGTGTGTGTGTGCGTGTGTGTGTGTGTGTGTGTGTGTATTGGGGGTGGGTACAGGATGTTGATGAGCTAGACAGCAGGCATTCTGGAACTGAGTTGGTGGAAAAAGACTGAGCCTCACTCTTCAGTGGGCAGACATTCACAGACTCCCTGTTTTCAGTACAGCTCTTTATTCTCACCCCAAGTGGGGTCTGGTGGTCCCTAAGCCAGACTCTCTGTCATAGCTTCTCTTGAGATTAGACTTCCCATTGGCAGGTGCAGGTCTGGATACTTGCCTGGCAACGTGGGCCTAGGGAGGAGGCTGGGGCTCTAAGCTTGCATCCACTTTCAACCTACCCTCCTGTTTCAGCCCCATCCCACTTGCCCACCTCCAGAGGTACCTGGTTCTTCCCATTCTTGAACGTTCCAAGATTCTGCAGTGCATCATTTCTGCTTCTATTGGCTTCCCCTCTGCAGGCATTAGGCAGAGAGGAGAAAGCTGAGCTCCATATCCATTGTCACTTGTCTGGCCATGCTCTGTCTTCCTACACTGGGTTGATGTTTCCCACTTGCTAGTGTTCCCTTTCCTTTTTACTTCTTGCTTATGGCTTTGTCCTTCCTTCATCCTACCTTTAGTGGGTTTGGGGGCCTGAGCGAAGACCAACATCTGCATGATTAGCTGGAAGTCAACCTCCCTTCTAAACCTTAGCTCCTCATCTATAAAATGGGTCTAGTAATAGTTTCTACCTCAAAGTTGGTGGTAATTAAGTAAGGTAGTGCCTGTAGAACGCTGAACGTGGGGTCTGATACCAATATCCAATAAATACTAGGAAAATAACTAAATAAATTTATTGACCTTACCTAAGGGCCTTTGGAAATCCCTGGAAACAATGAGGTAGTTAGAACTATACCAAAGAGCATCTAGCTTAACATTCTGTCCACTAGCCTTTGGTGCTTTCCCTTTCCTCCTATTACTGAAAAAAGAAGCAAAACTTGACACTGACCCACAAAAAGAGGTCAACTAGAGAGATGCTCCTGAAACTTTGCTGTGTACACCAGTCCCCAGGGCTCTTATTAAAATGCTGATTCTGACTCCGATGCTCTGGGGTGGCCTGGGAATTTGCATTGCCGTTGGTCCTGCTGGTCTGAGGACCACACTTTGAGTAGCAAGATCCCAAATGATAGAAATGGACCCAGTTGGCCAATGGGGACACCCTCCTCTTTTGGGTGGTGACCTTTAAGTGGGGCTTTTCTCCTTCAGGACCGAAACCCAGGGGGAATAGTGTGGGTTCCTCTAAATGGCCACAAGATGTCATAATGTCATTATACGAATTCTCCCAGAAAGGTTCAAGTCTGGGTGTCAAATTACATCCCTTAAAGCAGGAAATGGAAAGTGGCAGTTATCCAATCAGTGCTGCTCAGGGACCAGCCCCAGTTAACCTCTCCTCTGGGCCCAGGACAGATGTCAGGCAAATAGCAGAATCTCTGTCTTACCCACCTTCTTCCACTCATCTGTCACGGGAGAGTCACATGGGCTCTAGGAATGAGATCTGTCCGGAGGGGACACTGGTCTTCTTAGAAACATAAAGCATAGTATTTCCATAGGGTAGTTCCCAGAACCACAGTTTGTAGGGATGCTTTGCACATACAAAGATCTTCTTGAACAAATCAGTTGGGGAGCTGCTTCCTGCTGCATCCCCATCAGAGACTTCAAGAAGCCCATTAGCATGTCAAAGGCTGTGATAAGATCTGCAGGGACCTGCCTCCTTAGCAAGTTACTGCTATGCTTCTCGAACACCCTCAAAGGAGTCAGTCCTCCCCCTTCCACGACTTCGAGTAAAACCCATAAGGCCCCACCCCCAGGGTTGCACATGTCCTGTTGGAAATGGACGTTGACTTAGCACGTTTCGGGTGCTAGGCAGGGTGGAGAAGAGTGATGAGTATGGGGTCCCCTGGTGAGAATCGTTAGCAACCTCAGAAGATGGTTTCAGAAGAACCATCAGGGAAACTAAGTCAGCTCTACCATGATTATGGCCCGGTGTACTTTCTTATTCAAATGACAGCCGTCTGTGTGTATTTAATCTCCCCAGTCATTAGATGGAACCGTATGAGCTTGCCGACAATTTTGTGTGGTTTCGCCTGGACCCAGGGTCGGCACTCTGCGGCCCGTGGGCCCGCTGGGTTCCACCTCTGTTTCTGTGAATCACGCTGTGCCAGGATCCAGCCACCCCCATTCATTCGTGTGCTGTCTGTGATTGTTCCATGCTACCCCGGCAGGGAGGCGAAGTTGCCACATAGGCCCTCCGGCCCGCAAAGGCAGAGTACATACTCTCTAGCCTTCCACAGGGAATGTTGTTGACCCCCACTGGAGGTGGCAGCTTCTGGAAGAGAACCCATAGATGAGTCATTTTTGCAGCTCTTCTGCTCCCCACCCCTGGTGTTGCACCCTGTAGACAGTAGGTGCTTAATAAAGACGGGATATGGAAAATAGCAGCGAGCCTCCTTTCTGGAGAAGGATGGTACCTGATCCTTCATCTTCTTCTCCAGACCCTCGGCTTCTGTATTGCGACTTACTCTCAGACGTCTGGCTGGCCAGGTCCTGCTGGGGCCAGCGAAGGCAGCCTCCTCTTTTTAGAGGGGGGAGAAAAAGCCTCCAGAAAGTCTTGAGGGCCTTTGGACATCAATCAGCTAGCTCTTAGAGCTGTGCGGGCGAGGATGTTTAAATGAAGCAAACATATGGATTATATTTCCATCCAAATACACAGAGGCTCTGAAATTAAGTGGGAAAGGGCCTTACAGGGTCACTCCATTGCTTGGTCGTCTCCAAAACTGTTTGGGAAAAGTTTGATATGTCTGATAAACCTCAAGTGTGGTGTGGAATTAAACTTTCTCTCCCCAGACTATGCAGTGGGCTCAGCGGGGGTGGGTTGAGGTCTACCAAATGGAACTACTCATTTGAAAGGCTTTTTGAGTCTGTCTTGGCAAACAGTTGGCAGCAGCATAGGGGGTTATATCCTGGGGGTTATATTTTTTCAGTCCCCCTTAGAGGGGCAAAATTGAAGCAAAAGTTTAATTGCCAAGAGGGCATTTTCATTTCCCTTCAGATGTATGCCTGGTATTGTTAAAAAAAAAAAAAAACTAACTGAAAAAATGTGATTACCCTCCATACATGGTCATTGTCAGGAAAATAAGAAGAGACAGATGAGCATAAAGGAGAAAGTAACCATTGGTGTGGTGTCATTTTACGGTGATGTGATGGCCAAATGGTCCTATGCTTAGATGTCTGCCAAGGGAAGGCAGAGTTGTAGGAAAAATTGGGAAGAAGTACGATCTGGCTTACAATACAAGGTACAGTTGAAGGTTGGGAAGACACGAGCGCATTCTCATGGGGGTGAGGAGCTAGAAGGGTGGGAACCTCGTTTTGATCCCATTTTTCTGTCCCTCGAATTAGTAATCCAGAGGATTCTGCCCTTAGCCCCAAACCTCTGTGCCATGCAACCACAGGGGACACCTGGAATTTGACTCTGAGTACCAGGAAAACATGAATTACTCTGACTTTTTTGTGGGCCTCTTAGACTTTCAAAATACTTGGGGGTTTTGGCAGCATTCTTGAAGGGACAGGGTTGCTGGCTCAATAGGATCATTTATTGCCTTGACCAGCAAAAGTCTCACCTGCTCCAGGGAACACAAGAAATGGGAAGCGGTAGAGGCTGCCTTGACCCACAGTTGTGCTCCTCATTGCAAGTTGTACCTGTGTTATTTTTTGGTGCACTCGGAAGACCCCACTGAATATTTGCCTCAACTTAGTCTCCAATCTGTTTTCCCCTTGCTCTCTCCTCACGTGGCAGACAGAATCCCAGATAATTCCTTTCTTTGCCTCCCTTGCAGCTATGGAGGTTGGCTACGGAGGTCCAGCCTGTGAGTGAGAATATGCTCACTCATGGTGGGGCCTCGGGGAAATCTTCCTCTTTCCTGCACAGAAGTGACTGATGATGACTTTTTCCGATGGCCAACTGGTTCCTGGCTTGGGCATGGCTGAGTCGTCACCTGGAGCTGAAGCAGCCATCTTGTGTCACAAGACAGAAGCTGGGAGGATGACCCTGAAATCATCAAAATCCATGTCGGCAGCTGTCTACCTCCAGTCTTTCTGTTATGTGAGAAAATAACCCCCTCTCTGTTTAAGCCAGTGTGAACCCAGTTTTCTATTATTTGCAGCCAAATGGCCTTTCAGCAGATGCACCGCATGACCCACTCAGCTGGGCATTGAGACAGGCACACATCACGGCCACAGTGTGGAAGCTTTGTTGTGGCAAAAATAAACTTTGCGCCATGTTACAAATTTGGTGGCTGTGTCTGGGTCTCAGCAGGGAACAGATGATACACTCAAACAGGTTAATTGAAGAGAGTTTAATAAAGGGACCATTTACAAAGGTGTCTAGAGAGTTTAGGGAAACATCAAGAGCTTGGTCAGTGCCCCAGGGCCACCAGCCCGGAGCTAGTGCACCCCTGGGCTACAGGGACAAGGGAGTAAGTGATTACCTGCAGCCAGGGAGAGCTGCCAGATGGAGAAGGGCCTGACGGCCGCGTAGTCCAAGATTGAAGGACACCGCTAACCGGTGGAGACCCAGCATGAGGATACATTCCCCAGCCTTTCCCTCCTTCCACCCTCCAGTGTCTTGACAGCCCTCACAGGAAGCCAGAGGGTAAAGGAGCCTGTGGATACACTCTTTATGGGGCAGCCTCCCAGGACATGGAGTGGGGTGGGTAGATCTAGAGGGGCAATGGGAGGTCGTCAGCTCAGGGGCCCCCTAACAAAGGGTCTGAGGTGTTCCAAGAAGCCAGGCTCCACCCGTGGAGAACCACTGCTCAGCTATCCCAAAGGTCCCTTTAACCTTTGAGGGCTCTTTGATCTATGTCTTCTTTCTAAGAAGAAGCGGTCTCCAGGTTTCTGGGCAGTGGCCCACAGCTGGGCCTCCAGCTATGACTGGCCTCCGGGTTTGGGAGGCCCTTTGTAGGAGCTGGGCAGTGGGGCTGGCTCCCAACACAATTCGGAATGTTAATTGGGCACCGGGAGTCTCCGTGGAGTATTCTGGAATCAGATTGGTTTTTAAAGTGCTGTCCCTATTTAAATGTCCTCAGGGGCTCAGACCAACTTAGTTACATACAAAGTTTTAAAAGACAAGAAAGGAAGGAGAACTCCTGACTCTGAATCAGGACCCGTGGCTAGTGCCTGGCCTTCATGTTCTCATTCCATCCATGTGACAAGACATAGCCCAACTGCGCCCAAGCAGGAGGGAAGGCTTACACGGGCAAGTGAGCAGCAGACTGATGCTGGTTTCCACAGCTACCACGTGTTCTCCTCCTGCTCACGGAGCAGACTTCGCGTCTCCACCTTACCCGGTAGCCACTGCAGCCTCCTTTTACCGAGGAGGCTTGGAGAGATCCAGGGACTTGCCCATGGAACTCCTCCATGGCACCTCCAGGAGGAATACCCAGGTCTCCTGATGCCAAAGCCTGTCTTCTTAACCGGTCAGGCCCAGAACCGGTCTCCTCAGGACACTCCAGACCCACATGCCAGAAGCGGCTTTCCGTGGGGGTGCATCCTTTGGGTTTTTCCTGGCCTGAATTGACGTTGACTTGGCTCCCAATGGAGTCAACAAAAATCAAACTGATTGTAGTAGAGAATAGGCATTCAGAGCACTTTGAGTCAGGCAGGCCCAGGTGGGCTCTTTAGAGCTTTTACCCTCAGTTTTCTCATCTATAAAATGGAGCTATAACCGTCTTATGTTGGATTCCCCCCCTGGAGCCAACCTTGGGGAAAGGATGTGAGCGTGGTGTGAGTTTGGATGGGCCACCCCAGAAAACGCTAGGCGGGGCAGGGAAGGCGAGATGGGGTGGGAAGCCAGGCATATCGAGTGTGTTATGAAGCAAATGACCACACTGGGCCACCAGAGCTTAATCCTATTGGAATTTAGCCCACTTGGGAGCCCATGAAGACCACACACGGGGAGTTAGCCCACTAAGGGAGCAGAGAAGCTGCTCGGATCCCGCCACATCTTCCCTCACTGACTTGCCAATCCCCAGGTACCTGCAGCCTGTGGGTGGGTAGGCAGACTCCTTCTGCACAGCGGCCGCAGGAGCTGGTGATGGCTGTCAGGCTTCTCTGTACGTGAGCGTGGAGGCAGAGGGCACCACCGTTGTCTCCCATGCCCGGCCCAGCGAGCTGATGTGAGGAGGTGGTACAACAATGCCTGGCACCTAGTATGTGCTCACTAAACGGTGCCCAGGATTATTACGAGGATCATCCCTGCCGTCACCACCATTCTGACTGCTACTGACTCACGGCGAATTGAGCAGCCATTTAGTGCTTGTTCTTTGTCTCCTGCCAACGATTTTTGACATCAAAGCGTTTTGTGTCAGCCAAGCGTTTTATTTCCCCCAGGGACCATCCACTGGGCAGAAAGCTCGGCGCTCCTGGCCCAGGGCATGAGAATTCTAGCCAGGTGTGTTTCCCAAGCGCAGGAAAGAATTCGCCTTGTGGGAGGAAATTGGGCCTGGCCAGGTTCACGGGGCTGGGCTCCGTTTTCTCCAACTCTTCAGAGAAAAGCAGAAAGCCCCGGCCCTCTCCCTTCCACAGCCAGGCCCGCCCGTTTTCCCTCCAGCTGGCAGCTGGCGGCTGCCAGTGCGCCCAGCCAGGACCTGCGAGCTGCTGGGTCCAGCCAGGGCCGCCTGCCCTCCTGTAGCTGCCCCGAAGACCCCGAGACAGAGGACGGCCTGCCCTGAAGGGACGAGAGGGTGGAGTCCTTCCTCCGATCACCCTCCTCCCTTCCTTTGTATTTTCAGTCGCTTCCTCTTGCTACCCTCCACCCCACAACCATCCTGTTTCCTTGTCATCCTTTCTCCCCTGGGATCCTTGGGGACGGGTGGCCTTTCGATCAGGATTCTTCCCACATCGACCCCTCAGAAGCCCTGGCCAGGTTCGGAGTGGGTGGAGGGGGGCTTTCCCCTCCTTCTTCCTTTTGGGTCTGCTCCATCTTGCATCGGCTTTGATCTCCCACTGATGCCGACAAGTGGACAGGCCCACCCACTGATCCCATTCAGTGTGGCTGAAAAGAAATGTTTTCATGTTCTTGGGGCTGCAGCCTTTACTGCTCGCGGAAGAGAGGGGCCGACTGACATGGGAGCCGCCTGAGCCTTGCCAGTCGAGAGCGGGCTGTGCTGGCTTCTTACTGGTAGTTGGTACGTGGCTTTGCTGCCCACTGGGGGTTGGAGGCAAGACTGGGGGTGAGGTGGAGTGGCAGCCGGTGAAATAGGACACATCACCAAGAAAACATAGCAGGCTCTCTCAGCAGGGATTCCTAAGGGCCACTGTCCAGAAGCTTTGCAAGCATTCACCACTCTGGAGGAAATGCAAATGAGAACATAAACCGGTGGGACACCTGGGTTCAAATTCTCAACCTATTACTACCTGGTCTCGCAGTCTTGAATAAAACATCGAGTCCTGGGCCACACTTTTTGATTTCTAAACTGGCTAGAATGATACCTGCCCCACTTGGGGGGCTCATGGTATCAGCCCTGGGCTGCGTGAAAAGAATCTCCTTAACCTAGTGGCTCATAACCACAGCGGTTTATGAAGCCCATGATTCTGTGAATCCGCAGTTTGGGCTGGGTTCAGCCAGGCGGTTCTTCAGTTTGGGCTAGACCAGCTCCTGCACTGGGGGTCAGCTGCCCGGTCCAGCTGGGGGCTGGCTGGTCTCGGCTAGGTGAGCCAGTTAATCTTTCTCCATGGGTCCATCATTCTCCAGCTGCTAGTCCCCGGGGTCTGTGGAATACAAGACAGGAAGCCAAAGTAGACAGCTTCTTGAAGCATAGACTTATGCCCGTCATATTGTTACTGATGCTACATTCTTTTGCTCAAAGCAGGTGACAAGGCTCACCCAGAGTCAAGGGGTAGGGAAACAGCCTCCATGTCTTATCGGGGGAGGCTGAGAAGTCACCTTGCAAAGGGATGTGAATACAGGAAAGGGGATGGTTTAAGGCTTTTGGCCAACAATCTGCTCCACCCACGAAATAATAGATTCCAAGTCACTTGGAAGTGCATAAAGTACCTTAGGGTGTAAAGAAATGGGTCAAAGGCAGAAAAGCAGTTTAATGCCACCTCCCAGAGGGGCACATTGCTGATACATTGGTCTGTCTGCATAATCCCGTCATGTTCTAAGCTCATGTAATGGTGTTGTGGCTGAGTAGGACCCAGACTTTGAACGACCAGGTGAATAGAATTAGATGAGATTTCTTTTTTCTGGCTGTCTGTCTGGGACCTCTGAGAACTCTAAGTCTCCGGACTTGTCCACCTTTGGGCTTGACATATACTGATAGCACTAATGAATTTAGATAGCTCGGATGGTGGTCTAGTTTCAGGAACCTTCCTCACGGGCGATGGGGTATGGTATGATAAACCAGATGTCTCACGTGCTATCAGAGACAGAAGAGGTTCTGGTACTGTGTGGTTATGCCAGCCCCTGTCCCAGCTTGCGGTGGCAGGGGAGTTTTCTGGAGGAAAGGGACCATCGCAGTCACCTGAAGAGGGGCTTTCTCTAAACCAACGCTTTGGGGGCTTAGGCCACCTTGCCGTGTGACTTTTCCAAGTGAGTGTAACACAGAGAACATTCCATTTATTTCTCCCAGGTGATGGTAGGAATTGCTGGCCACGAGGAGCGGGTGCCAGTAGAGGTTTGGGACTCTGGAGGGTGGTGGCTTTTCAGCTCCACCAGCACCAGCAGAGAGAGTGAGATTTCACTGCACAAAGAGTGCACCTGAGGCTGCAAAATCCCGGACTTCCTAGCCCCATGGTGACTGCGTCTCGTGCGTGGACACAGGGAGCCCGCCCTGGCCTCCAGTAATGTCTGCCCATTGTCATCCTCACAAGCAATCTCCTAGAGTGTGTATTTCTTCTCTGCTTTCGCCAGCTCTGAACATTTTCATTAAAAAAATCAAAAACAAAAACAAAAACCCTGCATGGTTTTAAGTGAGATCTTTTTATGCATACGTCCACGGAGGCTGAAGTGTCCAGAAGCCATTCAGACTGGGAAACAGTTTAGAAGAGAAATGATAGCAGCCACACTGTGTGACATTGCCAGCCCACTGCCGTCCTGCTCAAGAGGGTCATGCAATCTGTACACGTTTTAGTGCTCACTTGGGAGAGTCCTTGTCGCTTCCTCTCCAGTTACCCTGCCTGGGTACCTGGCACTTCTCACTCGCCCCGCCTGTCCAAGCCTGGGCTTGTTAATTGACTCCGCGGCACTTGGACCAGCAGGAGGTGTCTCTTGGCAGTGCGGTCCCCGCGTGGGGACTGCTCGGGTGGGTGGCCTGGCCCCGCCCTCGCCGGCTGCCAGGGTCTGCTGTGTTTTTGTTTATGTTGGCTCTGTTTCCAGGCAGCCCACAGGTCTAACTGGAGAGGGATGGGGGGAAGAAAGGAGCCCGTCATTTCTGATATAATTCTATCGGACTAGAACTTTCTGAGGGGGCCGGTGAGAAAAGCCAGGCTGAGTCTGGGCTCCTGCTGGCCTCTCTTCTGGGCCTTTCTCCATCCCACCCAGAGAGCTGGGAGCACGGGGCCCTTGGGCGCCCTGCAGGAGCTCGCCTACGGAGCCCCGCCAAGCCCAGTGGCAGCAGCTCCGATCTCCAGGCCACACGGGGGATGGCTCGGCTCATTTGCCTTCTCCCCTTTTGGGGCTCTGTGGGAAGGGCTCAGCTCTAATGAGAGGAGACAGATGAGAGAAGGAGCTGGTTTGACAGAGAGCGGACTCCCCGTGGCTCGCTCAGACTTCTCACCTGTCAGGTGGGAAGAAACCCAATTAACCGCCTCAGCAATGTGGAGCCTGGCAGCCTCAGAGCCCGTCCTGTCACCTGCCACCCAAGGTGCTGGAAGTGGGAGCAAGACCCTGGGGGCTGCAGGGGGTGTGTGGGAGGAGCCAGTCCCTGCTTGCCCCTCGCAGGGGTTTCCTGGCCTATGGTAAGGAAATCACCTTCATCACCTTCAATGCACAAAGCCTTGGGGGGACCCCGACGGGCACTCACTGCTACTCATCTCTGGCCCCAGCGGGCTTTGGGGAGGGGCCATGGAAGAGTTAAGAGCTCCCCTCCCTCACTTATCTACCTTTGGCCCTGTTCGGCTGGCCCCCACCCCCCCGTTCCTTCTGGGGTTTTCCTCCCTACTGGGTCTTTTCCACAGAGAGGCACGTGCGGGGCCCTGCCCCTGGCTGCATCTGCCAAATGTAAATAGTTGCTAAAGTTATTTAGTGTGTCCTCACGTCTCCTTTATGTCATTGGTGTTCCCTAGGCAACCACTGCTGGAATGCAGTCAACGTGGGGAGGATCTGTGCACACAGGAATATGAAATGCCTCTTGCTCACTTCTTGTTTGGGGGCATCTCGGAGTGAGCGTCTCCCACGAGGAGTTACCACGCTCCTTGCATATTTGAAAAGAGGGCAGGAGAAGAAATGTACCCGAACTGCCCCTGGAAGTCAAAGAGGTGGAAACTCAGGGGCCCTGTGCCGAATTCTCTGGATGGCATGAAAAGGGTGACAGGGAGGACCCCTCTAACTCACTGATGCCCACCCACCAAAACCCTCCCAGGGAGGGGCCACAGTCGGAGTGAAAGAGAGGGTGCTTTTTTTCCTAAAGACCATATGTACATACAGATACTGAACCATTAGGTTGTACTCCTGCAACTAATGTAACGTTATCTGTCAATTTTATCTCAACAACAACAAAACTATACGGACTAGCTAACTTTCTTTTCCACTATTGAAGTATAATTGATGTACAACGTTATATTAGTTGCAGTGCAACATATGGATTCGACAATTCTATACATTACATAATGTGTATAATAAGAGTAGTCACCCTCTGTCACTATACGATACTCTTACAACATTATTGACCATATTCCCTATGCTATTACTTTTCATGTCTGTGACTTGTTTGTTTTATAACTGTAAGTGTGTATCTCTTAATCCCCTCTCTCTCTCTCTCTCTCTCTTTTTTTTTAAGATTTTATATGTTTATTTGACAGAGAGAGAGAGAGAGAGAGCAAGAGCACAAGCAGGGGGAGTGGGAGAGGGAGAAGCAGGCTCCCCGCTGAGCAGGGAGCCCGATGCGGGGCTCGATCCCAGGACCCTGGGATCATGACCTGAGCCAAAGGCAGACATTTAACTGACTGAGCCACCCAGGTGTCCCCCCTTTAATCTCTTTCATTCAACCCCCAGCCCCTCCCCTCTGGGAATCACCAGTTTGTTCTCTGTATTTAAGAGTCTGGGGTTCTTTTTGTTCTTAAAGCTATTTTTTTTTCTTACACAAGCAAGACATTTCTTACAAAAAAATGAGAAAATACGGATAATTATAGAAAAGATGATCACTATTGGCATTTTGGCTATATGCATATTTTCATATGAACGTTTTCAAACAAAAGAGGCACCTTGCAGTGTTTCCAAAGATTCTATGCTATAAACCTCATTCTATGTCGCTCACATGCATCTCCCTTGTATCAGATATATACTCCTGAGTAATAATTTAGCCCCAAACCCAGTGATTTCACACAGTGGTTCTCACATGCTTTTGGTTTCAGGACATTTTTACCCTTCTAAAATCATTAAATACCTCAAAAAACTTTTTCTTTTTTTTAAAGATTTTATTTATTTGACAGAGTGAGAGAGGGAACACCAGCAGGGGGAGTGGGAGAGGGAGAAGCAGGCTTCCCACTGAGCAGGGAGCCCGATGTGGGGCTCGATGCAGGGCTCGATCTGGGGCTCAATGCGGGGCTCGATCCCAGGACCCTGGGATCATGACCTGAGCCGAAGGCAGACTCTTAACGACTGAGCCACCCAGGCGCCCCAAATACCTCAAAGAACTTTTGCTTATGCTAGCTGTATCTACCAATATTTGCTGTATTGGAAATGAAAATGGAAAATTTTTAAATCAAGAATATGCAAGCACACATTCCGCTAGCCATCATGGTGATGATGTCATTACATGCCATGTGGCCTCTGGAAACTCCATTGCATGCTCATGAGAGAACGAGAGCAAAAAGGCAAATAATGTCTTCACAGTATTACAAAAGGAGTTCGGACCTTGTAGAGCCTCTAATAGGGTCAGGGACCTTCTGTAGTTGCCAGACCACAATTTGAGAACTGTTGGATTTTAAAAAATTAGTATTTACTATGGCTCCTCAGTCGTCAGACCGGTGGGATGGTTCTTCGGGTCTTGGCTGGATGCACTGAGGTGGCTGCAATCAGCTAGGGCTGGTGGGGGGTCGAGTGGGGGTTGGCCGGCCTCACACATGTTGGAGGGTCAGCTGGCTTGGGGAGCTGGTCTAGGATGGCCTCAGTTGAGACGTTGCCCCCCCACCCCCATGTGGTCTCTCATCCTCCAACAGCTTGCTTGCGCTTGTGCACACGGCAGTGTCAGGATTCTGAGCAACTGAGAGAATACTGAGCAGGAAGACACAGCTACCAGGCCCAAGTAAGGATCCTGACCTTGTGGAGGACGATAAAGATCATAAAAACGCCAACCACCAGAAAAGAACACAGGCCTGCCTCCCTGCATCCTCTAGAGGCTGAGTCAGAAGGGAGGACTCAACACCCAAGGTGCTGGTTAGAGCAACGTTGTAATTCATGTACAGGAGAGCTGCAGCAGGATCGGCTTCTGTAGTGTGTGTCAGTCTCCATGGTCATGGGACCCTCCCGAAAGCCAATGCAGGGGGATGGACTGCGTGCCCCCTTCTCATGCCACAGGCAAAGACCCCATTCCCTTCCCACAGGAGGGGGGAGGGCAGATATACTGGCGAGCTAGCGAAGTGCCATAAGGTGCACATGCTCCCGCAGGTCACATGATTCCCAACAGAGAGTGGGAGGGAGTGAGAGAGACAGCAAGAGAGCAAGAGGGCAGGAGAGCTCAGGGTTTCCTAAGACTTAAGCTCACAACAAGCACAGTGTCACTTTTCTCTGTATTCTGTCGACCAGAGTGAGTCACTTGGCCAGGGAGGTGCAAAACGGAACCCATCGCTGGGATGGGAGTAGTTGCAAAGTCATATTGCAAAGGGCTTGCAGAGAGAAAGGAGAATAATTGTGGATATTTTTGCAATCAATCAACCACACACTTCATATTTGTTCAATGACTACATTACTTTCTATTGAATGGACATGCTATAATTTACTCTAGCCCCAACTGCTGGACATTGAGGTTGATTTTCATTTTCTCCGCATATAAATGAGGCTGGAACAAGCATCCTGTTGCATTTGTCTGTCTCTGTACTTATGACAAATGCCTAGAAGGGACATAGCAGCAATGAAAGGTATATGCGTTGCTAAGGTTCTTTTTGTTGTTGTTAATGTTCTTGATACACACTGCCAGATCTCTCTTCGGAGAGCTCCCACTGGTCTGTGCTGCCCCAGCAAGGAAAGGAAGGAAGGAGGAGCCTGCCTGCTGAGAGACTGGTTTCTGCTGAGGTGTCTGTGTGAGCGTGGGCATGTGAAGTCATTTGCTAAACATGGTTCTTGGGGCGCCTGGGCGGCTCAGTTGGTTAAGCGTCTGCCTTTGGCTCAGGTCATGATCCCGGGGTCCTGGGATCGAGTCCCATATGGGCTCCCTGCTCGGGGCAGGGGAACCTGCTTCTCCCTCTCTCTGCCATTCCCTCGCCCAGCCCCCAGCCCCACACTGCTTGTGCTCTCTGGCTCTATTTCTCTGTCAAATAAATAAATAAAATCTTTAAAAATAAATAAATAAACGTGGTTCTTTAGACCCAGTGTCGACAACCCACTGGGGTCCTCGGTGGTTAACTCGGCCGAGGGCGGAGCAGTTCTGCCTTCCTCCACGGAAGGGACCACAGCTTGAAGAAGAGGCTGAGGATGGCTGAGGTAGCCTCCTCCAAGCCCGATGATTTTTTTCTAGCCCCTCCTTGGCCTTAATTAGTTACTCATTAGAGATTCAAGATGCACCTCTTCCCAAGAGAAAAACAACAGGTTTTTTTCCTTTTGTTTGGTTTTAGACAATCAAGAGCAAAGCAAGGGGCAGCTCACTCAGGAACAGAGCCCTGAGCCCCAGGGAACAAGCTGTCCCCGGGGGCCAGGCCGTGGGGTTCTTCGGGCAGCCCCGCAGCTCTGAAGCTCTCTCCCGCGGGCCTCTGTGCGCGTCAGCCAGCCATCGAAATGCTCAGTCCACAAGGCCTGGGTGGTTTGTTTGTGTGATTCTCACCAATGCCCCACACGCCTCCTGGGCCTTATGTTTCTGCCAAGCCATGTTCCCTGCGGTTTTTCAGAAGAAACCCTGACCAATGGCTCCCACTTCTGTTGGGGCTTCTGTTCCTGCCCCTCCTTCCATCAGAAATCCTGTCTCCACCCTCTGTCTGGCCCACTCTTCATCTAGCTAATTCATAAGTGTTCTTCAAAATCCAGCCTAAGGGAATTCCAAGGGCTTACCTTTGAGTCTGGGTGGAGGCTCTCAGGCCCTGAACACACACCCCTAATGAGAGCAATTCTGGCCGACGTAGGGGAGCCCTTGTTCATAGCATATTTCCTGGCTGTGTGACATTCAGCAAGTCAACCGACCTCTCTGAGCTCATCGTCCTCTTCTCTAAAATGAGGTTGATGTCAGGCTTATATAGCATTCCTGGCTGCTCCGATGGTCAAAGGAATTATTAGAAGTACCTACTATCTTAATTGCTACAAACGCAAAACAATATTATTATTTTAAAAAAATGCCCTACCATGGGTTCCCTAAACAACAGAGGATGAGACAAGAGTTATGTGCAGACAGTTTATTTTGAAGAAGTGATTCTTGCGAGAGGGTGTGGGGGGCATCCGGGAGACCAACAGGCAAGGCAGGTAGGTGGATCCAGAATGCATTACTGCTGTGGGATGGGACCCTCTGAGGAGCAGTCTGGAACACACTGCAGCACCATCCACTCAAGACACAGAAGAGGGAGAAGAGAGGGCGCCTGCGTGCCTCAGTCATTAAGCGTCTGCCTTCGGCTCAGGTCATGATTCCAGGGTCCTGGGATCGAGCCCTGCATCAGGCTCCACGCTCAGTGGGGAGCCTGCTTCTCCCTCTTACCCTCCCCCCCACCCCGCTCATGCTCTCTCTCTCAAATAAATAAATAAAATTAAAAAAAAAAAAAAAAAGACACAGAAGCAGGGACTATTTGTTCCCAGGTAGCTAATGGCTGCTCTTAAGCTCTTAAATGTTTGCACTTAAATGTTTGCCAGTGGCCACGTGGCTGAGCGGAACCCTGGGGGCAGCTATCCCACTCACAGCAGAGAAGCAGACACCATAAGAGACACCCGGCACAGCCGAAGCAAGGCACGCCTGGTTGCCACGGCTCGGGACAGGACAAGGAGATGGGTGGCCAGAGTGGGAGACGGCGCATGCACGGTAGGGAGCCCTAGGGAGGAGCTGCACCTGTCACAGCTGAGTGTGCACAGAGTAAACCAACGGTGAGTGAGGAATGGCGGGAGCATCTCCTGCTGAGTGTGTCCCTGGCGCTGCACGCCTGGTTGCGGCGGCCAGAGGTTCTCATTCCATGGTGCTTTTATGCCTCTCAGGGGCCTGGATGGAGAAGGTGTGCTGCCTCCCACGAGAGGCTGGTTGCGCAAACCTCAGGGCAAGTGTGGGGTTGCACGAGGGTTTTCCAGTTACATCCTCTAGGGACCGAGGGGGTGGGGTGCCCTGGGTGTGTCGGGAAACATTCCTTCCTCCTCTCCCATCCTTCTGTCCATGCTGCACTGTTTCATTGGAACCTAATTCCTGACAGTCATCTGGAACAGCGTTTGCCAAAATGTGTTCCACGAATTCTAGCCCCAGCCCCACCTCACCTTCAACCAGAGCCGCTCCACGGTTTTTCCTTTGATACACTTGATTCGCCTATGGCTCAGCTGGGACTTGGATGCAAGCAGAAGAAACCAACCTCTCTCACGAAAGAGAAAAGGGGTTTATTGGCAGTGGGTGCAAACCAGAGATCTGTGGGCAAAGGAGTGTGGGAAACGAGGAGTTGACCCAAAGGAAGTAGGTCTGTCCATTGTAGGACTTACCAGAATCTTCAGTATGCCAATGTGCGTCTCCGGGACATGGTTTGCAAAATGTTCCAAACGTATTTCTTCAGTGCCAAGATGTGCTGATTGTAAGATGTATCAGCAGTTCAAAAACAGCTTTTCCAGGATTCAAAACAAGGAAAATTATCACATGGGGCACACACATTGATTTTAAGAAGCATCTTGGTTTCATAACCTTCTTTGTTTGTCTTAAGGCAATGCATAGAAAGTACTTACTATGTGCCAGGCTCTATTTTAAGAGCTTTTATCTAAATTGACTGTCCTACCTTTGGGGGCTGGTGTAGGGCTGGGAGGGGCTGGAGGATTCCAGTAGGAGTACCCCAGCGAGGTGACTGGCCGCCGGCCGTGAGCCCCAGTTATGTGCTCTGAACACACCTCAGCCTTGGGCAGAGGCCAGTGATGGAGCGTGTCAGGGACACTGAGGCAGGCCCTTTCCTGGGAGAGGTAGGAATCTTCTGACAGTTGCTTTTAACCCAAGAACTCCTCAAAAATTTGCCAAAACTTTCTTAGAACTGCACGGCGATCTAAGGCTTTTTCTTCCTCCCTTCTCTTCTATGGCAGGAACGGGTCTGCCCCAGGCCTCACCACGTTCCCAGGCGGCCCCCCACTTCTCCCCGCACTCTCCCACAGGGGCTTCCCCAGGACATGGCCCACACTTCCATCTCATCGTGGCATCTGTCTCTTGCAGAAGGTGCACTAACACGGTTGGATCTTTTATTTCACTCATGTGTGAATGGGGAAGCGGAGACGCAGAATGGTTAAGTAACTTGCCCAAGGTCACACAGCTAGGAAGGGTCAGGGCTGGTCACCAAACCCAGGCATGTCAGAGTACATACTCCGAACCACTTCCCTGGACAACCTCTCATGTCATAGTAATATGTGAAAAAATAAGAAAATGTGTCCTAGAGTCTAGAAAATGAGGTGTGTGTTCATACGACTTATTTTCTGCGGGGCCTCGTGGAGGACTAGCAATCAGGGAGGTACACCGTGGGACGGCTGGCAGAGAGCCTTTGGGATGCTGTCTGTCGTTGTGACTTGCAGGTGTCAGGGTGTAGGTGTGTCTGCGTGGAGCAGCTTGCAGCCCCACACAGGAAGAGCAGAGATGAGCAGTAAGCCAGCTGCCCGGGTGGAGCCCTCCGAGGCTATCCTGTGGTTGCTGGTTTCTGTGACCTCCAGAAGTGTAGCAGAGACCACGCCATGCACCTGGTCTCCCCACAGCCCCTTAGCCTACTGCTGTTGTCTCCTTGCCGCTCGGATTCTGGCCGGCCTGCCGCCGCGGCACAGCAGAGAGGGCCTGCCCCAGGGAGAGAGGAGGCCTGAGCGTCACACCATCACGTGGCAAGTCAGCGGACTCCTCTTGCCTTGCTCTCCTTATTTGTACAAAAGGGATGGGGTGAGATCAGGAGTGTCTAGCCAAGCTCTCTGGGGCTCCAGTGGCAGTTTGGAGATAACAAAGAACCTACTGATGGGAGGGGCAGAAGGAGGAGGCCTGCCCACTGCTCTGCATCTCAACACAACATCTCCACTTTTATTCACTTTATTTTTTGTTTAAGATTTATTTATTTATTTGAGAGAGAGAGAGAAAGAGATGGCGCACATGAGCGTAAGCAGGGGGAGGGGCAGAAGGAGAAGGAGAAGCAGACCCTCTGCTGAGCAGGGATCCCGACACGGGGCTCGATCCCAGGACCCCAAGATCATACCTGAGCCGAAGGCCAACACCTTACCGACTGAGCCATCCAGACACCCCTTATTCACTTTAAATAGTGGGATTCTGTGAGTGTCTGTAAGCATTAGTGGTTGCAAGCTACAGAAACCGACTCTCCTAACAGAAGCGAAAGGAAATTTTTAAAAAAGGATATTAGAGCCAGGGACTGCATTCAAAGACTCACTCAGAGGCTGGAGGACCTGGCTGGGGGTTGGGGGAACAATACCAAGGGAGCTCCCAAAGCCTACCTTGTGAACACGCCGCCGTCATGAAGACTGCTGTCCAACCAATCCCCTGGCCTTTGGTTTCTGGGTCAAGACTGAGTCCAGGAAGAAGACATTCAGTTGGCCAAGCATGCTTCTGGGGCAGGAAGGACGACATGGCCCCTTGGAGTTCCAAAGTGGGCAGTGGTCAAAAGAAGGTCAAAAAGCCCTTCCAACCAAGACCTCACAAATACGCACAAGGTATTCACTAAGAAGGAGACCACGTTCTCTAGGAAGAAGGAGAGCGTGTTCGCCCAGATAACAAATGTCCACTATATGCATTAACTGTGTTTGCGGGGGAGTTCCACCGTTCACCTGTTTGAACGGCACGGGCTAAGGGTACTTCGTGTATCAGAGACCTTCATCCCATCCAGCTGTCCACGTTCCAGCCGGGACATGAGAGAGCAGCAAGTCGCTGGTTTCTTAGCCACAGAACTGTCTCAAGCTTCCCTGAAAGCCCCACTTCTCATGACAGCTGGTGGGGACAGGGCAGGAAGGCAACTGTCTTGGCTTGGGTTCCCCAAGAAAGCAGAGCTGCGGAAGGCAGGCTTGCGTGCAAGTAGTTTACTTTGGGGAATGTGACAAGTGGGGCGCAGCGGAGGCCAGGTGCTGTCAGGCCCCGGGTGCACATAATTACTGCAGTGTCCTCTGGAGGCAAATGTGGGCAAGGAGGAAGCAGGGCAGGGCACCAGAGGTGTCCCATACAATGACCCCTTTGCCACTTCCTGCCCCATCCCTCTTCGGACGCGCACATGTGACTGATGCCAGGGAAGTGGATGCCCCGTGGAGTTTGCACGTTTGTTGGTAGGGGCCTCAGCCTGCAAGGAAGGTTCCACATTTGACTATCAGCACAGCACAGTTTGATGAATGATGTTTCATCGGGCACCTCACACTGCTTTCCCAGCATCTTGTTCTTCTAGCCTTTATATTGGTCAGAAGGTGCTACTTATGCAGAAGGCACTCAGAGGAGGAAATCTGCATCCTGCTCACCCTACAAGCACACTCTGCCTCAAGGGTGAGATTGGGCGCTCTGTAGCCAGGAGGACAGCGAGGGAGCCTTTGCCAGGCTGGTCCACAGAGGCTTGAGCAGGCGGGGTGCCTGGCTTTTGCTCAGTATGCCCAGAGAAAGGGGGAGAAAGCTTAGGTTTCAACCTGGTTTGGAGTGCAGCTGAAGTCATAGGAGAGGAGGGTCTCAGGAGCCCTGCTGCTCGAACTCTGCGGTATCTGGGCCTCCAAGTGGGCATCACCAGAGGCCTGAGATATTTTTATGAGGGTTTTCTTTTTTAAGACTTTATTTATTCATTTGAGACACAGAGATACAGAGAGAGAGAACATGAGCAGGGCCAGAGGGAGAGGGAGAAGCAGGCTTCCCGCTGAGCCAGGAACCCGATGTGGGGCTCAGTCCTAGGACCCTGGGATTATGACCTGAGCTGGAGGCAGACGCTTAACTGACTGAGCCACACAGGCGCCCCATGAGGGCTTTTTTTTTTTAAGTTTTAATTTAAATTCCAGTTAGTTAACATACAGTGTAATATTAGTTTCAGGTGTACAATTCACTGATTCAACACTTCCACACAACACCTGGTGCTCATCACAACAGGTGCACTCCTTAATCCCCATCACCTGTTTAATCCATCCCCACCCACCCACCTCCCCGCTGGTAACCATCCATTTCTTTTCTATAGTTAAGAGTCTGTTTCTTGCTTTGCCCCCCACCCCTTTTCCCCCTTTGCTTGCCTGTTTTATTTCTTAAATTCCACCTATTGGAGCAGCATTATCTCCAATAGCCTAATTATAGAAGTAGCCCAAGCGTCCATCAATCGATGAATGGATAAAGATGTGGTGTGTATATATACAATGGAATATTACTCAGCTATAAAAAAGAATGAGATCTTGCCATTTGCAACAACGTGGATGAGTATTATGCTAAGTGAAATAAGTCAGTCAGAGAAAGACAAATACCATATGGGTTTTTAGAGTCTACTGGCCTCTGGCTCTCCTCCAAATGGAGACGGAGAGATCAGACTCTCGCTTAGGGCATGACCTTTCAAGGTCCTAAGGCCCAAAGCCTTGTGTTCTGACCCTGCACCAAAGAGACTGTTGTTGATACAATTTTATTTCCAATAAGTAGTCATTAATAATCAATTCCATTTACCAACATTTATCAGGTCCCAGCACTGTGCTAAAAGCTTAACCTACCTTCTTTCATTTTTCCGCATTTAATTCCCCACTCACCGTTTAGATCTTAACCGTCCCTCCTCGGGGACATCTTCCTTGACTCGGGTGCCTCTGCTCCCCCAGCCCTTAATTACGTGGTCTAATTGGACCACAAACCTTCCCTTTGAGACACTTACCTCAGTTGACATTTTAGTTTATTTATGCCACTTGTAAGTTAATGCCTGTCTCCCATGAGAGAAGAGAACTTAATGCTACACACTCACTGGCATGTCCCACACCAAGCACAGCGCCTGGCATAGATAAAATTTCAATAAAATACCTATTGAATGAAAGGGTGATTGAATAACCTTATCAGAACCCTGCAAGGTGGTTTTAACATGGATGCCCAGAGAGGTTAAATGCTGGCTTGGGGTCACACAGCTAGTAAAGGAAGAGGTAGGATTTAAGTGCGGGTCCATCTGGCTCCAAGACCAGTTCTTCACCAATGCACCCCACTGGCTTCCGGTGTCCAGGCACACTTTCTATCTTCTCCTGCTCTGTCCTTCCTGTGAAAGGCAGAGGGGTCCTGCCCCTTTCTGTGGCCCTCTTGTTTGACTTCTGCCCCTCTCCCCTCCGGTCCTGGCATTCAATCCTGTGACCCCTCCAGCTGTGGATCTTGCCCTTTGCAAATGCCTTCCATACCATTCGGCAGTCTCTTGGCGGCCAGCACTGGTCCCCATCTGCTGGGATGGCGTCATGCCCGCTCACAAGATGGCGTCGTGCCCGCTCACAAGATGGCGTCGTGCCCGCTCACAAGATGGCATGCGATTTTTACGCAGCTTAGGTGCCAAGCCAGCCAGATGTTTTTTAGCAGTGCAGGGAAGCTGAGCATGGCTGGGGTGTGGAGGGAAGCTTCCAAATGTCGGCTCCTTGGGGGGCTCTGGGACAAGCAAAGGAAAGTCTCTGCCTGAAGGCACTCAGAGGAGGAAATCTGCATCCTGCTCACCCTACAAGCACACTCTGCCTCAAGGGTGAGATTGGGTGCTCTGGTTTCCAGGTGCTGGCACCTGTCTGGGGCTCCCACATGCATTCTGCACTTGCTGCTGGTTATGGGCACACGCCAGGGCTGTGATGGCGCTGCTCTAGGCAGAAAATGCCCTGGGTCAGCACTCCTGGGAGGGCATGTGCTTCATCCCCCTGCTGAGGCCCAGGTAGTCAGGCCTGAGGACCTCCCCTTCTGTGGCTTAACTGGATGTTTGGAAAATTCCAGGTTTGGCAGGCCGCATAAGGAGCCAGCCAGAACAGGCTGAGTGCAGGCAGTTCTTGGGATTGGCTTTCCCTCAGAACAGACGGAGCCAGGGGCCTGGTGGTCTTAATCTCTGCTCTCTCCTTCCCGAGAGGGGGTGACCCCCAGTTGAGGCCTAGTTCCCTATAACAGCCAATTAGAAACAGCAGGGTGTGGAGTCTAGCCCTGCTGGCCCTAGCCCTGTTCTCCAAACTTCTCCGCTGGTCACCTGTGTGACCTTGAGCAAATCATGACCTGAGCCAGTTATCTCATCTGTGAAACCCGCAAGGCCCCTCCCCTCTCGGAGTGGTTCCTAATTGTAGGGAGTCACAGTTGTTGCCAAGCTCTGCTGACTTTTCCTGTGGCAGGCCATTCCCGGGCCCTGCAGAGGGGGGTGAGCAAACTCCCTTCCTCTCCCTGCGGTGCATGCAAGTCTCTGCCCATGTGTGAATCCCATTTACTCACCCTTGGGGAACTTTTCAAAATGCTCAATCACCTACAAGAGGTCGTCTTTAAGTCCAGACTTCTGGACAAAAGGCCCCATTCTCCATGAAGGGCGGGGGTTCGTGTGGAGAGAGAGGGAATGTTGGCAGCCACTGAGCCAAGAACCAACATCAGGAGGGGGCCTCGTGGCCTGATTGAACATGCTCATCTAGCAGTCCTGTGCCTGGTCTGAGAGATGTCTGCCCTGGCTGGGCCATCCAACAAGGGTTCCAGAACTGAAATGTGCACCTGAGCCACCTGCTGGGTCTTTTAAAATGTAGATTCGGCTTCAGTCAGTCTGGAGTGGGCCTCTAGCATTGATGGGGTAGGCAGATGAGTGGTCCCCGGAATGTGCACATCCTAATTCCCAGATCCTGTAGAGGAGGACGAAGTCTATAATCAGCTGACCTGAAGCTAGGAGATGATCCTGGACCATCCAGGTGGGCCCAGTGGAGGGCCGAGAGATGCAGTGCGAGAAGGAATCAGCTGCTTCCGCTGGCTCTGGAAAGGAAGCTAGGGAGCTTTGAGCCAAAGAATGCAAGCATCTTCCAGAAGCTGGAGCAAGCAAGAAGGAGGCTCCTCCCCTGGAGCGTCCAGGGGCACAAAGCCCTATCAACACCTTGCTTCTAGCCCTGAGAGACCTGTTTCAGACTTCTGACCTCTGCAACTGTGAGGTAATATTTTTGTGTTGTTTTGAGCTACTAAGTTTGTGGTAGTGTGTTACAGCAACAATAGGAAACCACTACGGGCTGCATTTCCAACAAGCTCCCAGGTGATGCTGAGGCTTGAGACTGTCCACATGTGGCCTGGGTGATGACTTGAAGGTGGGAGAGAGCTGTTTGTTCAGTGGCAGCTTCTCATTATCCTGTTTTGTCTGTGTCTCCTCGTTCCTCCCTATGCAGAGATGATGTGAGGTGCCCCGGTTGTTTCTTGATATGGTCCAAGTCAGGGGGTTTCCCGGTTTGGGAGCTCCAGCCCCCTGAGAGAGCTGAGATTACTGTAAGGGCCAGTCTACTCTTGTGAGTGCTGTTACCCAAATAGGCGAGGCCTCATGCAAATTGCATTTCTCAAATGTATGCAGGTGCCATGCACAGGACACCAGTGGAGGGTGGTGGTTTAGAAAGAGGCTTTGCCCTTTGGCAAAAATCTAAAGTGTATCAGGACCCAGGTGTCCCTGTGTGATCTGGCTTCTCCCTCCTCTTGTGACCCCACCTTGCTCTTTTGTCCCTGTCACATGTTAAGTAAGCTCCAGTCCCACTGGCTTCTTTCTGCCCTCCACTATGAGTCTTTCCTGCTTGGCATCTGTGGGGCTTCCTCTTCCTTCTCCCCATTTGGGTTGATAGGTGCCTTCCCTGACCACGGTGAGCAAGCATGGCTCGCATGGTATTCTCCCTTATTGCTCTTGTGCGTTTCCTTTAAGTGTTTATTACAGTTTGTAGCTGTGTATTTATTTGAAGGGTTTGCTTGTTTATCACCTGTCTTTCCCTCTGGATTGAGTTCAGCAAGGGCGGGGCCAGGGATGTTTTGTGTCCGCCTGTGCCAGATACACTCAGCACAGGTCATATATTTAATACATATTTGATTGGGAATGAATGAATAAATGAATGGGTGTACATCTCAGCCCCCACAGAATTCCAGACTCTGTCCACTTGCCTTAATGCTCTAAGGCTCCACCTCAGGGTTTATCCCTGTCTTGTAGAGCACTGGTCGCTGAATCCCTCTTACAAAATAGAAGCCCCATGGCTGACAAGATTGGTCCTTGTTTTCCTTCACATATCTTTCTGCTTTTCATCTCTCCTCCCCATCTCTACGGTTTATCTCTGCCATGAGGAGAATGAGCTTTGCTGCTCCCCTCTCAGTGTGATTGGCTGTCTGCTAATGGGAAAAAAAAAAAGATGCATGCTTGGTGCCTGGTCATGCTTTCTTCCATTGTCATCTCAAGTCAGTAGGGCTTTTGTAATGGCATGAAGCTGAATACTAGTATTTACTTTTGTTTTATCCCCAGAGCTTGTCTGGTTCATGTAAGTCCTGGCAGCTGCCGGAAACATCCTGTTTCTGGTATTCCAGCTCATCTTGCTGGGAGAAGCACAGGCTGAGGACACAGAAGCTGACTCCAAATGTAAGGGGCAGGGCTGCAGGTTAGACCACAAGGCACAGCTCCCTGCTGACAAAGTGGTGAGACAGGGACACGTTTCCCTAAGCTGCCAGGGAGTGATTGTTTCTGGAGAAATCTGGGGGAAAGATGACCCTGTCATCCAGGGCTAGGGGCTGATTGGAACACTGTGGGGTCTGGAGGCAGGCAACGGGTGAGATCCAGCCACGAGGAGCTGCAATAATGGCTGACTTGCATTTGCTCTCTAGATTTTATTACAGACATTTCCCACCATGAGTGTGAATTGTTAACAAACTCAAATCCTTACAGATGAGAAAACTGAAATTCAGGGAGGTTAAGTAACTCATGCAAGGTCATCCCTCCGGACTATCAATTCAAGTCTCTCTGAGTCCAGATCTTTTGTATTCCTATTGCTTCTTCTTGGGAACCTGAAAATTCCTACTATGTTCCACAGCTATTTGTTTGTATATGTCAATTCCTTAAGAGGGTTGCTTAGTTCTGGCTTGGGGAATCTGGGACCACTTCCTAGAGGATGTTCAGTGTTTGGATGTGTGTACAAAGGGCTGGATAGTACACATTTGAGCATTGTTTTCTCAGCATCCCTCTTTACTACTTCCAGAAATAATGCCTGATTTTTTGGCAGGTAGTGGGGAGACCCACTGTCACCAATTCTCCATCCTTATCATCTATCTGGGTAGATTCTATGCTAACTCCAAGAGTGGAGTATCAGGCTTCAGTGCATCTTATCCTTCCGGCCACAGTTCAAGGATAGTCACATATTCCAAGCAGGTCCAATCAGAATAGAGCTAAGGAATTTTGAGGGGGCTATCAGTAAAAGTTTTGGTTCTATCTAGCTGTGTTTGAATGTGAGAGGAGGTGAGACTGGTGTCATGGGAGCTATTTTGTCATGAAGGCTGAACTGGAAAATGGATGGAATTGAATCCTAACGTTCATGGTTCATGACTCTTGATCTAGCCATGCCTGAAGCTGCTATACCTTTAAACTTTTCGGCTTATATGTAAAAATAAATTCTCTTTTTGCTTGCTTAAACCTATGTGAGTGTGTTTCTCTGTCACTTGTAATGGAGAGAGCCATAGCTGATACAGGTAAAGTGGGGGTGGTGAAGCAGCACAAGTTGGGGAGTGTGGTAGAGAGAGAAATACACCATTAGCCTGAAAGTGTGGGCACGAAGACTTCTCAGTATCTCTGCAAGTTCATGACGTGTATCCAGCTGGAAAAATGAATAGGATATACTTTTCTTAGAGCTCCCCTGCCCTGCCCCCAAGAGGAGGAAGAATATGAAACTCTTTGCCCAGAACATTTGTGTCCTGGAATATTAATATGTGCTTCACTGGGGAAGGGGTTGTGTGGTCCAGCAAATATGAGAAACGCAGGAGCAAATAAAGAGATAAAGAATGCGCTACAAGAGTGAAGCTTTTAAAATGCTAACATATATTGTGAGCTCCAAGGAAAGAGAGTGAGCGTGTTTCCAGAACTTATTTTTCTTGGAGCATCTCATGGGACCGGTGTTGCAGAGAATACGCTTTTAAAAACATTGGCCTAGAGGACAGTTACTGTGCAGGCTTCGCAGAAGCCACTTTCCAGAATGAAAAACTTGGCGAAGGCATGAGTGTTTGTCTAGATGTGGGCAGGATGGGGCTCTATGCAGGGAAGGGAGGTAGCTCTTGATTCAAGGACCCCAGAGATACTGTCTGTCCTTAAATGGCCCTCTGGCCAGCCAACAATGGGACTGAAATTCCTATGAGTGGAGGCAAGATTTGGGGTTGGAGCAAATCTTCAAGAAATTCCTATTGAACTCCAAAGGCAGAGCTACTTGGCAGCAGTATCTCGTCTCCCTCCCTCCCTCCTTCCCTTCCTTCCTTCCTTCCACACCTACTTGCTGAGTACCTACTGTGTCCCAGATACTGCTCCAGGTACTAGGGAGCCATCAATCAATCAGACAAATCCCCGCTCCCGTGGATCTTAAATTCTAGCAGATGAAGGCCGACACTCAAGTAAATACACATGTAGATAGTATATTATGAGATTAAGGGCTAAAATAAATAGAGCGGGCTGAGGGGGACTCAGAGTTCCAGAGAGGGGTTGTTTGATAGGGCTGACGACGAGGTGGGCATCATTGAGAAAGACATTGGAACAGACCCTTGAAGGAGGTGAGAGATGAGCCGTGAGGAATGTTCCAGATGGTGAGAACAGCAGCATGAGGGCCCGGCATCGGGGACATGCCCGGCCTCTTGGAGACATAGCAAGGTGTTTGGTGTGGCTGGACAGGGTGGGCAAGGGAGCGTGCAGGTAATGCTGAGGAGGTAGCTGTGGGACCAGGTTGTGAAGAGCCTTGAGGATTTGTCTTTTACTGTGAGTGGAACGAGCCGAGGTGGCACATGACCTGCCTTACATTTGTAAAGGGTCGCTCTGGCTGCTTTGTTGAAACTCAAATGCAGGGGCCAAGGGTCAAAGTCGGGGGCCAGGGAGGGGGCTGTGCTGTTGACCTGGGTGAGACACTGGTGGCTCGGCTGGGGTGGTAGGTGAGGGAAGGCAGGGAGCAGCAGCTGGGCGCTGGATGCATTTTTTTTAAAAGATTTTATTTACTTACTTGAGAGAGAGAGAGAGAGAGAGCTCACAAGCCGGGGCGGGGGGGGGGAGAGGGGCAGAGGCAGAGGGAGGGAGAAGCAGGCTTCCCACTGAGCAGGGAGCCCAATGTGGGACTCGATCCCAGGACCCTGGGATCATGACCTGAGCCGAAGGCAGACGCTGAGCTGATTGAGCCACCCAGGCATCCCTGCTGGATGCATTTTGATGGTGCATTCAATGGGATGTCCTGATAGATGGGAGGTGGGGAAGGAGAAAGGGCAAGCTGAATCAAGGAGAACATCTGGCCCAAGCAACTGGAAGGATGAAGATGTCATCAGTGGGGATGGAGAGGCCTGCATTATGTCTAGAAAACAATGAAGCCCATGTTTAAAAATTGGGACATTTCACATTAAAGAAAAATCCACATTTCCAGCCACTCTTGAAAGATGGAAAGATCTAGCGTAACTGAGCCCACCTTCTCCCTGGCCTCCATCAGTTAACACTAGCCGGCAGCCCCTACCTTCGCTGGGCAGGTGCACACGAGTTTCCTCAGCTGGCCCCTTTGGGGTTTGAGTGGGAGAACGTGGGGACAGGTTATAAGTAGCAGGGTGGCTCTTAAGCTAGAGGGCTTGTTACAATGGCTCCCCAGGCCCACCTGCAGGGCTTCAGATTTCGGAGGTCCAGGGTGTAGCCTGAGAACCTGCAATCCTTCCAAGCTCCCAGCGGATGCGGATGCTGCTGGTCTGGGGACCGCACTCTGAGAAGCACTGAAGGAGCACGTTCTCCCCATATCTCCCCTCCCCACATGATTGCGGAAGAGGTTCTCCGAGGACCTGGGAATGGTCTGAGACTGATACATTTTGCTACGGTCGGGGACAGGAGTGGCGGCTCTGGTGGGGGAGATCTCATCAGCCAGGAGGTGCTTTGAGGACTGGAGCCCTTCGGGGTTTGTCAGAGTTGCTGAAGGCACACTTGGTTTGCTTTTGTGCTTTTGGCAAAAGCTGTCTCTTCTGGGTCCGGGTCACCAGCGATCGTGGCAGGGAGTCTGAGGCCTGGAGGAGAACCAGGGAGGCCCTAGCAGGAGCCAGGGTCTCCAGAGAATCCAAGGGACAAATGAATTCCCTGCAGCCTGCCCAAACTGCTTGCATAAGCTTCCTTCTTCTTTATTTCAATTAGGCTCTGGGCTCATTATGTGATCCCAGAGCTCGTGCTTCTACAGCAAGAAGCAGAAATCAGATTTCCATCTGCTTCTCCAGCTTGGGGAGACCCCAGGGAGAGAGCTGGGGCCACAATAGCACTGGCCTCCCAGTTACTCCAAGCACATGAGGCTGGAGAAGGTTCTGGAGTTTCTTCAAGCTGTTCAAGGTAAAGGTTGGGAATCTGGCCTGCGCTGGAGGGGCAGCAATGTGAAAGCAGGATAAGCAACTTTTTCTTTTCTTCCTGACAAAGAAAATATTTCTCTGTACATCTGGTTTGCATTTTTCTTTAGGGTTCTGCCAGAAACAATTGTGAAAACAGAATGCAGCCCAAGATCGAAAGAATCTATCCATTCCTCTGGAATTCTCCATCTGTCCGGCCGGGCCCCATATTAAAATTTGAGTAATTCCTTAATGTGGAGTTGCCAGGCTTTAAAAATACTGCAGGCAGGCTTTCGTTTGCTAGTGGTTTCTCACCTACAAATGTTGGCCTCAGGCCCTCTGTCCCCCTAGAACATTCTCCATACCCTTGCCTGCCATAATTCCCCTGCCTATCATAATTCAACACATTCATCTGATATCCAGTGTTTATCATACCCCTTCTCTGTGCTGGGCATTGGTAGGTCCTGGGGTCAGTGGTGA
Organism: Zalophus californianus; assembly: GCF_009762305.2. Lineage (NCBI taxonomy): Eukaryota > Metazoa > Chordata > Mammalia > Carnivora > Otariidae > Zalophus > Zalophus californianus. The sequence goes on along the minus strand of NC_045595.1, from coordinate 39,150,585 downwards.
GCAGGACAGTTGCCACCATCATGAAACTCAGTCTGTGGAGAGACAGGCCAATTAAAATCAGGTTATTAGTGATGGTTTCCATGAAGCGGTGCTTTTCTACTATCTATGGGTGAGGACCTGTTATTTTATTTATTTACTTTTGGGGGGACCTGTTATTTTTCATTTCCCACCAACCACAGACTGACACATGGCCCTACTTTGCATGATCTGTGTGTAGTTTGTACCATGTGAATTGGGTGATACGTGAGACTGTCTAAACCCTGTTCAGTGACACGAGTCCACCCATCACTTGCTTGGATGTCCTACAATAAAAGTTTCTAAACACCCAAATTCCGTAGGTCGGTATGGGTGCATAACAACCTGTTGGTGGCCCATCGCTGGTCCACACTTTGAGTGGCATCCTATTGAGGACAAGTGAGAGGTTAGAAGAGACAAAAACAGATGCCTTCTTTAGGCAGGGAGAAGAGTGAAGGACCCTTGAAGAAGTGAGACCTGGAAGACAAATGGAAACAACCAACCTGGGTTGGGAAGGGGGAGTGAAGGAATGAGTGTTTATGAGTAAGGAACAGCCTATGCTGAAGCCCAGAGGAGGTGAAGAGTTGGCTTGTCAAAGAATGGAAGAAGTGCCTGTGTGTGTGTGTGTGTGTGTGTGTGTGTGTGTGTGTGTGTGTATGAGGTATATTAAAAATCGGGTTGATTAGAAATGGAATGCAGAGCGATGGGAAGGGTGAGGCCCATATTCATTTTGAGAAAGTCCCTCTGGTTGGAGGGCAGGGTTTTGTGGTGAGAGATGGCACCAGCGGGAAGAGGGAAGAGGTACTGGGTGCTATGTAGTGGTTGTGTGTGTCCTGGTTTGCCAGGACTGCTATTCCTCAAACTGGTGGCTTAAAACAGAAGAGATGTATTCTGCGATCATTCTGGAGGCCAGAAATCCAAAAGCGGCAAGTCCACGGGGTTGGTCCTTCTGAGGCTGAGGGCGAACTTGTTCCATGCCTCTCCTAGTCTGTGGTGCTTTGCTGGCCAGCTCTGATGCTTCCCGCATCACCTTCTGCTGCAACACCTCATCTCTGCCTTCCTCTCTACGTAGTGCTCTTTCTGGCTGGGTCTCTGTGCCATAATTTCCCCCTTTATAATACCTGTGCTACTGGATTGGGACCCACCCTAAAAACCTCATCCTACGTTGATCCTCTATAAAGACCCTGTTTCCAAGTAAGGTCACCTTCATGGCTACTGGGCGGTTGGTACTTCAACATCCTTTCAGGGGACACAGTTCAACCCAGTACAGAGTGAGAGTGTGGTTTTTGCATCAGAGCCATGTCAGGGCCAGGGAGCAAATGCAGTGGATCCGGAAGATATTCCAAAGTTGAACTGGACAGACGGGGTGATGGATGGATTGGATGTGTGGAGTGAGGGAGGAGAAAAAGGCTTAGATCCCTTTGTCTTAAATTCTGACCTGAGGCCCCTGGGGATCTGGTTAAAATGCAGGGGCAGGAGTTCTGGGGCAGGGCCGGAGGTGCTGCACTTCTTACCAGCTCTCAGGTGATGCCAGTGCAGCCAACACGCTTTGGTCCGCGAACATAGCATGAAGCAAGAACTTAGGGCTTCATGGTCCAGTATGGTAGGCACCAACCTCGCGTGACTTGTAAGCACTTGGAATGTGGCTCATTCAAGTCCAAACTGAAGTGGGCTGGAAGTGTCAAGTGCACACCAGGCTTCAAAGACTTAGTATGAAAGAAAGGCTGTAAGACATCAAATTAATTTTATTATTGTTGAGTTAATATTTTGAATTGTGTAGTAGTCAAATAAAGAACAGGATTAAAAGTAATTCCACTTGGTTCCTTTTTACCCATTTCAGTGTGGCTACTAAAAATGTAAAGGTATATATGTGGCTTGCACTAGAGTTCACATTATGTGTCTGTTGGACAGCACTGGCTGAGGCTTAAATATTTCCCCCTTCTAGAAGGTTCTTGACCACTCCAGCTGAAGGAGGTATTTGCCACAGGCATTCTTTTTCAAAAACCGTTTATGTCATTTATCATCACTTTGTTCTGTAGTTACGTGGGTCTGTGTCTGTTTGCCAACCAAACTCTACAGGTCCTCAAGGAGACACACTGGCTGGCTATCTCTCTCCCAGAAGCTTGCCATTCTCTCAATAAGACAATGGTTGTTGACCAAGCAAATTCTGGTGAGGTAGGTTTCTCTGTTGGCCACACTGTTGATTCCCACGGGGGATTTGGATGAGTATTGCCAAGCTCAGGCCAGGGCAGAATTTGGTTCTCTGGACCCCAGTTCGTGGGGCTGGCAGAACCTCTGGGAGCTGCTCATAGGTGGGAAGAACACTGCTTAGGACAAAGGAAGGCAGGGGAACTGGTGGTCTCTGAGGGAGGGATCACCCTGTGCCTCTGCCCTTCTTCATTCACCCTCAGGGCAAGCCCCGGGCCAGTGCTGCTCAGGTGGGGAGGTTATTGCATTAAAAGGCAGGACAGGGGCACCCGGCTGGCTCAGTCAGAAGAGCATGCGACTCCTGATCTTGGGATTGTGAGTTTGAGCCCCATGTTGGGTGTAGAGATCACTGAAAAACAACAATAAGAAGAAAAACTTAAAAGAAAGAGAAAAAGGCAGGACAAGTATGCAGTGTTCTCTCTCTCCTGCTGCTCCCTTCTCTGTGGCCGGAGAGCTGGGGACCGAGTGCAGCCTCATGGGAAGAGGCCCGCCATCTCTCTCTCTCCTCGAATCCTATGTCCTGCCTTCCTCCCACCTGGCAGTTTGACAGGGTATGGGGCTCAGGCTCCTCAGTCCTGAGCATTGGGAAGTGCCCCACTTTTGCATTCTCTCTCTATGTCTCTCTCTGTCTGTCTCTCTCTTTGTCTCTGTCTCTCCTCCTCTCTCTGTGCTATCTTAATGGCTGAGAAGTTGCATTGACTCCTACTCTTCCCTCTTCCCTGCTCACTCTTGGGGTGAGATCTAACACACAAGTTTGCCTGTGGACAGTGTTGCAAGTGAGGCTCTCCAAAAGTGCACTCTAAGAAGGAGTTTGGGGTACAAGATATTTGTGAGGGGTCAAGGGCTGGGAGGGGAAGGGGGAAGGAGCCAGAATGGGCAGAGGAAGAAGGCAGGCTACATGTAGGTCTGACAAGGCCTCAGCTTCTGCTGAGCCAGTGGGGAGCTTTGCAGCAGGTGTCACCTGTCCTGTGGCTGAAATGTCCTGGCCTAGGGGAGGACCAGCCTCTCTGCTTTGAAGGTGCTGCTGATGACACTTCCCAGTCCCTTCACTGAGGGCTGAACTCTGGCTCTTCCATAGACCCTGAGACAAGGATTTGGGTGCAAAGAATTGACTGGGGAAGTGGTCCAGGGGCAGGAAGAGGGAACAGGAAGTGAGACAGGGAAGGGAGGAATGTCAGTCCATACAGGTGAGTTCATGAGCAGATGACTGCCGGGGGTGACCTGGGCTCAGTCCCCCTGGGGACCTCTGGGACACTACACAGGATGCTGCTGAGGGGCAAGGAAGCTGAGAGACATGTTCCAACTCCCATTCCCAACTGGCTACTCCAACGCATTACTCCCTGCTCCAGAGAAGTCCTGCGGCAGAGACGGGGAAGGCTTAGGGCTTCTGTCTCCAGGGGACCTTTGGGTGGGGCAGTGCTCTAGACCTCAAGACAATTAGGCCCAACCACTTAGGAATAACCAGTTCTGCATGTGCTATAGCCCCATTTATCAGCATTCTCTGCTTTGAGAGGCAGCCAATAATTCCCTGTTGCCACTGGTCCTTGGGAATAACAGATAGTCTGAGCCTTATGAGACAGGAACTTGGGAGGGCCTGGAGGGCAGGCATGGATTCTCGTGAGGTCTGGGATCCTCAGCTCCTAGCAATCAGTGTTTGTGGCTGTTAGCAATCCTAAAGAAGCAAAAAGGAAGGTGAAGGGGGCATCTGCTGAGGAGGGACCTAAGCGTATCCCTCAGGTACCACTGGTTACTAGGGCTTCATCCAGTTCCCTTGGCTAAGCTCCTGGCGTATCTGAGTCCAAAGTGAAGTCATCTCATTCTGCCCTAGTAAAATAGTCTCTGTGTATCAACTGCTTACCATCGATGTCAGACATGCTGCTCTCTCACATAATCTGATCGACCTTGGACATCAGTATTGTTGGCACCGTCACCCCCACTTTAAAGATGGGGAAAATAAGACCAGAGAGGAGGATGAGCTTTGCCCAAGACTGGACAGTGAGGGAGAGGCAAGGGTGGGACTTAAATCCAGGTCTACCTAGCATCAGAGCCAGGGTCCACCCCCAGGTTGTATATGGGGCAGAGGCAGTTGGGAGAAGAGGAAGCGATTAAGGCTGGGGCCGGGGGTAGGGGTGGAGGGAGCAGAGTGTGTTGGTGGAGGGACGACAGAGGTGCTTCCATCAGAAGCTGCTGGTGCTGCAACTCAGTTCAGGTTTCCCAGTCAAGGTGTCAGCTCCCCTCGTTCAGGAATCAGTAGCTGAGGCCAGTCCACTGCAGATCACAGGGCCTACTGTTGGTGAGGAACTCATCCGTCATGAGCCTGACAGACTCGCCAGGGCTTCTGGCTTTTTAGTACCATCCTTGAGAAGAGCTCTTTGACTCTGGGGCGGAGATGGGGGTCTTTGATATCCTCAGAATCCCCAGGCTCTGTCCCACGTCCTCCTCAGCTCCTGCCCCTTGCTCTGCAATCCCCCTCTCATGGGGTACAAAACACCTTCTAACTCTTCATAACCACAGCCTGGAACTTGAGACTGTGGTGTTTGTCAGCCCCCTCCTCCCAAAGCTTCCAATGATGGAGTCAACCTCATTAAAAGGAGGGGAACTAGGGTAAAGTGAAAGAAAGCCCTTCCCATAAATGTTTCATTTTTATGGGGCCATTAGTACACTAATCTTCTATGGGACTCCGCCAGGCCCTCAGATGCCCGAGAGTCTCAGCCAGATCCCAGGAAATGGGCCAACATGGAGGAGTTAACAGCCCTTCCCCTCCCCTAGTTTCTGTAATCTGTGAGTGTGTGATTTGGGAACCGAGAGACAATTGGGAGAGTAGAGGAGACACAATGACCCACCCAGACCGTGTTGTCGCACAGAGAGCGAGGTGACCGGAAGCCTCTGGGGAGAGAAGGTCCAGGGAGCTGGACCCAGGAGTCCAGTCTGGATTCCGTGTGGGAGAACTTTTGCTGCGTTTCACTCTCCTTCGAGCAGAGCTGCCAGGTCTGGCCAGTGCTCAAGACCCTGCTGTGGCGGAGGGCAGGGCCCGGGCGAAGGGGTGTAGGAGAAGGGAGCAAAACTGGCATTTACTGGGCCTTTATGATGGCCAGACCTTTCCCATTTATAGCCCATTTAGTCCTCACAACAGTGCTGCGAAGTGTTAACAGCCATGGTGGTGTTAGTCATGGTGGTGGTGGAGCAGTAATGGCGAAAGTAGTAGTAATGGCGGGAGTGGCAGTAATGGCAGGAGTGGCAGTAATGGCGGGAGTAGTAGTAACGGGGGAAGCAGTAATGGCGAGAGTAGCAGTAATGGCGGGAGTAGTAGTAATGGGGGAAGTAGTAATGGCGGTGAAAGCAATAATGGTGAGAGTAGTAGTAATGGTGGGAGTAGTAGTAATGGTGGGAGTAGCAGTAATGGAGGGAAGCAGTAATGACGGGAGAAGCAGTAATGGCGGGAGTAGTAGTAATGGCGGCAAAAGCAGTAATGGCGAGAGTAGCAGTAATGGCGGGAGTAGCAGTTATGGTAGGAGTAGTAGTAATGGAGGGAAGCAGTAATGGCGGGAGTGGCAGTAATGGTGGTGGTGGTAGTAAGAGTAGTTGTAGTAGAAATAATGGTAGTAATAGAAATAGTTCTCACACTCGCAACAGTAATAATTAAGATGTCTTAAGTACTTAACCGTGTGCCCAGCACTGTGCTGTTGGCCTTTATAGACACTATCTGTTGAATCTTCACAAGGACCCCATGAGAGGATTCTCTGGACTCTCTGAATAAACACAGAACAACCAACCAAGGTAAGTACACTCTGCTTTCCTGTGACAGCTCCAATGTCATAGCATTTTAGAGGGGAGGAAACTGGGGTACTACAAGTTTACTAACTTGTCCAGTGTTCCATGGTAGAACCAGGACTTCAACTTGGAAGACTGACTGCATGCAGAGTACTCCCCTAGACCACTGTGTTTGCTGTTCATCGTGGCTGCCATGGGACAGGCAGCGGTAAACAGCACCGGCCTGTGTAGGCCACATGGTCTCTTACAAATACTCGGCCAGCCTTGTATAGCGAAAGCCGCCTCAAACAGTGTGATGACTGAACAGGTGAAACTGTGTGCAGAAAAACTTCATCTACAAAAGCCCATGGCAGGTGGGTAGGGTTGCCAGAGAAAATCTAAACCTGCAACCTTAGGCGAGCCAGATTTTGACCACAAGCCATAGTTTCCCAACTTCTTATCTAATGAGTGCCTAACTTTCACACTTTATAAGCATCCCCTTAATTCCTGGAAGACATCAGTAAGGAAGGAGTTACTGTTTGCCTTTGACAGATCAGGAAACTGAAGCTCAGAGGGAGTAAGTGACTTGCCCAAAATTATACGGATGGCAAGTGCAGACCTGGGTCTAGAATACAGGTCTCTTTGATGCCTTAGCCTCATTGTACCCCAAAGACCTAAGGCTCAGGGAATGAAGAGCCAGTGCTCCTGGCAACCTCATGAAATTTAGGCAAAAGGGAAAGACCTTCCCTGCTTCCCTGCCCTCTCCTCCATGTCTGAAACCAGGCTGTTGTTCGGCTTGTATCTGATTTCACCTGGATTAATGGGGGAAGAGAAGCAAAGGATGAGGAGCTTGCTTCCTGGTGACAGCTATGAGCTTTCGGTTTAGTTGTGACTTCTTTCAGAGAGCAGGTAGACGTAACTCCCTATTCTTTATTTAAGCTGACTTCTCTGGCCTCACCCAAGCTAATGCAGCAGAAAAATAACTATAGGTCCCCTGAACTCTGCCATTGAGTCTAGGTCCGTGGTTCTCAATTGAGGGGAGGGGGTCCCAGGAAATCATGGGCAATGTCTGAAGATCTTTTGTCATAACTTGGGGAAAGTGCTGCTGGCATCTGGTGGATAAAGAGCAGGAATGCTGCTCAATATCCTACAATGCACAGGACAGCCCCCACAACGGAGACTTAGCTAACCAAAAAATGTAGGTAGTATGAAGTCAAGAAACTCTGGTCTGTGGTAAAGTGGCCAGTGGAATGGGTCTGCTCTGGACCTATGTGCTCCTCTCCTTTGGCTCTGTTCCCTTGCTATCCTGTCCCTCCTCCATTTTCTTGCAGGTGGGAAGTAGAGTGTTGACCAGTCAAGGCCCTTTGGGGTGAGAACTGCTGGTTGTTCTCTCCTCTTCCCTGTTCTCTGCAAAGGGTGGCTTTCCCTGGCCATCATAAACTTTGCCCTTATTTGCCAGACCACTGGATTAATCAGGGTCCAGTCAGAAAGACAGAAACCCTTTCGGCTGTTTGCAGCAGAGAGAATTGAATGTGGAAAACCGGAGGAGCTGAGAAGACAAGGGGATGGGCCACGACCAGGAAAGTGAAGAGGCGGGAGTGCGGGACCCCTGCGGCAGGGGCCGCCTGGGAAGTGGAGACCCGGTGGGCCTGTCCAGTAAGAACTGGAGCGTGGGGAGTTGCTGCCGCTGGAAGGGACAGGATGGAGAGGGGGAAATAGCCCTCCCGCCTCCAGCTGGGCAGAAGAGCTCAGCGAGAACTCAGCTGACCCCCACACCTGGGCAATGCAGCGTTAGCTCCTTTGACGTACAAAACAGAACTGGGAAAGAGTAGGCAATGGATATAAGAACAGGTCCAGGAAAGGCCTCCCTACTTCTCTCGCTGGAAGGAAAGCATAGAGGAATTCCGGCTGTACACAGGGACCCTGGGCCCCCCTCAGACTTTCCTGAAAGAGGGAGCTTGAATTAAGAACTGAGGTTACCTAAGCATTACCAAAAGCGTCTCAGGGAGGACCTGGTGTATAAATCTTCTGTATATTTGTACTTAGAAAAATCCCGGAAGGCGTTATAGATGCTTGAGTCAGTTTCCAATGGAGAGCTGTTTCTCCAAGTAGCAAGATCACTTGTGTCAGAATCCCCTAGGGAATTTGATCATGATAATTCCAGAGTCACACCCAGAGATCTAGAATTAGAATCTCCAAGGGAGGAAGAGGAGGAGACCAGCAATCAGCATTTTTTACAAAATTCTCCAGTGGTTCTTCTACACCCTGCAGGTTGGAGAACCACTGCTGGAAGGTCCTGGTCATGTTAGCCCTGGTTAGGGTAACCTCTCCTCTCCAAATTTCCCATTGTGTCAGTAATTTATGGGTATAACTCAATCCTTGCCATTCCCTGCTTTGCAAGTTTCTCTGGAGTGTGACCCAGCCTGTTGTATTGATAAACTAGATTCTTCAAAAAGCGAGAATTGGTCAGCTGTTGCTTTTCTCTTTGCTCCTGTGAATTGTATAGTGTGTGTTTGTGTGTGTGATTGGAGGCACAGGGGATGGGAGAATGGCCCAATCCCAAGACAGCGTTGATCTGTGATCCAAGAACAAGTGTGAGTTGGAGCCACTATTAGGTGTACCTGATTCTGAGATCCATTTCTTGAATGGGCTGATTTGCTGTCTGAGCGCCCTCTAACATTTCAGGAAAATGAAACCCTACTGTGTGTCAAACACTTTGAATATGTTGTTTGAATTCCTTACAAAAGCTCTGCCATGTCGGGATCAAATTTCCTCATCACAGTAGATGAGGAACAGAGACATGAAGAGATAAAAGAATTTGTCTGAAATCACAGAGCCAATGGAAACAGGATATGCGATAGAGTTTCAAATAAGGTTCAGAATAAATCCCCTCCTTTTCTCATTCTTCCAGGAAGATTATAAGTCAAATTAATATTTAAATACTCAGCTGGCTTCCACTTTTGGCATAACAGTGTTCAGGCCCTTGCTGACCTAGTGAAACTGGTGAAAACTGAAAACAAAACAAAACAAAACAAAACAAAACCCAACTCTGGTAATGATTCCAAGGGCGCACAGCAAATGAAGAAACATTTATTGAAGAAAATATAGTAATGTTCGTTAAGAGCAAGGAGAGTCTGTGATGTTTGAACCAAGACCTGCTCGCTTTCAGCTTAGTGAAACAGACTCTTTTGAGGCTGACACAGCCAAGAATACAGGGCTCTGTTTCCCCCCAGCTCCCAGTCAGAGGGCCATCTTCCCAGAAGGGACGGGGTACCAGCTGTTCCCATCCTGTGTCCTCCTACCTGTTGCTAGGGCTAAGTTTGGGGCAAGTGCAACTGAGAGGTGGGAACTCATTTTTTTTTTTTTTTTTTTTGCCGAGCCCACATTCATGGAAAGGAAGTTCTATCTTGGATGCAGTGCTGTGGAGGGTACTGGGGACCAGAGAGTTCTTAGTTTGGCTCGTGGCGTGGTGTTCCATGCTGAGACACAAGCTGAGGTGACTTGACACTGCTGTCCCTCCCTCCACTGAGTGCTAGTTAAGATGTGAGCACACAGTTGTCCTGTCTCCAGCATGAGAGCCTTGACTTAGAGATTGATCCGGGGGGTAAGCAGGACATAGAATAAGGATCACCAAATACCTCCCCAAAGGAGCTGACTTCATTTGCAACAAGAAATGGAGAAGTTCAAGCCAAAGGGGTCTTGCAAAAACAGAGGTGGGGTGGTGAAAGGCAATTTGGAGATTGAGAGATTCATTGGAGGTATATGTTAAACTCTAGGTAACTAGTGTGCTGGAGAGAGGGAAAGATATAGCTGGAAAGAGCCCTCATGGCATCAGAAAAAAATCCCTAACATTGACCTCAGCAATTATCCCCTCCGAGCAAGCAGAATTGACTGGATCTGCCTGTAAGCGGTTGAGACTCCAGAGCATTACTGATAGCAATAAAGCGTCCAGTAGGTAAGTGAAGGCACTTAACAGCTGGGTGTGGTCAGGGAGAAAGAAAGTCAAAGAGAGTCTGCCAAAACCATTGTCATCCCAGGGTGACAGGCTATGACCCCTGAGGAGAAATGCGAGAAGTTTCACACTACAGAGTGACTTCACTGAGATATTGTAGCCAGTCATTAAACAAGTAAACAAGCAAACAATAATAATAACCCCCCAGAGAAGGTGGACTAATATCCAGAGTTGCCGTAGTATATAATCTAAAAATGTCCAATTTCCAACAAAAAAATTACAAAACATGCAGAGAAACAGGAAAGTATGGTCCTTATACTGGAGAATAAACAGCAAAAACACTGCCTTTGAGAGTGACCAGATATCAGGTTTAACAAAAACTTTCAAGTAGCCGTTATAAATATGTTCACAGAACTAAAGGAAACCATAATTACAGAAGTAAAAGAAGGTATGATGAAATATCACATTAAATAGAGACTATCAATAAAGAGAAATTACAAAAAAGAACAAAAGGCAAATTCTGGATTTGAAAAGTATAATAATTAAATGACAATTTTACAAGAGGGGTTCATCAGTAGATTCAAGCTGAGAGAAGAAAGAATGAGTGAATTCAGATAGATTAATAGGGATTTTGCAATCCAAAGTTAGAAGAAGAAAAGGAATGAGAACAACAGAGAAGAACAACAAGAAATGTGGGACACTATTAAACTCACCCAACATACGTGTAATGGGAGGAGAGAGAGAAGCCGAAAAAAAAAATAATGAAACCATGACTGAAACATCCCAACTGTGAAAAAAACTTTATCCGTTCAAGAGGCTCAATGAACTCATAGTACAATAAATCTAAAGAAATCCACAAATGGACACATCATAGTGCAAATGCTGAAAGCTGAAAGCAAGGAGAAAATCTTGAAGGCAGCAAGAGTAAAAGGACTCATCACTTACAAGGAACCCCAATAAGATTAACAGCCAACTTTTCATCGGAAGCAATGGAGACCAGAGGCAGTGAGATGACATATGTAAACAACTCAAAGAAAAACAACCGTGAACCAAGAACATTTTTTTCCAGCAAAGCTCCCTTTCAAAAATGAAGGCAAAATAAAGACCTTGTCTGCTAAATAAGAATTGAGAAAATTTATTGCTAGCAGCCTCACTTTACAGATACTAAAGGAAGTTGTTCAGATAAAAACAAGCAACTCAAGATAATAATTTGAATCCATGAGAAAAGGCATAACAAATTACAAGTAAAGGTAATTAATTATAAAAGACAGTATGCATGCATGTTTTTTCCTTCTTCTCTTAATTGACTTAAAAAGCGATTGCGTAAGACAATATGTATATAATATATTGTTGGAACTATAACATGTAGAAATGTAATATATTTGCCAATAGCAGCACAAAAGAGCCGGGTTGGAACAAAACTATATTGGACTAAGGAAAGACTCCAGATGGTAACCCAAATCTACAGGAACAAATGAAGAGCATCAGGGGAAAAAAAAAAAAAAAAGGCTAATATAACCAAAGCTATAAATATATACTTACGCTCAGTTCTTCTCTTAGCTTCCTTAAAAGACATAGACCTATAAAAAAGTAATAATTGTAACAATGTGTTGTTTTGGTTTTTAACATTTATGGATATAATTTGTATAAGATAATAACCCAAGAAAGGGAAAAGGGGAATGGAGTGATAGATGAAGAACATATCCATGTCTTACTGGAATTAAGTTCTTATAAATCTGAAGCTGATTCTGAGAAATTAAGATGCATTTAGTAAGCTCGAGAGCAACCGCTAAGGAAATAATTGTAAAAAATACTGAGAAAAATCACTAAGAAAGTTAAAAATGCTTCTTTTATGTATGAAGAAGTTTATTGAGAGGAGTCAGTGCGTGTGATTGTGGCAGCGAGAGGCTTGTGGTGGATCTGAAATCCGTAAGTCAGGTCCTCGGGAAGAACAGGATGGAAACTCTTGGGCAGAACCTGGCATTGTAGTCCACAGGTAGAATTTCTTCTTCCTCAGGCAACCTCAGTTCTGCTCTTTAGGTCTTTTGACTGATTAGATCAGGCCCACCTGATTATGGAGGGTAATTTCCTTTACTTAAAATCAATTGACTGTAGATGTTAATCACATCTACAAAATACCTTCCCATCAACACTTAGATTAGTGTGGAATCAAATACCCGGGGACTCCCGTCTAGCCAAGCTGATACATGAAACTGACCGTCATACCTCCCAAATAAACTCCTTATGCCCAAATTTTTGCTGTAGAGGCAGCTTTTGGAGTAAGCTAAACTAAGATCCCTCCCCCCCCCATACCACCCTCTTCCTTGACTCAGGATGGCATGCTGTTGCCCACCCCAAGGGAGCAGAGTTCATTTCGAAGGCCAGCAGTTCCCATGACAGCCCATGCTCTCAAAACCCTGTGGCTTGTTGGGTTTTCTCATCCAGAATGTTATACGTTTGGAGATTGTGTCAGCTCTCTCTTGGATGGTGTTTGCTCATGCAAGGCCAAGTTTGACACATTATTTTGGCTGCCACAACCCCTTGTATCCATAAGCCAGTGTTTTCTGTCATCACCTTTGCTAAGCGTCCCCGGATCCAAATAAATACCGCATCCCCTGAGTAGTATTTAAACCTGTCTTAAGAAGGTATTCATAGGAAGGTTCCTGATTTAAATTTTTTTTCCTATTTCTCCTGAGCCCAGCTTTGAATATTTTCACTACAAATATTTCACTAACTCAGGACAGAAAAATAGCAGATAAACACTGCCATATGTTTTTTAAACCACGTATGATTTTTTTTTTTTTTTTGCAGTGAACTGATACTACTCTAAAAGCTTCAGATGGGGATCTCTTATCATTTATAGTTATTAAAAACAGAAGGAAGCAATTGGGCTGGAGAGGCTTCATCCTTTCCTTTAAGACTTTTGTAATTTCTACTGGAAAAATGCAGCCAGAACCTAAAGACTCTGAGAAGTACATGCGGGGCAGGGGGCCAGGAGCCAGCAAAATACTGATTATCTCTATTTAGAATAACAAGAGTTGAGACTTATTATCAGCTTCTGCTTGCTAGACACTGTGTAAGTGCTTTGCATGCTGAATCTCATTCGATTTTCAAAAACCACCCTGTGAGATGGGGGCTGTTTTTGTCCCTAGTTTCAGGATGAGGAGATGGAGACCCAGAAAAGCCAAACCATTTGTGAACAGCCCTGCAGGTCTAAGTGGCAAAGCTGGACTCGAACTCTTTCTTTGTCCGATTACAGAGTGTGCACATGGAACCACTGTGCTATGTTGTTGCTTCTCGTTCCTAAGGCCACCTGTGAAAATGACTTGGGCCTATTCCTAGCTCCCTGCTGGTCCTGGAGGTGGTCTTGTTTGGATGTTTGTGTCTCAGTGCTGGTGTTTAAAGTCATTGTTGCCTGTTGCCAGGCTGTCACAGAAGAGGAATAAGATTCGGAGGGAATGGTGAAAATTCGAAGCTGTATTCCCACAGGGGGAGAAAAGAACACCTCGATTTCCCGATTGCTTGCAACGTGTAAAGGGAAATAACCTTTGTGACATGGAAACAATGTTGCTTAAGACGCGGACTTGTCCTCCTACATTTAGTTAAATGATTAATTTTCTTCGTATTAACTTAAAATGAGCCCATTTAAAAGAGTACTTTTTTCCTTGAAAGCATTGCTCATTATGCTATCATTTTAAGTAATTAAATCAGAATAAATGGCTCTGTGAAGCTATTTTAATGTAACATCTAATTATATCTGACCTAGACTGTGAACTATAATCATTAAGTACATGAACTGTGTAATGTTCTGCGCGTTCTTTAATAATTTATATGGCAGGATTCAGCTGCATGGAGTCATAAGCAGGAACTGTATCTTTCATGACACCTGTTATCTGCCCGGGACGGCAGAGGTGGCCTGTCAGCTGCTATCCCCAGCTCAGCAAACTTTCCTCTCTGCGAATGCTCAACTCCCAGTGGGGGGAAATTGTGTTTATATTTTGGGTGCACATTAATTATTTTGACAAGAAACTCACAACAAATCGATGAAATGGGTAGCATTTACATGCATCTGGCAGTTGAAATGTTTTCTGAGCCTGACGAAAGGTGGCCTTGCCAGGGTAGGCACCTCCCCAAAAGAGCTAATTCGGTAGCTCAGAAGGGGGCTGGACCACCAGAGTCATGTTCTGGTTGTTACCGGAAGGGCCTCTCTGTGTTTGCATTTGCAACTTTTAAGTCTTGAACTTGGACAGGGGAATGTGTTCTTGGCTTCAGTTCAAGAGAAGACCTCTCCAAAACCAGGAGGGATGTTTCAACCAAATTTGGGAAGACACTTCAGTGTGACAGTTTTTGTTTTTAAATTTGTGAGCAAGGAAAAATTTTTTTAAATCCACGGCTGTTACTAAAATTAGTTTCAAGTTTGGATCCTTTGTTTTCTCCTTCTTTTTTGCATGTATCATTCTTATCCAGATATTGTAGTATTTTTTTTTCTCTTTTTAAATATGTAAGTATGTCATGTTTTGGGAAATAAAGATGTTTATTTCCATTGCCTCTTCTTAGGGGAGAGTGGAAAACAAAAGATTTGGGTTTCCAAAGTGTAAGTACAAACCCACTATTTTTTTGCAAGTTTGAAAAGTTTTGAAAACCGAAAGGTCTTTCATTACTCATTTGGTGTTAAAACCTGCCCTGACCTCCACTCATTTTGGCTAAACCTGACCTGTACTGACCGATGTTGTTGGTTAATCTCTGTGGTTGACCCGCCTCTGTCAATATTCACACACCCCACCGTGGAGGTGTTGATATGTTTGATGATCCCCTGCTGTGGGGAATCACATAGTACACTGCATACCTGAGAAGTTCTGATTCCTTAAACACTTCTGGATTCCAGGGTTTTAGAAAAGGAGCTATGAGTTAGGAATAACGATGGTATTAATAACTATAATTTATTAAACCTCACCATGTCCCAGACCCTTTGTAGGTACTGTCCCTTTTAATCTTAATAGTCACTCATTTTATAGATTATTCCCATCTAGCAAATTAGAAAGCTGAAATTCAGAGAAGTGACTTGCGCAAGGACCCGCGGCTACTGTGTTTATTACCTGAATATTCTTCTGGATAGATAAGGTATTATTGTAACATTTAGTTTTTCTGGCTGGATACGCAGAGTTTAGGGATTACTCAAAGTGTCTAGCAGAGAGGAGACTAATGAATCCGAACCGTTTGTTATTTGTACTTTATTTTATGTCACACCCAGAGCATTACAAACATTTCTTCATTCAGTGCTCATAGCTAATGGTCAAGGAGCATTTTCTACACATGACATGTGAACCATGGGTTTTTACTCATTTTATCCTCACAACAATTCTATAAGATAGGAACTATGATCTTCCCTCTCCTGCCCTGTTTTACAGATGGGAAACTGAACCTGAGAGAAGTTATATAACGCTTCAAGGATACACCACTCTGAAGTGGCCAGGCTGCAATTGGAGGCTGTTCCTCATGATATCTGGGCCAGACGACCAACCACCTCCTTGCCAGCTCACTCTAAAGCTTTGAAGTGTCAATATTCACCAAGATATGGGGAGAGAATTAAGTCACAGCCAATGTAACACACAGCAAAAGAACACTTTCCAACTGCAGGCCCATAAATCTGAAAATCTCCCAACTCGGTTTATGGAGCCAGCCCCCCAAGATGGGCCTCATTCCTGTCTGGGCTGGTGATGGAAGATCAGCCACAGAGAATCTGGCCATGTTGGAAGCATGAGAGTCACGGCGGGTGGAATAGGCCCATCGCAGACCATTCCTGGTCTTCTCCCTTGTCTCAAAAATCTCAGGTCAGTTTCATGAAGGAAGCCTCTGGCTCCTATATTAAATCAATGGATGGTTCCTTGAGTTACTGCCAGGTACCAGGTCCTTTCTGAGGGGACAGAGACAGACCTGTGAACAAATCAAAGTCTCTGCTCTCAACAAGCTGAAGTTCTAGTAGCAGAAGGGACAGTCATTAAGAAAATAAAGTAAAATAGGGTATGTGAGGTGACTGCTCCATAGGTATGGGCTTCTTTCTGGGGCGATGGAAATATTCTGGAGTTGGACAGTGGGGACAGTTGTACAACCTCAGGAATATACTAAAACTGACTGAATTGTGCACGTTAAGTGGGTGAATTTTATAGCATGTGATTTATAACTCAACAAAAGCAGTATCTTAAGAGGTAATATATTGAGAGATAAGATGAGAACTAAAGCAAGATGAAGAGCCAGAAAGTGATGGAGAGGTGCTGTGTTAGAGGGCGGAATGGTCAGGGAAGGGGCAGAAGTTGCTGTGGTACCCTCTCACCTCCTGGCTGTCTGTCTCGGATTCACTGGGGAAGCTGGTGTCCCTGCTGGCAGCTCCCTACCTCTAGCACCTGCATTGCTGATTCTGTGCCTAAATGCCTTCTTTCCTAACATGGAATATGCCCCATGGGAGCAGGTGCAGTCGAGACAACTAGGCAGTAGGGGGGATACTATGGGCTGAATTGTGCCCTCCTCATCCCCTAATTCATATTTTGAAGCCCTAACTCCCAGTACCTTAGAATATGACTGTGTAGGGGTGCCTGGGTGGCTCAGTTGGTTAAGCCTCTGCCTTTGGCTCAGGTCATGATCCCGGGGTCCTGGGATCAAGCCCCACATCAGGTTCTCTGCTCAGTGGGGAGCCTGCTTCTCTCTCTCCCTCTGACTGCCACTCCCCCTGCTTGTGCTGTCTCTCTCTCTCTCTCTGTCAAATGAATAAACAAAATCTTAAAAAAAAAATGACTGTATTTGGAGATAGGGTCCTTTAAGAGGTGAGTCAATTAAGATCAGCCTGTTAGGATGGGCCCTCATCCAATCTATTTGGTGTCCTTATAAGAAGAGGACATGAAGACACACAGAGATACACCAGGGTGGGTGTGCACAGAGGAAACACCATGTGAGCATGCAGGGAGAATGAGGCCATCTGCAAACCAAGGAGAGGGACCTCAGGAGAAACCAATCCTGTCGACACCTTAGTTGTGGACTTGTGACGTCCACAATAATGAGAAATAAATTCCTGTTGTTAATGACTCTCAGTCTATAGTATTTTTGTTACAGCAGCCTGAGCTGACCATGACAGTTGCCAAACCCACAACTCTCACTCGTGGTGTCAAGAGTAATATAATGTGAGGAAGGCGCAACCAGCCGTGGCCAGCTTGAGAAGGAAAGGGGGCCACAAGGTGAGGCATGCAATCACCCTCTGTAGAAGCTGGAAAAGGCAAGGAACAGTCTCCCCGAGAGCCTCAAGAAGGAATATGGCTCTGACAGCATGCAGATTTTAGCCCAGGGAGGCCCATTTTAGATGGCTGACTCCCAGAAAATATAAGACAATAACTCTGAGTTGGTTTGTTGTGGTGGGTGGCTTAAAGCAACACCAGTCATTCCATTCTCTGTGATGGTTGCTATGGGTCAGGAACTCAGGAAGGGTTTGGCTGGGTGATTCTGGCTCAGGAACCTTAGGCAGTTGCACACCAATTGTGATGGGAGCAGAGCAGTTAGGACTGGCTAGGCGTCTCTCTGTCTTTGAGTAGCCTCAAGGCCTTTCCACATGTTCTAGTTTGGGCTTCCTTACAACATGGCAGCCTTGAGGCTGTTGGATTGCTGCTTACATGGTAGCAGAAAGTGTCAAGAGTAAGTACTCTAGCAAGAAAGGAACTGAAGTGCATTTTATGACCTAAGCTTGAATCAGATGGTGTCACATCCGTACTGTTGCTTACAAGCTTACCCAGAATTCAAGGGGAAGGGATTCAGACACCATCTCTTAATAGCAAAAGTAGCAAGATTCTCAAATGTGAGTTGTTTTCAGCAACTAAGTTGTGGTACTTTATTACAACAGCAATCAGAAGCTCATACATGTAGTTTGAGTTGCAACTGCTCGGCACCGCTGTGGAAGCATGCAAGCAGTCACAGACAATATGTAAATGAAAGGGTATGGCTGTGTTCCAATAAAACTTTATTTATAGACACAGGTGGTGGGCTGAATTTAGCATGCTGCCCATAGTTTGCCACTGCAGGCAATATAAGTTCTCTACAAGAGAGTATTAAAGGAAGAGGTGGGGCTTTATGTGTTAGCATGGACCTATCTCCAAGATACTGTTAAGGAGAAAAAGAATGGTGCAGGAGACTCTGTTTATTCTCATTGGCAAGGAAAACAGAGATACAGATTCACACAAACACATATACGCACAAGTACATGCATATACAATTTCTGGAAGGTTACACAAGAAACATTTTCAGTGGCTCTTCTGAAGAACAGGACTGTGGGTCTGGGTGAGAGAAAAATTTATTATACAGTTCTGTACTATTTGAATCTTTGTGTTTGAACCATATGTATGCATCTTTTTTCTATTAAATAATTTTAAAAATGTTTACAAAGCACTTATTCAAAAGCAACATAAGGATTGTGCCAAATGTCCATTGTGATTTCACTTGGACAGCATTTAAGAAAGCTTTTAATTGGAGTCTAGTCTAGGTTCTGAAAGTCACACCTATTCTAAGTGTGCAAGCTGAGGAATTTTTATAAAGTAAACACACCTGTGCCCCAGTGCTCTATGGGAGAAAGAAAATATGCTGGCATGCTAGCAGCCCCTTCTGCTCCCAGATTAACAGCACTTGAGAGTAACCCCCCTCCCAAAGCACAAGAGCAGAAATGAGCTTTGCTTGTTTTCGTACTTGACCCAAATGGAATCCTATAACACCTACTCTTGTTTTGTGTCTTGTTTTTTCACACAATTTTATGTTTGTGAGACCAAGTCTTATTGTGTGTGCGTGTGTGTGTGTGTGTGTGTGCGTGCAGTTATCGATGGTCGTTCTCACTTCTGTAGCATCCTGTTGTGTGGATATACCACACTGTATTTATCTTTTTCACTCTGATAGATGTTTAGGTAGTTCCCACAGCAGGACTGTAATGAATAGTGCTACGTGCCATTTTTATTGTTTTGCCCTGTTTGATCCCTTTTTAAGAATTCTTTGCCTAACTCCATTATTTGAATGATGCTCTACTTTCTCGTCTGAGATCTTTATCTTTTACCTTTCATAATTAGGTCTGTCATCCATTAGGAATTAAGGGAAGGATAAGATACATTTTTTCCTCATAGAAATAGCCAGTTGACTCACCAGTGTCTACTGAAAAGATCATTCTTTCCTGACTGCATTGCAGTGTCCTGAACTTGACTTTTAAATTAGTTCGGAATTAAAGTGTTTTATACTTGAAAGTAACAAAAAATAGCTAGGATATCTGACTGATAGAATGTCTAGGGGCAGGGACACAAGTATTCTTTCTTAAACAAAAATGTGTGTGTGTGGGGTTGGGTGGGCGTGCGTGTCTGTTAGGTATACTTGTGTATGTGTAGCTGTGTGTATGCACGTATAGGTGTGTCTGTGTGTTTTAGGAGTGTGTGTATGTATATTAGGGGTGTGTGTGTGCGCAGTTAAGGGCTCCTATGTGGTAATTCTACTCAGGTCACCAGTAGAGGGTTTCAGGCCTGGGGGAGGATGGGGATTAGAATCCAGTGATATGGTAAGTAGGGCAAAGGGCAAGCGGCTGGCTTTTCGGAACGGGGATATAAGCTTAAGAGCCTAGCTGGCCGCACGAGAGAGTTTATGCTGAAGATCCAGAGTTAGGTCTGGGTTTCTCAAGATGGGAGCTCCTCGCAGAAGGAT
Source organism: Zalophus californianus (assembly GCF_009762305.2). NCBI lineage: Eukaryota > Metazoa > Chordata > Mammalia > Carnivora > Otariidae > Zalophus > Zalophus californianus. Next base: position 39,130,952 of record NC_045595.1, on the reverse strand, counting down.
TTGCGGTGGCTGCCCCCATCGGGAGCTGGAGTGCCAGTGGTGGGGGTTGGGATGGCGGGCAGGGCCGGTGAATCCTGTGGTTCTGGTCGACCAGTCCCCCAGAAGGAAAGAAAGACCATGGATTCTCTCCCTGTTCAGCAGGCTAGGATGTGGGTAATCTGTGCAGACTGCCCTCTTTTCACTAAACTAGGAGCCTGCTTTTAGCTCCAAAAAATATATTTTTTAGTTTCAATGGGTGAATTTTCTCCACATCTACTTAAATAATACAAATTCTGCCACCCAATTTTTCTAAATGTCTGTCTTCTGTGTAATTTTTATGTCATGCTATCGAGACTGCTGCTTGAGATACTTCAGCAGATAAATTATTCTCTACTCCACTTCTGCAAAAAATTACACTCTTTGATGTGAAAATTATATGCACTTAGAGATATGCTAATACGAAAATGATTTGAGAAGTGTAGAAGAAGGGGTAGCAGCTGACTCGGAGGCCGCTATAGTCGTTTGCACCTGCACCGGGCGATTCCTGAAGGCGAGTGAGATCTTGCCAGCTCTTCTCAGCCCAAAGTGGCTTTTAGTTTCAAAAGCCATTGATTTCTTGAAATCTGATGGGGGGATTTTTATGCAAAATATGACCGTTTTTAAATATTAAGCGGCTGGGAGTTACTCGTGGAGATTAGCATGGTATTAGGGAAACTTTCATTCATCCATTCTTGCAAGAATTCAATGACTATTTATGGAACACCCCATGCTAGATATTCAGCAGAGAATAAAACAGATGGTGTATCTGCCCTCTTGGAGTTGTCAGAATTTAAGACGGCGAAGGTCTGTGGGCAAAGAACACTTGGAGCCTACTCTAGATGAGACCGTTGCTACTCTAGATGAGAGCCTACTCTAGATGAGACCGTTGCTACTCAAGTTGTGGTCCGTGGAGCATCCTTGGCAAGATGGTCAGAAATGCGAGAATCTCAGGCACCTGCTCCTCCAGGTTTAGTGAACGAGAATTTGCATTTTAATAAACCCTCAGGTGACTCATAGTCATGTTCACCCTTGGCTACTCATTAGAATCATCTGGGGAGCTTAAAAAAGTTCTAGAGCCCAGAATGCACTCCAAGCCAGTCAAACCAGAACCTCTGGGGATGGGACTCAGGCATCTGTAGAAAACCAGCACTCCTGGTGTCTGCAGTCAGTTTCTGGGGGCGGGATCCAGGAATCTATTTATGACAAGCCACACAGACAAGCGCTGGTGGGTAAGTGCTCAGTCAGAAGCCCTGGAGAGAGGAGGCCTGGAAGGGTTTTGGCATGGTAGAAGGAAACGGGGACATGAAGCAGAAAGGGGAGCTCAGTTTGGGAAGATGGGGGGCGGATTCCTGAATCTCATAGCTTTATAGTTTTCTTTCTTTCCTTTTTAAAAATATTTATCTGAAAGAGGGAGAGAGAGAGTAAGTGTACATGAGTGGGCAGAGGGAGGGGGAGAGGCAGAGGGAGAAGCAGGCTCCTTGCCGAGCAGGGAGCCTGATGCGGGGCTCAATCCCAGGACCCCAAGATCATGACCTGAGCCGAAGGCAGACACTTAACTGACTGAGCCACCCAGGTGCCCCTATAGCTTTCCATTTTGTTTTTTTTAACTTTTAATACTGACATTCAGACTTACTGAAAAGTTGCAAGAACACTAGGAAGAACTACCTTACACTTTCCACTTCCCAACCTAAATGTTTACATTGTATCACAGTTGTGCTCTGAGTTTGTGCTCTCTCTCTGAGCGTGAACTCCTTCTCCCCCTCCACACACACGTTTTCCCACCTCCCAATCCATTGAGAGTAAGTTGCAAACATGATTCACTTTTATTTTAGCATGAATTTCTAAAAACAAAGACCATCTCTTATATAATCACTGTACAATGATCAAAACCAGGCAATGAACACTGAAATAATACTATTATCTAATCTACAGACTATATGCAGATTTTATCAATTGTCTCAATACTGCAAAAGGAACCCCAAATCATGTGTTGCATTCAGTTCTCATCCCTCTTTCTCAGGTCTTCTTTAATCGGGAAGAGTTCCTCAGTCTTTCTTTGTGTTTCATGACATGACATTTTTGAAGTGTACGAGGCAGTTATTTTATAAAGCATGCCTCAAGTTGGGTTTGTCTGATGTGTCCTCATGAATGAACTCAGGTTATGCACTTTTGGTGGAATACCGCCGAGGTGAGGGTACATCCTTCTTGGTGCATCACATCCAGACATCCTCGGCATTGACCTGTCCCATTACTGGTAATGTTAACTTTGATCGTGTAAAATGCTCTCTGCTGGGTCTCTCCACTGCAAAGTTTCATTTTACCCTTTGCAGTTAATTTTACTGTGATGAGATACATTGGGATTGTGTAAATATTGTTACTCCTCAGACTTTTACCCACTGGTTTTAGCATCCCTTGATGATTCTTGATGGAATTCGTTATCATAATGATGGTTGTCAAATGGCCATTTTCTAATTTCATCATTCCTTTGCTATTTTTACTAGTCGGCTTTATTCACAATAAGGAAGAGCTTTTGCTTCTCCCCTTTTATTTATTTGTTTGCACAAGGTCACAGATTCTTAGTGTATTTCATGTGTTATGCTCATTTACTACTTAATGTTCAAATTGTCCCAGATTTGGCCAGTGGGAGCCCAGCCACCCGACTCCTGTGTTCTGTGGACATGTCCCCATGAGTCTGGAGTACTTTCTTACTTTCTGAGACACTAAGATATTCCAGGTTCAGGTCTTTCTTTATTCCCATCAAAATAAGTTGCGACCAACATCTCCTAGGAGGGTTATCACAGTTTAACGCTGACCTGAAGGAAGGAAGAGAATTTTTGTGAAGCACATTTGTAGGATGATCCCCACTGGGGTTTTAGAATATATGAGTGCTACACTTGACTTTCAACAATGGATGTTTTCCTGAAACAATGTACAAAAGTGGAGTTTGAGAGGGATTCAGATCTGTTTAAAATAATACAGTTGTCTTGTCTACACCTAACCCTAACATTTTTTTTTAAAGATTTTATTTATTTATTTATTTGAGAGAGAGAGAGAGAGAGAGAGTGTACACATGCACACACGCTAGTGGGGGGGTGGGGGTTGGTGGTGCAAGGGAGAGCAGAGTGGGAGGGAAGAGGAAAAGGGAAAAAAATCCAGAACACACTCTGTGCTGAGTGCAGAGCCTGGCCTGGAGCCCCACAAAGGGCTTGATCTCATGACCCTGAGATCATGACCTGAGCGGAAACCAAGAGCTGGACGCTCAACTGCTCAACTGACCGAGCCACCCAGGGGCCTCTAACATTTTTAAAGCAAGTTTCATTTATCTCCATAAGTTTCCATAAAATTTTAACTTAGTTTTCGTAGAAACAGCAACTTTTATTGTCATTTCAGTGTTTGAAATGAGTCCTCACCAATAATACTCTTTTAACAAATAATGATGGTGTTAAAATGGGCTCTTAAAAATAGATTTGGTATTGATCCCCTGAGAGACAGTGTTCTCTTGAATAGTAACTGTGTATTTTCTTGATCCCAGAACTTTCCCTAGAGCAGAAGTGGTCATCTGAGCGTGATTTTTGCCCCCAAGGGACATCTGATAGTGTTTGGGGACATTTTTGGTTGTCACAACAGGAAGGGGAGAGGTTGCTATTGGCAACCGTGTGGGGGAGGAGACGCTAATGGGCAGAGACCAGGGACGCTGCTGAACATCCTACAGTGCACAGGATAGCCCCCCAAACCAAGAATTTTACCCCCTGCAAATGTTAGTAGTGCTGACTTGAAGAACCCTCCTCCATGGTTTGCCAAGGTGTGCTTTATAAAAGGCTAATCCCCAGAAGTGCACACTCAAAATGGATCTGAGGTTCTTTGGAAAGTGCTGCGTCCCATGGCTCAATCTTGGGGATTTACAACACACCCAAATATATGAAAGGCCCGAGAAGACCTGAAGTTAAACAAGGAAAACATGAAGACACTTTGCTATTTGAATCAACTAAGTTATTCCTAATGAGCTGGCCTCTGGGACCTGTTATTTGTGGGAAACGTTGTGAAATCCTGAACTAACTAGTCTCTACTCTAGAAAGATGCACATGTCTGCTTTTTTACTGAGTTCAGTGAATCTGGCCTGTGGCCTCAGATAGCAGGGAAAAACGAGGGGTGGGGAACATCCCTAAATTCTCTATTCCCAGTAGATTTGGTGGTCATCGACTCACTTGCTTTCTATCTATTTTGTGGAGATCTAGAGGAGAGGTGTGGCGCCATTGGGATGTTTTCAAGAGCAATGGTGTTCTCTTCTCCCATTACCCACAGGTTTTAATTACGAATTGTTATGGGCTAAGTTGTGTCCCCTCTGCCCCCCTTTCCCCCCACCCCCTCTCCAGTTCATATGTGGAAACCCTAACCTGCAATTCGACTATATTTGGAGATAGAGCTCTAAGGAAGTAATGAAGGTTAAATGAGGTCCTAGGGTGGGGCCCTAATCCCATAAGATTGGTGTCTTTGGGAAAAGAGGAAGAGACACCAGAGATCTCTCTCTGCACATGTGTATGGAAGAGAGGCCATGTGAGGACCCGGTGAAAAGGTGGTCACCCCCAAAAATAGCCCTGCCGGCACTTGACCTTAGACTCCCAGCCTCCAGAACTCTGAGAAAAGAAACACCTGTTGTGTGAGCCACCCTGCCTGTGGTTTTCGCTGTGGCAGCCTGAGCAGACTAAGACACCAATAAATAGTGAGGAAACTCTATCGTAAGTTTAAATCCACAAAGGTGTGCATTTTTTTAGATGGGTGATTATTTTCATATTTGCATTTCAACTTTTGAATCTGTCTAATCAGGTTACAGATAGAAACAAAGAAACGTGATTAATTTGAACCTGTACATGACAGCCCATCTCTGTTCTAGACTTTACTGGACATATAGAATAACTTGGTCAAGTTTACTTTTAGTTTTCCATATGTGGCAGAGGCTGCTGGTTGCCATCCATTATCCATTCTCCCCTTCTTTCTGAGTAACGAAACCCCAGTTCTAGTTGAGGTGGCAATGTACCCAACAAAAAGGCAACATTTCAGTTTTACTTACAGTTAGGGGGTAGAGATGACTGTAATATGTTTGGGACTTGGGGGGAAGACTATGCAAAAATTGATACACTTGGAGGGCGCCTGGGTGGCTCAGTCGTTAAGCGTCCGCCTTTGGCTCAGGTCATGATCCCAGGGTCCTGGGATGGAGCCCCGTATCGGGCTCCCTGCTCTGCGGGAAGCCTGCTTCTCCCTCTCCCACTCCCCCTGCTTGTGTTCCTGCTCTCGCTGTCTCTCTCTGTCAAATAAATAAATAAAATCCTTAAAAAAAATTGATATGCTTGGAAAGTACACTCCTTTGTCTTTCTTTCCTTCATGCACTGCTGGCCTGGTATACACAGCCGGTAGTTGGGGCTCCAAGAACCATCCTAGGCCCTAACCTGACTCCAAGGATGGAAGCCACTCACTGTGAGTAGCAAAGCAGAAAGATAGGAGCATGCATGCCTGATAACACCACAGAGACACCATGGTAACACTGAGTTATCTGAACTTGGATTTCTCTTATTTATATGTGAGAAAAAAATTCTACTTGTTTCTATTGTGATTTGGGGCACATATAATTTTCAGTTTTTAATATAAACAGTTAATGATTTTCCAACTTTGCATTTAATACATATGTGTACATGCTCAATACAGATAGCCCTTGAATTAGAACATTTGTAGAGAACAATGTTCCCCTTTACAAAAGCATGTCCTTTCCCCTGAAGATAATTTATTTTCAATGAATACCTTCCCACAAGAGGTATTTTGCTGCTGGCAGAGGGAAGGAGTTCTTTTGAAAATGGTACAGTTTTTCTTCTGCTTACTTCATATACATTCCAAAATAAATGAGTATTCTAAAATTTAGTGCATGCCCAATGATTGGTGCCATATACCCCTGTCAGGAATAGAGGGGTTCGGTGCCTTTCCTTATCTGAGTGTTGAATTGGGTTCCTCACCTCCTGGCCAGCTTCCTCCATTTAGATGACCATCTGACCAGGACAAATCAGGTCTACGGGTAGCTGGCCTCACTGCTTCATCACAGTGGAACCTTCTGAGTATCTGTATTCACAGAGAGGCATTTCCCCCTCTTGTAGAAGATTTAAGTTAAGGGGACTCCAAAGCTAATTGGAAGGTTAGGAGAAGGAAGGCCATGTGTCTGCTCAGTGAGAGCTTTGTCCCGTGCTCCCTTGGGACATAATCTGTGCATTCAGGGTGAGGATGAGCATTACCTAGCTTTTAAGAGTTCTCCCTCCCTCCCTCCCTTCCTTCCCATCTCCTTCTCATGTGGAATAACAGTAGTTGACATTTATTGTGCATTTATTCCATGGTATATGTGTTCCACAACCTCTACTCATTTTATCTGTAGGCACCATTATTAATATCCCCAATTTGTAAAGGGGCAAACCAAGGCTTCTCTTTTTTTTTTTTTAAGATTTTATTTATTTATTTGAGAAAGAGAGAATGAGAGACAGAGAGCACGAGAGGGAAGAGGGTCAGAGGGAGAAGCAGACTCCCTGCTGAGCAGGGAGCCTGATGCGGGACTCGATCCTGGGACTCCAGGATCATGACCTGAGCCGAAGGCAGTCGCTTAACAAGCTGAGCCACCCAGGCGCCCTCGAGGCTTATTTTTCAAATGTTATGGAAAGTGCCATCTCTGAAGACCCCATTTCCAGACAAGGGTGCGCATGAGTTTGTAGGGGACACTCTTCAACTCACTCGAGTGCTTACATGTTTAACTATCAGGGCAAGCTATCTTATATCAAAGCCATCCCCATGCAGTGTTTAGTTTTGATTATGTGTGTGTGTGCATGTGTGTGTGTGTATTCCTCAGGGGGGAGAAATTTTGTGTAGAACGTTTAACGTTTCTCTAAGCACAAATTCTCTCCTAAGAGACTAAGATGTATTCTCTTTAACAGGCGTGAGGACAAGCCCAGCCCATTTGGCTTTTACTGGGTGCCCCTGCTCCATCTATCAGAGTTGCCTGTGTCCAGAAGGCTGTTTTCATGCATTTTTATGGCTGCTGGAGACTCCATTAAAGGCACGTTCAATCAGCAACCTGACAGTGACAGAGCCCAGTTGCTCACCAATTCTCTCTCTTGAAATTTATAGAGATCATAAAAGACTCGTAGGAAATCCTTTGGCCTCGGCATTTGGGTTGCCAAGTGTCTCCTTTAGACGGCCAAGTGCCACAGAAGACCACTTAGACACTTGTTTTTTGTATTTCCTGGGGTTAGGTTCCTGTAGCTGACCTTCCCGCCCAGCCCCTGGGCCTCAGGCTTCAAAACCCAGGCTTGAGAATGAGGGGGACTCGTTAGAAGGAACAAAAATCGTGCTTCTTCGCCTATTTTTTCTTTACCTTTCCTACCTTCCCACAGCCTGGAAGCCCTATCAGCAAGCCCCGACTTTGCCATAGTTTGCATCATAGCCAGCCCCGGATTTTACCATGTGGAAATAACTGGAGTGGGGCCATTTGTCATGTGGCCCTCAAGCCAGGGGTGGGCCTGACAGTCCTGGACAAATCAGATGCCTTTCCGACACTTGTGTTGGAACAATTAAAAAGCCCCCTTTCCAGGGAATTGTGCTGGGCCTTTTGCCTTCCTTGACTTTCCTCTCCCCTTGTCTGTATTCCAGGGGGCTGGCACCTGCACGCTACATTTCTCAGGCACCCTGGCCACCCTTCCCGCTGGGTCAGGCCAATCGAAGGCACTGGGGAGACTCCCTAAAAGTAGGGAGAGGCCAGAGTAGTTCTCCCTCTCCCTCCCTGTCCCACCCAGGCAGCAGCTGCATCTCCTCTGTGGCTCTGGTCCCCACCAGGCTGCTCCCCAGCTCCTGGGCTCCGGTTATACCCTCTTGTTCTCTTTGTCTCCGACAGAAGGGAGGAAGGGCCTTCCTACTATGGCTAAGGTCCAGATTAGTCAACATCCCTGGGTTGTCTTCTCAGCAACTCCATCACCACTGTAACCAATTCCCTGCATTAAATTTTCTCCAATGTAAATATCCAAAATGGTTTCTGTTTTCAAGAGTGATGTAAGAGAAAAGTAATCTGAAACTGCAGCAGGCCACCACATGGGAAGAGTTAGCCTGAGAATGACACTAATAGGGAGAACAGCAGGGTTCAGAGGGGGAAAATAGAGGAAGAGAGACCGAGTCCTAATGATGTGTGAGCTCCTGGATACAGCTGTGCCTGAAACCCCTGGGCTTTTCATTTATGTCAGCCAATAAATTTTACTCTTTTCCCACCTTTTTGTCCTTGATCCACTTTTAGTTGGGTTTGTGTCACTGCAGTTGGGGGGGCCTGTCATAGCAATATTGAATGTAGTGAGATACCCATTAAACATTGTTTTTTGTTTTATTTTAGTTTTGTTTTCAGCAAAAGGACTGCTTTTCAAAGGTACTTCGGTGGCAACAGACATCTTAAAATAGACAGGTTTTTTGGAAAGTCTTCAAAGATTCTCTTTTTGGCTAATATTCACTCAGAATTCCCAAAGACTTGAACAAACGAATTATTTCATCATTCTGAGCTGTACTGTTTTTTTTAAATCTGATTTATAAAAATCTATGTGTACATCATTGATATATACATGATACAACTAATCACACTGTGTATTTTATGTACTGAGTCCATGTTAATGATTCTTTAATCAAGTTGGAAAATGCAAAAACAAAAACCACATATAAGAGGCAGACAGGAATACTATTCAGCAATAAAAAGGAATGACCTGCTGTCAGGCTGGATACTTTTGATTTGACTCTGCAGATGAATCTTAGACTCGTTATGCCAAGTGAAAGAAGCCAGACACAAAAGCAGACATGTGGTGTCATTCTACATCTATGAAACTCTAGACAATACAAATCTAATCTATAATGACAGAAAGCAGATCAGTGGTTGCCTTCAGACAGGAGTAGGGGAAATTATATGAGATGAGACACGAAGCAACTTTTGGGGATACATAAATGTTCCACGTCTTAATTGTGGTCACGGTGATATGGGGGTATAAATAGTCACACTCATTAAAATATACAACTAGAATAGGTGCATTTTATAGTATGTAAACTACACCTCAATAAGTCTGATATTGTAAAAATCGATATGGACGTTCAATATAATGGTATTGTTCCTGAATGAAACACTATTATTAAATCCACAGTACGCATCTCCATGATTGGTGCATTAGAATGGAGGGAAGAGGCCACGTAAAACGAAGCCCCTACAGCCCAGAGCATGAGTGTTGTGTTCAATGGGGAGAAGGCATGGCCAGGCCAGGGAAGGCAGGGGGCCCTGAGAGTTCTTTTTGGGGCCTTCTTAGCTGGTACCTCCATTCTAATTCAAAGGCCTCCCGAAAACCAGGCGGGAGCCTCTGACAATACCTCTAGGGTCCATGGGTTTAAAGTGGAATTGTGCAAAAGCCGGGCAAAGACAGATGGGGGGAATCCACATTCCCAGAAGGTGGATGCTGGCTAGGGCCCTGCGAGTTTGGGTGAGGACAAGTGGACCAAGGCAACTGACCATGTTCATATGATTTTTCTGGACCAGATGTCCTCGCTGCCAAAAGTCTTGGAAATTCTTTGGTAGCCAAGTGCATGACAACACAGTGGACTTTGTGCCATTCACTGGATGGGCTGGGGGTCATCACAAGAACATTAAAAGAACACTAACAAAATGTTGACCTCTGTCCTGATGGAGGAAGGCATTTGGTTACAATACAATTTTGTGATCAATGCCACCAAGTGACCTCAGTTGAAAGAGGGTAACAATCGCCTAGCTGAGCCCCACGTGACTTTCTGGCCCACAAAATCACAAGATGATAAAATGGTTGTTTTAGCCACAAAGGTTTTGGGTAGTTTGCAATTCAGCAATAGATAATCAGAACACATGCAAGCCCTTAGCACTGTGTCTGACTCATAGTTGGTTTAGAAAATATTGCTAGCATCATTAGATCTGGGTAAACTCCCAGCTCGCCTCCCCCATTGGGTTTGGAATGCCTGTGGCTTAGAATGGAGGAAAAGATGGTAAAAACACATCTGGAGTCAAATATTTCACAAACGGTGTCCTAGACCTCCCCTAAGGGTAAGAACAGAGCAGGAGCACCCCCAAGGGCCACAAGGGGAGACCTAAACATGTAACACTGCTAACGTGGGGAATGGTAGAAACTCCTGCCTTCTCTTGGGTACACTTGTGCCTGAACCTTTGAAGAAAGCCAAAATTCAACAACTTTGATCCTCTTGAAATTCCAGGTGAAAGTGCTGCACCTACATGACACCTTGCGTTGCCTGGGTGAGTAAATGTGTCCCAAGACACCCCCCACATACCTTTAGGAGATTGAATGTGTATCTCACTTCAAGAAGCAATGCCTTACCTTCTAGAGTTGGGAAATTTCCCTATTCGAGAATGAAAATGTAGATAAATGATAAATATAATAAATATATCTGTGTTGGTGTTGTTCCTTTTGTTGTTGATTTGTTTGTTCCCTTGACATAGGGATTTGGCCATTTTCAAGGGAAACTGAGCAAGCAATATTGGGACTTCACCAAGTCCCATCTCCTTTTCTTCATGAGTCACAGCTAGACCCTATTTCCCAGTCTCCCCTGCAAAGAGATGGGACCACATGACTGACACATGCTCCGTGGGATGTAGGTAGCAGGGACAGACGCCCCCTCCAGGCCTGGCCCCTGATAGATCTCCTGTGTGATTCTTCATGCTTTCTTCCATCATGAGCCAGATAGTTCATGGAAGGACTCTGAGACCTTAAGGGGTGGTAGAAGCAAGGGTGGAAGAAGGTTGGGTCCCTGAATGACTGTGTGGAGCAGAGTCCCACTTCCTGGCACCATGCTGACTAGCACTGGACTGTGGGCTGGGCAAGAAGTAAGGCTTTTTTACATCAAAGCTACTGAGACAGGGGGTTATTTGTTGTAGTAGAGAGCCTTTCTTCATTCACACAAAAGTATGGGGTGGCAGCAGGTGGTGTCATTCTTTCTCCAAGGAGAACAAGCTGGGGAGTCCCAGCGCCTTTGTGGGAGAATTTACTGACAGCAGTCAGACGGCATGCCAAAACTCCAGAAGAAAGGAAAGAGCGGCTTGCAGGGCTGCCCCTGCCCTCCCCAGTCTCCTAAGGGTATGAAGGAGGAATCTTCTCTTCTCTCTTTCTCTCCGCAGGGAAACAGCGGGAAGATATCTAGCACATCATGTTCTGCTAGCTCCAGTGACAAGTAGATGAAATTCTATCACTTGTCCGACAGCAGACCTCAGAAGTGACTAATTTAATCCCTGAGGCCTCTTTAGAAGGAGAATCCTCTGCTTTCTCGGCAACTCCTCCCTTCCCTCAGCCTGGTTTCCACGAAGCAAGATAGTCAGTCGCACTCAAATCAGCTCGGCAGGGAGCAGATATTCTTGGAGCGATTCTTCCCCAATTTGGCTGACTGAATGGAATAGCTATTTATTAGAGCTCTAAAATGGTGCCTTTTGCATAACATGGTACCATACCCTGGAAATCAGTCCCTCCAGAATGAAGCAAGGGAGACGGATGCACACACCCGTGAGAGGCAGGATGGACCAGTGTCTGTGCAGGGCCAGAGTGTACTTGTGCAGGGAGATGAAGGGGCTGGGTAGGGCAAGAAGTCACATGCTACTGACTTCTTTAGCTTCAGGGCTTTGGATGTCCTTGGCCACCATTCCCTAGAGACTGGAATCCTGGAGGTTAGTATAGCACTGAGTGACTCAGAAAGGCAAGAGCCCAAATCTGGAGGTCCCACAAACCTCAGTGTGACTCCCAGCTCCAGCAAATGCTACCTGCTGTGTGATGCAGAGAAGTAACTCAACCTGTCTGAGCACCTGTTGCTATACCTGGAAAATGGGGACTGATGAAACCCCACTATGTCACAGAGCCCTTAAAAAGGGCAAATGAAATAATGAGTGAAGTGCTTGGCATCATAGCAGCTCTTCCCGCATTCATCCCCCACTGCTCTTCCATATCTGGAACCATACCTTTGGCAATGTCCAAAGTCACTACTCTATTTAAATTTCTGAAGTTGACCTCACATCTCATGCTCCTCAACCGGCCAGTGTATGAAATTTGCGGTGGAAACAAGCTAGGAAAACAAGCTTGAGATTTCAGAGTAGGAGCTACTGTGGACCTGGTAGCTGAAGCTGTGTAGCACCGTCGGGGAGAATAGGGGATCGCACAGCCATCTAATGCTTCCAAGGGCACTTATATGACTGCAAATCCCCCAGCCACCTCAATCTCTGCCCTACACTACTGGACTATGGGAACAGGAAACAAACAAATAAACAGAAAACCAGAGGTTGGCTGGCGGATCAGGCCATGCCCTCCTGTCATATCTGAAATGCATTGCCAGATTACCTTACTGGCCAGGATTGCGAATAGATGGCAGGCACCCCACTACTCTCCAGTTCTATACCTGTGGCAGACATCATTAATCAATCACATCACTCTTCCCTGCTAAGCCCAGACAAGGCAGCAGAATCCCTCCCCGCACAGCTCTCCAGCAGATACCACCAATCCATCAGAGCTGTCATGCAAATGGGAACCTATTTACCAAACCATAAACATTTGCCCTTTGGGGGGCCCAGCCATGGAAGGTGAACAGGCAGCCAGAGAGACACGGTAAGGAGGAAACCAAGATGGATTGTTGAGCTGCCAAGTGCTCACAAGAACAAGTACTAACACAAAATCTGGATGACACAATGCAATTAGCTATGGCATCCGGGATTGAAGGGCTATTTCCAAAGCATGATTTCTGCACTTTCGAGATATTGCTTTGCTGGGCATTTTCTTCCCTATGGCAAGGAGGTTTTCTCAGGAGAGTGAGCAAGCATACAGAGAGGGGACTCATTTTCAAATAGTTCCAGGCATCGTTAGGCAACCCCCTAATGAAGCACGGGTGTCAGCAAGACTAGTTAACCAGGGCTCATCCCACCTCAAGAACTATTAACAAGACAGTGACATACAGTGCAGGGTGTTAAATCTTCCAAGGCATGAATCCTTGTCTTTGGTGAATGGCCATGAATCAACTAAACAGGATATGCCAGGATGTTTAAGATGGCTGTATATTTATTTATGAGTGAATGGTCAGTTCAGTATTTCTGCCAGTTACCTTTATGGTTTTTATGAGATTTGGATAATGTTTATTTATCGTCCATACTGTGTCCCATTCACAATGGAGCTTTGTTCGACATTTAGACACATTGCTAATGTTCCTGCCGGTCTCTCTGGCAAGAATAAAGGGATCTTTTTTCTTTGGGTTTCTGCAAGGAACTCATGCAAGGCTAATTTGGATGATAAAATGATACCATTTCAAACATCTTCATGCATGGATTATATTATTTGAACCTTTTCATAGGAAGAGATTAATCAGGTGATTTGCACCATCAACCTTATAATTTTAATAACAAGGCTGGCCAGATGAAGAGCCAAAATATATCTTTTACAACAGAATATGCTACATCATGAAAATATCTTCTCTTCCTGCTGTTGGACTGTGCCTAGGACATTGGCAGTCTGAGAGGTGAATTTTTTTCCACAATGGGCAATATATACACAAGATGAAACTCTGTCATTTAGTACTATTGTTAACTATGGTATTAATAGCTCTCATTATTGAAAGTTCATTATGACTCAATTGTATACACAATCTCTCAAGCCAGGGAAGGAAGAACCAGCATCCCATATTTTCCAGATGAAGAAACTGAGGCCCAGCATTGGTAAGTAACATCCCCCAAACCCACAGTTGGTGCTGATGGAGCTGCATTGGTCTAATACCAAAGTCTGCCACCCCCCTCTTCCCCCAGCTATGCTCTGCTGTCCTTGTGGCCTATGCCTACAAGATGCCTTCCTCCCCTAAATTATTTTATGTGGTCAAATCCATGAGAAAAAAAAAATCACACTGGCTGCCAAATACCATGTAGACATAACAAAAAGCTAATTGACTGCAACACTTACTTTCCAGCCTCCTCTTGTGGTTTTAGAGGAAGTAATCTCAGCCGTGGAGCCGGTGACCCACTGGTTTGAAGAGGCCCCAGGGGCTGTGTTGTCCAGCTCGGAGGAGCTGAGCAACAGAGCCTCACCTCCGCCCTCCTCTGTGCCAAGTGTGCTAATCATCCCTGATGACGTCTCCCACTTCTGGCTTGCCATCAAACAGGCAGGACAGAATCGCTGCCACCATTTTAATAGTCCTCATAGTCATTGCAAGCCACACTGGCAGGCTCACAACAGGCCACTTTATGGCACATCATTTGTGCCAGGCTATAGGGCGCTATAGAATATTCAATACTGGGCAACCACTAGCCGTGTATAGTCTTATTTTATTCTCCCAGCATCTCTGGATGGAAGGAGGGTGTTCTTCCCATTTGACACCCTAGGAAACTGAGGTTTAACTTGAGTCTGTCTAAAGTCACACAAGAAGGGGGAACAGCTGGGGACTGGAATCCAGGCTGTGAACCCCAGAGCCCAGGTGCTTAACTTCATACTTTTAGAGACTGTGGACCTTTTTCCAAAGGAACAAAGCAACACACCAGCCCCTGCCCCCAGGACAAACTATCTATATAGTCTGAGATTGGGAATGATAACCAGGGCTCTCTCCTCATTCTAGAACTTTCTCCACCATGTCACACCGTCCCATTCTCTCTCTCCGTTTGTTCCCCGGCGTCTGGACAGACCGTTGGCCTCCAGTATATCAGGAACTGTGCTATATGCGGAGAAGAAACAACAACAATCAAACAAAACTAAATTAGAAAGAATTCATGGCTCCTGTTGTCAGCAACCCGAGTTACACTTTACTGCCTTTGCCACCGACTAGCTTTGCAAACTTGGGCAGATCACTTTACCTTTCTGGGCCGCAGTTTCCTTGTTTGCAAAATGGGATGATGTCAGTACCTGCTTTATAAGGTTACTGTAAGGAAAGAAAGAAAGCAAGTTTAAATGGGGTAAAGTGTGTAAAATGCCTGGTACCTTCTCTGGATATTTTTAAGCTCTCAGAAAATGGTGGCGACTATTTTGTTTTTGCCAGCACATTAAAATTTACATATAATTACACTCAGAATTTGGCAACCAAGTGCCAATCTTGATTTACAAAGAGGAATTCTAAAGGAGGGAGTGGAGATGTGAGTTGGATTGCTCTGGGATGCTCTCACAGAGGAAATATGAATTAATTTGTTTCTTGAAAATTGTATACAGAGAATTCAGATGATGGGGGGCACCTGGGTGGCTCAGTGGGTCAAGCATCTGCCTTCAGCTAGGGTCATGAGCCCAGGGTCCTGGGATCCAGCCCCGCATCAGGCTCCCTGCTCAGCAGGGAGTCTGCCTCTCCCTCTCCCTTTGCCCCTCCCCTGCTCTCTCTCTCTCTCTCTCTCTCTCCCCACTCTCTTTCTCTCTAATAAATAAATAAAATATTTTAAAAAAGAGTCCTTGATCTTAGCTCCTAATCTTCTGTGTAATGGTGAAAATAAAGGGGCAAGAGAGACCATGTGCTTGAGTTGTGTGTTTGGCCATAGTAGTCTTAGTCAGTTTGGGCTGCTATAACAAAAATACCATAGTCCAGGTGCCTTAACAATAAACATTTATTTCTCACAGTTCAGGAGGCTGGGAAGTCCAAGATCAAGGTGCCTGCCAATGTGGTGTCTGTTGAGGGCACACCTCCTGGCTTGTAGACAGTTGCCCTTACATGGGTAAGAGAGAGGGAGGGAGAGAGAGGAAAAAAGCAAGCCCTCTCATGTCTCTTTTTTAAGGGCACAAATCCTATCAGGAGGGCTCCACCCTCATGATCTAATTCCTTCCCTGGGACCCAACCTCCAAATACCATCACCTTGGGAGTTCAGGCTTCAACATAGGAATTTGGGGTGGGCAGAAACATGCAGCTGTAACAGCTACGTAATGTACAGATTGTCTGATCTTTAGCTCGCTCAACAGCTTATGTGCTAAAGGCCCCTCTGACTTTCAGGAGAGAGCCCCTGACATGCTGCATGGCCTGGGGATGCAGCTGAGTAGTTCATTTCATCACAAGAGGGCAAAACTGTATACATATATTTTGAGCATCCTATAGTATTTCACAGTGCTTGTGAGATAGACATCACTTGGGATGATTTAGCCTTTCAAGCCTGACTCCTTTTCTTCTAAGTAACAAGAGAAAGAAGGAGAAAGTAAAACAGAAGCACAGATGGTTCATGAATTATAAGGTGTCGAGGGGTTATCTGGAGATCCCTTCTTTCTCACTGTTGTGCAAAGAATCACCACTTCTTCGTAGTTCCTGGTTTTACTGGGCCATAGTGCCCTGAAAAGAAGAGGGTTAGCATACCATGGTTAGGATGAGGGACTTCATCTGGATATGGAGGAGCATCCTAGCTTATCATCTACGCACTGGGTTTCTCGAATCCACACTGTCCTGGGCAGCATCTCTTCTTTGTCTTAGAGTATTTCCCTTTGCCTCCTACTGATATGTAGTATATAATTTAAAATGATTTTGGCTACAAGTAACATAAACCCAACTAAAATAGATTTTATGACAAGAAGTATTTATTAGCTGGCATAACCAGAAGCCTGGAAGTAGGGCAGTTCTAGAGTTGCTTAATTTAGTGGCTCACTGATATTAAAGACCCAGGTCTTTCCATCTTTTTGAATCATCATCCTTGGAGCATTGGCTTGTCCTCTTAGGTTGGTTCCCTTCATGGTCCCCTTCTCTTGTTCCATGTGCAGAAAGTAATGTCTTCTATTGAAAAATGGAACTTGCTCCTCATAGGTTGGCTTAGAGCATTTCCCCAGGATAGAAATTGGAACGCAGGGAGGTTATTGGCCAGCGCTCCCAGGAACAGCGACTACTGGGGAGTGATAGGCAGGATTGTTCAGAGGGAGGAATCGGCCAACATGCAGCTGCTTTTGGGATTTTTTTGTTTTGTTTTATTATTTATTTATTTTTTACAGAGGCCTCAGCTGACCCCCATGGGGCACTCTGGAGCTGGCTGGATCTTAACAGGTTCCCAGGTTGAGGCAAGAGTCCAGGCCTCGGTGCCTCTGCATTGACCAGTCACTGGATGTGGGCTGACCCTGACGAGGGGGCATATCTTTAGACAGGACCCTCCTGGAAGCTATGGGAATGAGCTCCTTTGTCCTGAAGAGGAATCTGGGTGCCACACCCAACATCTACTATGCATATGTCTCTTTATGAGCACAGACATGTTTCCCAATATGACCTCTTGTACCCCCCTGGCTAGCATTGTTTCTCATATCCATTTCTAAACCACTTATTGGTCAAGACAATGGAGTTACCATGGTTGATTTTGACGGAAAAAGAGTCACGCTCTGGGGATAGCTGGGGTTTCTCTTGAAGGATACAGCTGCTCTGAACAAGGTGAACAAAATCCAGGTATGTTAGCAAGCAAGGTGGAGGGTGGGGTGGCCATTCAGCAGCAACAGAAGCTGGTCCATGTAATTCCGAATATTTCTCTGATCTATTAATGCTGAACACAGTGAAGGGAATCCCAGATGAAAGGCGTCTAGCAATGTCTGCCTCTCTCAGTGCTTACAGGCAGAGCAGACAAGAAGATAAAGGGTTGCCTCCCAGGGTTAGTGTCACGCTGTGGTTGCAGTGGCAATATGGGAGGAAAGTGTCTTCTCTTCTCCACGTAAGCTTTATTCAGAATGGTTCTCGTGGAGGTTGGCTGGTGGCCCCATTGTCCTGGTTCCCATGGAATCCAGATGGCCCTTAGAACATCGGTCAAATCTCTGCTGTGTACAGACATGTTTTGTTCTTCATTATGTCACTCTACATCATAGTTTGAGGTCCCCCTGCGACAGACTTTGAGACAAAGATTCAAGGACAAGCCATTTATATGGGAGATGGAGGTGGGGAGGTGGGGGTATGGAGGAGCAGCGAGAGAGGGAACACCAGCAGGCAGAGCTGGAGAGGGCGAAGCAGGCTTCCCGCTGAGCCGGGAGCCCGATGCGGGGCTCGATCCCAGGACCCTGGGATTGTGACCTGAGCCGGAGGCAGAGGCTTAACTGACTGAGCCACTCCCGAGGCGCCCCATGAGAGGTTTTTATTTTTTTTAAGTTTTAATTTAACAAGTCTAATTTGTGGGTTATTCACTGATGGCTAAAAGCCTTGTCTGATGTCTCTGCCAGACAGACATTTGAAGTTTGGTCGCTCTGGCCCCTGCTGCCCCCCTTCTCCGACCTGCCCCTTGTCTTTCCCCATCACACGTGCACAGCAAGGCCGACTGTCCTCTTTACCTGACCCTCCAAGTTTAGGGGAGAAAAAGGGAGCAACACCATCCTGCCCCCTTGCTGCCTGGCCCAGGGGAATGCCGACTTACATCTGCTCCGAGAGCAGACCTCAAACCAGATCAATCAGAGGTGGGTGGCCACACTGCATTTTCAGAGAGAAACAGCACAAGCCAGAGTGCTTTGAATTCAGGGGGCAAGAATTGCCAACGTGTCTCAATTTTCACCATTTGCATCTGACCGCAAGAGGAACCCCCTGACAATCTGTTTTGTTTTAATATTTTCTGCAGGCCCTTTGATATGTAATACGGTTTATTACTCTATTTATTTTTCTGGCTTGTATAAAATGACTAAAGCCATACACTTGGAAACTTCCAGCAGTCCAGAAGTGGGTGGAGTTCCCAGGGAAGATCTTCTCCTGACCCTGCAATTCCACTCCTCAGGACGGACCACAGTAACAGTGTGGGCACAATCCTGCCAGATCTTTCTATACAGTTAGCACACGTTAGTGTCCATCCATGAAATCATATCCGAAGTGTGCAGGATGGTCCTGCTTTATTGTCTCCACGTAATATTGGGGCCAGGATAGGGTGAGGTGAATGAGGCAGCCAGGGCACAAAATTTAAGGAGGCACTCACCCTGCGGTGCATGCTGGTGCAGGGTCGGCACTTGGGCAACTTGGAGAATGTGTACCTCCTTAAATTTTGCACCCCAGACACCTCCCTTAAAGAAATACTCATTCCCAGGGTCCTGCAAGCATGCCTTAGGCTGGCCTCTTCTGGGCTTATTATAGCTTAGAGTTCTTTCTGTGTCTGTTCAAACAACTCTACCTCACCTTTCTTCATAGTACAGTTTAAGTGTAAATGGTAACTAGTTCCTTTAATTTCTACTTACCCACTGAGTGTATGACAGGAACAAAACTACTTGGATACAACTTTTGAAGACAGCTTGTCTCCATCACCTTCTAGAAACTTCTGTGTGGGTGTTGCTTAGCTCCTGACCCCCTTCTCTGAGCTGCCCAGGTTAATGGGTGGGAGGAGAATGTTCAGAAGCTCAGAGAGACAAAGTAGATGTATATCAGAAAAGGCTCAAAGCTCCTTGGGAAAAATTCACAGAAAAGGTAAGAGAAAAAAAAAAAAGGCAGAGAGAGTCTTTAGGAAGAAGCAGAAAAGGGTGATTTGGGGCAGACAGCTGCCTCTGTTGAGTATTCAGGAAGAGGAAATTAAGCATATGTGATATCATCACATATGTCTTTATGTCAGTCTTTATGACCCTTTCAAGTCCTCTCGGAAGAGCGTTCTATTACTCTTTCAGGTTTTCTGGAGGTGAGTTTGTGTTGTTTGGGGTGCATCATGCCCTAGAACCCAACTCTAAGGCCAACTGGCCATAACTGGGTTACATGTATCTCTTTGGCTAAGTTGATGTGGGATCATTGGGGTCTGGAAGTTTACTTATTTTTCAAATAATCAGCATTCCCACTAATAGGGAATCACAGACCGGGTCATAGACCACTTTGGGAAGCTGCGAACCTATGCAGAACAACGCAGGTAAACGATACACATGAAATTTTGCCAGTGGGATCCTTCAGGGGATCCTTGAACCCCAGAGGCCCATCCTGGGACCCTCTGTCAAGCACAGTGGGGAAATTTCTGCCTAAGGGTGCAGTCCCGGCCAACTGTAGATCAAATCGTGTTGAAAATTTGCCAAATCAGTGAGCTTCACAGTCTCCAAGAGGACCTAGTGGCGGCAGATAAAAACTTGAAACCCGAGTATTTTGGACTCTCCCACTAGACAGGAGGAGTACTCAGGAGTTTGGCAGAAATTTCTGACCCAGAAATCTTACAATGGGAGTTTGTCTCTGAAATCCCAGTGGAGACCATTAGTGGGGCAATTGACAGGCCGTTGCTTGCTAGGTGTGCCAAGAGCTCTTCTGTTTTTAAGAGGCAGCCATCCAGGACTGGGAAGGGGCAGGCTAGAATATTCTAAGCCCCATGGAGGGGTCCCTGGTAGAAGATGAAGAAAAATGAAGATGTAAATCCTTGGTGTCAGGGAAAAACCTGAAAGACTGGAGGTTAGGACCAGTCTTGAAAAGATGTAGCAGGACACTTGTAAGGTGGGGGGGGTGGGGGGTGGGGGGGCAGGGTTCCCTCATTGTCTCAGAGTAGCCGACAATGGCCCAACGCTAGGGAGAAAAGGCATTAGATATTTCCTGCTTTCTGATGTCTGTCCTACATGGGAATGGGGAGGCAGCAGTCTGTCCTCCATCCTCACTGAGCTTCCAGAACTGGCCTCTGTACATCGTTACTGCCTTTCTACACTCCAAGAGTTGATAAGAACAAAGTGAGAGAGAAGAACCTCCCTCTCCCTTCCCTCCTCCTGTGCTCCCCCAAGGCCTCTTCCTTCTCATTCTTCCTCCTCCTCCTTCTTTAAAAGCTATGGCCTCCTCACTGGAGAGAGGAAGGGACTATTTGCCTTTTGAGTTCCTCTAGAAACAGGTCCTAAGACAAGAATGTTACTGCAGGCCGTTTATTTAGGCGGGGACCCCAGGAAACACTGGTAGGGGAAAAGGGCAGTGAGCCCGGGAAGGGAAAGGCAGCCTCTAAAAAGGTGTGTTATAGAGTGAGATGGCACTGCAGGCAATGAGACCTTAATTCTCCTAGAGGTCTCTGAGGGCGCGTACAAGGGAGATTCCACATAAGAGGCTGGGGTTATTTATTCACCAACTCTGGAGGGCCATTGATTAAGGGCTGGTCCCGGAGGGTGTTAATTCCCGGGCAATTTCAGCGGGCTGCATGTTGGGCAGGGTGGACCCCAGCAGTCAGAGAAAGCCTTCGGGCGAAGAGATTCAGGAGCTGGCCACTGAAAGTCAGGCTCCTGCATACTAAAGTAGTAATAGCTGAAGAGATCCACGGGGCGCCACAGCTTCTACTCTATTCGTGAATGTCCGCAGTGCATACAAGCAGCAGAGACTGGCCTCAAGTTCCCCACTTGCCTGTCTGCTGAGCTGCCGAAGCTAGCAGGCACCTCTGGTGTCACCACCGGACAGGAGGGCGCTGAGAGAGCTGTTGGAAGAGCTCAGAAGTTGGGGGTGAACTTTACCAGCCCTGTGGCTACTTCTGGAAGGTGGATGGCCCTTGACAGCAGGACTTGAAGGGGCCACGGTGTATTGCAGATGGAGGAAGATGGGGCAATTCCAGGACAAGTCCGTGGAAATTAATAAAGGGAAGCCTCACTAGAATGGAATTGGGAGGTTGGGCAGGGGAGCTCTCCGGCCCTGCTATCGTGGTCCATTGCAGACCGAACAGGAAGGAGGGAATTTGCAGGTGGATACTACTTTATTACCCCAGCAGGAGGAGGAAAGGCTTTCCTCCACCCCCCAGCAACAGCCCAGCCAATGAGAAGCCACTATACTTCCAACTCCCACTTGACTCCAATGGGCTTTTTGTTTACAACAGCCTTCCGAGAGCCCCACCCCCCCTTTCCTGCATAAAAGAACCTCCTCACCGTTGAGCCACTGACTTGCCTATGGTTTTTGCTACAGCTTTATCGTCCGGGATTGCAGTTCTCTGCTATTCTTGAATAGACCCATCTTTTACTGGTAAAATGACTTGCAGGTTTATTTTTCATGTTAACAAGCCCCATTCTCCACTGCAGTTGGAGGGTGCAGACAAGGACCCCAGCGGTTCCTGTAGCTCAGCATGAAGAAGCGTGGAGGTCAGAGTCTGGGAGGAGCTCTGGGGCTCACCCACATGGCCACTGGACCGACCCCATGATGGGATGTCTGATGTGGAAAAGTGGTTTCAGCTCCACTTGCTGTTGGTGCCAAAAGGAGACATGGCTGCCCCTCAGGGAGAAGTCATCGTCACTGGAGAGGGACTGGGAAAAACTCAACCCAACCCCGTGTGCTGTGCACTTATGGCAACGGGGACAGTCCGCATCACAGGGAGCCCCAGGGAACCAGCGATGCCACAGACGCTCCAGCAGCACTGGAACGTGGGCACTCAGGTAAGGGGACCACTTGCTCTCCTCTCCCTTCGCTCAGGTCCCAGCGCTGAAGAAGCTCACACCTAAGGGGGCGGGGAGGAGGTCATCTTTTCTCTCTCTCTCTCTCTCTCTCAGGTTTTATTGAGATATAGTTAATATTGCATAAATTTAAGGTGTACGACATGACGATTTGGTATGTGTATATTGTGAAATGATCACCAGGATAAACTTAATTAATGTCCTCATCACCGTACATCGTTACAAAATATTTTCTCCCTTAGGATCAGGACTTTTAAGATCACCTGCCTTAGCAACTTTCCTATATACAAAAGAGTATTATTAGCTATAGTGCTCATGTTGTACATCACATCCCCAGGATCTGTTTATCTTGTAACTCTAAGTTTGACCACCTTTACCCAATCCCTTCACCCTATGCCCCTCCTCTGGCAAGCGCAAATCAGATCTCTGTTTTTGTGAGTTTGGTTTTTTGAGATTCCACATATAAATGAGATGTGCAGTATTTGTCTTTTTCTGACTTATTTCACTTAGCATAATGCCCTCAAGATCCATCCATGTTGTCGCAAATGGCAGGATTTCCATATATATATTTAGTGGCTAAGTAGTATTCCATTGTGTAGCTGTATGCCACATTTTCCTTACCCATTCATTCGTCAATAGACACAGGTTATTTCCATGTCTTGGCTATTGTAAGTGATGGCTCAATGAACACAGGGTGCAGATGGCTCTTCAGAATAGTGATTTCATTTCTTTTGGATATATACCTGGAAGTGGCATCGCTGGATCATATGGTAGTCCTATTTTTTATTTTTTTGAAGAACCTTCCTCCTGTTTTCCATAGTGGCTGCACCAATTTACATCTCCACTAACACAAGGGTTCCCTTTTCTCCATGTCCTTGTCAACCAGCACTTGTCTCATGTCCTTTTGATGATAGCCATTCAAACAGGTGTGAAGTGATACCTCCTTGTGTTTTTGATTTGCATCTCCTTGACGATTAGTGTTGTTAAGCACCCTTTCAATTACCTGTTGACCATTTGAATACCTTTGGAAAAATGTCTATTCAAGTCCTTTGCCCGGTTTAAAATTGGATGATTTGCATTTCTGCTAGTAAGTTGTATGAGTTCCTTATGTATTTTTTATTAACCCTTTATCAGATGTGTGGTTTGCAAATATATTCTCCCATTCTGTAGGTTGTCTTCATTTTGTTGATGGGTTCCTTTGCTGTGCAGAAGCTTTTTAGTTTGATGTCCCATTTACTTTTGATTTTGTTGTTTGTGCTTTGGGTATTATAGTCAAAAAAGCATTGCCAAGACCTGTGACGAGAAACTTTTCCCCTATCTTTTGTTCTAGGAGTTTTATGGTTTCAGGTCTTACATTTAAATGTTTAATCCATTTTGAGTTAATTTTGGGCACTGGTTTAAGATAGGGGTCCAGTTTCAGTTTCTGACATATGAATGTCCAGTTTTCGCAACAGCATTTATTGAAGAGACTGTTTTGTCTCTACGGAGTGTTCTTGGTTCCCTTGTCAGGTATGAGTTGACTGTATATGTGAGGGTTTATTTGTGGGCTCTCCGTTCTGTTTCGTTAATCTTTGTGTCTGTTTTTATGCCAGTACCATACTGTATTGATTATTAGAGACTTGTGGAACTGTGATGTCTCCAGCTTTGTTCTTCTTTGTCAGGATTGCTTTGGCTATTTGGGGCCTTTTGTGGTTCCATACAAATTTAAGGACTGTTTTTTCTATTTCTGTTAAAAATGCCATAGGAATCTTGATAGGGATTGCATTAACTCATGGCTTTAGGTGGTATGGACATTTTAACAATACTAATTCTTCTGACTCATGAACAGGGGTATCATTCCATTAATTTGAATTGTCTTCAGTATCTTTCATCAGGTTGTATAGTTTTCAGTGTAGAGATCTTTGACCTCCTTTGTTAAATTTATTCCTCAATACTTTATTGCTTTTGATGCTATTGTAAGTGGGATTGAGGTCTTCTTAAAGTATGCCAGCCCCCTCCCCACCCCCGCCCCATTCCCAGCTTTAAACAACCGAGGGCCATGATGTTGGCTTGTACCAAATCTCTGAACTGTGTTTGAGACTGAAATTTTTAAAAATCTGGAATGAGTCAACTAGAACCATATAATGGAATGCTATACCACAATGAGACTGAACAAATGATAATAACATGCCACAACATGCATAAATCTCATAAACAAAATGTTCCCGTGGGTGAAGCTAGACCATGGGTATACACATTATTTGATTCCATTCACATGAAATTCCAAAAGAAGCAAAACAAATCTGTGGTGTCAGAAGTCAAGGTAGTTGGTACCTTGTAAGGGGCAGTGATTATAGGAAAAGGGCACAAAGAAGTTTCTAAGATTTTGATCTTGTTTCGTTTCTTGATCTGAGTAGAGTTTACGCCGATGTGTTCATTTTATGCAGATTCGTTGATAGACACTTATTTGTGATTTGTGTACTTCTCTATAGACCTTTTAGACTTGAATATGTTTACAAAAATTTACACAAAAATAGTAAGTCTTAGACCTCAGAATGAGCTCTTCTAGTAACTAAAAGTGGCTGAAAAGTCCTGGGATTGGCCCAAGAAAGTGGGAATTAAGCCGAGTAGGGATGGGTCAGCAAGATCCAGACATGACACATGCCCTTTTGCTTCAATAAAAACTTTGAAGAATCCAACATAAAGAAAGGAAACGGATAAGAAGTCCATTCTGAGATCATACCTCCCAACAGCCTCCGGTTTTTGCATAACCAGTTGCAAGTGTTTGGCAACAGCTTTGCCAAGGCTGTCCTTTGAGAAAAGATTACAGATGAGCAGGACATTTTCCAATCACTCCCTAGTCTCCAGGCTCTGGGGAGACCTGGCAGGGGCTGGCAGCGATGCAGCCCAGCACACATGAAAGACCCATTGGCTTCTTCAACCTTCCCGCAAGATGTTGTGATTAACCACGCTGTGGCTGCGATGAGATCAAATAAAAGCAACATGTGCGAAGAAGAGCAGTGGGAGGTAATGTGCCTCTCACGAATGAGTAAGGCACAAATGCAAGTCTTTCGGTGGGTCTGATGAAGAAGTGTCCCATGGAATTGAGATGAATGCAGAGTCTGCTGGTTTAAAGTTTCGCCCTGAGCTTGCCCGGGATTGGAGAAGGGGCATCAGAATGGCAATAACAATGAAGTGGCTTGTATCAGCCCCATTTTATACTGAGGAAACTGAGGTTCTAAGCAGTTTAGGAGAATTGATAAAGGTTAAACAGTTAACTAGTGCCTGGCTCTGCCTCAATCCACAGTTCAGCTGCTATATAATTTTTATTTTTTAAAATTAAAGAACAAGCGGGACACCTGGGTGGCTCAGTCGACTAAGCACCTGCCTTCGGCTCAGGTCACGATCCCAGGGTTCTGAGATCAAGTCTCACATCGGGCTCCTTGCTCAGCGGGGAGCCTGCTTCTCCCTCTGCCTGCGGCTCCCCCTGCTTTTGTGCATTCGCGCGCGCTCTCTCTCTCTCTGACCAAAAAAAAAAAAAAAATCTTTAAAATTAAAGGACGATTTACATACAGGAAATCACACGCATCTTAAGTGTGCTTGATGAATTATTACATATGAGTACCCCCATGCAAACACCACCCAGATCAAGATAGGGAGCATTCCCGTCCTTCCAGAATGTTCCTTTGTGCCTCTTCCCAGTCACTATCACCCCCAACATAAGTACCATTCTGATTTCTATCTCCATGGATTAGTTTTGTCTATTCTTGAACTTCACAGATGGCATTATGTAATGTGTGCTGTTTTGGGTCGAGCTTCTTTGACTCATAATGTTTTTGAGCTTGACCCATGTGTGTACTGCTTGAATCAGTAGTGCCTTCATTTTTTATTGCTCAGTAGTATTTCATCGTATGAATATACTGCACATTGTTGATTCATTCTTTTGATAGATACTTGGCTTATTGCCAGTTTTTAAGGTCAAGTGCTCCTAACACAAATATTTCACTGCAGATGGCTCAAGGCAGCCGAGTTACTTGTCATAGCAGGGAGGACAATTAAATGAAAAAAGAATAGGGCTTCAGAGGTCGAGACCGTGAGCACTCAAGCTAAGAAAAAATGGAAGCTGAACTGGACCCTCGTACCCTTGGATTTCTGCAGGGCTCATGCTCTGGCTTCCTTCGTTCAGATCTCTGCCCAGATGGCACATCCACAGAAGGACCACCCCACTTAGAAGGGCACTGCTCAGTAGGCAAGACGACAACACAGGGGCACCATCAGCAAAATCCAGACTGTGGGAAGTTCTGTAGACACACGGCCTGGTCATTTCAGCAAAAATCTGCAAGAAACAGAAACAAAGAAAGGAAATGGACGGGGAGCCTATAGACCAAAAGATGTGTTTGAATCACAATCAAAATAAGGTTTATACCATGTAAGCAAGCAAAATATGCAAGACAGTGAGGACGTGTGAGTGCTCACGGACTGTGTGAGAGCATCTTAGGAAACGCTTGTTCGTGTTTTAATAAGGGTGCTAATGGTGTTGGGGTTATGTCTCGTAAAAAGCTCTTTCTATTTTAGGGTTAAAATAAGTGCACCCCTCCACTCTGCTTAATGGTATGTAGCAGCACTTCCCTCCCCTGACATTATTCCTTTTTGATTTTTCGAGTAGAAGCTTCATACAGGCAGGGCCTTTGTCTCGTTCATAGCAGTTTACACTAGCACCTCAAGTAGCCCCTGGCATACTGAAAATATTCAATAAATATGTGTTAAATGGGTATGCAAAGGGTTTGAACAAATAAAATGTCAAAGAATTGAGAAACAGAGGGGAATGATGAGGCCAAGGGACATGGTTTCTGCAAGCAGAGCATCTTGCAGTGAGGCTGGCTGGGAAAGGCAGGTTTGTTACCAGGATTGATGAAACTCTCACCCGTGCTTGACCAGAGAGGGGAGACACAAATCCCCCTCCCCAGAGGATCCCTGCTTTTGAGTTGTGGGCTGTGTTTTTGTTTTCAGCAGCTGGGATCCACCAGGAAACCCCATGACAAGGGCAGGGGTGGCAGCATTTGATGACATGCTCTGTGAATACGTAACTAAGTCATCCTGGGCATGTCTTGTCACTTCTCTGAGCCTGCTTTTTCTGTTAAGAGGGGTGCAATTGTACAGCTACCACACAGGGTCTTTGAGAGGATCAAACAGGGATATTCATGTGTGATGGGTCCTAAGACATGCATTGGATGAGCCCCTTTCTTCCTGTCCCCCAGTACTTGGGGGCAGGTGTCCCTAGGACCACACTTTGAGAAATGACACAGATCCAATTCACTTGATACACAGAGGGGAAGTTCTAAAATTTGCCTAAAACAAAGTGCGAAGAGGAAAAATTGCCTCTGAAAATTCTTTGGGAAGGTGCTTCATTGGGGGGTGGGAGGGGACAGCCGTATGTCCATGAATGACACAGATTTCCATGTCCTAAAGAGCTCTTGATGAAGGAGGTAGACACCAGGCTTACCATCCCTCTCACTGAGGAAGGCACAGAGAAACTGGGACTGGCTAGGAAGCACCTGCTCATGGGCCTGGGCAGGATCTGAACCCAAGCCACTTGGTCCCGGAAGCTGAGTCCTTAACCCCCATGCTCCGTGGCCTCTAGCAGAAGACCTCCAGCATCCTCTCTTGATGCAGCAGGGCGCGGCATAAAGTGGTGTTAGGAACATCAGCCTGGATTCAGTACGCAAGCTGATCTGAGGATGGGGAGAGGAGTGGTGTGGACACAGCAGTGATGGCCACAGAAATCCAGGTGATGGGGATGTGTGCGGCCTTGGCCCACCTTTCCACTTGTCACTGGTCCTGAAGGGCAGGGGTAGAGGAGGTCAGTCTTGCTTAGAAATGGGTCCAGCCACCAGCCCTCAGTCTGAGCTGCTCACAAATCAGAGGGGCTGGCTCCTCGGAGTTTCTCCTTGTTTGCTGCTTTTCTTTTCCTCCTTGGGTGTTGGTGTGAAGAGGTGGTGGAACAGCCCCCAACGGGACCCTGGGGTGAAATATCTCGACCTGAAAATCAGCAGGGGGCTCACTGCCATGGGTCAGCAGGGACTTGCCTGGGCATGTCTGCAGATCCCTGGGGGCTTGGGAAGAGGCTGCAGGATTCCTGGTTCTCCTCCAGACCGGGCAACTGCTTCCCCTCCTCCCTCTTCCCTGCTAGTAAATTTCGGTCTCTTTCCAACCGGTCTGTTTTTGTAAAGGCCCCAGTACTCCTTTCTGCTTTGGCTATTACCTCTGAGAAACCAGCAGCGAACTGCCAAAGAGCTGCTGGTGGCTCGGAGCCTGGACTCAGGCCTGCCCCTTGGATGAGTCATCTCCACTGGGAAGAGCCCTCCCTCCTACGACCCCAGAGCTGCTTCGGAAAGGGCCATAAAAGCTTGTATCAGCGTCGCTTTTGCCTTTTCCCCCTTTGCCCCCACCTTCCCGCTCCTCATCCCGCCATCCTCTGTCCTTTGCACCTTCGCCTGGATTCCTGTTCCTTCATTCGTGCAGTCTGCCGCAGACACGGATGGTGCCCTGCCTGAGTCCGCCTACCCTGCTGCCTGGGCGGGCAGATCTGGTGAAGGCCTTCCCAGTGCCATCCTTGCCTGCAGGCTTTCTCTGGCTCCCCACGCAGCTCAGCCCCAGTTCAGGACAGGCCAGAAACGGCAGGGTGTGGATGGCCCCTAGCAGCCCTCAGCCGACGCGTGGTGAGGGTTCACGGATACATGCCCAGCTCCCTGGCCCTCTATCGGGGGTGGGGGGGGGCAACCTTAAGGTGTGATCTATACCGTGTGCCAGGTCGCATACAGCAGTCAGGGACACACGCTGTGTGGCTCCTTCCCTTGCCTGTTTTATTTCTCCTCCCTATTAAGTCATGTCCCAAGGTAACAACTTGCACTGGCTTCCTTTTTTTTTTTTTTTTTTTAAGATTTTATTTATTTATTTGACAGAGAGAGACAGTGAGAGAGGGAACACAAGCAGGGGGAGCAGGAAAGAGAGGGAGAAGCAGGCTTCTCGCTGAGCAGGGAGCCCGACGCGGAGCTCAATCCCAGGACCCTAGGACCATGACCTGAGCCGAAGGCAGACGCTTAACGACTGAGCCACCCAGGCGCCCTGCACTGGCTTCCTTGTCAGCGGCAACTCAACCTGGGTCAGCGTTTCAGATGATTCACCTGTGATGGATCGCCCAGGACCGGCTGGGCCCTCTCTCAAGCAGTGGAGGTATGACAGCAGACGGACACGCCTGACTCCAGACCTCGGGGAGAGGGTCTTCTAAGAGATAGGAGAGTCACTGAAGCACTCTGCCCAGACTTGCTAAGTCATTGAAAAAATTTGAGTTCCTACCATGTGGCATGCCCTGTGCCAGGCTCTGGGGATGTGGGGATGGGCAAGGGAGACGAGGACCCTTCCTTTACTGGGGCGTACATGTTTTTTGTCTTTTTTTTTTTTAAAAGATTTTATTTGTTTATTAGCATGAGCAGGGGAGGGAGGAAGGGGCAGAGGGAGAAGCAGACTGTCTGCTAAGTGGGGAGCCCGATGTGGGGCTCGATCCCAGGACCCTGGGATCATGACCTGAGCCGAAAGCAGATGCTTAACCGACTGAGCCACCCAGGCGCCCCTGGGGTGTATATGTTAGTGTAACAATTAAATGACTGTGAAAACATGTGGGTTCTAAGTGTTAGGCTGAATGTAATGTTGCTACTTTAAGTTGGGTGCTCAGGGAAAGTGGTGTTGAGGCTGAGGTATGAATTACAAAAGAAGGCAGGTGGATCAAGTAAGACAGAAGGAGGTCACAGCTAAAGGGGGGAAAACAAGCAAACACAAGAGATGTCCGAGTGTTAATTAAGTAGTTGCCTATAAGTAGGGCAGTGACTAAGGACAGTGCCTAGTGCAGAATCCCGGCTTAACCAAGGAAGCCAACCTGGTCTGGGAACGAGGGCAGACTTCTCTGAGAAAGTACGAAGGAAACCTATATCTGAACAATCAGAAGGAGTAATAGAGGATTGGGAAGAGAAAGGGCCTTCCAAACAGAGAGAGCATCATGTGCAAAGGGCCTGAGACTGGAGATAGCATGATACGTTCAGCATAGCTGAGTAGGAAATCAAGGGTGGAGGGCTCAAGACGAGGCTGGAGGGAAGGCGGGACAGTGTAGGTGAGCACTGTCCTCCCTGCCCCTTTAGGGATATGCATACTTGCCCATTGACTTGAGGTTTAGCTTTGTAGCTTGCTTTCATCAATGGAATGTGAGCATTTGTGACATAAGCAGAGACCTTAAAAGTGTTTAAGCATTTGGACTGGGCCTCTAGCATTCCTCGATGTGGGAGACCATCAGGAGCTTATGTAGGAAGTCCTTCTAC
The DNA here is from genome assembly GCF_009762305.2 of Zalophus californianus. Lineage (NCBI taxonomy): Eukaryota > Metazoa > Chordata > Mammalia > Carnivora > Otariidae > Zalophus > Zalophus californianus. The sequence goes on along the minus strand of NC_045595.1, from coordinate 39,100,288 downwards.
TTGCTCAGGTTGGTCTGTTGGTTTGGGAGTCCACTTCTATGCAGTTGTCCTACAAAGGTGATATGGGAAAGATGGATTGATAATTGGTGGGATGCTGAAAAGTTGCTTTTTTGGCAAGAGAGTGGGGCCAGGCTTCTGGGAATATGCCTTCATAGGGCACAAATCCTGAGTTTGTCCTTACTCATCAGTCCCTGGGGATCCCCCATTAAACGGTCTGTCTGTGTGCATGGTCTAGGATGTTTATTTGGTGGGAAGCCACTTCCAGACTCTTGTTTCCACAGTGGACAACTTGTGGGCAAAGACTTCAGGATGGGCAGAAGTGAAGGTACACATCCTGGCAAATGAAGAGAAAAGCAGCCAAGCAGAGGCATATAACACTCAGGAAATAAAATGTTAAGGCTTTTAAAAAAAAAGTTAAGCCTTTCAGCATAATAGTGGAAGGCTGGCCCCCATCTTGGCTCCCCAGAAAGAGCCTGCTGCCTTTTGGGATGCACACCCCAGCTAGATCGGTGGCTCTGCAACGGGAGGGCCTGCTCTCTAAAAACAGGAATCTTTGGTGTGGAAGAGAGTGGATAGCTTAGGAATAACCAGATAGGAAACTGTCTGGGAGAAGCTGTTTAAGACCAATGTCAACAAAATCCAATCTTGGTGTGGGCTGGAGGCTGGGTCAGAATGAGGGAGAGCTCTTATGAGGACGTTTCAGCAAAAGTTCCAGCCTTCTCTCACCAGCTCTTGGAAGAACTAGATTTCCCTCATCATCTTAGAAAAATGCTTCTAGAGTCAACTGATAGCTATTGAAATAGTAGAGCTGTCTAGTTCTTGCTGAAATCCTGCTTTCACTGTGGCCCCGAGCCTTGGGTCTAGAGCTGCTTCATGGAGTGCAGGGATCTTATGAAGTCCTACCTGGTACTTTGCAGCCAGGACAGAGGAGGGAGAGGGAAGGGGTGAAGCTGGTAGAGGATATGTCTCACCTCACTGAAGATGGAAAATCTCTTTCTCTTGCCAACATGTGCAGGCACAGAAGCTCTCCCAATGTGGGCACTGAAGCCTGACTCCCACTTCAAAAACGTTCATCTGATTCTTCTCCTGTAGCCATTTAGGATCAGAGAATGTTTTCATCTCCAAAGACCGGACCCCCATTTTATGTCTCCATGGCAGCCCGCAACTCACTTTGCTAACCTTAGTATTACACTGTTCTCTGTCTTGATTGTAGAATTAGAGAATACTGAGGCACAGATGCTCAGTGGCTCAGGTAAGTTGTGTGGTCTCATGTGCTCGGCTTGGCAGAGGTTCAGAGCATTAATCAGTGACTCCTTTTATTCATGTGACAAATATTTTTTGATAATCTATGTGCCAATCACTGGAGTTACAGAAGTTAATGCACAGTCTGGTAGGTGAGAACAATGCTTTTCAAGTTTTTGATGTCAAGGCACATAGTAAAAATGATAATTTTATGTGACATACTCTGAGATGCTCTCAGGCTAATACATAGTCTCTTTCCTTTTCTGGCTTTACAAAAACCCCTCTTCTGTTTTCTTTGTTTGGTTCAGACCATGGACCCCAAAGGGCCTATTAAGGGGTCATCCTGTAAATAGTAAAAAAATTTGAAATAATCTGAATGCCCATTTTAAGAGACACAGATTCAGAGACAGATATTTGAGTGCATTTTTCAAAGGGGATGTGGAGACAATCCTGGAAGGGCATGGAGAAGTGATGTAGGGAAGAGCAGGCCGCTAATGAAAGATGTGTTGCTAAGTCAGGTACCACTGGGGTGGGCACCCAGAGCTGGGTTTCCATGGGAAAGCTCTGGAACCTAGTGTAGAACGCACACCTCAGAGTTGCCTCACCCAGTGGGCAAGGGAGCTGGAGTATTTATATGCTAACCTCTCCAGTGACTGGCCAAGAGCTGTTCCTGGCAGTTGTTAATTCTCAGTACTTGCCCCTGCTGCATTCTGCAGTTCTGGAATAAGACTTCCAATGCAGAAATATGTATGTCCACAGTGGCATTTGGCTGGCACACACAGAAATGTTAGGGACATGGCTGGGACACTGGCAGAGATTGCTGGACCCACCAGGAAGGGGTTGGGAAAAAATTTTATAACACATGATCTCAAGCAATGGGTAATATAGAACTATACTCATTCACACAGAAATGCTAGGAACATAGTAGCCTATGGAACATCAAGTGAACAAGAGTAGCCTACGGAACATCAAGTAGAATTAGACCCACATGTGACCCACGTACAGGAAGGCAAGGCCCAGTCTAGCCTGAGGCAAAGAGGTACTTGCAGGTTCTATGGGGACATAAAAAAAAAAAATCAGAATCAAGATAAATAATATTTCCATGCAATATTTTAAAAATACAAAAAATCAATGAAAAAATGTTATGATGAACAAAATATCAACATTTAAAAAAAAAAAGTCAGGATCTGGCCCTCTGTTTGCACAACTTGGCATCATTCACTTCATCTTAATCCTGCCCCTGTTGGATTTTGGCTCTTTAAAATTTGGATCACTTGAGGTGGAGAGAGGGTTGGGGAGATGCCCTGGTTACTCTCTTCTTCCAGCCCTCCAGCCTCTTGATAATGCCTCGCTTGGCCAATCCCAGCCACTGCTGACTTCCGAGCCTGAGAAACCCACCCTGCATGGGGCAGTCTCTCCTCCTCCCCCGTCCTCCCCTTTCCCTGCTGCCTGCTCAGCCCCGCACACAGGGTAGGGAAGCTGAAGGGCAAGGAATATATACAAGGATTTGAAGGCCTAGACCAGTACAGTTCCCTCCGGAACCACAATAATTTGCCAGCCAGAACAACTGATTCAAGAGCAGGCTAACAAAAGCCCTAGCAACTGAGACTTTTGTCTTCCAGGCCTGGTCATCAGTGGCCAGTTAACAATGCCAGTTATTTGACATTCCCCTGGGGCGACAACCTGGGGTCAGGCTGACCTGGCCAGGCTCCGGTTCGAGAGCTGAGAGCACACAGCCAAATGCCAAGTAATCAACGCCAACTGGTTAAAACCACGCCACCCTGACCTCTTGCCCCTCCCTAGACAGTCGGTCCGGTGCCAAGAGCTTTCTGATCCCGGCTCCTCGGGGAGTCTGCAGACTGCACGCTTATGTAGCCAGCCCCTTCCCAAGTGGGGATCTCCATCAGCCAGGGATCAAGGACATCATGTATGCCTCTTCTCTCCTCGTGGCTCAGTGTGGTGCTGACCCCTTACCCTTGTGGGGGAATAGAGAACCATGGTCTCCATTAGAGACCTAGGGACTAGAACCTATTGGAGGTTCTCTATAGAGAACCATGGTCTCTATTAGAGACCTAGGGACTAGAACCTATTGGAGGTTCTCTATAGAGAATCATGGTCTCTATTAGAGACCTAGGGACTAGAACCTATTGGAGGTTCTCTATAGAGAACCATGGTCTCTATTAGAGACCTAGAGACTAGAACCTATTGGAGGTTCTCTATAGAGAACCATGGTTCTGCCAGGTCTTTCCAGGGCAGTGAACAGAAAGACCAAAGTAGCTTTGAGGAGTGTAAACTAAAGGATAGAATGGAATTCTATTTCATTTGAACATTCCATTGATCCTCAGTAGTGTTCTTTTTGGGGGAATGTTGGCCTGCGCCAGTGCGAACAAAATAATGTTTCCGTCTTGACTGAGTCATCTGGCCAAAGTGTCGGTTTCTTAGCCAACGTTCAGACTGATGAACATGACCTTTAATGTTCTTCCACAGAAGACTGAGGCACAGTGACTTGTTGTCAGGGCCTTGGCAACTAGCAGTGGTGGGTTTTCTTTGTTTTGTTGGACATGGTGTCTTCCATTCCCTTCTACCTGATGTACTGTAATGAATGTGTGTAGGGAGGTCTCAAAGGCAGAAAAGTAGAGAAAGGAAATCAGGGAGGGGGGGTGAAATATTCCTCAACCAGTATGAGTATCTTGTTGAAAATGGAACAAATCAGAGGAATGCTCTTTCCCAGGATAACTGAATAATGACCCTGTGTTCCAGTGGGTCAGAGAGGAAGAATTTGATCTGTAAGTCCTTGTCACACTTCAGGGCCCAATGTATTGGCAGCCGTGGTTCAGGAGCATGGGCTCTGAGTTCCGGTCCTGGCTACACCACTTTTCTCTGCAGGTGACTTCTCTGAGATGCAGTTTCTTCATCCATAAAATGAAATATAACAGTACCCTCTACATAGTGATGTGGCAACTGAATTCAACCATGCCTTTGATCACAGTATCTGAGAAACAGTTAGAGCTTAATAAATGCTATCTTTTATTATTGCTACGGGAAAGGGCCCATCTGGAGGTTCCGTGTTAAATGTCCACTCCATTTTCTCCAGCAAGCCCATAACTCTGGGTCAAATGCTTGCAGTCAACATTTACAAGTTTGATATATGTATTGCATGTCACAACCCAAGAAGGATGGAGGGAGAGCAGAAGATGAATAACCGTTTATCTGAAATCCCAGCCTGCTTTGCCATTCTTTGCCCTGCTCAATTCTCCTTCTTACACTTACCCTGTCCCACCATCTATGTAATAATGCCAGTCCACAGAGAGAAACACCAGATACTGTCTAGCACATGGTAGGTGTTTGAATAATTGGATCCATTTATCTTTGGTTGAATCTGCACCACCCCCCCCGCCCTGACCTCTGCCACCCCAACCCTGAGAACAAGCATTGCATGTCAGTGTACTCTCTTTGGGGTTTGAACCCAGGAAGCATTGGTAAGCAGCCGAAACGAGGTAGGGAAGGGAAGGTATATGTACATAAACAAGCGGGTCAGTGCTGTGGGGCAGCTTCTCTGGGTTGCTGTGGACAACTGCTATATAGGCTCAGTCCCACTGGTAACTTGTGTGAGGCACTGGGGAACATGCCTTAGAGTTGCCTCACCCCAGTGGGGAGGAACCTGGAGATTTAGCCACCCATTCCCATCAGTCATTGGCCGAGTGCTGCTTCCAGGGGCATGCTCCTATGGCCAGAGCCACAGGTGGCTTGGGAAAGCCATCAGGAGTAGGGAAGCCAGTCCCAAAGAGACACGAGTGGGGCACTGGCAGCTTCAGCTGCACCATCCTATGAGTGCTGACCTTTCAGATGACCTTTTGCATTTGACTCAGGATACGCAGTGCCTGTTAAATAATTGTCAGATCGGATGGGATGATTTCATGTCCCTGTAATGCCCCTGGGAGCATGGGTCCTATTAGGGCAATGGGATTTCTGCTACGTGGGCACAGCTACCTGCTAATAAACCTGCCTTGAATGGATTGCCTTTTCTTGAAGGGAGCAACAGAGGCCAAGAGCTAGTGCTCACTCTCTGAGTTATCCATAGAATAAGGCAGCATCTGGATCCTGGGGTTTCCATGTGATAAGTACTCAGCTGAGCAATTAATCTCCTTAAGAGTTCACCAAGAACCATAGCTTTTGGTCAGGGTGAACTTATAGGCCTGGACTGACAATTAAAGAGTGAACCATCGAGGTGAAGGCTGCTGACATGGGGATACCACGACTGTAGTCTCCAAGACCATGTTTGGGGCCTTTCTATGTTCCTTGGTTCTTCTAACTTAACAGTAACTATCATTCATTGAGCTATTTTTATATGCCAGCCTCTGAGCTAAGTACGTCTCACATTTATTATGTCAAGAGGCAAATAAAAAGGTTATTCCTGTTTCATAGATGAGGAAATAGAGACAAAAAGAAATTATGTAACTTGTCTAAGGTCATAGAATCAATAAGGGACGGTACAGTTGATTCCAGGTCTCTCTGACTTCACAACCGATAGTGTTAACCCCACTACACTATAGTTTATGTACAGGTTTTCCCATTTTAACCCTGAAATGTTCTTCCCAGTAGTATAGTAGTAAACTGGTTCCAGGGAGTAGGGGTGAGGGAGTAAGGTGGGGGAGGGTAGAAGGTACAGAGACCAGCCCGGATTTGTAGCATCTGCCAATTTCTGTGGTGTAAATACTCCCACCATGGCCAATTTCAAGCTACCAAGGGTTTAACAACCAATTTACAGAATTCCTGAATATTTAACAGTTGGCTTGCGCAAGCCAATTTGAACCAGCTCCAGCACACCACCGTTGGTACCACATTCCCAAAGGTCTTAATTACCAAGATTTCTAGAGAACATCGTTGCAATAGCTTCTTTCCTTAACCACTCCACTCTTTGCCCTGGGGCTTGAGGATGATAAATAAGATGCCAGTATTCATTCATTCAACAAATAAAATGAAGTGTTGAAGAGGCACAAGGGGTCCAGAGGGGATTGAGGGTCCCAGGCTATCTTAGGTTGAGTTCCCCAGGAGCAGACCTGGAGGCAAGGATTTGAGTGACTAATTAGGAAGTGTCTCAGGGGAAAACTGATAGGATGGGGGGGGGGGGAAGTGGTGTGGTATGAAACCAAGTCCTATAGAGGGTGCATTTGATTCAGTTTTGTTGGGGGAGCTCTGGGAAGAGAGTGGGGTATACTCAAAGTGTACTGATGGAGGAGGGACAGGGCTAAAGTATGAGAACTTGCTACCCTCACCTGTTAGTCATTGGTTGAGGGCTGTACCCAGAAAGGCATAATTTTCAGGCACTTCCAGCGCTGCGCTGGTACGGACCAAGCTGGCTCTAGCACCCCCAACAGAAAAGCACAGGTGCGGGTGGGAGGGGGCCACAGCACATCTGGAGCTCATGCACCTGATCATGGTAAAGGGATCTGAGGGTTTAGGTGTAGAGTTCTGAGAGTGTCTGCTTTCCAGTTATTCATTCAAACAGTGTTGACTGAGCAGCTACTGTGTGCCAGGCATTGTCCTAGGCTCAGGGGATTAGAAGGATGAGTGCAAAACAGCTAGGGTGCCTGTTCTCCTGGAGCACACGGTCTGGAGTAGAGGGGAGTCTGATCAATCCAGCCTGCAAGTTGGTCTTTACAAATTGGGATAAATGCCATAAGGAGAAGTATGGGGTCTTAGGAAAGTGTATAAGACAGACACTGGGTTAGCGGGGGGTGAGGTTGGGGAAGGCACCCTTCATAGTTTGACAGGGAAACTCTTAGCTTTCGCCCAGGGTCTTGAAATAGTGTGCAGGACAACAGTGAATCTTCCCTTGTCTTTGAGCTCTTTCAGGTACCGGAAGCCTGGTACCAGAAACACAACAGGTACACCCAAACCAGTGTTTACTTACTTGGTGATTCACGGCACCTAAATCAACTACTCCAACTTACATTGTAATTATTCCTAACTAAAGCCCTATACATGACTCTAGTCATTTATAACTATTCAATGTGCATTTATTCATAGAGATCTTTGGACTTCCATACTTTTGACCACTATAAAGCCTATAGACTCTAGAATCAGAGTGCCTGCATTCACAACTTGCTGAATCACCTCATTAGCTGTGTATCCTTAGGCAAGTAGCTTACCCTCTCTGTGTCTATTTATTCATATGTAGAATAGGAGAAATAGTACCTACCTCACACTAGTTCTTTTGTGAAGAGTAAAAGGATATGAGTTGATGTATGCAAACTGTTTAGCACAATGTCTGAGCACATTCTAAACACTTAATAAAAGGTAGGTATTTATATTATTGAATATTAGCTTTGACATCAAAGGATATCCTTGGTACATTTTTTAAAAAGATTTTATTTACTTTAGAGAGAGAGTGAGTGTGAGCTGGGAGAACACAATAGGAGGGAGAGGGGGAGAGAAAGAATCTGAAGCAGACTCCGTGCTGAACATGGAGCCCCATATGGGGTTGGATCCCATAACCGAGAGATCATGACCTGAGCCGAAACCAAGAGTTGGACACTTAACCAGCGGAGCCACCCAGATGCCTCTATCCTTGATACTTTTTAAGTGAAAAAGTAATTTATGCATAAAATAGTTTGAATAGATGTTCTCAAACTTTGATGTCAGAACTCTTTATACCTTCAAAACTACAGGACTCCAAAAATCTTTTTTTTAAATGTAGGTTTAAAATATTTATTAATTCATCAAAATAACAAAAATAAACCCATTACATGTTCACACATTGTCTTCGTTTGGGCTGGTATAACAAAGCATCATAGATGAGGTGGCTTATAGATAAAAGAAATTTATTCTCACGGTTATGAAGTTTGGAAGTCCTAGGTCAGGGTGCCACATTGTTAGAGTCTTGTGAGGGTCCTTTTCCAGGCTGAAGACTATTTATTTGTCATTGCCCTCACATGTGGAAGAAAGACGGTGAGAGAGCTCTCTAGGGTCTCTTCTATAAGGGCACTGATCACATTTGTGAGGGTTCCCCACTCATGACCTAATCACCTCCCAAAGGCCCCACCCCCTAATACCATCACACTGGGGATTAGGATTTTAATTTAGGAATTGGGGAGGACACATTTAGTCCATAACACATATAAATCACATTTTTAGGAAAAATAACTATATTTTTAAGGCAAGATCTAGTTTAAAAATTTGATTGTTTTACACCTTTGCAAGTCTTTTCAGTGCCTGTATTAATTGAAAATAGCCAGATTCTCATATCTGTTTTACATATCATCTGTTGTGATGTGTTGTTTTGGTTGAAATATATGAGAAAAATCTAGCTTCACAGAGTTGGAAAAGGAAGGGAAATTTTAATAGCCTTTTCAGATAATTGTGATAATTTGATATTACATGAAAACTCACCAAGTGGTAGTTTTTTAGAGGTTAGTTGCAATATGAAATCAAACCAGTAAACTTTTTATACCATATTATATTGAAATCAGTTGGTCTGTTTGTATTTTAAATGGATCCTTTACCCATGCATGATTTTGTGACATCATTTGGAAAATATTGGTTCACTGAGTTGTGGAGATCTTTCAAATGTTGACACATTTCATTATATAATATCAAAATGTCACATTTGTTAATATCAACACTGATCTCATCAGAAAAGTCTTTAAACACAGGAAATCTGTCAAGCACATAGTAGATGATCCAAGTTTTTCAAAATTCCAATTTTTGCTTGAAAGCTCAAATTTTTCATTGGCAATGAATACTGTCAGTTGCTTTCTTTGAGATGACAGGCCACTTTGTAAATTTTGTAAAAATTTTCTGCCAAATTTCCAAGAACGCAATAGCCAAAGCTTGTCTGACAGTAATACTTTCAAGTGAAAGTGGTGTTCCTTGAAAAATGTGGCTAGTTGAGCTGGCAACGCAAATATCCCACAAACACTTTTCTTTGAGACAACCATCATACACAATATGCAGCAGAAGTGCTTTGTGCAGTCTTCCTGTTTCATCACCAAGAATATTGGAAAAAAAAGTGTTCTCAAAAAAAAAAAATGTTCTCAAGGGTAGAGGTTTAATAAAAGTAATAGTTTGTAATGCTTGCTCAAGGACAATTTTTAGGAAAATCCAGTTTCACTTAACTGCAAAAGTGGAAGTGATGAACCCAATGACTGACAATGACAATGATTTATTGGTGCTATGCCTTGATTTGTGCTAAGGTGCTAGTTTGAACCCCCACTGCTTTTGTACCATCAATGCAAATCACATAGTGAAAAAGGCAAATAATTTCCTAGTACTATTATGAAAATAATTTTGACCCGAGGACTTTCTGAACGGGTTGTGGGACCTTCAGGGTCTGCAAGTCACATTATGAGAAATGCTGGCTTAGAAAAATGTACACCAAATTGCTGAAGCATTTATTTTGAGGAAGAGGCATATGACACTAGGGGCCTTGGAGTGGGTGGTAGATTTTTACTTCTGTATTCATTGCAGTTTTTACATTGATCATATGTTGTCAGGAATGAAACAGAAGATACTCCCATTTTAGAAAAAGTATTAAAGAGACTTTCATTCTGGTCTTAGGTCTTTTTCTTCTGTCTGAGAAATAGGTGTCTTTCCATCCTCTTTCAGGGAGCCATGAGAACCTAGGTTCCCAGTATTGGAAAGAGTGCTAGATTTAATTGTCTCTTCCAGGCAGAGTGGTGGGGAAGGTCAGTGAAGGTGATGGGGACCCAAAACTAATGGACTCCCCAGGTCCTTTGATTACCTTCTGTGGAAGACTTCCTAGACTCATCCCAGCTCTAGCCTTTCTTAGCTGTGACCTTGGGAAAGTTACCTAACCTTCCCATCCATCCGTTCTTTCTTGGCAAAGGGGCAATAATATTACCTTTATCTTGTAAGGTGGTGAGGATTAACTGAGTACCTGAAGAGTGTCTGACATACAATTAATGCTTAATAAATGTCAGCCTTTATGAGGATGATCACTCTAACAGCCAGGGTGGTTTTTCTTGCTGGAAGTTTCCAACATGGTCAGCCATTCCACCTTGTCTTCCCTGCTGGTATCCATGGAAAGAGTCTCTGTTGAGATGAGTCCTGGCTATTGAGCACGAGCTCCCTTGCGGCTGTATATGGAAGTGTCTCCTCTGAGCCTTTAGGGTCTCAGGGGGTTGAGCAGAGGTGTGGTCTGTGTTCTTTGCCTCTGGAACCAGGCCCCCAGGACACCCCAGAGAACTGGGCCCTGGTTCAGACCACCGGGCCTTATTTGACAGTTCAGATCTGGTGAGGGCAAAGAGAGGTCTTGAGATTTCCACCCAGCCTTAATATCACATAGGCTCAAAGCTTCCCTTCCATGACCTCTGTTCTTCATTGCCCCTACCATGATTCAGAGGTCATTGTTCTCACTAGGCTTCAGCAGGGTGCTTTTGCAAGTGAGTTGACCCTATGTTAGCTGTTGTGATTCACCAATTTTTTTTCTTTTACCTTTTCTCCATAGAACGTGGGCAAGGCCATTATTTCTGCCTCTAGCCCCTTCTAGTTTCAAATGACATTCTCTTTTTCTCTGTGGAATGATATATTTGTTCCCATGAGCAGTTAGAGACAGGATAGGGCATAGCATGAGGTCACCTACTGAATAGCTCTTGAATCAGTCTGCTTCTCTTCCTCTGATCCTTCCACAACTTAGCTAGAAGTCCCTATTTCCTTTGCTGGGATTTTGGCAACAGCCTGGCAATGGGTCTGCAAGTCTCCCCTAATATACTCTCCTCACCAGCCAACAAGCAAATCTGTAGTAGCTGGGGCCTGGGAGAAAGGTATACATGGAGGCCCAGTCCTGGGATATTCCCACCTCCAGCTCCCCATGTGTGTGGACACCCCAAATCTGTAGGTCCAAGGACTGTCCCCTGTACACGCACAGCTGTGTATGTGTATCTGTCCCAGGGCTGTGGACCAGGCCACAGTGGCCTCCCTGGGGAAGGAAGAGAGACCAGAGACAGGCTTGCAGAGGCCTCAGAGGTGGGTTCGGGCCCTTTGGAGCAGGAAATTCTGAGCTCTGGGTACTAAGTCTAGAAGGGAGCACAGGCTCTAGGTCATGTGTCCTCTGCCACCGCAGGCTCCTTGACCCATGAGGAGGGGACAGAGGAGGCCAAGGGTGGGTTCTTCTGAAGCGCACTCTGAGCAAGGACGTGGGGTGCCCGTGTGTGGGGGTGGGATGGCCTGGAAACCTAACACACACCTCTACTAAAGCTCTTCCATGGCTCTGCTCCAGCCACAAGATCCGGCCCCCACTTGTTGGTCCCCCAGCCCTCTCCCAGTCTGGCTCCTGCCCACTTCTCCACCTTGCCCTTGGCCATTTCTAGCTCTAGCCTTACCCTTCCCTTGGTGGTGTCTATGTCCCATGCTGTCTCACTGGCAGGGACTTTGCAGGATGTCGTGTCCTGTGGACCTTCCCGGCTTTTTGCTGCTTCCTGCACAGGAATGATTCTTGCCTGACACCCCACTCCCTCAGCCTCCCAGTCTAAGTCAGGTCAGATTCTTCAGCCTGCATAGCTTTCGTCCCTTTGTTCTCTGTCCTCTACCAAGAATCGTTACCATTGGGGAGTGCTTACTGTATGCCCATTTCACAGGTGAGAGAACTGAGGCCAAGAGGGGGAGTTAACCTGGTCAGTTGACCAAGTAATAACAGAGCCAGGCTCTGAGTTTAGACACCACGCTTCTAACCACCGTGCCGGGGATTTGTTGTTGTTTAAAACAAAATACACTAATTGTGTTATAGTTCTAGAGGTCGTGAGTCCAGTGCAGGCCTCAAAGGGCTGAAGTCAAGGGCTGTATTCCTTTCTGGCAGCTCTAGGGGAGAATCTACCTCCTTGCCTTTTCTAGCTTCTAGAGGCCACCTATGTTCCTTGGCTTGTGGTTCCTTCTTTCATCTTCAAAACTGGCAGTGGCTGGTTGAGTATGATATCAGCCTGGTACTAACTCTTCTGCCTCCTTTCCTATTAAAGGATCCTTGTGATGACACCAGCTCACCTGAATAATCCAGGGTCATCTCCTTACCCTAGAGTCACATGATAAGCCCGTAATTCTTGATTCTTAAGCTTTTGAGTACAACAAAATCTCCGATGGTAATGGGGGTGAGGGGAGGGAATTTGTGAAAAATGCAGGTTCCTGGGCCTTGCCATTCCAATGATTCTGAATCTATAGCTCAAGGGTAGGGCCCGGAAATCTGCATTGTGGTATGCTTTCCAGGAGCTTCGGATGCAGGTGCAGTAATGGTGAATTACATGATTTACTGCAACCACAGGGCCTAAAACTGCAATGTGCTAAATATGATTAGACCTTCTGGGCTCAGTGGGGCCCAGAGGAGGAGGAGAAAGGTAGAAGACATTGCCTGCACCCAGCAGGCAGGGTTGGAATAGGGTGCTCTCCTCTGGGTGGAAGATGCAAGCCCTAGTTGTACCATACACCAGACCTGTAACCTGGGCTGTCGAGAAGCCATCGGACCTTCCTCTTGCATCGTGCCTCCTCCAGCAGAAGAGGAAGAACCACATTTGAGGGACAGTGTTCAGCTCTGGCTTAGCCTTAATTACCTGGAACCTGCTCTGTCTGGTCTCCCTGCCCCAACCCAAGCTCCGCAGCTTGGCTGTTAATTGGAAGCCAGTAGTCAGATGGAGAATGTGGTTGGCCTGTGGCTCCTGGCGCCCGTTCCAGACCAGCCACGGAGCTGTTTTGGACCTTTTCTATGTCCTCATCTCGTCTCTGAGCCTTGTAGACACTTAAGCAGTTGAGCAGCAGCTGCCACATAAGTGCCAGAAAGCGGATGTGCGCACGTGTGTGTGTGTGTGTGTGTGTGTGTGTGTGTGTGTGTGTGTGTAGGGGGAGGCAAAGGCAATGAAGGCACTGTGTGATCGGGCCTCATTAGGTAGGCCCTGCTCAGACTAGGAGCTCCGCCAGCAAGAACGGAGTGACAGGGCCACTCCTTGCAGAGGAGCGGAGACCTGTCCCCAGGGGAATCCCCAGAACAATCAGGGAGACATCAGGCTCTTTTTCTCTCTGATCATTTCCTCTGCCGTTAATGTTCCCTGCCCTTCGATGCCTTCGTCAGTCATGGATAATCCTCCTGGCCCACTTCCCCTTCTGAGAGAGCTTGTTCCCAGAGCTCCGGCTGAGGGGTCTATAGTCCTTGACTCCTGCCCCCTCATCTATAGGCTATTGACCACGTGACCCAAGCAGGGCCAGTCAGATCCCCCCTCCCCCTCCCCCTTTACCTGTCACTGGGACTCAGATTTGAAGTAAGCAGCTCCACAGACTAAACCTTTAAGGTGCATAGACTCAGGCTGGGATGGCCCCTGTTGGAACAGCCACGGCTATGGTCTGAACGTTTGTGTCCGCCATCCCCCCCCCAGATTCGTATGTGGAAACCTACCCCAAGGTGATGGTATTTGGGGGGCGGTCTTTGGGAAATGATTCGGTCATGAGGGCAGAACCCCCAGACCCCTCACCACTTCGACCTGTGAAGACATAGAAGCTGGCCATCTGCAGTTAGGAAGCAGACCTTCCCCAGAACCCAACCCTGTTGGCACCCTGATCTCGGACTTCCAGACTCCAGAACGGCGAGAGAGAACTTTCTGTTGTCTCTCAGCTCCCAGGCTGTGGTATTTGGCTACGGCAGCCAGAGCAGACGAGGACGGCCATGCTGGGCAGCCATCTTGGGGCCCCGAGTTATGATGAACGAACGGAAAGAGCTAGAAGGCTGTTCTGAGGTACGAGGTGGGAGAATGAAGCAGAGGAAGAGGAAAGTGCTCCCCAGGGACCCGAGGAGAAAGAGCCGATTTGATTCCTGCCAGCTTTTCAATTCCCAGTACCAGTCTCTTGTGAAGTGTTTCTCGTCTTAAATGAGTGGGTACCCAAATGAATTCTTGCCCTTGGGGTCCACGAGATAACCTAACTCCTCATAATTGCTTTCCTTTTATTTAAGTTAGCTCAAGTGAGTTTGTTTTTGCCAAGCAAATGATCCCTGATTAAGACAGCCCTTCCGGGAGAGGTGAGGCCTGGCCTGACACTCTCTGAAGTTAACAAACACTGGCTGAGCCTGGATGTGTGCCAGGAAGTGGGAGACACACGCGGGCCTGTTCTCCCCCACGGGGAGGGCAGGAATCCGTGGTGCAGGGGAGCAGGGAAGGGTGTTGGGAGGTGTACAGCACAGGAAGGGAGCAGAGAGAGGGGGGACACATTTGAGAAGCAGGTCGTTTGGTTCGTTCTATTGTGTACTGGCCAGAACATAAAGTAGCAAGTTCCTGGGTCAGGGTCAGAGTGCCAGGATTTAAGCCCGGTGCTCTGGACACCGGTGGCCCTGGACACCTTTCTTAGACCCTAGAGACCTCAGCTTTCTAAGCTGTGACATAGGGATGGTAACTCTGTGAGGGTGCTTGACTTAGAACAGTGCCTAGTGTGTAGGAAGCACTCAGTTATTTGTCCGCTGTGAATTTTTTTTTTACTGGGGTGGGGGAGGGGCTGACAAGAGCCGAAATTTGAGCAGGGCCATGTCGCTGAATGTTTGATAAATCCAGCAAAGGTGTTTGTATTTTGTCCAGAGAAATGATGGGAGACTTGAAGAATTTTGAGCATGTAAGTGATCTGATCTAATTTTGTACCCTCCCCCTAAAACACACACACCCAGGGGACATATGACAATGTCTGAAGACATTGCTGGTTGTTAACACTGGGGTGGGGGTGCTAGTGGATAGAGGCCAGGGATGTTCTCAACATCCTCTAGTGCACAGAACAACCCCATGCGACGTGCATAGAGCAATCCCCAGCATTATCTCTCCCAAATGTCAACAGTGCCAAGGTTGAACAAGCCTGGATTCATTATGAAGAAGAGAAATCAGTCATGTCCCAACTTGGAGACTTAGTTTCCCATCTGTCAAAAGGTGGACTTGGAAGGACTTGGAAGGATCGATCGATTTGTTCCTTCCATAGCAATCTGTGTATTTTTCCATCGTGATTGACCCTGTGCCCTGGACCCCTCTTACACCAGCTCTGGTGCTTTAAGCTTCTCCTTACACATAATCCTGACTGAACCAGAGAGTTTGTGAAGAATATAGGCTCAGGATCCCGCCACCCATGGGATCAAATCCTGGCTCCACCCTTGCCAGTTGCAAGACCTGGAGCAATTTTCTTTGCTTCTCTGAACTTTGGCTGTTCTCTCCATAGACAGGGACTGATAATAACACCTTGCTTGTAGCAGAGTTGAGAGGGTTTGAGAGGCCTTTAGCTCAACACCTAGCCCATAACAGGTATCCCATCAACCTCAGCCACAGGGGCACTGACCGCCCCACCTCTAAGGGTGTGAGATTGATAAACACAGGAAATGTTTGAGATCTTCACCCGGGGCTCTCTCTGGATGCCTGTGATAAACCCCATCAGTCAGAGGAAACTAAAGGCACACACACTCCTTTGAATAGCTGCTGAAATAATCACAAAAGGGGAGCAGGAAAGAAAAAGAAAGCCGCCATGTGGTGCAGGGTGCACAAAACCAGTGCCTCAGGGGCTGGCGAGGTAATGGCAGACTGTAGGGTTAATAAGTCCATTCATTACCTTACTGAATGGTACCAGAGACATGGAAACAAGAAATGATTCTCTCAAGGATGCTGGAGGCAGACCTGGGAGTCTGAGTGGTGGGTTCTAATCCCATTTGTGCCTGGAACTAGCTGTGGGAACTTAGGCAAGTTACTTTACTGCTCCATGCCTCAGTTTCCCCATCTGTAGAAATAGTGATCTAGAAGTGATAGTAATACCTACCTCAAAGGGCTCTGAGAATTCACTATATATAATATACATGAAAGCACAAATATCTGTGCCTGGCACAGTAGAAGTGCTAAGGATGTCATAGCTTCTCACTTCTGTTACCATTCTTACACCGAAAGCAAACACTTTCAATCACCCTGGGAGTGAAGCAGTGTGGTCTGCAGACCAGCAGCATGAGTATCACTTGGGAGCTTGTTAGAAATGGGAATCCTCAGGCTTCACCCCAGAACTACCCAATCAGAAACTCTGCTCTCAGCTTCGTAGTGTGACATTGGTCTTTTGTCAGTTTCTACACTGTGCCAAGCTCTTGTCTGCCCCAGGGCCTTTGCATGTGCTGTTCCTTCAACCTAGAATACCTCTTCCTTAGCTTTCCCCATGGCTGACCCTTATCATCTATCAGGCTTCAGCTTAAATGTCACCTGGTTAGAGAGGTTTCCCTTACCACGCCTACTTCCCATCCCTTGTTACTCTGTATCTCTACACATTATATACTTCTTTCCTGGTGCTAATCCCAGTCTACAGTTACCTTGTGTCTGAGTCAGCTTATTTGCTTCTTGTTGTCTTCCCTCTCAGTACATAAGCCCCACCAGGGCAGGGATTGGGTTTCTGTGCTCTATGTCTGACACAGGGTGAGTACTCCATAAACATTCATAGAAGCAATGAATGCGTCATATAGTGAATAGAGAATATGCATCACACTGCTGGGCACATGGTCAAAGTCTCATTATAAAAATAGTGTTATAATACTTTTAGAACAAAATGGGCTTCCATGCAGACCTGGGCTTCTTGTGATTGTGGACCGTGGCCTTTGCAAACAGCTACTCGAGCAAAGCAGAGGCTAACAGAGGCCTTTCCATCTCTCAGCCAGCCCCAGGCTGTCCCTCCTGCCCAGTCATGTAACGGGGCCACACTGAACATGCTATCTCCTTAAAATCTGGAAACAGCTGTCCTGTTGCTATCACCTAGCCCCAACCATCAAGCACTCCAAATTGGTTTTTGCCATTTTATACAGCACAACATACATTTGTTAATTTTTCAAACAGTAAACACCACCTGCAAAGTGCCTTTAATATTTAATATAACTATAAATTGTTTTGAAAATAAATCCAGCCATGTGGAAAAAGCAGCAGAAGGGACAGGAAGCACATCTAGGCACCTGCTCGGTGTAGGGCAGAGCTGGTGAAGCCAGCACTAACCACGGCCCTGCTGAGCTCTTTTGGCCAAACCAGCTTTTCGTCTCCCGACCAGCTGCACTGGCCACTATCATGGGGAGTGGGCTGTGTCTAGTGACCCACGTGTTTCATTTGCTCACCACGTACTGTGTTTTCTCCTTCGAGTCTCTCTCTGTCCCTTCTCACACGTGGGTCTAGGGCCTCAGAAAGTTACTTATCTCTTTTTGTCTTACTCGCCTCATACATGAAATTGGGATGCTAATATCTACCTTGCTGCATTGCTTTAGATGTGAATGGGGGAGTCCAAGTACAGGTGTTAGAGCAGTGCCTGGCAGACAGGACAACGTAGGAATGTTTTGCTGTGGGTCTGCTGCTGGGCCTGATGGGCATCATGCAACCCACTCTTTTTACTCCCACTCCAGCTGCACCCACCTCTCTGTGCCTACCGTGTTCCCTGCTCCCTCCCCCGCTGGGCCTTTGTACCAGCTCTGTCTTCTGCTGAGAGCACCTTTCCTTCCTTTATTTGCCTGGCTAACTCTTGTTTATCTCTCCAACTGTCAGCTCTGTCAACTGAGATGTTGAACTTTGGGGGAAAGGCAAGCTCGCTCCTCTTGGTGGCACAGGTGCCAAGTGAATCTCTGGGCTGGAAAGGTGGGAGTTCTTGGGTTGGTCTACACAGGGTCCTCTGCCCTCTTGTCACTGGGGCCAGAGGACCGGGATCAGCAGTCGCATCAAAAGCCCTGTGCTGGGTCCGAGGGATTTGGCAGCGCCCCAGAAGAAGGGAGCTGCTCTTTTTGGCAGACAAAACTGTCATTGTCCATCACAATGAGATGTGTGTCCCAGAACAGCCCCCCTGGTGACCACGTGAGGAGGAGTTAGGCAACTTCTGCTTTGGTCGAGGCTAGAAGGATGAGGGCTAATGATTTGGAAGACATTTCAGAGAAAGGAATGAATGAGAGAGAGGGAGAGAGAAGAATTCTGGGGCTTCTGATTTGGGTAAGAGAGTGTATAATAGTACCTGGAAAGGGAATGACTGCATCCATGTCTTACCGTTGACCTTACGTGAGGTAGCGCAAACAAGAAGGCAGTGATGTAGGGCTCTGAGACAGTGGTACCAACTCAGACAGGAGGACTGCTGTGGGATTAAACAGGGAGCCCAGAGTGACTCATCTTGTACCATTTAAGCAGATAGATAAATGAATGCTGGTAGTGACTCTGCTAATTGGTAAAGGGGAATTAATGCACCGTAGTTAATGCTTGGCCCTTCTGGCTGAACTCAAGCTAAGACTCATTATGTCTTCTCGCTTGCTTCTTGATCTTTCTGAGAACAGTGAGGGCTCCCATGTAAGGATATCTGATCGTCAGTCCCCTGAGTTCTTGACTCTCCGAGTGACTGCTCCTCCGTATGAGAAGTTTGGGTCCCCTCCATATGAGAAGGTTGGGTCCCTTCCTGAGCAATTTGCTACTAGCCGCTGAGTTATCTAAATGGCACATGGATCCAGATGGACCCATGGATGGGAAGATGTTCTCGGCTCTGCTCGTCAGTGGGCCATCAGGCATCTCAAAACAGCACGCCCAGAGAAGACTTCTTGGCTTTCCTTCCCAGACATGACCTTCTCATCTCAGTACATGGCATCACCGTCCACCAAATCTCAAGCCAAAGGCCTGGAACTTGCATGTCATCTCTCCCTTTCCCCCCATCCAATCTACTAACAAGTCCTGTTGGCTCTCCCTCTAAAATATACCTCAGTGTCTTCCCATCCAGAATAATCCCCATCACCTCCACTTCTTTCTAGTCCAGGGGTTGGCCAGCTTTTTCTATAAAGGGTCAGATAGTAAATGTTTTGAGGGCCAGATGATGATCACTGTTACAATAACTCAACGTACCTTTAGTGCAAAAGCAGCCGCAGACAATAGTAAACACAGGCATGACTGCATTCCAGTCAAACTTTATTTACAAAGGCAGTAAGTTTGCCACAGTTTGCCAATGGCTGTTCAACTGTAAGTCCCCACTGTGTCCAGACCAATACCAAACCTCCAGGCTGGTCTTCCTGCTTCCACTCCTGCCACCTCTCTCATGCATGATCCTCATGGCAGCCAAAGCAATCTTTAAAAAGTAGTCAGATGGTATCTCTCCCTGGCTTAAAATCATCCAGAAGCTCCCCACTGCCCTTCAGTGATAGTCCAAAGTCTTTTCCAATTTTCTCTGCCCTCCACGCTGACCTCCCCTCCTGCCCCCATCCTTGCCCACAGTGACACTCGTTCACTAATCCCCTTTCTGCTCTGCTTCCTTCTGTCTTCCACTGGAACATTCTTCCCCTAATCTTCTCCTCATTCAGCTCCGGACTCAAATACCTCCTCCGCAAAGAGAACCCCTCTGATGCTTCCCTAACACTGCCCACCCCTTTCTCATTACCCTGGGTGCAAAGGTCTTATTTGTGGATTTGTTGACCATTTGTCTTCCCACTCTGGCACGTAAGCTTCGTGAAAGCAGGGACCTGGTCTCTCTCTTTGGCACCAATAGCAGCTTACAGCAATATAGGAAGTCCTCAAATATTTGCTCACTGGATCCAGAGAGGCTTCCGTGCTGTATTTCCAGGCAATGCCTGTTGCACTGTCTCTTTGCCTTCAATTTCTCCACGTTTGACCCAGCCCTTCTTATGCTGGCCCAGGAAAGGCTTGCTCGTAGCTCATTCAGTGCATGCAATATAGCCAGAAAAAAACCCTGCTTACCAGAGTCGTGCATGTCCAGGGACCCCTGTGCAAACTTCTGTGTCATCCCAAGGCCACATCGGGAGAAGGGCTACTCCTCTGACAGCTGGGCTCCGCATGGGGGCCCGTCTGCCAACAGCTGTCATGCCCTGGAAGAGCAGTGGGGATGCTCGGCCCTCTGGAGGCTCTGGTTCAGGAATCTGCCTTCTGTTCCTGGCACTCCCTGAAGTGTGCTATCGGCTTACTCGAGCTGCATTTCCCTGTTTCTCGAGTGTTCTCGCTCAGGGGTTCCCATGTCTCTTCCTGTCCTCTGCCACCTACTCTTTGCATTATTGACACTGGGGCACCGGACTGCTAGTTGCCACCAAATATCCTTTCTTCCCTCTTCCTTGGTCATAGAACCCCAATTTTATTGGAAGTGGCAATGAACCCAGCAAAAGACTCCACTTGTCTCTTTTGCAGTTAGGTGTGGCCGTGCGGCTACATCTGGCTAATGGGATAGAAACGGAAGCTCTGATGGAATTTCTGGGAAGGGTGGTAAGAGGGTGCTGACTCAGCTGTGTCTTAGTCTGCTCAGGCTGCCATAACAAATATGTAGACTGGGGGTTGCAAACAACAGACAGACATTTTCTCACAGTTCTGGAGGCTGGGAGTCTAAGGTCAAGGCCAGCCAATTTGGTTCCCTGATGATGACTCTTCCTGATTTGCCGCTGGTTACCTTCCCAATGTGAAGAGAGAGAAAAGACATCTCTCTTTTTCTTCCTTTTCTCATAAGGCCACCAATGCTATCAGATTAGGACCCCACCACTATGACCTCATTTAACCTTAATTACTTCCCCCAAAGCCTTATATCCACATACAGTCACAATGGAAATGAGGGCTTCAACCTATAAACTTGGGTGGGACACAATTCAGTCCATAGCAGCTAGGTATGACATCATTTGGCTTTCCGTTTCCTTCCTTCTTCTTTCCTTCCACTTAGAACGCAGATATGATGACTGGAGCTTCAGCAGCTATCTTGGGCCATGTGGTGACATTGAGACTAAGTGCCAGGTGCTGAGGATGAAAGTGTAGAAAGATGGAGAGGATCTGGGTTGACTTTGTGGAGCTACCATCTCATCACTGGAATGATGTTGGGATTTGCCCTATGATCGAACCCCAGTTTTCAACGGCAGCTGTACATTGGAATAACCTGGAGAGATTTGAAAGATCCTGGTGTTTAGGTGTCACCCCCAGAAATACTGATGTAATTGGCCTTTCAGGGTGCAGCCTAGGCATCCTGATTTTCTTAAAGCTTTTCTGGCGATCCTTATGTGTTAAGGTTGAGAACACTGTGTTAAAGAATAAACCCTTGCATAAGAGAATAAACTATATTTTAAACTATGGTATTTTAGTTTTGTTATATGAGACACAACTCCTAACAATCAGAAATCTAATTTTGGGAGATGAATCACTTCCATCTTCTGAGATTTTCAGAGCAAGGACTAGCCAGAGCCAGCAAGAGCCCTGGTCACATCCTACCACTTTCGAGAGCACGAACTGGTAAATCTCAATTCAAGCCGAATGGTGACAGAGCTGTGACATATTAACTACTATTTTCTGTCCCTCCACCCACATGAATAAAACAGTGTGTATAACTAAAAATAAACTTCAGGATTAAAATAAGCACTTGAATTAAAAATAGTCCAGTGTGGCACTTTTGTCAATACATTTTTTTCCCCCTGAAAGTAAGGATCATTAGAGGCCAGTGAACACTTCCTCTGTGTGACCCAGGTACCTGTCTGTGTCCCTACCCCGAGGGAGAGGAAATGAAGAGTAGGAGCTCTGCCAGCTGGTGAGAGAGCTGGTTTAAAATAAGCAGGGGCCCGGGTTCGAATCCCAGCCCTACCACTTAGAAGCTGAGCGCTCCGAGGCAAGTCATTCAACCTCTCTGTGCTTCAGACGCCCTCTGTGCAAAATGGGGTTATGGCTCACTCCAGGACCCGGGATGGTGGTGAGGACGATAGCACAGCATGCAGAAAAAGTCCTCAGCACTGTGCCTGACAGGCCATCACTGTTCAGGAAGTGTCTGCTGTCACTCTTAGGGATGGCCAGTGGCTCTTCCTAAATGGCGTGTCCTTCCTGTGGCTGGGGATGCTCTTGCCCTTCATTTCTGGGAAACACGGCCAAAATGGGGCTACATTTATGAGTAGGGTGCTAAATGAGCAAACACGTGTCTGGAAATAAAGGTAATTCATCCCTGGGGAGATGCCATCTCCCAGGCTTGGGTGTTAATGGGCTCGGAGGATCCTGAACAAACGGGCCCGAGACAGATTGGCGGAGCGGCTATTGTTCATCAGACAGCTCTTCAGCTGTGTCCCATTTATTAGCATGGCTGCCTGAGAAACAAATTAAAAGGCAAGCCCCCTCAAAGATAACAGAAATCGAGCGCGAGGGGCCGAACGCCCTGCAAGTTTGAGCCAGTGCCAGGGAGGCTGCACTTCTTCGTCTGCTGCCCGCCTCGGAGCGCTGGGCTCTGGAAAGGGGCTGGACGGAGCCCAGCGGCTGCCGGCCCGGGCTCTCCTCGGTCAGTATGGGAGCCGCCACGAACGGGGGCCGTGGTCTAGAGTACTCACAGCTGAGAGGGAAGCACACAGCAGGCCCGGCCCTCTGCAATCACAAAATGCAACAGGGAGGAAGACAAGAGGAAACAAACCACTCTCTCTGGGGCCGTCCATCTGGAAGTGTGTGGCCAAGAGCGGTAGTACAGATAAATGTGTCCACCCAGCAACGTCTGGGAGTAATTGGATGTTTTCATCCCCCTGGAGCATGTGGAGGAGCTCCTTACACAAACACAGGCCTGGAAAGCCACAACAGACAGCCCCCCCTTCCCGCCCTGCGGCACCCCCTTCCCCCACATTGCTGGCATGCGGGTTCTGCTCTTCACGGCCTGTAGATTGGTTCAGGCCGTTTTCTAGGGAAGGACAGTGAGTGGTGAGGGCTTAAGATGGTAGAAGCTTTTGAGTGGGAGTGGGAGTCTGGGAGAGAGACAGGAGTCCTTGCAGACTCGTGGGAAATGGGACCAGATGGAGTGCAGGCCTCTGTGGGGAACTGGCTTCCTTAGGGATTCTCAGAGTTGGGCCCTGGACCATTTTTATCCCAGGGTACTGGCTAATCATCTGGATTCCTGCGCCCTACTCCAGACCTCCAGGATTTAACCCTTCGGGAGCGAGTGCAGGAATCCTGCGTTTTAGTACATCTTGAGACATTCCTCTGCGTACTAAAGGAGTCTTTCCCCAGCTTGAGTGTGCATCAGAATCACCCACAGAGCTTGTTAAACACAGGCAGGAGAGCCCCACCTCAGCAAGCATTCCTGATTCAGTGGGTCTGAAGGGGCACCTGCAGGCTTGCATTTCCAGCAAGTTCCCCCTGATGCTGCTGAGGCTGGTCTGGGGACCACACTTTGAGTAGCGCAGCACTAAAGATTGCAAACCACTGGACCACAGGCTTTGCCTTCAGGCTGAGCAGAGTCCCATTTGTCAACAAATGAGTACATACCTCCCTGTCTTCAGTCATCAGACTCTGGGGGCCAAAGCTTCACTCCTCGGCCCCCAAAGGCGCCTGAAGATGTCCCTCGAATTAATAATGATCCCGGGAGGACTTCATGCTATGGCTTCCTTTGCAGAAACAGAGGGCCTACCTCGACGGTGGTTCTCAGCTGAGTGAGGGTTTTAAAGACACTCCATCGCCTGACAAGAACACTAAACCAATTTATTTAGACCCTCTGGGGGTGGGACTCAAGCACTATCGGGGTTTTTTAACACTGCCCTGGGGAGTCCAATGTGCAGCCCGGGCAGAAAACCATGTGCAAATGTTAAAACCACCCAGGAAGTGATGAAAGACCCCACCACTGGTCTCCACTCCACCCCCGAAATTCTGATGTCCTAATTTGGGGTGGAGCCTGGACCCTGGCATCAAAACAAAGCCTGCACGTGATTCCCAGTACAACCAGAGGACAGAGGTGCACACCTGCTGGCCTAGTGGAAAGAGGCTTGGGAGCAGCAGATCTTGGGAAGGATAACGGGGTGGTACGAGCCAGGGATGGGGCCGGATTGCTTTGGGTCACCACACTCAATGAGGTTGGTAAAGCAGGTCACAACAGCATAAAACAGTTTTGTAAAGTGCGATCAAAACAAATTTCTTGCCCTTATGCCGGAAACAAATGCAAGTTCTTGTCTTCCTCCCCCGGGCAGGGCAGGCATTTGTGGGCGGGGTAGGGAGGACAGCACAGGAACTTCCTCTGCAGCTTCGACCTGCCTCCCCTGGGATGCACAGAGAGGGGCGTGACCCTGCCAGGCATCAAGCCCGGGGACCTGGATTTCTACAGCTTCGCAGGGGCCACGAGGAAGTTCTTGCTAGAATTACTACCTCACCTGTATTCTCGTTTGTTAAAATGCTCATTCCCTGGGCGCCATTTCAGTCTGAACCTGGGGGTAGGGCACTGAAACCCACATTTTAAGAGGACACTCTGGGTGATTCTTATGTGTATTATAATCAGAGAACCACTTGGGTGAAGCTTCTAGCTCTCTGAGGAAAGGTGAATTTTAGAGAGGGCAGAGAACACAGAGGGGGTAGGGTAGTTCTTTGCCATTTTGGGGTTACCTGAGGTCTCTCCTGGGCCCAGGATCTCTCAGAAAAAACGTTTCCCCCAAAGATAAGAGCCTGACCTTTTAACACAGTTTACATCTGGGTCCAATAAATGGAGCTGACTTTACCCATGTGAGCCTGGGTGTCATAGTCAGCTGTCTTTGTTTTGATGTGTTTTTAAGGCCTCTCTAGTAGAATGAGCTAGATTTCTGGCAAAGAAATGGATTTCTCTTCTCTCTGGAGAATTCTAAATCTCCTCACTAGAGATTTAGGCTGCCCTTCCCAACAATGACGAATATTTAATGGCCCAGCTTTGGCCAGTAGTCCTGGCCTGCTGTGTCTGCCCATGACAAATGTTCCTTTGTAATCTGCTCACTCTGGGGTTACCGAGGATTTCAAATGGGGAGAGGGGAGTGAGGTAGGGCAACTATTTGAAGTCCACCATGACCTTGGAATTCACAAACCAACTGAAGGCCCCAAAGATCTGTGACCCGCAGCCATTTGCTATGTTGATGAGGCACAGATTTGGACAGTGTGTCTTGGGGCTACTGAAGGTGAGTAGCTGGGGCAGGGGCAGAGATGACCACCAGCATCTTAGCTTTGTGGGACTCACGACATGGTGCAACTTTTGTTTCCTGGTGGTTATGGGCCATGTGGTTGGAGAGAAACTATCAGAGAATAGAAATAATTAGCAAGTTGTGGTCAGAGAAAGGTACAGGGTGCTCATGACTCTTTGAAAGACATGTGATTGGGACAAAGCCAGGGATCAGGGTCATCATGTCCAGCACACTGAATCCAGGATTCCTGGAGGTCTCAGAGTTAGCCCTCCCAAATATCTGTGGTCTGTGGCGTGCTGGGTCATGGGGGAAGGAACAGTAAGCAGGAACTCAGATTTGAGTCCTTGTTGTATGTCGGGAAAAGTGCTAAGAGCTTAGCACGTGTCATCTCGTTTCATCCTCATGTAACCCTAGAGATGCCTACTTTTGGGATCACCATTTTCTAGATGAGGTACAGAGAGGTTATCCAGTTCTAACAAGGCCTCACAGCTAGACAGCGGCAGAGTCGGGGTTTGAACAGACAGACTCTCTCCTTGGCCATCTTCTTAGACCTGTCCAGCCCAGTCTTAGCAGAGAATCCTGCTGAGTCATTGAGGGAGAATCCCACCATCCTTGATGTCTGATCACCCTTAATATCTGGTTAATGTAGTCTGTCTTTGACGTGTAAGTCTTTGACCGCCATTCATAAGAATCCTGTGAGGTCAGTTTACCAAAAGTCCTTCCTACTTTTGATATCCCCTCTTAGTAATTTTCCATCCACCAACCCTCTCTCTCTGGCTATAAATCCTTCCTGGTCCTGCTGTCTTCCACATTGAGCCTGATCTCTCTCCCCTATTGCATTTGTCTTGAGTAAAGTCTTTCTTAGTATCTTAACAAGTGTCCAATAATGTTTTCTTTAACAGCATATAGGCAGTTGGACTCTGGTACCTGCATTTTTAATCTTTATGCTGTCCCAGCAGGTCAGTGGTGTCAGAACGATCACGCCAGCCATATTTATCACCGGAAATTTTCTGGTGCCGCATTAAAAGAGGAAAAAGAAACAGGTGAAAGTAACTTTTTAACTTTTTCTTACTGAATATATCTGAAATATTTCAACATGGAATTGATACTCAAAAAAAGTATGGACATATTTTACATTCTCCTTTTCTAGTCTTTTTAAGCCTTCAAAACCCAGTGTGTATTTGGCAGGCAGCCCATCTCACTTCGGACAAGCACGCTTCAAGTGCGCAGTCATCACAAGTGGTGAGTGGTTACAGTACTGGGCAGCGCCGTGCTGGACCAGCCCCCAGCAGCAGACTCGAGTCAGAGGATTTGTTTGTGCAAGTGCCCGGGACAGGCACAGTGCTGAGGGAGGAGAGAAGAATGAAGAGACAAGAAAGCTAGCTGAGCAAAGAAAGGCCCTGCTGACCCCCGCTGACTGTGAGAAGTTGGGCCTCGCTGGGGAGTGTGCCTGGGATGGAGATAAAGGAAAGGACCCAGATTAGGAAGTGAGAACAGGGGGTGGTGAGCAGCCTGGCGGAACTGGCTCCAAGGCCAGAGCAGAGAAGGCCTTGTGTGGTTGGGAAGGGCAGGCCTGGGGACCAGTGAGGACAGTGTGTCCTCAGTTGTAATGTGTACTCCTCTCACCTGGGATCCTGTTCAATTGCAGATTCTGACTTGGTTGATCTGGGTTGAAGCCTAAGAGTCTGCATTTCTAAGGAAGGCTAAGCTACGGTGATGTTGCTGGTATGTGGACCACACTTTGAGTGGCAAGGGCTAGAACACATATTCATGCTTTGAATGGTCGACAAGCAACATGGAAAGGGGATGACGTTGAGACTTTCTTAAGCCACGGAGAGCTTTTGGCTTAAGTTCCTTCTAAGCTGTGGCAATAATTACAGCTCCCACCTATTGAGTACCTTCTCTGTTCGGTGCTTTGTACCAGCGGTTGGCAAACTATGGGTGTCCGGCCAGATCTGGTCACTTCCTGTTTTGGTGAATAAAGTATTATTGGAATCCAGGCACACCCATATGTTTACACATTGTCACAGCTGCCTTCATGGTACAATGGCAGAGCTGAATAGTTGCAACAGAGACCATATGGTGTGCAAAGCCTAAAATATTTACCATCTGGGCCTTTCTAGAAATGTTTTGCCGTCCCTTCATATATTGTCTCTTCACTTCTCATCACGTTGCCCAGTGAGGGAAGTACTATTATTGTCCCTTTTTACAGATGGACAAACAAAGGCTTGGAGGCATCAAGGCACTTGCCCCACGCCTCACAGCTAGTTAAAGAAGCAGAGCTGGTCCTCATGCCTGAGCTGACCTGTGCCAACAAGGCCAAAGCCCAGGCTCTCCACTTTGTTAGTGTCATGGGAATAGGAGTGGCTTCTACAAGGTAAAAACGTCTGTGTGGAGCGGCAGAAGTCAGAGCGGTTACACATCGCTGTTTGGGGAATGAACACAGCTATGGATTCCGTGAGCACCACCTCTGTTCTAGCTCTGTTCTTTCTGCTTCTAGCTCTTACCCTCCCCCATCCTCCCCCTTGTCCACCTCTGCCTTTGCCCAAAGCAGTGGTGGCTCTCACCTCAAACTGGCCTCTCTCTCCCTGCTGGTGAATGGCATTTGTTGGATAAATACCCCAACTTTCTGTCCCTCACTGGGACAAATCCGAGGCACGGTCTACACGCTTCTTGAAGATGTGGATGGTGGTGACCTGCTCCCTCTGAGCTTTCTCCCTTCTGCTCCCCCTCATCACCTGTCTAGCCCCCGACTTGTGCTTCTGGGGTTAGCTCCCAAACAAACTACCTGCACCCGAATCCCATGTCTGGCCCTGCTCTTAGGGAAACCCAAACTAAGACACATAGCGGGTCCGATACCACAACAACTGGGAAAGTGCTTACAGATCCACAGTCGACAGGTGAGGAAACTGGGAGCTTGGGAGGACAGTAGCTTGTCTCACTTTCAGGGGTTCATAACCAGAGCTGTCTGACACATTCCTTGATGAGTCACACCGCCTGCTCTTTGATGATGAGGATGGTCGTGGTGACGACGCCTGAATGCTTGCTGTGAACACAGGCGGAATCAGTGGTTCACGGCAGTTAGGCAACTTGCCCAAGTTTTGCTCATGTGTGAAGAGATTTGACCCAAGGATGCCTGGAGTAGCAGGGGCGGAGACCCACACACGCCAGGCTGCTGTGGGCGTGGCATTGGCATCTCAGCCCTGCCCACTGGGTGGGATGAACAGCTTCTTCAATGACTGCTCCTGGGGCTGGTTGCCATGGTTACCACCGGGTAACCCTCTGAATCATGGAGGTCAGTGATGGTAACTGCAGCCACATCACCGCCTCTGTGTGACATTCCCCCCACCCCTCCAATTCCTGGTGCAAATGAAGCTGGGGAGTGGGCAGGCAGCGGCCTGGTTGCCATGGGAACCAAGGGGAGCAGCTCTCATGATCTCATCTCTAGACACCAGTGAACTTCACCACAGGGCCTGGGAGTTACTGTCGCTCTCCCCTACCCCCCCCCCCCTTTAATCTTTCCCCTACCCGGACATAGGCAGGAGTCTGCCTGCCCACTGCGGGTGCTGCTCCTGCTCACGTCACGCCCTTGCCGCCCTGTTGCTCAACCCCTGATCTTGTCTCTCCCTTCCTCTTTCTCTTCCGTCCACCCTCTCAGGAACGCAGTCTTACAAAGGCTACAGACCCCTCCCTGTGTTAGGAGAGAGGCTTGCCGAGTCCCGGATGCCCCCTCCTGGGGCTTTAGTGCATTTTGGTGATTATCCCAGTCTTGTCATCTGTGAAATGGGGACACCGGCTACTGTGAGGATTAAATGTGAGGACAATAGCAGGACAGTTAAGAGCCTGATCTTTGGGTTGGATGGACCTGCCTTTGAATCCTGGCTCCACCACTGTGTGCAACCATGGGCCGGTTCATTTTCTGAACCTCTGCACCTGAACCAGGAGCACAGATGTAGCCACCTTCCCTGGATTTGTTGTGCTGACGGTTCTAAAGCACAGAGCACAGTGCCTGTTTGTCTTAATTCCTGTGTCCCTGCCTGCCCGTGACCCTGTAAGGCTTTGAGTCTGCTAAGAGCAGTGACTTCTTGTTCTAAACCAAGCACAGTGACTCAAGACTGTGCCCTTCGTTGAGAGGGAGCAGCTTGCCTTCCAGCCAGATGCGGGCAAAGGAGATATGACACCTCTGTTTCCTCCCTTGACTCGCGGCGCCTGTCACCCGAATCTGATACGATAGTACCAGCCAGGGTAGGCCCCCATAGCTCCGGAGGGAGATTAAGAGCTTGGAGCTGACAAGGACATGGAACTTCTCGAATCCTGTGGTGGTGGCACCCCTCATCGCTATCAGGCACGGGGCAAGGGTGGCGGAGGTTGAGGATTCGGAAATGGGAAAGATCTGTAAAACTCCTTTCCTCAGACTATATTGATTTTTCCTTCCCTCTTTCCTACCAGCCCTGAAGATGCTCTGAAAGCACAGAACAGAATAAGGGGGATGGGTCTCTTCAAGATCCACCATGGGTTTTGGGATGTCTTTAAACTCTCCGGGAATTTTGGGAAAATTTTGCAAGGATGAGCATTTTGTCCAGGAACAGAGTATTCATGCAATTCTCATCAACGGGGTTCTTCAACTCTGGTTCCTGTGGCAGTGTGTTGGGGCCACACTCCCAAGAGCCGGTTGTTACATTTTCAGGGATTTTGAGAGCTGGTTGTGAAACACAAACACTAAATATTAGATGACAGAAACTTACAATGAAATAAGTATACTGAAAACAAAGGTAATCGGTACTTCGTGATGAGTATACTTCCTGTTACCGTTGTCTGGCTCTGGGAGCTGGGTACGTCTGCTGTGTCTGTAGTGCTATGTAGGAGTGTGTTGCTGAACATCTCCCAGCTCTGCCTCAGTGACGTCACATGGGTAGCCGGATGTTGGCCATAGTGGTAGTATTCTTAGCAAATGCTACAAACCAGCCCTTCCCCAAAGCCCCCAAACTCTTAATAACTCATGTCACAGCCACCCACAACAGAATTATCTGAGGTTGTCTGTTACAAATGCAGATCCTGGAGCTCCTCTCCAGACCCACTGAATCCCTGGGTGGGGGGGGGGTCCCAGAATTTGTGTTTTTAGAGAGCTCCACAGAGGATTCATGAACACCTTGTAAACCCTGAGAGCCTGGAGAGGAATTAGGGGGGGAAGGAGAGTGTAGAGGGAAAGTGAACGTGACAGAAAAGAAAGGGGTCTCGGGAGAGTTTGTCCCGGGATCAGCCATAGGATAATGGTAATGTGGGTGAAGACTGAATTCCAGTGTCTCCCACCTTTTCTTCTTCTTCTTGTATTGAGAGAGACATCTACTGAGCACTCACTATGGTTCAGACATAGTGCTAAGTGCCTCAGTGTATGTTTCATCTCCGTCTCACCTTAATGCAAAAGTCATTTATTGTACCCATTTTACAGATGAGCAAACTGAGGCTCAAGCTCAAGTGCCTTGCCCAGGGTCCAACCTAGTAAGAGTTGGAGACAAAATGCAAACAACAGGAGTGACAACAGAGCTGGTGATTTTATTCCAAACTCAGCAGCCAGCAGATAGAAGGGCCTTGGTAAATCTCAGTAGATGGGCTTATCTTGAAGTCACCACCTGGCCAGAGCAGCTTTTCCTCTGGAGTGGATTTTATGATGCAGGGTAATTTCTTGAGTGCCATTAACTATGTCACGTAAGGAAGGACAAATACACCACTTCCTCAGATGTGAACAGTCAAGATGGAGCATCGCCATGCAGGAGTCAGGCATGGGAGACATGCCTCACATTGTATTTCGTGAGGCAGAGGGCTCCTCACTGGCTCATTTTCTTCAGTTCCTTTGATGGGCCAAAGAGGCTACACGCTGGTGAGGGTGAAGAGGAAGATGGCAGTGAGCATGGAGCTCCCAACCTGGTCTGGCAGATTCAAATGAAATCAAGCGAAAAATTAAAAACACGGCAGGAGTCAAACAAGAAACCAAGTCACTACCTGTTGTAACAAGTTCAGTTTACAAGTGCATTAGGTTCAGGAGCTAGCAGGCAAGTCTTGTGGGGGCACAGGAGGCTCAACGTGGAGCAGCAAGAGATGGAGATGGGGAGTCTGGTTGATGTCACGTGTGAAAGGGGGGTGGGTCAGGAGTGCTCTGGAAG
The DNA here is from genome assembly GCF_009762305.2 of Zalophus californianus. Taxonomy (NCBI): domain Eukaryota; kingdom Metazoa; phylum Chordata; class Mammalia; order Carnivora; family Otariidae; genus Zalophus; species Zalophus californianus. The sequence goes on along the minus strand of NC_045595.1, from coordinate 39,069,040 downwards.
TCAGGGAAGGATGTGCTGGTTTCCAAGAGTGGAAAGAAGCTTGAAAGGGCTGTGCTTGGAGGGCCCCCAGGGAGCCCTGGAGTTCTGCAGGCACTCTAGAGTGAGCATCCACTGGGGGGTAGGAGGCCATGGTGGCCAGGAGGCCATGGTGGGTAGGGAGCGGAAGGCCTGGAGGCCAGGCTGGCTGGCTTCCCCCGAGGTTTCAGAGGACTTCAGGATAGCACTCAGTTGAGGCTGAAAGAGAAACCCTTTCCTGCTCTCCTCTCCCACCATGCACACCCCTAAGAGTGCTATTTCCCCCAAACTCTGATCTGTAGGAATTCTGGAAAAAGTGAGGCTCATGGACAGGTTCAGGAACTGCTATGTATCATCTCCTCTCCCCTAGAGATGGTAATGATCACATGAAAGGTTCTGAGAAGTTCTGCACCCAAGAGACATTTTTAGCTTTGTGGGTCATGTCAGATTGCAGGTAGCAGACCCTGGCAGACTCCACCCAGATCCCTCGGAGCCCTGGTTCTTGTGTGTGTGCCACGCCCCCTCCCCGTTTTATCATGCTGTCATTTCTAATGGCATCCCTGGCTCTTCTTCAGAGAACTCCCCTCTGGCTACAAGACCTAATGATGCCTTGGGATTTACTCCCCGCCCCCTGGGCAGCCCTTAACCAATGACCAATATGTTGTCCTCGTTGGGGCAGCTCTGAGGCTAATTTAGGGCCCAGAGCTCCCCTGCGGGACCGGCCCAAAGCTGCCCCTGTGAGAATTTGCTTTATAGGTCATCCCGGGAGTGTGCCCTTCATGGCTCTCTCCACTCAGGGGCAGCCCCTGGGGAACTGGGCCCGCAAGACCTCATTTCTCCTGCATCAGGACTGTTTATTCCTGAAACGCCCATCAGTGTGGTTTGGATCTCCTGTTCTTCTTTGGCATGCGCTTTGATAAACTCCGCCCCAGAGAATAGCCTCCATACCACCGAATTGATTTTCTGGAGAAGCAGAGCCCTGATTTGCTGAGAAAAGAAGGCATCCACTGAGGCCTGTCTCTTGCTCAGTCAGTCCCTCCTTTCTGAAGCCTTCCTTTTCTGTCCTCAGACCCCAGCAGGGTTTCAGCAAGGGCTCTGAAAAGAGATTTCCTATTTCAGCATCCAGCCTGGTCGGGGTCTCAGGAGCGTAACCTGGGAAATTCAGCAGATCGGGCCATGCAGACTGGGTCTTCGAGGCATGCATAATTCGTCTCTGCCACAGTGCATGTTTATTTTTGGAGAGGGGATCCCCATAAACTACACCTTTCTCGCCCTCTTGCATCCACCCACATCTCCCTCTGTGGCATGAGATGTGCCGGGGTAAGCAGTCAGATGCGTGCCTGGGCCAGACAGGTCACGGACGGTGACCTGTCAGTGGTGGTGTGAGGTGACTGGGAGTGACAGGGGCTGGGACACAATGGGGGTGTGTGTGTCCCATTTGAGGGGGCGGCTGTTAGCGGCTCCAAGCCAGTTTTGCCATGTAGGAATTGGACTTGCAGTCCGGGAATTTTTTGATAAGCCAGCGATCCAGATATTACTCGAAATTCCTTTACTCCCCAGCATTAGCAAATAGTTCCGGTGTTTTGCAGTGTTGTGGTACCCAGTAGTACAACTTTGCAGGCTTGATGAGAGTTGCCCGGTATGATCTTGGTCTTGACTATCTGCAGGAGAGCAAAGGTAGATGGGGGAGAGACACAGCGTGGCTTGAGAGGTCCCTGCAGGTTTACCCTCCTCACACGTGCTGTCCACTCACTTTGCACATGCTGGTCCCTCTGCCTGAAACACTTGTCCTCTAACTCTTTGCTTGGCTAATTCCTTCTCATCCTTAAGACCTCTGCTTCCTCCTCACCCCAGGCTCCTGAGATGGCCTCATCTTCCTATAATAGCTCCCATTGTCTCTCAGCTTCCCCTTTTGTAAGACTCATCCCATTTATAACTACCTGTTCAAAGTCCGTTCCCTACCCCCGCCCCCCCCATTCTGCAGGCTTCATGAAGGCCAGAGCTGTGTCTGCCTTGTTCTCTGTTACTTTCCCAGCACTGGACATAAGCCTGACACACACTGGGTGCATAGAAGGTTTCTTTTCAATGAATGAAAGAGTAAAGCATCCAAGATGTCCCCTAAGGGGTAAGGAAGATCCCACACTCTGCACGGAGGGTTTTGCTGTGCCCTTGAAAACCGCTCCACCTGGTTGATGGTGGTAGGCACTCACTGCTATTATTCTTGTTTTCCCCAATTTGAGGCCCTAAGGGTAGACAGTGCTGAGCAGAGCCACAGCTTAGGGCTGTGCATGTTGAGCTTTGTGAATAGAATCTCCTCGAGCGAGGGGTGACAAACTGTAGCCTTGAACCAAGCAAAGTTTTATTGAAACATAGCTATACCCATTCATTTATATATTGTTTGCAGCTGCTTTTGTGTGACAGCAGCAGAGCTGTGTAGTTGAGACAGAGTCCATGTGGTCTTCGAAACCTAAAATATTTAATATTACAGTAAAAATGTATAGACCTCTGCCCTAGAGTGGTGCAGTGCCCATCCTGTACAGCCATACATGGCTACCGTGGTTAAGTGCACCTCAGCCCAGATTTGAGAGCCACTAGCTACTGAGACCAGGCACTTCCCTGCAGGGCTTGTGAGTAGTCCTATTTTGGCGGAATCCTCACTATCATCAGCACCCTTTCTCCATTGCCGCCCATGGATAGAAAAGAAGAGAGAGCGAGGTAGTAATTTGAGAGCCACAGATGTATGTGGAATAGGACCACCTTTCCCCTTGCCCCCTCCATGTCTTACAAGATGAAAAGTGTGGGACAAGTCAGAGACTGGTGATGGCCCTTTAGACCCAAAGTTGTCAAGCTCTGGGCCAGGGGCTCCTGAGTGTGGAGAAGGGGCAGGAAGGAGCTAGAAGAAATGGGACAGTCAGCAGGCCCACCTTCCAGCCTACCAAGGATAAGTCAGTCTCCTATGGTGCTGTGGACTGAGCGTTTGCATCACCTCCCCCTCCCCAGTTCGCAGGTTGAAATCCTAACCCCCAAGGTGTGATGCTCTTGGGAGGTGAGGCCTCTGGGAGGTGATTAGGTTAGGAAGGGGAGCTCTCATGAATGGGATTTATGTTCTTATAACCAAATCTGCCAGCACCTTGATCTTGGAATTCCCAGCATCCAAACAGCATAAGAAATACATTTCTGTCGTGGCTAAGGCGCTTGGTCTGCGGTGCTTTGTTATAGCAGCGTGCCCAGACTAAGACACGTGGGTCCGTGGCTACTAGTGAAGGTAGCTGGCCGTTCCCACCAGCAGGGTTGCCCTCTGGGCACGGGGATCTCAGCAACAAGAAGCCGTGAGACAGATGGCCCAAAGCAGAACCTGGGGGTGGGGGCAGGAGGACGTTGAGTCTGAGCCAGATCTCCTGCATCGAGGGCCTATATAGCAGGGACGTCCCCCCAGGCTTTCCAGAGGACCAATGATTGCTGCTCTAGCTATCTAATGCTATAAATAAGCAAACCACCCCATCACTGAAGAGCTGAACAAAACAACAGGATTTATTTTGCTGGGAATATGCGGTTTGGGTGGTTCTCAGCAAGGACAGCTTGTCTCTGATCTCCTCATCCTCAGCGAGGGGGCCACCCAGGCCAGGGCTGGCATCACATGGGGGCTTCTTTCTGGCATGTGTGGTGGGGCCCAGCTGCTGGCTGGGACCTTCCTTGGGGCTGCCATCTGGGCCACCTCCCCAGGGCCTCTCCATCAGCCGCTGGCTTTCCTCACAGCGTGGTGGCTGGTCCCAGGGCGAGTGCCCCTGAGACAGAGCTGGACGGAATTTGGAGCGCATCCTCTGCCTTAGCCCTGAAGTTCCAAGGCATAATTTCTGCAGCATTCTGTTCCTTAAAGTAAGTCACGAAGGCTGGCCTATAAGGGGAGCGCATCTGGAGACATTGCGCGCACATTTTAAAACCTCCACCAAACACTTCACAAAGAATGAGTCTTTGGAATCGCGCTACAGAGAGCCCAGAAACATTGAAACAGGAGAAGGCTGCAAGCTCGGCTCAGGCTGCAGAAGGAAAAGGAAGCCTGTTTTCCTTCTCTCGCTCCATCACGGGGTGGGGTGGGAGGGGGCTTGTGTGGGAGACGGGGGCAACCCCTGTGGTCAGTGCAGCCCCCCAGACACCATTCTCAGGCCATCCTGGGCAAGAGTACACAAGTCTTTCAATCAAATGTTAGACTCAAGCTTTCAAATGAATAGGGCTAAGCCTTAAGATCCAAAGGGAGCCAGCTTTAATGATCAGATGGCAAAGTTAGGGAATGAGATGAAAAGTCAGTTGAGGAATCCTTTATCACTTGAGGCAGCAGGGATGGAGTCGGGGTTTGGGGGGGACAGGTGTCCACAGGGCAGTACGGATAGCAGCAACTACAAAAGTAAAAAATCGTCCGTATTTCCAGCCCAGCGTCGACAGGCTGAGATTCCTCTCCTGATGGTTTCCTTTGAAACGCCTTGCTCAGTAGTCTGGTCCCCTGAAGTTTGCTTTTCAGGCCTATATTTGGGCGGGTGTGGGAGGGGGGAGGAATTGAATAAATTGATCTCTAGGGGCCCTCCCAGGACTAACACTCCCTGATTCTCGTGCTAATAGGGGCTGGGTGCTGACAATTTCGTTAGGAAATGGTGACTAAGAATGTATTAATTTCATTAAAGCATCTCTCAGTACAGGAATCATAAGAGTAGCTGGAGGAATTAGCTTTGGTCTCTGATTTCACTGAAAGAGAAGTAGTTACATAGGGTCTTTCCCAGTGTCTCTGTCTCTCTCTGGCCTGTCTGGAGATGGTGGTCTCACACACCTCCAACTGTGATTTGACAAGAGACTTTAACAAACTTTTAGGAGTGGAACCAAAATTTGGAGCCAGACTTCTTGACTCCTGGGAGTCAGTTTTACAACCCCTGGTCTTTAGAGCTTTACAACTCAAAATGTGGTCGGGGAACCATCAGCATCACCTGGGAGCTTGTTAGAGATGCAGGCTCCCAGGCTCTGACCGAGACCCCCCCTCCCCCGGTCCCCCATCAGATTCTGCATTTTAACAAGATCCCTGGGCAGGGTGGGGGGATTCAAATCTACATGAAAGTAGGAGAAGTGCTGTTTTAAGGATCCCAATCCCAGGCTTGTTATTATTCTTGCTTTGTCTCTGGAAATAGAAGGTTCTCAGAGGTAAAATTCTTCCAATTTTGACCCTTGGAGTCCCTGGTAACCCCCTGTCTAGCTGGCTCTTCAGTGATGGCTGGACAACCTAGGGGTAGCTTGCTGTAAATCACTAGCTAACAGAAATCATGCCACACAGATTGTGCTTGAATTTAAAATGCTCTTCTTTACTGTGGATCTGGAGAATGCTAGGCAGAAATACTTTGGTAGTTGGTTTCTATTCAAATGGCCATGTTGTGGAAAACCAATTTTTTTTTTCTTAAATCCAGTCTGATTCTGGAGCTACTATAGCAAGCTTTCCTAACACCCAGAGCCACTTCCAGAGTCATTTCCAACTGTGTACTTCAGTCTTTAGTTAATGTCAAATGGCTTGTCCTATTGCAAATCTCAGAAACATTTCTGTTACCACGTGGCTTGCCTGTAGCTATTTGTATACAAAGCTAAATGAGCACTGAAAAGGTACAATAAAAAAATCCTTTATGTACTAGAAATATCACACCTTTGTTTCGGGCTGTTGTGCATACTTCTGTTTTACCATTCCCCCCTTAGACCATGAACATAAAAACCAACAGGGAGAGGTTTATAATTTTAGACACCCACAACTCTCTACATTTAGGAGGGTAAAATGCTCTCATCTGACCTGATGAAGTACTTCAAGAATTTCCGTTTTCATTTCCAGGCATTTCCATTTTGAACAAATTTTGGTTTCATCAAGTGACCTCAGTCAACAGGGGGACTTAATCCATTTTTAGGCCTAAAGTGGTATCTTACTAAAAGCATATCGAGGTTCTTGGGTACGAGCTAAGTCTCTGAGATCGCCCACCTTAGAAGCAAGTTTTCACAGTGCCCACGAACTACAGACCCCAGGTGAATAATGATAACAGTGGGCATTTTAAAAAGGCCTGTTTGACATTTGCTAAGCTTGCTTGTGATTTTTAATCTTCGTAAGTTTGGGTTTCTTTGATTGCAGAGCCCAAAGTCAAGGGTTTGGGTGCAGGGGATTGACTTGAGAGGTGATCTCAGGAAGCAGGAGAGAGAGTAGGGAATGGGGAGGGTGACCTGGGGGGCTGGAGGCCCACCGGGCCTTTCTCTACCTCTGTAGCTCCCGGCTTCCTCCCTGGGCTCTCTCCCCAGCAACAGCATGCACACGGCTTCCAGACGGTCCCTCGCATCCCTTGCTCCACTTCTGCATTCCGGTGAGGTTGTTTCCAAGTAAAACCCAGATAAATTTGGATTTCATATGGTGGTTTCTCCTGAGTGAACCTTTTCTGTAGAAAGTGGGAGACCAGAAAGTTTTGAGTTTTTTTTTTTTTTCTTTTTAAATGAGGCCCGTTTATTCTAATGGTTGGGGGGAGGGTATGATGACTGTAAATGAAATTTGATTTTATCTGCTAAGTGTCCATTATTGTTTCATTGCTTCACTAGGGTTTTTTTTTTTTTATTTTAATGAAAAAAATGTGTGAGAGGGTGTGTGTGTACGCACACATCATAAGTCTACGTACATAGTTTCCTAGGGCTGGTATATCAAAGTACCACAGACGGGGTGGTTTATCGGATAGACATGTATTGTCTTGTGGTTCTGGGGGCTGGCATTTCGAGATCATGGTGTTGTCAGGGTTGGCTGTGAGGGAGAAGCTGGTGCAGGCCTCTCTCCTTAGCTTATAGTTGTCTCTCTTCCCCCTGTGTCTCCGCAGTGTCTTTCCTTATGAAGTTTCTGCGTCCATACTTCTCCCTTTAAAAAGGACAACGGCCATATTGGATTAGGGCCCACCCTAATGACCTCCTTTTGACTTGATTGTCTCTGTAGAGAACTTCTCTCCGAATATGGTCACATTCTGAGATACTGGGGCTGGGACTTCAACATATAAATATGGGGGGGGGGGACACAGTTCAATCCATAACCCCGTTGCCCGGAATAACTAAGCGGGTCTCAGCAAAACTGAGACCCAGTCATTATTCCCTTCCCCTCTTCTTTCCCATCCCCTTTGATGCTCCTCAGGGTCTGGGAGGATCCCAGTGACGCAGCTCTACCTCCTGTCAGGATATCTCAGGCAGAGAATCATGAAGTGTGACATTCCTCCATTCACTGACTCACACTTTCAACAGCCATTTATTGAGCACTGGCTGGGCTGCCTTGCAGTGAGCTAGATGCTGGAGGACATAACAGAGATGAACAAGACTCAAGCCCTCTCTTGAAGCTCACACAGGGTAGTGGGAAGACTCTAGTCCTTAGAGCCTAATGCCCTTTGGTTCAGATTTTTTAACCAGAGTTTGGTGGCCTTGGCTTGCCACATGAGGTCTCTGAGCCTCACTTCTTCTGTCCTTGGTGGTAGCAGGCAGGGTGGGTGATGAAAGTGCTCAGCCTGCAGGGTTGTTGCGAGGAGTAAGACAGAGTCCAAGTAAGTGTCCCGCACAGTTCCGGGCACACAGTAGCCAATTAGTTAATAGCTGTTCAGTGAATGAAAAGTGTGTGCTCAAGTAGTAGAATCAAAGTGATTATTAGTAATAGCTAACTGTATAAACAGATAAAGGAAAACACAAAGTGGTAGGTCCTACCCCAGGCTGCGGGGGTCTGTGGCAGTGTAATTTTGGTCTGTTTGGCATGTTTCTTTGGGTATCCCCTCCTCACGCTCTGGGTCCCAAGGAAGCTGATCTAAAGTGCCCTGCATCCTCAATGCAAAGTTAGGCCCATGACCTCAGGCGGCCAATGACTGAAAAGTTCATCTTCTCTGGCCAAAATATTGGGTTCATTGATGGGCAGGGGAACAATGGGGCCAATGATACCTCCCTGGGAGCGCCATCTATGTGTTGAGAGGGTCTCGTTTTCCACCTGGCTTGCTAAACTGGGATTACTTATAGATGGCAGTCATTGTCCCATGTTGCGTAGAAGAGGACATCAGGGAAGGGACAGACCTAGGAAATGGAGATGAGGGGGAAGGAGAGAGGAAACTGATGAAGTTGATGCTATTGTCTGAGACCCTGGATCCAGCCATGCTTGAAGCCAGGCCTGCTTCTGAACATCCGCTGCTTGAGTGTGGAACTTCTCTGTACCTGCCTAATTTGAGCTGAGCTGAAGGATCCCTGCCTTAACAGTGGGTATGAACAAAGTCCCTGGGAACCCAGAGGCTGGTCCCACTAATCCTGATGAGGGGAATCGCCTTTTCTTGAAGGGCATGGCATGTGGGCCCTCTTCAAAGATTAGTCCATTCTCACCCAGCGGAGGAGTCCAGGGGCATTGGAAGGGGTGATGTGTGTGCAAAGGGAGTGATATGTGGAAGGGCAGGGTGTTTTCAGGGCTGGAGAGGAGCTGGCTATGGTTGGAACTGGGCTATGTTGTTGGGGATGGAGGATACGGTTGGACCATGAAGGGCCTTGAATGCCAAGGCAAAGTGTCTTTCTGCACTCAAGTCAGGATCCTCCTTGGGAGGGAGACATGGGGGTGAGGGGAGCTGTTTGAAAGGGGGAGTAGTCTTGTCTCCAGACTGTCAAATGTCAGGGCAGGCATGCATTTCCCCCACATTTCTCCAGTGTCTGAGTACCCAGTCTGAAAACAATAACTGAAAGGGAGGGACCAGTTCATCAGAAAGTGAGGGGCCCCATTCTGTCGAGGGCCTATGGTTCCTGTGCTAAAAATACTGACAGGTGGGCAAAGGCCCAGAAAGAGGACCTGACACTGAGTGAAGAACTCAAAATGCTTTAGCATGATTTTCTCTTCAAATGGAATGAGAGGAGCATGAAGGAGCAGGTAGGCAGGTATTGTAGACAGAATAATGGCTCCCAGAGATGTGCACATGGAATTCCTGAGACGTGTGGATATGTTACCCTACATGGTGTAAGGACTTTGTAGGCATGGTGAAGGGAAGGATCTTGAGGCGGGAATGTTATCCCGATTATCCTGGGCCCAGGGTAATCACAAGATAAGAGGGAGGAAGGAGGGTCAGAGCCAGAGAAAAAAGTGTGGTCATGGAAGCAGATGCCACCTTGATTTCATTGCTGGAAGGGGCTACGAGCTGAGGAATAAGGATTCAATCTCATGGAGAGGTCCAGGTTGGAAGTGGGTGTTGAGATTATTTCCCCGCCATCTGACATACCAAACCAAACTCATGGATCTGGGTGTGTACTATTTCGGTGAAGGCCATTGAATCACTCAGGGGCCATCTTGAAAACAAGAAGACACACTATTTTAACAGAGGGAATATAATGTTCAGCCTTATATTTAAGGTTCTTAAAGCAGAGTCCCCTGACCAGCAGTGTCCGCATCTCCTGGGAACTGGATAGAAAAGCAAATTCTCATGCCTAACCCTAACCCCCTGAATCAAAAACTCTGTAAGATAGTGCAAACAGGAATAGATTCTCCCCTAGAGCCTCTGGAAGGAACCCAGCTCTGTAGACATGGTAATTTTAGTCCCTAAGATCTATTTTTGGACTTTGAACTACAGAACTGTAAAATAAAAAGTTAGCATTGTTTTCAATCCCTCAGTTTGTGTTAATTTGTTATAGCAGCAGTAGGAAACAAAGTATAGAAGAAGTAACATAGATCACAGTTCTGAAACAGTAGAATAAAAGATTAGTGCATGGGCTCCAGAGCCACCCTAAGCTGGGTTTACAGACCGGCTCTCCCACCGTCTGGCCTGCAAGATAATTCAAGCTCTCTGGGCCTCGGTTTCTTCCATGTAACGTGCATTGACTCATACCCACTTCTTACGAGACTTGGAAAAAAATCAAATGAAGTTGTGTACACAATAATAATCATAGTACACAATAATAATCACATACAACTACACAGTATGTAGTAGGTACTTAAGAAATATTAGCCATTTTTCCTTTCATTTTCTATTGTGATATACAGAAAAATGTAAAAAGTATGATGAGTCATATTCAATATAAAAAAAGATTTTTTTTTCTCTTCTTTTAAATGTTTATCTTCCAAATCCTTTGCCGTGGGGTGTTTAGGGATGTCATTTGTAACATAAAACAAGAGAACTATGAAGGTTCTTTTATGAACACTTTTAATAACAATTTTTACTTTTATATGGTGTTTCTTCCTAAACACATAAACTAATATGAAAAAAGAAAGCAAGCTCCAAACAGTTATATTAAACACAATCAAACCACAACTTATTTTTCTAACAGTTGGTTATAAAACATTTCAGCTGATTGGATAAAGGTAATCAGTTGTTTCAAATTATTTACTTTTTGATGCAGAAATAAGGACTGTTTCCATTTTTAAAGCACGTCGTGTTGTCCCACACACTTTCCCAGACGTGTTTCCATTTTACACCGTGGGGAACTCAATCTCTCCCGGATCCATGTCCTTGGGTCCCAGAGTTGGGGCATGTTGGAGCACATGAAGGCTTTGTCCTCAGCCCCCCTTCCCCCTCTCCTGGCTCTTCTTTCATCTGTCCCTCCACAGGTGATCTTACCCAGGTCAGTGATTTTAAATATCACCGTGTGCTCATGAATCCGAAAAATATACCTCTGGCTGTGACTCTGTGCTTGCACACCAGACTCGTGTATTAACTGCCTACGTGACATCTCCATTTGGATGCCTGCTAGGCACTGCTGACTCATCATGAGAAGAACTTTTGATTTTTTTCCTTCATGGGCTTGCTCCTCCTCCAGCCAGTCCCCTCTCAGTGAGTGGTGTCCCCATCCAAAATCCTGGGGGCCTTTCCGACAGCTAGTATGGTTGACCGTGTACCCACAATATGACCCAAGTTTGTCCCTCACTCGCATCTCTCTGCTGTCATCTGTACTTAGATGCCTTCACCTGTCCCTTGAAGTCCTGTAATATTCTCCCATATAGTCTCCCTGCTTGGCGCTTGCTTTACTACAGACTGTCCCTCACAGTAGCCAAGGGGAACTTTGAAAACCACCAGTTTGATCTTGTCACTCTCATGTTCAAAGCTCAATAGTAGCTTCTCATTGTACAGCCAAACTAAACTCTTTACCATAGCCTGTGGGGCCTCCAGGAGTAAGTTTTCAAAGGGCATATAAAGAGAATTTTCTGGCTGAGATGATGTGTTAGGGGAGGAGCACAAACTGTCTCAAGGTCTGCTTTAGGGGAAGCCAAACTAAGACACCTTAACCAGGCTCTCCACATAAGGGGATAATCAAGTCCCTAATGGGGAATTGCCAACATGCTCTTCCTAATTACTACTCTATTCTTTTTCCTTAGTAATAACAGCCCTGATTTGTATTTTGCACATGATTGGCATAAAGATTAAATTTCCCAGTCTCCCTTGCCACCAACTGTGGTTATGTAAGTTATGGACAATGCAACGTAAAGGTTTGTGTGTACAATTCTGGGAAGTATCCTTTAAAGGAGAGGGCATGTTCAACCCTTTCCTTATTCCTGCTAGCTGCAAGGCAGATGTGTTGGCTGGAGCTCTGGCAGCCATTTTGAACCATGAGGTGACCTTGGAATAGAAGCCACACCATAGAACACAAGAATGAAAGCTGGGTCTCTGGCAATTTGAAGAGTGTCATACCATCCCTGAATTGCTAATCTCCACACTTCTCTATGCTTTTATTTTGAGTTTGTCTGTTACAGCAGAAACAAATGCTAACTCTTGTGGAGGAGGGGCATGACCTGACTAGAAGATGGGAAAAGAGTTTCAAGATGTCTGCAGCTGGCCAAGGAAAAGACCCGAGTGGGCTGGTGGAGATGGAGAGGTGTGGAAAACATTGAGGAAAGTGTAGGATGCAGAAACCTTGATAATAAATTAGAAGTGGAGCATAAGCACATGAAGGACAAATGTCGAGGATGCTTCCCAGTTTTCTGGCCTGAGCAACCACATGGTTGTTAGTGCTAGTTACCGAGTGAGGGACTCAGAGAGCACACAATTAGCATTTCTGTGAAAGAGCTTTGTAATGCTGTTTATCTCTGGCATTTTGTCATCTGAATCCCTGTATTTATGTCACAAATTTGAGTAAAGTGACCCACTATTTAAATCAACGCATATGATAGTGCCATGGTATAAATTTCAGTGCTTTTCCAAATATCTGTAATTTCCATTTCTCATGAAGAGAAATGCCCTTGTTAGAGTCTATTTTTAGGGGTTGGTTCGCAGGTAACAATGTTGTTCTCCCTTTGAGCTCTGGGTCAGTAAAATCTACAACATGCACAGATTGAACCCTGGGCTCTTGGTGAGTAAGAGAAATTCCGTGAAAGATAATCTGCCAGGCCCTTATCCACAGGCCTTCCTTACATTAGATTTATGATTTGGTTGTGGGGGGGAGGGTAGTTCTAAAATGTGCTTGGCACTTTAACTCATGTGGCCTTCCCACTTATTTGGGTTGGCAGAGTCACTCATCTTTATAAAGGCTTGGCTCATTGAGGATGGTATTTTATATTTTTTATGTCAAGCTGGAATTTCCGGATTGGGTTCTGCAGCATATGGCTCTGTTTTTACTAGGTTCTGGTGGGCTGACAAAGGAATTTTCCCTCTTCTGTTTATTTCTTGCTGGCCTTTAGGATCTGATCCCCATGAAGGAGGAAGGGAAGCATTGGCAGGGGAGAGCTTGTCTATCCAAACACACGTCTATCCAGCACAAGTCACATTTTGGTTCCAACTCTCGAGATCTGGTTATCCTCAGACTCCAGGCCAGAAGCGTAAGCACAAGGGAAATGAACTGCACTGAGGTCCTTCTTTTCACAAAACAATTGGGCTACATATTAAGCTCTTACCCTAAGGCATCTAGTTGTGGACCCACTAGTTGTAGGATGGGGGTACCTGACTCCACTCGGTAGAATTATCAGTCACTTTTTTAAAGACTTCCAAAAGAGTTGGCTGCTTTAGAAGAAAGTGGTACTGCATAGTCAGCCTCGAAAATGGCCCTCGGTATTCCCCACCTCCTGATATTTACACCCATATGTCCACTGCTTCCACTTTGAATAGAGCTGACTTGTGTAACCAGTAGAATTCTACAAAAATGAATGATGTGACTTCCAAAGTTGGCTCCTAAAAGACACCACAGCTTCCATCATGGCACTATTCTTGGATCACTCATTCAGGGCAGCCAGCTGCCGTGTCTGGAGAACACTCCGGCAATCCTTATAGGGAGTCCATGTAGTGAGGAGCTGTGGCCTCCTGCCAACGGCCATGGGAACAAGCCATCCTGGAGGCCTCGGTCAAGCCTTCAGATGACAGTGGCACCCCCCACCAACATCTTGACTGCAACCTCACGAGACCCTAAGCCAGAACCCCCCAACGAAGCTGCTCCCAAAATCCTGACCCACAGGAACTGTGAGATAGTAAATGTTTATTGTTTTAAGCCACTGAGTTTTGGGAATAGCAACTGATAACTAATACAGATGTACTTCTAAAAACATGATGGTACAACTTGAGAATCTTCCTTAATTCATCTTGAAATAAAAGAGCAAAATAAAAACTTATAATGGGAAACATTTTCTATAATTTTTCCCCTTCTTAAAAATCTTAAGAAAAAGATTTTTTTTTTTTTTTTTTGAATTGTTGTGAATGGATGTGGCAGTTGTTCGTCATTTGCAGTTACTCTTCATTTCCCTTCTCATTGCAGTTGGAATTCCTATCAGGGATGCGATTCTCCCCTGATGTAGAAAGTCTGGTTAAAATGTCTTCCTCTGGGTTCCTATAAGGCAGACCTTGAGACAGGGATTTGAGTGCAAGCAGTTATTTGGGAAAAGATTCCAGGAAACCCTGAGACAGTATGGAAGTATGACATGAAAAGGTGGAAGAGACTGTCTCTTATTTGCATTAAAACTCCAATCATCACTGTGGACACCTGGGCTCAATCACACTGAGGACCTTCTAAGAAGGAACAGACTTAAGAAATTTCTTCCTGAAGGGCGTGGGAGCTGGATTGTGGATCTTCCAGACCCTGTCCCTCATTGGTTGAGGGTAGCCCACTGGCCAGGGAGAGGAGCAGTCTGTATGTAGGTGAACATGTAGGTAACTTCTGGTGTAGGACAAGGGGATAGAGATGGCCATTGACTGCAGCTTCTCCAGAGGGCAATTCCTGGTGACCACTTCCCACAGGGAAAGCCAGTTGGTGGAGAGGGCAGGGAAGATGTGGGAGAGGGAATATAAGACCTCAGCTGAGTTCCCCAGACATTTTCTCTGGATACTTCGGGTCCCAAGCAGTACAAGAGGAGGAACAGTCTAGAAGTCTCTCAGGGAGTTAAAAGCATTTGAATCAGACTGTTCTAGGTTCTGGAATGCAGCTTCCTTGGTTCCTGTCTGTCCTAAACCCAGTCCCCACAAATCATGGAGGTCTCCTGTAAATTCCACAAGCCCTGGACATCCTTTCTAAAAGTTCCTCTTTGCCTAGGTTGGCCAGAGTTGGGTTCTGTTGCCTGCAACAAAGAAGCCTAACTGAGACGACAATGGGTCTCACTGAGATTAATAGTAAAGTTCACACTTTTCCAGCCCAAATCCCAGCAGGATGGGATAGATTTAAGAACTTACTAAATGGAGTCTAAAGGTCATCTGTATGTGCAAGATATTCAAGAAGGCTTTGAAAAAGAAATGTGAGGCTGCAAAGATCTATGGCGTCATTAAGTGGGGACTGCAGTTTATAGAACCACTGGTTTAAAGATAAAGGGCTGCTGGCTGGTTCTAATTTGGCAGACAAAAATTTCATCATCCAGAGCACATAAGACTCTCCCTCTGTCAGACAAGAGATGAGATCCTGTCTATAAACACTTGCTCTCCATTTCAAAGGTCAACACTCAAAGCGTGTACATTGGCCACCCTCTTACTGAAGACCAAAGACTGGGTAGGAATGACTTGATATTTAAGCATGACCTGCCTGTCTAGACCTTTTCATTCTCTCGCGCTCTCTTTCTCTTGCTACCACTTACACTCCAGCACCTGCAGACCTCATGGATTCCACACTTTTATTAGCCCATCAGAAAAGGATGAGGAAGGGCTGCTTGCAGTGAGAACCTCTGAGGGTCATCAGTAGTAATGCTGTTCATTTTCATCAGGTGTAGACCAGCTACTAATCTCTGGTGCTGAGGGGTGGTAACCAGTTTCTGAAAATATATTATTGACCTGCTGAAGTCGTGTGCATGGTGAGGTCGGACAACCATCACAGCAGTAGAGTGTGGTGGTTCAAATTGTAGTCGGGGCTCAACCAGCCTGGGTTCAGGTCCTGGCTTGTTATTTTCTGGTGGGTGATTTGGAATTTCTCTAGGCCTGAGAGTCCTCGTCTGTAAGGTGGAGTAATAACACCCACCTCATGGAATGCTTGGGGAAGAAGATTAAATGAAACCGTTCTTGCAAGTGTTTAATAATGCCCATGCCATTTATCTCGGTGAAGGTCACAGCAGGAAGCAAACGGTAGTCTTCTACTGGGCACCTTGGAGGGAATTTAATAAACAGACTGTTTACAAAGTGTAGCCAGGCTGTAGGGACATCAAAACGGTCAAGAGTGTAGTTACCTAGGGCTTTTACCATCCCTGGTCAGGGAAGTGGGGAGGGCGGAGGGGCTCACCGGATCCCTGAAACTGAGAGAGTTTTTGTAGAGAGGGCCCTCTGACAAAGCTGTGATATGAGGGATGCTGCCACCATGGCGGGCCTCGAGGAGGAGGGTGGGCAAACCACCCTCCTGACCTCCTCTTCCCTCTCTCTAAGGGCCTCTTGTTGGCGCTCCCTGGGGTTGACCCAGCTGGGGGAAGATATGAACAGGGCACAGAGCAAGATGGGAAAGGGTACAGCATGAATCTGGAAGGGACAATAGGAAATGTGCAGGCTATGATGACTGCCGGTGTTTCTGGGACACCTAAAAGAAACTTAGAGGAATGCCAGGGGCTTCTAGTCAATGTGTCCATGGAATGGCCATGGAATTTTTTTTCTTCTGAAAAGTCTCTGTTGCCTGAAGTTTTTCCATGTTAAGCTGTCTTGATTTGAAATTATTAGGGTTCCTCTTTTTCCAAACTCTCCACCTAGTTTTGGAAGAAGACTAGATTGGTTGAAGCAGCTTCTCTCCTCCTTTACTCATCTCTTTCTAGAAGTTTCTAAATTCTGGTAAATTTCCCATCACCAGCTTCCCACTGAGCCTGTGGATGCAAGTTCAGTTATACTGGCTAGAAGTTCATTACAGTCTCCCCAGGCTAAAGCTACAGGAAGTGTGGTAGCTAGATTGAGGACAAACAATTATACACCACGCTTGGGCCATGAGCATCCAGCTTAGCCTTTGAGGGTTAGCTGAAGTTTGTAGATGTGGCTTACCCAATTGATAAGACTTGATCATTCCCTCCCTTCCTTTTTTATATCCTCATGTTTTTGTCATTTGATTGGATTCCTGTGTTATTTTAATAACTTCCTGTTTGAAAATACATTGGCTTATTTATAATAATTTAAAATACTTATATTTTGAATTTATATAATTAATTAGCAAACTATTCTTCATTAAAAAAAATTTACCATAATCTTTAGCTCCACCTAAATTTTGGAAGACTAGGTATGTCTTTTGACTTTAACAAACTATTTTGAAATGCCTACATTGACTCCCCAATTTAAAAAGTTTATAGAGAAATGTTTGTGGACAATTAGAAGTTCTGAGTCTCAGCTCTTTGGAAATGGTCAGGCCTTTATAAACCCCATATCAATCAGACATAGATGTGCCCCCTCCCTCAAGGGTTCTATGCAGCTGAGACAATCCCTCAGGGCTGATGGGTTTTCAGCTGAATTACCAACAGCACTTCTGATCCCTTGGGCACCAAGGCCTTCCTTGAAGGGGGATTTAGGAAGAGCATCACCATGTCCTTCACAAAGACCTTGAGGGAAGATGTGATTTTTATACCCATCTTATAGATGAGGAACCTGAGATTTAAGGAGATGAAAGATCTGACACAGGATCATACAACCATAAATCAACAAGCCAGTGCCCGATACTCTCAGGACAAGAGTTTTATATTCAAAATTTTCTCTTTCAGAAAGGAAATTTAGTGCATACACTGTATGTCACACTATATCTCTGTATTCATTTCTGTTGCTGCTGTAACAAATAAGCACAAACTTAATGGCTTACAACAGCAGAGATTTATTATTTTACAGTTACTGGAGGTCAGAAAGCCTGAAATCAAAGTGTTGGCA
Organism: Zalophus californianus; assembly: GCF_009762305.2. Taxonomy (NCBI): domain Eukaryota; kingdom Metazoa; phylum Chordata; class Mammalia; order Carnivora; family Otariidae; genus Zalophus; species Zalophus californianus. The sequence goes on along the minus strand of NC_045595.1, from coordinate 39,051,767 downwards.
GGAATGTGTTCCTCCCAGAGGCTCTAGAGGAAATCTGTCTCCTCGCTTCTCCAGTGCTAGAGGCCACCTGCATTCCTTGGTTTGAGCTCCTTCCTCTGGCTTCAAAGCCAGCCCCTAGCCTCTTCCAGTCTATTCGCTCTCTTTGACCTTCTTCTGCTACTGCCATCTTGGCTCGTGTGTCTCTGAGCCCTCTGCCCCCCTCCTGGAAGGACACCTGTGATCACAGTGGGCCCACATGGATAATGCAGCTCACCTTCTATCTCAAGGTCCTTCATTCAGTTAGATTTGAACAGTCCATTTTGCCATGGAAGGTAACATTTTTTTCAGGTTTCAGGAATTAGGACAGTTTCAGAGGCCATTTTTCTATCACAACCCCAGAGGTGTTCAGGAGAGCCATCGTAATCAGAATCATTAATATTTCTGCAGCAAAACGTGTATACATTCATACCAAATCATATACCTCAGTGGTTAGCAAACTATAGCTCATAAGGCCAAATCCCACCTGTTTTGTAAATCCATTTTATCAGAACACAGCCCCTCCCACTTGTTATGGCTGCTTTCATGCTATAGGGGCAGACCTGAGCAGCTGAGACCCGTAAAATCTAAAATACTTCCTGTCTGGCTCTTTACAGAAAAAAAAAAATGTGCTGGTATAAGTAATATCTCTAAACAGTTCAGATCAGCTTTGCCACCAAGTGAATTTTCCACAAACCTAAAGAAACTCTTTCGGTTTGCAAAATCACTGAATGTCGCAAGTACAAACAAGACTCCTCCTTTGTGACGGAGCAGAGGACTCGAGCCCAGATTGCCTCGAAGCCCACACTTTTAACGCAAACAGTCCTTGACCCCATTTCCTTTGTATTTAAGGCAAGACTGTGATGTGCGTCTTTACTTGGACCCATTTGAGGATCTCAGATGCCAGAGTCTTGGAGTGGAATGTGGCCCTGGGCACCAGCCAGTCCTTGGGTCTGAAGGTAATAGTCCAAAGGTCACTTGGGACCAGAGGTCTGGTAGCTAGAGCAGTGATTTCATAGCCACGCACCTGAGAGCCTTTAGCCAGAAGCATGCACTGCGATCATCGAGGTCACCAACAGACCCTGCCTCCCTGTTGCCTCACCCGAGCTCCTTCACACATTGACATTCGCAGCTTGGTCCCTGAAGGCATTTGAGGTTTAACTTCTGACCTCCTCTCCTCCCTCCCATCCTACAGAGGGAGAAAACAAGGTCCAAAGAAGCAGCTAGAGTCAGGTCACATAGAAAAGACACAGCAGAGCTAGGACCAGAACCCGGTTCCCCTGCTCTCTTTGCCAGTTTCCCTTTACTTCACTACAGGTACTTGGTCTTGGCGCAGGGCCAGTTGTGATTCATACACACAGCCTCTACTGGCTTGCCCCCCCACCCCACCCCCCCAGCCACGTCAGTCCCCTCTGCTTGACTTTGTTTTCCCCGCAGGTCACCAGTAAATCACTTGCCTAAACAATCATCACCTTCAGATGTGCAGCAGTGGTCCCAGATGTTGTAATCTCTCTTGGCTTCCTTTAGTACTCTGGAGAGAAATTTCCTTGGAGATCTTCCAAATTCGGGACTGCGAACTTGTTATCACATGAGTTTCAGACTATGCCAGACCTGGGCTTTCCAAACCATCCCAGCTCACCTTTCCCCTAAGTCAGGGTTGAGTTGTAGCCTGAGGACAAAGGCGCCCAAGTCTGGGCGGGTCAGTTCTAGATGGGGTTCTTGGGGTCTTGTTGTTAGAAGGAAGAACTTTTGGCCCTGGGATGATGATTCACTGACATCATTCTCCCTGAGGTCATTCCTGAAGGGATTCCAAAAAGAAAAAAAAAATCTACCTTAATGAGAAAGGGTATAAAATCTCTTCCAGCTGTTGGACTTTTGTTAGGACGATAAAGTTCCCTTACGGAGCACTCCTCCTCTGGTTTGAACCTAGCCAAACCTCCTCCATAAAGTATCCACCATAGAGAAACAAATCACTTTTTAATTAGAATCCATAACGATAAGTTCAGGGATAGGGCCAAGAACACCCTGGTGTGCTCCATTACATCTTCCTCTTGAGAGACCTTGCAGAGAGCTGGATGTTTCTAGAAGCTGAATATCTGTTCTCTCTGCATTTGAATGTCAGTATTATTTTCATTACTATTTAATTCCTTCAACAAGTATCTATCTGGTCATTGATGTAGACTGCAAGTTGAACCTGGAAGAGGTCTGGTTCAGGGAGAAAATTTAAATTCCCCCATAATTTCCATCCGCTAATCCTCCTCCAGCTATTCAAAACAAACATACAATCTGAGTAAAAATAAGGAGATTCTGTGCAGATGCACTTCCACACCAAGACCTCGAGCCATTCCCTTCCCTTCCACCATATTGTCCCCAAACATCTCTAGAGGGAAATTGTTCAGAGCCCCTGTTTGGAAGTCAGACAATCTTATTGAAACTCTATTTGCTACTTGGATAATTACCATTATGATCTCCACCATTCAATAAAATAATATTTTTCTGGGATATATGCATAGATGTTTTTCCAAAGGCCCAAACTGAGGGAGCCCTGCGATGTCCAGTAGCCCCTTGATATTTCATACGGGCTACCCATGTTGGTGGGCATTCCATCTTACCAGCCCTTCATCTGGGTGAGCCCAGAGTTTGTGTGAGGCTCTTGTGCATAGTATTTGAAGTCTTCATTTATTCTCCAACTGTGCTTGTATATGCCTACTAAGTATGCTGGGCTCTGTGAGGAATAGTCTACTCCCTCTCCCATAACTCTTATGAGTGGATAAAGCTGACATTGGATTTCTTCCTACACACCAGGCACTCTTTTAAGTACTTGATATGTATTAACATGTTTAACCCTCACGAGAATCCTATAAAGCAGGTACTACAGTGTTATTATTCACATTTTACAGAAAAGGAAACCACATCAGGGAAAGGTTAAGTAACTTGCCAAAATCACACAGCTAACGAGTGGCAGCATGAAGCAGGAACCTAACTGGTTTGGGTCCCAAGTCCGTGCTTTTAACCATCACACTCTATGAAGATTAAGAAGGGATGCTTTCTGCCCTCAGCCTTGTTACAGCAGGGCTGCAACAAATGCTGACAGGGAGCAGGCCAGAAACGGAAAGGAAATAGGCTGGGGGGGGGGGGGCGGGGCATGTGGAGAAATGGACAGTTCCATCCCCTTGCTGGGGGCAGCTGCTATACAGACCCTGCCCACCAGAGCCCCATTAGCCCAGCATGGCCCTGCTCACCCAGGCTCAAGAGAAGCCAGAAACACAGAGGTTTGAAGTCTGAACTCTCTTGCTAAAAAAAACAATAATAATAATAATTCAGGTTTAGCAAGTATCTGCAAGCTGAGTTGAGGCTGTGGGTTGTCAGTTTGCAAATCCAGGTTATCTAACACACGTATGCTGGTACCCGCCCTGTGATGGGGGCAGTGCTATGCCCGAACAGAGGCACATTAAGGAAATGCTATGGGAATTCAAAATAATAGAGAAAGGTGACGTCTATGAGGCATATGTAGCAAACATGGTAGTTAAGGTGGTCTGTGAAAAGGGACCAGATTTGTAAATGCAGAGAGGCGTGTGAAGGGCATGTAAGGGGAATGGAAAGTTCTGTTTGGCCCCGGGAAAGTCTGATAGTCATCAGGTGTTCAAATGTGCTGTACTGGTTGGTAGGCGGCCATTGCTCCCCTCGGTGTCGTCTGCCAGACCTTTCCTGGAGCCAGAAATTAAAGGGTTAATGCTGGGCCCCACTGACTTCTCCTCTGCTTGGTCAGTGCCTGTGGCTCCTTGCCAGATACTTCAACACCGCTGCCCCTGACGGTAGTGAGGGTCATGGAGTTAAGGCTGGCCAGGGGAGCCAGGCCAGGCATAGTGACCCTGGGTGCCCAGACCAGGTGCGGGGACCCCGACTCCCGAGAGCCGTGGGAGGTTTTTGTGCAGGCCCTGACTCAGCCCGTGTTGGGCCTTCCAGTTCTGGGTCAGGTTATTGGAGAGGCAGGAGTCCGGAGTCAGGAAGTGGAGGAGGGGAGCCCTGGTGACAGGAATTGGGGCAGAGGCAGTGGGAATGAAGTGGGAGGGCAGAGGCCGGGCTGGTGAGGAGGTGAACGGGGTGTTGCTTCCAGAGAGAAGCCCAGGCGCATGCTGGCTTTCCTAGGTACCTGGAGCTGGGCGGGGGTGGGGTGGGTGGGGGACAGCGTCGGGGAGGAATATGAATAAGCTTCAGGACATTTTGGTTTTGAAAAACTGCTGGAACGTTCAGGTCATATATATTATTGAATATCTTTCCCGGGAGGATAACATGCCTTCAGAAACAGTAACTATACATCCATCTCCTTCCCCATTCCCCCGGAAGTAATTCGTTTAAAACATATCAGTGCTTTGAGGGAGGGGCGCCTGGGTGGCTCAGTAGGTTAAGCTTGGCCTTAGGCTCAGGTCATGATCCCAGGCTCCTGGGATCGAGCCCCACATCGGGCTCCTCGCTCAGTGGGGAGTCTGCTTCTCCCTCTCCCTCAGCCCCTCCCCCCTGCTCGTGCCTGGGTGCTCTCTTTCAAATAAATAAAATCTTTAAAAAACAACAATAAAGCTTTGAGGAATGGAGCACGGGACTGGTAAGTTTTATTTCAGAAGATAAAACACTAGATCTGGAAACTTTGTGATAAAAAGTCCAGGTAGGCATTGCCGGGGGCAGCCCGGAGCAAAGGAGGTAACTTTTATTGAACACCTGCTCTGTCCCAGGCATGAGGCAAGACTTTATGTAGATTATCTCATTTGATAATCAGAGCAGAACGACCCTATGACTAGGTACTCCAACTATTCCCATTCTGTTTATTTTTACCTTTTGTTATTCCCATTTTAAAGATGAGGCAGCGAAGGCCCAGAGGTGTTTCGTCATTTGTGGGAACCGTCCAAAGGAAAGACGAGGACTTGTAAGGCAGACTGGATTCACTTTATGATGTGTTTCAGAGGTGGCCCTAGTTCTAGGGGACATTATTGTCATCAGTCGCAATTCTGACATTTCTACATGTGTCTCAGAACAGTGGGTTTTGATGAGCCCGCAGCCCCGGTGGACTTGACTTTGAGCCTTGCTGATGCAGCAAGCACTCGGCTTTTCTTAAGAGTTTAAGGTGCCTTCCTGTAAATGTTATGTAATATTCAGAGAACTTCGATATGAGGGGATATTTTTATTTGTTGTGTGAATTCATGTTGGGGTCACCCCTTGATGACACAGTGGCTTCTCTGTGTGGGATCAAGTTGAAGAGCACGGACTTTGTTTGGTTTTGTTTTTGAAAAGCATGGAATTTGGAGTCAGAGAGACTGACTCTCTGATTGCCCATCCTGGGTCCATTATTTACTGACCCTATGACCTTGATCCAGGCATTTAAGCCCTCTGTGACTCAGTTTCTTCATATTTCATGTCAGCCTCACTGGATTGCTAGGAGGGTGATGCAGTCTTTTAAATATATGCTTTTATTGGGCCACCTGGGTGGGCAGTCAATTACACGTCTGACTCTTGGTTTTGGCTCAGGTCATGATCTCAGGGTCGTGAGATTGAGCCCCACACCGGGCTCCAGGCTCAGCACAGGGTCTGCTTGTCCTTCTCTCTCTCTCTGTTCCTCTACCCCTCCCCCCACCCACTCACTTGCTTGCTCTCTCTCTAAAATAAATAAAATCTTTAAAAAAAATTAAAATATATATATTTGCTTGCCCCCCCCATTCTCTTCTATAATTCTCTTATATTTTTCTCATACTTTCTCCTATAGCCTCTATTTTTCCAACTCCTCTTCCCTTTTGGATATAGTCTAGATCAGGATCAGCAAACTTTTTCTGAAAGGACCAGGTAAGAAACAACTTAGGCTTTGGTGGCCCTCTACTCTCTGTTGCAACTACTCCACTCACTTTTGTAGAAGAAAAGCAGTCGCAGCCAAAGGATTCACAGGTGGGTGTGGCTGTGTTCCAATAAAACTTTATTCATAAAACCAAGCAGCGTCTGATTTGGTCCATGGGCTGTAGTTTGACAAGCCCTGGTCTGGACTGTGCAGTTATGGGGACCACCCTGGCAGGTTTGGGAATGAAAAGTGCTCTGCTGGCAGGAAGCACAGACTTTCTGATGGGGGGGCGGGGGTGGATTCCAAAGAGCTGCTTTCTCTAACATCCCTCACAAACATGATGGGAACTGTGTTTCTAAGGAAATGCACAAAAAGGCCTTAGGGATTTCTGAAACAGCTTCTAGAAGATGAGATTTTAATCACTTTTAATGGTTCTGAGATTAAACTGATCAGATTTATTTTCAAAGAGGTACTTGTTAAAACAAACAACAAAACAAAACCGTTGGGCATTGGGATTTCTGCTGCACTAAGAATGTGCTCTGCTTTATGGCTTACAGAGGACAGGGAGCCATTGCATCCAAATGGGGCTTTGCTCACTGCTTGCTTTTCTCCCACAACTCTGTTGCAGGACCATTAATGCCACCAATGTCCATGGCCCCTGGGGTCTGATTCTGCTGGCTCTTGTGCATTTTTTTTTTTTTTTTTAATTTGAGCCCCAAATAGGCCTTCTGTGGCTCAGACTCAAAAAGGTATAGCAGAGCATCTCAATTCTCTGAATGTGTGGGGTTTCTTTAATAATATATGTGGCTGCATTGGGTGTGAGCCATTTTAACTGGCTAGTGATCCCAGCTCCCGGGCTCTGAGATCCATTTACACCAAAGCCATGCTTCCCACGGATTGCTCCCAGCCAGTGACTGAGCGGGGATACTGGGGCCGACTTATTCCTGGGACATACGGACTCCTTTGCTGCTGACTTTGGCTCTAAACCTTCTTGAATCTTCCTTAGTCTTCACACATCCTAGGCTGCTTTTCTCTACACTTCCATCCTCTTCTTCAGGCTGGGTCAGATGGGTGCTGTGGTCTGAAGGCTCCCCCTGCCTCTTCTCCTTCCTTTTCTCATGAGTGTTTTCCATAATGAAAATCTTATATATCTAATCCCATCTTGGCCTCTGTTCCTCAGAGGACCTGGACTGACACAGTATATACTTTTAAAAACATATGAACCCCTAACACTAGGGTAAGAAGGCCCTCTCAGCGATAGCAGCCCCCTCTTACAGAGAGAGCATTTTGAATCCCCAGCATCCCTGCCTTAGATTGGGTCCGCCCAGAAGACCATGAAGACTGGCACTTGACTATAGTCGTTCGTATGGAAGACGGCTGTGGGCGTCCGCAGCTGGAGAGTGGGCAAGCGAAACAGGGAGGACCCAGAAACCAATAGAGGGTGTGTTCAAGTCACCATCATGGGCAACTAAAAGTGAGTCTTGTGGGGGACCCCGGGAGACCTCTGAGTTGTACCACTGAGGGAGGGGTGGGCAAGGAAGCTGGGGTATTTTCCATCCATTCCTGTGTGCCATTGGTTGGGGGCTGCTCCTGGGGGTCTTAATTCTCTGACCCTTCTGCCCTCTCTGAGCATGGGTGGAGCATGCATCCCTCTCTAGTGGACGCTCACTGATAGTCACAGGTAGTCACCAGTCATAGCTTCCCCTGGGAAGCTATGGATGTAGGAACAGTGAGTGCCAGGAATTATGGTTAGAGCCCTGCCAGTGCTTGCTCCAACCCCCCATTTTCTGGTTATGAGGTTCAAGTGGTACTGACCCAAGGAGTGCTCCCATGACCTAGGTACTATTGCCTCCCAGCCACAGTGATGGGTTTGGGGCCCCAACTCGAGCCGGACCAATTGCAGTCCTCCCTGGAACTTGTGCTGACACTATCTGGAAGGAGGTGCTTGTGGCTGAGATCAAGAGGACTCCACACTAGCGAGCGGCAGCAGCTGGTAGCCATTTTGCCCCCACAAAGGAATAGCTGCCCCGAGGCCAGTGTAGAAGAAAGTAAAGTGAAGGGATGGAGAGAGGCAGAGAGGGGCCGGTACCTACTGGTGATGTTACTGAAACGTCTGGATCCAGCTGTGCCTGAAGCCAAAGCATGTCAGGGCTTTCTGATGTCAGGGTGATGAACTCTGTTTCTTGCCAAAGCAAGTTGGGGATGGGGGTGCCATCATTTGAAAACAACAAGATTCTGACTGATATGAGTAGACCCCCCCACCTTCCCAGGTATTAATGCAGGATCTTGACAGATGGATTTGAGAAAGAGAAAAGAACTACTTCTTAGTGTAGAATCTTAGATTTTATTGAGAACACTTGCCCACAAGATACTGTGGTCTACCAGGAAGGCGTGGCCGGAGCCTTCAGAAGACATCACAGGCCACAGATTTTGGAAGGACCCCCTCCCAAGCCCTATTCTTCTCAAAAGAAAACTTCATGGAATGACATAATGGAAGCTCTTACATCCACCCTTTCAAGCTTTTCAATAATCATAAAGTAAATGAGCACCACAGGGCTAGATTTCCAGGTAGCCATGCCACAGGTGTGTGCTGGACAACTATTCGAATTTTTACCAGTATTTCATTCCATGTATTTTTGAAGAATTCTCTGAGCTTGACTTTCTTTTCCTCTAAGTGCCCATCTCCTAAAATGCCTTCTGTGGCTGGGGCCCGTAGTTACTTGCTTTTTAGCCTGAGTTCTTGACTTTGCATGAAAAAATAACAGAGTAATTTTCCCTTTCTGCAAGGTTCAAATAGCCATGGAGTAAGACCGCCCAGCAAGGAATTTTGCCACCCCCATTCACATGTTAAACCCTCAATGTGATGGGATTTGGAGATGGGAGCTTCGGCTGGCAATTAGATTTAGAAGGGGTCACCAGAGCGGAACCCTCATGATAGGATTAGTGCCCTTCTAAGAAGACGCACAGCCTGCTGGCCCCCTGTCTGTTCATGTACATACAAAGAAGAGGTCACAGGAGCCCACAGATGACAGTGCTCTGCGAGCCAGCAAGAGACCCTTCGCCAGAAACCAAATCAGGCAAAACCTTGACCTTGGACTTTCCAGATTCCAGAACTAGGAGTAAACAAATTTCTTTTGTTTAAGCCACTGACTCTCTAGTGATTTGTCATGGCAGCCTGAGCAGACTAAGACAGAGGGAAAGTTGACCTCCCTGTTTGTAAACCTGGGAGTAGGTGGCTCTCTGTCACCATCTCCAGGTCTATAGTCAGAGGTGCTGCTCAGCACAGCCACACGGCCATGGTTGGTGGCTATGGAGGGTTTGGGAACTGGAGATGTCTCCCGTGGTTTCTCACCAGGATTGATATTTGGGGGATGCTTTGAGAGGGGTTGTCACATGCATTACAAGATGTTCAGCAAGCCTGTCCCTTGCCCAGGAAATGCCAAGGGGGCCTCCCAGTGGGCCATTAGGACAACCAGAATTACCTCCACTCATTTCCAAACTCAACCCCAGGGGGAAGGCAGTCCTGTTCCTAATTGCAACCAACTGGAACCCCCAGGTTCTAAGCGTTTAATCACCTTGCTTTATTACCAGTCTAATAGTTGGCATGTTAAAGCTTGCCCTGTGCTCAGAGGTGCCCAGTGAGTTGTAGGAGAGAGCATTTCATTCCTTCGGTATTTGGTGAGAAGGTGTCCTTGTGCTGTAAGCTTTCCTGGGCTAATCAGAGGCAGTAACATCTGAACTCCAGGCCCCGGAGAGGCGGAATGGCATGTGTCCCAATGGGTATTGTATGTCGAGAAGTTATTTCATTGATTTCTTGCTTCAAGACAGAAACGTTAAACTTAGGGAGAGTGTTACCTTCTTCCCGGGCTGTCTTAGTCTCTCTCCCATTTGTCTTAGTCTCTGCTCTCAGAAATACCTTCCTTAATTGGTCTTGCCGCAATTTATACCACCTTCTCCTTGCCTGGGCATCCATATCTAATTAGATCAGAATGCACAGTGGTCTAGAGATTGATCTCTGGAGTTCGGTAATAGGTTCAAATCCTACCTCTGTCCTTATTAATTGTGTAACTGTTAGTTGTGTAACTAAAGAGCAATATATTTTTTTTCATTTATAAAGCAGGGGTGGCAATAATAGTTCCTATCTCCTTGGGTTGCCGGGAGGGTAAAGTGAAATTCCTGGCATTTGGGGGATGAAGAAGCAACAGTTGCCCAAAAGTCTTGCCCAGAACATTCTGTGGCTTTACTAAGGTGCAAGAAATCCTCAAAGTTCTCTGCCATTTTGGGGTTAAATTATTAAAAAGCTCCAGTTTAAAATGCAAATATTGGGGAACTCCTGGAACACAGAGGTTGTGTGTTGTTTATCTTTGTATCCTTTGCAGGAACCCTTAGAAGGTGGGCACTGAATGACTGTGAAGTGAGCAGGGTCCAAAGGCTTTCTTTGGCCATTGGGATGGTAATGATCACAGCCCCCCACCTTGACCGTACTTACGGAGTGTCACACAAAGCTCCAAGTGTTTTACATATATATTGAATTATTTAATCCTTATAAGGTAGACAGTTTTATCATTTCCATTTTTTCAGGGAGGAAACTGAAGCTAGAGAGACTGATTTGCCCAAGTTCACACAGTTGGTAAATGTGACCTTGGAAGAAGACAAAGCAGCTTGAGAGGGAGGCTAAGTTCTGTCCCAGGAACCCTCGCCTGATAGCAGCTCCCCGGGCCTGGGTGGGTGGATGCTGATGGCAGAGTGGATGGTGGTGGTGGTGGGTGGTGGCTTTTCTCCAAAGAGTGATCGCACAGGATGTCATCTGTTCTCAATTTCCACTCTGGTTGTCCTCCATGGCAGTCCTCCAGCCCAACACACGTGCTCAGGCTGTTGGCCAGGAGCTAAATTTATTTGCAAGCTCTGGGTTTAAACAGGTACATAAATTACACGTATACACCCTCATTCCTCGGTTTAGCTTGACACAGCTGAGTACCCATAAGGTTTTCACAGGCTGTGTCCTCCCAGGCCTACACCATCAGCCCTTGTCAGACTGCCTCCCGCTGCCCACCCCCCCTCCCCCACCACACACACAGCGGGCACCTTTATAGCCTACAACTCTGGCACATTTCCAGCCCGTCCACAGTCTTCGGCGGGCTGAACTCTGCCCAGCTCAGTCCTTGGGTTCTGCTCCGTCACATCCTTACCTCACCTCAGTCTCCTTCATGCTTTTCCATTGCTCCCAAATCAAAACCTACCCCATTCGAGGGATTTCTAAATCTCTTCACCCTAGGGTTCTCACCCACCTCTACAGGCTACCCCCAGCCTTCCCTTGCCTCCCTGTACCTCCCTGAACTTCCTTAGTTTCTTATGAGTGAGCAAGATGTTTTGTCATCTCAAAGATGGGAGAGTCACTTCTCCTTAACTATTAGGGAACGGTCTTCAGGGATGGAGGAGTCTGTGTCCACCAATATGCTTCTTATTTTGCTGGGACTGGAGGAATCCTGGCAAACTGCTCACGGTGTAAATCGCCTCCTTAGAAGTCTCGTCAGCCAGGGAGTCGGTCCAGACTTCTGTGTTACCTTCAGTCTCATCGTGTGTATGGCTTCCAGAGGCCATTTTAGGGAGGGAGGCCCACATGATAGGAATTTCAGACGCTCCTTACACATTTGAGAAAAGACCTGGTTTCCCCCAAACTATAGGGTTTTGGTTTTTGTTTTTCTCCGGAGATTAAAGAGTCCAGTAGCTGAATGGCATTGCGAAGAGGGCTTTAGTTTTGTGTCTTTTGCAGAATTTGGCTTTTGCTGAACTGAATGGAAAGGGCTGGAGTGTGGTTAGGACACTTTAAAGGATAAGAAGGTAGATATGCTAGCTAACATTTGTGGCAGCCCTAACCTGCAGCAAGTACTTTCTTTACATCATTTGACACCTGTTAATCCTCAGAACAATTCTTGGAGCGCATATTATTATCCCCATTTTGTGAAGAAGAAAGCATGCCCAGAGAGGGTGAGCAGGTTACCTAGGGCCACGTAGCTGGTCATAGGCAGTGGCGGGGTCATAACTCAGGCCTTACTTCCCTTCTATGGTACTGAATTCCTGATTGAAGTCAGTTAAACCATCACTGTGCTTTCAGTTAGATAGATCCACTTGCTTTCCCCTGTTCCCATAAGACCCCGTTTTCCAAACCTTTAGTGAGGGCCTCTTGATATCCCAAGAACCTACAACTCAGTCCAGTTTCAAGTGTTGTCAGAATTCAGAAGTTTTGGAAGGCTGGCAGATAGGCAGATTTTTTTCAATGGAATTCTGGTAGCAAGTTGTCAGTGTTTGGAATCCACTATCTGAACATTCAGGAGAGTGTCAGAAACCTAGCTGAATAATTTACTCAAGTTTCATTCAGATGTGCCTGCATTATGAAATTACAGTCTTTTTGCTTTTTTAATTATGGGAAATATTTGGGGTCGGGCTATTTCTAACAGGGAGCATTTGTTTATGTATTCAGAGGCGCTTAATTTTGGTTAAATACTGAAATACATTTGGGGAACCTTAATTGCTGCAGATATGGAAATAGGACCATTGGGTTATGTGTTACCAGTTGCCAATCTCGCACGCGCCTCCACAATCTGTCTCCTTTCAAAGTATGACATTTGGCAGAAATTCTCCGGCATACGAGACTGTGATTGTTTCCCGACATTAAAAATCAGCCTTCAGATCATTGTTCCCACATTCTAGCTCCCTCCTCTGCTTGCCTTTCCTGCACAGCTGTAAGGCACTGGCGTCCTCTGGCCCCGAGGAGACCCCCCCCGGGTGTGCACACGGGGGGCATCGCGTTGGATGCTCTCTACCTTCGCTCTGGGGTGGCGAATGGCTGCCATCCCCTCGTGTAGAGAATCCATCAGCTGCCTGGAGAAAGCAGTGAAGCATGTGAGACCCAGGAACTCTATTTCCTAGCAACCGGGGATAACCATTTCTCCTCTGTCAGCAGGAATGCTCAGATTTATGTAAGCTACAAACGCCCGTTATCACTATAATAAACCATATATTTGCAGGCGGTATTTACAGCCAGCTAATCGTGGCACTCCATCCTGGCAGCCCCTGAGCTTGAGGGTTTCCCGTTTGGAGCCCCCCAAAATACGATTAGGTGGATGCTGAGTACTAATTTAGTTAACAGCAGTGACTGACAAAGCTACTAACCGCCTAATTATGAAGGAAGATTACTGATACCATTAATTGAATGGTTGTAAAACTCTGGTAAAGTCAGATGGTAGTAAAGTCCATTTTCAATTTACTAGGCTATTAAAAGTATTTCTGGCTATAAAATAAACAGACACAAGCATACTAAACAGGCTAATATGGTAACATAAAAAGAGAAGGGAGAAGCTTGTCGTAGCAATTAGTGGTCGTGATTAGCTGCACCACAGACCCGGCGGTGGAAATTAAAGATTAATTTATGACGGCGCTCTGGCGAAGGAGATCTGCTGGTGACTGCTTGGCCTACAGGTGGGCTGGGCACTTGTCATTTCAGTTGTCCAAAAAAAAAAAAAAAAATCATCTCTGGCTTAGGCAGTGCTTCAGGCTTCTGTGGGACTGTTGTGTTTGTTACCTGTAACTGAAAGCTGCTTCGTTGATACAGTTCCTTATTTGGAGCCTCAGTTTCCCTGCAGGAGCGAGCTGGGTTAGGGGCATGGTGGCTGGAGGAGACCCTAAGATGACCTGTTCTGACATCACATCCTACCAGCTTGGATCCTTACTAACCCTTAAATACAGCTCATCTGTTCATGGTGTTCCTACCCGGACACTCCTCCCCACCCACTCTTGGGGCAACTCTGCCTGGTTTCCACATTTTGGAGAGGTTTTTAAGAGAACTTGGTCTCACTTGCCATGCGTCCTCACTGCCTCTTCATGTCTCTATTTTCAGTTCACCCAGCTGGTAGGTTCCTGGGGGGGCTCAATAAAAGTGTGTGGATTCATTGAAGGGAAAGTATTCCAAGGCCATGAGGCATGTCACATCTTGGTCTCTGTCCCATAGAAGGTGTGGGAAAGTTGAGAAGAGGTTACATAAGAACCTGCTAGTATCCAGAAATAACAGGCATAATGTGTGGTGTGGAATTTTGCTATCGAAACATCTTTCATGTTCTGATGTCCAGAAGCAGCGGTAGAAGAGGCTGTAATAATAACGGGTATTATGCCGCTCTCACTACCGAGAAGATCGAAGCTCAAATAGGAGCGTTGACCTCTTCCCAGGTCTCAAACTCAGCAAATGGTAGAGCTAGGAATAGAAGCCATGTCTCTGGCCCAGGCTCTGATGGATCGAGCACAGGAACTCCTCTGGGGGTTAGTATTGGCCTCTTAAACCCTACAGATGCACTGAGGTTCTTATTTGCAGAACGAGGGGAGCACTGTGAGGGGACGTCTCAGACTCTCTTTTGGAATGTGTGTCACATAGAGCTTCATCCAGTGAAAGACATTATGCTCCAGCAGAAGCACAGGTACATTACCTTCTTTCTAATTTCTTGGACTGAACAATTGGGGGATGGCGTCACCAAAATCTTAGCCACCCCATCACTTTCTTGTTTCTCCTGCCTAGATCTGGGCTACTCAGAGTGTGGTCCCTGGGCCAGCAGTATCAACATTTCCCAGGAGGAAGGAAGAAATGTAAATTCCTGGGCCCTACCCCAGACCACCTGGGTCAGAATCTGTTCCCTAACGAGATCCCAGGTGTTTCCTGGGGGTGTTTAATGAACATTAAAGCGTGAGGAATGCCACTCCAAATGTTTTTTCCTACATTAGGTAAGAATCATCTGAGGTGTGTGTTGAACACACAGCTTCCTTGCCCCCTCTCTGGAGATTCCCCACCGCATTGGGTCTAGATGGGTCCTGGGGCTGGATGGGTAATGCCTTCAGGGGTTCCTTTTCCTGAGTGGAAGTCAGGATTCTCTGCTGTAACCCTGTGGTTCTCGGTCCCAGCTGTCCATTAGGTTCCACCTGGCAAGCTTTTCAAAACTACTGAAGCCAGGAGTGTACTCAGAACAATTCTACTCCACCGGGTAAAGGTGGATCCCAGGCCCGTTCCTGGTGATTCTCATGTAAAACCCGTGTTCACAGCCACTGCCTCAATCATTGGTTCTCAAAATATGGTCTATAGAGCAGTAGTACAGACATGACCTGGGAACTTGTTAGAAATGCAAAATCTGGGGGCTCACCTCCCAAACCTACTGAATCAGAAACTCTGGAGGTTGGCTCACTTTTCTGTGTTTTAATAAGTTCTCCAGACAAGACTGGCTACATAATTTGTGGGGCCCGATGCCAAAGGAAAACACAGGTCCCTTGTTCAGAAATTAAGAATTTCAAGGAGGTGACAGCAAAGCATTGAACAAAACCTGGAGTCCTCTAAACACCCATGAAGTCAGCAATGCTTCCAAGTGATTCTGGTACATGCTAACGGTTCAGAACCATTAGTCCAGATTCCTCTCCATGATACAGCTTGTGTCCAGGGCTGACTCTCGAGACTCACCAGCCATTGTCCCTGGGATGATGATAATAACAGTACTATTCATTGATCATTTGTGAGGTACCAGGCTTGGCACTTCCCACACGTTATTTCATTCAAACCTCACCACACCCCTGAGAAGCAGGTTCCGTTATCTTCATTTCCATTGCACAGATGGGAAAACTGAGCTACAAGGGCAAGGCCAATGGCCATCGGTTGGTTGACTGTGTTGAATATCAACTGCCTTCTCCCTCTTCACACTTCGTCCTGTTACAGTAATTATCAGCCCTGAGACCATCTTTACTCCTAACTCCATGGGTGAGGACGGATTGGAAGAGGAGGGCCTGAAAGGCTTTGCTCTGGTAGGATATAGGTGTTTATTAATCACAAGTTTTCTACCTAACATTTTACCAGTAGGGAGCTGGAGGCTCAGACAGCAGACAGAGCTAGTAAGTGACAGTCAGGATTTGAATCCAGAACCTTCTGATCTCAAGTTCCTCCCACTGTTTGAGGCTGCCAGAGTCCTAAACCCTCATTAACAGGACAGATAATTTTCCTCCTCTAGTAGTTCTGAAACCGAGAAGAGGAGTAACAAACCAAGGAAAGAAATTAAGTCTCCAGAGAGCTAGAAAAAGAGAGCAGGGAACAGCAAATTACACTAGGGAAGAGAGAGAACTCCAAAATGAAATTGTCCCGTCATTGTCAGCTGGGCACCCCTGAGCAAATGACTTCACCTGAGTCTGATCGCTCTCCTATAATCTGGGCATAATAACAATACCCACCTTTATTGGGTTATTGTGACAATTCAATGAGATTATGGTCTAAAAGAGCCAAAGTGCTTAATATAGTATGGGCTCCATAAAAGGTGGCCACTTGTGTTATCATTGAAGTGGGCTTTGCTCCAGGCCATGGGATTGTGAGTAAAAGTCTCTGCTCTACCCCTTTCCCCATCCCTCCCTCCCTCCATTTCTGCCTTCCTCACAGTGGAGTTAAGTAGATGAGAAAATTCTGGACAGAGCTGGGAGATTTAGGGTTCTGTCCCAACTCTACCACCATCACTTAGACTTTGGGCTTGTCTCTCCCCCGTTCTGGGCCTTGGTTTCCTCGGCTGACAGTAACAGGCTTGGACCAGTGACTTGTAAGGCTCTACGATGCCCCACTTGCCTCTGAGCATCACAGAATCCATTTGCACTTGAAGCCTCACTCCTGAGAACTTGGTTTCTTGAAAAACATTTGAAAAGAAAGCCGGGAAGGGAGAGATTCCAGAGATAGGTGGGCTTGAGGTTTGAATCTGGTTTCACCCAGCTATTTACTGGAAGAAGCATGGAAAAGTGGAAATCCCTGCCTCTACGTGCTGACCCTCGGGGGCCAGGCTTCAGGGGTTTTTCCTGGCATTTCCCTGAAGACCGTCAGGATCCCTGACCTGCCATGAGCCCCAGATCTGAATTCTGAATACCATAAATTGTGGTGCAGCTCAATTTTTCCCGTCTCCCTTTTGCATATTGGGTTCCCCCTGGGTGGCAGCTCTGAGGTGGGGATTGGTAAGCAGGAGGCAACATCTGTGGGAGGGAAGGGGAGAGGAGGCAAGGGAGGGGGAGGAGAATCGGGCAGAGGGTAAAATAGAGCTGCAATGCAGTCACAAAGAAGGCCTCAACCACCTCTGCAGGGAATTCTTGCCTGGGAATGACCTTCAGAGTCATCTGAGTTGGAGCTGGAGTCGGGGGTGGGGAGAGTGTCTTGATGCCCCCGTGTCTGTCAGTATTAGACACAGTCCCCATGGAAGGGAGCAAGGCTTTGGAGAGGAGGCAGCTCTCTCTGGCCAAAACAATCCCCTTACAGCAGTGACAGCTAAGGGCCATCTGCAGGGAGCTCTCCCAGCAGCTGGGAGCCTGAGTGCCTCCCTCCTGAAGGGGGATTTGGATAGCTCATTGCCCTACGCACCACTCCTTATTCCTAATGGTGCACCTTGGAAATACAGACGTCCTGATCTTAGCTTTTGCAAGTGTTAATTGGGTGGAGGTTCTATGGTCTCTTAGTTTTTCACCGATTTGGCCTTTTCTTCTTGAAAATAGAGCACACTGGGGGGTCAAAGCTGGCCAAGAGGTTGAGCAGAGGTAGCGATGTGGGATGATCCTGTCCCAATACTGATATTAAGAGCTATTCGTTGCTATCAGTTACTGAATGCTAACTCTGTTCCAGGCTTAGGATGTCTCTCATTTTCTTGAATGTCCTTTCACAGATCTAGTGTGACATTCTGAGTGCTGTCTCCATACCCAGTGGTACCGAGAGCAGCCCAGTCAAGAACGTGCGGTCCAGGAAAGGCCGGAGAGGCTTGTTCTAGAGAGGGCTGCTACAAGGCCTTTTGTTTCCCACATCTTGTGTAACAACCAAAGCTTTGCTCCTTAGCATCCGGAATGTTGGAAATGAGGTCGTTGGTGTGTAAATATGAACCTTTGACTAGCCTCATGAATATTAGAAGTGTGCTCTCTTTGGTGAAACTAAAGGCATTCACCACACACGGATTGGCTTAAACCCCTTAGAGACATCCACATGTTTTCATGAAGAGGGTATAAGAATTCAGGGAGGTCTGTAAACTTGGCCCTGAGAAAATCACTAGGCACAATCACTAAATGCCTCCGTAAATGCTCACACCGAGGGGTGGTCGCAACAAAATAGGTCATGTGAATTGTTTTGTGCTCGCTTGTTAATAAAATAATAGTGGATCACTCTTTTTATGTGTGGTAGAGTCCATCTCTTTAAAACACAGGAACAAAGTGGTACAGGGCATGGCTCACCCTCGTCACCTCCAGCTTCATCAGCGACTGCTCCATATAAACACTGTGAAAGAGCATGGGAGTTGTCCCTCAACCACACTGTCTCTGGCCCATTGGCACCTGGGCACTGGGCCAACACCGTCTGTGTGTACTTCACTGAATACCCACCGCAACATGAGGACATAGGCGCTCTTGTTTATATCCACTTGACTAGTGGGAAACCAGACCTCCGAGCCATGGGCGACCCCCATCTGAGGTCCTCACAACCCACCAAAGTAGAGTGTGGGTCCCTGCCTGTGTGTGTCCTGAGCCTGTGTTCTTTACTTCTGGTCTGGGCCGCCTACCAGAGGGTTCTCTGGGGGAGGCAAGAGGCAAATTGAAGTGGGCTTCGTGCTGTTTGGCTAGAAGTTGTCTTCCCCTGTCACCGTGTGCTAAAATAATATTAAGGAAGTGGCCATTTTTGCACATCTGGGTGACATATTTCTAAAGGATTTCAGCCAGCCCGTGTGTCTTGAATTTCACCTCAGCCACGAGAGCTTATTTCTAATATTTATCAGGCCGGTCAAGAGGCCAATATTTTCACCTGAATGAATGAATGAATGAATGAATTTTTAAAAACCCCATTTCTGATTCTGTAGGAGCGAAGGTCTGCACCTGCCTACTGATCCATGTGACCCTGAGCCAGCTCCTTTAACCTTTCCAAGTTTATTTACTTCTTCGAAAATGGAAATCGTCTGTCCTGCAGATTTATGTTTGTGATACGTGTGTGTATGTTTTAAGAAATATGAAGTAGGACCCCAAGGTGATGGAACTAATCATGGGAATACTCAAAACTGGCAAAAATACCCACAGAGGACACATCCGCTGCCCAGACAAGAGCATCAGGAAGCGTGGGCTTTCTGAGCCTTTTCATGAGTAGAACTGGCCTAGATGGAAAGAGGAACGGCTCTCGAATCAGCCTGTCCTGGTGTCAAAGATGATGGCAGCCCCTCGTCCCATCCCACACCCCTTGGCACTCACCGCTGCCTTGTACAAACACCGATCTGGGGCTTTCTGTGGCCACAGGAGTATGCTCAGCTTACAGATGGGCATGGCTGGGGGTGCCCAGGGATGATGCCCCTGACAGCCCCAAACAAAGATGAATGGGGGTTGGTGGATAATACCAACTGCCCCCGCAGCTTCCTCGTCCCTGAAGCATGTTCTACATAGTCTCCCTGTGGTCCCCAGCAGGACTGAGCCCCAGTTGCCCACAGAGGCACCCTACGCACTCATGCATTCCGTTGGCTTCCTTCCCTATTTCACTTCCCTATTCCCTTCCAGCGCTGCCTGGGACCACCTCCCAGATGAACTCTTGGCTCTCAGATATCAGTTTCAGGGTCCGCTTCCATGGGAACCAAGACGCCTGGTTCACATCCCTTCTCTGCCACTGACCAGTTGTTGGTCTTTGAGCAGATTACTCCAGCATCCTCCCCCAGCATCCTCACCTAGAATAGGGCGATGGCAAAAGCAGAACAAACCTCACAAGATGGTTGTGAGGATTCCAGAAGATACCCCGTGTAAATGGTTTAGAACAGCATCTGGCACGTGGCAGGTGCCCAATAAATGCTACCATTTTTTTTAATTATTGTTATTATTCTTATTATAACTGATAGCTCCTGAAATTCTCTTGGCTGAGTCTAAATCCATTCTGAGCGCTCTCAGCCCTCAAACCTCAGACTGACTCTGGCTGAATCTCCCTGGTTATTTCAGGGAATCTAATTCATGCATGCATTTAACATATCTTTAGCAAATATTGACTTACCACCTATTATGTTGAAGACACAGTGCTACGGTGGATATAAAGGATAAGATGAGGTCACTGGCTCCAGGGAGATGAGACATATCCACACATAGCTCTGGTCTAAGGTAAACTGTGATAAGTCCTCTAGTCTCCCTGCCAATAAAGTAGAAAGTGAGTTGAGAGGAAAGGGAAGATCACTCTATCTGGTGAGGAGGAGGAAATAGTATTAGAGGTGGGTTTTGAAAGCTGGGTAGAATTTCAACAGAGGAGGAGGAGGAGGGGGAGGGAAGAGAATGTGGTAAAACGTAGGAGGAGTCTGGCATTCCCAAGAGAGCTCATCGGTTCATATCTTACAGGAGCGCCAATAGACGGATGAGCCCCCTTCTCTCAGCTGAGGGGACAACAGATTCTTCCTATTACAATAGTTAACGATAGTGATAATACCTCACACTTACACGGTACTTACTATGTGCCAGGAACTACTGTGGATGTCCTATATATGTTAACTCAATTAATCCTCACCTTCAAGGTCGGTTCAACTATCAGCTCCGTTGTACAGATAAGGAAACTGAGGCCCTGAAGAGTCTAGTGTCTTGCCCAAGTGCATGCAGATACTAAGTGGAAGGCTGACAGACAGACCCAGGCGGTCTGGCCCCAGGGTTCACACGGTGCACTGCATCTCAAGAATGGCACCTTTTCGGAACTCTAAGGGACTCTGTTGCAGGGATGTTGGCAATGGAGTACAACCTGTGAGAGAAAGCCCCTGAGCTCCAAAGAAGAGGTCTCCAAGGGATGGAGATGGTTCTGGAAGTTGCAGTTACCCTGATAACGTTGCCCCCGGGCCAGCCACACGCCCAGGCTCACTGTCACTGGTTCGCAGCCCTGGCTTTGCCTCGGCACCAAGTCCCCTTTCCGGAGGGGCCCTCTGGGGAAGTATCTATGGCTTGTGGTGGGTGGCTGTGGTTTGGCACTTGGGACCCGTATGTAAGAGGAGCTCCTTGGGGGCAGAGGCCTGTGTTTGTCTCCAGAACTCAAGCCCCAGACTGCAGCAAATAGGTGGTAACATGGCTGGCTTGATCCAGATCAAAACAGGGCAGGATTTTCCTGTTTGTTTGTTTATTTTTCCTCCAGCGGGGAGAGAAAGGAATGTGCCCTGGCTGCTAATTGGATAGTGAAGTGACCGATTTATTATTTTCTTATCCATGCTGAGCAGAGCTGTAGGAAGTCTCTGGGGCGAGGAAGGACGCAGTGGGGAGTCTGTGGGTCTCTCTGAGACGGAGTTCACAGTTGGGACCAAAGCTGCCAGCTGACATGTTTTATTTGGCCTGCCCAGTGTTTAAAAAATGTTTTTAAATAGATGCTGACATTTTCAAACGGGGGAGATTATACATAAGATTCTGCATTCCTGGCTTGTATTGAGAAATTGGGAGATCTGGGCCCAAATCCCCCAAGTCAACAGTCTGGGCTGCTGAGCTGGGACGGCCCCTTTAGACAGAGGCCCGGAGTCCCCAGCACCAGCTTCACTTACTTACCTGCATTCCCTCTCTGGCCCCCTCAATGTTGGAGTCTGCGACCCCAGACAAAAGAAAGCCCTTCCTCCTAGGACACCGACCAGTCTCAGGACAGGCCCTAACATGCAGTTGTCGTGGTTCAGCAAGGAGACCAACAGCCAAGGCATCCTGCAAAAGGTGCTTCTAGAGTCAGTTTAATGGCAGATTAAGTTGCCCATTACGATGCCATTAGAACACAGCATGAAGCATCACTGGGTAAATGAGAGGGGCTGAAGTCAGAAACAGGCTCCTGGAGTGCTCCATCCAATTTAATTCTGCCTTCCCCGCCGCCCCCTCCCCCCCCCCCCTGCGCCCAACCCTAGGCAGATGAGAGTAGAGGCGGTAAATCACTCTCTTTGCAATGGCTCATCCTAAAGGATATGGAGAGAAATTAGAGGAGGCAAGAGAAGGAAAAGCGATGATGGACAAGGCAGGGTTGTTACAGCGTGATGGAAGACAGGCAGACAGTGCGTGTGAAGCCTGGAAATCCAGCTTGGGCTCCCAGGCTGATTTTGGACATCCTGAACTAACTGGCAAAGGCACCGTCCCGACTACTGCTTTGCCTCAGCGGGGGTGATGGGGGCGGAATTCAGGGCCAGAGAACTTCCGAGACGGTGCCTGATGGTGCCAGCTACATGGAATGTGAAGTCACTCAGGATGTCTCTTAACCCTGCTTCTGTCGCTTTGGGCGGTGTGACTTGGGATAAGTTACATAACCTCTCTGAGTCACATTTTCCTCATCTCCTAAAGGAAGTAAACATCCTAAATGCAAAGGGTGGTGCCAGAAGTCATTGTAGGCACTCACTAGGTGATGCTTTCTTCAGTGTCATGTAAAAGCTATAAATGGGATGATCCCTAAATGAAGGTAGGGTTCATGACCCCCTAGCTCCAGTGGCAATCAATTGAACAGGTTCTGTGCTGTTCCTCCTGAGGAGCGGTGGGAAGGCTTTCCCTTCCGGGGTTCTCCGAGTTTCCCAAGTGGCCACACAGGTTTGCCATGACACTCAGGTAGGCAATGTTTGAATGGGAGAGCTCAGTCACAGGGGAAGGCAGATCTGGGCTCACTGCCCTTCTCCAGGACTCCCCGGTACTGGGCGTGAGCCATGCTTGCATGGGCATGCTCGTCCCCCGCCATCCAAGGTTGTTCTCTACCCTCTTCCCCCGCTCGGTGCCCTGGGGCGCTGACCCCAGCAGTGCCTCACTCTCTGTCTTTGTTTGGGCTTCCCGCAAAGCAGAGCCTCAGATGAGGACATGAGGACTTGACTGCTGGTTTCTCAGAGGTCGGGTGAACAGGGAGCTGTGCCTCAGATCCCCCTTTGAGGAAGGACTGATGGCCAGGGCAGTCAGCTCCTTCAGAATCTGTCCCCACTGCAGAGAGAGCCGCTGAATGGCCTGAGGTCAGGCCCTCCCTCCCGGGGGCTGCTGGCACCCTCCTCTGCACCCACACCCACAGACTGAGTGAGGTGGGCGTGGAAAGGCCTGGCCATTCAGCCCAGGGGGCTCCCCCCAAACGCCCCGCCCTGATGCCCAAAGCTTTGTTGATGCTGCACCACGTCTCAGCTTTTGCCTCTGCCTAAACCTGCTTCCTTCCCTCACTTGGTTGGTCTCCTAATAAACATCTTGCCCCCTAAATCCCACCTGAGAATCTGCCTCTCGAGAACACAGGCCGTGGCAGAGCTGGTCTCAGCACCCAGGAGAGGGGGAGCAGGGAAGGCGGGAAAGGCAACATAAGAGTGTGTTGTCAAAGCCAAAGGTGCTGCCAGGACCTCCGAGAAGGGCCCGAGGCCTCCTGGCATTTGCCATTGGAGGCTCATCTGCCCATGAGCTGCCCACGGGGGCTCTCACGGCCCCACATTCCTGGGCATTGCTGTGTACTGGCTGAGAGGGCTCCCCACCTTCAGGGAGGACCCCGATCAGAAAGTGGGTGCACTGGAAATGGGATGCTATCCACATGAGTCTGAGCTTTATGATGCGTCTCACTGTGGCTATGGCTGAAGTCAGCAGAGGGTGCGGGGGGCATGGTATGGGATAACCCAAAACGTGTTAGGCATAGGTGCTGGGGCCCAGCAGAAGCACCAGCCGGGAGTTCAGAGGGTGAGAGAAGAGGGGGCGGGTGGTTATTTCTCCTTGCTCCTTGCTGCCTCCAGCAGCCCCTGGGGGCCAGCTCGCCCTGGGTCAGAGACCCCAGCCCCCCTCACCCCTCCTGGCTGAGGAACAAGGGCTTCCCTGGATTGCTGATCTCGGGGTGTCTCCACCCCCTTCCTGGTTCCTTTCGTCCTGCCCGCACCTCTGTGGATGGTCTCCTCAGGAAAGGGTCTCCGGTGGGACACTCTGGGGGGACCCTGGTTGACACGATGCACCAGGCCACCGCTGGAGGATGAAAGCCTTGTTTCTGAGTGACCCTCCCGGCCCTGTTAGCCACCCCCAACCCCAGCTCCTCCATCTCTCCTCCTCGCTGCCGTCTTGGGTCTCCCCACGGCATCTGCTCACTTTTGAATCTCTTTCTTGTAGATAAATTTATGCCCTCCTCCTTCACAGCTTTGCCTTTCGATTCGGAGGAGGAAAAAGCCCATTTCTATCAAGCTATTAAATGTTTTCCTTGCAGAGATACCAGTTTTTGTACCTCAGAAGTGCGTTGGCTTTCATGACTATCAAATTCTCGGAAATGGGCTTCAAGTGCCTATTTGCGGGAGTTAAAATCTGAACATCAGCTCTTTTTCCCTCTGTGCATTCCTGCCACGAAATCCTCATCTTCTCCGTGATGGGTCCCTCTGGCCGGGTAGAAAGAGGCTCATTTAAAGGAAACGTGAGAAAGAAAAGAGGGGAGCCTCATTTCAAGAGATTTTTCTCCCCGTCGGTTTTTTTCCACAGGTGAGAGGCAGTGAGAGTGGCCGCAGATTTTTCAGTGAACACATAACAACTCCACCACTCATATTGAGTGCCTACTGCATGCCCAGTAGCCAGGGACTGAGCACAAAGCGTGGGATTCCTTTCCCCTGTCACAGAGTCTATAATCTAGGTTGCGTGCTAGAGATGAATTCAGTGATTCACAAAATGTCGCCTTGCAGTTTTGTCTTTGCACTTGCTCTTTCCTCTGCCCGGACTGCTTTCCCCTCAGATATGCACATGGCTTGCTCCACATTTCCAGAGTTCTTCTGCAGTGATCCCTCCTCATGGAGGACCTCCGGGCCACCCAGCATCCTTGCTCTCTTTTCTCTTTTGTTTCCTTGTTGATGGTCAGTTTATGCCAGAATGCAAGCTTCGTGAGAGTAGAGATTCTCTCTCTCTCTCTCTCCCTCTCTCAAAGTCTTTTTTTTGTTCTCCTCAGTATTCTCAGAGCTGAGAAGAGTACATGGCACACAGTAAGTACTCAAACAATGCTTACTGAATGAGTGAGCTAGACCAAGTACTGACAAGTATGGGGCTCACAAGGACTAGAGAAGAAAAGCTTCTCAGGGAAAGTGCCAATCGGGTTGATCTCAGAAGCATCCCGAGCAGTAACCGTGTCTCACGGGGAAGGGCCTGATTGCCTGCAGGAAGCCTGAGCATGGGCGGAGGCCCTGGTCCGAATGGGAGCTCAGGGCCTTGAGGAACTGAAAGGACTTCCGTGAGGTCAGGTGCACAGGATGGGACAGAGATGTGATGGAGTTGTAGTAACAGCTGGTATAGAACAGCTTACACAGTGCGGGCAACTTCCTCACACACTGGTGAGGAAGGTGCCACACGTATCCCCATTTTAAAGGTAAGACAGTCAAGGCCCGGGTCGTTTAGGTGACTTGGGTGAATCACAGACCTGATGGGCAGCAGAGTTAGCATTCAGATCCAGGTACTCTGACGCCAGAGCCCATGGTCTTCTTCCCTCTGGCCGTCGGTCCCTCAAGAAGGAATAGAAGCAGCCAGCCCCTGTGGCGCTGTGGACTGACACAGAAGCCAGGGTGGGGGCTGTGTGGAGGAGTAGGCGGTTGTGGGTTGAGTGTCCCTCCCTCCCCACCCCCCTGGGGATTCTTCCCAGCCCTCCCAGCTCTGCCTGCCTCACCCCTGGGCCCCTGGCTGTCTTGAGCCACATGTGCTCTAATTGGATTGACTGTCAAAAACTTGTTCCCCATTTCTAGTCTGGATGGGCAAAATCAGCCTAAATGCCCTAAAGGTTTGGCTGTGTGCCCATAAGATCCCTTCAGAGATTATTATGAACCAGTGCTCTGTTCTCAGGGATGATGAGTTATTTTAAAAAACATTAACTAGGTCATGGGCAGTGCAGTGTGGGTGGTTCTCAACCTTGGCTGTCCACTAAAATCACCTGGGGAGCTTTTTAAGCTTGTCTGTGTCTAGGCCACACCCTGACCCTCTATATCAGAGTTGCCAGGGGTAGGACCCAGGCGGCAGTATTTTTAAAGCTCTCCAGGGAAGCCTGGTGTGCAGTCAAGTCTGAGAATCACAGCTCCTTGCTCCTCACAGGGTGGACCAGTGGCCAGTATCATCAGCATCCCTGGGAGCTTGTTCGAAATAGAGAGCGGCGCCTGGCTGGCTCGGTTGGTAGAGCATGTGACTCTGGATCTCAGGGTTGTAAGTTTGAGCCCCACGTCGGGTGTAGAGATGACTTAAAAAATAAAATCTTAAAAAAAACAAAAGGCAGAATCTCAGGCTCCCCTCCCGACCTACTAATTCAAAATCTGCATTTTATTTTTATTTTTAAAATTTTTTTTTTCAAAATCTGCATTTTAATAAGGTGATTCCTGTCCACACTGAGGTTGAAAAAGCACTGCTCTGGAACCACGCTGTCTAGTACTATAGCCGCTAACCACATGCGGCTACTTAGATTGAAATTAAAAAATTCAGCTCTTCAGTCACCCTAGCCACATGTCACATGCTCAGTCGCCACGTGTGGCTAGTGGCTACCATATTGGACAGGGCAGATAGAGACTCTTTTGATGATTGCGGAAAGTTCTATTGGAGAGCATTGCTCTAGAACATTCTGGAAAGGGGGGGCAATTAGCCACCATCTGTTTTCTTTGGCTGCTCCAGGCACATAGATAGCAGACAATGCTACTCACTTGGATGGGACAAAATTGAGATACATTCAATTTGGCACACAGGGGATAGATCTAGATTATTTTCCGTTCATTTTAAATCAAGAGCATGGCCATATCTTCCCAAGCCCTGGCTAAGTGCAGTTTGTGTGTGGGGTGGGGTAGGGGGGAACAGATGGCTGGGCGAGAGAGGGGCAATGTGAGAAGCAAGATGAATTTCAAGTGTTAGAAGGAACACAAGACTCTTACCCTGGTCCCCACCCTCCCTGCCAGTCCCAGGCCAAGGCAGCAGGAACACACTCCCCAATAATCACAATGCAGAAAAGCACTCGGCAACCAGATGTGACTGATGGGTGACTCCAGGTGCATACGAAAAGCGGGCGTTTTGTCAGCCGAATCATAACCAGGCTCCGGTGTGATGAGGCTGGGGGCTTAGGTGGTTTTTCTTTGCAAGGTAGAGTTTTTCTTTTCGGGAGGGAGTTCAGTCCCTTGAGCAAAACCCATCCTTTTTTTGAAAAAGGCCAGGCACTGTTTCTCCTGGAGACCTTTGGTTGCTGACAGCAGGGTGCTTAATGCAGCAGGAGCTGAACAGTATGGTAATGACAGCCCACACCAGCAGCGGAAAGTGACGTGCGTTTTCCCGAGAGAAAGCTGCTCTCCATGTAGAGGGCCACTTTGCAGGCTGACAGGAGGAGAGGGGCAGCGCCCAGCAAGCAGATTGCTTATTTGCTTACACAGTCCTTTGGGTGCTCATCCCCCAAATTACTGTGGGGCAGGAGATGGTTAAAAGGGTGAGACAGCAAAATGAGAGAATGGGCCAGCGAAATGTATGCCTCTGTTTTAGCAACACGTGCCATGGGGTGCTGTGTGACTCTTTACAAAATGTCAACCTCACGACTCCGTTAATATTGTTAAATCGAAATGCTTTGCATTTTGAAGTTGTTTTGTGGTGGTTTTATGAGATTGGTCCTCAGGAGGACTACCTCAGGAGGAAGTCACAGCAAGTCTCACCCTTCCCTTTCAAGTGGAATAAAGCCCAGAGTGGTCGAGTGATTTTTCTAAGGTCACACAGCTACTCGTGAGTTGAAACTTAAAGCAATCATTTGTTTATTCATAACTATTTATTGAGACTCCTACTAAGTGCCTAACTCTGGGGATGTTTCTGCATAGTTTCTATTTTCATGGAGATTGAATTCTAAAGAGGCTGATAGAAAAAGGTGGGGGGGGGGAGCAAGTTAGCAAATGATTACAAATTATGGTAAATGCTGTGAAGGAAAATAAAATCCAAACATAAAACAAATCCAAATGGCTGAGGATGGAAGGACGGGGAGAGGGGTGGGCTACATGGATAAGTGGACTTGCAAAGGCTTCTCTGAAGGGGAGACATTTGTGTCCAGGCTTGAGGGATGGGGGGCAACCAGCCAAGGCAGGAGAGGGGGAACACCACAGGCAAAGGGGACTGTGGAAGTGAGGGCTGTAGGGTGGGCTGCCTGAGGAAGGCCTTGAGCTGAGAGAGTATGGTGTGAGACGGGGCACCTCAGCTCCCTCCCTCCGCCCCTCACTCCACATACCTGGAGCCAAGGGGGATTTTGTCTCTCCCCTCAGTTTCTCCTCTGTGAGGTCCTCTCCTGAGCGTCAGATCTGTGGCCATTCTAAGATTTGGTGCTGTAGCTTCAGGGGATGGCGGAGAGAGATGGATCTGAACAGTTGGATGGAAAGGCAATAGGACTTCAAAGACCCTGCAGCCTGGGTGTCCGTGGAAGTGGGAGCAGTAGGTTGAGAATGAAGGATGGAGAGAGAGTCAGAGGGCAGAGGCTCCAGACCGGCTGCCAGCTGTGGGGAGAGGGGCGGAGACGTTAGCTCCAGACCGACTGCCAGCTGTGGGGAGAGGGGCGGAGAAGTTACAGCCGGTTGTGAGCAGAAGCCTCTTCAGTCTCTTCTGAGAGGTTACCTTTGGCTCTGTCTCTCTTTCGTTGCGCAGGCTACTGCCCAGAGACTGGATTACGTGGGTTTATGAGGGTTATTCTAAAATACGATAAATCAAGGCTTGACTCCCAACTGAGAGTCCTGCAGAGTTTCTCAAAAGACAGTCATAAAGATGGGCTCCTGCACAGAGAGATTTGAGCTAGAGCCATTCAGCAAATAACAGTTCTTTTCTTCTCTACACCCACTCTGATTGACCCAACACAGTATCTCCAGTGACTGCTTCGTTTGCAATCCTAACTTACTAGATGGAGCTGTATGCATTGTGAGGTTGGCCCTTGTTAAGTCAGATTAGGAAGAGAGGAGGACTAATCAGTATTATGATAGTCATTTCTCAAATACTCACTAATGTCACCATGCTAAGCCTATTACATGCATGAATTCATTTTAATCCACATGACAACCTTGAAGAATTGAGATTATATAATCTACATCCCCATTTTACAGAAGAGGAAACTGAGGTACAAACTCTTTTTTAAAAAGATTTATTTAGGGAGGGCGCCTGGGTGGCTCAGTTGGTTAAGCGACTGCCTTCGGCTCAGGTCATAATCCTGGAGTCCCGGGATCGAGTCCCACATCGGGCTCTCTGCTCAGCAGGGAGTCTGCTTCTCCCTCTGACCCTCTTCCCTCCCGTGCTTTCTATCTCTCATTCTCTCTCTCTCTGAAATAAATAAATAAAATCTTTAAAAAAAAATTAAAAAAAAAAAAAGATTTATTTAGGGAGAAAGAGAGAGGGGGGAGGGAGGGAGAGAGAGTGCATGAAGCGGGCAGGGGCAGAGGGAGAGGGAGAGAGAAACTTTAGCAGACTCCACACACAGCGTGGGGTCCAATGCTGGGCTTGATCTCATGACCCCAAGATCAGAACCTGAGCCGAAACCAAGAGTGGGATGCTTAACCAGTTGCGCCACCCAGGCACCCCCTGAGGTACCAACTCTTAAGAGTCAGTAGGTGGCACAGCCAGAACTTGAACTCCCTTGTAGCTCCAGAGCTCCTGCCCTTTAGCATGGTAGAGGTGACGCAGGAGACCCCGAAGGTCTCATCTGACCACAAATAACTACCCCCTTTGGCCGTAGAACCTGACCAACGTGACAATCACTTATAGAACACTTATTAAGGGCAACATTATGTAACTAATATATTAGTGTAAGCTCTCTTCTCCCTCACAAATATTATACATACAGGATTTATCAGTCAGGGCAGTTGATGAGGAGAGGGTAGCTTACAGGTATGGAATGACAAACAGCCAGAGGTTTAGAAAATTTGAGTTTCTACCAACATATTGCAAAGTACATTGCCATGCAATAAAAATTAAATAGTTTTGGGGCACCTGGGTGGCTCAGTCATTAAGTGTCTGCCTTCGGCTCAGGTCATGATCCCAGGGTCCTGGGATCCAGCCCCGCATCGGGCTCCCTGCTCTGCGGGAAGCCTGCTTCTCCCTCTCCCACTCCCCCTGCTTGTGTTCCCTCTCTCGCTGTGTCTCTCTCTCTGTCAAATAAATAAATAAAATCTTAAAAAAATAATAAAAATAAAAAAATAAAATAAAAATTAAATAGTTTCTAAAAGAACTCGTGAGAGAAATAAGTCACCACCCTGTGAATTCCACAAGCCATTGTCAGTTACCTACTCTGTGTAAGGCATCGTGCGAAATACTGAGTGTATTCCTTGGGGTTGCTGTGATGAAGTACTAGAAACTGGGGGGCTTAAAGTAACAAAAACTTTATTCTGTCATGGTTCTAGAGGCTTCAAGTCTGAAATCAAGGTGTTGGCAGGACCGTGCTCCAGCTGAGGTTCTAGGGAGAATCTGTTCCAGGCCTGTCTTGCAGCTTCTGGGGTTGCCAACAATCCTTGATATTCCTTGGCTTATAGATGCAGCATTCCAATCTCTGCCTCTGTGCTCGCATGTTGTTCTGCCTGTGAGTCCTCACATTTCTTCCTTCAGTACCTGCGTGCCTCCGTCTCTACTCCTCACAAGGACACCGGTCATATTGGATTAGGGCCCACTCTAATGACCTCACCTTAACTTGATTATATCTGCAAAGAAACCCCCATATCCAAATAAGGTCAGAGTCACAGGTACTGAGGGTTAGGACCTCAACAGCTCTTAGTGGGACATGATTCAAACATAGCACTTAGAAATAGTGAAGGTGATAGGGCGCCTGGGTGGCTCAGATGGTTGGGCGTCTGCCTTCGGCTCAGGTCATGATCCCAGGGTCCTGGGATCGAGTCCCGCATCAGGCTCCCTGCTCCTTGGGAGCCTGCTTCTCCCTCTGCTTCTCTCTCTCCCTCTCTTTCTCTCCTCCTCTGTCTCTCATGAATAAATAAATAAAATCTTTAAAAAAAAAAAAAAAAGAAATAGTGAAGGTGAATCAGATTCTTTCTCGACCATGGTAACTAAAGACCCGTGCATCTCGAACAGCAACCCATATGGTAAGCTAGCAAGCATAATTTGGGAATGCTTCATGGGCAAAGGGGCAATGTCATTGACCTTCAAAGGATGAGTAGGATTTTGACAGTTGGAAGAGAGATGGCATTTCAGGCAGAGACAAGAAGGGCAGAAAGCAGAGGAAATGTTGAGGGCTAAGGGATGGCTCTGTAGGAGGGAAGATTTGTAGCCTGGTTAGAGGGGTATTGATTGCTAGTCTAAGAATCTGTACCAGATTCTTGGAAGAGAATCTTTAAGTGCCTGCCCGTATCCCTCGCCTTTCCTTTACCATTTCCACGCCTGAGGTCAGGTGAAGGTCGGGGTATGGGATCTGGCAGGAACCCCTGGGTGAGGCAGCTCTGCCTTGGCCTCAGGGCAATCCTCTGGAGAGGGTTGCAGACAGCAGCTGGGAAATGGGAAGCAGAAGGCTCCTGCAGGATCTTGGTGGGCGTCCTAGCCTCTGCTACCCTAGGGAGAATCCAAGTGCCAAGATCCTGGCAGCAGGGGGGAACTAGGGCAATGGAGATTGGGAGCCAAGTCTGGGCCAAAGATTCGAGCTTGGGATTCAGCCATGTAAAGGGGATATGAACACCTGGGAGTGGTTGAGATCACCTAGACAGGGCATGAAGAGTTCAAAGGAAGGGGGCCAGATGACAGAGATGGAGAGAAACCTGAATTAAGGAGATCAGTGTGTCTGCACCTGTTTCATTAGGCAGCTCCTGGCACTAGATAATTGCCACCCAGGGTGAAAGCCAGTGCCTTGGGGAGTCTCAGTAAAACTCACCCCCAACATTCCTTAGGGGCTGAAAAAAAGCCACACTTCTCCTCCATGACTGAGCTTCATTTTAATGAGGTACCTTGGAGAGACACACAGGTCTTTACTCAAAAAATAGTGGCCCCAGGCCCTGGGGTCTGACTCTTGGAGTTGGATTTTTGACTCTATCACTTATTTAACTGAGAGACCCTGTAGAAATTACTTACTTTCTTGAGGCTCCATCCCCATCTGTCCAAAGGGAAGAGTAACAGTATTGACCAAGAGAGAGCCGGCAGGGAGACCGTGAGGTACTTCATGTGAGGTGTGTGGCGCGGAGCTGCGCCTAGGACAGGGGCTCTGTGAGTGACTGTCACGTTCAGTCCGCTGCTGTGGCCACACGCCTCAGAGGACAGCTGCAAGTCGGGTGGTCACCTATGCTTCTGGCCCACCTGCTTGAGACTGGAGGTTCCAACGACCCTCTCCTTGGGTTCAGTGAATTTGCTAGAGCGGCTCACAGAACTCGGAGAAACATTTTGCTTACTAGATTATCAGTTTATTATAAAAGGATATAACTCAGAAACAGCTGGGTGGACGAGATGCGTAGGGAGGATACTGCGAAAGGATGCGGAGCTTCCACGCCCTCTCTGAGCAAGCGTGACACTTTCCCCACATCTCCTCATGCTCATTAACCTGGAAGCTCTCCAGATCCCTCCTTTTGGGTTTTTATGGAGGCTTTAGCACAGAGGCCTGACTGATGAAATCACTGGCCGCTGCTGATGGTACTCCATCTCCAGCCCCTCTTCCCTCCCCAGAGGGGGAGGGGTGAGGTGGGGCTCAAGCTCCTAACCCTCTAATCACATGGTTTCTTCTCCTGGCAGCCAGCAGCCCCCACCCCCATCCTGTAGGTGCTGTCCAGAGGTCACCTCATTAAAATAACAGAAGACACCTTTATCACACTCCTCACTTAGGAAATTCCAAGTGTTTTAGGAGCTCTGTGCCAGAAATGGGAAGCTGACCCAATATACATTTC
Source organism: Zalophus californianus (assembly GCF_009762305.2). Lineage (NCBI taxonomy): Eukaryota > Metazoa > Chordata > Mammalia > Carnivora > Otariidae > Zalophus > Zalophus californianus. The sequence goes on along the minus strand of NC_045595.1, from coordinate 39,019,142 downwards.
TGATTATAAATCACAATATCACACCATCCCGTGAGGGAGAGTGGAGAGTGAGTTAACTCCTGAACCGCAGAAAAGCTGGGTTGATATCAGAAGCAGGAGGAAAGATTCCCCCAAATAACCGATGTCTGTTTGGGGGATTGTGAAATACTGCCCAGTCCTAACAAGCCTAGATTAGACACCAGTGTGGTGTGGGTCCTGAGTCTCCTGGGTATGTGGACAGAGAAAGAAAGGGACAAAAGACCTTCAGCCATTGTACCGTGCTGTCTGGGAAGAACCCTGTTTCTCTTGATAATGTAGAATAGTAAGAAAGACAGGGCTTTGTAATCTGATAGGTGGGAATTCAATACCAAGCTCTACCAATGACTAACTCTGAACCTCTCAGACCTTCAGTTGTTTCATCTGTAAAACTGTGGTCGCAGTACTCACCCCCATAGGATTCTCACCGAGCTTAGGTGAGGTTGTGTATATAAAGTATCCAACAGAACACTGGCATATGTAGCTAAAAGATGAGAAGAGGAAAATGATAAGGGCTGAGGGACACTTAAATTCTGTCTTTCTGGAGAGGGGGGCACCTCCCCACTCTAAATGTGTTCTATTCTTCTATCATTATATGCAAGGTTAAAATCCCCAGGAGAGACACTCGGATGGGTCCAGCTTGGATGATGGGGAAGGCCAGGTGGGGTCAGCACACCTTGCTTGACCAACCCATCAAGACTGTCCAAAATGGGGGTGGCGTGGTTCCCAGAGGAAATTGGGATGCTGCTGGTAGAAGAGAGGGCTTGGATGCTGGGTAGGAGAAGCACAGATGTGCACTGCAGACGGTCCCCAATGCAGTGTTCCAGGAAGCCCTGCTGTACTTGGGTCCCCACACTGCCTGCTCGTGTTAGTTTTTTCCATGGGTGGCACCCACAGAGGAGGTGGAGTGGGTGATTGTAGCTGACGATGTCACTTCCCTCCCCGAAGGACCTTACTCCACCTTCCTCAGAGTTGGCAGAGCCTTGCTTAAGTTCAAGAGTTTAATCCCATGTTCCGAGGGGGATGTTGCTTTTTCTCATTTGATTGTGGTAGTTCCACTACCCTGGCCAACAAGGAAGGGCATGTGGCTTTCATAGCCAGTGGGTTTTCAGCGGGATGGCAGCTGGGAAGCTCTTGGAGAGACAATCCTCCTGAATAAAAAGAGACATATGGAGGAAAACCCTCCTCTTCTTCAGGCACATGCTTCTGAGTTCCCATGTGATACCCGGGACTGTGGCAGCCACCTTGTAATAATGAAGTGGTAAGCCTAAGAGCGAAGGGAACGTGAGGACAGTGGTAGGACAGAAAGATAGAGGCTGCTCCCTTATCACATCGTCATTTGCCGATTTACTTCTTATAATGCCTATCATCCAAACCGCATTCAGATAGGTTTTCTCTTACTTGTTGACAAAGCATCTGAGTGACATATGCCCATTCACCTCTGTATCTCCGACAACAAGGAAGACTTTTGGATCAGGGTTTCTCCAAGTGTGACGGTCCTTGGACCAGCAGCATCAGCATCACCTGGAAACTTAATAGAAAAGCCAACTCTCGGGCCCCATCCTGTCTTCCTGGATCAGAAAGGAAGAGCGAAGGCAGCAGTAACCTGTATTTAAACAGCCCTCCCCGGGCGCCTGGGTGGCTCAGTCATTAAGCATCTGCCTTTGGCTCAGGTCATGATCCCAGGGTCCTGGGATCGAGCCCCACATCGGGCTCCCTGCTCGGCGGGAAGCCTGCTTCTCCCTCTCCCACTCCCCCTGCTTGTGTTCCCTCTCTCGCTGTCTCTCTCTGTCAAAAAATAAATTTTAAAAGTCTTTAAGAGAAAGATAAAAAATAAAACAGCCCTCCCAGTAATCGTGATTCAGATGGAGTTTGCTGATGCCTGCTTTATATACCTGTCATACTCACATCAGAACTAACCACTGGCAGTGGTCTCACTTACTGTTCCTTCTTACTGTTCCTTTTAATGCACCTTGTCTTGTTACTGCTTTATTTGATTTCACTATCCCTAAAATTTAAATTAAAAAAAAGGAAGAGCAAAGAAAGTGTTTGAAAACTATTGGCCAAATAAACTTTGTACCCATTGTTTCAGTTTGAAACACTTCACTTGAGGTCATGACCTCCTTCCAGACAGTATGTTGGATTTCCTAGGAAACCTGTAATACCTAGAATGTGGCAGATAGTTCCAAATGTTTAGAAATGCTAATAATCTTTATTAATAATGGTCTGTGGGGGTATCCCCTGAGCTTTTGGAAGTGAAATTAGTAAGGAAGTTTGGGGATTTGGACACTGCTCAGGCTAAGCAAATAGCAAATGGGAAGAGCAAAAGAACTCCGAGAGTTAGAAGAGGGAAAGAATGAAGAAAGTTACTGCAAAAAAAAGAACAAAAGAAAGGAGAAAGAAAATCATACTGGTTGGGACAGTAGGTGAAGATGGGTTTGTTTTCTGGGACTCCCTGCATTTGAATAAATAGAGAGGATGTCTGGGGAGGCGATTCAGGTGGGGGGTGCCATGAACAAGGTATCAAGGAAGGAGGGCATGAGATGTGTCTAGAAAAGTGGGCAGCCATGGATAGAACGGTCCACAGGACTCCCTGTGTGGGATTGAGGACCACAGCAAGACTGAACTCTGGCACCACTACGTACTAACTGTGGTCTTAGCTTCCCTAGCTTCTCTAAGCCTTAGTTTTCTCAACAGTCCCTGGGCTCAATAATATAGGTCTGGTGGGAGGGTTACATGAACCAACACGCTATGGACTGAATTGTGTGCCTCCCCTCCCCATTCACATATTGAAGCCCTACCGCCCCAAGGTGATGGCATTTGGCAGAGAGGCTGGTGGGAGGTGATTAGGGTTGGATGGGGTCATGAGGGTGGTTTTGTGAGAAGGGGAAGAGAGCAAGATCCTGCTGTCTATCTGCCATGCAAGGGCACAGCAAGAAGGCAGCCATCGGCAAGCCAGGAAGAGAAGCCTCACCAGAAACCAAAGTATCTTGCCCCTTGCTCTTGGACTTCTAGCCTCTAGAATTACGAGAACATACGTGTCTGTTGCTGAAGCCATCCAGTCGATGGTATTGTGTTATGGAAGCCCGAGCAGACTAATACACAGCATATGTTAGGGACCTTGTAGGGTGCTTGGCTCATTGCAAGTGCTCAATAAATAAATAAGATTCATAACAATAAACACATTACTAGGCAGTAAGTTTGGAGGATGAGATGCCTAAGGTCTTTGAATGGCTAAGCTGGGTATATAATTTATTCTGTAGACAATGGGAAGTTTTTGAGCAGGAAACCAAAAGAGGAAGCATATGTGTGCAGAGCCTGGGGTCACTATGACAATAGAGCATTATATAAGGCAGGACTGGGCCCACTTTAGAATCTGAATCACCTCCTGGGATGCAGTCCAAGCATTTGCATTTCAGATAAGTTTCTAGGTGATGTAGATGCTGCTAGCCAGGGACCCCACTTCCAGGGAGGGAGGAAGAGAAAGGAATAAAGACTAGTGTGACCTCTGGCTGGTGACTTGCCTCCTGGAATGGCAGCAGAATGCTTGCTCCGCAAATGTTCAATCCACCCTGTGGTAGATGATGGATAATGTAGCTGGTACGTGGAGCTGCCGGAGAAATTGCTACAAGAACGGCAAGCAATTACGGCATTGGGTTTCTGTTTGTTTTAAGGGTAAACCACTATAATTATAAAACTTGCAAAACCCTGGCTTATGAAGTGAGTAGACAGTGGAATTGGAGAAACACCGCTTTCCTGCCTTTCCAACTTGTAGATTTCTGTTCAGGGCTGACTACTCGAGGCCACCTGCTACAATGACACAGACTAGTTGCAGGGTAATGTCATAAATAATGCTGGTGAAGTTAGCTGAGATGTTTGGGTGCACGTGGGAGGGTAGGCGCGAGACAGGCTTTTGTGTTATTTTTTTTGTATGACCTTGAGATGAACAGTGGCTGTTTCTTCCTCAGCATTCCTTTATATTATACCTGCACTTTCCCCTCATCTTTCTTAGGGAAATTGCTTGTCACCATAAGCTCCATATGGTGCTTGTCAGGTTGTCAAACTCCTTGGTCCTCCATTCTGGCCACAGGGTGGGCACCAGATCGAAGGCTGGCCAACCACAGAGCCACATCCCTCCCGCCCTGGTGATTGGGCTGAGGACGCACGTGACCCGGCACAGCCTATCAGAATCCTTCTTTGGGATTCTTCTGTGGGTGTCAGAAGAAAGAACCTCTTTCCTCTGAAGGCACTCAGCAGAGATGGTGTGAGTGAAGCATGCCGCTCACTGAACCCCCACACATGATGGAGTCGTCTTGTCATAGAGAGGAATAAGGGCAACCCTAGAGAAATGAGAACCTGACACTTGGAGAGATCTTTATCATTTGTATCACTAGAATCCCAAGGCCGACACTATAAGCAGATTTTCATTTGCATGAGTCAAAAATTTTTGCCTCTTTTCCTTAAGCTTTGAGTTGGTTCCTGGCACTTTTAATTAAAAGGGTCTGAACAACAAAGTTCACATATCCACCTATATGACCTTCTAACTTCCAGAAATCAGGTTGTACTCGAGAAATGGAGTAATCCATACCCAAATGCCTACATCAGCATAGGAAGGAGTCCTTTGGAGAAGCCTGAAATTTGAGGGCATTGTCTCCATAGGAAGCTTTGAGCATTACATTTGGGAATGCTAATGGGAGAGAGAAAAAAAAGAAAAGAGCAAAGGCTTACCAATCTTTACATGCCCGAGTCCTTCTGTTTAGGAGAGAAAAAGAAACAAAAAGTGGTTTTTGGAGAACACTGGTAGTGTTTTTAGCTGATGAGAAGGTGGAGGGTCTTCATCATCAGGTAGTAGAAAATCCAGTGGTCAGGAACGGTTCCTACAAGAAGCACCCTAGTACTTCTCATGTTGGTAGTGGGGACTAACACTCCTGGGGTGTCCATCAGGCTAACGTTACATAACCTACATATTTGACTAAAGTGAATTCACCACCATGTCCTCGACAAAGAGAGCCAGCAAAGGGCGTGACAGTTCAGGAGGGCGGCCAGCCCTTCCTCCCATATGGATGCTTGGAGGATAACTTCCGGCTTCTCACAGGTGAGCGTCTTGCTGGACTCATGGGCATTTGAGGGTATTTTCCAAAAGCTAACTGTAGCTAATTTTCATCTTTGTGAAAATTTAGAGCCTGACTCCCTCAATAAGAAGAGGTACCCCTACAGGATGCCCCATATTTCAAGTTTTTATTGGAGCATGTTCAGAGGGCTTGAGGGGTGAATCTGTGTGTGTGTGTGTGTGTGTGTGTGTGTTTCTCAAAATATATCTGGTGATTATTTGAGGCTCAGGATTAATAAGCCATATAATTACCAGGTTCTGTAGTATTTGAAATCAAAATCACTTTTAGATTCCTCTCCTCCTCTGGGCCGTTGTAAATGATAAGCACATCAAAATGCTTTGTGATGGCTTCTCTCAGCACAAATTACCAGGCAACTTTTATCCCGTTGAATAAACTCTGGGCAGTGACTTTGCCATCAACAACACATATGAAAGGCTGAACTCTCTGGTTGATCTGTTTTGTGTGAGGTGGGCACTTGCTGTTCTATTTGCCCAGTGGCGCTTTTTAATTGGAATGATTTTTATTTGGTCTGATTTCCTGAAATAGAATGCATTGCCTGCTAACCCCAGAAAGTCTATCAGCATACAGACCAAACTGTCCTGGGTTCTTGGCTTAGCCATTTGGGGAGGAGACATGGCCATGGAGGTGGGGCAGTTGCGGCATATTCAAATCTGATATTGAAACAGTTTGTGTGTGTTTAGGGAGTAACCACAAAATTTGACATGCCATCTCCACCCAAACCCCAAAACCCAAACCGGTTCCATTCCAATAGCCAAGCCTGCTCCACGCCATGGTCTCAAAGCCTCTTTTGAGGAGTTTATTTCTTCCTATTTACAACTCCCAAAGTGAGCTGTTTTTTAAGGGAAAATCAGTTTCTATTAATGTCTAGGACTTGGAGTGGGTCTGTGCCTCTAATTTGTCCCACTTTGTTTAGGCCAAAGCACACTCTGAGGTGGTAACCGGCGAGCAGGGGCCTGTGACGGGCACAATCACCTCAAGTTGATTTATGCATAGGGATTCAAGGAGCAATCATATTTTAAATGAGGCTAATCAAGCTGTCTTTTTGTGAAAGCCCCCAAAACCACACACAGACCTCACCCTCAGCGTGCTCTCATTTCCACTGAGGAAAAGCAAAGGCGAGAGGCTTATTAGGAGCCTGACACTGGCACACAGAATTAAGCTAATGCTGCCCAGTATGTACGCACCCCAGAATTCTTGTCAGACGGAGGATGACGAGGAAGCAGCACGGTTCCTGCCAATGAAGGGACTCGATGCTCCACTCCAGGTGTGATTTTCCTGTTTCAATTGAGCCCACTTTGGGTGTCTTGCCTTACTTTCTTTTGGTTGACTCTTCCTTCATTGTGTTTTTACTGCTTATTTACTCTGGCTCCAGGCTTCCAGGGCAGCATAACCAAGAAGATCAAGTTCACTTTTCAAGTCTGTCCTGTCTTCTTTGTTCGTCCCTCACCCCCTCTCACTTTCCTCCTCACACCTCCCCCAACCACCTCTGAAACACTAACCGCCTCCACGTGCCACTGGTTTGGGAACACACCCAAGCCTTTTTTTTTTTTTTTTTAAGCTACTACTTATTGAGTTTCTACTCTGTTCCCAGGATCAGCAAACTTTTTCTGTTAAGGGCTACCGTAAACAGTTTCAGCTTTGCAGGTCATATTGTACCTGTTGAAACTACTCCAGTCTGCTATTGGATAATGAAAGTAACCCGGCCGTCAGCAGTACATAAACAAACAGGTGTGCCTGTGTTTCAATAAAACTTTATTTACACATAGAGGCAATAGGCCAGATTTGGCCTGAGGGCCAAATGTAGTGAATCCCTGTGACATACATAGGAGACCTACCAGACTTTTGTGAGTGTTCTATCAGCAGAAATACCGCCAACTCTGACTGAAAGGGACAAAGAAAAAAGAGCAAGAACACTGTCAGACCCTCCAAATTCTACAAGCAGGAAACAGGCTGACAAAACTACTCAGCTGCGAACAAATGGAAGGAGAGTGTGGGGTCGGTGAAGTGTGTTCAGTCGGCTCAGGTCATGATCTCAGGGTCCTGGGATCGGCCCTGGGTTGCGCTCCCTGCTCATCGGGGAGTGTGCTTCTCCCTCTGCCCCTCCCCCTGCTCATGCTCTCTCTCTCTCAGATAAATAAGTGAAACCTTTTTAAAAAAATTGTTAAAAATAAAAGAAAAAGGAAGGAGAGAGCAGAGTGGTGGGCTCAGGGCAGAGCTGGGAGCCAGGCCTCAAAACCCTAATGGAGTTTGCCCAGTTGGAGTTAGAAATTGCTTAGGACCAGTGGCTCCTTTTTTCCTTTCATTTTTCTCCCTTTTTGAATAGGAATGTCTGTAATGTATCCTGGGGACTTCTGCCCCACCAGGGATAGCTAACTTGTTTGCTAGCTTCACAGGTCCATAAATGGAGAGGAATTATGCCCCTAGATGGATCATACCAAAAGTCTCACGCACACCTCATTTAGATGATTTAGGGGGTGAGATCTGAGACTTCTGAGCTAATGAGATCTAGATGAGTTTCTGGACTTGAGCTATGCTGTGATGGGATGAGAGTTTTGGGGAACTTGGGATGGGGTAAATGCATGTGAGGCAGACATGAAACTCTGGGGACAGATAGTGGATTGCTGTAGGTTGAATAATGCCCCCCTCCAAAGATATCCACACCCTGATCCCCAGAACTTATGAGTATGTTACCTGACATGATAAAAGGGACTTTGTAGATGTAATTAAGTTAAGGATCTTGAGATGAGGAGATTGTCCTGGCAGTCTCAATATAATCACAGAGGTCCTTGACGGAGGGGCAAAGGAACATCAGAATCTTACTGCAGTGATTCTTAACAATGGGTGATTTTGTCCCCCAGGGGATATTTGGAGGTGTTTTTGGTTGTCACAACTGGTGGAGGGGGCTACTGGCCCCCTCGAGTAGGTGGAGGCCAGAGATGTTGCTAAACATCCTGCAATGCACAGGACAGCCCTTACAAGGAAGAAGTATCAGACAAAAATGTGAATAGTGCTAAGGCTGAGAAACCATGTCTTCGCAATCTTGTGAATGTGGGTGTAGTTATCATGCATGGTTCATAAGTGAGAAAAGAAGGTAAGAGAGGCTGAATTACAGAAGGGGGTAGAAGATCGAATAGGTGGTACGTAGCAGAACTGGAGCAGAAGTCCTTGTGTCCAGGGTTCGAACGCACTGCTTTCTCTCCACGCCCACTTTGTCTACCAAGCCTGGCTCGAGGTACATTGATTTTAGCCTAGAGTCAGTAGATAAGAGGCTTCAGCCCAAGGGCGGGATCAGAATGGTGGGGATTTCAGGCACTGGAGCGGGCAGAACAGAATTCTTTCAGGAACAGGTATTTTCATTCTCTGTTGGTAGACAGGTAGGAATAGGGCTGATAGCCCTATTCCACCAGAATTCAGACACATTCCTAAATGTAGACCGGAGTTTTATATCCTTTTCCAACTCTTGTGAAGATTTTGGACCAACACAGACACTCATTCAGCCAACATTTCCGATCCCTGTTTCTGTTGAAATCCGTATCATTAAGACCTCTCAGTACTGTGTTAGCATCCCTGTTTGACAGAAGAGGAAGCTGTGCCTCCAAGAGGCTTGAAGTGACTTGTCAAAGGGCACATGGCTTTCAAAGGGCAGAGCTGGGATTCGAACCGAGGGCTTTCAACTTTAAGTGCAGATTGATTTCCACCATGGAACTGAGCCCCCTGTACACAACAAGGCACTGTGTGTGGATGGTAGGGATTGTAAAATACTCCCTACTTTTAAGGAATCTGTTATCTCAAAGGGGAGATGGAATCATAAGCAGGTCCAAAATATAAGTGAAAGTGAGAACATGTGTTTCAAATGGTTGCAAACCCTACACTTCCACAGGGAAGAGAAAGAGAGAAAGGTTCTTAGGGTGAGTTGATGGACATCTGGAAAGTCTACAGGGAAGAGGTGCCACTTGAACAGAGGCTTAAATTGCAGGCAGAACAAAAGGCCAATGCCCCACATCAAACAATAGATTCACCTCTTGAAAGTGGTTTCTGCCTCCAGATGCTGAAAGAAAAACTTCCTCATTTGACTTTCAGCCACTCCTCAGCGACGGGCTTTGGGACTCCACGTACGTTCTGATTATTGCTCTTTTTTGTCCATTCATAATTGAGCAGCCAAGCAGCATGAGTTCTGTAAGCTTCTGATCGGGCTGAAGATTTGCTGTATTTGGCATGCCTTGCGATTTCCATCGTCATCATGATTACACTAAGTTTATGAGACAAGCCTCTTATCACTGCTATCAGCACTTTTGTTTTCCCATTTTCTGCTCATTTTTCCAAAATAATAAGAGCCAAGTGGTCTTAAAACAGTCAGATAATCACACTAACTAATACTCTCCTGGGCAATCACAGTAGCAAGGTGGAAAGGAAGACCACATGCTCTGATACCATCCATTCAGCTGCTCATGAACTGAAACCTGATTTCTGGGAGTGAAGGATGATTTGGGGCTCTCAAAGCGGAAAGCATGAATGTGCAGATAATATAAATTCATTCATTTATCCATTCCTCTATACAGATTTATTAAATACCCACTCTGTGCCAGGCACCATTTCAGGATAGGGATAACAGCCACAGACTCTCCATGCCGGTCCTCTGCCAGAGCTTCCAGACTAGATGGGGGAGACCCACAATAAGCATGCAAGCAAACCCATAAACAAGGTAAGCTCAAATTGTGACAAGTAGGGTTGTCAGATCATTTGCCCTCCTGGCTTGCCCAGGGCTGAGTCAGCTGACTTAAAGTTCCAGGCTCCAAGTCCTGCTGGTTATATAAAGTCAAGAAATTCAGGCCCTCTGGTTTGCAAAGCCAGACATGGGGATTCATCTTCCCCCCAGTGGGCTCCCTGGCACTTTCCCCTCTCTGTGCCCGCAGCTCCCACCCTCTGGCCCTTCCTAAGGTCTCAGACGCTGCTACTTCTTTACCTTTTAGTTGTGGAGTTTGTTCTGCCCATCTTCGGATCACTGTCCAGGTTTACGTGGATGTGAGTGATAGCTACTTGTAAATGTGGGGCTGGGTGAGTCTAGGGCCCTCCCATTCGGCCATCTTCTGCTCTTCTCTAGGACTACGAGATCAAATACAGGATGTCCAGTGAAATTTGGATATCAGATTTTTAAAAACCACTGTTTTTAGATGTATTTATCAAAATTACATCCTGCATTTTTATTTGCTAAGTCACGCAATGCTAGTAAGTAAGTAAGAGTAAGTAAGTGGAGTAACTGGGATGGTGTATCATTCAGGGCTCCACCAGAGGAAGAGAGCCAGTAGGATATCTGTACTTGGAGACTTATTGCAAATATCTGCATTTGGAGATTTCCTGCAATATCCCGCTCTCTTATGGGAGCTGGATAGGCAGGTCCAAAGCCTGTAGGGCAGTCCATCAGGAGGGGTAGGCTAGAGCTCGGGCCCAACGGGAAGCTGCTTTCCACTTTCTTCTTCTTCAGGGAAACCTCAGCCCTGTTCTTAATACCTTTCAACTGATTTTATCAGGCCCACCCAGGTTACGGAAGACAACCTTTATTACTTAAAGGAAACTGATCATAGATTTAAGTGTATCTACAAAATACCTTCTCCGCAACAGCTAGACTAGTGTTTCATTGACTTACTGGGAACTTTACCCAAATTGACTGTCACAGATAGAAAGGGGAAGGGTGTCCACGGACATTTGAATTGAGACTTAAATTTGAGACATTGAACATTGAACTGCATCTAAGAGCCAGGAGATCAGAGCATTCCAGATGACAAGAATAACAGGTGCAAAGGGCCTGAGGTAGGAAAGAACCCATTTTGTTTTAGAAATTACCAAAAAGGTCGGTATGATTGGGAAGGCATGATCAAGGGGAGAGTGGTAACTGGTTGGGTGGGAGAGAAGGGCAGTGTCTGGGGCACACAGAATTGTGTATGAAAGTCACGTTTATAAAACTCCAGGACTATTACTCTTTATAAAAAGATGTTGCAGGGTAGAGAAAAGAGAGCATGCCTTTGAAAAAGGTTTCTTTCTGAAGTATTTCTGGGTATCTGGTGGGTATCTGCTTTGCTTAAAAAAATTCCTGTGGGTCATTTAGGCATGGGACTTCACCCACCTGACATTATCTGGGACTCCACAAAGTAAGACCAACCCTTTTTACTGCTTCTGAAAAGGAATCTTTTCAAGAGCTGAAGAAAAAGCCCAATAGGTAGGCAGCCACTGTGGGGTATCTCCAGTTTATAGGTTTTTCCTCAACCAGTCTTCCTTTTGAAAGCTAGAATAGTCAGATGGTGAGCCAATTGTTTGCAAGAAGTAGCTGGATACGAGTCAACACTTACTTTCTGTCTGTGTCTCAGGACTTACGGTTTGTTTAAGGAAAAAGTCTTACAATTTTCCTTAAAGAGAAAACAAATCAGTTTTATAGATTGATTCTCTATTGGAATTCCACAGGCAGCTTTACCTCTTGGAAATTGCAGATAAATCTGTGAACCCTCAGTGCTGGTGCAGGAAAAATGACTACGTGGACTTCTGGAGTTTCCTGGAATCCATAACTTACCAGAATTTGTCTGTTGCCTTGAAGTCAGATGCGATCCCTCCAAAATAGATATGCTATCTTCAGGAAAGTCACCTTTTTTCTCTTGACCTAGGTTTCTCTATCTATTATTTTGTAATGAAGATTTTTCTACTCTGAATTTTGCTCAGCCCCAAAATTCTGGTTCCATGAGAATTCTCTATATTATAAATTATTCCCAGTGTGGCACCTTGATGTGGTAGTGAATAAGGCAAGAAATATTGATTTCTCTTGTGTTCTAAATAAGGTCACAATCTGAGGTGCTTGGGGGTTAGGATGTTGGGGGGGGTATCACAATTAAACTCACAACACCCTGTGTATTCAGAGCTGGTGTCAGTTGTTGGGAGCAAGAAGATGTATCCAGTAGAGATCCTATCTCAGGATCTTTGGTATTGGCTTTTAGACCTGGGGCTTTCTGGTTACTTTTGGAAGAGCCCAAGGGTCAAGTGCAGCTAGATACAACATAGGAGACAGGAGGCCCCAGGTGCATGAATCTTTTCTGTCTAGGTGCTCAAGCTACAAATCTCTGAGTCACTCCTGATCTTCTTTTCATTTACTTACTAGTGCCCGTCCACAGCAGACATACCAGCTCTGCACAAACCTTTGTATCTAGAATCCATCTGGGGCTCTCCATCAGCCCTGACATTATCCTGCTCCGGGCGATCTTCATCTCTCACGTGAGTTACAGCTGCAGCCTCCTGCCTGGTCTCCCAGCATCTAATTGGACCTGCCTGAGAATCCAGGATCCTCTTAGAAGTTGTTATGGGCTGGGGGCGCCTGGTTGGCTCAGTGTGGAGAACATATGACTCTTGATCTTGGGGTCGTGAGTTGGAGCCCCAAGTTGAGTGTAGAGATTACTTAAATAAATAAATAATTTTTTTAAAAAGGAAGTTATGGACTGAATGCTGTCCCCCCAAAAGGTACATGTTGAAGCCCTGCCTTGTTCTGTTTTTAAAAGGATACACCAAATTTGCTTTTCAGTCTTCAGTTCAGTTTTACCTCCTTTTCCCTTATCTTTCCCTCCCCGTCCCCTTCTCTCTTCCCCACAGCCCTGTCTCTCATTTCCTCAGAATACATAATAGCACTCTGAGAAGATTGAAATGTCAGAGGCATGGAGTGTTTCCACAGAGTAATGTTAGTATAAATATTCTAGAGAGAAAACTGACCCAAACACAGACCCATCTAACATTGATTTCAGCAAAATGAGGTCCCAGCCTTCTAGACTATCATTCCCTCTCCTGCTGGGTTTTTGCATTACTTCCAAGACACATTTTCTCCTGTCCTTGACCTTGCTCCACAATGTCCCTTCCAAAACTACAACTATATATATATATATATATATATATATATATAAAATCCTATATCCCTTCTCCTGGGATAGATTAGTTTCTCCTAAAGTCATATCTGCCTCCAGAACAGAGATAGCAAGCAAGTGGCTGAAGCATTTGAAACAGGTGTTTTGAGCTGCAGTGTGTCTGTTTGTGCCCAGCCAGGCTTGGCCCATCAAGCTGGACAACATGGGATAGGAGATGGAGAGGATCCCAATGTTCCCACAGAGCCTGACTTTACAGCTGAGCCTCCCAGGCACCATCAGAAACCATCATGAAACCATCAGAGATGGATGTGGGGCCATATGCCTCTCCAGGAATCCCTTCAAAGGCATCTGTGGGTCAGGGTCTGGAACAAGTCACCAGATGGGTCAAGTGCCCATGCCTCAGCTCATTCCAGTTTTTTAATACAAGTGATACCTGGTTAAAAACAAGCACCAGAGAGGGCGCCTGGGTGGCTCAGTCGTTAAGCGTCTGCCTTTGGCTCAGGTCGTGATCCCAGGGTCCTGGGATCGAGTCCCACATCGGGCTCCCTGCTCCGCGGGAGGCCTGCTTCTCCCTCTCCCACTCCCCCTGCTTGTGTTCCTGCTCTCGCTATCTCTCTCTGTCAAATAAATAAAATTAAAAAAAAAAAAAAAGCACCAGAGATGATATTAGAAGAATTCAAGAGCTAGGCATTAAAGGGTCGGGTGTAGTTCTTTTCCTCTTGACTTGGTAATGGTGAGGAGGTCATGGATCTAGTGTACTAGGTCACACACTGCCACGCCTCACCTTTGCCCCTCTCCCTTACCACTTCAGTATGTACTGATTTGACTTCCACCTGCCAGCACCTCTATGTCTTCGCTTGGGAGCTTTCTCTTGCTGCCGGAATCTCCTTTGAGCAGCTCTCAACTAATTACTGATAGGAGTTGCTGTATAAATAAAAAATAAAATCCCAGCTCCCTCACCCCTGGGGTAGGGTAGCTCAGAGACACAGGCTCTACACTGGCTCCTAGAGTACAAGATACAGAAGACAAGACCTGTATCTTAAGAACTTTAAAAGTAAGGTGGCAAGGTTTTAAACCAGTGGTAAGTGTTAGGAGCCCTATCAGCCAGCCCCTTTGTTACAGAGAGAGAGAGGGAGAGAGAGAGAGAGAGAGATCAAGCCCAGCCAAGTCAGCTAGAACCTCATGGCAAGGAATAACTATGTGTATCACCTGGCTCTTCATCTCTGTATACCCAGATCTCTCTGGGGCATGTGCATCCTGAGTTGACCCAGCTTGGAGAGTGACTCACATTAACCGAGTCTCCAAGAGTCGGTATAGATCAGAATGCCAAGTTGTGAACTAAGAGTAAGTGGATTTTTGCCAACTGCCAGGCAGATTCAGGAGTACTACTGTAGGCTCGGCGGGGTTTCTCCTCCCTACAAGAAGAGTCCTAGCTGAAGCCAACTCGTAATCCGGAAGTCATGGGGTTATTTGGGGAGCTATAAACCAGAGCAAAAGTCAAGGCTTAGAAAAGATGCACAGAGATCTTAAGACTGAGAAGAGAGAATCTGAAGTCATTCATGTGTGATGGTTTTGAACTTCCCTTAGGAAGGGGAGGAAGGAGGAGGCATTTTCAGAAGGTGTGGTTGGTGAAGCTGAGGTTCAAGAACGGCAAAGTGTAGAGTAGCCATTGTGAGGAAGACCATGTAGAATGAACAAATCAGATTGACAAGATGTTTGAGCAAGAGTAAGTGCTCCTGGGGCACCTGGGTGGTGCAGGTAAGTGTCGGACTCTTGGTTTTGGCTCAGGTCATGATCTCAGTGTCATGAGATCAAGCCCCATGTCAGGCTCTGTGCTCAGCATGGAGTCTGCTTGGGATGTTCTCTCTCCCTCTGCTCCTCCCACTCATGCTCGCTCTCTCTCTCTCTCAAATAAATAAATAAACCTTAAAAAAAAAAAAAAAGGAGAAAGAGTCAATACTCCCTCCAGCCACCACACATTCACTAAAACAATTTGCATTTGAACGAGGCCAAAATATGGGCTTTCCAGTCAGGTTAGACCTGGGACTTAATTCTCACTCCACCAGAAGTGGCCTGTGTATGGACAGTAGTCTCTCACCCTCACCTGTAAAATGGGTAGAGTAACGCATCGGGCTCCTAAAGTAGATGAAGATTCAGTGAGATGATGCATGAGAAGTGCTGAGCATGGGACCTGGCTCACAGTAAGTGCTCAGGGAATGGTAGCCAGGTCAATGGTTTCATTTGTTGTTCAGTTTCCACTCACCTGGCTTTCTGCAGCCTGGGGACAGTAGCAGATAATGCAGGTGTCATCTGCACTTGGCAATAACCAAAGGGTCAGCCGCTGGGCAAGAGGATCGAGGCAACAAGGGAGCCCGAGACTGAAGTGAAAGTCAAATGCAATCCTGAGGGGGAGGGAAAGAGAGAGAGGGGCCTAGGACAGCGCTTCTCCAACCTCACTGTGCACACAGATCACTTGGGGGAACTTGTCGAAATGCAGATTCTGATCTGAAAGGTCAGGGCTGGAGCCTGAGATTCTGCATTTCCAACAAGCTCCCTGGTGACATCGGTGCTGTTGGCCCTCAGCCCACACAGACTTACAGGAGCTAATGTCAAGCCCAGAAGAAAAGAAGGATTGGAAGTTGGAAGACAAAAACTCAGATGTGGTCAAGGAAAGCCAGTGGTATGCTTGGAGTTATAGTTTCTTTTTTTTTCTTAAAGATTTTATTTATTTAAGAGAGAGAGAGAGAGCATGAGCAGGGGGAAGGGCAGAGGGAGAGGGAGAAGCAGACTCCCCGCTGAGCCGAGAGCCCGATGTGGGGCTCGATCCCAGGACCCTGAGATCATGACCTGAGCCAAAGGCAGACACTTAACTGACTGAGCCACCCAGGCACCCCTGGAGTTATATTTCCTATCCCTCCTCTGAAGCTGTGCCGTCCAGTATGGTAGCCACTAGCCCCATGTGGCTCTTGGCACTTAACCCTAATTGAGATGTGCTGGATGTATAAAATACACAGTAGATTTTAAAGACTGGGTGCAAAGAAAATATCTCAATACTCTTTTATGTTGATTATCATTTATGTTGAAATGATAATGTTTTGGATCTCGTATTGAATAAAATATATTATTAAATAATTTCACCTATTTCTTTTTACCTTTCTTTTTAATGTGGCTGCTAGACATTTTTAAAATCACATCTGTGCTTACATTAAATTACTATTGGACAGCACTGGTCCAGAAAGAGCCTCTTGCGCCCACCCCCTCTGAGTTCCTGCCCAAAAATCTCTCCTCGGCGATTCTCTTGGTACCTTCGGGAGAGCCTGAGACTAGAGAGGTTCATCGCTCTGAAGGGGAGACAGGCAGGGCCCGCACAAGGGAGCTGTTTGGGAGGAACGAGACAGAAACATGCCAAGTCATTCTCCGCAACAGCAGAGCTATTGCCATGGGGCCGGCTGGGCGGCCTGGATCCCGGAGATGCCAACCTGCCACGCTCCAGTGCCTTCTGTCTGGGCCTCTTCAGTTCTCTCTCAAGCTCCCTCCCCATCCTGGGCGACAGGTAATTAGCAGGGCCAGCTGGCAGCCTGCACTGGGCCCCTCCGCCAGAGAGCCGGCAGCCGGCCCGCACTTACTGTAATCCTGGCGTGGCCTTGCAAAGAGCGCTCTGTTCGGCTCTCGCTCGGCAGCGGGGCTCTCGGGTGCCAGGGCTTGTAACCTCGACATTCTCAGGGTGTCTCTTGGCAACGAAAGACCCACAGAAGAAAGTCTCCAGTGTGCCTACCTGCCGCAGACTTCCCTTGGTAAATAACGGGGCAGCCGGGCATACATCGCTGCCTGCTGGCCGTATTTGAAACGTCTCGACCGAGCCATAGATTCTGCAGACAGCTTGTTTGACGTGTCCCCACTATCTCCTCTTTCAGGAAAGCATTTCCCAGGCCCAGCAGCTGGTCCTTCCTACTCCAGAACGTTTGTCCAGGGCAGATCTCAGGCACCGAGCAAATGCATTCAGAATGGCGTTCAGAAGTCCATGGATCTTAGGTTCCATGAGGCTAGAAGGAAACAAGAAGGAAGGCTGTTGTATCAAGTAGGGATCTCTGGGCAAAGCCGGGTCTGCACAGAGGCGGCAGATAGATCCTCACTGTCACAGGCTAACTCGTTAGCTTCTCAGGCCTCGGTCGTCTTCTGTGTGAAACGGACATAGTAATACCATGTACCTGGTGGGGCTGTTGGGGGGGATTAAGTGCAACAGTCCCTGCAAACACTCAAACACGAGCATGCAAAACTAAGTAAAATAAGAGGGAATGAACTCGAAGAAGCTAGACAGATGGAATGTGTGTAGACATAACCCGTCAGAATGTTCCAGGTTGGAGCACGGAGATTTCAGGGGGGAGCTCCTTTTAAAGGAGTGGTCTCTCCCTCCGGGTGGGGAGTGAGAAAAGGTTCTCTTGGAGACACGGCGAGTATAGGAGCCCTCTCCCCGCTCATCAACAGAAAAGTTCACACTAAAACATTTGTGAGGTTTGGCACAAGATGAAAATGCAGGGTCTTTTGTTCAAAAATCAAGAGAAAGGTGCCCTGGAAGGTACCGAAATAGAAAACTTTTTCCGTTCTTCCACTGTCTGTCTCTGTGTCTCTCTCTGGCTCTCTCCCCCTTTGTGTCTATTTGCTATTTGACGTCCCACTGCCTCGGGCACGGGGATTCTCACTTGGCCAGTGCAGTGCCTCACAGGCACCTGGGATCCTGCAGCTCATCACATGCAAGCACTTAGCACCCCATCCCTCCCCACCAGCAACTTCCCCTTCCCCTTCCAGAAGCCACCAGACAGAAGCCCCCATGTCCCAACCAGGGCTGGAGAAGTCAACCCCCAACCCACAGAGGACAGGCGACCTCTGGCTGGGACACATCCACTATGGATCAGCATGCATAAAAGACTCACTCCTGTCCAGTGGCCAAACATGCCATGGCACTGTTGGGTCTTGCTCTGCCCAGAGATGCCACCTGATCCTGACTGTTTGGGTGGTGGCCCCTAGGCCGGTCAGTGGAGAGGGTGGAATACATTGTTGGGCAGGGCCTGAGAACCAGGTGGTGGGGGTGGTTGCAGTTGCTGGGCAGAGGCCGGGCGGGGGGGTGGGCCAAGCATGGTTCCGAGGTATCAGAGGGGACAGGAGCAGGCAGCAGAGAACTCATCCTGGGGAGACAGAGGTGGAGATGCAGTAGGAGACAGGACAGGACATGCTCCACTGTCCCGTCAGAAGTGACCCGTGAAACCCCAAATCAAGACTACAGTTATTGGGAATTTCAAGATGGCACCCTTAGACCATTAGCACCCCAGGGGCAGGGCCCCTCTGAGTGTGGGCCCTGGCTGATGGCATTGCTTAGACTCCTAGTAAGCAGGCCCTGGATGGAGAAAACTGTTGTGTTGTAATTCCACACCTTGTTTCCCATCCCAGGTAGAGCCTGGGATCCAGATCCCAGCTCTGCCACTCACTAGTTCTGTGACTTCAGGCAAATTGTTTAACCTTCCCAAGCCCCAGTGTCTGCATCTATAAAATGGCAACCACCATAGAACCTGACTCATAAAGTTGTTGCAAGGATTAAAGGAGATCATGCAAGTAGGGTTTAGCTTAGTGCTTGACATAAAGCAAAATTGTGACAACTGGTTAGCCATCGCTAGCAAAGCGACCTTTAAAGGGACCCATCCTCCTAGTTTATCTCTTGGAGAAGCAATCCTTCACACTTTTCCGAAGCTCAGGGATCCTGTGTTTCCCTCCTTCACTGTACCTGATGAGTAGCTAAAGGAAACAAACCAGTGGGCAGGGTTCCATTACCATAGATAAGAAAGTGGACGCACTTCATCACCCCCAACGTTATTCGCTGGCAAGCGCTGCTCTTATCACAGATTCAACCTGGTCCCATTTGCTAAGAGAAAAGCTGAGAGGCAATCATAGGGCTTCTGTCTAACCTTACCTGTTCCTTCTTAAAAGCGGATTTCACTCCCCATTTTCCTAAGAAGTCCTGCTCTAAATCCCCTATGGGAACTCATACTCTGTCCCTACCTGCATGACCTTGAGTGAACCACACGTTGTAGCTCCTCTCATGTGTTTAGTGACAGTCCCTTTACTAAAGGTAAGCTACCCGAGGACATGGTCTAGATTTGGTTTTGCCTAGGAATGAGTATGCTGGTACCTAGCATGATCCCTGACTTGTGGGACACACTCAATACATGTTTGTCAAAGTAAGGGAATACCAGATGAAAGAATGCATGGATGGATGGATGGATGGATGGATGGATGGATGGATGGATGATGGATGGAAGGAAGGAAGGGGGAAGAAAGGAGAGATAAATGGACAGATAGAAGGAGGAGAAGTTATATTTTATTTATATTTTATGACCCCTGAGGTAATTTGCAGTTCTGACCATCTATTACGCTTTAAGCCTACTGCATTACCTCAACTTCTTCTTTGAAGGATGACATTGAAAGCTTGAGAGCCTCCTCTTCACATGAGGGGCCGTGCAAGGAGG
The DNA here is from genome assembly GCF_009762305.2 of Zalophus californianus. Classification (NCBI taxonomy): domain Eukaryota; kingdom Metazoa; phylum Chordata; class Mammalia; order Carnivora; family Otariidae; genus Zalophus; species Zalophus californianus. Next base: position 38,999,585 of record NC_045595.1, on the reverse strand, counting down.
AAACAAATCCAAAGTGTAGGGTGGGTTGGCGGGATATCCCTGACTTGGCGAAGGATTGAGAGCCAACTACACGAGTGCCGTCTTGGTCCTAGTGGAGCTTTCTGTCCAGGTCACATTATCGCTTTAGGTACCTAGGGCCCCTACCGCATTCCCCAGGGGCTGGGCTCTCAGGAGTGGGGGGTAGTCAGACGGGGACTGAGGCAAATTCGCTGAGCACAGAAGAGCTGCAGTCCTCCCCTATGATTGGCTGGCAGCATGTCTGTGAGTGCTCCCCAGCAGATGGCCATGAGAAGGGCAACTGAGCGCTGGCTGGGCTGCCATGTGGCTTCCTGGCACTAGGACGGATGGCTTCACTCCCAGAGACCTGGAGTCTCTTGATCTCACTTGGCTCCTGCCTCCACGGTCCCTCTTCTCCTCCCCTCTCCCAGGGGTGGAATCTTTTAATTTATCTGTCAGTGAGGGGAATACGTGTTCTGGAGGTATGCCTGTAAATATTTCTGCTTCAATTTAAAATAGTGGGTTTTTTTAACTCAAGAATCGGGAATTTGCATCCCCCTCCTCCTGCCTTTTTTTTTTTTTTTTTTTTTAATATATATTCCATGGTGACTGAGTTCCCACAAAGCAGGGGGTGACTCAGTCTACCGGGCAGGGCTAAGGAGAAAGACCCCTAGGCCAGGGATTGCTTCTCAAACTTTAATGTGCATATCAATCCCCAGGGGATCTTGGTGAGCTGCAGTTTCTGATTCTATAGTTCTGGAACAGACTGCACCACCTTGCTGGTGGCCCAGCAAGCTCACTTTGAGTAGCAAGGCTCTATGGGAAAAAGAAAAGTTCTAGGATGAAAGAGCAGAGAACAGGCACATCATCTAATATTTCAAAACATTCTTGTACCACTCAGAAACTTGAGTTCTAGGAACAAGACCGAGAAAGAGAAAGAGAGGGAGAGAGAAGGGGGGGAGGGAGAGAGAAAGAGAGAGAGAGATTGAGAGGGATGACTGTAGCCAACTGGTCTGCTCCTCTGTTTTTGCTCCAAATTGAGGCTGAAAACCAAATGTTGAAGAATTTATTGTCACCAGTCCATTTTTACAGGCTGGGGAGGTCATAGAGTCTAAGAGGGGAAACTGAGGTACTATAGTAGGGAAGCGTTTCCTCCTGGCCTCCAGAGACTACCCTTCCAGGACAGGATGGGAGCTGCCTGTGTTCGTCACCCTAGGCCCTCCTTTGGATTGAAAACAAATGCTGGCCTTCTTCCCATTCATCTGCCAGCCGGCTGGAAGGCACTTTGCTTGCCCTGCTGCTGGTCTCTCACACACACAGCTTCCACAAATGCTCTGGGCTAATTGGAGCTAGACAGAAAGATGGCTTTGGGCTTGAAGTGGCATTTTCCTCCTGCTTCTTGGCAAGGCGCCAAGGCCATGGGATCATTTAGGACCACAGAAGAGGGGGTGCGTGAGGGCCCTTGAGTGGCCAGCCCTCACCGTTCTGAGCATCTAGTGGGCTTGGACTCTGAGACCACTGGAGGGATGGATGGCAACTTTCATGGGCTTCGTGTTGTCCTTTATTTTATCAAGCGGGGAGGCAATGACAGCCTCAAATGGATTAGATGTTCAAGAGCCCTTATGGGCCACTTCTCCTGCGTCCATTGGGATCTTCAGTTCAAAGACCCGTAAGAGTCCTCGCACATTTCCTTTCAAGCCAAACTCCAGCCAGCTCTCTAAATCTTTCCAAAGAAAAACAGAGTGGGGCTTAGGAGAAAACTGTGCCCACTCAGCTAATGAATGAGGATTTTGGCCTGCCTTCATAGGTGAAGGTCGGAATTGAGGTTTTGCCTGACTCTCCAGCTCATCAATCTAGGATTTGGGATTGCAAGGCCAAATGCCTACAGGGGCCGGGCAGAAAATACACACGAGCAAAGAAGGCTGGACTGGAGAAAATCAGGAGTGGTGGGGTGAAGAGGGTAGCTTCAGATGATGGTTGCCATATGGGTCTGTGGGCCCAGCTTTCCCCAGGTCCTGGGCTTTGCAGGGAGATTCTAGCAATATTTTTTTAAACAATAACAAAAGGATTTATAAAGCATGTACAACCTGCCAGGCGCTGCTCTTAGCACTTCAGACATTTTACCTTATTTGACTGTCACTGTAACTTTACGAGGAAAGTACTATTATTACCATCATTTCACAGATGAAGAAACCGAGGGCCAGGGGCATTAAATAACTTGCCCAAGGTCTATCAGCTTGGAAATTGAAGACGTGGAAAGTGAATCTAGGAAGTGTGGCTCCAAGTCCCTAACCACCAAGCTTTACTGTTAGCCAGAAAAAAAACTTCTAGATTCTTATGTTCACACTTGTATTAGTTTTCTGTTGCTGGGTAACAAATTACCACAAACTTTGTAGCTTAAAACAGCACCCATTTATTAGCTCACAGTTCTATAGGTCTGAAGTTGGAATGGGCTCAATTGGGATCTGGGCTTAGGATCTTACAAGGCCAAAATTAAGGTGTTAGCTGGGTTGGGCCCTTATCTGGAAGCTCTGCGGATGAATCAGCTTCCAAGCTCATTCGTGGTGTTGGCAGAATTCAGTTCCTTGTGGGCGTGTGACTGGGTGCCCATTTCTCTGCTGGCTGTAGGCCCAGGGTTGATGTCAGCCTCTAGAGGCTGTTCTTGGGTCCTTCTCCACCACCCACTGCATCCCGAAAGCCAGCAACAGTGTGTTAGATCCTTCTTGTGTTGTCAATCTCTCTGACTTCCCTTCTGCTCTCTGTGGGTAGGGGAACAACTCTGCTTTTAAAGGACTTGCCTGATTGGGTCAGACCCACCAGATAATCTCAATTAGGTTGATTGACTTGGGACTTTAATTCCACTTGCAAAATCGCTTCACAGCAGGGCCCAGGTTCCTGTTTGATTGAATAACAGGGGATGGGAATCTTGGGGGACCACATTTAGAATTCTGCGTAACACAGCACTTTAATAGGCATTAAAATCTTGTTTATGACAAACAAAACATCTACAGGAAAGGGGTTGGGGGCTTCGGACATTTGGACTTTCGTTTATTCAGCAAATCCTTATTGAGCTCCCACTGGGTGTCAGCACCATGCGAGGCACTGAGAATAGAGCAGCAAACAAGAGCCACCACCCCTGGCCTTGATCTTCCAGGTACCACGTCACTAGGGCATCCGTGGGAGTCCATTTGGTGAAGTGGCCTCCATGATCCCTGAGCTCCATTCCTGTGACTCTGCTCAAGTATTTGTCTTCAGTTACATGCCCCACAAACCCTGTTTGTTTTTCTCTCTCCCTGAATATTCATGACCACGCACTGCTTAGATTCCCTAATCAGTCTCCCTTGTGAGCTACATTCGAACAGGGACCACATCTAACACCTCTGTTCTGATGTTTTGGCCAAAGCAAATAGCATTAGGGATGAACAGGAGCCGGCTCGATTCCTGGTCCCATGAGACAGCTGCTAGAAACAGGACAACTGGACGTCCCAGGAGCAGGGCACCAGATGCTGGCTGGCGCTGGGAGGGTGGGAAGAGACGCGGTGATTTCCCCACTGCCAGTGTTTGTGAGTCCCGAGCTTTGAGATGTCAGTAGCCTCCTGAAAGATGGGAATTTCTCCCTCTGTTCTCAGCTTACTCTTTCTTTCTTCCTTTCTTCCTTTCTTTCCTTTCTTCTTTTTTAAAGATTCATTTATTTATTTGACACAGAGAGACACAGCGAGAGAGGGAACACAGCAGGGGGAGTGGGAGAGGGAGAAGCAGGCTTCCCGCTAAGCAGGGAGCCCGATGCGGGGCTCGATCCCAGGACCCTGGGACCATGACCTGAGCCGAAGGCAGACGCTTAACGACTGAGCCACCCAGGCGCCCCTGGGCTTACTATTTCTTAGAGCTTGAGCGGTTAGCCTTCTAAAGAAGGGAATTCCTCCCTCCATTTGGGTTTCATATTCCTAAGAGCTTGAGCTGCTACCTGCTGCTAAAATATGATTATGTGCAACCAAACGGTCTGATCCAATATGCACGGCTTTCTGTTTTAATATTCTCATTAGTTCGATTTCATCTTGCATTAGAGGCTTTAGAAATGTAAGTTTTCTCACCACCCACCCCCTTCACCCTTCTCTGCACACATTCCACCCACACACCGTGTCCTATACAGCCTAGCAGTTGATCTGTGTATCTCAAAAGTGTTTCCATGTGCCAGCATCCCTCAGAGTGTGATACCCAGGAAGGAACAGAAGAACGCAGATGTGGTCGAAGCATGACCCCTTTGGTTGGAATGAATGCCCCCTTCCTCCACGCTCCTCTTTACACTGACTTCTGAATGCTGGGGTCACTGGGAGATGAACCCAGACCCTGAGGGGCAGTTGCACTTGACGGAGCATTATCTCCCTTCTCTCGATCCCTGGGAAAATGTGCCAGGCTCCTGGCAAGGTCTCCCCTTGGGGCTCCAGCATGTGTAGGAATCACAGGCAGGCCACCAGGGGCTTTTTGCATAAAGGTTTCATAATCCATTGAGAAAGTCGATCACCAATACTGAGACTCAGTGGATCAGAACTGTAAGAAGGGGGGCACCTGGGTGGCTCAGTTGGTTGAGCGACTGCCTTCAGCTCAGGTCATGATCCTGGAGTCCCGGGATCGAGTCCCACATCGGGCTCCCTGCTCAGCGAGGAGCCTGCTTCTCCCTCTGGCCCTCCCCCCTCTCATGTGCGCGCGCTCTCTCTCTCTCTCTCATTCTCACTCTCTCAAAATAAATAAATAAATCTTTAAAAAAAAAAACAAAACAGCACTGTAAGAAGGGGAAGAGTGGGGGACTGAAACCCCACTCTACCCCAGGATGGGACTCTTGACATGCACGGTGCTCAGTGTGTGCCTTTATGATATCATTTAATCATCACAAGAACCCCTAGAGGGGGGTCCTGTTATTACCAGGGAGTTTCAGGGGATTCGGCACGTGGGCAAGATTCACCCAGGCAGCAAGCTACAGCGCCCAGGGGGAGAGAATCAGGACACTCCCGAGATGGTCTGGGGACCTTGGTTTCTATCAGCTGGGGGAGATCATCTGCAGAGCACACCGCCGAACGTTCGTCCTCTTTCCCAGCCCAGCCTGCCAGCCTAATGAGAAAGGGATGGAGATCTGCAATACTGGGGGGAGAAAGGGTGGGGGGAGCTCTTGAAAACACATTTCCATATTAGCATTGAGGGGGCTGGCTGGGAACAGACAGAGAAATGAGTTTTGGGCTTCTCCCCGGAGAAAGTGCTCATGGTTTTACTTTGTTTTAATTTTCTCTTCTGATGAAAAATTTGCCATGGTTAGAGAGGCATCAAATAAACAGAACTGTGACTGATGTTTTCCAAGTTCCTTAGCGGATTCCACATATTTTTTAGAGTTCCATCAATATTTCAGCAGTTTCAACATGGTTCCCCTCTGGGCAGCTGGGGTGGAGGGAGGGGCCCCTGACGTCTCCTTTCCCCCCTGCCACGGCCAATGCTGGGATTGTGTCTAGGGCCCTGAAGCGCGGGAAGTTTTAGGAAATGGGAGCAGACAGTATTGGGGACCCACTGTATGCCCTTGACGCTCATTTCTACCTGTGGAGGCAGCTAGCTCCTGGCTGCCGCTGGGACTCTGCTTATGGGCATTCTCCCCATAGGACAGATGCTCTAGGCAGGGCAGAGAATGAATGCCCTGGGAGCAGTCTGTTATAGACTGAATATCCGTGTTCTCCAAATTCATAATGTTGAAATCCCACCCCTCAAGGTGATGCTATTAGAAGGTGAGGCCTCTGGGAAGTACGGCCCCCATGAATGGGTGTAGTGCCCTTATAAAAGAGACCCCAGAGAGCTCCCTTGCCCCTTCTACCATGGGAGAATATGTGAGCCAGGAAGCAGGCTCTCACCAGACACTAAATCCCCTAGTACCTTGATCCTGAACTTCCCAGCTTCCAGAACCATGAGAAATAACTTTCTGCCGTTTATAAGCCTCTCATTCTATGGCATTTTTGATACGACAACCCAAATGGGTTAAGACACACCCTCAGCCAGTATGATGGATGCACAAGACCCGGCCCTGCACCTTCAGGTTGGGTAACTCGTCCACACGGTCTCCCAGGGCTCCCCAGAAGGAATGAGCCCCAACTGTCCCCAACAGGACCTTTGCTTAACAATGCCCTCTACTAGCTTCTTTCCCTTCCCTGGCTCACTGCCCCATCCCCTCACTTGTGCTTCTTCCCAAATAAACGATTTGCACACAAATCTTTGCCCATAAGATAGGGGAGAGAGTTCCACCTGGGAGATCCGAATTAAAGAGCAAGAACCAGAAACCTAGGGAAGTGTCATCGGTTAGCACAAATGTCTACTCTCATACTGTCAGAGGCTTGAGGGCACTGTTCTCCGAGGTGCACCTGCCACCTGCCTTTGTCTTCTTTGGCCTCTTCCAGTGGATGGGCAAGACTGCCAGGAAGCAGGGCTGGGCTGAAGTGGAGATACCCATGGCTGGTGTGTGTGTGTGTGTGTGTGTGTGTGTGTGCACGCACGCACGTGCATGTGCAAGGGTGGGGGCTGACCTGACACAGGAAGAACCCCAGGGATTAGCTTCAGCCTCCCAGGTACAGCACAAATGGAGTAACACGGGCAAGGAGCCCATCCCCACGGCAGAGACAGATGCAGAGTTTGAGAAGAGTTACTGGCAAGATTCTTCCCCTTGATCATGCTTGGCATAGCACACGCAAAGTCGTATTATTCCTTGCCTTCTGAGTCAAAATGTCCCAGAATCATTCCTGTGAGCTGGGCCTTTTCCCCTCCACTGGCACGTTCAGGCTCCCCCATCCTTCCACCTCCTTTCTCGCTCAGCCCTGGGTTTGTCCTCTTCTCCTTGAAGATCTCTCCCGGATGGAGCAATACACAGAAAGTGTGCCAGTGAGGAGTCACTACGTGGCGGCTCCTGTGTTAAGTGCTTTAAATGGACAGATTAAATTCTGTGAAAAACCTTGTTTAGTTCTACTTTGCAGGTGAGCACACTGACTCACAAAAAGGTTGAATCATGGGCCCACTGTCACACAGCCAATGTGGCGCGTCCAGGATTTGACAGCAGGGCTGGTTGCCTCTGAAACCTGTGTTCTTAACCACTTTGCTATTTTGCCTCCTGGAGGTTTGTTCAGTTGTAGGTATAAGTATCTGAAGCAGGTGGTAATTCTAATTAGAACTTGGATTTTTACAGCACTTTGCAGTTTACGAAGCCCTTAAATTCACGTTATCTAATGTAACGCTCACCCGTGATTCTTTGAGTTGTATAGGGCAAGAATCCTTAGGATGTGGTCCTTAGCACGAATCTAAATGGCAGCCCTTAGTAACAACAGCATCACTCTCCTTTTACAAGCGAGGAAACAGTCTCAGTTCAAGTGACTTGGCAGAGACACCCGGTAAATGAAGAGCCATGTCTTGTGAATGTGCACACACCTCATCCTGTCTCTCTTTCTCTTTGCACATCCCGTGATGGGCCTGGTACCTCCTACCCGTGAGTCCTTGGATCGCACTCTCTTCTTCAGAGCCTGCTGACTGATTCTCCCTGGAATGCTCAGGGCTTTCAAAGAAGTGTTTATTCCCTACTGTAAGCCTAGCACAGAAATCAGAAAACAGGATGTCAGAAACACAAAGGGCTCAGGTTGCTGTGCTGCTGGAATGCAAAACCAAGGAACTTTCCTTTCTTCTCTTGAGAGGTTGTAGCGGGATGGCTGGAAATTAACTTGGACTTTTCTGGGGCATGGGAAGGAGGAGAGAGAAACACAGACATTTCCTCCAGACCTGCTCTGATTGGAAAGCTGGTACGCCACTCATTCCAGAAGGACGCAGGTGAGGAGACAAGGGAAGGTCTGGTGATATTACGGTCCCTGTTTCGCATCTCTACAAGGAAATGTCTTGAGTAGACACAAGGCAGTGGCTCTCACCTGAAGGTAATTTTGCCCCCCAGGGGACATTTTTGGTTGTCACACGTAGGGGCAGGAGGTGGGCAGAATAGTTCTGGCATCTAGCGGGTAACAGCCAGAGATGCTGCGAAACAAACGTCCGTAGTGCTCAGGTGCAGGAAGACATCTGGAACATTCCTCCTGAATTAACCCCGTCCGCAGAGAGCAGTGGAAAGAGAAAAGGCATGCCCTAGGGGCACAAGGGTGCAAAGGGGACATTTCTTTGAAGTGTTTTATCTGAAAATTTCCAAATATTACCGTGGTACTGTGATTTAGAATAAGAAAAATAGATTGGTCTTCGTCCCATTTCTGGCACCAAGCTCCTAAAACTCTTGGAATTTCCTGTGATGAGAGCCATAAAGATGTCTTGTGGTATGTTAATGAGGGGGCTCTGGGACCACACCTAGGGATGGGGGCGGGTTGCCAGGAGAATAAGACCCTGCGATTAGAGGGTTGGAGCTTTCAATCCCACCCCCTGGTCTTTGGGGAGGGTAGAGGGGCTGGAGATAGAGTTCAGTCATCGGTTATGCCTGTGAATGAAGGCTCCACAAAAACCCGAAAGGAGGGGATTTGGAGAGCTCCCAGGTTGATGAGCATAGAGAGATTTGGGGAGACCAGCATGCCTGGAGAGGATGTGGATGCTCCTTTTATAATCAACCAGCAATCTAGGTAGTAACGTGTTTCTCTGAGTTCTGTGAGCTGCTTTAGCGAATTAACCAAACCCCAGGAGGGGATCATTGGAACCTCCGATCTATAGCCTGTTGTTCAGAAGCGGAGGTGACAATCTGGACTTCCGACTAGCTTCTAAAAGGGGGCAAGAGGGCAATCTTGTAGGACCGAGCCCTTAACCTGTGGGATCTGATGCTATTATCAGGTAGATAGTGTCAGAACGGAGTTAAATTGTAGGTCAGCTAGCTGGCATCTCAGAGAATTGCTTCGTGGTGTTGGAAGAGACCCATAAATCAGAATTGTCACAATCTTAATTACATTATACCCCAACCACAGCTCATTCACCATTTGCTTATTCTCAGCCTCTTGGGTGATTTCGGCTTAGCACTTGCACAGTTCATGATTATTTTAGTTATCTGTCTGTCACCTCTGTGGTGGGTCATTCCCATGAGGACAGGGGCCATGCTTGTCCAGTTGCTGCCCAGTGCCTTGCTCTGGGCTGTTTTAAATGCACAATCTTATCATCCCATTTTACAGGTGAGAAAGCTGAGGTACAGTTTATTCATTTATTTGGTAAATGAATTTGGTAAAAAATGTTGAGGTTAGGCTACAGCTTAGTATATACTTGCTGATCTCGTGTTCCTGGGAGGCACAACCTCGTATGAGAAGTTTAGAGAAAGGAACACACTGAGGATCTGGTGTGGGACTGCAGCTCCCTCAGAAGCTGTTTGATCTTCAGTAAGTCAGGTCCTCATTCTGAGCCGTGGTGCATTTATTTGTGTGCCAAAAAAAAAAAAAAAAAAAAAAACAAGATTGGATTAGGTCTGTTTTCTTAAAGTATACTGCTTAGAACATTGACTCCAGGAAATGTTACTCAATTTTCATCTAAAAAAAAAAAAAAAGAGTCCTCTCATTGCGTAAATGAGGGGAATGTTTTAACTAAAGATTTTTGAAATGCAGGACTTATCAGAGCCTTTCATATACCACCATATGGTGTGAATGCCCAGGAGGAATATGTCTTTTTCATTGTTTCCCAAACATAACTGTTCAAGGCAACCAGTTTATGAGAAGCACATTGCAGTGTTTGAATTCCATGACATACACCTTGGGCAATGTTGGACGGCACAAAAGCTAGGAACCGCCTTACTCTTACAGGTAGAAGCTCAACAGTGAAGATAGGGAAGTGAGGGTCTGTTATCATCAGCTGGGACCCAGTGTTTGTGTCGGAGCCTCTTGTTATCTCTGATACCTGAGGTCCCATCTCCTGCCCTGGCACCTTGTTAGCAAGCTTTTCTTACCCCACCCCTTACCTCTAGAGGTGGAGTCTGTGCCTGGTCTTGGCCAATGGGATGAGAGCAGGAGACCTGGCCTCTGGAAACTGCCCCTCTCCCCTACTGAGGTTTTCCATACTGTCCCCTGGCAACTCCCAGCCAGATACAAGGATCCAGTGAGGTGTCCCAAGGCCCCAGGAAACGGTGGAGCCACCAGATGGAGAGGATCTGGGCCTCTGAAGGCTCTGCTGTTTTTCTGAAATGGCTGGGATCTGAGACTCATTTGCTACAGCAGTCGCCAAGGCTGCCTAGCGGTGGTTATTTGCGGGAACATTCCAGTACAACTTGTGCCACTCCTACTGAAAAGGAGGGGAAGGACATACAGAACCATGAGGCCACTGCTGACAGGAACAGGTGCCTTCTATTCATTTCCTGCTGTCAGTCACAGGAGGAACGGAAAGACACCTGAGGAGGATATCACGATGTGTCTCGGGGGGTAGACCCTTTAATAATGATGACCAGTCCTCACAGGGACACTCTCCTACCTTTCTTCCTTTAACTTGGAACCAAAAACAGGATGAAAAAGAAATCCCCGGAAATCCATGAGCCGTTGTCAAGCACAGCCCAAGCTTCTGTGCGCTGTTGTCAGTTTCCGGAGGCTAGAGTCCCTCTTGACACCTGTCAAGACCCTGACACTTCCCATCTGCCTGTGGTTAGATGGGAGGGCCCTGCAGGGAGCCGCTGCCTGGCCCTGGGATGCCCGGGGCTGCCGGGGGGCTGCAAACTCCCCTGCTTGGCACCTGCAAGCTCGGAGCCCGGCCACAGGAAGCCTCAGAGTCCTTGCTGCCTCTCTCAGCAGCCTGCGTGTCTGGGATTGGGCACCAGGGAGCCTCAGGAAGCAGGGGGCCGACCAAGCCAGGCTGGGTTCAGTTCCATCTGTCGGCGGCTTCTGTTTGGCATCGTGACTGTGCTGCCAGGAGCCCTCTGCAGTGCCCTGCCTCTCTCGGCAGCTGCTCAACAGGAGACAGGAAAATCGCTCTCCTTCCAGAAGACCGGGGCGAGGGAGGAGCCTTCCCCGGGAATCCGTGGGCCAGAAGCAGCCCCGGGCGGCCGAGACCCACAGGCCAGACCAGGCAGGCCTTTGAATCTTCAGACTGAGTCGTGTCTTTATTCCTTTCCCATCCTGGAGCATGGCCGCTCCAGGCTGAGATACTAGCTTCGACAAACTCAACGTGGCAATCATAACCCAGCAAGTCGTGGCCATTCTTGTCAATTCTCCTAAAGGTTAATCTGCTTTTCTCCTTATTAATGAAGGGCCTCAGAAATGCAGCCAGGCCGCTCCCGTGTTTTGGTAGATTTGGGCTAATAGGCTGTTTTATTTCCATGGTAACAGCTTCCAGTGTTACGAGAAGATAATTTTCCAGACAAAAGATTTGTGGGTCTTATTATTCTGCAGAGATCTGCCTGTGAAGGCTGAGAAAGCGGGTTCAAGGGCTGCCTGGGATGGCAAGGTCGACCCATTCTGGAGCACCTGTTTGCCTCCGGCTTCGGGGTCTCAAGGCTTATTAGGGGGATGCATTGTAGGAAATTGGCAGGGACTGAATAGGAAATTGGCAGGAACTGAATAAAGATATTCTTTGAAAGACAATGCTCTAAATTCATTCTCTTATCAGCCAATGGGATTTGAGTGAGAAGTGGCTCGAATTATAGTAATCGCTGACCCAACAGGAGCCTCTGCCCTGCGGAGTGAGCTGGGAGCCAGGCTTCTTACAGGGAGGGTCTCCTGGAGAGGTGCCACGCAGGGGTCGTCCCCCGTCACCTCCCAGTCCCAGCACAGCCTGGCAGAACTCGCTCGAGTGCTCAGCACAGACTCTGCCACGGCTGCGCACCAGCCAAGTCGCAGGAAGACGAAGGATGAACAAGATAGTTACAGCTCCTGTTCTGAAGGAGCTCAGAGTTTCCTAGAGTGCTAGGGAATAGGTGGGTTGAAACAGAGACAAGAACCAGCCAGTGGCAATACTTTGTGACACATGTGATGACAGGGACAGCCGGGTGCTATGGGGACTCACAGTAGGGCAGAAAAGGCACCCGGAAAGAGCTCTTTTGGGAGGACTGGAGAGCAATGCAGGAGCGAAAGCTGCTCAGACAGTCACTAAATGACTATTATGAGCCAAGCACTGTCACAGGGCCCGGGGACTCAAACGTGAACAAAACCAGACAGATTCCCTATTTACACCCCGGGAAAGAGGTATTAATCGGCATTGCTGTTTGCAATTGCAACTGTGATCAGTGCTCCCAAGGGGAAGTCCTTAGTGCCCTGAGAAGTAGTGAGATGGGAATCTGACCACGACAAATATCAAGACTCTTGTGTATAGTTGGGTAGGCTGTGCACTGCCCAGCTCTGGGGAGAACCATTCATCATAGATATGAATATTTATTTTGATAGTTTTCTGGAAGATGATATCTAAAATGTCTTAAGAAAGGGGTACCACTTCTTAAATTGCACAAAATTAATTTCTGTGGCCTAGTGAAACTTCTGTCAGGGAGGGAAAGAGAGTCTTCCTCAAGTGAGTGACATTATATAGGGAACGGGACGGTGGGTAGGAGCTCAGTGGGTGAAGAGAGGGAAGGAAGGGTGTCCCAGGTACAGGAAACAATGGGTACTTGGAGTAGTTGCCTCCCAGAGACTGAAAAGAGGCCAGGAAGCTGGAGCGAAGAGAGTGAGGGCAGCATGGTAACTGCTGAGGTTGGGGAGGGAGGTAGGAGAGAGCGCCAGGTCACAATCTCACTGCCCTGCCTAGAGTTTCCAGTGACACTGGACATTTGGCGCCCTGGGCTGGTAGATGGAAATAAGTGGGTAAAGTAGATGCATGGGTGGGAAGGGGCAATCTGTTAGTCAAGGGAACAAGGCCGCCTTCATAGCCCATAAGCACGCCAGTGACTCTGAGACGCTGGTCCATGGATCCCCCGCATCAGAATCACCAGAAATACGTGTGCATATACAGCCACATAAGTCCCACCCAAGACCTAGCAAAACAGAATCTTTGCGGCAAGGCCCAGGAATCTGTGTTTTATCCAGCAGGCCACGTAACTTTGTTGCCACGTTCTTTTTTTTTTTTTTTTTTTAAGATTTAATTCTGTATTTATTTATCAGAGCAGGGGGAACAGCAGGCAGGGGGAGAAGCAGGAGCAAGGAGCCCGATGTGGGGCTCGATCCCAGGATGCTGGGATCATGACCCAAGCCGAAGGCAGTTGCTTAACCGACTGAGCCACCCAGGCATCCCAAGATCTATTTCTTTATTGATCCAATGAATTGCATAATATCTGTCCATTCTTCCTAGAGGATGGGGTGTTCATTCCAACCCCGTGTTCACTGAAGGACTACTCCATCACATCAGCAAGACAGTTTCCTTTCATGTGTTTTATCCAGGTCCTTAGGGAGTGGCCACAGGGAGAAGAGTGTTGAGAAGGATTCTGAAGCTGTATGCAGGTGGATGAAGGATGTCTGTCACAGGCACTGGAAGGGAGATGGTAGCACATTAGTTCTCAAGCTAGGGCTGTCTTAGATGAGATGCCGCATCCTCAGGTAGGACTTCCCTGACCACCTCACGTAGCGCCGCGCACCTCCCTCATGTCACTGACTCACGTGGCCCCACGAGATTTCCATCAGAGCCTTCGTGACAATATGTATCTCTCTGGTTTATTTAATCGCTCCATTTATTATTTTTTTCTCTCTGATCTTTTTCACTTCATTGACTCGAAGCTCCATGAAGGCAGGATTGTGTCTTTGTATCTGTTGGGTTTCCCACTGTCTCCCTCACCCTTGGCACAAAGTAGCGCCTAATTAAGCACGTGTTGCGGGCACGAATAAAGGCGTCAGGAAATTGGAATCCTGAAACTCAGTGTGTGGCAGTGCATAAAGCACAGAAGATACAGTGACACTTTGCAGGGACCAACGGGAGGAGGCCAAACCTGCTGGGAAGGAAGATAACACTTGAGCTGAAGAAAGGAAGCAAAAGGGTGTTGTGGGACAACAGGGGAAAAAAAGAAAACGCTTAAAAACACAAGGCAATACCCCTTCAGTGAGAATGTTGTGAAACGTACAATGAGTGATCCATGTCAGCTTGCTCTGAATGGTTAAAAATGCTTGCCAAACACGTGAGCTGGTCAGCATCAGGGAGGTCTCCACCAACGAAGGGAGGAGGGAGGTGGGTGGAGGGGAGGAGGTCGTACCAACGAAGGCACAGATATGGGTGAGCTACAGTACAAAGCGAACCACGGTTTCAGGACATCTATCCGGGAGAAGTGAAAACTTACATTCACCCAAAAACCTATGCACAAATGTTCGTAGCAGCTTTACTGGAAAGAAGCCTGACGTCCTTCCCTGGGTGACGCAACCTTACCCTTGAACACTACTCACTAATAAGAGGAAACAAACCACCAAACCGGCAACAACTGGATGAATCCCTGGGGAATTACGCTGAGCGAAAAAAGCACCAATTCAAAAAGTGGCATAACATTCTTGAAATGACAAAATCATAGAAATGGAGAACAAACAAGTGGTTGCCAGGGGTTAGGGGGGAGGGAAGATGAGTTCCTTGGGGGGGAGGTGGGTGAGGTTATAATTAAGCCACTGGATGAATCCTTGTGGGAGTGGAATTGTTGTGTATCTCCACTGTGGTGCTGGATATGCGGACACATGGGATAAAACTGCATAGAACTAAATACACAGATACACATTCAAATGAATCTGAGTAAAACTGGGGCCATCAGAATACAGTGTGTGGATGGCATCCATGTCAGAAGCCTGGTCTTCGTATATCTGCTCGTATTTGCAATATGTTATCGTTGGGAGAGACTAGGGAGCTGTGTGTGTGGGATCTCTCTGTATCACTGCCTACGATTTCGTGTGAAACAAATTATCTGAACATAAGAAAGTCTCATCGGAAAAAAATCAAATTTTTTGTCTTCCCACCTGGTTGAAAGTTGGAAGATTTCCCAGAGTGCATTTCAGCCCAGCTGATTCCATTCCATGCCCCCTTGCCCCCTGCCACAATGGGACCAAATTGTTTACAGCCCATTCTCCCAGAGACTCTTGGCATTTCACGTAAGCTGCACAATCTGTTATAGACTCTAGCTCCAGCAAAGCTTTCTGGAAGACATCACTGAAACTCTGAGTGTCGAATGTGGACACAGAGCTAGTTTCCTGGCACCCAGGCTGGCCAAATCTGAGGACATTCGGGTCTTGGAATGGTAACTTATGAAAAACATTTAGGGAGATTGCTCTTCTTGCAACCTGTACTTCTGCTATGATAAGATTGATGTCTTTGATTCTCGGTGCTTGCTCCCCACCAGGCTTCCCTGCTGTAAGTGTAAACATCTTGAGGACAGAGAGATTGTGGAATATTCCCTGCTGTTACCCCTGGTCCACAGTGCCTGTCACATAGACATCCCCATAGTGAACCATTTGTCATTTCTGCTTTTCTAGCATCCATTTGTCCTTCTTCTGACAGTAACTCCTTGTTTTTCCTTTGGGGAATCACCCCTCCCCCATTGCAGACAGTCTTGGAGAGAGTATGAATCAAAGTGCTCTGGCTCCTTCTTTGGCTAAGGAGAGGCAGGACACCCAGGCCAGGACAATCAGAGTGGTGAGTGATGAGCCCTAGATTTTCACAAAAAGTATTTAAAAAGACAAGCACTCTCCTTCCCTTATGATTATTGTTCTGGAAGGATGTCAGTTGGGAGCTATGGGAAGCCTTCTCACTACCCTACCCTGGAAGAGTTTATCTGCAATGAAATCAACACAGTGGAAAGCAGAGCTGAGAAATGGAGAGCCAGGAACTCCTGATACATCATTTGAGCACCTGGATCTAGCCATGCCTGAAGCTAATATATCCTTAGACTTTTCAATCACGTGGGTTACTATGATGCCTTTTTGCTTGAATCAGTTTGATTTGGCTTTTGGTCACTTGCAATCAAGACTCCTAAATCATCCAAGTACTTAGTTAGTATTCAACAAATGAATGAATGAGCAAGTGCAATTCTGCAAATATTTACTGAGTATCTATTTGGCAGGCATTGTTTTAAGTCCTGAAGAAAGAAGCAGAGGAACAGCAGACATGACTGCCTCCCTTGAAAGCCAAGTATGTGGCCTGACAACCTAGAATTTGGGTCAAACCATCCAATTATGGTGGCTGCTTAGAAATATCCCTTTTCCTCCTAGCCTCTCCCTTTCTTCTCCCAGCAACGTAACTATGGCTTCTGTCAGTTCTAAGACATGGCCTACGAATCCACTAACCCCAATGCTCACATTCACTCCTGTGGCCAAGTGACTTGGTTCTGTCTGGTTATCAGATGCAAACTTTGTCACAGCAGGGACTTAGACTAGACATTAGGGGAATATTGTGGTACCAGATGGTGTTTCTGAAGAAGATTGTCCTATTTTTGCAGTTCTAGGATTTGACAGTAAATCTGCCTGGCAGGCCTCAGATGTGATTTGGCCTCAAAATGGTCTCTGTTAATCCTTGTTGCTGTGTGTTATCTGTCAAGGTCCAACAAGGAAAACAGAATCCACTCGAAGTATTTGAACAAAAGCAATGCAATACAAGAAACTGTTTACTCAGATGAAGGAAGGGGTTGAGAAGCAAGGGACAGTGAACTGAGAGGCAACCCAGAGATTTGCACCGGCAGGAAGATGCCACCACTACCAGGCTAGAGAGAGCAAGCGAGCAGGTGGTGTTACCTGGGTCCAGGAGCTGGAGCTCCCCGCCAGAGGCTGGAGCTGGCCAGGTCTGTGCGGTGGAAGCTGATGCCAAGGAAGACATACTGTCACTGCAAGAACACAGAGAATAAGAGAGATTCTGCCTTATCCCTTCCTCCCACCTTCCAAATTCGCGACAGCTTCCTTCCAGTGGCCACACCCAACCCAGCACTTTCTAGTGGCCACACCCAACCAGGAGCCTTGAGGCAAGGAGCCTTCTGTGATACAGAGCAGAGCAGGGTGGGGAAGAGAATGGATGGGGGGGGCGGGAGACCTCGGGCTTCACACTTCTGTCACCCCAAAGCTGCCATTGCTGGGTTTCCATGTGGATCATTCCCCTTCTCACCTGGGAAGAAATGGACCTTTGGGAAACAAAAATGTTGGCAGTCTCTGTCAGAAATGGGGATCCAATTCCAAGACTCTGCTACGCTGCTTGGAGTATAAAATGGCACAACCACTGGTAGAGAACTTCTTAGCAGTTTCTGATAAATGCAACATACATCCACCTGAATGACCCAGCAATTCCACTCTTAGGTATCTGCTCAAGAGCAATGAAAATATTGCACAAAACAAATTATACAAGAATGTTTATTGCATTATTTTCATAAGAGCCAAAGAAACCATGTAAATATCTATCTGTAGGAGAATGGATAAATAAAATTGTCATATGGCCATAGGGTGGGATACTTCTGAGCAATACAAAGGAACACACTATTGCTACACACAACAATGTGAATGGATCTCAAAAAAAGTTATAACTAAAGGGGCCAGACACATACTATCTTGTTCCATTAGTGTAGACTCTAAGAAGAGACAAATCCCTAATGCACAGCGATAGAAATCAGAGTGGTTTGGAATAGAGGTCTGGAATTGACTTGCAAGGGGAAGTGAGGAAACTTTCTAGGGTGATGAACATGTCCCATACCTCGTTTTGAATAGTGGTTACCCAGGCACATATAATTATCAGAACATTAAACTGAAAACTTAAGGTTTGTGCACTTCCTTGTACATTATTTATACATCATATTAGCCATTAAAAAAACAACAACAGAGAATCCCTTTTTAAGGTACAGGACAAATTTCTTGCTTCTCTCCTGGGTCTGTACTCTCAAGAAGGACAGCATTATTATATCCTGGCAGATTTCTCATCCCATGTTTCCATTCTGTGGGATGTCACCTGGGAGGAGGTCGTGTTTCTTAAACCAACTAATAGGACAGACCAGGAGTCAGATGCAGCCCTAATGCCCCCACCATCCACATGACTCAGGAGCCTCACGTTGATGTGTATTTTACATTAAACTAAATGACCATAAAGATTTAATGACAGGGCCACTGCTTTTAAAGACATTAGTTATGACTGTGAATTTCTTTTGGAAATGATGCTCATCTGGCTTCATCCCAGATACCCGGGAAAAGATACTAAGGCAAGAAATGTAATTATCACCCCGGACGTGTTGCTTCTCCAGCAATCACGTCCCGCTTTCCTACTCCCCCCGCCACTTTGTATTAAGAGTCCACGTGGTTCTGGCAAGGCTGATTCTCCCCACCCACCTCTGATCCCCACAGGCCTAGGTTTGTAGCACGTGACCTAGACTGAGCCAATCACTGCCAACTCTGCCCCCCCCACCACCACAGAGATTGGGTGAAGGTGGACACGTGACCTACACCAGTCCAATCATACTGAATCTCAATCTCTTACAAAGACTCTCTCTTCCTCAAGACAGCTGTAGTTTGGAAGTGTGAGGCGTGGCGCTGCTGTAGCTGTTCCTAGTTCTAAGCAGAGAGCCATGATAGGGACCTAGCTGAAAGAGGTAAGAGAAAAATTGGAGCTTAGCCCTGCTAACATCATGATACTATGTCTGAAGTCGACCCTCTGTCTCAACGTTTTGGTTACGTGAGCCAATAAACCCTCCATGTGGTTTAGGCCGGTTAGAATTGCATACTATACTATTTGCCGCCCATGGCATCGTGTTGTGTGGTAACCAGAATAGTAGGATCATTTGGGCAGCAGGCCAGGATCTGTGAAAAGTGGTAGGACTAGGAATTAGAAGACCTGAATTCTGGTTGGTTGGGTCACAACTGAGCTGTACGACCCTGGGCAAGTCATTTAACCGGGCAGGATCATAGTTTAGTCCTCTGCATAATGAGGCAATTAGAAAGTGGGGTCAGTGAGTTCTTTTGCTTTAATAGGAGTGAGAACGTTGATAATAATTATTAATAGCTTACTAAATTCTTGGCATGTGCCTGGTGCTGTGCTAATTGCTTTGGATTCATTGTTTCATTTGATTCTTGTATCGCATGGGGTTTAATCCAGAAAGCAGAACCACTGTGAATCCTTTGGAATAAAGGATTAATTTGAAGAAGAAGACCTCACACAATTGTGGGAGGAGCTGAAAACTAAGGGTCCAAAAGGAAGAGTTGGAGGATCAGAGTAAAGTCGACAAGAAGCAGTTTTCGAACCAGTCCCCCTGCAGAGCTGGTACAGGTGGAAACTAGGAAGGAGTTTGCAAGGGAATACAAGTCAGGCACGTCCCACAGCCACAGTGAGGGCAGCAAAGGAGAACCAGGTATGAAGTCTTCAGAGGGCTGTTATCATGGACTCTGGCAGGAGGTGTGGGGTCATCGTTGGTACATAGGACTGGCAGTCAGGAACAAGAGGTGGGGGACACCTGGGTGGCTCAGTTGGTTAAGCGTCTGCCTCTGGCTCAGGTCATCATCCTAGGGTCCTGAGATCGAGCCCTGCATTGGGCTCTCTGCTCAGCAGAGAGTCTGCTTCTCCCTCTCCCTCTGCCCTTCCCCCACTCATGCTCTCTCTCTCTCCCTCCTACCCCCCTCTCAAATTAATAGATAAAATCTTAAAAAAAAAAAAAAGAAAAAGGTGAAGAAGAGGTGGAAGTCGGGTAGGAGGAAGTGATGCCAAGCTAGAACTACTGGTACCGCTTCATCTGTCTCTTAATGCATCAAGCATAATGACCCAAGAATCATGGTTGCTGCTTCACTTCTCCCTTCCAAATTCATGCTTTTGTAAAAATTAATTAAGTAATTAATTAATTTGCCAACAGCAACCCAGACACACACAGGGAAGAGGATTCTAGGAAATGTTCCAGCTTAGCCAAATCGACAGTGCAGACCAACAAACCCTCTAAAGAAAGATGGGTAAGCATTCCCCTCCAGAGTTTAGAGAAGCTAAACAATTTGTCCAAAGTTACCCATCTGCCTAGTACTAGAACCAAGACTAAGACCCAGGACTTTTTTCTTCTACTTTCCCCTTGGTCTGTTGTACTTGATCACTTGTTCCCCAAATTTAGCTTTGTGAGTTTTAGCTATGAAATGTCCATTTTATTCATTACTCTTTTCTCTTGTCATTTTCTACCTCTCTGATTCATTTCATCAGTGACTCTGGCTCTTGCTTCTTTCACTTCACTGTCCTTAGCTCGTTGATTCCTGAGCCTCACGGCCTCATGGCCACAAGATGGCTGCTGAAGTGCCAGGCAGCACATGGGACATGACAGCAACCCACCAAAGGAGACACACGGTTGTTCTTCTCTTGAGACTCTTTTTATTGGTTAAGAGCCTCTTTTCTAGAAGACTCCATCCCTAGGGCCTGGGTCACATGCTTATGCTCAGTTGCAAAGGAGCCTGAGAAAACAATTATCCAGTTTTCAGCCTCCATGTTGGGAGGCTACTTTGCCAAAACAAATGTGGAGGGGATACTGTCAGGCAGGCATCCACCTGTGTCTGCCATACCCTCACCAGCTCCTTCTTTTTTAGCCTTACCCTTCAGTCAGCAAGACTAAATAGTTTTGTCTGTTGTTTGATTTACACGAGTAGAAAGATCCCTTTTCTACTTGGGAATCCCCAAAATTGTCCACATTAGTATCACTATGCAAAGGACCTGAAAACAAAGTCCCCAAAGCACAGTGCCTTCCAAGAAAGGAGTATTAACACCACACCAAACATATAAGTCAGTGTTTCTCAACCATTTTTTATCATCATCCTCTCCAAATAGCTTTCATAGGCATTTTTCTCTGATGAGCCTCCCATGAAATTTTAGAACGAGTAGTGTAGATCCGTCTGTGTGCTATATGTATATGTGTGATTTATACATAGAAAGAGGAAGATGTTTTTCCATCTGAGATTCAATTTTCTCTTTCTTGGCTGTCATCGGGTCCCCATTGGGAAGGCATGATCTAGATACCGCCTTGAGCTCTTTCAGACAGAGAGTTCATATTTTCTGAGGATGGATATTAGTGTTTGTCTAGCCACAGTATTCAGATGTGTCAACCCAGCCCTGAAGAGAGGATGAATATTTGCCTCCATTTATGACTTGCCTTTTTTTTTTTTTTTTTGCCAAGACTTTAACTCATTCACCTTAGTTTATGAGTCTTCAAACATGGAGCTTGTAGTAAAATATAATTAAAAGTTCAAGAAAGGGGCCTGGGTAAAATGAAGGAGACTGATCACACTGTAGGGGAAAACACGTTCATTAGTAGAGACCCTTGGTTTGCAAGTACGTGGAAGAGTTACTTTTGGCTGGGGTGGGGGATTTCACTGATGGGAGACTGCATCGGTCTGCTCTGGCTGCCGTAACAGAAGCAGGCTGACTGGTGGCTTGAATAGCAGAAATTAACTGTCTCACAGGTCTGGAGGCTAAACATCTGAAGTCAAGGCGTTGGTAAGGCTGATTTCTTCAGAGGTCTCCCCGCTTAGCGGGAGGATTGACCACCTTCTTGCTGTGCATGCTCATCCCTGCTATCTCTTACTCTTCCTATAGGGACACAGTTATATTGGATTAGGGCTCACCCTAATTACTTGATACAACTTTAATTACCTCTTAAAGACCTATCTCTAAATACAGTCACCTTCTGGGGTACTGGGAGTTAGGACTTCAATATATGAATGCTGTGGGGCAGGGTCTGGGGGAGGTGGGGCAGGGGGTGGCTGCTGGGAGGCACAATTCAGCCCATAACAGATACACGATCTTTCGTGGACTCCATCCATAAGTTAAGCAAACAGGCTGCAACAGAGCAGATACGGGGCTGCTCCTCCCACTTTTTGAGATCTTTGGTTCCCCAGCCGAAATTCTTCTGAGCACTAGGAGGTAGGATAAATGAGGGGGGCAGTAATAAAATGGTGTGGACAACGGGAGCGCAGATGCCCCATCTGAAGAGGGCACTACTCTGCTCCAGCTGATATCCGTCCTAGAGGAACACCGGCCCAGTGTGGCCAGGTCGTCCAGTTTTCCGAGAGAAAAGGAAAATCTGGGGTTTTTTAAAATGAATTTTGCAATTTTTTAAAAAACTGCCAGCCAAGAAAACATCTGCCAGCTGCATCTGCCCCGCTTGTCATTTCTTCTTTAGCGCTTTGCTGGGATGTGACCCCGCTGCATTCTGTGGGGCTCCGTTCTGCAGGGATAGGTTCGGATTGGCTGAGCCAGTGCCAGATGTCCCTGGGAAGGATAACTCAGCCAAACTATGGCTCCTGGGTGAGCAGAGTGACAGACAAAGGGGGACCTAAGGAGCAGGGGCAGGGCGTCAAGGTAGAACCAGTTACAGCTTTTTGGTGTCAGTGGGAGTTGTAGTATTAGTTGGAAGCAACTCTCCACAGCTTCCAGAAAAGCGAGATCGAGGTGAAATAGGCTGAGACTGGAACTCAAGGAGTTTAAATCAGGCTTTTGGGAAAACTTGTAAAGGAATGGTCAGGCTCTGAGAATCTACCATGAGGTCTCAGGTTCTGTCAGTTGGAGTCCAAGCAGGTCTGTCCTGGCTGGTGTCCAGGAAGACCTTATCTGTCTTTGTCTCTACTTGCCCTCCCCTGCCCCAAATCTCATTGACTGCCATCGCCTAGAACAGCATGGGCCATTTCTTGTCTCATCAACTTGCAGATCAAAGTGTGATTTGGGCCCCGAGGGCCAGTGCCACCTCCCCGTTTTTTCCTCCCCATCCACTGAACCACCAAGAGCCCGAGCAAACCCTTTGATGTTGCTGATTCCGTATTTAGGTGATGTCTTCATTTGAAGGGGGAAGAAAAAGAGAGAAAGAAAGCAAAACCTCACTGTGATGGGCTGACACCAGTGGGAAAACTGGCATTGTCAACTGTTATTAAGGAAGAGGATGTGTGGAGGGTGATGATAAATTCCCTGCATAATTAGTTATTAAGAAACAGGTTGGCACCCCTATTCATCTACTCTGACACGTTCTCCCCCATCTATTAACTTGTGGCTATTTGAAGGTTTCATATGCAAACAGAGCCAGAGATATCAGTGGGGGGCACAGCTGTTTGGGGGAAACAAATTAAATCACGTCCACTGAACTATTTTGCTGTTTAAATCCATTCTAAAGATATCCTAAGACCAATGAGGGTTCTTTCTTTCTTAGTCAATCAAACCCAGCTCAGGCTCCAGAACATTCATTCATTCTGATGGTAGTTCTGTCCAACATTCAGAGGACAGCAGCTGCAGAAGGGGAAATTATAGCATCGGAAACTTCCCAGCTGCTAGATTCTGTGTGGATCTGTTTCCGATGACTTTTCTCTCTTTTATTACTTTTATAATTAATTTGCATAATGCTTGACAGTCAACACAGTTGACAAGATGACTTCCAACCTTCATTTGTTAGAATCAGTTTCTAGGGTGCCTGTCTCATGTGCCAGGTTCCACTGTGGTAGTGACAGGGAGAGGCAGAAAAACAAGTAAAGAAAGAAATGAGCAAGGTCATGGATCTCCGAGGTGGGAAGTAAATGATAAGAAGGAGCTATGTCCAGGAAGACCTAGATGCCCTAGGTTCTAGACCAGCGCTTCTCAATCAGGGATGATTCTGCTCCCCAGGGCACATTTTATCATGTCTGGAGACATTTTTGGTTGCCACAGCTGGTCTCTAGTGGGTTGAGGAGAAGATCCTGCTAACATCCTACATCTCACAGCACAGTCCCCACAAGCAATATCCAGCCCCATATGTCAATAATGCCAGGTTGAACAATTCGGTTCCAGGTAAGGAGAATAGCTTTAAAGAGAGAGAATAGCAAGGAAATGGCAGGAATCAAAAAGAAAACTGAGGCACACTCTAATTGCAGGGCTCTTCCCACATCATAACTACTAACATATTACTGGCCAAAGCAAATCTCATGTCCAAGCCCCAAGTTCAGGGACCAGGAAGTCTACTCTATCACATAAAGACATGGCAGGGCTCTGACGGAACGTTAAGAATGGAATGCAAGATCCTTCTCTATCTCACTGGGCATGGCAGAGAGGGGGTAGGACTGGAGAAACAAGCTGGGCAAGAATAGAGGGGTGGCCTGTGAATTTCATTCTAAATGCCCTGCGAAGCCATTGGATGGATATGACCTAAGGAGTTACATGTAATTACACTGAACAATTACACATGGCTGCTTTGCGAAGAGCAGATTGTCGGAAGCAAGAGGAGGATGTAGAGACGAGGTAGGACGCCATTGCAGTGGACCAGGGAACATAGAGTAGCATCGGAGTTGAGGATCCAGGCAATGGATTGAAACCATAGTGCACACATTCAGGATGTATTCCAGAAACAGAATCATCTGGGCTTATTGATAGATTTGGGATTTGAGGAAAGGAATAAAATCAGGGATGACTAAACATTTTGTCTTGAGCCATTACACTGGATGGGAGATAGTACCATTTTATGGAGCTAGGAAACTCAGGAATGAGCAACTCTGGGGAAAATTAGTCTTCGTCCCATTTAATTGTCTCAACAACTCTATCTAGAGGTACTTTTATCATCTCCTCTTCCTAGAAGAGGAAACAGGAACTCAGAAGAGTAAAGTGACTTGTGCCCGACCGCAACCCTGGCCAGAGCCAGAACCTGACAGTAGTTGGTCTGTACTCAACACTGCACAACTGTATGTACATGGTTGTTTCACTCCTCTGCACCTGTAGGAGGCTCCATGGTTTGAGGCTGCTGAGGAGCTTGCCTGCTTCTGAATCTATTTTTTTCCAGACCATACGTTCCAGAATTAGTCATCTATGTGTCAGGGCTGTAGGAAGTAGGCATGAGATTGGAGCAGGGCTGCCTGGCCCCATGTCCCAGCTCATCTGCATTCAAGCTTGTGTATAAAGAATGCAGTTCTTAGAGGAAGCATGGGACCAGACTCCCTCCCATGACCCTGAGCCCTCTGACACTGCTTCCTCTACAGTCCCCTCCATCCCATCCTCCTTCCCTCATCTACCCCAGCCGCAGGGACGCCTCCCAGTCCCCGGGACGGGCCAAGTTCTTTCTCATCTGGTGGCTTGGTGGTGCCTGCTGTCCCCTCCATCAGGGTCCTCGTTCTCGGCTCTTCCGCAGTCACTCTATCACCTCCATAGTGCCTAGCACTATAAGCTTTTCAAAATGTTGCCTTTCCCCCTTTGCCATGCCAGAAGCGTGAGGGTGTTTTTTCCCTGCTTTCACTGTGAGATCCTGGTAGGGCCCCTGGGGGTAAAACTTACAAAAGGATGGGACCCCCTTGGAATTTCTAACTCTCTGGCTGGTCCATGTGGAGCCCCCAGCAGTTCATCAACTAGAGTTCAGTATGTTCCTACTCATTGGCTACAGTCCTGGGCCTTCTCTCCGAAAGCTGTGATACTCTGTGTCCACCTGTCTGTCTCTCCAGTCTTGGAGTGAGCCGTGTTCCCTGGGATCTCAGTTCCCCCTTTGGATCTTAGATTGGCTTACTTTCATTTTGTTTAACCTTTTTTCTTTATAATAAGGGTAAAGGTGACAATGTCTGCTCTTTACATGTTGGACCAGAAACCAGTGATGTTTTTTATTATGATGTTTTGTCTGCCTCTCTACTTGACAGAGACCTTCTCCATTTTATTCACTTGGTTTCCTTGAGATCCAGAGTATAGGTTTGCTCATAATAGGTGCTTGAAATTCTATGCTTGTGGATGGATGTGATAATCTGGGTACATTACTTCATGTCAGATTTTTTTTTAGCTACCAGTTGAAATAGATAATCTCTGAGAAATCCCTTCTAGTATATAAATGCTATGATAATGAAGCATGGGGAGTTTCCTTGCAAAATGTGACCTGAAGGATAATTTACCCAACTATGAAGTCTACTAATATAAATGAAATGGTCCAATTCGCTAGCCAGTCTCCTTTTGAAATTTTGTGTGTGCAGGACGACCTCGACCACCAAATGAGGGGGTCCCTCAGCTCCTAGGGACTGAGAAGACTAGGGGCACCTGGCTGGCTCAGTCGGTAGAGCAGGCAACTCTTGATCTCAGGGTGTTGTAAGTTTGAGCCCCTCGTTGGATGTAGAGATTACTGAGAAATAAAAATCTTAAAAGAAAAAAAAGAACAAAAGGAACTAGAAGCTCTTTTTTGTATTTCCACTAGAAAGAGTATATTTTTCTATAATGAAGAACATGGACTCAATAATGCCATTTATTAATTTTTTAAAGTGCGAGAAAGAATTACTTCTGACTGCATGCTGTTTCATTTGAATGACACGATATTTCAAAACACAAAAACGAGGTTATCATGAGGAAGAAAATTATTGAGCTTCTTGCTGATTTAAAAGGGGGTCAGTCTGAGAAACTCAGGAAGTGGAATTTCAGCATTAAACTCCTGTGACCCTCCCCCACCAAGCCAAAACCTACATCTTGTTCATCTGAACTGTGTTTGTCCCTCTTTGGGGGCCCACATGCTGTGAACACCTGGTGATTTGACCTGCTAATGATCCTAACAGCAAAGACCTGGTAAAGGCATCCTGATTATTCATAAGGAATCCATACTTCCTCCTCCCCCAGACCCTGGCAATTGAACAAAAATAGCTCCAGCTTTCTTGGGCTCCTGGTGAGTAGATGGCCAGACCTGGTCAACGGGTATCTTTTAACCCAGGGATGGAAATATGGCCAGCCCTGAACAATAAGAGGCAGACTCAGAACTTTAGATGGAAGTGTTTGCAAGAAAGTTGTCTCTGTATTCGATCAGAAACTGGCAGGTTGCAAACCTATAGCAGTTTGCAGCCGTTTTGCCACTTTATAACTAAGGGTGTCTGAGGCTGGGCCCCCCAGGAAGAAGACTGGGGCAAAGGTTTATGTGCAAAAGGTTTATTTTGCAGGTGTTCCTGAAGGGCTTGGCTAGGAGAATAGGGAAGTGAGACGGGAAAAGGGAAGTAAGCCCAAGCAAAGTGCATTAGTGAGCGGGATACTGCTGTGGGCAACTGGGGCTTAGTCCTACTGGAGATATCTAGAGAAAAGTAGAGGTCATGGCCCAAAGTTATCCCCTCCAAAGATAATCATGTTTGAATCTACTAATTCTGCCCTTCTTTGGTCGAGGACTGCTCCCAGGACTGTTGGGTCCCTGGCCAACAGCCTGAACCTGCTCCCTTGCCAGAGAAAGCTCCCGGGCTGAGACTCATAAGAACTGCATCTGGGTGCGGTGCTAAGTGTGGAAGAGCTGTATACAGGGACCCATAGGATCTTCCGCAGAGACCTTTCCTGAGAACCAAGCCAGCCCAGATCACGCAGAGGACTGAGTCCTGACCTCACCATCTGGCACCTGCATCCGGCACATGTCAGCTAGCACTGTGCCCCTGGACTTCCCTTTATGTGGATCAGTTTCTCCTCCATTCTAAACATGGTTTGAGATTGGTTTCTCTTCCATGTAATGAAAAGATCCTGATGGGTATGCAGCCTTTCATCCCATCTTACAAGTACTTGAACACTTATCTCCCTATATCTCCCTTAGGAGTAGAATCTATAATGAATTTACTTTTGAGTCCTCCATAATATGTTACAAGAAATACTTGTTAAATGAATGATGAGTGCTGAAAGGACCCACCAAAATGTCATACTAATCTGTATATCATTAGCCCATTTTAAGGCACATGGCAGAGGGTAACATTGGAAGAAAGCATCTGGGGCAGGTTTATCCAGACACTGGCACCCTCTAAGGCAGAGGTGGGGGTGCTGGGGATGGCAGGTTCCCTTGGGACTTCACCTGAAAATGTCCAAGTGTTAAGTTCCTGCTACCCAGGAATATAGAGCTTCCTTGGTTCTATTTTTTCCAAAAGCCTCATCTCCAGCTTGTCATCCATTCCTCAGAGCTATACCTTGGCTTCCAGTCAAGTCTTTATTTTTCCTTAACTTGGCCTGATTGTGCAGTTCAGTCTCTATTACTTGCCACCCCAGAACCCTAACCAACACAGCAAATACAAAGCCCCACCATCCCTGCACAAACCAGGGTCCCCTCGTCTCAGTCCCATATGCTGTCTCTAGTGATGACAACACGGGGGATTGTGTCATCAAGCCTGCTTCCCTGCAAGATGCTGACTTTAACAGATTAGAAATGTTCCCGGCACATCCCACGCTTCTGCTAATAAATGATTCCATATCTATCATGAATGAATTTTTCAAGTCTTCCGTTACTGAGCTGTGTACCTACTCACGAAGTACATTTCCAGGCGATTTTGTCTGAATTACATGGTTAATTGCCTCATATTTCCAGCTCATGTTACAGGCCCCCTGAGTTAGAACGAGGGGTAGAAGTACCATGTATCATTTCCTATACAGAGGACAAATTCATGGATAGAGCAATGTGCATACTAATGCTGAATGCTAATTTGTTTCTAGCTTCCAAGTATAACTAAGTTTAAAAAAACAAACCCAAAAAGATAGAGGGGTAGAAAAGTCAGTCAGTCATCTAGATTGATATTTTAGCTTCCAAATTGTATATTCTTTCATTCATCAATTTTTTTTTTCATCAAACCATGCCCGTGTGCATGGCTGTGTGCTGGGAAAGGTAGAGAGGGTAAATGCAGAGACGTGCTGTCACATTCACTCTGAGGCTGTGAGATGTGTGCCTACCCATTAAAAACCAGAAACAAGAATAGGAGCCAAATAATAAAGTCACAA
Source organism: Zalophus californianus (assembly GCF_009762305.2). Classification (NCBI taxonomy): domain Eukaryota; kingdom Metazoa; phylum Chordata; class Mammalia; order Carnivora; family Otariidae; genus Zalophus; species Zalophus californianus. Next base: position 38,971,061 of record NC_045595.1, on the reverse strand, counting down.
TACAAAGCAAGATAAGATAAATGGCTTCCAGAAGTTTTAGCAATAAATCCTATGAGAGTTCATAAGGAGGTAAGTTTAGCCATTGAAGCTGAGATTCATGATCAGAGTTGTTTCCAAAGGCAGGACCTGGATGGATTGTAGAGGGGTGGGCATCCTTTGGGTGAAGCAGAGGGTGACATCATGCCAGGATTATGAAATTTCCAGGCACAAGGAAAGTGTCTCTTGTAAGTGGAGCTCCTTGGCTCTAAAGCCCCCAGCTGTCTTATATGTATTTGGAGCAGAGTTGAGGCTTGTCTCTCTCCCCTAGTGCAGTGGTCTTGACAGGTCTCACAGTAGTCTCGAATCACGGTCGGCCCGTCTCACATGGGTCGTACCATATTCCCCACCCTCTGCAGGTGAGCCTAAGCTTACCCCAGTCATGGCTGCAGCAGGAAGCAGAGGGCATGCTCAAAGCAGTAGCTACAGGAGAGTGTCGTGTAATAAGGGGGCTGGTTGCAGAGGTATGAGCAGGAGGGACACAGCCAGGCCTGGAATGGCACAGGGGTGGCAAGGGCGGGGGTAGGGGGTGAGCTGGTGTAATTCAACAGCTGCCACAACTACTAGGCTAAAGGGGTGAGGTGGATTCCAGGCCCTGGAGGCGGAAGGGGCTGCCTCCCCTGGGGGACAGTGTGATGCACACCTTCCAGACCTCATCCAGTGACAGGGTCCTGCCCAGTAATGTCCTGCCAAGATCACACCCTTTCCTGCTGCAGCCCACACCCGGTGACCAGCACATGTGGGAGCACCTTGGCCCAGTGCTGCCGGACTCTGAAGAGCAGGTCTAGCTTCAGATCCCCTGGGGGGACTGGCCCAGACTGTCATTGGGCCTGTGTCACCAGGGCCACACTCGGTCACAGGAGCCTGAGGCAGCTGTGCTGGGCCTCAGCTCTCATGACGTCCTTCTTGAGCAGTTGACTTACATGAGTCCTGCCTCAACACCCCCTCTCTGAATCGAGGGGTTCAAAGCTGGCCCAGCCCTCGGTTATGGAGAGTGGCTGCTGAGCCTCCATCAGTCGGCCTCCTAGTTCTAGGTAATTGTGTAAATTCATGCAAAGTGCCTAGTGTGGGCCACATACGCGTGAGCAAAGGTGGGCACGGTCTCTTCCCTTCTAGAGCCCGCAGTGGACTGGGGGAGCCACACATTATCCAAACACTCAGGTAAATCGCGCACGTTGCACCTGTGATGTGTGCTCTGCTGGTGCCTTACCTGGTGGTGCTCCGGAATCCTATCCTCATGGGGTGGGTCCTAGTCAGAGATGCCAGGGAAGCACCCCCCGACCGCGGAGGAAACCAACGTTGGGTGCAGGGAGAGATCCAGAGGATGATTCAGAGTTACATAACTCAAGACAGAGTTCAAGGCAGAGCCAGCTGCTGTGCAGAGGCCTCCGGGGAGGGGGTAAGACAGGGACAAGGGACAAGGCGCAGAGAGGAGGTCCCACGGAGCCGGAGCCAGTGCTGTGGCCCCATACGAATGTGGGAGGTCCCGTGTACAAGAGCAGCAATTCAGGAGAGGGAAATGAAGCTGTAAGGGAGAAGCACAACTCAGAACTTGATGTGGGTAGAAACACAGTAGTTCTGTCTTACCGTGGTTTCGCTTTCCTGTTACCTGTGGTGCAAGCAGATGACTCTCCAGACAAATGTCACACGCTCCGCCGCAGCCTCATGCTACGTGGCAATGCCTGCACCGCACGTCCGCACGTGGGTGTTTTCTCATCTCACGTCCTCACAAGAAGGAGAGGGGTGAGCTCAGTACGATAAGATATTGTGAGAAAACACCGTCACATCACCTTATTACAGTATACTGTTAGATTTGTTCTATTAATTATTAGTTATTGTTAATCTCCTACTGTGTCTCATATATAAATTGAACTTGATCATAGGTGTGTGTATCTATGGGAAAAAGCATAGTATATGTTGGGTTCAGTATTCTCTATGGTTTCAGACATCCACTGGGGGTCTTGGAACGTATCCCCCATGCATAATGGGGAACAACTGTAATCCCACAGTAGTCATTGACCTTTTCTGAAGATTTCCCATTTACACTAATCTGGACTACCATTGACAAAGGCTTTTCTGAGCCCTCTTTTCAACTATGCCTCCTCCTTGGGTCTTTGGACTGCTGAGTTTGGCTTTAGCAAGAAACCTGCTAAGGCAGTTTAAAGAGAATTCCATGCCCCACCCCCTTGATAATTGATTACCCTGGCCTGCCTTCAGCAAGACCCCTATTAAATTAGATTAGCAAGAATTCACGTATTCTTGATGTTTTCTCTTAGTAATATTCTAGCCACCAACTGCTCCCCTCTCCCTCCGCTCCTTGGCTATAAAATCCCCAGCCGTCATTACTGTATTTAGAGTGAAGTTAAGGCTAAACTCTCTCCCTTATTGCAATAGTCTTGACACCTATCACAATCATCTAAAGTCTTCCTGCCATTTTAACAAGTGTCAGAATAATTTTTTTCTTCCACACATCCAAGGCTGTGATTTAACTTTCATCAGATCCACGTCAAATTAATCTTGTCATAAGCTTCATTTGATTGCAACATTGAATTGTACACGTTGGGGCGTTCTTTGTCTCTGTCATTCGTTGGTCATGTTGAATGGATATCTACTCACAATTTGAAAAAATTAGACCAGGTACCACTTGGTACTCATCAGCTTAGAAGTGAATTTTGAAGTAACAGAAAATAGATGGATTATTCAAAGGTGATTGGAGAAAGATCAAATGAGAAGATCAAAACCCAAGCCTTGGAGAATGCCCATGGTTAAGTTCAGCATATGAAACTCAGGATTAGGAGAAGGAAGCATTTCAGGAAGAGCAGACTGTATCCCAATGTCATATATACCAGGTCAGTGACTGAGATGGCCATATTGATCAGCATTTTTTTTTAATTGAAAGTAACAGGGACCCAAGTATAAGTGACTTCAGCAAAAACGTTAACTTACCAAATAAAAGAATTCAGAGGGATTTCTTCAGAAATAGTGGACCTAGTGACTTCACATAAGACATGAGGACTCAAGCCCTCTACACTGCTTAGCTCTACTTTGCTAAAATGAGAGTGAGGGAATGCTTGGTATACCAGAAACCAACAGGTTACTGAAACTAGGAAACCCTCCTGCTTTGAGGTAGCCTCTCTTCACATCATGGCACCCAGCCACTCTAGACTTGTATCCTCTCAACCCCAAGTCAAGCCTCTTCAGAAAATAGAGCCTCCATCTTTGCTACCATTCTGAGAAAAACCATATAATGGGTCACACTGGAAGACCTGGGTTCTACCAGTTATGAACCAGCTGTGCTGGATAAGAGAATACAGTGTTCCAGGTACCAGTCTGAGTAACATGTCTACCATAAAGACAAAGGCAGTGTTAGGCTTCACGAGGGCTGGTTTTCCAAGGGAAATTCTGTCACCAAAATATGAGGAATTAGAGAAAAATAATAAATGTCTTCTTTAAAAATGGAATAGCCAGATATTTAAATCTGGAGCATTCTTCATGAAACCCCATGAGACACCATATTTAAATATGTAGATAAAACATCTGCATAGTTGAGTCAATTGTGCCTTTTCTTCTAGGGGTCTTGTCGTCCTGGAATCACAGCCTCTATTATCCCAGTAATTCTGTTCCTTCTGAGCTCTAGAAATAATGTCAACAGAGCCACAATTGGCGAGCTTTTGGGAGATAAAGATCTCCCCCCGCCCCCACCCCGCTGCACTCATATGCAGTGCTATTCTTGGAAGAAGGATTGTGAGAACTAAAAATGAATCATTTTGGCAAACGAGGGTGGATTAGTACAATTCAAATGACTTTCAGGATAATGGCACCTCCTCCCCCAAGTGGATCTGATAGAGGTGCAATGTTCTATGCTCTAAGACTTACCAGTGATTCAGGCTCTCGCTGAACACGTCACGTGACCGACTCATGAGTAAGGCGATTGCTGCATGCTTTATAGACTTTATTCTAGAGGAACAAGCAGAGAATGTGGGAGGAAGCTGTGGTACATTGAAAAGGCCAAAAGGAATACCTGCCTTTCTGTTTTTTTTTGTTTTTTTGGTTTTTTTGCCTTCTTTTTAAAGCTGGGTGTGCTCATCTCTCTTGATAGGTAACTTGGTAAAGAGTGATAGGAGTTTACTAGTGTCAGGAACCTGTTGTTTCCTATCCAACACCCATTCCCCATCTTGCCATGTTAGCAGCTCCCTGATTTTGTACAGGTATGAGGAAGCGATAGCTTCAGGGAGGCTAGGTCCTCCTCAGTCTTATGATGGAGTCATGGTATGACATAGACTACTGGTGGCCAATATTTATGCTTCCACCACCACATCATTTTCCGTAGTAATAGAAATCCCCATAGCTGTGCAGAGGAAAGACATTTCTCAGCTTCTGTTACACCAAAGTAAGGCTGTGTGACTAAGTTATGCCCAGTGGGAGTAAACAGATGTGGTGCATACAGTTTGTGGAAGTGTTGTTCATAGGAAGGGATTTTGTCTTTCTGCTGCTTTTTTTCCTTCCTCCATGCTGGCATGAGGACTGGAGGACTGGAGCTGGAGTGGCCATGTTGGGCTGTGAAGCAACGTGGGACAGAACCATCGAGATTAGCAAGAGAGATTCCTGGGCAGTCTGGCCAGACTTCCAGATGTAAAAGTCAACTCCTGTCTTTCATATGTGATATGAGGTTTCCATTTCTTTCAAGCAAATGTAACTCTTACTTACATACATGCTAATTCTTCGCTCCCGTGCTTGATTCAGCCTTGAGCATGTGAATTTATTCTCAACAAGGAGATATAATGGGACATCCAATGGGAGTCTACTTTCTTACTCTTCAAGAGTGAGACTTTAGACAAAAAGAAGCTCCCTTTCCCTTTCCTGTCTTGTTTTTGTTTAATGTGATGCTGAACCTGTAGCAGTGACCTGGGGATGCTGAGTGGACCCAGCCCAAGGCGGAGGGCAGCCGGCGTGAAAGAACCTGAACCCCTGGTGTCATCATCAAGCCATTTGATGAATCTCCCCAATCCCCCTTGCCCCCAGGGACCCATCTTACATCTAGAATTCCTATTACAGGAGATTGTGTCTTTCCTTTACCTAAACAAGTACTTTCCCTGTGTCTTCTCTCTTGAAGCTGGGAGCATTCTAACAGCTACATCAGTCCATTTCCTCCTTTGTAAATCCAGGCCGGTGAGTTGGGGCATAATTAATAACAACAGTAGACTGGTTGGTGTCTTGGTGGTGACACTGATTGAGCATTTAGTGGGTGTGTCTTGTGTTAAGTTCTGGACTGGGACTTTATCTCAGTCTCCTCCCCAATGAGCCTCCCTATCCTTTCATTTGTCTGATGAGAAAATTGGGAGCTAGAAAGGGTAGATAGCTCACCCAAGCTCTACAAGGTGGCGAGGCTTGGATTCAGAGGCAAGGAGTCAGGGAGGTGCAGGGGCTAAGGCCCTGGCTCGGGGTCCAGCAGACCTAAGTGGCTGCACGTCTCTAGGGTCTTAGGACCTTGGAAGTAAAAGGAAAGGATCGGACTTCACGCTCATTAAGGCCCCTTTTAGGTTCTAGTCCACACATTCCTCAAATCACTGTGGAGGAGGGGCTGGGATGGTAACTTTTTGTTTTGAATACATACAGATTAAAAGAAAGAAAAAGAAAAAAAAAGAAATACATACAGGTTTATATAAAACTCACAGGAATAATGCCAAACATAACTCCCCTATCCATTTCACCCAGATTCCCCATTGGTGAACATTTTACCACGTCGGAGGAAGGACGGGAAGTTGGAGGAAGGATGGGAAAAGAGAAGAAGAGAGAGAGAGAGAGAGAGAAAGAGACAGAAACAGAATATGCTATTTTATCCCTAAATATTTTAGTGTTTATTTCCTAGGAACAAACTTTTTTATATACCAATAATACAGTTACCAAAATCAGAAAATTAACATTGAGACAAATACCAGCATCCAATCCAGGCTCCCAACTCAAATGGGGCTGTTTGCCTCAATATTGTCCTTTATAAATATCCTTTTTTCTCTGGTCTAGGCTCCAGCCCAGGGCCAAACATTGCTTTGGGTCGTGATGGCTACTCAGCCCCTTTTGGTTGGGAACAGCTCCTCATTCATTCCTTATAGGCTTCATGACTCTGACATTTTTTCAGGAGAATGGGCCAGTTATGAGGGAGAACGTCACTCAGTTTGGCTTTGTGCGATGCTTCCTGATGATTCGATTCGGGTTACACGTCTTTGGCAACAGTGTCACAGAAAGTGCTGTGTTGTCCTCAGTGCGTGGTATCAGAGGGCACAGCGTGTCCACTGGCCCCCCCACAGGTGACATGAAGCTTGCTAACATTGATGGGGGGAGTCTGCCAGGCTTCTCTGCTGTCACATGACCATTTTCCTCCTTATGAGTAACATCCATATGGTGGGAAGGGTCTCTGAGACTGTGTGAGTAGCTGTTTACCTATTCGTTTCAGCACCCATTGATGATTTTCAGCAAACATCAGTTACTGTGACATGGGCCACAGGCTGACTTCCTTGAGTCTTGTCAACAGGAAACTATTTAAGAAGTGAGTGCTACCCTTCTGAGCAGGCCATGTTCCCCAGACGAGTCCCTCTGCCTGGCTGGAGGGTCTAGAAAACCTGGCTGTGACCCCATTGTTCAAGGGCCCAGGCCCCTTCTCGTCCCTGGGCATCCTCAGAACAGTGCTCCTTTCCCAGCACTGGGGGGTGGGGGGGGGGGGGCGTGAGAGCAGCCTTCTGTCTTGCAGAGTGGTGAGGCCTCTGCGGTGGGCTTAGACAGGGAGGGGAGGAGGGCACAGCTACAGGACCCTTGTATTTGGGGTTCTTTGCTAACACCGTGAATCCCACTGTGCTCTTAACTACATGCCCACTGTCATCCCCAGCAGAGACTTCCGATGCTAATGCTCTTCGGCTCTTCTCCTGGTCCCCCTTCCCCTTCTCCAGGTGGTAGGAGAATCTGAGATCTAAGCAGATGCTATTGCTCTGCAGTGCTTTCTACGATGGCCAAACCTTCCCCCACTCTGGACAGCAGGACCACCTGCTCTGTCTCAGGGAAAGGTGGTACTGAGGACAAGGCCGATAATTCTGAGGATTTTGTGTTTCAAACTTTATTTTTTTAAAATCTAGAATAATATAAAATGAAAGGGAGAGGTTACCTTGTTCCATGTACCCCCTGCCCTTTCTATAAAGTCCCTACAGCCTGGGCTGCAGTGTGAGGAAGTATAGGAACCGGAGGGGAAGAGCCGGCTTAGATTCTAGGCGTTCCTGACCCCACAAGAGAGCTGAGTGTTATTGGAGAAGGGACAGCAGGACCCCCTCACGGAGACGGGTCATCTGAAAACACACGCTTGTGTCCTCCTCCTGGGGAGAACACAGGCACGTGCCAAGGACCCAGCGAGTGTCCCAGGCCTGAGTAATTCAGGGAAGGGACACAGCACAGAGAGCTGGCCTTTCCTTTCAGGAAAGGCACTGTGGTTAGACAGGGAGGAGGACCTGCCGTCCAAGGCCAGACAGAACTCGCATGTCAGCGGACACCCCAGTGCAGCTAGAGAGAGGACAGCAGTGCCATCCTGCCTGTTGGTCTCACCCCAAGGAACGTCGAGGCAATTCTGCACCAAGAAGAGACAGGGCTCTGAAGTGACAGAAATAGAGTGGGATGGGGGCTTAGCATAAAGTTGAAGTTGTTAATCAGGCATAAAGAAGGTTATGTTTCTTACAGCCCAAGTTTGCAGTTTGAGACTCACACGCACTCCATAGGTCTTGTCTTCCTCTTCCCTTCCACTCTCCCATCTCTGGCATCCCCTTGTTCATTTTCACCTCCTGTATCAGTTAGGCTTAGGTTAGCTGCATGTAACAGAAAAACGCAAGTTATCAGTGGCTGACACAAGAAAGAAGTCTATCTCTCTCTCTCCCCGAGAGAGATCTTGAGGTAACAAAGGCTGGCAACATTGTCCTCAGGAAGCCCAGCTCCTTCTGGGTTTGTGCTCCATCATCCTCAGCACTGACTTCATCCTCCAGGTCAACCTATCATCCAAGATGGCTGCTGGAGCTCCCGCTGTCACAACCAAATCCCGGGGTGGTGTAAGGAGAAAGGAAGCGAGGACAAAACAGCATGATGAGTCAGATGAACCAGCATCCTTTCAGGGGCCTTCCTGAGAGTCCCACACTCAACTCACACTCTTTAGCTCATTGACTAGAATGCGGGCTACACCCAACTACAAGGAGAGTTGGGTCATGTGGTCCTTTGCTGAGCACTGCATTAAAAATTGGGTCTGTTATTAAGTAGGAAGGGAAGATGGATATTGGATGGTACCCAGCAGTTCCTTTCAAGCCACCCCTCTTCCTTCCCTACATTTTCTTTCTTCCTCTCCTTTGTATCTCTCTGGGCCTCATCTCTTCCTGTCCTGCTCTGAGTTCCAACCTCAGTGCACAGCACCTGAAAGAGCCACCAACCTCCCAGCCCTGGTGTACGTCCCTAGCTCTGCACAAACGCGCATTGTCTGCATTGCTTTCGCCAAAGCTGGCAGAACTCACGGTGCTGTCATGCTTGCCTTGCCCACATTTGTTCAGTTTCATGAGGTTGCAATGGATACGCTTCCTTCCTGACGCCGATTAAGATTTCAGCCCATCTCCTATTGCCCATTGTATGGGGTAGTCTATGTGTGGACGCGTGCCAAGGAAGTCATTCCAGAACCTCCAGGAAAGTGACCACATGGCCCAGTGAGCCAGAGCTGACTTTGATACAGAAAGCCTGCAGTGCAGGTATCCTGGAAAATGCTGAAATCTCCCCTTTGCTAAAGGAAAGGGAGAAGAGGGGAAGGGACTGACATTTTTAAGGGACTGTCTCATACCAAGTCTTGTGGTAATAATTCCCAAATGTGATCTGATGTGTTTTTCTCTTACACCAAGACTATGAGGTAAGTAGGTACGTCTCTTCATTTGGCTTCCACCTAAAGCTGACCTGAGGTAAGGATAGGGGTGTAGGTGTTTGTTCCAGCAGAGACGCCAGGAAGGACGAGTGAAGAAGTGGTGTGTGGTAAATGTGTATCCACTGGTTCTCCACCAACAACAACCTGCTGTGTCGCGCTTAGTGACCCCCATGGTGTAATATGCCGTCATAACCTCACTAAAGACAGAGTTGGAAAGAGATGCGCACTTGGCTCTCAAACCCGTGCAAGGTGGCTCCAGCGAATCAAAAATGAGGTAAAGGAATAAAGCCAGTGACAGATGCCATAAATGAGCAGGTCCCCGCTGTGGGCCAGCAGAACACATTGCAATGGTGTGTTCTGTGGACCAATGTGAAGCGCACCTTGGCATCCGGCCACAGGGTCTCTGGGACACTTGTCAGACTCCCTCCTCTATTGGTTGTGGTTGCCCCCGAGTTCTTAAGCCTGCTCACCTGCAGGTAGGCCTTCAGGCCCTCGAGCAAGCTCGAGCCTTTAGACAGAGAAGGGGGAAGCACAGGGCGGTGAGGCGGGAAGTCGTCACGCTGGAAAAAGCCTTTGCCCATAGCTGCAAGTGAACTCAGGGGGGCCCGGAGTACAGGGGATGGGGCAGCAATGGCAAAAGCATGTGCGACAGAAGGAGCCCGCACACTTTGGGAAAGGACCAAGTAGTAAAAGTTTACTCTCTGGCTTTGCATTCGACATGTGGGCTCTGTTGCATATTCTTCTTTGTTTCTTTTGTTTATTTTATCACCCTTCAAAAATGTGAAAAACATTCTTGGCTTGTGGGGCTGAATAAACTTAAGCTGAAGAGCAGCACCTGCAGGACCCAGAGCTGGTCAGAAATGCAGACTCTGGGGGCTCCATCCCAGGTCAGAAATCACAGCCTGTGCACAGGAAAGGTTTGAGAACCCCTCTGCCACTACACCACTATATTCGTTATACCGGTAAGGAAACCTAACCCCCAGAGAAGTTGAGTCACTTAATAAAAGTCACACAGAGCCAGGACTCAAGCCCAGGTCTGACTGATCCCAAGGCTAGGTATAGTTATAAACAAAGCATACACTAATCATTTTTAAATTACCATATTTAAAGTAAGCTGGCTGCTTCGGAACAATGCGACAGAGATTTATCAACTGATGTCATTGAGGGAGCCCTGGATGGGGGGGTGGAAATGAGTCTTTTCAGCATTCAGTTTGCAGGGAGACAAGCAAGGTAGAGATCCAAAGGGGAACTTCTGTGTCTGTGATGACCATCTTTCTTATACAGGTTCTCAGATCTCTTAGGAGTATTCTGCCTCCCTCAGTAGATTGGAACCCCTTTGAGAGTGGGAACAGGGTATTCGTTTCTCTTGATGACCTCACAGAGGATCAGTATATTGATCTACAATGGAATACAGACAAAAAGGGGTTTACAGACTCCCGCTGCTGGATTGACCTCAGTGATACCCTTTCGGCAGGATAGAGACCAGTTTAAGAGAATCAACCTCGGGACTAATTCTTCACAAGGCACGTGCCGATGGTGTCCATTCTTCTACAAGTGACTGATGGTGCAGAGGTGAGAGCGTAAGTCAGGCCCTCAAGTTGACTTCCAGATAGTCTGATCTGTTTTCTCTATCTAGAGGTTCTATTATATGTGTGTTAGATCTTATGGTCTTATCATTTTTAGTTCTCTTTACCTCTTTAATCTTTTTTGCAGAATGATTAAAGAGAAGTTCGCAAACATATTTATCTGATCTTGGTTTTCTGTAGTATCCCAGGAAAGACATCACTTCAAGGGTGAGTGTGTGTGTGTGTGTGTGTGTGTGTGTGTGTGTGTGTGTAACAGCTTTATTGAAATATCTTTGATGTATAAAATCTCTTGCATTTTTTAAGTGTGACACCCATCTTTGGTTGCCTGGGTGGCTCAGTCCGTGAAGCGTCTGACTTCAGCTCAGGTCGTGATCTCAGGGTCCTGGGATGGAGCCCTGTGTTGGGCTGCCTGCTCAGCGGGGAGTCTGCTTCTCTCTCTCCTACTCCTCCTGCTTGTGCTCTCACTGTCTCAAATAAATAAATAAAATAAACAAAAAAACAAACAAATAAATAAATGTGACATCCATCACTTTCATCTCCATCCAGTCTTTTTCAGATGTTGATTTATGTTTTTAGTTCATGACTATCTGCCCTCATTTCAGAGATATGATATTCCTTTGAGTCATGTTGAAAATACTAATGATAGGGACACCTGGGTGGCTCAGTCGGTTAAGCGTCTGCCTTTGGCTCCTGTCATGATCTCAGGGTCCTGGGATCGAGCCCCATGTCAGGCTCCTTGCTCAGCAGAGAGTCTGCTTCTCCCTCAGCCTGTCGCTCCCCTGCTTGTGCTCTGTCAAATAAATAAAAATAAAAACTTTAAAAAAAAAAGACTAATGATAAATCACCTCATGTTTAACTTTTTGTCTTTCATAAGAAAACATTTGCTTATTGTTTCAAGTTGGTCCTCTTTTCACTGCCACAAATAGTAATCTCTGTTTCTTTGTTTTCTTGTTCTTATACGGAGTAGTCTCTCTTTGTGAATTATTGGGAGCCAGGATGGGTTCTTTCAGAGACTTTGTTAACCCATGTCTGAAGCATGGATACTCAGATGAAGGGAAAAGTGCATGTGAGGTAGAAGCAGTAGTGTTAGCAGTCTGGACTCTTGCCCAGGGTCAAGTTCCGGCACTGCCACACCCAACTTGTGTGATTTTGAGTCATTTGCTTACTTGCTTCAAATCTCAGTTTCTTCATCTGTTAAATGGGGATATTAATAGTACTGACCTCCTGGGTATGTCATTAAGATGAAATGAGCCCAACACATGGTGGTTAGAAGAGTGCCTAGCACCTGGTAAATTCTGAGAAAGTGTCATGCCATGTCATTGCCATGGTGCTGGTGGTGTTGGCGGTGGTGGTGAGGATGGTGAGGATGACATCAGCAGTCATGGTTATACCTCATTCATGCAGACTCTTCGGCTTTCTTTCCAAGTTCATTGTTTCTTTGTACTCAGGTCAAGCTGGTCCTTGAAGCATCTCATATATTCATTGCATTTTGTAGAAGTTCTTCAGGGTTTCAGGCATGTGGATCAGGGCCCACTCCCTGGTGTAATAATGTGGTAAATTTATTATTTTTATTCAGAGCAAAATCTACCCGGCTATGAAGGACCTATTTTTCTTGGGAGATATTTTAGTCCACATTCCATAAGAAATAGATCCCAAGGCAATGCTTCTTTGGCAATGCTTTGTGGGAGGATGCCATCCCAGATCACAAGAATGAGGGAGAAAAGAAAGGAAGTAGAGAAGGAAGGAAAGCAAGTGCAGATCTGCATTGCTGAGCCAGCCCAAGATGCACAGTGAAGCCCAGCAGGTGGATCATGGGGGGTGTATGTCCACAGAGGGGTGAGCAGGCAGATCATGGGGGGGTGCATATCCACAGAGGGGCGAGCAGATGGATCATGGGGGGTGTATGTCTGCAGAGGGATGAGCAGGTGGATCATGTTGGGGGTATATGTCCGCAGAGGGGCGAGCAGGCGGATCATGGGGGATGTATGTCTGCAGAGGGGTGATGTGGCATAGTGCAGCAGGAGAAGGAGGTACAAAGAATTTAAGAGCTGGCTCCTTCACTCCCAAGTCTCTGATTGGTCGGCGTCAGCCCCACGGGGCACTGACCGGTTGTGTTATCCACACCCAAGCGGCTGTGGAGGAAGTCAGATTCCACGCCAGGCTGAAGCATGCTGCTTCTCCTGCACCTGGAAGCAGTGGAAGAGCCAGAGCCTCGGTGGGGCAAGCCAGTCCTGGACCCCCCAGTGGGTGTGACGGAAGCCAGGTGACAGCTTTGCCTTCCCTCCAGGGGTGACGGGGCCACTGCAGGGGTTGAAGGAGGGAGCCCTGCATATGGATGTGGGCCTTCACGGTTAGAATCATGAGAGGAAAATGGTATCTTCTCTGGTACAGCACATCCCCAGCCATTCAAAAAATATCTGCTTTCACTGGGACATGTTTTAGCTTGGGTTGCCTAAAGACTGAAGCTTTAGAATTGTGGGGCTGAGCGAACATAGGGAGGCCCATAAACTGGATCCCACACCATTCAAGTACCCAAGGAGGTTCACATATGTTTATTGAACTGTTTTTGTTTTTTGGTTTTGTTTGTTTTTAAGGATTAAATTCAGGGCTGTGTTTTTTTGTGGAGTAGGGAAGGTAAACAGAGGGCCAGAGTGGAATTGCCAAGAATGGTGGGAGTTGCAGGGTGGAGGTGGTGACGGGGAGGGGGCGAGGCAGCCATCTCCTTAAGACAGACCCCAGGAAGGACAAAGAGGCTTTTCCAGGAATTTCACGAAGTTCTGTTTGTTTTGTTCTATAAATGTTCTTTCTTGTTTTTCTCGAGGTCATGAGAAACATCTACATTATCTGCAGTGTGTTTCAAAGTGGACTTATTTGGGGCAGAAGCATTAGTGAAAGGGCTGAGTTCAGCCTCCACGTGGGCACAGGGTAACTTTCCCGGCTTTCACTGGGTGCCGCCTACCCACTCCCCTGAAGCGGTTGGGTTCTTGCTTTTATTTTATTTATTTTTTTAAAAGACTTTATTTATTTATTTGACAGAGAGCACAAACAGGGGGAGCTGCAGAGGGAGAGGGAGAAGCAGGCTCCCCACTGAGCAGAGAGCCGGATGTGGGGCTCGATCCCAGGACCCTGGGATCATGACCTGAGCCGAAGGCAGACACTTAACTGACTGAGCCACCCTGGTGCCCCGGGTTCTTAATTTTAAACAACAGAAATTAACTCTTCATTCCTTCCATGGAAAAACGAACCTGGAGGACACTGGGGACTGCGTGTTTGAACATGGGCAGGAACCAAGGCAGCGCCCACAGATAATCAGCAGGAGGGCCCGCAGTGGGTTTTAACGGGAAGCACCTGTCTGGGATGCCACCGCTGCCAGGAATGAATCAGCCACCCTGTGGCTTTGCCTTACTCCCCACAGAGGGAGAGTCCAGCTAGCTTGGCCGGTCCCACAGGTGCACATCCTGCTTGCAGAGGGAGAGCAGGGAAGCAGCCCAGTCCAGCCAATGCGACCACGGGTGGAGAGGGGCAGTTTCTTCTTGTGATTCCACGTGCAGAGGCAGAGACTGCATTGGAGAACACGGTCGTTCAAGAAGTGGATTCTAGGATCAGATGGCCTGGATTTGAAGCCAACATCTGCCATTTGTTCACTAAGTGTGCTTGGGAAACTCACTCGAATTCTGTTTCTCCATTTCCTTGCTTATGAAACGGGGGCAAAATGAGTCCTTAGCTTCAAGTATCCTTATGAAATGAAACGGTTAGAGCTCGCATTTCTAGGGCCAAATTTTTAGGGCCAAAAGTTGTTCAGCGACTTGTATTAGTGTCCTGTGGCTGCCATGACCGATTGGCACAAACTGGGTGGCTTAAAACAACAAATGTATTTAGAAATCTTGGTGATAACGTTTGACAGCAAAGTGTCAGCAGGGCTGCACACCCTCAGGGCAAGTCCGTCCCCTTGCCTCTCCCGGCCCCTGGCAGATCCTGGCATTCCTTGGGCTGTGGCCACATCACCCCCGTGTCTACTTTTTTTTCACATGACCTTCTCCTCCTCTGTCTTCTTTGTCTGTAATGAGATCATTTGTTATTCAGTTGGGGGCTCACCCAGATAATCCAGGAGGATCTCATTTTGAGATCCCAACCTAATTACATCTGCAAATACCTTTTCTTCAAAAACGTTCCAAGGTCACACTCATGGGTTCTGGGTGGACATATTTCTAGGAGGCCATCATTCAACCCACAACAGGACTCTTTATCCTTTTTCTCAAAAATTGCGGAAGGAGTTGGCTCCCGGATAACCAAAGCAGTAGAGCCTTTATTTATGTGCTGATAATCCCAGCGCAGGGTGGCTGTTGGGAAGGGAGGGGGCTGTGTGACCCAAGTTCGTCACATGGATCTGTGCCATCAGTATAGTTTTGATGAGAATCCAGGAGGGTGTTTTTGGAGCTCGTGTAAGAAAGGAGTGAACACACAGAAATGACAGATCATTCCCAAAACATACTGTTTCCTGCCTTAAGACCCGAGCTGTCACCTGGATAAGTAGCTCGGTGATTGAGAGCTTTTCAGCCTTTGTTAAGATGACTGAAAGGCTTAAGACTGGAAGATAAACTCCATGGTAAGACTTCAGTGACCATGGGCCCTCCCAGGCCGCAGTAAAACTTCACTTTCTTGCAAAGTGAACCCTGTGTTCTGGAAAAATAGGATTCCCTTGGAAGAACCTGAAAGGGGGGAAGGAAAAGTCCAAAGACCCCAATTTTGTTCTGTATGTACCCTCTCGGGTGGTGGCAAGAGAGAGAGAATCTGAGATCTTTCAGCAAAAAGGCAGGGACAGTGAGATTATCTGTGGATGTCTTAGCTTTGTACCATCAAGACCCGGCCTGCCTCTCAAAGGAGTCCAGGTGCACCACTGTGATATAACAATTTTTTTGAGCAGAAACCATTTGAGTGCCTGAAATTTCTTATTGTCTCAAAGCAGAGCCTCTCAAAAGAACTCAGTTGTTGTAAATCCCCTCCCCAGGAGTTACCAGAGAATATTGACTCATCACCAGAAATTAGAAGTCTCCATACCACACCAAACAGACGTTGTGACAAAACTATTATATCTCCTATCTGTTCTCCTAATAGCCCACTTATCATTTCCAAAAAGTCATTTGTTTTTCAGCAGGTGCCCTGGAACCCCAAATTCTAACCACACCTTTGAGTCACATTTTTCTATGAACTTCCATATATACAGGATTAATTCTGTTTTTTCTCTTGCCAATCTGTTTTTGGTCAGTTTAATCGCAAGCCCCCAGTCTCTAACCTAAGAAGGTAAAAGATTTTCCTCCCTGTCACTTTCATACACAGTGCAACACAGTTCTCTCCTCAGGAGAGACTCTTGGTTTTTTCTCTCATGTCCACGTGTGTGTGTGTATAAGACAGCCCCAGTGGGAGGTGTGATTCATTATTCCATAAGAATTTATAATATTCTTAAAGAAAACACACATATATGCGTGCGCGCGCGCGCACACACACACACACACACACACACACACACACACCACCCCCAAACAGACTCTGAGACAGGATTTAAGTACAGGTTGTTTAATTGGGAGCCAATCCCACTAGGAAAGGGGGCAATGAGACAGGGAAGAGAAGGAGGCCAATTATGTGCGTTGCTGAACATCCTATCACTGTAGACAACTGGGTCTCAATCCTGCTGGGACTTTCAGAGAACGGGGTAGGTCATCCCTCAGAGTTAAGCCACCCAGGGGGGCGAGGAAGCTGGGTATTTATCCTCCAACTCTCATTCATCGTTGACTAAGGGCTGCTCTTGCATGGCTCTGTTCCCCAGCACTTAGAGCCCCGCATGCGGCAGGTCACAGGTTCTTGCAGGGACACCACAGACATGTAGGGACCGTGACAGCCCGCAGGATGTGGGTGGGGCACCATGCTCATGACTGTGGGCTTTGCAGTTAGAAGGTCCTGGCTCCAAATCCTGGTTCAGCTAACCATGAGATTCTGGCGAGTTCCTTATCAATCTGAACCTCATTTTCCTCCTTTGTGAATTGAGGATAATAATAGCTACCTCACAATGTTTTGCTTCAAAATGAAACACTGATATGAAATGTTTGGCATATGTCTGGTGTGAGGGAAGCAGTCATGGCCAGGAACTCCTTTGTACTGTCATAAGATGAACACAGCACCAACACTATCGATCTCATTTGAAGGGACCCTGAAATTCCAGAGAACCCTGGCAGAGGACATTATGTGGTGCACACGTGTTGGTACGTCATCATTTACATGAGTCCTGGAATAACTACATTCTTGGGTATCAGATTGGGGGTGAGTACCAGCATGGTGTTCTCCAGTTTAGCTCAATTCAAACATTATCTACCTGCAGTTAGCATCAAACCCCATGGGTTAAGGGGTCAGTCCGACAAGCCTGTCACCCATTTCAGATGCCAGTTGCAAGTAGTGGGTCCCCAGGGTACTCACATTTCTGTCTAACTGGACTAGAAATTGGGAGGTTCCATGATCCCTTCCTCAAGTTCAGTAATTGGCTATAATGGCTCACGGAACTCAGGGAAACACTTAACCTCCATTTATCAATTTATTCTAAAGAAAGGATATGGTAAAGATACAGATGAGCAGCTACATGAAAAGTTACAGAGAGTGAGGTCTGCAAGGGTCCTGAGTGCAGGAGCCTCTGTTGCCATGGAGGGAGAGTGTGCCTTCCAGCATGTGGGTGTGTTCACCAACCCGGAAGCTCTCCAAACACCATACTCTAGGAATTTTTGGAGGCTTCATCATGTGAGCGTGACCAATTATTAACGCAGTCTCTAGCCCCTCCCCCCTCCCCAGAGGATGGGGGATGACGCTGGAAGTTCTAAGCTTCTAATCATGGCTTGGACTTTCTGGTGACCAGCCCCCAATTTAGGAGCCCACCAAGAGTTGTCTCGTTGGAATAAAAGACACTCCTATCACCTCTGAAATTCCAAGGGATTTAGGAGCTCTGTGGCAAGAATTGGAGCTAAAGACCAAATATGAGAACAAAACATGCTTCTAGCACCTTTATCATCTCGGAAATAACAAACTTTTGAGGAGCTCTGGCCAGGAGCTGAGGATGAAGACCAAAATATATATTTTTTATGTATCAGAGTATCACAGGGAGTATGGTACGTAGCCCCTTCCCTTTCCGGGTCCTGGTCTGCAACAAGTTAGGACAAAGCAAGGAGGTATTCAGCTATTCAGAGGTTTAAAAGGCCAAGGAGAATGAAAGAGGAACCACAGAGGAGACTGTCAGTGTGGCCATCTGAGGCTGTCCATCAATGCGGACTGACAATTACCATGGAGGCCGAGCCTGAATCATCCCGTGGCTGCTCTGAGCGTCTTTGCCCTGCTAGACGTCAGACTGTTTGAGAAAAGGACTGTACCTTCCCTCCCTTCTAAATATTAAGAGCCAAAGAGAAGGGCTACATGCGAAAGGCTTCCTAAACAGAGCTAGCCTCAAGCATGGTACAAGTTTAATCCTAACTTAATCCTGCATCACATAAGGTTTCTGCTGGCCATGAAGTTCTTCAAACATATTATTCTTAGGATTCCAGTCTCTTTCGGGAGTCCTGATGCTAGCCGTCTTAGCCCAGATTCTTTAGAAAACAGAGCCCAAGGCAGATGATTCTATGCTAATCTTTTATGGGGCAGTGCAATCCGGGGGCAGCTAGAGTGGGGGAGAATGGGGATGAGGCGAGGAACAATAGACAGCAAATAGGAGAAGGTGTGTACCTAGTTGGCTAGAGGAGAAACCAATTGCTCTGTCTCCAATCACCATCGTCCGAGAGACAGTGTGAACATCTCCGAGGTCAGTGTGCTCGCGGGGAAGGACAGGGAAGAATTTACCCTTCAGCTCCTGTCTCCCACTGGTCAAATGGTTACTCCATGGAGTGTTAACCCCCCGGAAATACACATTTCCAGGGGTTGCACATGGGGGGGTACAGCGGGGGGCATAAGGTACCTCAGCAGCAATAGTGATGCCCCCAGCAGGAGGGCAGAAGAGGGCCCTGTGAGCATGAGGCAGGAGCTTATTTAAGTTATGCCGTGTTGGTGGTGAAGACTGTCCTTGACCAGGCTCTGATCCTCTGGACATTTTTTTTTTTTTTTTGACTAGACTCCGTCTTTGGGCAGGTCCTCAACTGCCCCATTTTAGCAAGAATCCTGCCAAATCAATTTTGCCAGAATCCCTCATCCGTTCCCCACTCCAGGTGATACCTGATCCCTGTGGCCTGCCTTCAGCCAGAATCTTGTTAGGTCAGTTTATCAGAGAATTACCTTACCCTCTTAGTAATTTTCCATCTACTAATGCCCCCTTTACCCCTGCTCCTTGGATATAAATCCCCACTTTTTCTTGATGTATTTGGAGTGTAGCCCAATCTCTCCCCTACTGCAAAGGCCCATTGTAGCAGTACCCTTGGATAAAGTCTTTCTTGGCACCTTTTTTTTTTTTTTAAGATTTTATGTATTTATTTGAGAGAGAGAGAGCACATGAGAGGGGGGAGTGTCAGAGGGAGAAGCAGACTCCCCGATGAGCAGGGAGCCCAATGCGGGACTCGATCCCGGGACCAGAGGATCATGACCTGAGCCGAAGGCAGTCGCCCAACCAACTGAGCCACCCAGATGCCTTTAATGAGTGATGGAATAAGTTTTTCTTTATCAGACCACACAGAAGTGGTTGCCCCGGTGAGTTCAAAGTCCATGCAAGGTGCCTGATGCACTAGCTTAGAATCCATTGCTGTAGGAAAGAACGGACTCTGGGTAAGAATTTAAAACCAATATTTGTTGAGCCTCTTTCAGAAAGGAGATCTGAACACCAGGAGTTCTAATTAACGAAGCCTAGATCACTTGGCTAGTACTACCAGAGCCTGACTCTGAACCCAGGTGGACTAGTTCCACACCCCACCGTCCTACCTGTTGCATTTAACAGACACAAAAGAACCTTATAGCATACAGAAGTATACGTGGGCTCCATCTCTTATCAACCATGTGATCTAGGGCATCTCTGTGGCCTTGGTTTGTTCATCTGTACCATGCAAGTGGACATGCATTGGGATCTTATGGGAATAAATATTTTGAAAGAGGTCACTGAAAGCATTCCTTTCCATGCCCAGCTCCACATAGACATACACTCAATTGTCTGTGTTATTATTATCAAATAACTTTGAAGCGTTTTTTCCTGAAATGGTGCTTACTGAACACAGTACACTTTTTTTTTTTTTTGCACAAAGAATCACAATTAGCTTCTTTCAAGTTTTAATTTTGGCCACCTTTACCTCCCCAAAGTGTGCCATGCATGCATATAATACGGTGTGTTGGAAGGATTAGTGATTGAGCATGCGGTGACCCCATCTACTTTCTGTGAAATCCAAATTGAGTGAGCTGACACACCACAGGGACAGAAGAGAGCTGTTTGGATAATTGCTGATCATTCATGAGGATAAAATAAACCTTTGCAGGAGACCTCATCCTCAAACGAGATTATTATAATGCTTAAGCAAAATCTCTGCCTTTAAAAATGTCTTATAAATTTAGCTTGAATGCTTGTATTAGGTTTAATATCATCTTATTTTTCTGTTTTATGAATCATGTCAGTTTTTCTCTGGAGCTTGAAAGAAATGCTATCCATTAACAGAAGGGAAAGTCATTAAATGACTCATCCTGTCACATCAGTGGGAGATGTTCACCCCAGGTTTGTTTTATGTGCTCATTTGGGTGTGGGATACAGAGATACTAATCCCACAGCTGACCCTCAGCCCTGCTCCTTTTGAAACCCTCCTGAGGCTATTTCCACCGTGTTCCTTATCAGCACACACATCACTCTCCTCTGGCTTTGGTAGGCGATTTTGCATAGCCACACATCAGTAGTTCATTGATCGGCCGAGTAGGAAAAGGAAGAGTTCCCCAAAAGTAAATTGGTCAACTAAATGGAGCTTATCCTTTGCAAACAACACATTTAAAAATTTTAATCATACTTGAAAGAAATGCTTCTAGGAGGTATGTGTCCTAGTCAGAAATTATTTGGTAGTAAGTCACCAAAACCTAAGACTAGCTTAAGCAGAATGGGGGATTTATGGAACAGATACAGAGGCCTCTCATGGGATCCAGGGCAAAAAAATGACCAAGGCTTCCTAAGGGGCAAGTAAATTAACACTCCGTCACTGGTCCAACTCATACCCTGGGGGACCGTTTAACTACTGATCTCTGATTCTCAACAAACTATGATGGACACATCCTGATCGAGGAGGTGGGGAGCTGGGTTTGGGTACCAGCTCTGGCTGCAAACAACACAGTCACATTAAACATTTGCTAGTAGTTCTTAGCCAAAGAAGGGCATCACTCCCCTCTACCCAAAAGAAGTATTAGAAAATAGATTAGAGCATTATTGATTGTCACAGTGACTTGGAGAAGAGATAATATGGACATGTAGTGAGCAGGAGTCGGGATGCTTGATGTCCTCCTGTGTACATACCAGCCCCACAAGTGAAGAATTGGTCTTGCTTCACACCACTCCCTCCCTCAAGCCACCAGATGCCAGTGGTGTCCTGAGAAACAGGGAATTCCTGTGAACGTTGATTTCGCTTCCTCAAAATGAATGGGTTTCGCTCTTGGGTCCATTAAATTTATTTATTTATTTTTTTTTTAATTCTGTGACCTAACCACGACAGTATGATATCTTAGTACAGAGAGGCCCTCTGGTAGTGATTTGTGCTGTTAGGCACACATTCCAATCATCCCCATTCTGAGCACACAGAAGGGTGGGAGCCTGTGACCAGCGCTGGCCAATGAGCTATGACACAGAAAGTATGTCCCTTCCAAGGGGAATGATTAGTTGTTGATGAGTTATCTATGAAGGTGCTCTTCTCCCTTTGCCATGGTGACATTGTGATAGATGGTGGCTGCTCCGTGAGCCAGGGGTCCCAACGTGAAGATAGTCCTGATTCAGAGTAAAATCACCTGCTTGTTGTTGATGGACAAGAGTATGAGTGAAAAATAAACCTCATTATTTCAAGTCATTGAGATTTGGGGGATTGTTTGTTACTGCAGCAAACGCAGCCAATCCTGACTGATACAGGCTCTCAGAATTGCTATGTGCCAGGAATTCTTCTTAAGTACTTTACAAATATTAACTCATTTGATGCTTACAGTAACCCTATGAAGTAGCTGCTGCCCTTATCCTCATTTCATAGATGAGAAAAGTGAATTGCAGCTTGAGTAACATATGCAGGTGGCAGTAAGTGACAGTGCTGGGATTCAAACCCAGGCCACTGGGCTCCAGAATCCAATCTTAACTATAGTGCTATACTGCCTCTCATGTCTCATGTAGCAGTTGCCCCTACACTAAATGACCTTAAACTAAAGTGCTTCAGTTATCTAACGTCCCCTTTGAATATTTTTAAAATTATATACTTTATCCCTGTTATCTGTCACTTTTTTGCCGTTGCCAACATACCTGCCTCTAGCAATAACCACCCCTGCTCTTCTAATATGCCGTTTCTAATCCATTATGGACTAGGAAACCAGATAATTAAGCTTGTTACATATGTTATAATTGTGACTAATTGAGTCTGGCCACCTTGAGAGTCAGCATCGCTCTGTTCCACACCGACTTGCCTTGCTCACTCTCTGGTAATTGTGTGATTGGTGGCTCTTGTATCTGTCGCCCTCTAAACAGCATGCTCTTTCGAGGGAGGGTAATGAGCTTAATTCACCTCTGTGTCTTTTTGTTCCCTTTCCCCAGCACCTAACACAATGCTTTGCATATGTTAGGTAACTAATAAATATCCGCTAAGACTATTAAGTAATTAGGTCCTGAGTAATGGCCTAAGAGCTTGCCTATTAGTTAATTAGATGGGCTTTGCCACTAGCCTTTGGGACATCCGTTTTAGCTCTCTAGAGGCCTTTGGGACTTTTTTATTTGTGTCTTGGATACTTAAGATTATGGGACCGAGAGATCAATGCATTCCTTCATTTAGTCCCCCAGTAGATATTTATTGAGTTTATAACATAATATTAAAAAATACTAGCAGCTTGTACATCCTGAATATTTACCAGGTGCCAGGGAAATGTTTGAAACACCTTATAAGTATTAATTCATTCAGACTCAAAGCAGCCCACTAAAGTAGGTGCTATTATCATCATCCCATCTGTCAGCTGAGGAAACTGAGGCACAAAGAGCAATTTTCCCATGGCCCCATAGCTAGTAGGAAGTGGAGTTAGCCTGGTTATTAGGTGCTAGGGATACAGATGGACAAAATAGAAAAGGTGCCTGTCGTCATGAGGTTGGCATTCTAATGGGAAAGCCAGAAAAGAAAGAAAGAAGTATCTAAGTCTATAAAATATTTATAGGTTATAATAAATGCTCTAAAAGGCATAAACAGAGTGCTGTAATAGAAAACAAAGCAGTGGCATAAGAGTGTGATCCAGGAGGGCATCTGTGATAGAGCATATTTGTTCATTTATTCCTGTATAAAAAATTACCCCAGGGGTGCCTGGGTGGCTTAGTTTTTAAGCATCTGCCTTCGGCTCAGGTCATGATCCCAAGGTCCTGGGATGGAGCCCCGCATTGGGCTCCCTGCTGAGCAGGGAGCCTGCTTCTCCCTCTCCCTCTGCCTGCTGCTTGCCCTGCTTGTACACACTCTCTCTCTGTCAAAAATAAATAAAATCTTAAAAAAAAGAATTACCCTAAAACTTCATGCTTAAATTAATAAACATTTATTATCCCGCATTTTCCTTGGATCAGGAATTTGGGAATGGCTTAGGTAGGTGGTTCCAGCTCAGAGCTTCTCAAGAGGTTTTAGCCAACATGTCAGCCGGGGCTGCAATCATCCAAAGCCTTGACTGGGGCTGATGGATCTGCTTCAGAGACAGGGCACCATGTCAGACACAGCTCCATCAGACAAGCAGGAGAGAAGTAGGTCAGGGACTTGTGGTAGCTGGTTACAAGGCTCTCCCCAGGTCTGATGCGGGAACCTGAAATCCAAAGAGCAGCACCAAACTGGAAGATCACAAGCAGGCTAAAATCCCACGAGCCCAAGCCAGACCCCACAAGCACAGGCTGAAACCTATGTTCGTTCCCGATGACGACAGAACACTACAGTAGCCCCGGGCCCTTCAAGACAGATCTGAACACACACATTCGGCCCAGCTCCTGCTTCACGCCAACCAAGATGAGCCAGAAGACCAGCAACAAAGCGTATATGGTACCAAATTCCTGCTTCCCACCTTCCAACCCACCCAAGTCTCCAAGAATCCCTATCAGGAAATATACAGAAAAGGGACTTCATTTGTTCACCAGAGTCAGGTTGACACATTGCAAAGCTGTCACACCATCCCACTCTCTTCTGTGGCTGTTCAAGGGTCTCTTGACAGGAGGCCTCAGTCCCTCGCTGCAAGGGCCTCTCATTAGGGATGCCTGAGTGTCCTCAGGTCATGGCAGCTGGCCGCCCCCAAAGTGAGTGATCCAGAGAGAGAGAGCAAGGAGAAACCTGCAGCATCTTCTATGGCCTGGTCTTGGACGTCCCGTGTCACTCCTGCCATATTCTATTCATAAGGGGTTCCCTGGGACCAGGACACACTCAAAAGGGGGATAATGAGGCTTCATCTTTGGCATAAAGCAGTGTCAAAGAATTTCTGGACATATTTTCAAAGGCAGCAGCTCAACCAGCACAGAATATTTGGGGCAGAGGTGACATCCAGAAGCCCTGAAGAGCTTGACGTGAGCAGGTCCCTTCCTGAAGGTCACTGTGGCCGAAACTTCAAGGGCAAGCCCCAGGGAAGAGCCGCCTAACCTGTGGCCAGGCCTTCTCAATCACCAGGCAGAGTTTGTATTTTATCCTAAGTGCCATGACTAGAAGTCATGGTGAGGTCTTAAGAAAAGTGTCCGATTTACATTTCTGAAGCGCTCCTGGGTCCACTCAGGTGTGGGGTCTGAGTCGAAGCAGGAGCCCACAGGAGCATTGAAACACCCGGGTCTGTTCTTGCCCTGGCTCTGCCATTGATTTGATTGGTTCACTTCATAAGCTTTCTGGACCTCACTTTCCTCCTCTGTAAAATGAAGTGACAATTCCCCATCCTTCTCCCAGCACGACAGCAGGACACACAGAGAGAACGCACGTGGAGATGTTTCATAACTTCGAAGTGCTCTGCCGTCAGGGAGATTGTGCCTGACACGCTCTGGGTTACCACCACTTCCAGAGTTCAGGGATTTTAACTCCACAAGTGCACAATGGTCATGAGAAGACTATGTTAGCTTCACTAAGTCTATTTGTACAGTTGCTACTCAGTGTTTTAACAGAGTTGATACCCACTGTGCTGGTTAATTTTATGTGTCAATTTGGCTGGGTCATGAGCACCCAGAGATCTGGTTAAACCTGACTCTGGTGTGTCTGTGGAGGTGTTTCTGGGTGAGATGTGGTAAACTGAGTAAAGCAGATGGCCCTCCCCTCTGTGGGTGGCCCTCATCCAATCCGTAGAGGCCTGAACGGAACAAAAGGGGAGAATTCTCTCTCTGCCTGACTGCTGAGCTGTGACGTCAGTCATTTCCTGTCCGCAGACTGGAACTAACACCATCGGATTCAGTCTAGAACAGTACTGCCGGCTTTCCTGTGTCCCCAGCGTGCAGATGGCGGATGGGATGTCTCAGCCTCTGTAGTCATGGGAGCCAGTTCTGCTTCTCTGGAGAACCTCGCCTAGTCCACCCAGCCAAGTATTGAACTAACCAAAGACCATTATGTTGTGTGTAGTGCCTCCAGGTCATAGCAGCATCCCTGCAACCATCCACAAGGACTCACACCACCCTGGCCACGTGGCATCTGCTGTCTTTGTTCAGTGTCCTAGAAGCAGAGCCTAAGATGGGGAGTTTGGTGCAAGTGACACAAAAAGGGGGTGCTCTCAAAAGACACCTGTGGGGAAGTGAGAGAAGATGATAAAGCAGAAGGAACAGGCAGATGTGGATTCAGAGGCCCGGCCTGTGCATGATCCCACAGGGAGCTCTGGAGCAAAAACCGTGCCTCATTGTCTTGTCCAGAGGTGCACAGGCCTGGCTGGTATACAACATCCTTGCCACTTGAGTCACAGGTGACCCAAGACATTGTGTTTTTAATCAACGGTAACCTGTCTGCACACCCATGTTCATAGCAGCATTATTCGGCCCAGCCAGAGGATGGGAGCCACCTAAGCATCCATCGATGGGTGACTGGATGAACAAAATGTGGTCTGCATGTACCATGGAGTCTTTTACGGCCTTAAAAATGAAGTTCCTCACAATATGGATGAATTTTGAAGATGTTATGCTAAGGAAAAGAAGTCACACAAAAAAACAAGTACTGCCTAATTCTCCCCGGGGTAGAGGAAGTCGTAGAGACAGAAAGTAGAATGGTGGTTGCCAGGGCTGGGGGAGGGGAGAGTGGAGAGTTGTTTCCTGGGTACAAAGTCTAAGTTTTACAAGATGAAACAGTCCCGAAGATTTGTTGCCTAACTAAGTGGATATACTTAACTCTACTGAACTGTATACTTAAAAATGTTTAAATTGGTAAATTTTATATTATGTGTTCTTTACCATGATTAAAACTAAAGTAAATTTTAAAACAACAGTGAGCATTTATTAATGGTCACTATGTCTCTAGGTCACACATGTGGGAGTGGCTTGGCTGGGTTGGGCTGTTCTGACTTAGGGGCTGTCACAAGGTGGTGGGGGGAGGGCAGCTGGGGCTTAGGTCCCGTCAAAGCTTCTTTCCTCACGTGTCTGGTCCTTGCTAGGAGAACACTTGAAGGGCCAAAGCTCCTTCGCGGTGGTCTCTCCACACAGACCCTCCCGTGTGGTGGCTTCAAGGTTGCTGGACTTCTTACACGAGGCGTCAAGACGTGCAGTGGCGCATGTTCCGAGACAGAGACAGAGACAGAAACAGAGGGCCAGACCCAAGCTACATCTTTTCTTATAATCTAACATCAAAGGGTGCACATCTTCAGGCTGCCATAACAAAGTACCACAAACTGGGTCACTGAAAATGACAGAAATTGGTTCTGTCACAGTTCTAGAGGCTAAAAGTCCAGAATCAAGGTGTTGGGCCACACTCCTTTGGAAGGCGCCAAAAAAAATTCCTTTCTAGCCTCTTCCTAGCTTCTGGTGTTGCCCATGGTCTGTGGTGTTCCTTGATTTGTAGACACATCACACCAATCTCTGCCTTTATTATTCATGACACTCTCCCTGTGTGTATGTCTGTGTGTCTGAGTCTCTGTCTCTCCTTATAAGGACACCAGTCATTGGACTTAAGGCTCACCCTAACCAAGTATGACCTTATCAGACCTTGATTATACCTGCAAAGACCCTAATTCCAAATAAGGTTACTGGGGGCTACTAGGGTTGGGACTTAGACATAGATTTTTGGGGAATACAGTTGAACCCAGAGCAGAAGGCATGCATCACTTCTACCTCATCCTGCTTCTTAGAAGTAAGGCATTAAGGCTGGCTCATCTTCAGCAGGGAAAAGAATTTGGAATCTGCCTTTGGATAGGAGGAATGGCAAAGAACTTGTGGGAAGTGTGTCATCTGGATTGTGTCCAGATTTGGATTTGGACATCCATTTCTGGATCTGCGTCTCCTGCCAGCCATGGGCCAGGCTTCAGGGTGGGTACAGGTCTGTTCCAGCTGCCTGGTGGGCACTCTGGTCTGGAAATGAAGACCTGGGAGCAGCACCAAGAGCACCTGCTACAGAGATGTGACCACCAGCCCTTTGCAGACCGCACCTCCCCTTGAATGATGTGCTACAGCAAACTCTTCTTCCATTAGAAAAATGGGACAGCCTTTGAAGTGAAAGAACATTTTAAAATTCTCTTCACTCAAATAATAATACTCTCCCTAGTAAAGCATTTTGAGTGGATTGGATACTATTTCGAGGACTTTTTAGACATTAACAGGTTTAATCCTCACCACCATGGGAGGTCAGTACCACTATTATTCTCATTTTACAGATGCGGAGACTGAGGTCCAAAGAGGCTAAATAGCTCGTCCAAGTTCACATGGCTGATAAGTGGTGGAACTAAAATCAGAAGTTCAGCATCTGGATCCGTAACCTCTGCTCTTAGCCACACTACCGTACCGCTGTTCTATAATAGAATCCAGTGAGAACACAATAAAGCAAAAACAAACTTGATCTTCTACGACATAATCACTTAGATTTATAATTGAGTTGAAACATAATTCCAAGAAGTCGAGGACCAAACAGGTTTACGACTCCCCTTCCCAAGAAACTCCATGCACTCAGGCATGACCCCAGCATAAGCACTTCTTCCAGAAGAAAGAACCTGGATCAGTCAAACCCAAGACTGTGTGGGCTGAGGCAGAGGTGTTTTGGAAGAGCACATCTGATGGAGGTTCCAAATTCCAGCATTAGCAAACCCCTCAGCTGTAACTAATCTGCAACAGAGACATGATGGGGGAGGTGGGTGTTTTGCAAGCAGACCCTGTCTCTGGTAGTCAGATGAAGTAAATCAACTGATTTCCCCAATGAGATATGTTTTCTGTTGGGCTTGTGCTTTCAATTATCCAGATGAAGAAAAATTCCCTTTTTTTGGCTCTTTACCAGATCTTGATTTTCTTGCTCATTTCCCAGCTCCTGGACACTTCCTCTTCCCAAGCTACTTGGAACTAGAGATTCTGATATTTCTGCTTAGTGGACTCTGTGTGTGTGTGTGTGTGTGTGTGTGTGTGTGTGTGTGTGCATGTCTTTGGAGTGGGGTAGGCAGGGGTGGTACAGCACTTAAAGCAGTCACGGACTACCAGGTAAAATGCCCTTGATCTGATAGGTTTACTTCAAACCATCAAACTGCATCACTCAACAATCCAGCAGCCTCCAGTTGATGGCATTTGCAGAAGTGCTCAAGGATAATTGGCATTTTAATGGGAAAATGCCATGTTCCCAAGTGTCAGAATAGCAATAAGATACCCCAAGGGCCATTAACACAGTTCTTGGGTAATTAAAGTTGCTCACCCGTCCGTCTTGGTCTCGGAACTGATCCCATGCTTGCAGTGGCCTTCTGGGGACACCCCATTCTCACAGACCACTAAATTGGAACTCTCATGATCAACTGGCTTGCGCATCCAAACACACGCATGCAAGAGGCACTGAGGAGCAGCTGTCGCTCTGTCTGTCCCTGCCTTTCTTCTGCCCTGTCTTCGGCCCGGGTTAAGCTCAGGTGAGAACTTTGAGAGCTGCGGGTGATAGAAAGAAAATCCTCCTCTCTAAGTCTTCTTGAATCAACTTACTGAAGCCACATTTCAAAAGGGAATTTTGGTCTAATGCAGCCACCATTTTGTGAGGGTTTCCAGATGCCAGGTACAGTGTGTATGATAGGCCTTGGCTTGGTGAGGAGGACAGTTTCCCCTCCATCCACCCCCTTGGCTGGGCACTCTGGTGTCTGCACCGTTGCATATGCTGGTCTTTGCTAATGTTGAATGAGCATTTATTATGCACCCAAGCATTACCTCACTCTACCACTGTCATTACCCATGTTGATGAGGAAGTAGAGGTGGAGACAGGGAAAGTGGCTTGTCCAGGACCACACAGGAGTTGGAAATCAAGCTCAAGCTGACTCCAGAGCCCAAGGTTTTCCACACCACACCACCCTTCTCTCATTCACTTTTCAAAATTTGCAGGTGACTCATGTCTGTTCTTGTTACAGAAGGACACCTTCGTAAGAAAGAATTCTTAATTCTCATTTTGCCCAAAGGCCCTTCCCACCACTATCTTGGGAGTGCAGATGGGGTTCAGGTTAGAGCGTGAGGACAGACTGAAGGCTTTGAGAAGAGGCTTACGTCTTAGTCCAGTCAGGCTGCTAAAACAATAATACCATAGACTGGGTGGTGTAAACAACAAACATTCAATTTCTCACAGTTCTGGGGACTGGGCAGTCCAAGATCAGGGTGCTGGCAGGTTTGCTGTCTGGCCAGGGCTGCTTCCTGATTGATGGCTGTCTTCTCATGGGATGGGATCCTCACATGGTGAAAGGGGTGACAGAGCGCTCTGGGGGCTCTTTTACAAGGGCCCTAGTCCCATGCACAAGGGTTCCACCTTCATGACCTAATCACATCCCACAGTCCCCACTTCCCGGTACCATTATATTGGGAGTTAGCATTTCACCATGTGAATTTGGGCAGGGGGGAGACACAGACGTTCAGTCCATAACAGCTGGTGCAGTGCACTGGTGCATTCTTTCCCCCAGCAGGGACAGTCTCCAGTAAGAGAGATGCAACAGTCAGAGTTCAGACAGGAAGCAGATGACTCACTCCAACAGGGTAGTTTGTGGGCTGTTTAATAAAGGGACTCTGCAAAACTGAGGCTAGGGTTGAAGTGGCTCAGGAAGAGGTAGGAGAAAATTCTAAGTCGGGCAAAAGTCAGAACTATTACCTCCTGTAGATATGAAGGGAAAGGGGAGCATCGTTTCAGATCTCCAAGGAGGGTGGTGCATGGCGATGGCTGCCTGATAGGAGCTATGGCCTGCACTAGAGGGACAGAGCCAAGCCCCTGTGAACTGGCACAGAGAAACAAGGGATAACCCCTCCCCACCAACCTCCTTCTCTTCGCAGCTTGTGCTCTCCCGCCAGTGCCTGCCATTTGACCAAACCCAACCCAGATCCAAAGGGCACAGGAGCCCCCTTCGCAGGGGTGCTCTTCATGGGGGCAGCCCCCCTAGGCACACAAACAGGTGGGCCAGGATGGAGCTGGATCTGGAGTGGGAAACAAAGAGACCCAACAGAGGCGTGTAACAGGACACGGAATAGGACTAACTTGTTTCCTCAGAGCTTACTGCTGGGGAAAATTCTTATTCCCCTGCTTATGTTTTAGTTGGTCGGTTGGTTGGCTTTTTGTTCGTTGTTATTTTTTTCAATGAGGAGGACCTTGGCTTCCTTCTCCCGCTTCGTTTATTCATTAGAAGAGGAAGAATTAATTGAATGGCCAGCTTGCAACAGACCAGGCATGGTAGGCCAGCCCCTTCCCTATATATCCCCCTTGGGGACCTGCCTGCCTGCAGAAAGTATGCATTCAGGTCTGCTGTCAGCCAGGCCGTTATCTTAGCAATAAATCCCTGCCCCTGAGGAGAAAGGCCTATGATTTTCAGTGTTGTCTGAGACTGGCTAGGTAGATACATCAGATTCTAGGGTGCAGTATTAGTGAGTCATTTGGCCAGATCTAAATACATCTCTGCTCTAGCTTTATCAGAAATAAAACTGGTATTTTAATCTTTACTTCCTTACATGTTTGTCATTACTCAGTTTCCAACCTAAAGTGGAAAAGAAAAGGCTATATTTATTTAACCTCAAAATTAGCAACTGGAGGGGCGCCTGGGTGGCTCAGTCTATTGAGCATCTGCCTTCAGCTTGGTCATGATCTCAGGGTCCTGGGATGGGACCGGGTTCAGGCTGCCTGCTCAGCGGGGAGCCTGCTTCTCCCTCTGCTGCTCACCCTGCTTGTGCTCTTTCTCTCAAATAAATACATAAAATCTTTAAAAAAAATTAGCAACTGGGGCTCAAAGTTGAAGACAAAGAAGTGTCAAAGAGGTACCAAACAGACACATCACCAGGGCTTATTAAGAAGCAGATGACCTGGTCTGCCACCAAGCAGCAGTGCCCTTCCTGTGCCTCCTCCTCCTGCATCAGCCTGGGGTCTTTGGAGATGTCCCTTACTGGTGGGTACCTAGAAGGCAGCATTGCTGCATCTCCCATCCCTCCCCACGGACGACAGAAGGGTGGTGCTTCATTCCTGAAGCCAATAAAGGGGCGTTAACAAAAGGTCACCACAGAATTGGGCAGATGGTAAAGAATCGGAGAGAGATGGGAAGAGAGGAAAGTCCACCGTGCAGCAGTGGGTCATGTAGATGCCAAAAATTGTGGCTCCATCTGGGCCATTTTGCCACTAACCCACCCAAGGAATGACTCCAGCACCACGGACAGGAATCAGAGGGGGAGGGGCTGGTGGTGTTCGCTTATTACCTGTTGCTCCGTAACAAACCAGCCCAAAACTTAGGGCTTCACACAACAACCATTTTATTCTCTGTCCTGACTTTGTGGGTCAGGAATTCAGGCAGGACTCTGCTGCTGAGGCTTCATCGGCTCCCCGTGGTGCTGACTGTGATCCCCTGGTGGTATGCAGTAGGTGAAGGGGCTGGTCCGCTGATTTGGTGGGACAGCCGGGTGGCTGGACTCAGACTCTTGCTCTGAGCACCTCCGCGTTGCCTGGCCAGCAGGGCAGCCTCAAAATAGACTTCTCACGTGGCAGCTGCGGGCTCCCAGAGAATGTTTCAAGAGACCCTGGCGACAGCTGCAAGGTTTCTTATGACTGAGCCTGAGAAGTCCCAGCCTGTCCTTTCTATTGTGTACTCTCAGCCCAGGTTGAAGGCGAGAGGAAAGAGATCCCTCCTCTCCAAAGAAGTTGTAGGAAAGATTCTGCAGCCATCTTCATGTACCCTGGAGACGTTTGGCAGATGTCTAGCCAGAAGGTATGTCTCAGGTCAGGGAAATGCGGGTGGGGAGGCTACTCTCCCAGGGCCTCCTGTATAACTTAGTTATCTGCCCCAGGAGAAAGCCTATATTGGCTGCCAGCACAGCAGAAGGCACTGCCAGAGAAGCCAGGAGAGCCTTAAAGAGAAACGAGGGGACCAGTTTAGAGACGGTTGTCCCTTCTTCCCCCGTCTACCTCTCAATCCTTGCCGCACCAGCGGAGGGAGGGTAAGAGATGGGGGAAACAAGCGAAAGGAGAGACCATGCCGCCGGCCCTCGCAGGACCTCCTGGGTGAAAGCCATGCATGCCTGGGGCTGGAAAGTGAGAGTTAGCATGGAGATGAGATGGGAACTTGAAGCTAGCCTGGACTGGACTTTCCAAACCTGAAAATGGCCTAGACACGGAAGGGACATGTTGAACTTTCATTAAGCGAGATTAGACATAGCACAGTTTAAGGGGGCAACTGGAGAAAAGAACACAGTTGTTTGTCCCCTTCCCGAATCCAGACTGTTCGGTGAACTGGTAACATTTGCTTAATAACACATGGGCGTTAGGCAGCTAGCCAGAGATGGGTTTATAAGACAGGATGGTGCTCCTTTCTCAAGAAGGTGCAGGACTTACGGCTCTCCCACGGGAGCCACGGTGGCGGCCGCACCACCTCCCTGAGATGGAGCAGGGACATGGCGGAGGTGAACTCAGACCCAGAGCAAGGCCACTGGGAGACGCTAAGGGCCACGGGACAGCACAGACAGAGGAAGGACTCCCGGATGCCTGAGGCTGGCTGCCTGGCCGGGAGAAGGAAAGGGCTCACGTCGCTCATCATCTCCCGGGCTTTGTGTGTGCTTCAGATGGGCCCTGAACAGGAATGTGGCCTTCTGATGAGGGACATGGGTGGCAGACCCTTCCTGTGCTGCTTGGCAATGCTGGGCACTTCGGTCTAACACAAACCAGGAGCATACATACCGGCTCCGAGTTTCCGGGCGGCCCAGAGGAGCAGCGCTCACTTAGGAAAAGAGATGAACGCAGAGGAAGGAGTACCAAGGGTGTTAATAACTGTGTCGGTCGGGGTTGTGACAGGACACAGATGGCACGCTCCTTGTGGGTCATTTGAGGAGTGTTTAGTCAAGGGACTATTTATAAAGTGGTGGGCGGGAAGTAGGGACTTGACAGTGGATAATGAGCCCTCCAGGGGCAGTAATAGGGAGCTGTGACCCTCACAGAACGTCACACCACCCTGGAGGTGGCAAGGGCATCCTGGCATGAGCTGGGACCTTTAAGGGATGCTACCAACCCAAGACAACTCCAGAGAGGGGAAGAGGGGATGAATTAGTGACACCCACCCAGAAACTGGAGGACAAGGAAGTCAGCCTCCTGGGGGCATGGAGCAGGGAAGGGTACTTGGTGAACAGTGGATTGAGAGCAGAAAATGGAAAATATCTAGCACAGTGACAATAAAATATAGTATCAGTGATTGCTAGTGGCCAGATACTCATTAAATTCCAAATCTAGGGCTGATTTAATCCTCATGATGTTATCAGGACAAGTTTCTAGGAATATGGCCCAGATCCCAGATGATGGAAACAGGTCTCAGAGAGACGGAGTGAGCTGTGCAGTGTCACACAGCTAGGAAGGGGTAGAACTGGACCCAAACCAAAGCCTGTGCCCCTGACCCTGAGCTATACTGCCTCTTCTGTACAGGGAAGCAGGGAGTCCTAGGCTTCAGGACATAGCATAAGCCCCAGGACTCCTAGAGATCGAACATCAGCTTCCAAGAGGAAAAGAAATGGAAGCAGTTACCTCTCCCCAAATTCCCTGGACTCCCAAAGGCCGAGACCAGTCAATGAGAGGACAGGATGTGCAGGGCGGGAGTAGGCGCGGGTGGCCTGTGTGAAAGGGAAACACTTTTGAAAAGTCAAAGTCATGATTCTTATGCACATAAATCATGAGCACAGGTCAAAGATTTTATTTCACTCATTAATTAATGAAAATAAATAGTTAAGTATTTCAACCAGTTCAAAGAAGAATGAAAAAAAGCAGACCAATATATAGGTAGGCAGAAATGCTGATGTGGGTTTCTGTTAATAACACCATCCACTTCCAAGCGGGGGACGGAGGGGGGGCAAGAGGGGGGATCACTTGCATCTCCACTGGACAAAATTTATTTGCATTATAGCCATATAATTGATTTCCTGCAATGTACAGATTTTGAAATAGCTCATTAAAGACAACGGAAGGGACAGACCCCGACAGAATCTGATAATCCACCCAGAAAAGTGCATCTTATATTCCACTGAAGGAACATCAAATGATTTTATTTTTCCTTCTTAACCTGTATCAAAGGCTTTCCCAGCCATTCTTGATAATTAAGATGGCGGTCCTCTGAGACTTCGAGCAGTCATCTCTGTGCTTACCCAGATCTGGGGGTGAGTGCCTCACGGGGGAAGCAAGAAAGCCAGCAGAGGGGAACTTCACTGCCCCTCGGACTGCTCCCAGACTTTCCTTCTCCTTCATTTCTAGGGAAAATCCCACCCTCTCTTTCCTTTCTCTGGCTTCTTCTCCCCTCTTATCTTGTAACAATAAACCATGATGTCTAATTCATTCACAACCCAGAAACTTCTTTTCTCCAGGGCAGCTTAATCTTCAAACTTTCTGGGGAGAGTGGAATTCTTTGCATTCCATTCTTCAGAGCTGCAAAGGAAAAGAAAAGAAACAACAACAACAAAAATTTAAATTTCCATATGAAATTAAAAAGTAAACTAATGGGTAAAATTGAAATTGAAATTCCACACTAAAGCGCTCCTCCCGTCCAAGTCTTAAATCAACGTCACGGTGGACGTCCCTGACTCCTGTTGCGGTTGTGACCCCACCATGCCCACTCATCTTGTACCCCCTCCTCAGCTCTAGTTTTTGTCATCTGTGAACTCAGGACTTACTTATTTTTGGAGGGACTCGGAATATGCCACCTCAAGATCTGCCACTTTGGCATAAGGAGTATTTTGGGCCAAAGGCAATTAAGAAACAAGACACAGGAAGAGTTCTTGGTGCTCCTGCCATCTGCCTAAAAGTAGGGCAGTGATTTCCCTTTTGTAAAGGGAAATTTCCATTTGCAAATGTTACCCCCCCACACTCCTGTACTGAAAAGAGGAAGATAACTCTTATCATTAGAGATGGAACCTAGATGAGTATGCATAAACAGCCCTCATCAGCCATAATCTTCCCCCCAGCATGTCCTAGTCACCTGCCCACATTTATCGCCCCCTACCAAGCCCAGACCCCCTTTTCTTTTGTCTAGTCACTTCTCCACAATTCCGCCCTTTGTTAAAATGATGTATAAGCCCATAGGTCTAACTGCCTCTTTGGGTTTTTTTCATTTCTTTTTTGTGAAGCCTCCCTGCCTCTAATAATATTAACATCTGTATGACTTTTGTCACTTAAATTTGCAGGCCCCAGTGAAATCACCTAAGAGGATAGAGTAAAAGTCTGCCCCCAACACATTGTCTCCCCTTTCTAGAATATCACTTCCTTGAAGATAGTGATTTTTATCTCTTTTGTGTGGTACCTCACCCCCAGCACCTAGAACAATGCCTGCCACATAGTAGATGCTCAATGAAGAGCTGAATGAATGAATGAATGAATGAATGAAAATAGTCTGAACATTCAGATCCTTTCATACCTGTTTCAATGGCTTGAGGGTCCCGGGCTCACACTGCCTCTCATGTAACCATTGTAGTTCCTTTCTTCAATTTCTCCCTTCCTCCTCTGTTTCACTTGGGCTCTAACTTTGAAAGCTGCCTGAGATCCTGGAGGAGGACATAGAAACTGAAAGTTCCAGAACTCCTGTTATACAAATCAAGCTGCATGGGGCCCAGATTCTCAGAGCAAGATTCTAGCTCTCTCTCAAATACTCTCAGGGAAGATCCAAGTTTTGTCAGAGCTGAGGCTTATACATTGGTAGGGGAGGCTGGTTGGGGGCAGGGGAGAGGGTCCTTGAAGAAAAAAATAAAAAACTAGATTTGAAAGTGTATAAATGAAAAAGCATCATGGGGCATTACTAGTGCCTTGGAGAGGCAGGTGTCCTTCTGAGATGGCGTTGGGCAATTTCCTAGGAATGCTTACACAGAAGTACTTATACAGAAGTGGCTTACTCATTGCAACCTGCCCACTGTTCTGCTCCGGGTTCAGTGGCCCAGCAGCAGGGGCACCACCTGGGAGCCTATTAGAAATGCAGAACCAGGGATGCCTGGCCAGCTCAGTCGGTGCAGCATACGACTCTTGATCTGGGGGCTTTAAGTTCGAGCCCCATGTTGGGTGCAGAGATTACTTTAAAAAAAGTGAATTAAAAAAAAAGAAAAAAAAGAAACAGAACCTCAAGCCTCACCTTAGACCCACTCAATCAGAAGCTGCCTTTTCACGAGGCCCTGGGGGTTTGGTTCATATGGGTTGTTGACCCTGACTCAGAACCCTATAGTGCCCAGTCAACTGACCAGTACCTCACAGGGCCCGTGCATGCGTGAGAGCCTTGGAACATTCCATCAGCTTCTGGGTAAATCCTCCTCTGCTCCCCAGGCTCTGGGGTCACGCTTGCGGCTGGCTAATGCTGCCCTTGTCAATCTGAGGGACCAAGACACCGGAGTTCTGACCAGGACACTGACAGTATCCACCTGTCCTTCATTAAAGCACCGTGGTGCATGACATGGGAGCAAAGGTCCTCAAACAGATGATGAGCAGCCCTGCATAGGATTTCTGACACTTGTTGGGGTCACAGGGAGGCGGGGGGAAGGTAGCAGATGTGGGCTATCTGTGTAACACACTGACCATCACTATACATCTCTCCCTGAAGACCTTCTGTAGCAGCTGGAGCCCCTCTGCCCCCAAGGCAGGCTGCAGTCCCAGCGAATGAACACCCCAGCCTCCCCCTCCCCACCTCAGCAGCTTTCAGTCAATGAGTGATGAGACTGGCAGTGTAGGGGCCCCACTCCCTCCCTTCCAGGGGGTGACCCTGGAGTGCATGATCTGTGTGGGCTCCTGGACCCCTCAGCGGGATCATGCTCACACTGCCCACGGCGGTAACTTACCTGAGATCACACCTCACCCTGGCATCCTTCCCTTCCCTTCTCCCATTCCCCTAAAGTGCGTCCTGGGGCTTCTTTTCAGATCAGCTACTTGTGCTTCTATCCTTGTCTTGGGGTCTACTCCTGGGGAAACCCAACCTAGGACAGGGAAGAAAAGGTTGCAGTGAAGATCCCAGGCTCATTTTTCTTCCTCTGTTGACTATGACAGCATCTGGAAAACCAGACCACTTCCTGGGGCACAATTCAATTCTGCATAGAACAGCAGCTATGGAAAAAAGTAGAACAGGGCGCTCCTGCACACTGAACGGGGCAGGCCTTAAAATCCCTCTTGGGTTAACCCAGAGATTCCCAACCTGGGCATTTCAGACTAGATAATTCTTTACTAGGGGCAGGGGACATTCTGTACCTTGTAGCAGGTTTAGCAGCATCCTGGCCTCTACTCACTAGTTGCAAGTAATGCCACTTTCTCCCCACCGTGCGACAATCCAATATGTCTCCAGACATTACCAAATGCCCCCCACACCCCCCCCCCCGTTGCCAGGGTGGGGAAACAAAAATCGCCCCCACTGAGAACCACTGGATTAGCTGAACCCTTTTTCTTCTGAGCAGTGGCAAGCAAAAGTCAGGCTCACCATTTTCCACCTGCAGTAAAACTTGAAGCAGTTTGGTTCACCTCCGCCGCTTCTGCCCTCTGCCCCGCCTCGCCCCAAGCCCTCATTATAAAACCCATTTGTCACTGCTCCTTTCTGAGGATGGATTTCCAGATTGTCTGCTGATGGTTAACTGGCTCGTGTTTCCGGTAAAAAGGCCCAACAAATCCGCTCCCTCCTTGTCTCAGGATTCCAGAGTGCCCTCAAGTGGCAAGAAGCCGACATTACCTCAGGCTCCCCTTCAAATTCTGGCCACTCTGGAAAGAATTGGGGGAGGGGGCAAGGACAGAGCGGGAGAAACAGAGACCGTCTCTTTGCTATGTCTTCTGGAAAATCTTCTTCCTCACAGCGTCTTCTCCAGGCTGCTTTGCCCTAGAGCTTGTTTTTGAGTGTCTCCGTGGAAGGTTTATCCTGTGGGATATGCGTGTTCATGGGCATGGGCATTCTGAAAGTCTGGTCAAGTAAGGGAGGAGTGCAAATGAGGTTAAGTCCGGAGAGAAGAGCCTGCAGGCCACACTGGATTGACCTGGGCATGTGGAAGTCAGCTGGGGGTGCAGGCAGAGGACAGCCAGGCCCCTGTCAAACTGTCGGGACCACGTGGGCTGCCGAAGAGAGCTGGCCTGCAGCTTCAGATGCCCGCAGTTTGGGGCTGCCAGGTCCCACGGACCCTGTGTTCTCTCTCGATTTGTCAGTTTGAGCACATGGCAGCTGTAAGAAAGAGGCATATCCGTTCTAGAATTTTCCAGGCCTGCCTCAGTTCATCAGAATGCCCCTCCAGGAAGGAATCTTCGGAGGATGGGGGACGAGGGGGGCATGCCCAGTCGTGAAGCACACACCATCTAGCTTGTAGGGAGCAGGCGTGTGCAAACTGAATGAATATTCCGAGCTGAGGAGCGAGTCAGGCTGGGAGGAGGGAAGGCTTTGGGCACAGCATGGCATCCCCACCTGCCAGTCAGTCCTTCCAGCACTAGGTGAGGCTCACTCTGCTCTAAGGAACATCTTTTAAAACTGCTACAGCTTGGAGAACTCAAGGCGAGCTTTTCACCTGCGTGACACCCCCACAATGCCAGTGCATGTGGGCAGTCAGCCTGGCCCGCCATCACTTTCCTGTGGGTGCCCACAATCAGCTGCCTGGAGACTGAGGGGAAGCCTCACAATACGGGTGTCGTGCATCACTGTCCCCGGATCCCCAGTGCACACACAAGGAATGGCCCATAGAGGCGCTCCGTCTCTGTGTGTTGAATGAATGTGTGAGTCAGGCATGAGTAGCATTTTGAAATGCAGAAGGGAAAGGAGAGGGAATTCAGGGTAAGGATCCAGCATGATGCAGTGCGTGTGGAGAACAGTAAGAAGACTCATTTTGACTACAGGAGAGCACTCATGACATGAGGCAGCAGGAGATGGTGCGAGAAGCTTGCCCAGGTAGCCAGGGTCAGAACAGCTGTTCTGCATTTCCTAAGTCAGTAAAGGGTTCTCTAGTTGTCAGCCAAGAGTTTCACCTTTTTCTTAAAAAGTAACTTGTAATGCCCCTTCATCACCCTGAAATGAAATTCTTTTTAAAAATATTGCTTACATCATTGAAAAAAGTATGATGGCCCAGCTCTGACGCGAAGGAATAAAAGAAATGCTATTTATAATATCATGTGCATTTCAATATGTAAACCTCAGGCATGGATTCATATGAGACATAAGGAAGTAGTCAGAAGCTTGCGGCTTATAGAAAAGTTGGGGTATAAGAAATGTAGGACAGTATTCAGCCGAATATTCAAATTCATGAGGAATCACTGTGGATGCGGCATCTGCAGATGTAGACTGTTATGGGTGTTTGCTGACTCAAATACCTTGAGAGGTCTTCTACGGGTGATTATTCTTCGGCAGAAAACAACTTTTGATAAAGGCTCAAACAAAACAAAGTGCAACTCTCCCTTGATTTACACAGTAGTTGGATTTCTAGAAATCCAACTATAAACAATTCATCCAGAAACATCCATATATATTAAAACCATGCAAAAAAACAAATCTGTGCTTGTATGTAGGTGGAATTAAATTGTTTGCTCATGTATTAGTTATCTCTTGCTACACGACATTAGCACTCAAACTTAGTGGCTGACAACACAAATAACCACGTATCATCTTTCACAGTTTCCCAGGGCCAGGAATTCAGACAAGGCACGAAAGCGACAGCTTGTCTTGAGTCCGTGATGTCTGGGGCCTCGGCTGTAACACTGAAGGGTGAGGGCTAGAATCGCCTGGGGCTGGGGCATCCACTTCCTTGGTGGCTCACTCCCATGACTGGCAGGTTGGTGGCGGCTGTTGGAGGGAGGCCTCCGTTCCTCCCTGTGCAGATTTCCCTGCAGGGCTGTCTGAGTGTCCTCACAACATGGTGACCAGCTTTGCCCGGAGCCAGTGATCCAAGAGTCATAGGGACAGACAGAAGCCATCCGTTTGATAACCCAGCCTCAAAATTCACATAGCATCACTCCTGCCGTATTTGTCTCCTCAGCACAGAGTCACTAAGCCTGATCCCCCTTCAAGGAGAGGGGCATTAGGCTCCATGCTTTGAAGCGAGACGTGGCAACCAATATTCAGACATCAGTACAACCACTATGGCTCCGGTCACACCGGTTTTTCACCTCCATGAGCCCCCCTTAGAAATTGTGTGGGATGGGGCACAGAATCCGTTAACTGGAACAATCCCACATAGTACAGGATGTCTGAGACTCTGTCACCCACCAAAGGCCAGTAGCACTTCTCTATTGTTGGGACAATCAAACACATCCCCTGCATTTCCATTATCTCCTCACCTTGAGAGCCACCTGATGGGATCACTGAGAGCAACAGACAACGGGGGGCAAGGAGGCAACAAAATCAGACCTAGGCTTGATGATGATTCTAACAAAAACACACAGGAAAATCTCCCAACGGCTTATCAGATGCAGGAATCACCCTGGGCCACTGCTGCAGGCTCACTCCTCCTCTGCCCTTCCCCTGGCGCTCTGCCCTCCACTCCCACCAGCCTCCTCCGGGGCCGCCCCCGCTGCTCAGCTCCCTCGCAGCTCAGGGCCTTTGCACCTGCTGCTCTCTTCTCTAGAACATCATTCTCGTCCTCTCTTTCTGTCACCCCTCTTCACCTCATTCTCGGCATTGCTTTGAATCTCCCTTCCCTTTTCCCTCCAAAGACATCAGATTCCGCTGCAGGTACAGCTTGCTGACTTGAGCACTCCTTGCTGCTTTTCCTTACGGATTTGTGTGCTTATTCGTTCCGTTTCTGTCTCGCACGCACACACGCAAGCTCAAGAACAGAGGTGGCAGGTGGGGAAGGGGGAGGGAAGGAGGGGAAACTTTTACAAAGGCCATGGAGCTGGACGGCCTCGGGTAGTAGAGAAAAGTTGACTCTTCCTTTTGGGCTCCCTGAATGAGCAGCCCCACATATCACCGGGTGAAAGGGAAGAGTGGGGAGGGCCCAGTCCCTATTGAAATATCGGTGAAGATATGTATCTGACTGAGCCTGTGCACACATAAAGAGGCATATTATCTCCCCAGTTCGCAAGGAAAAACCACAGCTGCTAATGGTGGTGTTGCTAGGTTGTTCTGTGGAGCATGATTTTCTGTTTCAATTACTGCGGTGGTGGTGATTTAGCGGCCAGACCGTCAGAGAGGTGCTCCTGAGAGGTTAGCTCGTAACTGCCAGGAGGAAAGCGATGGCCTGGGTTTCACACCCTCGCTGTCTGTCTGTCTCTTTTTCTGTGTGTCTTTCTCTTACACTCCGTCTATCTCTGTCTCTCCCTCTCTCTCTCCCTCCCTCTCTCTCTTGCACTCTATCTCTGTCTCTCCCTCTCTCTCTCTTTCTCCATCTGTGTGTCTCTCTGCCTCTCACAGAATAACAGGAACATTAGCCTTTGCTGTCCACCCAGATAGACCCTCCAGTTTAGGCTTGGTCAGACCATCACTGTGGGTGAGCCGCGGCTTGTTGGAGGGGCGTGTCGTGGTCGAGGTATACTGGCATTCACCACTACCCTAGAGCGGCGCTGGTCGGTCTGCAAGAGACCTCAGCATAGCGCCAACACAGAGAGAGAATTTAGTGTGCGGCGGGCCCCCTGGGACATGGCGTGCTTCCTGCTGCTTGCCTGGGATGCGGGCTCATTCTAGCCTCACCGCAGCCCCAGTGGCTGCAGGCTTTGGGTAACTTCCATGGTGGAAGGGTACGGAGGGCGCTGACCCTGCTAAGTGGAGGTGAGATGACACTGTCCCACTCCCTGGAGAGGCCTTCAGTAAGAGCACAGGTGCACTCTCCATTTCAATGCCCGACCCCTGAGAGTCCTGTAGAAGGCTGCTCTGGCCTCCTGCCCTAGGAGGACAGACCCCGCCCCCCCTCCATTGGAGAGAACTTCCATATGGATCTGCCCAGGAAATGAGGCTAATGACAACAGTCTCTTCCTCATGAGAGCCCTCACATAGTGCTTCCGTGGGCATTATTTACTCATGGATTGAATGTTCTGAGTCTACTCTCCGGCTTCCTGGGGCATGAGTGGCGATTATGGTGGCACCAGAGGGTGTCAATCACTGAGGCTCTCTGAACCCTGGACCACACCCTTGGTAATGCCCTTGAACTCTGGTGTCCAGTTGTGCCCCTGACCTTGCTCTCTAGCCCTCGCACTCCCAGTGCAAGCTCCCAGGGCCTGCATTCCATCCTTTGCTGCTCCAGATACCTGGAGTGGTTC
Organism: Zalophus californianus; assembly: GCF_009762305.2. NCBI lineage: Eukaryota > Metazoa > Chordata > Mammalia > Carnivora > Otariidae > Zalophus > Zalophus californianus. Next base: position 38,928,552 of record NC_045595.1, on the reverse strand, counting down.
TGGTTTCCTGAATCCTAACTTAGAGACTCCATTTTGAGCCCAAGACCTTGGCCCTGCAGCAGTTCCTTCCTTTCTGAGAGTGCCATTCCCATTCCTTCCTTCTCTGCCATTCCCCACAACATACACCAGAAGTTTCTCTTTCTCTCTCTCGTTCCTTTTACAGTTTGAGTTTCTTTGCCTTGCAGCTAAAGAATCAGGATAAATCACTTATATTAGCTCATTTAATTCTCTTAAAGTAGGCATTATTAGCCCCATTTTGTAAATAAGGAAATTGAGGCTCAGAGCATTTGAGCAGAGGGCTCTGTTAGCTCTTCGGGTACCTTGTGTGAATCGGGAAAGGGAGCCTCTTCTTGGAGAATCAATTTCAAAATGGCACCCACTCAGCAAATGCCTTACAAAAGGGCACTCCTTCCAGGAAGATGGAGACTGAGCACCAAACAGCTCAGCTTAGGGAGTGGCATAGGGGCTGATTTCAGCCCTACATGCCTTCTAGGCCAGGCACAAATGATGGGACAAAACCTGCCCAAATGTGCTTGGGAGTCCTCATTAAGTGTGTCACCCAAGGTCACACGGCTCTGAACCGTAGGGCTGGGCTCCAGACCCAGTTCTCCTTCTCTTCACTACTACACTGTGTTTCTGGATGATGGCCAACTTGTCACTTAGCATTTGTATGTTTTTGTGTCGTTGCTTAATGAATGCTTCGGGTCTATATATGTACATTTATGGATATCTCTTCTTACTGCCTGCCTGGTGCTGTGTTTACCCTTAGTAGATACTCAGTGCTTATGAAAGGAATGAATGAACAAATGTTGTGTTTCCTCAAATAGATTGTAAACACGTGACAGGTAGGGAACTATGGTTTATACCACTTTGACAATTCTGTGCCTAGCACTGTGCATTTTTTTAAAAGATTTTATTTATTTATTTATTTGAGAGAGAGAGAGAGAGAGTGTGTGTGTGTGTGTGTGTGTGTGAGGGGGAGAGAGAATCTGAAGCAGACTCCACACTGAGTGTGGAGCCCAACCAGGGGCTCAATCCCACAACCATGAGATCAGCACTCGAGCCAAAAGTCAGAGTCAAGACGCTCAACCAACTGAGCCACCCAGGCGCCCCTGTGCATTTTATGTATTAGTCACTCAATAAAGATATTTTGTTAATGATGAGGATGATTGCACACTATAAGTGCTAGCAGAATTTGTGCTATTGTGTCAGAGAATTAACTTGAGAAAGTTCCATGTAGGATGTGGATCCTGATCCAGGCTTACAGAATAAGATTTCCAGAGAAAAATGGGAAGGGTATCCCAAGTTGAAGGAATGGCCTGGACAAAAGTGAGAAAGAAGGTCAGGCATGATGAGTTTAGAAGTAACTGTAAGACTGGCCCAAGTAGGAGAGAGGATGTGTGTCGGGGGAGTGGTTGGAAGTTAGATTGGCTGATATTAATCCCAATCCCACATCCAGCTCCACCATATGCAATTAACCCAGACCTCTGTTTACAGAGAGGAATTTGAAGCAAGGTCACAAAACCAATATATCACAGTTCCCAAGGGACTCCAACCACAACTGATGACATGAACAACCATCAGTGTTCTTCAACTCTAACTTGGAGAGACCAATATCCATAAAAGACATCCTGTAATTAAAACTGTCAACCACCACTACCCATCCGATATTTCAGGCTCTGTGGGAGAGCATGGGGGTTGGGGAGGGGATGTATGCCATGTGTTTGTTTGTATGACTCATTTTACAAATTCTAACCAGCCTCTGGCCATCCATTATACCCCTGACACTAACAGACTTGTTCTTTATCATACATATTTGTCACGATATAAATATGCAGGATAAGATCAGATAAATTGGTTGGGACCCTAACTGCCAAAATAAAATCCATTTGGAGACCAGATTAGGTCCTGAAAGATACAAACTGCCAATAAAACCAAGGAACTCATCTTCCCAGTGTGTAACTTCTGTGGTTTGGTGCCCAAAAGGGCATGCCTAAATGTTACCCATTATTGTCCCCTCAATTTGCCTGTCTGTGAAAAAGGGGGAAAGTAAGCATTATTCTAAATGAGGTAGACATTGCAAGGCTCTTAAAATAGTTTCTATCGTACAAGTGACAATTCTGGAGTGACCATAGTGGTTGTTCTTTTCTTACTTTTCCATTCTCTAGCATGGCAATCTGGCCATCTTCTGGCTAAGAACCTATTTATAAATGATGGGCAAGATCGGGGAGCAGCTAGGGATGAGCAGGGAGCTCCAGAAATGCCAGGAGTCTGGCATTGTGCGTCCATGCTTTGGGAATGTGCTGCGTTCTCTACCTTCTATGGTACTTCTGCTCATCTTCACTCTCTCTGCCTCAGGTCCACTCCTTGCCCTTCCTGGGCTCCGATTTGTATCTCAGGGAGGCTGATGCACAGGGACTGTGTTTCCCAGGCTCCCCTTTCAGGTGATTTCACCTAAAAGTCATACAGAGGCACAGGTGGGATACTGTGCAGAAGCAGAAGGAAGGGAGAAGGCAAGGTACTTGGCTCTGCTCCCTGCTCAGGCTACAGCTTCTCTCTCTCCTGACCCTGCCCCTGGCTGCAGTTCCCACCAGCATACCTGCCATGATTCCAACTTCTGCTGAAAGATCCCGGAGCCAGGTCCCACTAGCACCTCTCCTCTGTGTCCCTGTAGCGTAACAGCGGTGGTGCCTTCCTGCACCTGCTCATCTCTGGGGCTACCTCACTAAGTCCTGATTGCCTCTTTGTCCTCTTCTACGTCCTGTGGATCAAGTCCTCCTACTAAATGGCCTCTGTTTTAAATACCTGGAGTGGAGGGGTGCCTGAACAGTGGGTTAAGTGCCTGACTCTTGGTTTCGGCTCAGGTGGTGATCTCAGGGTCCTGAGATCCAGCCCCACGTCGGGCTCCACACACAGCAGGGAGTCTGCTTGTGTTTCTCTTCCTCTGCCCCTCCTTCCACTTGTGTGCATGCCCTCTCTCTCTCAAATAAATAAATAAATAATTAAAAAAAAATACCTAGAGTGGAACCCCACCTGATCCAGCCCCAATGGAGAGGCTTTAGTGCAGCATCTTCATTAGGACCTCTGGTTGCAAGCATAACCAGGACGGTTTTGCACCCCAATTCTGAGGTTGGGGCGGGTGTCATGTTTTTTTACAGTTTAATTAATTGGCTTTAAACTAACTCAATCTCCCACCTGCATGGCTAGAGGTCCCTTATCAGATATCACTGGGATTTATCTCCGTTCTCTGTATAAGAATCTCAGTCTCACTCTGTCTTTGGGGAACTGGTGGGGATCTGGTCCTTGATCCACCAAGCCCCCTATTGTTACCATCACTCCTTCTGCTTCATGACCACACTGTCAAGTTCAGGGTCTCCATCACTTATCAGACTGCTTTTCTGGGTCAGTCACAGAAATGCCCCTCTCAATAGTCTTCTCTGCCCACAACAGCCTCAGCTACAAGGGAGCCATGACAAAACATTCAAGACTGTCGGGTCTAGGGTCCCCCCTCCCTGGCACCCCCTTCAGAGTAGCACCCCCGCTGCATAGGACCACCCCAGCTCTCATGGAAGCCACCACCCTCCATCCCATCAGTTTCCTTGGGTCAGGCCACACCTCCCACTTGGCCTGAGTCCGTCCACCTGACACACTTGCACACTGTCCCAGCTCCATCATCCAGGGGCCTAGAACACAGGCCTCAAGCCAGAGGGCTGCAGACAGGTCAGTGCCCAGGGACGTGCTCTGTTTGGTGCTCAGGGTGTTTGAAACATGTTAAAAATTATCTGTAACATTTTCAAATCAGTAAATTTTACACAGAAGTTCTGGCTTCCCTCTTCTCCTGAAAAATCAGAAAAATCCAGCCCCAGTAATCCCACCCTGATGCCGAGAATCATGCAGAGCTGAGTAGCCAGTGTCCCTTCAGAAGGGCCCTCGCTCCTGGCTCACTGCTCTCGTGGAGTGTGACCTGTCTGCTCCTAGCCTCCAGGCTCGCGGGCTCCAGCTTAGCGCTTCAGAGCAAAGGCCTGTTCGTTCTTTCCTGGCGCAGTGCTCCAGGACCCAGAGTTTGGACAGTCCTGGGGAGAGGGAGAAGAAGCCCCTCTCATTTTGTCTGTGTGATTATTTTACTAGTTTTTAAAATCAAGACATAATAACTCATCAAACTGGTGAGTTTATTATGGAAGAAACAATAAACCCATTCATACTAGTTTGGCAGAAAATGGAAATTTATAGGGATATACCGGTGTCTCGGAGAACTCAGAGGTGAAAATGCTCATGGGTACCAGGAAGGGACTGGAACTGGCCTTTAGAGAATCTGGATTGTCTTCCCATCTCTCATCTCTGTTCCTACATTTCTGCTATATCCTTTCCTTCTCTCACCAGAAGATTCTTTTCTACTTGTCAGCAAAAGATAACCCACTCACAGCTGTCAGGCACCCCAAGGGAAGGACTCTCTCCCAGGGTTCCATTTCAGCAGTGCCAGGGAAGGGACTTCAACAGGACTCACAGCCCAGTGTGAGTCAGGAGCCCACTGCAAACCAATCACCGTTAGCCAGAGGAGGGGCTGCATGTTATCACGTGTGACAAAATGGCTTTGAACTAAGGGGTGGTGCCTCAGGGGAGTTGTCGTGAATGGGGCAGACACTTGGAAGGTGCCCACTATGGATGACACTGAAACAAGTGGAGAATAACATCATGGTCCCACCCTCCACCCCAGCCTGTCTCTCAAAACATGTGTGCCAAAGGTGAGGAAGCCTTGCTGTTGAAGTCTTGTGGTCTCAGAATCTGGCATGGAAAATGGCACCATGAGCAAGCCATGAAAAATTCATTAAATGCCTGCCTCTCTGTGAGGGAAGTGATGCCAAACCTCATTCATGCTCATCATTAATTCAGACTCAGGCTGGACTCTTTGGCTCAGTGCTTTCTGTTTAAAACGAATGAGCTTAGATATACCGTCGGCCCATGGTTATCTGCAGGTGATCTATGCCGATGCGGGCTTCTCTCTGGCAAACCCTCCTTTCAAAGTTATTGCCAGTTAACAGATTCCACGCAGCCCTAACTACCCCTCGGAGGACATTTGGGGCTCCAGATTTGCAGTTAGCACCTTTCTCTGCTTAATTACAACATTATGGATATCTCTACACCCTCTGTTTATTTTGCCTGCTGAGATGCTTGCTGAAAGCCAAGCGCCACCTGCCTGGCTCCAGGGAAGGTTAGAGATGAGACCTTTCATCAAGCAGAGAATAAATTGTCTACCCCCAGGGAGAAGTGGCTGGGGGGAGTGGAGCCAAGGCCAGGTGGGAAAATTGGCTCTTGGTTCTCTGCCTCTCCAGAGTCAAGTCTTTACTGAAGCGTTTTTCTTTTGTTTTGAGAATATAAATAGTAGCTCAAATAGAGCTCTCATAGCTCTTACTCACTTAGCTCTTACTATGTGCCTGTCACTTTGTAGTGGCCAGGTCTCCAAGATGGCCCCCAAAGGTCCTTGCTTCCTGGTACCCACGCCCTGGGGTTGTCCCTTCACATAATGAACCAGAGCTGATCTGCATGACCAGTAGAGTCACACAGAAGGGACCATATGTGACTTCTGAGGTTAGGCAATAAACGACAGTGAAGCTTCTGCCTTGGCCTCTTGAGAGCTTGCTCTGGGAGAAGCAAGCCGCCATGTTGTGAGGACACTCGAGCAGTCTTCTGGAAAGGCCCATGTGCAGAGAAACTGAGGCCTTCTACCAACCCCCAGCACCAACTTACAAGCCATGTGTGTAAGCTGTCTTAGGAATGGATGCTCCAGCCCTGGTCCAGTCTTCAAAAGATTCTAGCTCCTAGGCTTCGGGTCTTTTGACTGAGGCCCCACACATCATGGAGGGGAGAGAAGCTGTCCCAAGTGAGCCCCATCTGAATTACCCACACAAACTGTGAGGTACAAGAAATGATTATTGTCACTTTAAGTCGTTAAGTTTTGGGGTGGTTTGCCACATAGTAATAGACCACTAACAGGTTCTATGGGTGCACTCTAGCATGATTTCACTTAATCATCCCAACATTCTATGAGTTAGACACTATTGTCAGTCGTTTCACAGGGAGGGAAGCTGAGGCAGAGAGAGTCCACGTAGCTAAATACCAGGTGGGCTGGCAGCTCATCCATGTCCCCTCAGTACTCATCCTTGTAACCCTTGCCATGTCCTCCTGTAAGCACCTGCAACTCTCCACCCACCCCCACACGGGGCAGGCTGGAACTGCCAGGAGTTAATGCTTCTTGGAGCAGGTAAAGGATATGACTTAAAGGATTAAACACCCCGGCTTCATTGCTTTTTTAGGTAGCATCACTCTGAGTTGTGTTTCCCATGGTCTCTCAGATTCCCCAATGGGATGGAGCCCCGGTTGCCCAAAGTGGGAATTTGATCAATAACACACCCTTTATCAGCCACCTTCCCTTCCCTGTTTTACTCCCTGCTCTCCAACAGTACTCTTGGGATCACCTCCCAAATTAACTACTTGCTGGCAATCCTTTATCTCAGGGTTAGCTTCTGGAGGGACCCAACCCAAGACAGCTAGGTAGTGGCAGTGCTGACTTCCAAGCCAGCTCGCTGAACCATGACACCATCGAGCTCATGCAAGTCCAACTCCTTAGCATCAGAGATTCCAATTTTCAAATGCAAATAGACCCAACACCTAATAAGACTTTGAAATTATCTGCCAGTTGGGATTAGCCACATTTTTTAAGTTTCTCCATTCATGTAAATCATTGAGAATTCACTAGGTAAATATGAGGCAGGAGAGATTTTATTCAGTGCATGTTTGTGTTTTCCTCCCTAGCATTGTTCAGGCTTGTACCTGAACTCTGGCTTCATGTTTTCAGGGCCAAAGGGATGAATTAGCCCAGAGAGCAGAGCCGGTTCCTCTGAGTTTCAGCCAGGGATTCCTCCTGTCTTAGAGGGTTGTGAGCTGGAGCAGCCCAAAGCCCTGGAGAGCAGTGATGAGCGGTTGCCATATCAGTCATCTGGAACAGAGCTGCCCAGGCTCATTTTTCTCCTTCTCATTTGCTCTTTTGAAAGCATCAGTGCCTTTGGCAGCCTCACGGGGGTTGACCAGGAAGCCACAGGCTCTGAAAAAATCCACCTGGCTCTGGAGAAGACCCCAAGCTTTTCATTCTCCTCTCCCCAGAGCCCTCTGCCCCCATCCTCCTGCCTACCTGCTTCCCCCCTACTGAGCTCTGGCCTCTCCTCCTTAACTCAGGACTATTCTCACACTTCACAAACGCCATCCCCACCTGCCTACACCTCTCCCTGCCAGTGAGGCTCAGAGGCATGAAGTCTCCCCATCCAACACCTGTCCCCTAATGCCACTTCCAGAGCCTACTCAGGAATACCTTTCCCTTTTTCCCCCCGGATGGAAAGAAGTAAGTAGAAAGGAAAGTAGTAGTGGAAGAGATAACTATCTAGTGGACCTGTCCTCTAAGTTAGCATTTCCACAGGCCCCCAGTGCCTGTAGAGATGGTAATAAATGTTTTATAGTTAAGTTTCTTTGGGAAACACTGCACATAAAACCTCTTCTTGAAGATTAACAATGCACATTGGCACATTAAAGGCTCAAATATGTCCTGCAGTCAAGAGTTTTAACCTAGCATTTAAAAAAAATATATATGACTGCACATCACTCCCACTTTTAAAAACAGAACACCTATTAACATCTGGTGGAGCACTCATTCTTCCGTGAGACAGCTTGGCAGTCGTTATCCTAAATCTTACAATTACTGCCTACAAAAGGATGTTTCTGATACCTGTTCATGTTGGGCATCTTATGTTTGCAAGATAACAAAACAGATAAGGCCATTGTTCTTTGAGTACCTGCCAACCTTTCCAGATTGCTGAGAAGATTATGTGAACCTCTGTGTGTTGGGCAAAGTATAAAGCATCACAGATGTCTCTTATTATCACTGCTTATAAACTCTCAATTGTAGTTTTGTTTGTAAGGATTGATAATAAGTGAACTTCTAACAACTGTGGTAGGTTGAGTACCAAAAAGTAGACTCTGAGATGCAGGGTGTGCCAGGTGTGTATGAGGGAGTGCTCCTGGTACCACCACCTGAGGAGAAGAGAAGGCAGCAGCATGGGGCAGAGGGAGAAGGCGGGCCATGAGGCATCCCAGTGATAATTTAAGCCGACCCCATGGGGCACAGTGGAGCTGGGCTGGCCTTGCAGACTTGGCCTTAGTTGGGCTTGGGGAGGCAGGTCTTTATGGCTGCATATTGATCAGTCACTGGACACAGCCACCTCTGGAAAGCAACATGGCCTTGGGTTAGGTGGCTCTATTCATCAGAGGCAAGCTCTGCATTGGACTGCCAGCAGTTGGGGGAGTAAATTCTTCATTCCGGACGGAGGACATGGGTGGCACACACTCATGTCCACTCAATAACATTCCAGGAGATTCAAGGAGATTGGTGTTCCACGTCTTGACCCCTTTTAGAATACCAATTGGCAATCCCATCACTGCCCCTTTATTGATTGGGGGAGTGGATTCATGTCTTGCCTTTTGGAACTGACCTTTCAATATTGAACAGGCGAATTTGCGGAGAGACTCCAACTCAAAACCTCCCCTTGATGTATGGTCATCCAGGAATGCCAGAGTGCCCCTGTCAATGGGGCCATTTCCCCCTCAACTAGCTAAGGGCCTCATGGCATCTTGCTTCCCTCCCAATGGGTTTCTGTCCCCTTCTTCTTTGTAGGTAGTTGTGCTGGGTATTCTCCAACTTGTCCCACCCTGTTCTGGGCCTCAGGAGGGGCTGACTTCCATGGGCTGTATCAATGGGCTCCCTTGCTTGCCTTCTAATTCTATCTGGATTCAGCTAATGGGAAGCACCAATAGGAAAATGGAAGTGGGGGGGGAGCAGACAGAGGTTGGGATGCTTCCCCCTCCCAACACCCCATTCATAGCCAAGAGCAGTGGCTACATTCCTGGTTCCAAGGCCACAGCTCCTACCAGCCTTTTCTCTCCTGCTATTTGCATTCCTTCCTCTACTTCCCCCGACAAGCCTTGGCATGGGTGAAGGGAAGCCGCTTCCCTCTGCTCTTAGCTGAGGTGTGCCTCCTTGTTCCCTCCTGCCTTCCCTAACACTGCCATTTGTTAGCTGAACCTTTAAGAAAGTCTCCCCAGCCATCCCTTTTGGGTGTTTTGTTTTGTTTTGTTTTTCCTGCCAGAACCCTGACTCTCTAAATAACCCCATTCATTTTTCTCGTACATCCAAACCTGTTGTCCAGAAATGAGGTGGCTTCGCCCAGATTCTCCGAAGACTCCTGAAAGTGCAGGAACCAGAGAGGATCCTGATGTCGTGGGTCTTGGAACCCCACACTGAGTTCACTGCAACTCACTACTCTTTATTTCTCCTGTCCCTCTGCTTTATCTTTAATCATCAACACAGTGTTTCTCAACCCTTTTAAAAAGGCATGCTGCCCAATAATAATCATTACAAGGTCTGCTTTACATGGACTTCCTCCTTGTCCTCCCATCATATCATTCTTGATAAATGTTTGTGGGAAGAATGAATGCCTTCGAGCCTCAGTGTCCTCATTTGCAAAATGAGGGTAATAACCTTCATACAAAACCTTATAAAGTAGGTGTCATTGTTACCACAATTTTGCAAGGGGGAAAGTTAAGGATCAGAGAGGTTGAGGAACTTGCCCAGGGTCACACAGCTAGGAAAGCACAAGATAGCAACACTCTAGGGCTCTTGATATTGCCCCCCCAGCCCACTACCCTTCCAGTGTAATGTGGATAAATCAGTGCACCCTTGAGCAGTAGGAAATTGAGATTTCTGAGACCGGAAAGGTATCTACCTTTTTCTCTTTTTAAGTATCCTTTGAAAAACCACAGCAGAAGTCTTCCCTGAAGCTCCCCTAGGATCTGGGCGGAAACATTCCTCTTCCCATTCCCATCATGGCCCCCCAGAAGTCCATTATCCAGTGGACCTTGTGCCTGTTCTCGAATTGTGCCAAGACCTTACCTTACCTCCCTGCAGCTGTGATTAAAAGGGTGAGTCACTGGGCCATTTAGAGGTGACAGAACATCCGTGGGTTGCAGTTCGAGCTCCACCGCTTGCAAAAGGACATGTTCTTAAACCTCACAGAGCTTCAGTTTCTTCCCTGGAAAATGGGTAAAAATATCTATTTCACGAGGTGATGGTAAGAGTCACGAAACGCAAATACCTAGAACAGTGCCTGGTGTAGAGTTGCGGCTGAGTGAGTATGACATCCCATCTGCACCCTCCCCGGGGTCAGCAGAGTATCCGAGTCTTGGGTGGGGTGTCGGAGGGGAAGCAGGGACCGGCTGCTGATTTACAACCTGGCTTTGGATGTAGCATTACAAATCAGCCAAGGTGTGGAAAGAAGTTATGTCAGGCCCTGTTGTGTGCCGGGGCATGTTCTGTTAGGTCAGGACACTGTGAGCAGGGCTTCAGATATCCCAGTGAGCGGCTCACCGGTGCCTTGTCAAACCCGACATCCACCATCTGATATGAATTACCTCGAGCCACCAAGAGAGAAACCACGCTCAGGAACTCATTCTGCAAGGGAGTCAGGAAATGGAAATGATCAGGAGAAAAGCGGAGCGTTCGGGGGGATTTCATAAGATGAATGCCAAGCATTTCCTAGTCCACAGGCCCTTCGGGCTCCGGGGGTGGAGGCAGAAGGATCTCGAAATTGTTTGGTTGTAAATGACCTGCTCACAGTGGCTCCTTGGGTGCAATTTAAGGAAATGCTAAACCACCAGACCTACCACAAGGTGGGAACCAGGCACATCTCAGGAACAAAAGTGTAGAGAGTCTTAAGTAAACTTCCAACTCTCTTACCTCCGTTTCTTGTTTCTTAAGAGAGAGAAATATTTGAGTGGCAAGAAGCCAGCCAGTATCCCCCTTCCCTCCTCCCGGCCGGTTAGCTCTTGCCAAGGGGGTGGGTTTGTGGAGGTTCGGGATGGCTGCAGGGGGCTTTCCCGGGGCTGAAGGAAGCCAATTTTCAGAGACTAATGTGGACGGATTGGCCAGAATCCCAAGACTTGTCTGCAACAGTAAGCAGATTCGTGGGCTTTCCCATTTACACCTGGCTTCTTTTCTGTTTAAAGTGTGTGAAGTACTTCAGCATTTGCTAAGAGTTTTCTAGAACATCTTTTCATTTCCTGATGGTGCCCCACTTAATTCTGCCTTAGGGTTTTTGGACACTGTCCACCCTGTGTGGAAAGTCCTGTCTCACCTTTGACCTTTTTCTTCGATGGATTTCCTTCATCTTCAGATCTCACATGTCATATAATCCGTGAAAGTCCTCATGCTTGCTGTCACCGTCCAGTCATATTCTATGCTTTTTTCCCTTGCTGAGCTTATTGCAAATAGAATAAATGGCCTGTTCATTTGAATAATTATTTCAGGTCTGCCCCACTGACTAAACCGGAAGTTCTGAGTAGTAAGGATTGAGTCTTATTCAACACTTTATCCCCGTTTCCTGTCAGATTGCCCAGAACCAGGTAGGTGCTTGCCATGGGTTCTTCTGTTGTTATTGGACTGAACTCGTAAATCCTCCAAATAACCTTTATCTTTGTTATCTTCATCTGATATGGATACAGTCTCAGAGAGTACATGTGACTTACCTGAAGCCACACAGCTGGGAATGTCAGACCTAGAAGCCTGGGCTCTTTGTTCTTTGATCATTCCATGCTGCCTCTTTTTTTTTTTTTTTTTTTAAGATTTTTATTTGAGAGACAGAGAGAATGAGCAGGGGGAGGGGCAGAGGGAGAAGCAGAGTCCCCGCTGAGCAGGGAGCCCAATGCGGTACTCGATCCCAGGACCCCGGGATCATGACCCGAGCAGAAGGCAGACGCTTAACCAACTGAGCCACCCAGGTGCCCCCTATGCTGCCTCTTGGATTCAAATCCCCGCCAGTGCTCAGGATGTCCACACATATACACCGTTTTGCTTTTGATCCACTGCCCTTAGGAAGGGAGGTTCTCACAGCTAGTCTGCAGATTGGTTCCAGGCACCCAGGGAGCACAGTAAAAGCCCCAAGGCCCAGCCCCACTTGCAAGGCTTTGTCTCAGAAGGGCGGGGTGAGGCTCCGCTACCTGAAATTTTAACAAGCGCCTGCAATTGATTCAGATGCACAGCCAGGATGCGAAACCAGGGTGCCTTAGGTCATCTAGTGCCTGTCTGTATTTTTCTGTTTTGACTGTGATTACCTGGAGGGGATCCGGGGAGGGAGTGTTCAAGTTTGCAGTGAAGAAAAGCTAAACCAACTTTTTGTTGAAAAGGAAACTCGTGCTGACCCAGAGACAGCAGGAGGGCCTCTGAATAGTCCTCTGAATTGCTGGGCTGAGGACTGGTTCTTTCCTGCTTGCCTTGGCGACCTCGCTTGGGCAGGTACCTAGGAAGAGGTAGACCTCACAAGGAGGCTTATGGGCTCAGCTTGTAAATAAGTCAAACAGCACAGCTGGGTCTCTGGCCTCGTAACTATTGACCTGCTGTGATTAAACTGTCCGCTCACGTCACATTATCTGGTGGGAACACTCCTTTATTAGGGTACTAAATAACCATGAAGCTGTGCCTGCTCCTACGACAGCTTTTCCCTGTGAGGTACAACATTCTGGCCAGATGACGTGTAACCTGGCAGGTAAGAGAACCATCATTTCTATTAAGCATGTTACTAATTGAGCACTTACGACATGCCAGGCTTTAAGCTAGGTGTTGGCGTATTCCGGAGAATGAGATATTTTAATTAGTCAGAAAATATGTTGAAAATAGGTTCACCTCTCTAAAACGACCTGAAATGATGTCACAGAAGGATGTGAAAGAGAGGGAACCAGGGAGCTGTTAGCATAAGCCTTTTTTCAAAGACACTGGGTGTTTCCGCTCAAATTCGAGCCTGCTACATAGCAAGGCAATCAGCCCCCGTCGCTTGCACTTGACAGACTCAAAGAGGAGAAGGAAAGCTTTGCAGTGGAAAATAGGGAAGCCTTCAGGTGTGCTCTGATCGGAGGTTGGTGGCATAGAGAAGCGCTAGGCTTCTGGAAAGCTAACGGGAAGTCGGGCATTCTATGGAATTGGTTAGGGGCGCATGTTTGGCTTTCTCTGGTTGGTTGTAAGTTGGAAGCAGGAGCAAAATGGAAGGAAGGTATGAGTAATCACGTCCTGGCCTTTTAGGGCTGACAGCCCCAGGGATTACTCTTCGGCATCCTGGGCTGCTTGCTTCAGGTTGTGGGTCAGAGTTCCACATTTATATAGAGCCTGGCCACTGTCCATTTGTATACACGGCCTCTCATGGGGCTGCCATACAAATGCTCCATGGACTGGGTAACCGGAACAGACAAGTATTCTCTCACAACGCTGAAGACGAGGGGTCCAAAGTCACAGCATCTGCAGGCCAGGCTCTCTGAACTAGCAAGCGGTTGTTCAGCAATCCTTGCCATTCCTTGGTTTGCAGCTGCTGACTCTGGGCTCTGGCTCCGCGGTCACATGGCCATCTTCCGTCTGTGTCTCTACGTGGCATTCTCCTCTGTGTGTGTGTGTGTGTGTGTGTGTGTCTGTCTGTCTGTCTGCGTCTTCTCTTCTTACAGGGACACCGGTCATCCCGGATTAAGGACCCACTGTAATGTAGTATGATTGCATCTTAACTTGATTACATCTACAAAGATCTTATTTCCAAATCAGGTTCCATTTACAGGAAGAAGAAGTTAGGACTTCAGCATAGATTTTGGGGGTGGGAGGGACACCATCCAACCCATAGCAAAGGGGGTATAGGAAATAATACAGGGTTCCAGGTGCTGTGATAGGTGCTTTAGGGAAGATCTTGGGAGCATTGTGGAGAAGAGGGCTTAAAGGGACGGTCAAGACTTCCTAGGGAAGGTGACATCGAAGTGGAGACCCCACGGATTAACGGGCGTTAAGCTGAGTGAAATGAGTTCCAAGTAGAGGAACAGCACGTACCCAGACCAGGAGACAGGGAAGAGCGTGGTATCTTTATGAAATTATAAGTAGTTCAGCCTGGCTGGAGCATAAAGAATGAGAAAATAATGTCAGGTGAGGAGCTTAATGGCCGAGAAATGGGACCATGCAAGTTGAGACTTTTCCTAAACAGCAGACACTGGGGGAAAAGAGGGTACACCAAAGAATTGATAGTTGTAGGATTTTTTTTTTTTCTTTAGCTCAAGGGTCTGAGTGTCATAGTGCCTAGTGCTGAGCCTGGAGATCTAAAAGAAGGACCTAGTGGCAAGCTTCCGGAGCTGATCCTAAATGAGAGTGTATTTGTTCCAGTACTTAGTAAGTACCTACTACACCCTGGTCATGTGGCAGTAAGCAAAAATCCACACTGCATCTGCCCTGTAGGCCATTACCACCTAGCATAGAAGAGAGACATTAATCAAATCATCCCTCAAATAGATGTTTAATTACGAATTCAGATAAGAATATATGAGTAAGATTAGATATTCAGGGTTTTTCCCCTTTAAAAAAATCACAGTGGTTTAAACACATTAGCAGCTATTTTTCTCTGTCATAAAGTCCAGAGATACCTGGTATGATCTCTGTACAGTTACCAGGGACCCTGCTATCCTTCCGTCCTTCTGGTCTACAACCCTTCGCCTGTCATCTCACAGTCCATGGGGGCTTACAGGAGCCTAGCCATCAGGTTCACATTCTAGAAAGAATGAAGCCCAGAAGAACATACCCCTTTAGAGAGCTTTCCTGGAAGTACAACCACATTGTGTTTACATATCCTCCATCAGAACCCAGTCACATGGCCATACCAGCTGCAAGAAAGGCTGGAAATACAGAACTTTAGTTGGGTTCATTGTCACCCAAAATAAAATCATGTTTCTCAAATCACAGAAAAGGGGCAGAATGGATATTGGGTGGGCAGCCAGCTGCCTCTGCCACACCAGGCTATGAAGCAAAGAGATGCACGATTAGGTAGGGTTGACTAGTGAAGGGGGAGGGAGCACAGGGCCCCCCATAAACTAATCAAAGGCTGGTATGGCTGAACCACTGATGCGAGGACCAAGTGCTAGGAGACAAAGAAGGCAAGGAAGGTGGGGGCCTAGTGACATCAGGCCTTGTTAGGATTTGGTGCTTTGTTTTAAGGCCAGTTAGAGCTGCTAAAGGGTTGTCAGCAAGGAATGGGGTGGCCTGATCATATACCTGGGTTTTGAGTTCCTGCAATGTACTTGGTGCCGGACGCTGGTGGAGCCCGGATTTTCAGGGTGGGGAGGGCAGCCACATCCTGGATTAGTAATCACAGACCCCTGTGTCCAGACCCTGTGTGCAGGGAAGTGCGGGTGTCAAGAAAGGGTTAACAGCAGAAATGACTCCTAAAGGCTGAGATTCCAAAGTTGGAGGTGTTGCTGGTAAGGGTTCTTCCTGGAGGCAAGCCAGGAGATGAGACTTACCGCTGGGGTAGGGGTTCGTTCACTGAAGGCTTTGTGCATCAGGCTGAGGGCTGAATGTTGAGAGTCACAGAGGGGTGTTCAGAGAATGACATGATGAAAGCTGAGGTTTTAGAGCATCATTCCTGGCAGCGGCATGCAAGAATGCGGGAGAAGGCAGAATTACGTGGTTGATGAAAGAGGAGGCTCTTTTTCATGTACTTGAACTTCTGCCTATTGGGATCCTGACTCCCATTATCATTGCTGGCAGGCACCTACTCTGTCCCTCCTCCTCTCGGTGGAATACACGAGTTCACGTCCACAAATCGCGTCTAAAACCACCATTTCAAAATTCAGAAAGCTCTGAAAGCTGAACTTTGTTTTTGGTAACTCATTTGACAGCCAGGCTTGAACCCTACCTATGCGTGCTGAGCGGCAAAATCTTGAACTCATCTTTCATGAGTGATTCATGGTCTATTGAGCCCCTTTTAGTGTGAATATTTATGTTTTGCTATGCCGAAATATTAATGGGTTTGGTGACAGGTATTAAATAATAGATGGTATATATATAATACCATCTTTCTAATATCTAAAAAATCCTGAATGTCATAATATGTGTTTTTAGATAAAGGATTGTTGTCTCTGCCCATAAGCAAGAAGGTTTGAATACTGCCAGAGAGTTTGCTCTAGGTAAAGGGTTGCACTTTTTAGGGATGAAAGGAAAATCCAACCCATGTTTCAGTGGACTATAGAGTTTTCCTACCTTTGTGGATGAGGCATTGATGAGAACTTGGAGCCACCCAGGACACATCTGTTAATTATATGAAGTTAGTGTCACAGAGAACAACCAGCATCTACTCTCACGAGACCAGTGATACTATGGTTATTGTTATTAATAATAATAATTTGCATGTATGTAATGCTTTTGAGTGTGTCCGATGCTTTTGGAAACGCTTTCTCCTTTAATTCTTGTAACAACCATGATGGATGGGTAGGTTGGCATTCCCAGTCTACAGCCAAGGACCCCAGGCTCAGAGCAGGCAGTCAGCTTGTTCGTGGTCGTTCAGGCAACAGAGGGCCCAGATTACGTCCCTCTGATTCTGAGATCTGTGGTCTTATTTTCAACACGTAATAACATTCTTGGTCGAAGAGTGCCAAACTTTTAAAGACACGTATCTGCTGCCAAGGGCCAGCACGATAAATTTCATCTTACGAGCCCACTCTAGTTCACTGGCTGTCGCTGAAGGACATGCTCAGTTGTGGATTTTGAGGCTGACTCCAGAATTCACGAGGACTTTGGTAATCCATCAGCCATGACTACTAAGGTGGAAGGCAGAAGCATGGCAGGTGGGTGTATTACCATCCATTTCTAAGAGCTGACTTTTCCTTTCTCCATTTCGTCATCAAAAGCATATCGATTCGCTGTGAACTGAGTGCCAGACACTGTACAATGGTGAGGCTATCTCCATGCAGGCTCAGCTGCTGTCCTCGGGGAACTCAGAAAAGTCCCTGCACTGCCCCAGTTGCATACTAAGAGTGATGTGTGATATATCAAGGCTACAGACCCACAAGCCTGAAGAGTGATTTGGATAAACAAACTGAAAATCGGGTGGCCCACACAGCCCTGACTTTAGAGGACAGTGTGGTTTGCAGTTACGGGGATGATGGCTAGGAGTTTGGACTTCAGAATCATTCAGGCCTATGTCCAAATCCCTCCTACCTGGGTAACACTAGGGGCAGGGCTTAGCCTACCTAAGCTTTAGTTTCTCTCTCTGCCCAAAAAAGAAAAAAATAATAATTGTTATTGCAGGGGCACCTGGGTGGCTCAGTTGGTTAAGCATCTACGTTCGGCTCAGGTCATGATCTCAGGGTCCTGGGATTGAGCCCCACATTGAGCTCCCTGCTCAGTGGGGAGCCTGCTTTTCCCTTCCCCCCTGCCTGCCACTCCCCCTGCTTGTGCTCTCTCTCCGTCAAATGATAAATAAGATCTTTTAAAAAATTGTTATTGCAGATGATTGTCATGATACTTAAGAGAAACTGAGGGTATTCCTAGCTACTATTTGCCAAGGCTTTTATGTGCCAGACATGTTTTAAAGCCATTATATGTGTTAACTCCCTGCATCTCCACTACAGCCCATGAGATAATGCATGGAAAGACCCATGCCTGGCAGATACTGAGCGCTCAGAATGAGGTTGTAATGGCCCCGGTGTTCTTGCTGCAGCCTCTCATGCTGTTTTTAGGAACTGACCTGGGACTGGTGACATGGATTCTGGTCCAATCTTTACCACTGGTTCTTTGTGATGTTGAACAAGTCACTCAACTTGTTTCTAGTTTCCTCTGTAAAAACAGAAGCTTGGATTAGATGAGAGGCTAGAACCTGGGGATCTTTTCAGGAACACAGATGCCTGGGCTTTATTCCCTAAGAAGTCTGATTTGATAGGTCTGAAGCCAGGCCTCTGACTCTGTGTTGTTTTGAACTTAGTAATGAAAATGTCCAAACCAACGCAAGTACCCATCACCAGTTTCAACAGCCTTCAGTGTTGGCTCATAGTTGTTTCATCTCTCCCATGTGAGGTATTCTCCGACTGCCCCTCCGGGTGCACTCCACCATCCTCTTGGCGTCCGGTGGATGGGCTCCAAGCCTGCACTCATCAGCTTCCCAAGCCCTCTGGCTCCCAGTAATTTCCAGCAGGGACTGGGAAGTTGGGGGAAAGCAAGGCTGGTCCATGTATCTCCCTGGCTCTCTCCCTCCTGGCAGGTTGGCAGGGACTATGTGTTCCTCCCCTCCAGCTACAACTCATGGCAGCCTGACCTCTCTGTCACTACACCCCTATCTGCAGGTGCTTGTCCACTCCCTGCCCTTGCCACTGTGCCCAGAGCCTTCCCTGCCATTGCTTGCTCCATCGCTTACTGGTTTCCCTAGACCTGGGACACATCCTTATAAACAGTAAATGCTCCCTCCCCAATTACCTTCTTTGCTTGTGCCATTATTTCCTGGGGGGGGGGGGGCACCTGATACACCAGCTCCTCTTTTTATTTATGCCTGAATATTCTAAAGCAAATCACCATGCATCTCCAATAATGCTACCACCACAGTCAGCAAAGCAATAACTCTTTAACATCTTCTATGAGCAGGCAGCTATATATTTCAAATGCCCCTTGGGTATCTCAGTTAGGTTTGAGAATCACTGGAGTAGCCCCTCTAGGAGGGTCTTTCCAACTCAAATAATCTGCTTCTTGAATATGCAAGGACGATCCCAGTTTATAGATTAGAGTCAGTCTCCACCTGGTGGCAGGAAAACTCATCAGGACTGTGGGCTGGTTAGTTGGAACCTCATCCTTGTAGGTGAGGCGACGTCACCAAGGACACTGCCCTGGGACACTTAGGAAAGTGGTTTGTACACCTAGATGTGGCCGTACCAATAGACCGAACGGTCAGATGGACACTGAACTCAACGTTCTACCCACGTATGTATTTTCCTCCAGGACAGGATAAGATGCCCATAGGACCAAAAAGACAAGTCTTTATTGCAGCGCCACCATGGGAGCAGGCCTCCCCTCACTCTCTCAAAAGAAATCTCTCCTACTACTTATCCTAGGGAGTAATTCCCCCCCCCCCTTTTTTTTTGAGTCTCACCTTAGATCACACTTGTAATTACACATATTTCCGCCTTTGAATATTTGATTAGCTTTTTCAGGTTTCAGATCAAAAAAAACATCCATTAGCCACACTCCTTGGGCCTCTCCCAGGAAGAGGCAAGTGGCGGAACCTCTCCAGCTGGAGAGGCGGTGGGTTGGCGGGGTGGGACGGCCGGGCTCAGATCCGCAGCTGAGTCTTACACCTCTGCCCTGAGTCTTGGCGATTCAGAGTCTCTCTGTGAGTTTCAAGATCCCATATCAGCCTCACCGTACTAGATTATAATCCCAAATGAAGAGCTTGGCCAGGAAAATTCCATTCCGATTTCCAGCAGCCTAAGTTGGCTGCGGATCCCAGTGCCTCAAGTCTTAAAGACCGTCGCCAGGGCCATCCGACTGGGTATTTGGGGGGTCTGTTCCAGGAAACGTTTTCCACGATCGCTTCTACACAATCACGCTTTCCATGGAGGCAGGTGACTCTTGTTACCTCGTTTCCAAAGCAAACTCTTCAGGGACTCAGCAGTGAAAACCTAGCTGACCCACAGAGCCCTGCCTGGCCGCCCAGTCATCCCACCGTGCAGTTACCCCCAGAGGACAGCCTGGGCCGGCCATACAGACTGTGGCATGTAGGTCCTCAAACAAGGAGCACAGGCAGGACTCAGGCTGCAGAGGGTTTTTCTGGGGAAAGGAGAAAGGATTCCCCCATCAGCTAAGAGCCATTGTGGTTGTTCCCTCCATCCCTCCCTTACTTCTTCACCCATAGCTTTGCAATTCACATTTCTACTCCCAGGGCTACAGGTGACTGGATCTGCTGAATAGTAGCAGACACGGGAGACAGGAAGGCTCCATGCCAAGAGCTGTAGCGTTGCAGGCTGCTAAGGGAGACCTCACACTTCAAACCTGCGCACACAGGATCCTTAAGCTTAAGAGGATGTGCAGAAAGAAGCAGAAGCAACAATTACTTCAGGAAAACCCCTCCTGGTGAGCCAGGACCCGAGCCGGCTGCCTGCTCCAGGCTGATGAGAGTTAGGGGAAGCTTCTATGGTGCAGATTCCAGAAAGCACACCTCAAAGATCCTGATTCAGGAGGCCTGGCTGAACCTGGGGAATTTTCATTTTTAATAAGCCCTCTCCCCTGTGGCCAGGAGTTGCAGGAAAGCAGCTCAAGGCCTTCCATCGTGTCCTGGTGGTCGGCTTGGACTTTAGAAGTTGACTTTTAAAAAAGCCCTTGAATTTGCTGTGCAAGTCAGAATGATGTACTGGGGGCAAGTTGTTTTTATACCCTGAGGCTGTGCCACTGGGGCATCAGACAGCTGGATCAATTAGGAAAAGTGATTGCTTTCCTTTAAGGAAACAGAAGGCCCCCATTAAAATGCAAACATTAGCTGAGCGACCAGTGGTGCTAGCAACCCCAGGATGCAGTCAGAGGCAGGGAGGGGCAAACATTTAATGGTTAGGAATGCTGCTTTTGCTGAATTGGAGCATCCTTTAAAACAGCCCAGAGGCTGCTTCCTCCAAGAAGCCTCTCTTGCCCTTGACCTCCCCCTTCACCCAGGCTCGGGAAAGGCCCTCTGCTGGGCCCCTGGCATAGCTCTCTCTCATATTCTATTGTAACTGCCCATTAATGTGACCTCTGCATCAGTGGGACTCACTTTTATGCTCATTAGAATTACCTGGAATCTCTCTAAGGTCCTATAGTGCCCTGGCCTCAACTCAGGTCAGTTAAATTACTCTTTGGGAAGGGGTAGGACTTGGGCATCAAGAGTCCTTAAAATTCTATAATGCATTTAAGTGAATCTATAATGCATCTAAGGTTCAAAACCAATGCTCCAGATGGTGAGCGCCTTGAGGGCCTCAAATGTATGTGCAGAAATGTCTGCTTATGACCCTACTGCATGTAGGAAGGTGGGTTGTTGTATTCAGGGACTTCCAGAGCTGTGTCACCATCTGGGAGAACAGGCTGTGCAGAGATGTTGGGGAGTGTGGCTCTTGGACACTAAGGGGGGCCCCAAGCAGGCACGGAAATCAGAGGCTGGGGTGTGAGGGGCTGAGAACAAACTCCAGCCACTCTGAGGTCTGCCTGGGACTACCCTGGGGAGTGCGGGACAGGGAGTATCCAGTCAACTGGGCTGTGACCACATCCAGCTCATTCAGACATCTTTGAACCTCTCCAGCTTGGGATGCTTTCAAAGGAAGTGTGTCATAAATGATCAGTAGCTCTGACAGGCTTTTAGACAACTCTTCTACTCTCTAAGAGACAGCAACAGGGTCTTGAAGTCCTGGCAGATGGAAGATATGCTCACAGCTCACTGTCCTGGCCACACACGCTAGACTTGCTTGGGGACAGTGGGAGATGACAAGTGAGTTTTGTCCCTGAAAGAACATGTAGGGCCTCCAAGAGCCCTTTCTTTTTATTTTTTTTTTAGAAGTCACTTTCATATGTTTTTTTTACTTAAATTCAATTAATTAACATATAATATGTTATTGGTTTCAGAGGTAGAGGTCAGTGATTCATCAGTCTTATATAATACCCAGTGCTCATTACATCACATGCCCTCCCCAATGTCCATCACTCAGTTACCCCATCCCCCTACCCTGCCTCCCCTCCATCAACCCTCAGTTTGTTTCATATGATTAAGAGTCTCTTATGGTTTGTCTCCCTCTCTGGTTTCGTCTTGTTTTATTTTTTTTCCTCTTTTCCCCTATGATCCTCTGTTTTGTTTCTTAATTTCCACATATGAGTGAGATCATATGATAATGGTCTTTCTCTGACTGATTTTGCTTAGCATAATCCATGTCATTTTAAGTGGAAAGTTCTTTTGTTTTGTTTTGTTTTGTTTTGAGCCCTTTCTAATCAATCCTCTTCAAACCTGCTTTCTTCCTGAGCCCTCAATAGTTGAATCTTCTTTCTTGGTAAGAAAATTTGAAAATTAGCTGAGAAATTAACCAGCTTATTTTCCTGTGGGCCTAAACCTCGAAAACAAGCTATTTTTTCCACTATTCTTCTCTGAAGAGGACAAGCTTGTCTTTGTGACATGAAACCTCATGTTGCCCTTGTCCCAGAGGACTGGTTAAAAAACAAAGAAACAAATCCTTCAGAAGTACAGAGTCAAGCTCTAGTTGGCAAAGGGCTGGACTGTCTACACTGGGGGGCACCTGACAGTTGGGGAGTTTGGATTTTCTGCAGCAAGGGCAACTGAGGGTTTGGGTTCAGTGAGTTGTGGCATCTCCTCTGGCTGCCACTTGAGCCCTGGGAGTGGCAGGACCCATGCGGGATGCAGTTGGGGGAGGGGGTGCTCTCCTCATCCCCGCCCTGAGCAATTTCTTCACAGATGGTGGCTTCTGAACCTTTTGAATCATTTTATTTTTTTTTAAGATTTTATTTATTTATTTGAGAGAGAGAATGAGATAGAGAGAGAGCATGAGAGGGGAGAGGGCCAGAGGGAGAAGCAGACTCCCTGCCGAGCAGGGAGCCCGATGCGGGACCCGATCCCAGGACTCCAGGATCATGACCTGAGCCGAAGGCCATCGCTTAACCGACTGAGCCACCCCGGCGCCCCCTTTTGAATCATTTTAGACTTTCTTTTTTTCACGTAATCTCTACACCCAGCGTGGGGCTTGAACTCACAACCCTAAGATCAAGACCTAAGCGGAGATCAAGAGTCAGACACTTAACTGAGCCACCCAGGTGCCCCTGAATCATTTTAGACTTTCAGTCTCAGTCAGACCCTGCAGGGAGAGGAGGTGGGGTAGGATGGGTGGGAGATCTCAAATTCTGTCTTGGGCATGTCTGTAAGGTACTGTGGTGGAGGGATGCAGTGACTACAGTTACTAACTTACGGACTTGAAAAAAAAAAAAAAACATTTATTTGAGAGAGAGAGAGAGAGAGCGTGCGCGCATGAGTAAGAGGGACAGAGGGAGAGGGAGGGAGATAGTCTCAAGTAGACTCCCTGCTGAACATGGAGCCCGATATGGGGCTTGATCCTAGGGCCCTGAGATCATGACCTGAGTCAAAACCAAGAGTCTGATGCTCGACCAACTGAGCCACCCAGGCGCCCCCAGGTTAGGGACTTTATATATACAAGTCATTTCATCCTCTTCACAGTCCTAGGAAGTTGGTGCTTATCACTCTTTTTTAGATTGAAGGAGCCTGAAGAAGAGAGAGGTTACGTGAGGGTTCGGGGTAACATAAGCAATAAAGGCAAGTAGCCATTTTGTTGTATAATCCTGGAGCTTTTCCTTTCTTTTCTTTCCTTTTTTTTTTTTTTTTTTGTGGTGACTGCGGTGGAGGTGGAGGCTAGGTGGGAGGGAAAGGGATGCGAGAGCCATTGGTCCAAATCCTGTTCCCTGGGGAAAGGAGAGGTTCTAGACTAATAAGCCCGGGGGGCTCCCAGGTGTAGAGATGAGAGTACAGAAGAGCGGGATGGGGACCTGAGGCAGGCAGCCAGTGGAAGAGGGAGCCGAGGCCTCGGGGTGTCGTGGAAGTGAAGGAAAGGAAGTGTTGTCAAGAAGAGGGGCAGGCCATTTTGTGTGAGGCTTCTGGACCACCAAGTAAGACGAGGTCTGAGGAGTGATTGCCTGGCATGGACGGAGGACACGGTGGTGTCCTCGACAAGAGCAGCTTCTCTGGAGGAGAAGGGATGAAGTCCACTTGTGGAGAGTAAGAGGTGAGGACGTGGTGTCAGGGAGGCGACTGAGCTGCGGGGGGCGGGGGGGGTGGCCTGGTCTCCTGGTGTTCTCTCCAGCCCCCCCCCTCAACAACTTCATTATATTCCCATGGACTCTGTAGAGCATTTTTTTTTTTTTTTTTGCCCACAAACAGGGTCGTGTCCCATTTGGTCAGTAACCGAGATACACCTGCAAAAAAGGACCGAGGAGGGAAAAGCGGGAAGCAAAATATTAAAAAATAATAATAATAGGATGACAAGAACAGGACTGGCACACAACAAAGATCAATGAAGCCAAAACTATCTGAGAAAACGTATCTCCCAATGAACCTCAGCCTCCAAGAAATCAATCAGCAGCTCTTGAAAAAATGTATCTCCTGTAAAAGTGTCGTTGGAACTTTCAGTGTCACAATATAAGTGCTGATGGCTGGGCACTGAATAGATGGCCCATTAATACCCATTGATGGGTTTATTGATTGGTGTGTCTGGTATAATTAGCCCCAAAGATCGTCAGTCAATGCAGCAGAGGGAGGTGATGGAGCAGATGCCGCTTGAACACGGAATGGAGAGACGGGCTCAGTGGCTGACTTGCTGTGTGGCCTGGATGCACCCCTGGACTCCTCAGAGGCTCAGTTTCCTCTCCTGTAAAATGGGAAGAGAACAGTTCCATATTTCCCAAAGGGATTTCCAGCAAACTTCAGTTCTGTGGAATGGTAGTGGGTACATTTTTTTCCCCACCAAAAATGTTACGTGGTTAGATTTGGGTTAACACAGACTTCAAACAACTTAAGCAAGATTTCTCAGAGCTTTTGGTATGCTGGACGTGGTGAATCTCTCAGAAGCAGAAGAGAGTATATGTTTGTTTATTCATTTGATCTGCATTGTGGAGCACAGAGCATATGCCAAGCACTCTTCTAGGTGCTGGGGACCTAGCAATGGCCAAAAGATTCAAGTCCCTCCTGTCAGAGTGTCTGCATTTCAGTGATGGGACACAAATAGACAATCAAGAGAGCTAATATGACAGATGGTGCTCAGTCCAGTGAAAAAACACAAGACTATTGCGGTGTGGGGGGTAGAAGGTGGTGCTGTTTTATAGAGAGGGGAGGTGAGACTTTTCCCTTTCCACGAAGGGGTCGTTTGAGCAGAGCCTGGTAGGAAGTCCAGGAGCAAGCTGTGCAGCTGTCCGGACTGAACTACATGTGAACGGGCCCTGAAGTGAGAGCACATTTGTCCTCGTCATGGAAAATGAATATGGCTGGGGGTGGGGCAGGGGGGTGGAGAGCAGGGACATGGTCAAGTCAACAAGAGCAGCCTTTCCTCTTCATATCTACATAGCCCCTGAGTTTGGATAACCAGAATTCATATTACTAGGGCTAACTGTGAGAGGTATATTGTGTTTTCCCAACTCACGTCATCAAGAAGGTGACCGTGTGTGTGTGCATGTGTGTGTCTGTGTGTGTGTGTGCGCGCGTGTGTGTGTCTGTGTGTGTCTCTGTGTGTGTGTGTGCGTGTGTGTCTCTGTGTGTGTCTGTGTGTGTGTTGTGATTCTCAGGATTAGCATCCCACTGGAATAGATTATTTCTGAGAGCAACACTAATGATAGGACATGGGATAACATGTGTAATGATGTTCGATACTGGCCAGTGGGGAAAAATGAATAACATGAATGATAAAATCATTTTAGAGAAATGCTATTTCATGGTTTGTTTTTTTTTCCCTGAAGACCAGATTGTGATTTATTTAGGAATGAGGTCACTAAATCAGAAAGCAAGGGGCCACCCCATTAAGCCCACGAGTGACTCCCTATATAACCTTGAGGAGTTAGTTGGCTTTTCTATGCCTAGGCTCCCTCATCTGCAAAATAAGAATTAGATTACTTCCTACTACAATGATCAGAGTGAAGATTGATGTAGTATATCAATATCTATTATACCAATATTGGTATAATAGGAATAAAGTACTTAGTAGAGTGCTGGGCATACAGTAAGTGCTCAGTAAATGCTACCTGGTATGAGAATTAACGTTACTAAACCAAAGGAATCTCCTAGGTGGTACCGACCAAAATACCCCCTTTATATGTGGAAAAGGATGACACTGAGATGATGTCAGATGCTGGGGTACCCTGAGTGCTTTCAAAGGGCTCAGTGGTGTGCTTCACGACTGTACTATGTTCGCCACCTACTGTGGTTGCCACCCCAGCTGCCTCCAGAGCATCTATTCCTCTGCTTTCACAGAGGGTAGCATCCCTTGCCATGTTCCGTGCCAGTTGCCTGGACGTGGGGCTCGTCATCCGGTCCGAGTGAACTCAGGGCACTCAGCTGGGTAGCTGGGAGAAAGGTAGCTGTCCTGGTCTCCACGGTGTGGAGGAGAAGCCATGCATCCCAGGAACCATACACAATTCTCTCTCAATCTTGCAGGGCAGCCAGCCTGGGTACGAAGCCAACACACAGAGGAAGTGAGAACCAAGAGAATGTCTGAGAAACGAAGCCTCATGCTCACTCCCCACTGACCTCTAGTTCAGCCCAATCCTGAAATCCCTCCATTGTGGACTTTCCTGGTCCAGGAGCTGATAAATTGCTTTATTTTAAAGCCATGGTAAATTGGATTTTTCTTTGACTTTACAGCCCAAAGCATCTTAACTGATAACCACAATTTATCTCATCAGATCTCCATGACAACCCTGTTGTAAGATGCTTTGATTCCCACTTTACAAACTCAGAACGGCTGACCTGCTGTTGACTAGTTAGAGACAGAAGTCTGGTAGAGTGGATTTGGGGTTCAAACAGTGGGGTTCCGGTACTAGGGCCATTATGTCCTGGCTGTTTCCTCATCTGTAAAATGAATATAGTTCTTTTTTAAAAAAATCTTTTCTCCCAAGGTTGATACGGGGAGCTGAATCAAGTAAGATCCCTTAGGAGGAAGATTTTACAACTGTAAATTGCTGTGCCAGTGTTCGCCATTCCTACAGCCAAAGCCCACCGCTCCAGCCTAGAAGTTCGGGGTCTTTCCTTATGTGTGTTTTTGCCTTAACCAGGTCTTGGCTCCAGCTTGCTCTCTGAGGCAGGTGAATACTCTGATTTCTTGTTTATACTGACAGTTAGCTTAGCAAATTCTTCCTTCATGACTAGTAAAGATCTAATATCATGTCAATATCAATATCAATATCACTAGTAAAGATCTAACATCTTACCCCACATGTTACAAATGGAGACTCACCTTTATGCTTTATTTATCGGTTGGTAGACTTGGAGCACTCATCCCTGCGTGCACACCCCTAAGTCCCCCGTTTCTTGGGTGCACAGGCCTCTACCATTTTCCATGATTGGTTGGTAGGTTTTCCATGTCCCGTTAGCCTCCCAAATGTATATTTTGCATCCTATGCCTTCAGAGATTAAAAGGATAAACATATATCATTGTGCAATGTTCTCTTGTTAGGGATTACTTTGAGGTAAAAGTCCCTGTAGTTATTTAGGGTAATGGAAGTGTAAAACTGTTTATAATTCAGGTAAGAGGGTGGAAATTTGTCCTTACCATGAATATACTGGACTGCTTTGCCTAAATGATTCAGAGTTGATTTCCCAAATATATTAAGCATGAGTTAGAAGAATTGTGTTCATCTTTGTACTGTTCATGTTAGAATAAAGTGCTTGTCAAGGAAGACCCTAGTTTGATAAGCACAGTATACAAGGGAAAAAATGAAATAGATTTATTCTTGTTATTCAGGGAGTATGTGGTTTATTATAAACACTTTACTTCTGACCATGGAGAAAATAATTTATCTGCCAAGTCTTTTCCTTTCATTTGCCTTGAATATAAAGATTAACTGATGGTTTAACAATCTTGTTCAGGCCATATTTATGTAGGGTAGCCATTCTCACTCAAATAACTCCCAGTATTTAAGTTGTAGCATTATTCATAAAGATATGATGGTAAGACCTTCCGCCATAGAAGTGAGATATTATCTCCTATTAACAACTTGAAAGGAATGTGAGCAGGAATTTCTTTTGTATTAATTTACATGGAAACGGAAAGTGGCAACCACCACAAATTGGAAAAATGCATTTTGGAAATCACACTGACTTCATTTGAACCTGTCAGATGCCCATGTGTATGGGGGTATGTTTAGAGTGATGATCTGTGGCTCACTGTGGTTACCCCTGCCCCCCAGGGCAAAACTAAGCAGTGGATGTGACTTGTTCTCTTCCCTTTGATCAAAGACCCTTAAAATATATTCAAGGTTTGTAGCAATGTCCTTGCAGTAGAAGGCAACCTGTTCATGTTTTCTTCATCAGTGTCAACCGTGGCGTTCCAAGGAAGAAGAAATATAATCCAGGTTCAAGGACAACCACCATTTAGAAATGCCTTCATCTCTGAAAGAAAACCAGTGTCTCTCAGTTTTGTTTACAAAATGCTTAAGTAATTTTTCTCTGCTGCTGGAAAAAAAAACAAAAAACAAAAAACCACCCCACAGCTGGAACCACTTACAACATAGGTTTGATTGTTTTTTTGCAAATTGAACGATTAATTCAGGCAAACAACCAAAGATTTAATTTAATTTTAAATTGAAAGGGACGGACAGCCATGCTGGTTGAATTCCTCACTTGGCAGGACTTTGGGGCCATGGCAATTAGTTTAGACAATATTGTGACTCTACCAAGTCCATACTGGGAGGCGGGTCAAGATTTTTAAAAAATGTTTTAATATCACTAGCCTGTCTCTCTTTTTATTAATGTTTTCCTTGCTTTAAAATAGAGGACTTGGGATCATCTTAATCCTCTTTCTCTACCCCAGGGGTCTATGACTTTGTCATTACATTTCACTGCCACCCCAGGATGACAAGTGAAGTGATCAAAAATTGTTGGTAACCATGGACGGGAATTCTTAGGATTTGGGTTAAACTTCCTGCAGTTGGCCCCAACATAGACACACAGCAGGTTTGGTCAACTTTTCTGCGTTCAGACATTTCCGTGGCAAAGCTGGACTTTGCATGAGCCGTGGAAGGACACACTTACTAGAAACGTGAGCCCGAACCATCCCAAGGGTCAGGCTAAGGATGACCCAGGTAGTGAAGTTATACATGTGCTTCCACCTTTATCCAGCAGCTCTTTGTAAAGGAAGCCAGGATCCCAGCTGCAGGTGTTTCTGCAATGTACTTGCACCTGATTACAAAACCTAGTTGGACAGTGAGGCAGAGAACAGTTAGCAAGAAGAAAGATAACACCATTAAGGAAACTCTGAGAGTTTCCTTCTCTCAGGGAAAAGAACTGAATTGCATAGAATGCATGGGATTCTAGAACTTTCAATGGTGTCTTTCCATTATTCTAGAACTTTTATGTCTTAACAGGTCTGGCTGCTTAAAATGGTACTGGGATTTCACCTCCTGGCTTTGGTCTTTGTTGCCTCTGTCCCTCCTCCCCGTGTACCTCCCCCTCCATAACCCGCCACCTTGCTCCTTTCCTTCCTTCATAAAATAAATCTTCTAGAATACTGACATCTTTCTGTCATCTCCTCACAGAAATAGATCCAAATGAATACATGTTGCTTAATGAATGTATTTCTAAAAACAGACTTAGGCGGTGCTAGACGTGTCACAATGCAATACCCCTTTCTCCTGAATTCCCACATCCTCTCCTTGACTGGACAAGTCACACCCAACCTTCCAGTTCCAAATAAATAACCTTTCCATGAACTTTCTGCCTCCATTTCGTCACTGTGTGATGATGACTCCCTCCTCTGAAAATCCACACCACCTGCAGGTTATTCCTTGTACACTGCCTGTTGGCAATTTTTTCTCCAAAACTTTGTTTCATTACACAAGTAATATAGGATAACATGCAGGATATAGGATAATAATGAGATAATGCAGAAACCAAAATGGACAAAGACTCCTTTACACCCGGAAGAAATAACTTGAGAGCTCTGGAGATACCTTTTAGCTACATACACCCAAATTCATGCCTATCTACAAATGTAGACATAGGTTATTTTATATACACTTACATGAAATCATACTTGCATATCTTTTAACACCCTTCTTAAGATATAACTCATGTAACATCCTCTTCTGTTTTTAACCATATAAGGATAATCCACATCTTCATCAACACTTGTTATTATCTGTCTTCTGGATGATAGCCATTTTAGTGGGTGTGAAGCAGTACCACTTTGTGGTTTTGATTTACACTTTCCTAGAGGCTAATGAAATACTGGGCCTTCTTTCATGTGCTTCTTGGCCATGTGTATCCTCTCTTTGGATCCTTTGTCCATTCTTTTGATTGGGTTATTTATCTTTTTATTATTGAGCTCTAAGAGCTCCTTATATATTCTGGATACAAGTCGCTTGTAGCAAATATTTTCTTCAATTTTATGAGTTCTCTTTTTCTTTCCTGATGGTGTCCTTTGAAGCATAAGTTTTTAGTTGTAGTGAAGTCCACTTCACCTTTCGTCTTTTGTCACCTGCTTTTGGTGTCCTATCTAAGGAGGCTTTGCCTAATGTAAGCTCATGCAAGTTTCCTTCATTATTTTCTTCATGTTTCATAGCTTTGGCTCTTCCATTTAGGTCTGTAAATCCATTTGTGCTGATTTTTTGTGTATGGCATAATGAAAAGGTCCACCTCCATTCTTTCTCATGCAGGTATCTAGTTGTTCCAATATTTTTTGTAGAGACTATTTTTTTCCTCTTTAATTTTTCTCTTTAATTATCTTGGCACCCTTGTCCAAAATCACTTAGCCACAGACATAAGCGTTTATTTCTGGACGCTACTGTATTCCATTGGTCTATATGTCTTTGCTTATGCCAGTACCAAGCTATCCTGATTACTATAATTTTGTAGTAAGTTTTGAAATTAACTGTGAGTCCTTTTTCAAAAGTGTTTTGACTATTCTGAGTGTCTTGCATTTCCCTTATGAATGTTGGAATCAGCTTGTCATTTTCTGCAAAAAAAGACAGCTGGGATTTTGATAGGGATCTACATATTTGTCATCACTTGCTTTTGACTCGACTTGATGAATTGTGTTTACATACGTAAAAAAAAAAAAAGACATCCTTGCATACATGCAGAAAATCAACATGTGAGAATTTTGACTCTGTGACCATCACTTGGATCAAGATATAGAATATTCGCAGCACCTTAGAAGGCTCCCTAAAGCCCCTTTCCAGTCCCTACTGTTCTGTGAAAGTAGCCACTGTGCTGACATCTGTCAACATTTATCAGTTTCCCCTCCCTTAAACTTCCTATAAACTGAATTATTTAGTGTATACTCTATTGTGAGTGACTTCTTTTACTTAAATATCCATGTTGTTGTTTGTATCCTTTTTTTTTTTTTTTGCTTTTATTGCTAAGTATTATTCCATTGTTTATCCATTCATCAACTGGAAGACATTTTGTTTGTTTCCATTTGGGGGCTATTATGAATAAAGCTGCTATAAACCTGCATGTCACTGGGTGTGGACATATTTCTGTTTGAAGCACTCATTTCTGTTAGGTATATATTTGGGAGAGAATTTGATGGATCATAGGTTAGGTAAATGTTTTGCCTTGGAAGATGCTATCAAACAGTTTTTTTTGAAGTTACTGCACCAGCTGACCTTCCCACCCGCAGGGAATGAGCCTACCAGTTTTTTACATCCTCACCAGCACTTAGTATCAATTGGTGGCATTCTGCTTCATGGGTGGTGACAATTTACATTTCCCTGATGACTATAGATGTTTAAGCATGTTTTCATAAGTTGTGGCCATTTGTATAATCATTTTGGCGAAGTGCCTGTTACAGTCTTTTGGCAATTGTCTTAAATTGGGTTGTCTTTTTCTTTTTGGTTTGTAGGAGCTCTTTATATATTCTTGATTCAAGTCCTTTGCCACATATACATATTATAAATATTTTGTCACAGTCTGTGGTTTGCCTTTTTACTCTCTTATTATTGTCTTTTTAATGTAATTTTAAAAAGTGAGATATAATTAACATACCATAAAATTCATCTGTTTAAAGTATATAACTCAGTGTTTTTCACCACACTGACAAAGTTTTGCAACCATCACCACTATTTAAATCCAAATTATTTTCATCGCCCCAAGAGGAAATCCTATATCCATTATTCCCTCCTTCCCCTAGACCCTAGCAGCTACTAATCTACTCTCAGTCTTTATGGATTTGCCTATTCTGGGTGTTTCATATAAATGGAATCATACAATATATGGCCTTTTGTGACTGACTTCTTTCACTTAGCATATGTTTTTGAGGTTCATCCATGTTGTAGCATGTATTCGAATTCCATTCATTTTTTATTATTAAGTAATATTCCATTTTATGGATATACCATATTTGATTTGTCCATTCATCAACTGCTAGACTTGTGGGTTCTTTTAATGTTGTTTTTTGATGAATAGAAGTTCTTGATTTTAATGAAGTTCAGTTGCTCATCTTTTCTTTTATGGGTTGTGCTTTATTGAGATCTATTTAAGAAATACTTGTCTACTTCTGCGACTTACTGTTTAAACACTGTCAGTGTCCTGGAAGTCTACCCACATTGGGATATGGAGGTTTATTTCATTCTTTCTACTGACTCCTTGTAGCAGCTTCTCCATTGCTGGATATTTGGATAATTTTCAGGGTATTAAAGCAATGCTGCAATAAAAATTCTCACATGTTGACCTTGTGCATGTATGCAAGGGCGTCTTCAGGTAACTTCCTAGAAGAGGAATTGCTGGATCAAAAATTTGCCCATTTTCGGTTTTTTTTTCTTTTTTAACCTTTTTTAAGATTTTATTTATTTGACAGAGAGAGAGAGACAGCGAGAGAGGGAACACAAGCAGGGGGAGCTGGAAAGGGAAAAGCAGGCTCCCTGCTGAGCAGGGAGCCAGATGTGGGGCTCAATCCCAGGACCCTGGGATCATGACCTGAGCCAAAGGCAGATGCTTAACCGACTCAGCCACCCAGGCGCCCGCCATTTTCAGTTTTGATAGAGCTTATTGAATTGCCTTCCAAAAAGTCTGCACCAAATTTACATGCCCACCAACAGCTGGAGAAGTGCCCACCCATGTGGGCACATCCATGCTATCACTTGATATCATCAGTCTTTAAAAATGTTTGCCATTCTATAAAAATTTGAAAAAGAAAAAAAAATGTTTGCCATTCTTATATACATACCAGTATGTTCTCTAGAACTTTCTTGATTTCACAATAGCTGATAAGTAGGGACTCCTTTTACAATTATCCCTTTCAGTAAGCACCCCTGAAGTTTGAGGTTAGTACTGTGGCACTGTCAGGGAGGAAAAAGTTTCCTTCTACCCTCTTAGGTTCAGTGCTTGGGAGCCAATGAATTAAACTAACAAAGATTAACAGGAGAAAAGACAGGCAATTTTTATTAATATTTATGTGCATAGGAGTTCACCAAAAGGAAGTAGAGCTCAAAGAAGTGATTAGGCTTGGAGGGCTCATATGCCATTTTAACAAAGGAAAGGGGGCTTGGACTTCAAAGGATGATAATTGTGGGCCAGTGCTTGGGAAATATAAGGGAGAACTAATGGAAGGTACGGGTTAGTTTAGTAAGGTCTCTTTAGGCACAGTCCTCCAGTGTCAACTCCCGTCTCTGGTGATGAGTCGCTCTTCTCTTTTCTGGTCCTGGAGAGGCACCTTCCAAAGAGAAATTTATGCCCTGCCTTAGGCAGACAAGGATAGTGCAGAGAAAGCCTTGCCCTGCATCTGTTGATTCTCACTTGCCTTCAGCTCAAAATAAGTGGCATATTTTGGAGTGGCATATTCTGGACCCCTTTAGCAGGAAAATGAATATTTATTGTTTGATAATTTAACAGATGAGGATAATTCAGACGCGACTTGACTTAAATCTTTAAGTTTGAGATAAATATGTATGTTGTTGGGGGCTGCTTGGCTCTTCTCTCCTGGGGGCAGGTTTTCTAGAGTCTTCTGTCACAGGCTGCTGAGCTTTGGTCTGGGCCTCAGTGTCCATCTATTTAAGGGAAGCCTCTACAGACCTGAGCATTTACATCTGGGAGAAGATTGTCTGCACTAGGGCTGAGTTCACACCTCTCCAGCCACTGAGTTGTGGATGTTGCCTGGCTCTCAAGGCAACCATTCACATGGCTTTCATTTAGCGAGTTTAAACTGGACAAAAGGATGCATTGGCCACCTGGGTGTCTTCTCACCCTACACAGCTTAGAGAAAAAAAAATGTTAATCCCAGTGGACTCATTCATTTGGAAGCTGTAAGTCCCTTCTGATTTCTGAGCATTGTTCATATCTTTCTACCCATTCTCAACAGTCCATGTATATTGTATTGGGTTTTGGTTTTAATCCACACTTCTGCCATTTGTCTTTGAAAAAGAGGCAATGTTGGGACATGATGAAATATATTTATCTGCTGGTTCTGGACTGAATGGGAAGCCAAAAAGACCAATTGGTGACTTCATGAATCAAGGTTCAATTGGCACTTTGCTTGTAAAGGAAGCAGTTTGTTAGTTTCAGCCTTATGAGTTAATTGCTGGCTTCAGTTCTTCAAAGCATAGGCTGAATGTGAGTGTTTTTACTCTAAAGAGTTAGATCATGAAATTAACACCCTTAACTTACATGTGGCTTTAATTCACCAAGCACCTCAGTTGAAATAAATGATTAGCCTTGGCAAGAGAAATGGAAACAGGATGCTCATTCTTGTGCTTGCTAATTATTCTCTCCTTTTCCCATTTTCCTCTTGTCCTGAAATATATACATTAACTGACATAGCAAGCACCCTCAGCTCAGTGAGGTGCTCACACAAAGCGAAGTTCACGGATAGGCAGGGTCATGTCTCCCGTGACACATTCAGGCCAGGGCTTACACGCACGCATGTGACACCAGCCACAATGACTGAATTGTTATTTCTCTCTTTGTCTCTTCTTTGGTTTGGCTGAGACAGTACGGTTGAATTTGTGTGAGTCAGTGTTGCCTTCCCAGATCACTCCTAGAGTTTAGTTAGACTCTTTGTGTTGTTCGGAACAGAAAACCACTCCACCAGTTCCAGTAAAGGTTACCCATTCTAACTGATGGAAACTTATGGAAATTCAAAGAAAAAAGCCAAATATAGCCATGATCCAAGGGAACAGGACTCTAGAACCAGTCTAAAGCTTTCACATTAAGGTAGGTCTATCCCTCTGCCTGTGTGTGTGTGTGTGTGTGTGTGTGTGTGTGTGTGTCTGTCTGTCTGTCTCTCTCACTCACATATTCTCTCAGTCTTTCTCCTTCACTCTGAGCCTCTCCTCTCTTCCTTTCTTCAGCTTTCATGATCCATTAGAGGTTTCATTCCCACACTGACTACTAAAGATTCCTAAAATAGTCCAATTGGCCCACTTTCCTCTTAAACACACGTCATGACGGCAGCTGCCCTGAGTCCAGTGCCATCGTGTCCTTTGAACACGCATGGGCAGGCGAGGGTTGGCACTCTGCAGTGGCTTCTGCCCCCCTCCCTACCCCCCAATCTCCATCCCAGGTGGTGGTGCCTACACGCTCCGCTGGGCCTCACAAAGCTACTGTTGCACCTGGCATGCTGGATGCTAAGTATTTGCTAATCTGTTTGTCTCCCTCACCTGTCATGAGCTCACAATGAACAGAAACTTCTTGTCCTGACTGTCCTGTTTTACTGTAGTCCCTGGAACATCAGGGTTGAGACAGGTGGCGGGGGTGGGGGGGGTGGGGGAGGGAGAGCTCAAGAAATGTTTGCACAGATAAGTGAATCTGAATAATCCCTTATCTGAGAAATACTGTGAATGTCTCTGTATGTCTTACTCAGGTCAGGCTACTGTAACAAAATGTCACCCACTGGATGGCTTAAATGACACATGTTTATTTCTCATAGTTCTGGTGTCAGGGAGATCCAGGATCAAGGTGCTGGTTGATGCAGTTCCTGATGAAAGCTCTTTGTGGTTTGCAAATGACCACCTTCTTGCTGTGTCCTCACACGGCCAAGACCGAGCTCTAGTCTCTTCCCGCTTTGTATAAGGGCCTCCTCTCATGACCTCATCTACACTCAGTTACCTCCCAAAGGCCCCACCTCCTAGCACCATCACAATGGAGGTCACAGTCTCAGCATATGAATTTGGAGGGGGACACAAATATTTAATCCCTAACAATGTACTGCATTGTCTGTCCATGTTTTTAAAATGCAGCTGAAAGTTA
This sequence comes from Zalophus californianus, assembly GCF_009762305.2. Lineage (NCBI taxonomy): Eukaryota > Metazoa > Chordata > Mammalia > Carnivora > Otariidae > Zalophus > Zalophus californianus. Next base: position 38,892,697 of record NC_045595.1, on the reverse strand, counting down.
ATGCTGGAAGATGTGATTTTCCAGGCTCTGGCTGCACTCCTCTAAAGGTCGGATAAATAGAACGGCACTGTGTTGGGGGTCCAGGTCTTATTCCTCAGACAACCTCATATTCCCTGTGTGTATCCCATATCTATGGGACGGCACCAGACCAGGAGGCAGGACTTCTGCCAAATTACAGGCACCGAGTCCCCTTTGCCTGGACGCTCAGCACACTGCTGTTCTGAGGATTCCCGCCTGGGCTGTCGGCCTGCTCCCAGCACGGAGACACTTCGTTCCTGGCCTCTGGCCCCACAGTCAGTTTGCTGTCAGCTTCCCCATTGATTTTAAATTTTATTATTGGCTTTTAGAGCACTTGAGGACCTGAGGCTTTCCTTCACCATCGATTTGCTTATTCCCAGTAGAGGGGATGAGCTTTACCATCTTCATCCCCTGGCTGGTGATCAGCCCCTCTGCTTGCACTTGGAGATATCCTTGGCTTGCTCTCGGTCAAGTCTGGGAGACTGGGCTCACTTCCTCAGACATCTGTGGTGGTGAGACACTTTGCCCCCAGCCAAGTCACAAGCTCTGTCTGTTCACCATGACCGGGTGAGAAGAGCTGTCTTGTGTTTACTGCACACCCTTTGTCAGCTACTATGCTAAACGCTTGACATGTACTACCTCATCTAATTTTCCAGAAGTCCCTAGGACGTATCACTGGTTTACAAACAGTGAAACTGAGGCTTAGGGAGGCACAGCAACATAGTGACCGTAGAGGTAAATAAATAATCTCTTCAGTAGTGTTGTCAAACTCACAGCCCAGGATGTGGTGTGACTGTGCATGAGTAATACACAGCTCAGGCCATGGGCAGCTTGCCCTACAAGTCCATGGTCATCAACACCCAAAATTGTCTATGTCAGCATCTATGAGACAAGTTCGGTGGTCACACAGAGAGCTGTCTCGGCAGCATTAGACCATGATAAAAATCTCTAATCGTGTTCTGTCAGTGCTTTGCTTATATTATCAGCAGCTGGTAACCCAGAATTCTCAGACCCGCAGCAGCCAGTGGCCCACACTTGCATGGCACTGCCCCGACAGTGCCCCCGATAGAGGTAGTCATATAGGAATTGTTTCTGTAGCCAAAGGTGGGAAGAAAAGGGTCAGCGTTGCTGTGTGGAATTCTGACTTTTTCCTGCCACAGTGTCTCCACATCCTTTTGCCTCATCATAGCTCCTACAGGAGTGAGCTCCGTCTGCAAGCTTGCTGCCCTCCTTTGACCACAGAGGAAATGTCCCCTCTGCAACTGTGAGTTATAATACTCCAGCTCAACTCAACGGTTCCTACTTTTAAAGGCACAGGAAGGGGGCAGAAGCTTTTACAGCCTCTCCCATGAGATATGCCCTGCCTCTCTCCCCTCCCTGCCTCATCCCTCCTTCTCGCCCTTTTTGTCTCTTCTCCTTCTTCCTGCCCTTCTTCCTTCTCTCTTCTCTCCTTCCCCATTGTGTAGTGGTCTGTGTTTTTCCCCATGAAACACATGTCTATCGGAGTTAGATCCCAGGGCTATTTGGGGAGCTGATGCCTCCAGGCACAATATATCCTGTGACTGATACCCAGGCAGGTGATGTGCGCTGGCAGCCTAGAGCTAAAAACACAGCCAGCGCTACCAGGGGGATGGGTTTTTTTCCATGGCCTCATCAGCATCCTCAACAGGTGGGGGAGCCCTGCTAACAGGCCTCTGTGTGAGTGCTAACGGAATCGGAAGGGAGGAAAACCCTTTTGAAGGCTAACATTTTTCACGGTGCAGTAATCACAGGGAAGTTGTCATTCCCCCAGGCGGGAGGCACGTGTTTAATTTATACACCCTGGACGTCAGGTTTTGTGGTCTACCCTGGTTCTTAGTGCTCCTTCCAGAGCTCAGTGCTGAGGATCAGGCGGGTGCCACCCCTCAGTGGGCGTGGCCAGAGGGCCCAGAGCCAATCACGTGCAGCGCATAGGTGTCCTCAGCCGTCACGCACCACCTGCTCTCCCCTTTGCTAGTAAGTAATGTGACCTCCTAAACCTAACTTGCATCCATGTCAAATGGAGATGATGAAAGTAACCACTTCCCGGGGGCTTGGTGAGCCTGCGAGGAGGTAATGGACACACAAGAGCCCGGGGCTCAGCCCTTAGTAAAGACACAATAAATGTGAGCTGTTCTTCCTGTTGTCCTCATCCTTGGTAACTGAGACATGAGGCCTAGAAAAATCCATCAAACTGTCCACAGTCACATCTAGGTACAGTAAGAGGTGGGGCCCACATTTAAACCCCGGCAGTCTGACTCCCAAGCCCAGACTGTTAACCACTGTGCTTTCCTACCATGTAAGATGTGAACTGTGTTAAAGAATGACTGATGATGGATTTCTGGAACCCTCAGGGACCAGATCATGTCATTTTCAAAAATCTTTGCATCGAGTTGCCCCTCACAGTATCTGGCACATGGCAGGAGCTCAGTAAATGTCGATTCAGTGAATGATTGAATCAGGAAAAGCTTGGGTTCTGGAAGAATGAATTGGGTTCAGTAAGTCAGGGAAGGGTGTGGAAGGGTAGGGGGCCCTAGAGTCTGTTACTTAGTAAGGTAGGTATTAGCACTAACACACGATCGACTCAGAAACCAGCAGCATGAATAACTTAACACTAAACCAACTGCATTTTGGATCTAGGGACTCCTATGCTTCTTAGGCTAGGGATTATCTGGTCCTAAACTTGCCCCATCCTTACATAAAGCTGAGGTTGAAAGGTGAGGGTTAGGGGCACCTGGGTGGCTCAGTCGGTTAAGTGTCTGACTTTGGCTCAGGTTCTGATCTCAGGGTCCTGGGATTGAGCCCCACTTGGAGCTCCCTGCTCAGCAGAGGAGTCCACTTCTCCCTCTGCCCCTCCCTTCACTCGTGTGCTTGCTCTCTCAAATAAAATCTTAAAAAAAAGGGGGGTGGGGTGCCTGGGTGGATCAGTCAGTTAAGCATCTGCCTTCAGCTCAGGTCATGATCCCAGCATCCTGGGATCGAGCCCCGCATCGGGCTCCCTGCTCAGCGGGAAGCCTGCTTCTCCCTCTCCCTCTGCCTGCCACTCTGCCTACTTGTGCTCTCTCTCTATCTCTCTGTCAAATAAATAAATAAAATCTTGAAAAAAAAGTGGGGGTAAATGAATGAACTAGAGATTAGATAGGGACCAAAAGTCAGACATAGAATTTCAATACATGGATTCAGAAGTTCCTCAAATTCTAAAACCAGTAGCTTTATCCTTTATTTGATTGCCAGCCAGGACTAGCCAGCTAACAAAGGCACATTGGCTCTACTTGGGAAGGATACCTGGTGCAGATGTGCGTTGAGATTTTTTTTTTTCTTCTAAAGAAGACGTTGCTTTATGTTTTGTTTTAAAACATGTCCTTGATCATTATAGGAAATCTGGAAAACATAGCAAAGAAGGAAAAGCTTTTTGACTAATTCAGGTCCCCAAATTCCAAAATAACCAGCGCTAACACATTTGACTGTACTTCCTTCTAGAAGAGGATCATTTTTTAATTAGAGCACATTGAGTAGTTAATGCCTTTTCATTCCTACAGATCTGGTGGAGTCTTCAAGGTTTCTTTTGGAGGAAAAAAAAATTCTAGGCTTCTAAAAAAGATACGATGGAGAAATGGGAAGGACTCTCAGTAGGAAGTCAGGTGACCTTGAGTCTATTCTGCTATCATGTCAATGTCAGACCTCTGCTAAGACCTTCCCCTGTAGACTTTAGGTTCCTGTACCAGCCAGAACCAGCAGCCTCACGTACACTGTTTAGACAGATCTTCCAGTTGTAAAAGGCCAAATCTCTATAATAAATCCCTGTTAATGTTTCTTTCTAAAGGTCCTGCTTTTCTGAGCAAACCCTGATCAGTATGGCCAGCAAGGGGACCACCATATGAATGAAGTCCTCTCCCCGCTACAAACTTAGCACTAAAAAAGTCTTTTGTGACTCCTCTGGTCCTCATAGAATCTCGTGATCATTGCCTGCTCCCTCTCTCCGAGAATGTCGGTTCCCTGAGGGCAGGGTTGTAGTAGTTTCCTAGGGCTGCTGTAACAAAATGCCACAAACGAGGTAGTTAAAGCAACAGAAATCTATTCTCTCACAGTTTGGGAGGTCAGAAGTCTGAAGTTAGGTGTTGGAGGACCCTTCCTAGCCTCTTCTAGTTTCTGATAGCCTCTGACGTGCCTTGATTTGTGGCAGTGTAACTGCAGACTCTGCCTATGTCTCCACACGCATTCTCCCTGTGTCTATGTGTCTTCACATGGACATTTTCTCTGGGTGCCTCCTTCTTGTTATGAGGACACCAGCCATAATGGATTCCATGTCCTCACATGTGTTCCTCCCTCTTGTGATGAGGACACCAGCCATATTGGATTAAGAGCCCACCCTACTTGAGTAGGATCTCATCTTAACTAATTACATCTTCAATGACCCTGTATCCAAATAAGGTTACATTCTTAGGTTCTGGGGTTAGGACTTCACTAAATCTTTTGGGGAGGACACAATTTAACCATGGTTAATATTGTGATGGTTAATATTTCATGTTATCTTGGCTGGCCCATAGTGCTCAGTTACTGGGATATACATTATTTGGGATATTTCTGTGAAAATTGTTTTTGGATGAGATTCACATTTAAACTGGTGACCTGTGAGCAAAACCATTTGCCCCCCACACACTGGACGGGTCTCATCCAATCATTTGAAGGCCTGAATAGAAAAAAAGACTGACCTCCCCCAAGCAAGAAGGAATTCTGCCAGCCAACTGTCTTTGACCTTGAACTACAACTCTTCCCTGCCACAATCACATGAGCCAATTCCTTAAAACCAATCTGTTTCTCTCTCTATTTAGAAACGTGGATGTATATAATCCTGTTGGTTCTGTTTCTCTGGAGAATCCTAACAAATACAGTGGTTAAGAACATGAACCCTGGGGGCACCTGGGTGGCTCAGTCGTTGGGCATCTGCCTTCGGCTCCGGTCATGATCCCAGGGTCCTGGGATCAAGCCCCATATCGGGCTCCCTGCTCAGTGGGAAGCCTGCTTCTCCCTCTCCCACTCCCCCTGCTTGTGTTCTGTCTCCCGCTGTGTCTCTCTCTGTCAAATAAATAAATAAAATCTTTAAAAAAAAAAAAAAGAACATGAACCCCGGAATCCTCCTATTGGAGGTCAAATCTCTTTTCTCCCACATACTGGCTCTGTAACCTTGGGCACATTAACTTCACAGAGCCTTTGTTTCCTCATTTGAGAGAGAGAATGAGAGAGAGAGAGGGAGCACGAGAGGGGGGAGGGTCAGAGGGAGAAGCGGACTCCCGTTGAGCAGGGAGCCCAATGCAGGACTCGATCCCGGGACTCCAGGATCATGCCCTGAGCCGAAGGCAGTCACTTAACCAACTGAGCCACCCAGGCACCTTGTTTCCTCGTCTTTAGATGGGAGATGATAGTAGAACCCACTTCACAGCATGCTGTGGGGATTAAGTGGCATTCATAGATAAGAAACACTCAGAAGCATGCCTGGCCCATAATAAGCACTGTGTAAAGCATTAGCTGACTGGGCGGGGCTCTGTCTCTGGCATCAGAAACCAGAAGTGCCTGTAATAGATGATGAATAGACGTTTGTTGACTGACTCTGCTCCCTCTAATGCTCTTCTTTAAGTTTCAGGCCAAATATGTTTAGATCTAAAAGCCTTAGGCATCTCTAACTCTCAGACCAACAACACAGATAGTTGCCAACATTAGTAGCTGATCTTGGAACGATAGGTAATTTTAGGCACACTTAATAGGGTTACATGGACAAACCAAGCACCCGTCTAATGCCACCCCTGGTTATATGCTGAATACCCTCTTTCTCTCCTCTCTCCTCCCCTCATTCCCCTCTCTCTGGATCTGTACACATTCCCTCCTTCTCTCTCCTTTCCCCTCTATCCTGCGGTAGTTAACAGGATATCCAAAAGGCGGCCTTACCCAGCACAGGGGGGGCACAGAATAGGTCTAGATAGATCTTGTATCTAACAATTAAGGAGGCAAGAGAGACTCCCTTTCCCCACAATACCATCAACTGTGGTCACCAGACAAGCTCAGAAGCACCACGCTGCCCAGAGCTGAGTACCTCTAATTCCACTCTATTAATTTTCAACAGTGAAAACTAAACCAATAAACCATTACCAAAACCTTCTCATATCAACCTGAAGGTGGAAAAGTTAGCGCCCCCTCCCCCCAGGCCGTGTTTCCGTAGAACCTGCCCTATGTGGTGCTTCAGAGCTAATGAGAGCTTCAAAAAAAACTGCAATTAGGAGGCCATCAGACAATATGGTGGGCCCCATTCACGTAAGTTATCTCCATGGGTGGCTTGCTTAGGAAGACACATATGCGTTTCTAATTAAAGGAATATTAGAATACTACATCCATAAATTTCAGAGCCAGGCTTAATTTTCTTGTTTTGAAAACTGCCAGGGAGGAGAGTGGATTGCAAATATATGAAATATGAGAAAATGAGACTTACATGAATTCTAAGTTTATTCACTGAAGTATTTAACTATCCAAGCCATCAAGTGGGAAATAAATTTGAGTATGTCATAAGACTGGCCCACTTTAATTCACATTTGTAAAAAATGAGCTATAAATAAAGGGCCTGATTCAGTGCTTAATTTTTAGAGGATACATTAACTCATAATGCCTGTGCCTACAAGATGCCAAGCCCTGAGGGGAAGCGGAAAAGCCTTCACTGTTCAGGAGGGCAGTGGACGGCCCTCGTGCCTGCACAAAGGGCCAAGGACTGGCTTTTGACAGAAGTCAAGTTTCAAACCGGAGTCAAGCACCTGCTCGGGAAGAGACAGCCCACTTGCAGGGTAATTAAGGAGAGTTTAATAAAGAAAACAATTTAGAAAGATGAGGGCAGGGGCTAAAGGAAATCACAAAGCATGGTGAAGCACCTGGGGCTCTTGACCCACCTGCACCCCCCACCCCCAGGTTCAAGGGAAGCCAATAGACCCCCTGTTGAGAGCCCTCCCCCCGCCCCCCCCACCCTTAGGGAATCAACATTCTTAGGGGTAGGAGGTACAATCTATAAACTCAGAAACAAGCAATGTATTTTCAAAGATCTTACGTCCAAAGATGGAAAACAAAGTAGAGAAAGAGGTATAAACCATGGGAAAGAGGTGGGGAGAGACCTGAGGAAGGTGGAGAGGGAGGCCTTCCTGGGAGTGGGTGACGTTTGGTGACTTTCTAGCTGTGATGGACAATCATGGGGGGCTTTAAGCAAGGAAGTGGAGTGATCTGATTTCATTTTACGTGACATGCTGGCTGCTGTGAAGGGGGCACACAGAGGTAGAAGCAGCAAGACCGGTTACAAGAGCAACTGTGGCCGCCTGGTGAGAGGTGCATGGGGTCTGCCCCAGGGCGGGAGGAGTGGGGACAAAGGGCAGTGACAGGTCTAAGATCCATCCCATCCACCCTGCTTGCTTGCTCCTCCTGCAGTTAGTAGACAAGGGGCCTCCTGGTCCTTGAGAAAGTCACTACTGGAGAATAAAAGTAGTTTAAAAAAATTGGGGTGGGGGCATAGTATCCTAAATATTCTGCATGCTGCATTTATTAGTTTTGAAATTGGAAGAAAATAAAAATCTGTGAGACATCCACTGAAGGAAAGAATTGGTGGAGGGGGCAGTTGGCTTACTACATATAGAAGAAGAAAATATAAAGGGCTTTGGAGGATAATAGGCTCACCGTGGAGTGGGAGAAGGCCCTCCCAAAAAGTAATGGAATTTTTGGTTGTGTAATTAGAGAAATGGTATCTAGAATGCGGAAGTTGATTCTTTAAGCTCTTTGAGGGAATAACTGTATCTTATACATTTATTTGTCCCCCATTCATAGGTACACACTACCTGGTGCCTAAAAGGCTTGGAAGGTATGATACTGTGTTATACTAGGAAGTATGTATTTGGGGGTGCCAAGGTGGCTCAGTTGCTTATGCATCTACCTTTGGCTCAGGTCATGATCTCAGCGTCCTGGGATCAAGCCCCATATCAGGCTCCAAGCTCAGTGGGGAGTCTGCTTCTCCCTCTGACCCTTGCCCCTCTCATGCTCTCTCTCTCTCTCTCCAAATAAATAGATAAAATCTTTAAAAAAAAAAAAATATATTTGCCCTTTGTCCCTGGTTCTTGATACAGAGCCCCTAGATCCCTTGGAATTTCCTAAGTGATAGAAGTGGTTTTTGTTCTAATGAGGTGACTCTTGGTGGGCTCCTGGATGGGGGGTGGTCACCAGAACATCCAAGCCATGAGTAGAAGCTTGAAGCTTTCAGCCTCACCCTCCATCCTCAGGGAAGGAGAGAGGGGTTGGAGATTGAATTGATAATCAGTCATGCATACATGCTGAAGCCTCTGTACAAATCCCTGAACTAGGTAAGGGCTTCAGAGAGCTTCCAGGTGGGTGAACACATTCACGTGTCAGGAGGGCGCACAGCCCAGCTCCATGAAGATAGAAGCTCCTATGACTAGGACCCTTCCAGACCTCACCCAATGTACCTCTTCATCTTGCGGTTCATTTGTATCCTTTATAATGAACCAGTAAGTATAAGTAAAGTATTTCCCTGACTTCTGTGAGCCATTATAGCCAATTTTTGAACTTAAGGAGGTGGTTGTGGGAATCCCTGATTCGTATAGCCAAGTCAGACAGTAGTGTGGGTAACCTGAGGACCCACTACTTGTGATTGGTGTCTGAAGTGGGGGCAGCCTTACGGGCCCAAGCCCTTAACCTATGGGCTCTGTGCTAACTCAGGTAATTAGCGTCAGGTTTGAATTAAATCATAGGATAGCCCGTTGCTATCTGCAGAGAATTGGAGAATTGCTTAGTATGGAAAACCCACATATTTAGTGTCAGAAGTGGTGTGAGTAGAGAAACAGTTTTCCTAGAGAAGAGGGAGAAGAAAACCTAGTTTTTTAAAGCCTGTTGTTAATAATGAGGTTGAACATCTGTATAAGATACCTTAAGAGGTAATCTATAACTGGGACAATGCATGATTTGGTAAATACTCAAGAGGCTTATCACAAAAATCAGTGTTTTCACAAATAGAACAAGCATTTTATCCACTTTGGGAAGATAGGAAAAAGTCATTTACCAGACTGACCCACCACTTGGGTAAAATCTCCCTCAAACTATTCTGTGTTCTTCAAAAAAAAAAAAAAGTATTCTAATCTTCATTCGTCATCCTAGGTGAACTATCTGGGAAAGATGTGTCTTAGGTGAAGAGTACAAGAATTCCAGTTGCTGGAAAAATATATCCCCCCTCCCTTGTAACTTAATTTACGTGGGTTTATTTATCAATTTCCTGAAGATATAGTAAGGAGGTGAGACACCCCCCTTGCAAAGATGACCTATTACATGCACACTGACCACATGATGTTTCTTGACCTGCAAAAAAAAAAAGAATGAAAATTTAAAGTATGGGTCCCAGGGCCCCCCACCTGTGAGGTACCGTCTAGGTGCCCTTTTGGCTCCTCACTGCCTGCCAGCTTACCTCCTGCAAAGGTTACACCTGGGGCTTGCTTGGTAGTGTGTTCATTCTTGCCACTTCTTAGCAAATTCTTTACCCATCAAAACTCAAAGTGCTGTGTACTCATCATTCCCTATCATCCAAGACTTTGTTCCTAATTGTGATGCCAAAGTTAGAGTTTTTACCGGAATTCTGATGTAACTGGTAAACTGAATTACTATTGGAACTGTTGCTGAACTAGGTACTTCTAATGGTCGGGCCACTTTCACTTTTAAGAGACAGAAACCCAATTCAAAACCAGCATCAGCCAAATAGTTTACGTTACTGGCAATCCTAGGGGAAGTTACAGCTTCAGACCTGGCTGGATCCAGAGGCTGAAATGCCATCATCAGGGCTCTTGTTCTCTCCCCATCTCCCACTTGGGTTCTCGTCATAGAGCCGGTACAGCTGATTTGTTCGGTCCACTTAGCGACGCAGGAACTACTTTTCCCCCAAGTTACTTGTCTGCCTAGTCCCGGGTTAACGTGAGCCACAGAGACATTGTCTATGAGATTTGCAAGCGGAACCAGTGCAGCAGTCCTATTGCTTCTCGTGCTCGGAAGGCCGGTGCCGGCCAGCAGGTGCTGTCATGGCTTGCTCATCTCGTCCCTTTTCTGCTCCCTCATGTGTGGGCTTGGGCTCACAGCATCGCCAACATCTACCAGATCCTCCTTCAGCCTCTCTGACTCCTGGGCCAAGTGCATGGCCAGCTCCATGCTGAAGGAGGCCAGCATCACCTCCGGCTTAATCCCATCTTCTGACGAGTGGGTGGCTTGGAGGTGAGAAGAGAGGAATGTGGGTCCTCATCCCTCCACATGGACTCCTGCCCATCCTCACAGACTTCAGTTATCATTGCTTCCCTTGCTTCCTGTCCATCTTTCTTCTTGACAGGCCACCCTGCAGTCAGTTTCCTGTACCAGACACAGAACAGCCTCACAGAGTGTTGAACCATTCTTACAACTGCAAGAGGCCACATCCTTGTAATAAATCCCCAGGGATACATATCTTCTACTGGTTCTGCCTCTCTGAGCAAACCCTGACAGATTTGGCAGGAAAGGGAGCTGTGAGCTGCACAAAATTCACATTCTGTAAGCTCAGCATGGAATGGATCTCTTATGAGATCGCCAACCAGAAAAAAGTTCCAGGGAGGACTCAGGAGAGGGGCAGCCTGACACATGGGTCCATTCCTGCACCTCTCATGGCGGTTGGGGCAGGTTGGAGTTTGGGCGAAGCCTGAGACTCGTTCTCACCTGGCTGGGGAGAAGAAAGGCAGTAGGCCTCACTCAAGACATATAAAAATGGTTATTGTTGGAGAAAAAGGAAGTGGGTCCTGGGAAGGAGGAGTAATAGGTGGGCAAAAGCAAGTGTCCACAATCACCTTCCTGCTCTCTTGTTTCGGGTGATGCTGCATTTACTTGAACAAGATGAGATGAGATGTAACCAGTTTACAGGAAGCGGTGACTGTTACCCAGGCACTGAGCTTCATACTTTTGAGGTATGTTATCTCCTTTGAATCCCTCCAATGACTGTATGAGGAAACCAAAGCTCAGGGAGGTACAGTAACTTGCCGGAGGCCCCTCAGCTGGAGAACCTCTAGTTCAGCTAGAACTTGAACTCAGGCCTGTCTGCCTGCACTCGTGGCATTTCCTGCCTTCTGCCCACGCATCCGGAAGTTGTTTTCAGTTTCATAATAAACATATTGTCACTCTGTTAGCTTTGCCTCACCTTGGTAATTTTGTACAAAATGATCAGAAACCTTCTTTCTCCCTCGCGGCAGAAGTCAACCATGCTGCCCCTAGGAAGTGGATGGAGAGCCACAGTGTAAGTCTCATTAGTGCTGGCAGGACAACTCCTGTTTTAGAAACCTTGAGGGGTGAGCTGGTGGAAGAGTTTCCATTTGAACAATCTAGAAAGGTTGGGACATTTTTAGAGGGCTGGCAAAGAAAGTTGCTGCTCTCTGAGTGTACCCGTAACACCCTGTATTATCAAACATCTACTGTAGGCAGCTTTTTGTGACAATGGAGAAAACTTTTCATACTGTTACCTCATGAACAGATTTTGAAATGCACCAGAGAAGGACAAAGGCTTCTGTTCTAACACTGTATATATTCCATAGCCTAGAACTGAGTGAGGGTTTAGGGGGAAAGTGGGCAATTTTTTGTTTGAGGAGGGGTGGAGGGTGGTTCCTGCTTCTATGCACCAGTGACGGTTCCAGAAGACTCAGTCCCTCCCAGGGGACTGTAAGATCCTTCGCATATTGGAGTTGCAGAGAGGGGTTTATAATAACCTGAAGTTCTTTTCTACATAACAAGGAATGTTAGTTAGTTGAGCACCTGCAAGATGTTCAGGATTATTTAATGCATCAAATAGATGTCTGGTTATGATATACCTCAGCGGGGATATGCAGCTCTTTAAATGAGAAGCAATTGAACTGGAGAGGTCCAGACCGAAGATGCTAGGTTTGGAGGGTTTTCTTTACTCGCTTCTGCTCTGCATGTTTAGCTGGAGCAACCCGGTGAGCCCAGGCTGAAGCTGAGCTGCAGCGATTTCAGCGGTAAACTGGATATGATCCTCTCGCAGGTCTAGAACAAATTCTGCACCAGTGTGGTCTCTCTCTGCCATGATCATACCCTCCTCGAGGAATAGGAGCTCTGAGTTATATTGCAAAGGACGCCTCCCAGGGTTTTGGAGCCACTCACATCCTTTCACATTTACTGGAGGGCAAGTTGCATTCAGAGCACGCAGCAATTTGAGTTGAGGCGAATCTGATCTGTACCACACTTGGCAGAAACGAGAGGCAGAGCTTGGGAAATCCCATTTTACAGACTGCTCTTTAATGCGTGAGGGTAGATCAGAACAGCGGATGGGAAGCAGGGCTCCTGTTCACGCCCCCTCTCACTCACTTCACAAAGTGACCGTCTGGTTTAGGTTGCCCCAGGCCGTGACTCCTCTTGGCTCTGCTTTGGGGGTAGGAGGGAAGTCTCCACCCTGCACAGCCACCTCTTATTTGGCAGTCTCTTCGGGCCCTCACTCTGTTTCTGCTGCGGACAGAGGCCGACTTGGCCCACACCCTCTTTAGACACTCTGAGAAGTAAGTTCTCTCCAACCTCACTGAGAACAGACAATTAATTATTCACTAACAGCTTAGTTTTGCTGATAACTGTCTCCTTGGCAACCTAAGGCCCAGTGTAACAGAAAGGAAATACATTTCAAAAAATACACACACATATATGTATTAGGTTATGAAAAGTATGTGAAGGGTCTTCTGACTTTTTCATAGAAATGCCTTTAAATATGGCTTTTGAACAGTGATTCAGCATAATGGATTTTCCAGCACCGTATCAAGGAGTCCTTATCAAATCAGCCCCTTGTTGCTCTAGATCCATCTCTGTGATGTGTGTTTCTAGGATACAGGCACAGATGCTTCATTCCAACTGAGGTGCTTGCTTCGTTATATAGCAAATGACGCACTGCCACATGATAGCCCCCAAGAGCACTGCATTGCCAGTGACAACCCTGGACTGTCTTCAGCAACAGTACTCACTTGCCCTGTGACCTTGGGCAAGTCACCTACCCTCTCTGTGCCTCCATGGCCTCATCCTCGAAAGCCCTCAGCTGGACGGATGCTCTTACAGGTGTCTCTCTAACCTCAAACAAATTCTGCCTGACTGTGTTGTCTTTCTGCCTTGATGTTCTACCTTTGGGAATATAAACTCTGGCTTCTCTTTCAAGGACTCTAGCTGTTTCACACTCTCACAAGGTTTTTGAACTTTCACATCTTTTTGTGTTTACCGGAGGGAAATCATTCTTCCGCCTTCCCCTGAAGATATCTGAGTGTGATAGCTAAGAAATAAAGCCCCTGCCCACACTTCCTTTTGCTGCAGCGCAAGGAGCCGGGTTCCTACCACGGTTCCCGCACTTCGCAGGCTGAGCGATTGGGACAAGTCCGTTAACCTCACCGAAACCCAGCTTCCTTGTCGGAGAGATGGAATAAATAATTGTGCTAACTTCTTAGAGTTACTGGAAAGAGTGAACAGAGGTAATCTACGTAAAGCTACTCAGAAAATGTTACCTTCAGAAGGAAGAGAAGGACTGTAGCATCTCAGGGTCCTGCCGCTGCATCCATCACCACTTCCCTGCACCTGCTCTTGGGAATTGCTCTCCTAGGATTTGGGGAAGCTTTCTTTTTATCTCCTCCAGTGATTCTGAAATCTCTACACTTCAATTTTGTCGAGGACAGCATTACAGTTCTGTTTGTTTGTTTCTCGTGACAAAAGGAAGACATACTCACTGTAAAGTAAAACAAAACAACACAAAAACAAGAAAAAGCATAAAGGGATAAGGAGGTAGGGGGGACATAATATGCCACCCGGAAGGCGGCCATGGTTAACGGGCATATTTTTCTGTTTACCTTTTTTTGAGGGGAGGTAAGTACATGGCAGATACTTGTCCTGCCTCTTACCTTCACCATTACTGTTTTATTCAGCCATTAAAACGTCTTGATGATGGTCTATTATGGGTATGTGTTATCATTACTTAACCAGTCCCCTGTTGTTGGATATTTAAGGTAGTTTTATATTTTCCCCTTTAAAAATAACACCCAGGACTCACTCATAAATCCCCCAGCTCACCCTCTTTTTAAGCCCTCTGTGGCAGTCATGCCATGGTACTTTTTTTTTTTTAAGATTTTATTTATTCATTTGAGAGACAGCGAAAGAGCATGAGCAGGGGGAGGAGCCGAGGGAGAGGGACAAGGAGCCTCTACACTGAACACAGAGCCCAACGTAGGGCTTGATCCCACCACCCTAAGATCAGACCCCAGCAGAAACCAGGAGTCCAGCGCTCAACCGACTGCACCACCCAAGCACCCCGCCATGAGCACTTCTATTAAGAAATCTTCCCAAAGTTGATCACAGCTGTAGGAGCAAGTTCACTGTATCTGCTCTCGGCTACCCCTCTTTGCTGTGTCCTGAGGCAAGTTTAGTTTAGTTGGTTCTGGGTAAGTCTCTTGCCCCCATAATGGATGGTCATAGCTTTTGCTGCTTTTACCAGTCCAGCAAGTATTAGCACTGGCCTTTTTTTTTTTTTTTTTGGAAGGACCCATATTGTTCTACCTGGGCCAGAAATGGGCATATGAGTCAGGCCTGGCCCATCGTCATGTCCCACCCAGCCAGCAATGCTGATTGGTCCAAGGAGTAGTGGTAGAAACTAGGAAGGACCAATCAGAGTCCCCCCCGGAGATAAACTGTAGATTCTGTGAGGTAAAGGATGACAAGGGTGGGAGGGCTGTGTCAGCCAGAGCTACATGTCATCTTCCCGCAGCGTGGAGGAAACCTTTTGAAACGGCAGCCTGAGAGAATGAAATAAGCAAAGACAGCCAGTAAGGAAAAGGAAGGGGCTTGGGCTTGGGAACAGGGAGAACCAGCTCTAATCCTGAGGTCCTGCCTTAAATTTTGAGGACTGCTTCCAGACCCTTCCCAGCCACCTAAGTCAATGACCTCTTTTTTCCTACACCAACCAGTTTAAGTCATGATTGGGCTCCTTACTCAGATCCATCCCTCAAAATGGCCTCCCTAAATGTTGTCCAAGAGACTGTGATGTCTCCCAGGAGCGTTCAAGCTCAGGCGTCCATGGGACTTGGCAACAGCTGCCAGTTGCTCTTTCTGGGCTTCCCCAAGGGTGGGGGCGGGGGGAAGTAACCTGGGCAAATAAACCCAGGAACCCCAGAATTCCCCTGAATAACCCAAATGCCCCTGTCAACAGTGTCTCATGGTGACATGACCCTTCAGTCATGGCGAAGGTAAACGCCCCAGCCAAAGATAAGATGGGCCCAAGAAATGTGAGCTTGACTTCTACTCATCCCCATTTCTAAAGTGTGAGTTTCTCAACTCTTTCCTTTTAGACTGCTGTTAACCTTTCTCGTTATTGGATAAGAAGAAAATAAAGGGCTATTTTTGGTGGCATGAGGCATAGGAAAATTCTCTGTAACTGTTTTCTAATCTTCTCCATTCAAAACGAGGCAGGGTGGCTCTGAAAGGTTACCCAGGGTGTGAGAAACTGGCTTTGCACGGGCTGGGCTGACATCACGAAATATCTCAGATGTGTGAAAAACTTCTGGGAAGTTATTTTTTGTTGTTGTTTTACCAAATGAATTCCTGAAGCACAGGCTCATTGAAACAGAAATCCCCTCAGCAGGACCTGTCTTACGTCAAAGAAGGGTAGGGGCCCTCCTCAGACGTACTCTGCGTCAGAATCTTTGCAGGGGGTGGAATAAAATTAAGCTTTTCTGCCACACCCACTCACCCAGGGAAGGAGCTCTCTGGGTGATTCTAAAACAGGTTGTCCAGTCTGCACACCAACCACGTGGTGGGATTTGAAGGCCTCCAAGAGGGTGCCCTTCTTCCAATAAGACCCCCATTTACTGGCCAAATGCAGGAAGTCCCATGTTTATTCTTATCTTGCCTCCAAAGACCCAACCTGTAGGGCTCTCTCAAGTGAACTCTTAGTTTCTTTTTAACATGCAAATGTTTTAAAGCTGGAAAGGCATATTTTGATTAGTTGTGAAGTCCTGAGATTAAATCCAAACTACCGTTGAGTCCCACCCATGGTGTTTTTCATACCTTACAGGGTAGTTAAGATAAGATTGTCCCCACTTGGCAGAGGAGGAAACTAATACCCCTTTAGGATAAATGACCTGCCCAAAGTCTCAGAGCTTAGTGGGTGACCTTGCTCTGATCTGAGTAACGGACACCTGACTCCAAAGCCCTTTTCTTTCCAGACTGACAGCTAGCTGCTCCCTGGAGTAAGAAGCTCGTAATGGGTAACTTTTGCTGTATGGGAGGAGGTGGAGGGAGGCTCTGTGTAGAAGATGCTGCCTGGGGTCGCAGGCCTGGGAGGGTGCCAAAGGGAGGTGGCCAGGAGAACTGGGTGTGTCTTGAGTCACACCGAGCGAGGGGCAGATGGAGAACAGTGAGAGCCAGGCCCCCTGCCTTCAGTTCTTGGCCTAGGACCACAGACACCACTGTGGACTGGCCAAAGCTACAAGCCTGGCTATTGTATCCAGAGCCGTAACAGCGCTGGTACCAGTGGGTGCCCAGCGATTGCCCGCTGCTGTTGGCAACAGAATAGCAGTGTTTTACCGTTTTATTGCCCTTCCTCCATTGGCACTCACACTAGACTCCCTTGTCTTTTCTCGTAATCAAAGAGAGGTCCTGTTCATTAATCCCTCTGCCCGAGGCACCCTGATAGCTGAAATATTGCTCTCTTGGCTTCCATTGGCAATGACCCAAGAATGGCCTATTTCTGGTTGAGTAGATTGAAAGACCTGTTTCTACATTAGTATGGCCATGCTACCCTCTGTTGGGTTCCCCAAAGTGCCTCTACCAGTCCATCTAGAGGGTTCAGAGTTCCAGGATCCTTCCCACTGGGACATCTGCCATTTCTGTTTCTTGCTGCCAGTTGAGCTGTCCAACTGGCAGTTAGGATGAGTGAGTAAGGACCAGCTTCCTAACTCTATGAGAGGGAGACACTCTTATTCAGTGCTTCCAATGGCAGCAGGTAAGAATCATCCAGGGACAGCTTCTAGATAATGAAACACAAAAAGTCTGGGTCCCTCCCCCAAGGATTCCTATTCCCTCACGCTGGTGGGGAGTCTAGGTAACCATAGCTTTTGCAAAGAGAATCATTGCCCTAATGAATGAAACCTAATCTGCAGCCATTTGGCACAGGACTCTGGCACAGGACCAAAAATGTTGGACTCGGTGGCCTCAAACTCCCAAGTTTGAGTTCAGTGCTACTGCTCAGTAGCCAGGTGATCTACCACCTTCCCCAGCACCACTCTGAATGGAGACTGCTGAGTATGGGGGATGGGTGTACACTAAAGCTTGTCACCAAAGGTACCCCCCCTAATCATTTTTATCACCTATTTTTCTACATAACAGTTACAGGTCATAGAGTACAGGTCCATAATGCAATGCCTACCAAGTCATTTGCATGAAGTGAGTCAACTAGTCAAAAGGGAGTTACTCAATGTGTACATCTCACCTCATGTTGTTTGTTAATCAAGGATTCAAAGTGGAAATAGGGGGGGGGCGCCTGGGTGGCTCAGTTGGTTAAGCGACTGCCTTCAGCTCAGGTCATGATCCCGGAGTGCCGGAATCGAGTCCCACATCGGGCTCCCTGCTCGGCGGGGAGTCTGCTTCTCCCTCTGACCCTCCTCCCTCTCATGCTCTCTGTCTCTCATTCTCTCTCTCGCAAATAAATAAAAAATCTTAAAAAAAAAAAAAAAAAACAAAGTGGAAATAGGTTGGGAGATACTCAGGACCCGAATCTCCAGAACACTAATTTCCCTGCCATGCCTGTAAACCATCCCACAGCAATACCCTGGAATGAAATGGGTGCCCACAGTGCTGTGTGAGGTGTGGTAGATAGTTGCAGGAATGGCAGCCATCCTGTATTCATGCCCTCTTGTGGACCCATCCCCCCACGAGCTCTGGGCTTGGCGCAGTGACCTGTTTTGGCCAAGGGGACAATAACTAATCTGACACAAGTAGCCCTTGGGCATTAGGTCTTGCTCTCTCTTGTTGTTCGTTGGAACACTGAAACCACCATGTGAAGAAACCCAAGACAATCTAATAAAGGCTAGAAGGCCACATGGTAGCTCTCCTCCCTCAGCAGAGAGCCCCTCAGCCGCCTGGCCTGCCAGTCACCAGTCTTGTGAGTAAGGCTACCCTAGAGCAACCAACCCCAGCCCAGCCACCTGCTAACCTCAGAAGTCAGCCAAGACAGCCTAGACCAGAAAAGCCACCCACTGACCCATAGAACTGTGAGAAATAAGACATGTCATGTTAAGCTACTATGTTTGAGGATGGTTATTATGCAGCAAAAGCTAAGTGATACACTAGGCAAAGGCATATATTGAGACTGCTTACTTCTTAGTAAGTAAGACCCTTAGCTCCAACGTAGTGTCCTGGTGAACTAGTGCTGGCCAATGAGCTGTGAATAAAAGTGCTGTGTGCCAATTCTGGTTTAATACCCTTTAAAGAAATGTGCAGGTGCTCCTGTGCCCTTTACCTTTTCTGTTGTCTGGTGCGAGGGCAACAACCACGTGACCCTCTTGGGATCAGAGATGGAAGCCATGTGTTCAAAGATATGAATGCGCAGCCAGCCTGCACTGTCTCTCTCAGGACTGATCGGTGAGAGAGAAGAAAACCTCTGTCTCATTTAAGCCAATATGCTTTGGGGTCTTTTTGTTACAGCACCTTAGCCTACTCCAATTAATATACCCTCTTACTAGCTATGAGAGCAACTTGTAAACACTTCTCTGCTTCATATACCTCGAGGAATAGAGCTAATTATAATTCCTTCGTAGTGTTGTTGCCAAGGTGAAATAAGAGCACACTTACAAAGCACTTAATACTGCCTCACACAGTGGCCTCTTTCATTGAACTGCAGCCCTCACAACCTCTCCAACACTGGTTTTGTTTTTCAAATGTTTGTAGAGTGCTTGCTTTGGCAGCACCTATACTCAAATGTTTATAGATCCTTGGCTAAACCAGTTTCTCAGTTCTACCTCTGGACCTCTGGACACTGGCTGGAAGATCAATAAGGTAGATGGATAAGATTTTCTTTTACTAATCCTCTTATTCTATTGGCTCTCCTTTGCCATGCATTGACCATACCTAATTCTAGCTCTGGGAAATCCACAGATCTTGTTATCTACTGCTATGTAACTCATCACCCCAAAACTTAATGGCTTTAAGTACCAGTTATTTTATTATTATCTCATGTTTCCGGAGGTGGCCTGAACTCTTAAGCTGGCTCTCTCATGCAGTAGTAGTCAGATGGTAGCTGGGCCTGGTGTCATCCCTAAGATGCCCTTTCTCTCGTGTCTGGGGGTGGATTCTGGCCAATTGCTAAGATCTGAGTGGGACTGTGGATCACCTTACCTTCATATGGGCTCTCCCTGTGGCTTAGACTTCCTCATAAAATGGAGGCTGTATTCTGGAAGCAAGTGTACCTAAAAACGAGGCAGAATTTCTATTGCCTTTAGTGGCTTGGCATCAGAAGTCACAGGAACATTACATTCGTCTCTGGAAAGCCTCTATAGGCCTTCCAGATTTGAAGGAGGAAGCAGACACCATTTCTCAAGAGGATGTCAAAGAGTTTGCAGACAGTACTTTAAAACTGCCATGTCTACCCAAGAAGTTGATGAAGGAAAGCCACAAGGCATAGAGGAGATAGAGTGACAGACAATACAGAACAGTCACTAATCGCCTAGATCCTGGAGTCTGGCTACCTGGGTATAGGTCCTAGCTTTCCCGATTTCTGGCCACGTGACCTTGGTCAAGTTATCGCACTTGCATGATTTTCAGTGAACCATTCTTTAAAGTTGGGGTAATAATAGTATCATCCTCATAATGTTGGGTTATGAGGGTTGAGTACAGCGCTCACATGCCTGATGTGTAGTATGAGTTCAATGAATATTAGCTGCTGTGATGAGATTGCTCTTTTTGGCAACCCGAAGTGCATTTTCTAGTGGACCTCTGGCTTATCCCCAATCAACCGAGAAGGAAACCTCCACTCTTTGGACCTCAGTTAAAGTAGTTCCCCTCCAATGGCTGGCATTCAAGGATTCTAGGAAGTATAGCTGTGTATTATTTTAAGTCAAAACACTACTATAAGGATAGAAGAAATCACACAGACTTTTGAAATCTCAGGGCTGCCTCTGCAACCATCTTCCTGTTTCCCAGGAGCACATTTTCTCTTCCTTCACTTGACCTTTCCTTCTTGCTTCAACCCACTTTTCCCAAATGGTCGTCGACTGTGGCATGGAGTGTGATGACAAAACTCGCCGTGACCCAGAAATACAACTCATTCGTGTTTCATCAGGGGAAGGGGAACATGTGGAAGCCTCTTCAAATCATTCTGGAGGCAAACATTCATTCCCAGCTGCAGTGCACAACAACCAAAAGCTGGCTGCCTTTCCCAAGGAAAGCCACAACTTACAACATCTTGTTTTATTAATTTTTAATTAGACCACCAACCCAACTGGGAGAATGTGTTCTCCCAGTAAATAAAACTAAAACTGTACCAATAAAGCTAATATCTCTTTGACCACTCCTGTAACAAACACCCAGACCCATACCACCCCTGAGTTCACCACCATCACTTTTGTCTGTATCTTTTCTATGCCTTTATTTACATATATCTAGAGTCATTTAAAATATGTTGATTCATGTGTGTGAGAGTATTAGTTATTTATTGCTATGCAACAAATATTGCTATACCCCAAACTTAATAGTTAAGACAGCAAACATTATCTCCCAGTTTCTAGGTCAGGAATATGGGGAGGAGCTCAGCTGATTACCTGAGGCCTGGGGTCTCCTATCTAGTGACGGTTAAGCTGCGCTCATCTGAAGGCTGAACGTGGGGGTAGGACCTACATTCAAGCCCAGCAACATGGTTGTTGGCAGGCTCCATTCCCTTGTCATCAGCCCCTCTCCCCCGCCACACACACACAGAGTTGCCCTGTGACATGGGAGCTGGATTCTGCAGGTCCAGAAATCTGAGAGAGAATGAGAGAGAGCACCCCAGATAGAAACTACAGTCTTTTGTAACCTAATCTCAAAATGGCGTCCTATCATTTCTCCCATATTCTGTTAAGCAAGTCCCATAGTATTTATGGGGTCCCAGGCAAGAGTTCAAATGGAAGCCTATTTACCATATGTCCAAATATTTAAAAGTTATAAATCAAGCTAATAATCTGTTCAGCAAGGTTCTATCTTCCTACCCTGAAACTGATTTTCCTCATGACCAAAAGACTTTTCCAGACTGCCCAGAATTCTGCACCCAGACATGGCAGGATATGTAGAGTAGACCCAGCCCCACGGCCCTCTCCCTTTCTCTTCCCGTCCAAAGCACCACAAACAGGTGCCCTGTGTGGCTAGAGGTACACACGGCGGCCAGCATGAACCCAGGGAGGAGGCCTACCTAGGCTCTGGGGGTGGACTCCAGGGTCCAGGATGCCCAGAGTATGATCCCCAGGGCTTGCCGACTCCACGTGGGCACCACTCCTGGCTCTGTAGAATCCTCACCCCGTGGCCAGGAACACACAGCCAGGGCAGGCCAGGGCAGGATGCTCTCAAGCAGTGCTCCCCAGTGCCGTCCCAGAACCTGTGCCGTTCCAAAACCCG
This sequence comes from Zalophus californianus, assembly GCF_009762305.2. Classification (NCBI taxonomy): domain Eukaryota; kingdom Metazoa; phylum Chordata; class Mammalia; order Carnivora; family Otariidae; genus Zalophus; species Zalophus californianus. The sequence goes on along the minus strand of NC_045595.1, from coordinate 38,870,959 downwards.
TCTGTTTTCTCTACACAAGGAGGTGTGAGAGAAATTGAGAGTAGACACTGAGAAACTGGCATAGCAGTTTGACTTGCTGTGACATCCAAGGGTTTATGGGCACTGGAATTTGAGTTTCATCAAATTGTCACATATCACAGATAGTCTTCTTTTTAAAAAATTTTGTTCCTGAACCATTTAAAAATGTCAAAGCCATTCTTAGCTTGCAGACAATAGAAAAACAGGGGCCACCTTGATTTGACCCAGAGGCTATGGTTGGCTCAACTTTGGTCAAGAAGACAGTGCCGAGGGCTGCTGGAGCCATGTCCTTGAAGGCGAGAGGACATGGAGCCCAGTGTAGGTGTGAGAGGACCGGCTTTGTACTGGAGTGCGGACTGTTCATCTGTGATAGCAGGAAAAAGGAATGGAAACAATTAGGACTTCAGTCACTGAAATATTTTGGTTTAAATCCCCTTTTGAACCTTTAAAGCTATTTGCTTTCAGAAAGGCACATTCTCCAAGCTGAAATGATTTCCATAAAATAAGTGCATATTTACCTCAGAGACCATGAGACAGAAAATATATACTCAGTATGTTCATTCTTCTCCTCTCTCTCAGCTTCAGTGATTAAATGATCAAATTAAAGATGAAATATTTATTATCGCCTCTTAATTTTTGGAAGAGAAATGCATCCTTTGCCACCATGGATTTTCCTCCTTTTTTGGACCTGATTCTCCCCCTACTCCCACAATAAATCTGAGGACCATCTTCTTGGGGAAAAGAAAGCTTGAATATATTCTCCAAACCATTTCAGGCAATTCGCCCGATACAATGCTCCAACAGCCAAGGTTGGCCTCAAACCCCCAGTTAAGGAATCCTGACTTACAAGCTGACCAAGGTTCTGAGAGTTGTGTTTTTCTTTCAACATTGCCCTTGAGTTTTTTGGAAGAAAAGAGCTACATGCATGCAAAATGATTATTATAATTACCCACACGGTCATGCTGATTCCAAACAGCCTACCATGGAGTTCTATTCAGAAGACTAGAGAAAAGGGCGGAGAAGCTTCCAGGAAGAAGGGAGAGGGTGGGTGTCACCAAACTCCATGCCTTTCAGAGCCATTCTACTGGGGATCCACCCCATTCCTAGTCTTCTCTGTGACCCAGCTAATCTTTCCTCCCTTGAAAAGGAGAAGGAGATAATGCTTTGTGGAAATACATCAGTTCTTTGATTATATACACTTTGGGGGTTACACCATGAATAGAAACTTTCCCTAGTAATAAATTTTTCCTTTCTACCATCAAGAGGGCTTGGTTTCCATTTGTCCAGCAATATCAGTATCTCGTGCCCCAAATGTAATGCTCTTAAATCTACCGCACAGCACTTATGAAATGTGCAGAATGAATATCAAGACCTAAATCAGAAGAGAAAATGTAAGAGGTGTTGCCTCAAACAGACATGGAAAGTGAAGGAAAAGTCATATTCTAAAAACTTCTCGTTTTCTTTCAAGTATTTACACTAGCAGGCAAGACACTTTGTCAATTCTAATCCTTTCATAAAATGTAAGTTGGAATATTTCTTAATGGAATGTCACCACAGGAGACCAGCTAAGGTCTTGGCTGGAAGACTTTCCTGGAATATTTTGTTTCCCTTGGAATTTACAGTACTGTCTGGTTGAATCTAATTTGACATTCTAACAATTGGAGCATTGTATTAGGCACAGTGAAGCAGAAAATTTACCCTATCCTTCACCACATTCATCCTTCCTTTGCCCTTGTGAAAATTGCCCGCTGTTTAATCCCACTGAATCAAAGTGTTGGGGAGAAGACAAATGTCACATCTAATTCAGTCAACAGTTCCATAAAAGGTATGTTTTTAATACCTAGAATAAATCTTTCACTTATTTAACAAATAGTCTTATTTAGTGGTAGCTCTAGGGTTTAAAATATCATTGGTGACTCACTATAGTCTACCTTCAAATAACATTACACCACTTCACATATAGTGTAAGAAACCTTCAACAATATCCCTGTTTCCCCCTCCTATCCTTTGTGCTACTGTTGTCAGATGTTTTGTTTACTCACATGTTTAACATATCTGATACGTTGCTGTTAATTTTTACTTTAAATAGCCAATTACTTTAAATGTAAAGAATTTAGAAATTATTTAGAAGTTAAAATGTATTTAATGGTACTGATCATTTCAAGTGTTCTTCATTTGTTTGTGTAGACTTCAATTTTCATTGGTTACCAATTTCCTTCTCCTAAAGAACTTCCATTTTTGTGAGGTTCTGCTGGTGATGAATTTGGTGAGTTTTTGTCAGTCTGACAGTGAGTTTATTTCTCCAGTTCTGAAGGATATTTTCACTAGACATAGAACTCTAGGTAGATAGGATTTTTCTCTTTCAGTACTTAAAAATACCATCCCACTGTCCTTTGGCTCAAGTTTGTTTGTTTTTTTCTTTTTTAAATGAGAAGTCAGCCACAATTTCTATGATTCTTCTGTATGTAATGTGTCCTTTTGCTTTAACTGCTTCTAAAAATTTATTCTCATCATTGGTTTCCAGCAAATTTCTTATGACATGTCTTAGTATAGATTTATTTTCATTCATCCCACCTCAGGTTTGTTGAGCTTCCTGGATTTCTGGGTTTATATTTTTCATCTAATTTGTAAAGATTTTGGCAACATTTCATAAAAATACTTTTTTCTGCCCAACTCTCACTCTCCTCTCCTTCAAGAACTTGAAGATGTATGTTAGGCTTGATGTTATCCCACAGGCTACTAAAGTGTTGTTCAGTTACCTTTTCTTCAGCTTTTTTTTTTCCTCTGTATGCTTTAATTTGATGAGTTTGTGTCCCTGATATTTTCTTCTGTAGTATCTCACCTTCTATTAATGCCATCCAGTGAATTTTTCATGGTGAATACTGTGTTTTTTAGTTTTTAGATTTCAGTTTGGTTCCCTTTTGTATTTTGTCTATTTGTCTTTGAGACTCACAATCTATTCTCATAAAGTTTATATTTTCCTTTAATATCCTTCTACATTTACAATAGTAGCTTAAAAAGCCTTCTTCCCTATTTCTATCACCTCTGTATTTTTGGTCTCTTTCAATTATGGACTGATTTTTCTTCCTTCACATTTTCCTGTTTTTTCATGTGTCTAATCATATGCTATTATGTGCTAGACATTGTGAATGATGCACTGTTGAACGTCTGGGTTTTGTTGTCTTTAAATAATGTTGGGTTTTGTCTGGAAGGCAGTTAACTTCCTTGTGAATCAGCTTGATCCTTTGAAGCTTTTTAAAATATTTGTTAGGTTAGGTCTAGTATATTCTTAATTCCAGGATGATAGCAATCCTTCCCCTAATGCATAGTCTTTCTTGTGTCAACTGAGTGCCCAGAATTATCAAAGTAGCCTCTCCAATTACACATACAACAATATCCCTCAGTTTTATTTAAGCTCCAGAATCTCAGTTAAGCTCATAGCTCCACAGTATTTAGTCTTTGCCTACCTTTGTGGATTCTGGTCCTGTGCACATGCCACTTGGTATTCAGTCAAAGATTCTGAGAGATTCTTATACAGATATCTGAAGCTCCTCTGTATGACTTCCCTTCTCTAGAAATCTGCCCTGTAAGTTATAGCCATGGAATCAGCCCTAACTCCAATCTCATCATATCTACTCGGTGAAATTGCCATTCTCGGCTTCAGTTTTTCCTCCCTGTGCCATGATCTGGAAAGAGCTTCAAAGCAAAAACGAGAAACAAAAACAACAAAACAAAACAAAACCCCAGGGCAATCAAAGGATTCAACTCATGCATTCGAAGTCCAGGTTATAATGTAAGCAAGTCTCCAACCGTGCTATGTCACACACATTAGACACATTATTTAAACATATTTATTAATAAGCAGGCATAATATGGTCTGTACAAGATGTTTTTGCAAGCTGCATGAGTGGTAGATCTCTGCCTTTTTAACCCCAGCTATCGTGGAAGTTTCACATGTTTCAGGTGGGATGCTAATCTAGATACAGCATCCGGAAATCAAATCTCTAGGATCATCCTAAGAGTACATGCTCCGGGCTTCATTAGACTTCGCACTCTTTCCATATAAGGACAGAGGACTCTCTCTACAGGGCTCTGGCTAAGCCATATATCTTGAATACCACTGACTTACCCAGTGAGAACCCATTTATAGCATCTAATGTGTTTATTTAAAACCAGTTATTTTGCCAGTAAAAACACATTTCTGATGTTTGTTTTGTTAATGATCAAAGACTCTTCACTTAAGGATTGTCAGTGCTTCTGGGATTGGGCCTTTATGATTCAAAGTAAGTGCCTCTGGTATATACACTTCTCACTGGGGCAGCCATCTTCACCTAGACCATAGCTTAAGCTAACACATGCAAGCTAACACTGTCTGTGCTAAAGTCTTTAAACTTCCTGTAACCTTGTCCATAACAGAGGTGACATCAGAAAAATCTAAAAGCTGTGCCCTTCTAGCATCATGAACTAGGGACCAAAGGAGAACAGAAGAATCCGTGAAATCTTCTCTCACGAGATACTCTGGCTTTCAGGGCTACTTCTCCCTTCGTAATCTGATTTTTGATGTTAGACCAGCATTACCTCAGTCTTTCTCCATCTGTCCTGAGCTGAGGAGTATAAAGGTCTCAGGGCTACATGCTGGGGGAGTGGGGAAAGGCTTCCACATCCTATGGATCAGAGCAGGTTACTGTGGCCAGCTCCAATTCAAGGGGTGTGAAGTGGACTTGATGGGAAAAGCTTCAAAGACTTCATGGCCACATTTCAGCTACCACAAGATAAGTGCCCTGAAGACAAAGAGCAGGGTTCTTTAGAAAAGGGATCAGCAGAATCTCATTGACTGAAGGCTTAGCTCTACCCCCCAAAAGTAATGTAGCTCAAGATGTGTGTCAAGGATGAGGAGATGTTAACTAGAAGGAAGGTAGTGTTTAGACAGCAGGACCATCACGTGCAAATGTTTGGGGCAGGCCATACATTTGATAAACCTGAAAAATGCAAGGAAGCCTTCATTTGCCCAAGACACCAGTCTGGAAATCTCATGAGACTGTGGAAGGGTACTTCTTTGTCAGTAAGTATGGTGAACTGAGACTTCAGGCAACAGGCATCCCTCCCAGCTCAGTAACTCGGTAATTGCATCCTCTAATGGGAAAATGGTAGAATAAAAGGGCCATGGAATGATCTAGTGCTACATTTCCCAAAAGGTTTTCTGAGCACTGTCATTGAAGTGGTCCGATGGTTTGAGATGTTTGGGAAACACCAGTTCAATGAGTTTATTGTTAAACTTCTCGGAGACATGAATAAGCTAACATGTATTCAGACCAATGGTGTGCTGGTAAATGCTGAACAACAAGCTGTCTGAGAAAAAAAGTAGCCCCAATTTTGAGCATTTGCCAATGTCTGGAGTATAAATGCTCTGTGACTAATTTGAAGCTTCCAGTATGACATCACTGAAAACACAGTTGGTTCAGAGAAGTCCTGAACGCTTCATCAAGAGCTCCAGCGCATTCCTGGTGGGACTCTTAGAGATGGAGTGAATGAAGCTCTGCCCAAAACTTCATGGCCATGGCACCCTTCTTACAGGACATCTAAAGGGATGAATACTTACTTCATAGAGACACTTATGAAATCCTTGTTTGGTTATCCTATAAACGGGGAAACTGAGAAGCTAAGTACCTTCCCCAAGAACTCAGAGCCAAACACAAATTAAGCTCTTCTGAGCTCATGTCCTCTAGCAAAAATGTCAATGTTCCTCCTTTAAAGGTTCAAGTGTCCTCGAGTCACAGCTGCCATTTCCTTGCCATGAACCACATCAGGTACTCTGCTAAATACTTCTAACTCACTGTGAGATGTATAACATTATTGTCCCCATTCTACAGATGAGAAAACTCAAGTACTGAGATGTGAGATGACCCCACAAAATGAAGCGAAGGCCTGGTTTGTGACGAGATACCCTGCTCCCCATAAGACACCATGGTGCCATATTGTCCCATACCATAGCCAAATAAGGCTTGCCATCTTCCTTTCTCAGCAAGAGGAGTGTCAGCCTGTGTCTGCCCCCTTTCTTGCTCTGATTCTTAAGCCAGGACATCTCTCCTGGCCAGCTTTGGGCGCTGTACATACCAGCAGCCCAGTCACCCCACCAGCATTTACTAGTGGGTGATGTTCAGGACTGAATGTTTGTATGTTGAAGCCCTAGCCCTCAGTGTGATGGTGTGTGGAGACGAGTCCCGATCTCCAGAAGTGTGAGAAATACATTTCTGTTGCTTACGTCACCCGGTCTATGGTATTCTGTTTTAGTGACCCAAGCAGACTTAGCATCAGCTTGTGGAATGTTGAGTTTGAGGGCTGGAGCAGGCAGGGGGGAGAAAATAAGTTCAATGGTCATAGCATTCAGGACCATACTTCTAGAAGTCCATGTGGTAGTGGTAGTAATAATAGCTTTCTACTTAAACTCTTCTCTGATGCCATTTGATCCTCAAAGGACGCTGTGTTTCCTATTTCAGAGAGGTCTGACTTTGTCCAGGGTCACATAGCTCCAAGGTCAGCGGCACTGAATCATCTTCTGCCCCTGTGTCCTTCCCAGTGTATCAAACTGATTTATGCTCAACTATTAGAGTACAGCGAAGCTCTTAGTTCTCCTGGAATCCAAATGTGGATGGCGTTGAGAGGCCTTCAAGATTTCAAGAAAAAGTTTAAAAATGTGGCGTGCATATCTTCAAAAGCGAGTTTAAACAGAAGGAATGACAGTCACTAACATGTCACAGTTGCAAGCACTCAGTGTGAAGGCCAACCTGGTCACTAACACCGTGAGCCCTTACGTAGTGCTTCCTCGATGGTGGGCACTGTGGAAGAGTTTGACATGTACTAACTCCTTTCACTCTCCCAGTGACCCCAGAACACCCATGACGATGAGGATGCCGTTTTCCATATTAGCAAATGAAAGTAGAGAGAGAGGCAGCTTAGCTCTGACTCAAGGTGTCTGTAGCTGTAGATGACCGGAGAGGAGCGTGTGTGTGTGCGTGTGTGTGTGTGTGTGTGTGTAGAGGTGGAGGTGAGAAGAGTGTGATTCCCAGTTACAGTGCATCACGTTCTAGAAGCTCCCTGCTTTCCCTCAGCTTCAGAGCCATCTGCCTCTCAGCTGCACCTCTATAGCAGCAGCCCTTTCTTCTTGAAACCCCCTCCATTCCTCACTCTTTGAACTTGAGGCATTGAGAAATTCTGTTAAAATGCAAATCTTACCCTGAAGGGGAAACACATTAAGCCACTATTTTCCATTTAAACTTCTTTAGTGAATTCATTTTCTTGATTGGTGTTTGATTCATTTGAGAGAGCCCACCCAGAGTGCCAAACCAAGGGATTTTTATTTCCGTGGTTGTTCTGGGGCAATGCGAAGGTCAAGACAGAAGACTGTCCTGAGAAAGCATAACACAACTGACAGAGTTTACCGAGCATCACCACCATGCTGGGCACTGGACTCTTCTCTCGAATGTTCACAGCAGCTTTGCCCTATAAGGTCAATATCATTCACCCATGTTACAGATGAGAAAACTGAGGCTGGGGGAGGTCAAGTGATCACTTAAGGAATAAACTGGTAAATGCTGAGGAGGGATAGCCCAGCTGTAGTATTGTAACTCTGAGAGCTCTGGTCAGCTGGAAAACCCCAGAAAAGTGCTGAACATTCAGGGTGTATCTGAGTGCAAATCAAGAGGGGAGGAAACCAGTTATTGTGAGAAGGGGACAGCCAAAGAAGTATAAACAAAGAGGGACACGTACACACTCCATTCTGCAGTGGCCTCATGGGAGTGGTGCACATCCACCCCTCTTCTAGGAGGTTCTGCAGCTGCCCTGGAGATCCTGCTTCTGCGAAACCCCCAGGGTTCACCGGGGTCAGTCCCTGCCAGGAGGCCAGAGTCAGTTTCTGAGTCAGCCTCCCACAGTTTTCCTGGTCTAGGCCTATTTCTGTTTCCTGTGTCATTATGTCACCTTCCCCACGAAGGCACCTGAGCATGCACACAGGTGTGCGGCCTGCAGGCTATGCAGGGAGGGGGCGATCTCTCAGAACCCCTGCAAGGCTTGGGTCCTGGCTCGCCACCCTCTCAGGAGACCACCTCTCCAGCCTCCTCCCTGGGGTGAACCCTGGGAGCCCTCTTTTGATAGACTTCCTTCTCAAAGCGAAGGAAAGATTTGAGGTTCTGCCCCTTCCAGCTTAGCGACTCTGAGCAGATGGCTCAGTGCCCTTGATTTCCACATGTGTAAAATGGGCATGGTGGTAATACTCGCCTGGGCAGGGAGGCTGTAAGGATTCAATGCGTTATTCCACAGAGTGCTTAGCCCGTGTCTGGCACCTGCTAAATGCCCGCCAACGTCGTCTGCTTCTCGTGCTCGTGTCCTCATCTGTAACGGCCGAGTTACACCAGGCGCAGTAATCTTTGGGCTACGCTCCCTATTTTAACATATTGTTTGCTTTTCTTCACACACACGCGCGTACACACGCGCACACACACGCACGCACACATGCACACCCCAGTTTGCGGCTATGGGTGTAGCCGCACAGGCAGAGTCAGCAGATGGAAACTCTGCTCTGCACTGGGCTGTGCCCAACTCACCCGGGGGCCTTGGGCGAGCTCCCCCCACCCATCTCCGACCTCCGGGCGGCCATGCACAGTAGGAAACTCTGAGGTGAGCCTTCGGGCATCACACGCTGGGGGACTCAGGCAAATCCAGGGGACAGGTTCTTGTGGTGCCACTGTGCTTTGAAAACGTGGTACTGTCACACTGAAGTCCAGATACGTGGCCTCTCCCAGGACTTGCCATGACTGCACCTCCCCCCCCCCCCCCCCCGCCACCTCTTGCAGCCAGGTAGAGCTTTGGAAGGTGTTCATTACTGCCTGGCCCCAGGAGGCACTGGACTTGGCAAACCTCTGAACCTCCGAATTCTCAAGTCTCTTCCAGCTGGAGAATTCGGCCACGGAGAGCTCAGGTTTGTCTTTCAAGGCCGAGAAGGATCCCAGCTGCAGAGGGTTAAGTGACTGCTTTCGAAAGGACAAAGCAAGAGATGACGATAAGATAAGAAGCTCTGTTTTCACCAGACACTCCTCGGAAAGAACAGGCTTTTGTTGTGATCCAGAGGATAAGAGCCTGAGCCTCGCATCCATCAGGCCGTCCCTCCTCCCCTTGTAGCCACGGCTCAGGGCCGCCAGGGATGTGTCTGCAGCTGCTGCCACCTGCTGGCGCCCAGAGCCTCTGCAGCCCGCCTGCGCCTTCCTCCAAGCCCCCAATTCCAGCTCTCGCCCCCACGGATGCCATGGCCTTCACCTTGGCAATTGCTGGCATTTTTTTGAGCACTTACCATGGATCAAACACTATGCTTAGAACTTCCTTGGGTTGTCTCATTTAATCCATTCACTGCAGTGGAATCCCACCCAGGCAGGAACTTTTGTGTCTTCTTCCGGGCAGTATCCCAAGTGCCTAGAACAGAGTGTGGCCCGGAGGAAGAACTTGGTAGCTATGGATTGCATGAGAACAGCTGTAAAGATAGACTGTGTTATTACTCTGGTTTTACGGAAGAGGAAGCTGTCCCTTGGTGACAAGACATTGTGGAGCCGGGAGCCATGAGGAAAGCCAGAAAGATTCTTGCAGTAGGAAGACTTTTTTTTTTTTTTTACATTGTTAATTTAAGTCCATAGTTTATTTACATTTCCTTAGTTTTTTATCTAATATCCTTTTTCTATTCCAGGACTCTGTTTAGGATGCCACATTATATTTAGTTGTCATGCCTCTATAATCTCCTCTTGGCCGTGATAGTTTCTCAGACTCTCTTTTTATCTGAGAACCTCGGCAGTTTTGAAGAGTACTGGTCAGATATTTTGTAGAGTGCCCTCCTACTGGAATCTGTCTTAGATATTTCTAATCTTTAGACTCAGGTTATGGGTTTGGGGGAGAAGACCGCAGAGGTAGAGTGCCATATTCATCACTTATCAGGGGTGCATACTATCAACACGATTCATTATTGTCGATATTCACCTTGATCACCCGGGTGAGGTTTCTCCACTGTAGAGTTACCCTTTATTTATTTATTTGTTTGCTTATTTATTTATTTATTTTTACCTTTTTCCATACTCTCCTTTTTGAAAGGAAGTCACTATGTGCAGCCACACTTAAGGAGTGGGGAGCTGTGCTCCACCTCCTTGAGAGCAGAGTATCTACGGAAATTGTTTGGAATTCTGCGCAGGAGATTTGTTTCTTCTCCCCCATTCATTTATTTACTCAATCTTACTAACTTTTTTTACTATATTTCTTTAAGTTATTTTGCATAATGAGCATGCCGTAGGAAGACTTTGTCTTTCACCTGGGGTGATTCTGAAGGTGGCAAAGTCAGGCGGCTCTAGGAACGAACATCTCAGGCAGGCAGCCAGGGTCCTCTGGAGCTCAGAAAAGTCAGGGCTGCAAACCACCAGGGAAGCAAGCCAAATCAAAATGTTGCAGTGGGGCCCGGTAGCCTTGAGGAGCACCCAGGGCTCTGGCCAGGGCAGGAGGCCCCCGACAGATGTTTTGTGTTTTGTTTTGTTTGTTTTTAAAGCAATTTTAGGTTTATGGAACAAGTGACCAGAAAGTACAGAGAGTGCCCATCTATCTTCTCACACCCGAACCCCCTCCACCCAGTTATAATTAACACACACACCCCCCCACCCATTATTAACATTTTGCATTAGGTGGGTACTCTTGTTATGGTTGAGGGGCTGATACTGATACATTATTATTAGCTGAAGTCCATAGTTTATATTGGGTTCACTCTTGGTGTCTTACATTCTGAGGGCTCTAACAAATGTGTAATGGCATGTTTCCACATGGGCAGTATCATCCAGAAAAGTTCCACTGCCCTAGAAATCCTCAGTGCTCCCCCTTCCCCTACCTCCCTCTGACTCCCTGAGCCCCCTAACAACCACTCATGTTTTTACTGTCTCCGTTAATTTTGCCTTCTCCAAAGTGTTACGTAGTTAGGAACTTACAGTATGTAGCTTTTTTCAAATTGACTTTTTCATCTAGGATTATGCATTTAAGAGTCTTCTGTGTCTTTTCAAGACACGATAACTCTTGTTATTACTGCATAATATTCCCTTGAATGGATGTACCACAGTTTGTCTATCCATTCATAGACTCAAGGACATTTTGGTGCTTCCAAGTTTGGCAATTATGACTAAAGCTGCTATAAACATCAGTGTGCCTGTTTTGTGTAAACTTAAGTTTTCAACAAATTGGATAAATACCAAGGAGCGCAATTGCTGACTCATATGGCAAGTTTTGTAAGAAATTGCCAAACTATCTTTCAGAGTGGCTGTCCCTGTTTTGTACTTCTGAGCATTGCTCTTAGTGACAGGCATACTGGCCTGCACTTTTCCGTCTCTGGGCTGGCAAGACTGAGAGAAGACAGACCTATGTCTCCTCCCTTCCTGTCTGCATCCACCTCCCTTGCTGAGCCAAACCCACTTCCTCTGCCGAAAGGTGAAGAGAATAGAGGATCTTCTTTTTCATCCTACAAAGAGGGACACATTTCAGACAACATGTGATACTGTAGTAAATCTGGTCACTTGAAATCCCCAAGCCATGCCCTTAGGGTGGAATGGGCCTAGCTCTCTGGAAGGTCAGCCTGTGGACTTTTGGTTTCAAAATTCTTGCTGAGCACAGCCATGTGAGCTGGAGAAAACAGTTGCCGTTTTGATGTATAGAGCTTTGGGGGCCTATGTTCATGAAACCCTCATGAAACTGGGGCTCTTGGAATCAGAACACCCAGCTCCTGCTCACTTTTCCACTCTTTCTTAAATGTTGGCAAATTAGATAGTTTAATTCGCATCATCTCAAAACTTAGGGTAATTGGAATATTCTGGAAATAATGGAACTATATGCAAGCTAGGCATTTTATTTCACTTTTCTCTCTCTTTTTAAAAAAAAAGCATGAAAAATTAGATATGACCCTTCAAAGTTACTTTAAAAACAAAAATTTTAAGGCTAGGTTAACATCAAACTGCAACCGTAGGAAAGAGAGGGGGCCTTTTTTAGTCATGTTTTTGTATTCAAAATTCCATGTTCGGCTACTTCTATGCCATTGGCTCTCCTTTGCCTGCCCCAACGAACCAACCAACAACAACAAAACTCTAATGTTCCACCAATAACGTGGAGCAAAGTCATGTAATCATGGATTCACTTTTTAAGGCTCATGCTCTTCGGTGACTGCCTAGGAAAACTCAGAGAATCTCATTGAACTGCCTCAATGTGTAAAGACAAAAAAAAGCTTTAGTTCTACTGGTAGAAGGAGGGTTTATTTATGTGTCTCAATTTACAAGCCTAAGCACTGTAAATGTAAACGCTCTGAAGGAAAAATTTTGTCCTAATTACTTAACTGAAACCAGAAGCATCTGCTTTGATTTATTGCAAGTCCAGGTGGGTCTTAATCTGGCATTTTAAAGCATGCTGAGGTAACTTAACAACTAGTACCTTTTCTACCCCAGCCAAGTATTTCTCAAAGGGTAGAGATAGGGTGAGGTCCAGAATAAACAATGTTAACAAATTCTCCAGATGATTCTTATAATGACTGAAGTTTGAGAATCACTCACTGCTCAAGGCAATTATTTACTTCTTTTTAATTTTTTTTTCCTTTCAGCTTTACCTACAAAATGAACCCATTCTGAGAAAGTTTCTTCTTCTGATAAGTTTGATTACCTCACTGGAAACATTCCACTTTTCTAATTTCTTAAAATTTTACTTTCTGAATGAATTTACAGTAAAATTGACTTTTTGTGTGAATTTGAACACGTGCATCGATTCATGTAACTACCACACCACAATCAGGACACAAACAGTTCCATCACCCCAGAGAACTCCCTCATGTTATCCTTTTGTAGGCACACCCTTCCCGCCCCAACTCCAGTCCCTGGCAACCACTAATCTGTTATCCATTACCAAAGTTTTGTTTTTTCCAGAATGGTATATAAATGGAATCATACAGTAATAATAATTCTTTTGAGACTGGCTTCTTTCACTCACCATAATGTCTTTGAGATTCATCCAAGTTGTTGCTTGTATCCATAGTCCATTTCTTTTTTACTGCTGAGCGAATTCCACTGTATGAATGTACCCAGTGTTTTTTGTTTGTTCCCCCATTGGAAAGCATTTGGCTGTTTCCAGTTTGGGCGATCACAAGTAGAGCCTTCTATAAATATTTGTGTACAGGTTTTTGTGTAAAGATAAGTTTTCATGTATCTAGGCTAATACCTAGGAGACTCAAGGACTCAACTAGTAAGCTTACCTTTCACTTTATGAGAAACTACCATGCTGTTTGCTAGAAGGGTTGTACCATATTATATTCCCCCACCAGCAAGTGTAAAAGTTCTAATTGCTTTATATCCTCGCCAATACTGGAGGTTGTCAGTCATTTTTTTTTTTTTTATTTCAACCTTTCTAATAGGTGCGTAGTGGTATCTCATCATGTTTTTAATTTGCATCTCCCTAAGGGCTAAGAATGTTGAACATTATGTGCTTTTTTGCCATGCACACTCCCTCTGCTCAAGTCTTTTGCTCAAACTGGATTGTTTGTTCTCTTAGGATTGAGTTTGTGAGTGCTTAATATATTCTGGATACAAGTCTTTGGTTGAATATGTGGTATGTAAATATTCTCTCCTACTCTGTAGCTTATCTTTTCATTATTTTAACAGTGTCTTTCCTGGAATAAATGATTAATTCTGATGAAACCCAATTTATCACTTCTTTTTCTGTGATGCATCATGAAGATTTTTCCCTATGTTTTCTTCTAAATGTTCTATAATTTTCTGTTTTACATTTAAATATGTGATTTCATTTGAGTTAGTTTTGGGTATAAGATATGAGATTTATATCAGGGTTCATTTTCTTACCATATGAAGTCCAAATGTTTCAACACCATTTACTAAGAAAAGAATCTTTTTTCTATTGAATTGCCTCTGCACTTTTAGCAAAAACTCAGTTGGTAAATTGAGTGCAGGGAAATTTTCTAGAGTAATGGAAATGAAAATATTTTTTATTGGGTGTGTGTATATGAGTATATGCCTTCGTCAGAACCTTCAATTTGCACACTTCAGGTCTACTGTATATGAATTACACTTCAATTAAAATGGCATCAGTTTGTCTATAGCATCAGGTCTATTTCCAGAGTCTCTTCTGTTCCATTGAGCTACATCTTTTTGCCAAGAGCATGCCTATCTTGATCCCAATTACTGAGCTTATAGAAGACTAAAAATTGAAAAGTGTGTTTCCTCCAACTCTGTTCTCCTTTTTTGAAATCATTTTGGCTATTTTTTTTCTTCGCATTTCCATATCCATTTAGAATCAACTTCTATCTGCCTACAAAAAAATCCTGTTGGACTTTGATTGGGATTGTGTTAAATCTGGGAGCATTTGGGGAGAACTGACATCTTTTATAGTGTTAATTTTCCAGTCTATGAACACTGTCTTTGCATTTCTTGAGATCCTCTTTGATTTCTTTTATCAACATTTTTTGTAGTTTTCAGCACACTGATCCTCTTTGCATGTTTTACTGGATTTATATCTAAATATTTCCATTTTTTTGAGATATTTTAAAATAACATTTAAAAATATTTGATTTCCAATACTTTTTGCTATTATATGGAAATAGAATCTTTTTTTAACTTGTATCCTACATTGCTAAACTCACTTAGTTCTAAGATGTATATGTTTGTGTGTATCCCTTGAAAATTTTTCATGTAGAGAATCATTTCATCTGTGGGTAAGGGCAGTTTATTTCTTCTTTTCCAAATTTTTATTTTCTTAATATTTACTTATTTATTTATTTAGATTACACTAGCTAGGAATTCCAGTATGGTTTCAAATAGGAATGGAGATAAAGGAAGTCTGCCCTGTTCCCATTCTTAGGAGGAAAGTATTCATCTTTCATCATTGAGTGTAATGTGCCCTGTAGATTTTTCAATCATATCCCTTATTGGGTTGACACAAGTCCCTTCTTTTCATAGTTTGCTGAGAGTTTTTAACCATGAATGGATCTTGAATGTTGTGAAATGTTTTTACTGTATTAATTGATATGATCCTGCACTTTTTTCTTTTTTTGACTTTTAATAATACATTGACTGATTTTCAAAATATTGAACTAACCTGGCATAACTCAAGATAAAAGGTCCAATGTGGTCTGAGAGCATACTTTATATATAATATATATATATATATATATATAAATATATATATATATATATTCTGTTTTTTATGACCATATCTCTTTGTATAGTATTTTTAGTGATTGCTATAGAGTTTGCCAACATACATAACCTTTCACTTTTAAATATTTTAGCATTTCAAGTTGAATATAGAAACCTTACCAGTAGATAGGTTTTTTGCTATAGTTATTTTATGTACATCTACATACAGTGAAAACTCCATCAGACAATGTTTACAATTTTTGCTTTAAGAAACTCATGGGAGAAAAGGAGTCTGTTATATTCACTCAGAAATGTACTATTTCCATTTCTCTTTCTCATTCTTGATGTTCCAAGTTTCCTTCAGATATCATTTCCCTCTGCCTGAAGAATTTGCTTAGAAATTCCTTTAGAGCAGGTTCTGCTGGGAATGAATTCTCTTAGTTTTCGTTCACCTGAGAATGTCCTTATTTCAACTCGTCCCTGAGGCTGTTTTCACCAGAATAGAATTCTGGCTTGACATTTGTTTTACTTCTGCACTTTAAGTGTATCTTTTACCTCATCCCAGACTCTGGTTTCTCCTGAGTAATCTGCAGTCACTTCAAGTGTTGTTCTCCTATAGGTAGTGTGTCCATTGTTCTCAGATTGCTTTCAAGATTTTTTTTTCTTTTTCTTTCATTTACAGGGGTTTTATTATTATGCATGAGGCATGGATTTCTTTAGGCTTATATTATTTGAGATTTGCTGAACTTCTTGACTCTGCAGGTTTCTGCCCTTTTGCCAAGTTCAGGACGTTTTTAAGTTGTTATTCTTCAAATATGTTTTCTGTGCTCTATTCTTTCCCTCTTCTCAGACTGTAATGGTAGGAATGTTAGCCCTTCTGGTATTGTCCACAGGTCCCTCAGGATCTGTTTATTCTTTAATCTTTCTTCTCTCTCTTGTTCAGATTGTATACTTCTTTTCTCTCTTGTTCAGCTTGTATATTTCTATAAATCTATCTTCATGTTCACTGACTCCTCCATCATTTCCTTTCTGCTGATGAACCCATCCAGTGAGTTTGTTTTGGTTATTGTATTTTCCAGTTTTAAAATTTTTGTTTGGTTCTTTATATATTCTTTTTTCTTTCTGAGACTTTCTACTTTTCCATCTATTTCAAGAGTGTCCCAGGATTTCTTGTGGGAGCGTTTTCTTTCATAGCTGCTTTAAAGCTTTTTTCTTTTTTTTTTTCCCCCCTTAACGATTTTATTTATTTATTTGGGACACACGCGTGCACGCACACACACACATGCGCGCGCAAGTGGGGGAAGGGGCAAAGGGCCAGGTGATAGAGAATCTCAAGCAGATATGCCTGAGTGTGGACCCAACACGGGGTTGGATCCCATGACCCTGACATCATGAACCTGAGCCCGAAATCAAGAGCCAGACACTTAACCCACTGAGCCACCCAGGTGGCCTGAAGCCTTTTTTCAAAATAATTCTAACCTCTGTGTTATCTCAGCACTGGCGTCTTTTCCCATCTGAGTTGAGATTTCCCTCATTCTTCACATACTGATGTAATTTTGGTTTTGTGTCCTGGACATTTTAAATATTGTATTATGAGACTCTGACTCTTAAATCCTCTGGAGAGTGTTGATATTATTGCTTTAGCAGTTAATCAACCCAGTTGGGTTCAGGCCTCAATTTCCAACCAGTTTTCTGTGGGTTGTGGTTGCAAGGTCCAGTTCAGTTTTCAAATCCTCCGCAGTGCTATTTAGATCTGTTCCAGATGTTCACCACCTAGGGCCCAGCCTGGGACTTGGGCGTATTCTGGTCCATAACTCTGTTCTAAAGTCCCTGTATGTCATTTAGGGTCACATCCAGGAAAGAGTAGCTCAGAGGTTTAGACCCAGGAGTCCTGTGGAGTAACTCTCTCTTCTCTCCTGGCTGTCCCTGACACTTTTCAGCTCCCTGAACTCCTCTTTTTTTGCTCATTTGGGCAGAAAACTGGGGTTTTCTCTACCCGCTCTGGCATACACATCCCATAGCTATGCTCAGGTCTGGAGCCAAGTTTTCAGGACAGAGAAGGTCAGAAAGGCAACAGGAGTTTCCTTACCCTCTGGGGACCACAGGTCCTCCTATTGGAGAGGAAGATCCCTTCCTCAGAGTTTTCGGCTCCTGTGGGCTTCCATTGCTGCCTCTGACATAAGCACCATTGGTATGCGAAGACTGCCCGTGGGCCGAGGTACAGGAGATGGAAAAAAGACAAGAAGAAATGAAAAAAAGGAAAACAAGGTGTTTCCTTCCCTCTCTCTCAGCACCAGGAAATATCTTTTCCTGTCTACAAGCCAGAACTAGAGGGCTTCTCCTGGATTTCTCTCTTCACTTCCAGGTTTCAGACTGCGTGGAGTTCAGGCCAGTGGACACCGGAGAGGAAGAAGAGTCAACTCTGGTTTGACGGTGCTTCAAATTCTGGTCTTCTTTTCCAACCACCTAGCTACTACTTACTTGTCAGAGTCCTCAAATGGCTGATGGATACAATCTCTCCGGCTTGTATAGCTGCATTCAGTGAGAGACTATATGCACTCTATTTTTGTATTTTTCTGCATTCTTGTTGTTCTGGCATCTAGGGTCTTCCTAACCTAGGAGGAAGTACCCCTCCCTGGATTAGCTAATCCCTAGAGATTGTAAAGGAACTCACCTGGGAGCAACACTTTTCATATGCAAATTAACTAATCCAAACCCATACCCCCCAAGCACCTCTTTTATGGAAGTTGTATACTTTGGGCTACCAGATCCAGATCCACCTGCTATGATCACCCCCAGGGCGGGATACCAGACAATTCAGGACAGTCCCGCACACCCTGGAGCCTACTGAAATTATTCAAACTAGCCAATCGCATGCGTGCTTACCCTGCCTCTCCTGTTCCTTCCCACAGAAACTACAGTGAAGTCTCCTGCCAAGATTTCCCCCTGCGGCCTCTGCCTGTGCCTGTCGACCATCCCAGGTGCTTCCCCGTGTGGCCCCCATGGAATGGCATGCCCCCTCCCCTTGGAACCTGTGAGTAACAATCTATCACTGTCAGTGACAGTGATCTCCTAATCTTTTGGCCTCACCATAACTAAATAATAATGAAACATAGATTTAAAGACAGAGGGACAGGTTGAAATGTGCTTATTTCACCTCACTTAGAACCCTACATATATTTATATATGCATATATATATATGACATCTATTTGTCAGCTACAACTGTTTTTAGTCATAAATCAGAGGAAATTGGCTTTCCCAAAAGATGGAACTTTATGCCTTGAGTAACTGAAAAGTTCAGTTTGTTTTTGCTTGTCTTTACTTTCTCATTTTTTAAAAGATTTTTTTTTAATTTTATTTTATTTACTTATTTATTTATTTGTTTATTTAAGTAATCTCTACAGCCAGCATGGGGCTTGAACTCATGACCCCAAGATCAAGAGTGGCATGCTCTTTCTGACTGAGCCAGCCAGGCGCCCCTGTTCTTTTTCGTAACAAGGTCTGTTTTAGTGTTGTAGTGGGTCATGCTTCTCTGGGAAGTAACCTTCCCCTTCCAACCCTGAATTTCCTTTAAGGAACCACTCGTGAGCCACTGTGAGGCTGTTCAGTTGGGGTCGGGATCTGTAAAGGGGTCACACATCCAGCCTGCCCAGGGGCATATTCCAATGCTCTGACCACAGCTGTTGGTTCAGGAATGAAAGCCAAACCCAAGACTTTGCGTGGAACTCTTGAGAAAGAGCAATCTCTGTTTCTGCTGGTGTTACTTAGTGAATGGAATGTAAATCAGAAGTTGCCTCTTCCCACTCTTTTTGAAGATTTTACCAAATGGTAAACCAACCAAGAGGAAAGCAGAGCTGCAATAATCGTGGTAAACAGATTTTTGGTAAGATTGATACGGGCCCATCGCTGCTGAAGACCTTCCTCAGTTACACAAACTAGTGAATTCCTGCTTTGCTTGAGCCGGTATATGTTCGTTTTCTGTCACTTGCAGCCCAAAGTGTCCTGACTAATGCAGAAATGAGCCCTTTGTCTATTATAGTTTATTGTGGCCCCAAATCTTGAGTTGATTATCTTTAATCACCAGCACATGGAAATTTTTCCTGAAGTCATTTGTTGAAATCCACTGGAAGGAATTGTAACTTGCTGGGTGAATTTTATCTGTCCCTACCCTCTTTCTTGTTGGTTTTTTTTTTTTTTTTTTTTTTTTTTTTTGGTCAACCAAGGCTTGGTCTGTGTAGCATAGAGTGCTGCTCAATTTGAGTTTTCCCCAGAAGCAGACCCTGGGTAGAGGATTTGAAAGCCAGTGGTTTATTTCAAAGGGTGATCCCGGGAGTATCAGTAAGGATTGAGGGAATAAAAGTGGAAAGAGAAGAATGTGTTATTGAAAAGGTTCCTCCAGAGTGCTACTGGCGCTCATCCCTGCCTGGGAATTCTGGGCTACAGTGTAGAATAAGCCCTAGAAATACCCACTCAGGGGTATTTATCCCCCGCCCCACATCTGTCATTGGCTGAGGGGTGTTTCCGGGGCTTTCATTCCCCCCAGCACATCTGGCCTGCCCTGCTCAGGAGCTGAGAGCCAGCCTTTAGGTGGAGAGTTTGTAGGGACCTGTAATAGAATGTGATAGGCATGTGCTTGGGGGACCCCAGGGGTTCAAAGGGATGCGGGAGGGGCACAGCCAACATCTGCCACCCGAAGCTTGAGTGTTCTTGTTTTCCATTCCTCTGCTTCTAGCTTAGCCTCTTTTCATAATAGGAAGGTGGATCGGTTGCATGTGTGCATTGATTCATAAGTAATGACTCTTTGCAAACACAGTAGCTTTAAAACTTATCAGGCTTTCTCTCTGTTTGGGATGATGAGATTGTAGTCAAAAGTGTGATGTTCTCTAGGCTGTTTCAATCATTCATTCATTCATTCATTCATTCCTACAACAGATGCTTTGGGGGAACAGAAATCAATAAGCAAAAGTCTCTGTCCTTGCAAAGCTCAGAAGCTGATGTCAGGCAGACAGAAATGTAATTACTCATCGAATAAAGTCATACTTGCTTTGATAAAGGTGGATAAAAACTATTAGAGAATGGGGTAGAGACACAAAGAAGGCAGTGTTTGTATCTTTAAAGATGAGGAAGGGCTTTTATTCTCCTGGCACTTACCTTGGAGTAGCAAACCACCCCAAAATTGTGGCATGAAATAGCACCCATTTTGATTAGGCTCATGCTTTTGTGGGTCAGGAATTTGAAAGGGAGTACAGGGGAGTCAGCGTGTCTCTACGCCTTAATGTCTGCAGCCTGGCGCGGAAGACTGGAAAGCTGGAGGCAACACGAGGCAGGGTGTGGAAGGAACCATCTGAAAGCTCCTGGCAGTGGATGTTGATGTTCGCAGAGGCTACAGAGGGATTGCCAATGGTTACTATGCTTGGCTTCTCCACAGGGCCGCGTGGGCATCCTCAGAGCATGGTGCCCAGATCCAAAAGCCAAGTGCCCCAAGACAACCCGCAGAAGCTCGCCTGCCTTTTAGGGCCCACGCTGCAGAAGTCACGTAGTGTCGCCTCCACTGTGATCACAAGCCTGCCCGAACTCAGGGGAAGGAATCTTAGATCCATGCCTCCGTCGGGGGACTCTCAGAGTCCTATGACACAACGAGCAGCATTTGAGAAGAGAGAGATGGGTGCATTCACTTTACAAAAATGCTGTCTCCCACGGTATTAAAGGGATAAGATCATTTTGTCTCTCTGGTATTTAGCATATCTTACCTAGGCTGCATTATTTTCTGAGAAATACCTTTTTAAGTTACTTAAATTGCCTCAGTCAGATCATCACATAAAGATATGAAGGAGGGATTTATTATTTGATGCATTTGTCACCCCTCCTTTGCCCACAAAGACTTCCTCCGTGGCCCACACTTGGAGAACCAGCGCCACAGAGCCTGGGCGGAGCGGAGAAGAGGGCCACAGAATTAGCGGACCAGACTCTTTTTAGAGGTCAGGGCAAGGGCAAAGACTGTGAATATTCTTATCTTAATATTAAAGTTGGTTATAAACATAGACACTCATATACATGCTAAGTTCATTTCTTTTCTTATTGAATCTAATTCTCAGAAATATTTTTTAAAACTTGCATTTAGTTAGCATGTAGCATTATTACCCCCCAGAATAACATTCTCATTTATGTTACTTTTTGAATAAGTGCGTGCTGAGTGTCTGGGCTGGTTGAGGCTATCTCTTTTGTCCATTACTTGGACTTTTTTTTTAAAGCTGAAATGTAACAGTTTTCAATATTTTAAAGCCATATTTTAAAACCTTCACAATAGACATCTTGTAATTAAGGTAGACAGCTCATGGAGACGTTTCAACACTTAGCTGAATGAAGTAGCTAGGAGGCAGTCTTGTACTGTGGTCTGACAGTTGGTGGATTGAATCCCAAACGTGCTACTTATTCTTCTGTTTTTGGAGCAAGTTACTCAACTTCTCGGAGTCTTGGTTTCCTAATCTGTAAAATGGGGGTCATGATAGCTCCTTTTTAGTATGGCATTGCAGAGGAAGTAAGACAATTCAAGCACCCAGTTCCTGGGAGAGACTGCATTGAGTATTGGGGCATTCTAAGAGACATGCAGCTACTGGATCCTCACTTGGTTCTATCTGCAGTTAGAGAGCAGGGCCATATCCACATCATCAACCTTCAGATTTTTACCTACGTTCCCGCCTGCCTGGGCTGAGAAAAGGCAGAGGATGAGCTGAGGCCGGAAGCTTTCTTGTTACTCGTGGGTGCCCTGTGTGTGTGTGGAGGGGTGGGTACAGCTGCCAGAGCTTTGGCTGGAAGAAGAGCTTCCTTTTTCAGCCATTTCCTCCTCCCTCACCTTGTCCCCTCTCAGCTTCCACTTCATGAGACCACAAGCTTCACACCTTGTCTCCTCTCGGCTTCCACTTCATGAGACCACAAGCTTCACAGACATTTCTTGGTTATTTCTCTATGACACATATTCACTGAAGAGGAGGCCAAGCCTTGTAGGGGAAAGGCAGCTCAAGTCTGAAGGGCTCACTTGGCGAGGCGTCCCCAGCCCTCTGAGCAGTCTCTCTCCCCTGTCCTCATGGTTTAATTCCGGAGCCAGCCTGTGGTAGTCTCTCGCTACCCCCGGTGGTTGTCAGGAAGCGCAGAGCCCGAATCTGCCCTGCCTGAAATTAAAGACCTGCTCCTCCACCCTCTCCCCCACCGTGCCTGTGTGGAGACAGCAGGTTCACTTTAGTGCCCCTCGGGAAATGGCAAGAAATCAACATCTTGCTTGATCTTCTTCCTGCTTGCTTTTCTTTCCTTTTCTTTAATTTTTAAATTAGAAAGCCAGGAAGTCACCGTGACATCACTGAAAATGTCAACCAAATGCCCGTTTTCATTTGGGCCCCTCTGTGCATGCGTGTGTGTGTGTGTGTGTGTGTGTGTGTGTGTGTGTGTGTGTGTGTTTATCTTATTATATCGATGACATTCCACCTTTCGAATTAAATCCCTTTCCTCATTATCTGGGTTTGCCATTATTATTGTGTGAATTGAAACGGATTTCATGACAACTCTGAAAAACCAGGATGGGCTAAATTTAGCTTTAATTAGGCATCATCGTAGCCCCGTGATTATTCCTCATTTCGTTCAGATTCTAACTGGAATGCTGAGCGAGGGTTTGGCATGGCTTTTGTGCAATTTTTCACAGAATTATCCCCCACGTTTCTTGTGATCGTGGTAATTGTTTTGTGCCACAAATGGTTTTTGCCGATAGAGCTTTAATCCCCTTTTATAACCGGGAGTTCATTAGGGATAGTCAAGCTATGTGCCACAGCTGGACAGCCAGTCTGGGGGGGGAACCCCCGAACAAAATATCAGGGCATCTCTGCCTACTACTGACCGTCCCCGTACGTAGCTCCCCCAGTGGAAACTGGACACTGGCTACTCCAGTTCGGGTGTTGCCCAGCACCTCCGAATAGAGGGATCGCCACGAATGAGGCTCAAAATGGAATTTTTTCCAGACCTTGGCTGACCCCTCCCTGGCCTGGGAGACAGCTGTGTGTCCCGGGTTAAGAGGTATGTTCTGAAGCCAGAATGCCAAGTTCAAGTCTCCGCTTGACTTCTTACCAGCCCTTCGACTTGAGGGAACCTTGGCTTCCTCACGTGTCAGACAGCAGTGTGGTACTACTGCTTCCTAGCAGCATCGTCAGTACTCACTGAGATAACAGGGAGCATTTAGAACAGTGCCTGGCCCAGGATAGGACCCGTAACTGCTTGTTGTCACTACTACTTCTGTTACTGCAGGTCTCTTGGGAAACGGCACCCCAGAGCTATGTTAGCAAGTTGCAGTAAGGCAGGTCCAGGCTGGGATTAAGGGGTACAGTTTCATTCCCTGGCAGAGGAACTCACAGGAACTAGACAGAATGTAATCTGTCGTGGACAGCTGTTCATTTTGCCTGCCAGACATGTTCACCCTCTCCTGGATTTTCCGCTGTAGGGAACTGGATGAGTCAGGATCTAGTTGGCAACATAGATACCATTCCAGGTATGTCAAATAGAGTGAATTGTATTCTGGAACTAGTTCTGCAGTTGGTGGCAGGGATGGAAGGCCAAACGGATGGTAGGGCTGCCCAGGGGGTTAGCAACAGCAGGATCTCTCTCCCCCCGACACATAGGGTGGGAGCCCAAGGGAGGAGGCCAAGTCCAGGGCCATCTGGTGGAAGCTAGAACTATGGCGGGTCTGCCCAGCTGGAGCTGACCCTGAAGGGAGGGGCTTTGCAGGGAGACACAGCCATTGTCTGTGACACCCCCTGAAGCAGAGGACAAGGTGGATAAATACCTTGGCTTCTGGTCTCTTCCTATCCTCTCATCTTCTGTCAGGGCCTCCAGTTAGCAGAATCCACCCGAGCGCCAGCAAGGCCATCAAACAGAGTTCTCCGTGCTGCTGAGGGGAGGGAGATCTGACAGCCCACAGGCAAACGTCTGGCCCAGAAATGATCTCTCCTCCCACCACCCCACTCATATGGTTCCTGCGCAGCTTGACCTTTGGCTCTGAGGGTGCTTGTGTGACCTAGACTTCACCAATCAGCATTTGCCCCTCTGCTAGCTAGAGTGACCCAAGTTGGTCCAATGAGAGTTACCTCTGGGATTCTGGGGAGAGAGGAACCTGCTTTCTGATCGGGTTTCCAGCCATATGGAGTGTAAACACCGAGTCGCTAATGGTCATGTTGTTGCCATAGAGAAAAGAATGGCTTAGGATGAAGCCAGCATAAGGGAAAGCAGAACAATGAGAATGGAAAGATTACCAGCAACCAGGAATACCTGGATCCAGCCATCACTGTGCCTGGACTTCCCAGCTGTGTAGACCAACCATCATTCATCATTTCTATGCTTCCTTTTTTTTTTTTTTTTTTTTTTTTGGTTAAGTCAGTTCATTTGCCACTTTCAGGCAAATGCATTCTAACTCACACACAGTAGACCTGAAATGGATCTGGGGTACTCAGAGATTACTACAATAAAAGCTTGTGAACACTCAGAGGGTGGGGTCAGTCATGGGGTTGGACATTTTTGTATAAGTCAGAAACCCAGCGATCAGAAGAAGGGCCCTCCTCAGGGTCAGACACCCTACTTCTCATGCAGAACCTAGCTATAATAAACTTCCTACAAATCCCTCAGCTGCATTTTTTTCTCTTCCTTATCTCCAGCTGTCACACTTGCTAGTCCTTCAATATTGAGAACACTGACTTACTTTCATCCTTAAAAATTAGTTTTCTGGTGAAGCCTTCTTATATGTCAGATACTGTGATAATGAGCTTATGTATATAGGAACTTATATAAATATAGGATCTAGATATGAATATACATTAGTGTATTCATATGCATATATGTATATATCACCTATTTATTTTTTTTTAAGATTTTACTTGTTTATTTATTTTAGAGAGAGAGTGTGAGTGGGGGGAGGGGCAGAGGGAGAGAGAATCTCAAACAGGCTCCGCACTGAGCACGGAGCCCAACACTAGGGCTCAATGTGGGGCTCGAACCTCACAACCTTGAGATCATGACTTGAGCCGAAACCAAGAGTTCTGACGCTTAACTGACTGCGCCACCCAGGCCCCCTACCTCTCCTATTTAATCTTTACCTTTGCGGACGGTAACTTAAGAGGTAAGAATTGTTATTATTCCTATTTGCATTCTCAAAATGTGCAAACTTAGGCTGACATGGGTTGATGACTTTGCCTAGGACTTGAACCTGGGCCATCAGATCCCATATCCCACCATTCTAACCATGAAGCCTCCCTCTTCTCCGAGTACCCTTATCTATCCATCTGGTCTCAGCTCACATCTACGCTTCAGTTAGGTTTAGTCCCATTGCTGTGTAATTCCCCAGCCCCCGGTTCTTCCTCCTCATAGTTGTCAACAGTATTGCGCACAAGACCATGGGCCCTGACAAGTGAATCTTGCATCTGCCTTGGGCTCTGCGCTGTCCTCAATGTCTAGCACATCACAGACTTTCAGGGGCCATTTCCATAACTAAAGGAATAATGACTGTTGAACCACAGGTGTTGGTTTGAAGGAATTCTTTTCATTCAGGATTAATCTGAAAATTGAATGAGAAGTGACTGTTCTAAAATAAGGATCAAGGACTTGGGCTGTGAAGGAGCCAAGGACTGCTGTAGGAAGGAATCAGATACAGTTTGATCTAGTTCCAGAGTCTGAGGAATGGGAATTCCAGGCCTGCTAGACAGATAAGGAGAGACTGTTGGGCAAGGGGAGTCTTCCATACTCCCAAATCATACCATGTATATCTGCCCTGCTTACCCCACAACAAAGATTCTCTCTTCACCTGCCTTCTCCAGCAGGCTGTGAGCTTTCAAGAGAAGGAATTCTGTCTTTTGGCCTTGTTTCCTGGCCTCAGCCTGGGGTCTGGCACCCTGTGGACCGTTCCTGGATGCTGCTTGGTTAGTTGTTGATGCAATGTTCCCCTCCAAGTCTACCTTCATCACTGTCTCAGGCTGAGGTGTGATGGACAAGGCCCATGCTATACTGTCTGTCTGCTGTGGCTGTCTGCTCTAGACAGCCTTGCTGGGAGTCTGCCTGCTGTTCAAGGGACCAACGCATTGGTGTTTCACAAATTTCTCATGCTTCCTTATTATTTCTGGTAATGTTATCTGCTGGCAGATACTGTTCTTCATTACTCAAAGTCTGTGATGATTGGCTTAAATGTATTCCTGTAGGCATTGTAGGCATATTCACTCATTTATTCAGGCATTCATCATTCAGCAAATATTTACTGAACCTGGAAATGTATCAAGTACAAGGAGACATGTGGTAGGTTCATGGCCGTTGGTGGTGGGGTAAAGGGGTGGATAAAACAAACATGAATCTTGTTCTCAAAGAGCTGAGTTGAAAATACAGGAGATCCTATTTCTTTTTTATTTTTTTTAAGATTTTATTTATTTATTTGACAGAGAGAGACACAGCGAGAGAGGGAACACAAGCAGGGGGAGTGGGAGAGGGAGAAGCAGGCTTCCCGCCAAGCAGGGAGCCCGATGCGGGGCTCGACCCCAGGACCCTGGGACCATGACCTGAGCCGAAGGCAGACACCTAACAACTGAGCCACCTAGGTGCCCCAGGAGCTCCTATTTCTTAGGCACCTACTTTGTGCCAGACATGTGTTAAATATTTTCTATATATCATTTGACTTACTCTTTACCATCGCCATAAAATGTAGGTAATCAATGAAGCAATAAGGATCTGTATGTTAAAGCTCGTTGCTCGAGATCACATAGCTGGTAAGCAGAGCGGGGGTTCCTTTCCCCATTTCTGAGAAACCAAAGCCTCGTTCTTCCCTGTATGCTGTACCGTCTCTAAAATAAGGACAAGGTAGGAGGTGGGGCTGTGACCTTTGGCAGTCAAAGTGCCATAGAAGATCAGGGCAGCTACTTTTAGCCATGGGACTCCTGACCACTTCTGGAATGTGGAAGCCATCCACGTGGACGTCTGTAATGCCCATCGCCTAATCTGGATGGGAACTGAAAATTCATTGGAACCTCAGGTACTTGTGAACCCCAACATGAAATCCCAGGTATTTGGAATCAACTTTCCATTTCTATAAGATGGTCCATGTGTGGCACAAACAGCCTTTGGGGTTTTTCCATTTTGACTTGCTTGGCTCCAAACATCTGTGTAGCTGTGTTCCATATGGAATGGGATTCTGGGAGCAGGCAGAAGTTAATCCTTTTTGCCTGTTTGTTTCAAAGTTAGAAACTGTAACTTTTAAGATTTCCAATGTATGATGTTTAAGGTAGAGATTTTCTTGGGAACAAAGCCCCCTTTGTTCTAGGAGGTCCCCTGTGGTGGGCAGTGCTAGTCAAGACTAGTGAGCCCATCCCTAAGTCTGGGGAGTGACCCAAAGGCAAACTATCTAGCCTGTCTGTGTTCCATTGAGTCTTGTAAAGTGAGACCACATCAGAGCTGTGTGCGAGAATTCCTTTCTTCCTAAAGCTAGATTGAAAAAACTTATCTGAGCTATTTATATGATCCTCATAAAGATTGTGAGTGTTGGCCAAGACAAGTTTCTTTCACATTAGCTTGAAGAAAATATGGATTGGGCTTAGTAGAGAGCTACCCACTGGGTGATGGTTTCACACACAGAGTGAGCAACCCTAACTGAAGAACCTAGACCAGTTCACTTCAGTGGTTTTGTCTTGGCCATGTGAGTAGGACCATAGAGTGTGTGGGGCAGGATAGGTATGAGTTGTGGTGGGCTTCCTTTCAAACAGATGGATGTTACCCCTATCGACCATCCTGGGAACATAACAGGCACCCTGGGAACTATAGTAGGCTCAAGCATCCTTTTCTTCCCTTTAAGGGAGACCTTGACTTGTCAGGTGGCTTCAGTTGATTCCTGACCTGTGGGGGTCTCCTAGGAAGCTATTAAAATCCCTGAGGATTAATTCAGGACCACAGGCTCTGGAAGTAACAAATCTTGGAGCAGATGTGAGTTATCCTCTGTGGAGTATTTCTGTGATTTCCAAGTCTTTAGTAAATTCTCATTAGAAAAGGAAAAGTAGAAGTTCCACGTGTAAATGTTGGCATCATCCAGGTTTTACATTCTTTCATTTACTAGCTGTGTGCCTGTCAGCTTACTTCACCTCTCTAAACCTGTGATTCTTTATTTGTAAAGTGGTTAACAATCACACCTAATCCATAGTATTACTGCATACTAGCTGAAAATGTTAGAAGTAAATCAGAATCTCACTGCAATTTTGATGTCTCCATGACTAATTTCCCAGAGGCAAGTTGGCTGTAAACTAAAGAGAATTATCATTAGACAGTCAAAGCAACATACTTATGCTTTTAGTAAAAAAAAAAAAAAATACCTTTCCCCAGAGAAGTTCCAATTAGATGTTGATAGGATAGAGTATTTTCTTTCTTCCTTTTTCTTTTTTAGCGAGGATTTTGAAAAGCATTAACGCTTCTTAATGAGATCATCATGACAAAGGTGCTATAAAGAAATGGGGGGGGGGGGAAATGAACCTACAAGGATAACATCACTTTGGTTAAACTTACTTATTATTAAGCATATTTAAAAAGAAAAATGGATAGTAATTGAATTCAATTTATAACACTTAATGGAATCATTTTCATTAAGTGGGAAGGAATTCATATTTTGAAACATGCTGTTCATAGGCGTCTGTGAGGAGGAAATTCCATTGCTTCAGGAGCCAGAGAAAGCTGAACAGAGGTTCCCCTCAACAAACAAGGAATTGTCCTTGAAATCTGATCTTCCTTATCTCACCAGGTCCAATTTTTCAGGTCCTCTGCTAATTGTTTCTACTGGCAGTTTTCAAAGGAATCAACAGGAAGAGTCCTGCAAAGTGAAATTGGGCATTTGGTTATAAAATCTGGTATGAAGTCATTTTAGTGCACTATTGGGAGAAGATCAGAACAGCTCGTAACTTCGTGAGCCATTAATGAAGCTTAGATTCCAAACTCACAGGCATATTTCTTGACTAAGCACAATGTTACAGGTGATTTTCTGGCTGCTTTCGGTTCTGTGCCTACACTCTTTTTTATTTTTTGAAAAAAAATGTATTATGCTTTCTACATTTCTCCATCACTTCATTAGCACTCCAAGAAGCATCTAAGACACATGAATTCATATTTTGAAGAAAGGAAAGTGTATAAAACTGTATATAAATTTAATTTTTTTCTTTGCTTTGCTTTTGGGGCTTTTTAAAATTTAATTTATTTAAACTAAAAAAAAAAAGAAAACAATTCACTCATTTCTCCTCCCTTCCTCCCACCTCTAGAAATCACCAATCTGTTCTCCATATCTGTGAGCTTAGTTACAATATATATATGTTTTGTATATATATTTTTTAGACTCCACATATAAGAGAGGTCATGCAGTATTTGTCTTTTTCCGAGTTATTTCACTTGGCATCATGCCATTGAGGTCCATCCATGTTATCGCAAATGGCAAGATTTCATTCTTTGTATTGGCTGAATAATACTCCATTGTATAAATATATGCCATGTCTTCTTTATCCATTCATCCATTGCTGAACACTTAGGTTGTTTCCATATCTTGGCTATTGTAAATAATGCCTCAGTGACTATATATCCTTTTGAATTAATGTTTTCATTTTCTTCAGATAAATACCCAGAAGTGGAATTGCTGTATTCATATGATAGTTCTGTATTTAATTTTTTCGGGAACCTCCATACTGTTTTCCACAGTGGTGGCACCCATTGACATTCCACCAACAATGCACAAGGGTTCCCTTTTCTCTACATCCTCACCAACACTTGGTTTTTCTTGTCTTTTTGAGGACAGCCATTCTAATGGTATGAGTTGGCATCTCATTATGGTTTTGATTTGCATTTCTCTGATGATTAGTGGTGTTGAGCATCTTTTCATGTACCTGTTGGCTGTCTGTATGTCTTCTTTGTGAATATGTCTTTTTAGACCTGCCTGATTTTTAATCAGATTGTTTGTTGTTTCGCTATTAAGTTGTGTGATTTTTATATATATTTTTTGGATATTAATTAGCACATCACCAGATATATGATTTGCAAATATTTTCTCTCATTTCGTAGGTTGCCTTTTCATTTTGTTGATGGTTTCCTTTGCTGTACAGAAGCTTTTTAGTTTGATGTAGTCCCCCTTGTTTAGTTTTGTGGTTGTTGACTTTGCTTTTGGCATCAGCTTCAAAAAAGTTAACACCAAGACCTGTATCAAGGAGCTCATCACCTAAGAGTTTTACAGTTTCAGGTCTTATGTTCAAGTCTTTAATCCATTTTGAGTTAATTTTTGTATATGATGTGAGATATCGGTCCAGTTTCATTCTTTTGCATGTAGCTGTCCAATTTTCCCAGCACTATTTGTTGAATAGACTATTCTATCCTAAGTGTGTATTCTTGCTTCTTTTGTCATACATGCATTGATCATGTATGCGTGGATTTATTTCTGGGCTCTATATTCATTTCATTTCTCATATGTCTATTTTTATGCCAATACCCTACTGTTTTAATTACCATATCTTTGTAATATAGTTTGAAATCAGGGAGCATGGTGCCTCCAGGTTTGTTCTTCTCTCTCAAAATTGCTTTGGCTTTTCAGGATCTTTTATGATTACATAAATATTTTAGAATTTTTTTGTTCTATTTCTGTGAAAAATGCCTTAGGAATTTTGATAGAAATTTCACTGAATCTGTATATTGCTTTAGGTAACAAAGACAATTTAACAATATTAATTCTTCCAATTCATGATCATGGAATATCTTTCTGTTTGTGTCTTCTTCAATTTCTTTCATTAATGTCTCGTAGTTCTCAATATATGTCTTTTACCTCTTTAGTTAAATTTATTCCTAGGTAATTAAATAGAGACCAGAAACCATAAAAACCCTAGAAGAGAACACAGGCAGTAACCTCTTTGACATCGACCATAGCAACTTCTTTCTAGATATGTCTCCTGAGGCAAAGGAAACAAAATAAAAAATAAACTATTGGGATTACATCAAAATAAAAACCTTCTGCACAGTGAAGGAAACCATAAACAAAACTACAAGGCAACCTATGGAAGGGGAGAAGAAATTTGCAAATGACATATCTGATAAAGGGTTAGTATCAAAATTAGAAAGAACTTCTAAAACTCAACACACCCAAAATGAATAATCCAATGAAAAAATAGGCAGAAGACACGAATAGATACTTTTCCAAAAAAGACATCCAGATGGCCCATAGACACATGAAAAGATGCTCAGCATCACTTATCATCAGGGAAATGCAAATCAAAACTAAAACGCGGTATCATACTCATACCTGTCAGAATGGCTAAAATCAACAACACAAGAAACACAAGGTGTTGACAAGGATGTGGAGAAAGGGGAACCCTCCCGCACTGTTGTTGGGAATGCAAACTGATGCAGCCACTCTGGAAAACAGTATGGAGTTTCCTCACTAAGTTAAAAATAGAGCTACCCTACAATCTAGCAATTGCACTACTAAGTATTTACTCAAAGAATACAAAAATACTAATTTGAAGGGATACATGCACTTTGTTGTTTATACCAGTATTATCAACAATAGCCAAATTATGGAAACAGCCCAAGTGTCCACCAATTGATGAATGGATAAAGAATATGTTTTATATATATATATATATAACGCAACCATAAAAAAGGATGAAATCTTGCCATTTGCAATGACATGGATAGAGCTAGAGAGTATTATGCTAAGTGAAATAAGTCAGGAAAAGATGAATACCATATTATTTCACTCATGTGGAATTTAAGAAACAAAACAAATGAGCAAAGGGGAAGATTTTTTATCACTGGTTCAATCTACTTACTGGTCATCTATCTGTTCAGATTTTCTATTTAATCATGATTCAGCTCTGAGAGGTTATATGTTTCTAGTAATTCATCCATTTCTTTGTTGCCCAGTTTTTTAGCATATACTTGCTCATAGGAATCTCTAATAATCCTTTGTATTTCTCTGGTATCAACTGTAACATCTACTCTTTCATTTCTGATTTTATTTATCAAAGGAGAGTCCACTCTCTTTTTTCCTTGGTCAGTCTACCTAAAGGTTTGTCAATTTTATCTCTTCAAAGAGCCAGCTCTTAGTTTCATTGATCTTTTATATTATCTGTTTAATCCCTATTTCATTTCTTTCTGCTCCAATAGTTATTTCCTTTTTTCTACTAACTTTTGGCTTCATTTGTTCTTCTTTTTTTAGTCCTTGAGGTGTAAAGTTAGGTTGTTTATTTGAAACTTTTCATGCTTCTTTTTTTTTTTAAGTAGGTTCCACACCCAGCACGGAGCCCCACACGGGGCTTGAACTCATGACCCTGAGGTCAAGACCTGAACTGATATGAAGAGTCAGACACTTTACCAATTAAGCCACCCAGGGGCCCAAGTCTTTTCTTGTTTCTTGATATAGGCATTTATTGCTATGAAATTCCCTCTCAAAACTGCTTTTGCTACATCCTGTAATTTTGGAATATTACATTTCCATTTTCATTTATCTCAAGGTATTTTTTTTATTTCTTTTTTGATTTCTTCTTTGACTTCTTGGTTCTTCAGTAGCATGTTGCTTAATTTCCTAAGTGCTATACTTTCAATTATTTCTAAGTCATAAACAATATGTAAGCCATTTGGAGCTTGGATTCTGGACTCAAACTGCTAAGGTCAAAATCCCAGATCTACCACTTTTTTTTTTTTAAGATTGTATTTATTTATTTGAGAGAGAGAGAAAACACATGAGAGTGGGGGAGGGTCAGAGGGAGAAGCAGACTCCCTGCCGAGCAGGGAGCCCGATGCGGGACTCGATCCCGGGACTCCAGGATCATGACCTGAGCCGAAGGCAGTCACTTAACCAACTGAGCCACCCAGGCGCCCCAGATCTACCACTTTCTATATGACCAGCTCCCTTAAAGTTCTTGAGTCCTCAACTCATTTTTAAGTCTTTAAAATGGGAATAAGAAAATTTACCTTGTGGCTTAAAGTGAGGACTTAGTGAAATAACATGTAAAGTGCCTAGTACAATTCACAAAAATCATTGGTATTATTTTCTTTGTTTTTATTATTATACTTAGAATGACAGAAACCTAATTCAAATTAGTTTTCAAAACCAATAATGATAGCGTATACTGGGGACACACCATTCAGTAGGATAAGCACTTCATCTTAATTGTTTTATTTAATTAAAAGGACTTTTCAAAATTGCATTAATGAGAAACCTAGGTTTGGTTTGGATCCAGGTAAGGCCAGACCCAGGCGTTTGAATGAGGTCCTCAGAAATCTGTCTCTCTCTACCTCTTAATTCTCTCTTCTCTCTTAGCTTTGGTCTCAGCCAGATTCTCTCCCTGAGAGAGCCAGATGCTGTGAGCAGCCCCACGTGTTCATTCCTGCAGCTACTCTAGCCCACTGCTTCCAGCAACGGTTTTTGTTTAGATAGATTTGGGTCAGTGTCCCTCCCTGACCAATAACCTTGATGAACCTTCTGATTAACCTGAGCTGGGTCAGTGTGTAAATCTTTCTACTCTCGTTTCCGAAAAGCAGGGAGACTGTCACAGGCAACAGAAGTCAAAACTCAGTGGACCACATCTTCAGATGTGGTAGGAGACAGGAAAACCCCAAACCCAAAGGTGGCAGAACTGGAGTGAAATCAACAATGATGCAACAGGAAGGAAGGGGGACTCTGAAATGTCCTGCATGCTGCAAACCCACCAAAGGCCAAACACAAGAGAGGGTTGCATCCTGAGTGAGAATTGCTGTGAGCAGATTTGAGAGCAAAGAATAAAATGAGGGAGCTGAGAAAGGGGGAAGCACTTGTACACTGCAAATTACATCTCTATAAATGGAATGGCCTGCAAGCAACGTCATCTCTAGATCGATTTAAGCACCCAGATTGTGTACTTCAATACATCCCCAGGGCTTCTTAGAGAAATGGCTTATTGTAGGTCTGGGGCAGGGAGGAGGCAGGGTGAGCTTGAGATAGCTTGTTTGTCAGAAAGCAAGGAAACAATGGGAGATTAATAGATTTGCATCAAAATGACATAGAAGGTGGTCTGAAGGGGCTCCCGGTGGCCATAGTTGGGAAAATTTGGACATCAAAAAGAATAGTGCTTATAGACAAAATGTATTTGATGTTTAAATTCATGACTTCATAAAGATACCCAAAAAAGAGAACACCAGAGAAGCATCATTTGAGATGGCCATTAAACAACTCCTTACTTTTTAATTTGTAATTAAAGGAAAAATGAAATATTTGGTTGGCCTTTCCAGTAGGAACCAACTGTATGACAGAATAACCAACTAGCCCATTTGATAAAGAGCTCTACTTTACAAAGGAATGCCAGTTAATAAATGTAGAAGGAATGACAAAAGTGGAAAACGTCATTTTGCAAAACCTGAAACCTAATGGCGGTATGGATTTAAGCAAGATTTCTGTGTTAGGCGAGTGTCGGATGGAGGACAAGACATTGCATAGGGCCAGAGCAATGCTATACTGATTCCTTTCTAATTGCATATCAGTTATTTATTGCCAAGTAACAAACCATTCAAAAAGTCTAGTGGCTAAAAGCAGTAATCGTTCATGATTCTTCATTCCTCTGTGGGTCAACTTTGCTGGGCTCTGTGTTTCAGCTGGTGACTCACCTGGCACTGATTAATCTCAGAGGGCCTCACTCACATGTCTGGCAGTCAACAGGGATGGCTGGATAGCTGAGGCCCTTCTCTACAGACTTTCCCAGGATGACGTAGCCTGGCTTTACTCACATGTCTGGGACCTCAGCTGGAACAGTTGGGGCACTCTCCATGCAGGGTCTCACGTTCCAGTAGGCTAGTCTGAGCTTCTTTACAAGACGGTCTCTGGGTTTCAGCTGCAGAGCGGGGACACCCATGGTGCATATTTTCTAGGCCTCTACTTACATCATGTTCACTAGTATCCAGTTCATCAGAGAAAGTCACATAGCCACGCCCAGATTCAAGGGGTGGAGAAATGGAATCAATCTCTAACTAGCAATCCAGTATAACTTTCTGCAGCGAGGGAAGTGTTCCATATCTGTTGCTGTCCAAATGATAGCCACCAGCCACATGTGGCTATCGAGCGGTTCAAATGTGGCTGGTGCAACTGAGGAATTTAATTTTCAATTTTAATGAATTTAAGCATAAATTTAAATAGCCACGTCTGCATACTGGAGAGTGCAGTTCTTGATACAGAATCACCTATGGTATATTTTAGCCAAAAATCCTTAGCATGAACCCATCATTCCTTTAGATCTAACTTCATGTTCAAAAGAGATAGGGGGGTATAGGAATCAGCTACAAGGTACAACAAGGAAGCAACCAGATACATCTAGAAGGTGAGACATTCCACAGGAAAACTGGCTCTGTGTCTTCAACAAGCCAACATCATAAAAAAAGGATCACAACAGATTGAAGAGACATAGGGATATAAAAATCAGATAATGTTTCTTGATAGGATCCCTGCATAGGACCAAACAGTTGTAAGAAGTTTTTTTAGCTTAATTGGAGAAATTTGAATATGGTTTAGCTATTCAATGACATAAGAAAACGTACTGAAATGGAAAGGTAAAGATCACTGACTAAAAAAACGTTAATTTTTAGAACAGTATGTAGAGTATAATCTCACGTTGCCAAAGAAAAATATATTCAAATAGGTGTGTGTATAAATGCAAATATATATACAAACATACTATCCAGAAGCACATGCACTAAGACATAAGACATGGTAATTCTGGGTGATGGGAAGGTGAAGTTTTGTTTACTTGTTTGCCTGAGTTTATGAATTATTTGGTAGATATAAAATGTGCTGCCTCTAGAGTAATAAAGGGGTTATTTTTTAAAAAGGTAAAGACACTACTAAGTGCCTAGGAGGTACCAAGATAAGCAGCCATTGTACAACGTGTGTGCTTGTGTGTGTGTGTGCGCATGCGGGTGCGTGCGCTGAGGAAATGCTTCATCATGATAACATTGCAAATATTTCCTGCAGATACAGGAAGACTCTAGGGCTCTGCAGCTGCTAGAACTGGCTTAGCTAATCTCAAGGATCTGGTAAATGGATCACTTCCTCCTGGCACCACAGAAATGTGAGCCATCAAGTTAGATCAGTCATTCAGCATATCCCATTGACTAGCATGTTCTAGAGTGTTCTAGTATGAATCATTCATGTGGGCTTCTAATTATGTTGCTTGGTTTCCCTCGGAAATAATAGCCCCAGGGACCAAATGCGTGTAACAGAGAAAGTGAATAAATTGATGCAGGCCCTGCCAGGTGTCAAACAAATAGGAATCTACCACAGGAAAACTGCTCCATCCATAATTAATGACAACGTTTTAAAGTTTTACCAGAAATTGATAATACTGTGCTTTGTTTTAATGTGATTTTCCCTTTAGTGATAGGTACATATTTTAAAGTAGGTCTAATATTAGATATACATTAAACTTTTCTTATTGAAAATGTAATTGCTGAATAGAAAAATATATTTATAAACATCTCATTGTCACCTTGTATGCAATTATTCACTCCAGGTGTTCAACATAGAAGTTTCAAGAGCATGATGTTTTTCACAGAAAGCACATTCAGGACTACTAAGTAAAAAGTGAATTGATGGCTGCCGATTTTTTTCTTTTACAACTTTTTACATAATTGTCAAATTGTCACTGCCATAATAAAAATCTAGATTGACACTAGTTTGTTTTGGAATTACATGGCTATCTTTTAAAATAAACATGTATTATCATTTCTGAGTTACAAGCCCATTTGGGTAGCGAAATCTTTCTAGCAGTCAACTGAATAATTAAATAGCAACGCAAGACTTTTATTATCCCCCAAATCTGCACTTGAACACTTGCGATGGAACAAATGGATACATTTCTCTTTGGGACCCATTAAGGAGAAAGGAGAATTTTAAAACTCTTTTAGTCTAGCAAACAGCAGTTGTTCAAGTGTTGAGTTCTATCAAATAAACTTAAGCGAAATCAAATTCTCTTCCCATTTGTATACTTTATGTCTTTGTTGAAATTACTTATTCTGAGACACAATAGGCTGTCATACCTGTCCCCTAAATTTCCAAAGCATTAAGTCATTGCTCTACTGTCTAACTTCCCTTAGTGCCATATGCATTTTCCGTTAAATTTGGGAGTAAACACAAGCTTTTACAAGTTCACAGAATCACCTCCTTTTCTACGGAGCGTCCTACTGCCAGCATTGGTATCAAGTCCCTGAGAATGCTCATGTTTCATTATAGTTAATTTGCAAATGATACACAATATGATGCCTTGGTTATAGATAAAGAATGATAATGATTTTGTAGCATTTTGCCCTTCACCTTTGTAGTTACACAGAGCCCTCTCAAATTGCTAGTCCAGGGATCTATCCACAATGTTTATTGAGCATTGTTGTTTCCATATTATTTCATCTAAATGAGGAGAGTGAAGGATATCACAGGAGGAGAAATGCAAAGCCTTCAGAGCTGGAAAGTATAGGTTGCACATATTCATTTTTTTATATATAGAGTGCTTGCAATATGCTAAGCATCATCCTAGGTGTTAGGGATACATGGGTGAACAATATAGGCTCTCATGTACTTTACACCCTACTGGGAGTAGCAGATATTAAAAATGTAATTAATCAATTAATGAACTATAATCATGAAAAGCGGTATGAAGGAGAAAACAGATACAACAGGGCACTGACCTTTAGGGTTTAGGGATTGGAGCCTGGGTAAAGGGAAGTCAGAAAAAGCTTAACTAAATGCCATTCAAAATGAAGGAAGGAGGCGGTGTTACTAAGTGAAGAAGAGAAGAGTATTACAGACAAGAGGAAATAGCACATGCAAAGGCCCTGAGGTAGAAGGGCATGACAAATTTGTTCACAAACACAGTTCAACTGGGTAAATGTGAAGATCTCATTAGCTTTATTAAATAATTCATGAGTTGGGTGGCATCCCATCTAGGAGGCAGAGAGATGCTCAGAGGAGTTGTATGAAATGGATGGTTTATAGGCAGGAGGGTGAGACAAGGACGTTATTAGCAAAAGAAAAAAAAAAGATTGCTTCATGCAAAGTCACCTTGCCTTAAGGGGAAGGGCGGGGGGTCTTATTAAGTGGATTACCTCATCTTCCTTTGTCAGGGACAGAGAGGGCCCATGTGCTACCTTACTGCACTGGTTCTGACCAGAAGGTTCCTGACTAAATGGTTAAGACTACATTTATGGGGGAGGTTGAAACTACGATTGGGTGAGGGATTAAGCCCCTATTTGGTGATCTGGCCTAGCATAAATGAGTCCATTTGGGGCCTGTGGTGTGTGTGGTTTGCTGTTATTGGTTTTAACAGGCTTAAGGATCAAAAGAAGACAAACAGGGCCAACATACAGAGAACAAAGGGAGAATGGCGTGGTGTGGCTGGAAGGGGCAGAGGCCAGGGAGATGACACAGATCACACAAAAGGCATCAAGTAGATTTGATTACCTGGGTTAAAGTTGGCTAAACAGGAAAGATTGTGCCAAATAGTTTGGCTTTAATATAATAAGCAACAGTGCCCCACGTGAGCAAGAGGGAAAAAAAAAAAAACTTTCTGTTCCTGGTGTTGGAACCGTAGTGCATGGCCGAGGGGGCATCATTGTGGAACTAGAGACAGGGCTTCCAGCTCAGAGGATGCACGGAGCTCTGCCCAAGGGGCTCGGGAGGGAAAAAGGAAGTGTGGAGCTGAGATTGAGTAGAGGGCTAAGAACCCATCCGCTGTAATGAGAGAGTAGATGAGAAGAGTGAGAGAGAGCTGGAAATAAGGCTGAGAATATGAGCCTCTTGCCAATGGCACTGACTCACCGCTCCCTGATGGCAGAGTGTGAGCACGTGCTCCAGCTCCTTGGGGCATGTTCTGCCCTGTCCCCCAGGGGTCACCCATCTTTTATCAGCTTCCTTTCCTTCTCCATCTCACTTACCGGGTCCCTTACTTCCTGAAAATATATCCCAGATAAACCATTTGGCCTTACATTACTGGTTCAGGAAATAAAAACTTAAGGCAGTATGAGTGGAGAGAAGAAAATGAAACACACACACACACACACACACACACACACACACACACACACACTTGCACACACACCCGTTTTCAGTTTCAAAGCTTTAGCCGAGTGAAAGCTTGGGATACAGCTCTGGATGTCATTTCCACACACATGATTCCCAGCACAAGAGGCTGAGTTTCTTAAAAAGAAACAGGAGTTTCAGACACGGTTGGAGGATATTGGAGATAAACTTACGGTGGCAGAGGGTGTTGTTATAACTAGGAGTGACGAAGAAGTTTGGCTTTGTGGTCTTTATCACAGAAAGCTTTAGGAATGGCTCCTCAGAAATTTGGAAGAGAATTTACACCCTTGAGAAGATTGTGTAAGTACGGCACACGTGATATACGAAAAACTTGTGGGTTTGTGTGTAGTTTTTTTGGTCATTAGTTTGTGGAGTAATAGGTTACTTCAGTAAGAGGTCACAAAATTTATTTAACACAATAGTTTTAAAAAAAGACTCTAATTAGTGTGTACTGTATAAGATTCTTTTGAGGATACTTCTACATGTTATTTCCAAAGTTTTTTTCCCCAAAGTATTGGCTTAGAAATTAAGCCAATAAGAAAAACGCTACATGTAATACTGCCTTAGACTCATCTAGCCCATTGTTTTTCCAAATATTTCACAACTATTTGCATCACTTTAATCACTTACCAAATATTACTTAGGAAATGCATTATTATCCTCATTGTCTGGAGGAGGAAATTGACACAGAGAAATGTGACTCACCTAGTTACTAGTTACTTTCACAATTAATGATGAAGCTGAGACCATAACCCAGAGCGCTTCACTTCTGGCATTTCTGTAGTTTGAATTTAATTAGAAACTAATATAATTTAATAGGCTTTTGCTGTGGTTGGATATTTGATGATGAATTATAAAGGAAGTGTTCCTGGAGCAAACATTTTGAAATGAAAGCACACATATTAACATGGGCATGTTAACTGAATGAAAGGGCACGGGAGCTATGTAGACAATGTAGTACAATATGTCCGTATTATAGATTTGTCTTTTCTTACATTTCCCATGGTCCAGTAATAGGGAAAGGTCCCACAAAGTGAAGGACTTACCTAACCACAGGTTCAGAGTTCAGTGGGAGACACCATTCTAAACAATTTTGTCTAATGGAGTTCATGCTTATTTTTAAAGATCTTACTGTCAGTGAATTCGTGTGACTTTGCGCCTTGTTAAGTTACAGATAGAGACTGCACCAGGTGGGGTCATCACACAAAGGAAACTTTATTTGCAGCAAAAAAGGGAGATCAAGGAGGATAATTCCAAAAGCTGGGACTCCTTGAGCAGGGGAGAGTGGGTCCCTTTTATTTTGGGGTAGGGTGAATATAAAGAAAGGGGAGGTGTATCATTGCCCAGAGAGGTGGGCATAAGGTTGCGTGCATGTACATAGGAAATATTCCTATACATGCATCATACGTTATGTTAATGAGATGAGGTCTGTGCTCCCCCTTGGGCAGAGGTTTTCACATTACAATGAGGTGGAGGTAACTGTCGCACACTCCATGGTCCATCTCTCAGGTTGGAGTCAGTGGTCAAGCTCAAACTGGTCTAGGCTGGCTGGAGCTCTTCCCATGATTTGCCTCTAGAAGATAAAGTTAGGGGCGCCTGGGTGGCTCAGTGGGTCAAGCATCCGACTCTTGGTTTCGGCTTAGGTCATGTTCTCAGGCTTGTGGGATCAAACCCTGTGTCAGGCCCCATGCTCAGTGGGGAGTCTGCTTGAGATTCTCTCTTTCTCCCTCTGCCCCTCCTTCTGCTTGTGTGCATGCTCTCTCTCTCTCTCAAATAAATAAATACATCATTCAAAATAAATAAACAAATAAATAAAATAAAAGGTTAACATTCCTGTGAAGAAGAAGGGGGTTTGTCAGTGGGGGTCTTGCTGGTGACGTTAGTAAACCTAAATTACTCAAACTGAAAACAGTATTTTCCAGGGTTTTTTTCTTCCTCTTTCTCATTTTAGTTGGACAGAAGCAGGTTTTTACTTGGGCTCTTGAACCATCAGACATGATCTTGGGCAAGGAATTTTCACACTGTCAGCCTCAGTTTTTCCATCTGGGAAATGCGAATCAGAAGAGGCCCTACCATAAAGGTTTCTGATAAGGATTAAAGAAGACAAGGCAAGCGAAGGACTCAGTACATAGTTGGCACTCAGTAGATATTAACTCTCATCATCATTAGTAAACATCCAAGTCAGTGCCTGAAACAGATAGATTAAGGGATCCAAAGCTTGATGTCTGATTCTGCCCGGTTGACATTTTTTCTAAATCCCTTCTTCATTTCCAGGCAGCTTTTAGTTTATCTGCAATCTAAAGGGAGAACAAAGGCCTAGAGATGCACCTTGAAGGCCTGACATGTATCCGAGGGGCTTCTACATGTGCAATCCAGCTCACTTTGTCTAAAGGAAAGCTTAAAGCAAAGGAACCAAAAGGAAAAGTGTTCCTCTTTCTCCTTACTTTAGCGAAGATGGTAGTTACAGTTAGCAAGTAACATCCACGGAGGAGCTCAGCAAGGGTTACATCTCTTTTAAAAATGAATAAGAACTCAAATTCAAACATTAATGGGGTGATTTTGACTTGGTATTCTTTCAAACATGTAACCACTTTTCTCTTTTTAAATTCAAGGCCAGTCGCTTTATTCCCTTAGGCCTTCATTTAGAAATGAGTGGCTCATTAATTATCTTCTTGACTGCAGAATAGATGTTTCATTTCATTTTCACATCAGATGAGTCCACTAAAAGTGGTCTCATTGCTAAAAATCATGGATCACAATTTCTTTGTTTCTCCTCTGTTTGGAATAGCTCAGACCTATGCCCTGCAAAGAAGCATACGGATTCTTCCCAATTGCATTTAGCATGTTTGTTAATTCTCATAAATTTGGAACCCTGAGATGTTGGGATATAATTTCGTCAGAAATTTCATCTACATCTCTTGCCGTAACAGCATGCCAAGACAATCAGACATTGGAGACCCGTCAAATAAAATGGTTTATGAGAAGTATAGATTCCACTCTTTTTTCCACACAGATATTTACAATTGGAAATAACTTTCCAAATAAAAGAAATATGAAATCTGCCTTTATTCTCGGGTATCAGAAGAAAGCAGATTGTAAATATTCTCTGGATGAACAAAGTTTCAGGCACATTTGCTTGATGTGCATATTACACAGACCTGAGCTTTCTCTATTTTACTTAGTTTCCAGACTTTCAAAGCTAATTCATAGGGGTTTTTTTTGTTTGTTTGTTTTTAAGCTAATTAACAGGATGGCCTCCATGAACGCTGCAAAAGACAGGAAAGAAGTCTCACCTCCCCTCCGCTTCTTATAGCCAACATTAGTTTTTCTGACTTCCAGCATCCTCTTTTAAATGAGGAAATGACGCATTCTCTCTGTTGGAGGCATGATTGTTTACCATTTATTTCATTTCTCCCTAAAATGCTTTTGCTCCCTTTTGTATAATCACTATGGGTTTTTAAAGGTCTTTTCTAAACAGAATTGGCGTACTTTTTCTCCTCACTTGAACAAAAACTGTGTCTTCAGCTGTCTTTTGCTTTCTTTTCTTTCCTTTCAAGAGAACCAGTTAAACATTAGCAGCCAAAGGAGAATAATTTATTTATTAGGGTATACACCTTTGAATGAATTACCCCCAAATCCCACACAATTATAAAACAGAAACACTTAAATGAGTTCAATACAATAAAACAGAGTGAACCAATGAAAAAGAATATCCAGACAATGGGTCTAGATTGACTGTTTAAAGTGTGGACCAGGAAACCCATTTCTAAATGGCTTTTGAATATTCGATTAGACCAATCAATGGTGGTCCAGGGAAGCTTCCCATTACAGGGGTGGGTAATTTTTCAATGATGATAGATTTGAGGATATTTTTGCATTTGTAAGGAAGCACTCCTTAAATAAACACAAAATCCCCCCAATGATGAACAAAGAACTCTGGAAAAAATAGAATCTGATTGGGTGTGACCTTGGAAACATGGAATAAACTGAGGACTGATGGAATGAACAAAGAATGGGAATGAAAATAGCAAGACACACCCAAGCCCCAACTGTTATCCCCTAAATTTTCACTCTCCCTGCTGGAGGTCTCACTTTCATCTCTGGGCCATCTGCGAATATTGGGCAAAATTTGCTTGTGTGGTGGCAGATCCCTCTGTAGGGCCTCAGAGAAGAAAGGATGAGGTAGCATAGAAGACAATAGGACTAGAATTCTCCTCTGGGATCTATTTATTTTTTTAAAAACATTTCATTTATTTGTTAGAGACAGAGATAGGGACAGAGAGCATGAGTGGGGAGGAAAGGGAGAAGCAGGCTCCCTGCTGAATAGAGAGCCCAAGGCAGGGCTCGATCCCAGGACCCTGGGACCATGACCTGAACCGAAGGCAAATGCTTAACTGACTGGGGCCCCCAGGTGCCCCTCTCCCCTGGGATCTACAGACCCATTCTGCCGTCATTGCCACACCACCAC
The DNA here is from genome assembly GCF_009762305.2 of Zalophus californianus. Lineage (NCBI taxonomy): Eukaryota > Metazoa > Chordata > Mammalia > Carnivora > Otariidae > Zalophus > Zalophus californianus. Next base: position 38,827,165 of record NC_045595.1, on the reverse strand, counting down.
CCCGGGCCAAGACACTCTCCAATCGGGGTCTTAGCTTTCCCACTTGTGAGATGGAAATATTAGTACCTGCCTCATAGAACGATGCAGGTAAAACACTCTACAAATTCAGTACAAACATACTACCTCTGATCAGTTCATCACAGCCACTCAACCATTAGAAAGCCTATGGGTGACTTGGATTTACAGCATTAGGCAAAAGGAAGTTTGCTAATGTGTGAATACAAGAAATCCTCTTTGGTAATCACCGGAAGATGGTAGCAATGTGACAGAGTGGATAAAGTCAATGAGCTCAATTAATTAGCTTTGCCATATTGTAATAGTTCACATAAAGGTTTTACATTTTAAAAAACAGAATATATAGATCAGTGGGAATTTTTCTTACCCCCTGCCCCAAGCAACCAACTAGACCAAGTTTTTTTGGTCATTTTCATTATAAAGGGCCTCAGTTCAACCTCTGTTGAATGTTTGCATTGATACTAGAGGAAATTTCTTATGACTCTGGAAGTTCTGTTTCATGTTGTTTTCAGTCATTGAGTTTTGCTCTAGAACTGGTTTTTGGTTTCCCAACCGCTTCTAGAATGACAATACCATCACCTAAAAGCAGCCCCTCCATGGAGGGTGTGCAGGGTTTTCTAAAACATTTAAATACAAGATGGCCAGTTTAATTTAAATTTCAGATCAAACAATGAATTTTTTTTTAGCATAAGTATATCCCAAATGCTTTGTGGACCACACTCACATTGAAACATTATGAGTTGTTGATCTAAAATTCAAATTTAGGGGCACCTGGGTGGCTCAGTCGGTTGGGCTTCTGACTCTTGATTTTTGGCTCAGGTCATGATCTCAGGGTTGTGGGATTGCGCCCCACATTGGGCTCCATGCTCAGCAGGGAGTCGGCTTCTCTCCCTTTTTCTCCCTCTCCTTCTACCCCTCCCCCTGCTCCTCATGCTTGCATGCTCTCTCTCTCTCTCAAATAAATAAATCTTATAAAATAAAATAAAATTCAAATTTAACTGGGTGACCTGGATTTAGTCTGGAAGTCCTACCTCAGGAGTTGGGTGTGGCCTAGAGGGCACTTCTGCATCCTCAGGAAGTTTTATTCCCACCAGAGGCCCAAGCTGAGGGAAAGGGAGAGACCCCATGTATTCCTGGAATGGGGACAGAACATGGCTGCCTCGGGGCGCCTGGGTGTCTCAGTCGTTAAACGTCTACCTTCAGCTCAGATCATGATCCCAGGGTCCTGGGATCGAGCCCCACATTGGGCTCCCTGCTCAGCAGGAAGCCTGCTTCTCCCTCTCCCACTCCCCCTGCTTGTGTTCCCACTCTCTCTGTGTCTCTCTCTGTCAAATAAATAAATAAAATCTTAAAAAAAAAAAAAAAGAAAGAACATGGCTGCCTCAAGGCATGGAATGGGGTTGGTCATGTGGGACTCTGAATCCTGCCTCCTCTGCAAGGAACCACCCAAGCAGGACTGTCTCCTCATCTGAGGACTTATTGTGATTTAGTGCCAATCACAGATCTGGTTAGAGGAAGGTAACCACATTAATGTTTCAGACACTTAAACATTTAAAATTGATAAGCAGCAAATAGTCAAACACAATCTCTTCTTTGATGAGGTCAATGTGTGACCATATGAAAGGAAAATTTTCCTTTCAGGTAATAACTTGAGATTGGTTTATTTTATCCCAAACTCTTTGCAATCAAATAAACCTGATTTTTGAGTTGGATAAGTGTGTTCTCTTTTTCTTTCATGTTTTTCCTGCTTTTTCTGTATGTACTAGTCTAATTTTAATTCTTTATTATTTTTAGGATTAGAAGTAATAAGTACCACGTAGCTCATGAATGTGTTGTTCTAATCATTTTTCAGGTAATTCCTATCAAAATCCTTGACAAAATGATAGTTGTTATTTTTGTTATGATTTGTATCTGATACATTTTTATTTGGCTGCCATATAATTTGAACATTTGGTTGCAAATTGAGGCTGTAATGTTATAAACAATGTCATTTCAAAGATGAATTATTAAATGTTATATAGAAAAATGTTTTCAGTGAATTATCAGTTTATTCCATTTGCCAAATATCAATTTAGGATCATAAACATGATTATGCCCAGGAAAGAATTTCAAGAACTCCTCTCAGTAATTCTTTTGTTTTTTTAAAGATTTTATTTATTTATTTGATATAGAGACAGCAAGAACAGGAACACAAAGAGGGGGAGTGGGAGAGGGAGAAGCAGGCTTCCTGCAGAGCAGGGAGCCCGATGCGGGGCTCAGTCCCAGGACCCTGGGACCATGACCTGAGCTGAAGGCAGATGCTTAACGACTGAGCCACCCAGGCGCCCCATCCTCTCAGTGATTCTGATTATCTTACAACAAAGCCACCACAATAGCACTTCGAAAAGAAAATTACAAAAATTCTTGGTTATTAAATAGGAATAATTTCATTTTTTATAAAATTTCGTATAATGATGATGTCATTTTATTGTCAAAGATGCCATGTAAAAGTACTCCTCGAACATTATGCTGAAGTAATTGAGTGGGTATGTGATCCCATTTCAGAGCTACTTCAAGTTCTAGATGTTTTAGTAAAAATGAATATTTAATATTATAAACATCCTACGTAGGAACGTATGGTATAGTATAATCCCAATGGCACTTTACCTAGTATTCTAATTCTCCTGGCAAGGTTGCAAGATAGTTACTACTGTTTCATTTTATTCATGAAGAAACTGAGGCTCAGTTTCTTGGGTTCAGGCTCAGACAGGTTGAATATTGTCCAAGAGCCTGGTGTTAAGTAAGGGGCAGAGCTAAGATTTGAATCCTGGTCTGGCTGACACCAAACTCATGTACTTTCCCTATACTTGTTGATGGGAGGAGCATTGGACCAAGATGATTAGTGGTGTAAGATTTATAAACTTCCTCCTTTCAAAAAAGAAATAGAGGCAATATAATATAATATAAAAAATAAGACAATTAAAAATGAAAACAGAACAGGGGCACCTGCGTGGCTCAGTCCGTTGGGCATTGGACTCTTGATTTTGGCTCAGGTCATGATCTCAGGGTCGTGAGATGAAGCCCCCGTCAGTGTGGTGTCTGCTTGTCTCTCTCCCTCTGCTCCCTGCCCCCACCCTGCCCTGCTCTTGTGCATGTGCTCTCTTGTGCTCTCTGTCAAACAAACAAACAAATAAATAAAATATTTTATTTTCTTTTTTTTAAAGGTTTTATTTATTTGACAATGACAGAGTGAGCACAAGCAAAGGGAGCAGCAGACAGAGGCAGAGGGAGAAGCAGGCTCCCCGCCGAGCAGGGAGCCCGATGAGGGGCTCGATCCCAGGACCCTGGGACCACGACCTGAGCCGAAGCAGACGCTTAACGACTGAGCCACCCAGGCGCCCCAAATAAATAAAATCTTTTAAAAAAAATGAAAACAGAACAAATGATAGTTTACTTTAGGTAAATCCTAAATTTAACTATGAGTGTACTAGAAACCAGTTAAAGAGGAAGTCAAAGCACTTAGTTCTTTTTGTCTTAAAAAGTTGATGAATGAGTTCATTTGCAAGGACAACCTTTTTCCTTCATGATCTGATGGAGGAATTTGTGAACTGAGTTCTTTATTAAGAAATGCTAGGTAATCGAACAGTTACTCCCTTAATTTTAGGGTTTTATAGAAATCCAATTAGTTTCATGGAATCCTTGAAGCTGAACTGCCTTTGAGGTTGTAAATTATCATCATTTTTTAATTTATTTTTTACCTATTTTTAAAAAGACCCATTTGTTTAGCATCATGATCAGACTATTACATTTAGCAATCAACAGCATGGGTGCAAAAAAAAAAAAAAAATGTACATTAAAGAACTTTGTTAGAATGCTTTACCCTTTCCACAGAACAGAAACTAAAATACACTGTTATACAGTTAGTCACAAATCCAGTCCTTGAGTTTTTTGCCCAAACACACGAGTATTGCCTAGAACCTGTCTTCTTTGTAGCAATGAAACCCTGCCCCCACTGTGCTTGGCTGAGTTCACAAATCTGTTGTAACCTGTAGCTTACCAGTCACTTCTCTGGCTCTCCTCTCCTGCTAAGCCTTGTTTCCTGGCAATAATGAAAACCTTCTGCCACTGCCAGAGCCACGTTGCTTTCATGGTTTGGCAAAGTATTATCCACCACCGCCATAGGGGCCAGAGCTTCTGCCTCCAAAATTTCCTCCTTTCATGGGTCCAAAATTTGAAGATGCTCCCATCATTACCAAATCCGTGATGGCCATCCCCACTGCCACCATATTCACCACCACCTTGGCTGTCACCAAAGCCACCTCACCCACTGAAGTGTCCTCCACGACCAAAGTCATCATTCCCACCAAAACCACCTCCACAGCCACCACCACATTTCCCAGAACCACTTCAACCTCTTTGGCTGGATGAAGCACTAGCCATCGCTTGCTGAGATAGGGCTGTCCTTACTTCACAGTTGTGGCCATTCATAGTATGGTATGTTATAAAAGCAAAGCCTCTCTTCTTGCCACTGCCTCAGTCAGTCATGATTTCAGTCACTTCAATTTTCCCATACTGTTCAAAGTAATCTCTTAGATGATGTTCCTCAGTGTCTTCTTTCATGCCAGCAACAAAAATCTTATTCACAGTCAAGTGGGCGCCAAACCAGGTCTTTGAGAATCTTCTCCTGAGACAGCCCTCTTTGGTTCTACAACTCTCCCATCCACCTTGTGTGGCCTTGCATCGATGGCTCCATCCACGCCCTCCACAGTGGCATGTGTGACAAACCCAAATCCTTTGGGGCACTTGGTGTTTGTGTCCTTCATGACCACACAGTCTGTGAGCATTCCCCATTGCTCAAAATGGCACCTCAGACTCTCATCCATTGTTTCAAAGCTCACACCTCTGATGAAGAGCTTCCGCAGCTGTTCAGGCTCTTTGGGAGATTCTAATTTAGACATGCTTGCAGTGGGAGGGTAGACTTTCATGAGGCTTCTCGGTGGCATCCACAGGCAGAAAGGATCAATTGTCATCATTTTAAAAGATAGCTTTTCATATATAGAAATATGATTGACGTGGATGTTTATTACATAAGCCATTTTTTATGCTGAGGGATTAACATAAAACATTAAAAAAAAAGAACATGGATACCTCAAGGCACGGAATGGGGTTGGTCATGTGGGACTCCTGCCTCCTCTGCAAGGAACCACCCAAGCAGGACTGTCTCCTCATCAGACGACTCACTGTGATTTAGTGGTTAGAGGAAGCTAACTATCTCCACGTTAATGTTTCAGACACTTAAACATTTAAAATTGATAAGCAGCAAATAGTCAAACAATCTCTTCTTTGATGAGGTCAATGTGTGACCACATGAAAGGAAAATTTTCCTTTCAGGTAATAATTTGAGATTGGTTTATTTTATCCCAAACTCTTTGCAATCAAATAAACCTGATTTTTGAGTTGCATAAGTGTGTTCTCTTTTTCTTTTGTATTTTTCCTGCTTTTTCTGTCTGCACTAGTCTAATATTATAAATTGTAATTCCTTAAAGACATTCAGACAAAGGTAGACAGTATGATGGAGATAGTGCCATTTGGTGATCTAATACTGGGGTTGGCAAACTTTTCCTCTAAAAGTCCAGATAATAAATATTTTAAGCTTTGTGAGCTATGTAGTCTCTCTTAGAACCACACAAGTATGCTGTTGTAGAGAGAAAGCAGCCATAGATGGTACCTGAATGAGTGTGGGTATGTTCCAGTAAAACTTTATTTACAAAAACTGGTGGCAGACCACATTTGGTTTATGGGCCCTTGTTTGCTGATCCTCACTCTCACATAATACAAGATTGAGCTTTAAGACTATGTCTCTTTAGCCTTCTGTCTCACACTACATGTCCAAATGAGCTTTGTGTCGCAAGTAAGTCAAGGAGGAATTATACAACATGTATGCATATTCTCTATTATGGCTTCATTAAAGTTTGATTCTGTGACCAGACAGCAAGAACCCGAGTTTATGTTGTGAAGATGTGGGGCTATAGCACACAGCTGGCCAGACTGTACCCCTCCCAAAAGGCTTTCAGCCATGGGAGTTAAGAGACATGGAAAACCAGCTAATGCTCTGCTGCAGCCACCCAGTGGAAGGGGTGTATTTTCTGAATTCTTCCATCTAGAGGAGGAGTCTTTTTCTAATTTGTCTGCTGGGAGGGATGTCTTTTTCTAATTCCTATAATGGTGTATGGAGTGTGTACTAACAGAGGCCCTGTGGAAACCTAGGAACCTGACTCATATCCTTCCCATTCTTGTGGGCTGCCACTTAAAAAACGATCTTTGCATGGTTCTTTAATAAGAATTAATTTGAAGCCATAGGGTTTGGTGCCATAATCCAGGAATAAGATACATCAGGCCTGAAAAATATTAAGGGTAGCTGTTAACAATTGACTGTTGCAACCAGAACATTGTGAGATTGTGTTTACTTTCTGATTTTGGTTTTAGTAAACTGTCATGGACTTTTTAAAATCCTAGCCTTCTGGAACATCTAGGGAAATTATGTAGTTTGCATAATGGGCCATTACTCTCAAGGGGATCAAATGCTGACTTTGGATAACAGACGGTGTAAAGAGTTTCAGATTGTGTATACTTGTTTTCCGGTGAGATCCACCATTAAACTGTGATGAGTTGTGTAATCATCGTGCTTAAAATTTGCTCCTTCTTCATATGACATCAATGAAAGCTGTGTTGAAATTTGTTAAGAAAAATGCTGGCATCGACTTCTTTTGTTTACTTAATGGGGTTAGTTTTATTATTTTTATTATTAAAAAAATCCTCATAGAAATTAAAATAATAGCAAAATATATAAAGGAAAAACTGAAGTCCCCCATGTTTTCTGGCCTTTGTATAATGCTGAGAAAGAGGTATCCCAAGTCAGGGTTATAAAAAAATACATTCTTCTACATTTTCTTCTAGTATCATTTTGTTTTATTTTTGTATTTAAATTTTCAGTGGGATTGGATTCTGTTTTGGGGTATGTTGTGTGGTAGGGATTTGACTTTTCCATCTAAATGAGTAACTAGTTTTCAACCATTGATTGACTCCTCCATCATACATTAGTGTGCAGGAGAAGTGCTTTATGTGTACTTCCATTGTGTCATACAGATTATGAAAAAGGTGTTAATCTCAAGGGTGGAGCTTTAATTGAATCAATAAGTTTTACTGCTTCATCAAGAACATTCATAAATGAAACTGGTTTGTTTGTTGTTGTTGTTTTTTTAACTGAAAATGCCTAATGGGGGTGAATACAATGACCATGCCCACAGCTTGATTTATGTCAAGGTACCAGCAGTTGTACCCATCATTGTCTTTATATCATCAGTACAAATGTCAACAAGGTGTCAAAGGAGAAAAAGCAGATAGTATTTTAGTATTATGACAGTAATTTTGACCTTGCAGACCTTCCCAAAAAGGTCTCAAGGACTACTGCCATGGTCTACAAGTTCTATGAGAATAAGAATTCTGTCCATCTTTTAGGAACAGTTTCAGAAGAATAGGTATTAATTATTCCTGAAATGTTTGGTAGAATTCCCCTGGGAAGCCATCTGGCCCTGGGCTCTTGTTTTTTGGGAGATTTTTGATTACTGCTTCAACTTCCTTGCTGGTTATGGGTCTGTTCAGGTTTTCTATTTCTTCCGGGTTCAGTTTTGTTAGATTATATGCCTCTAGGAAAGCATCCATTTCTTCCAGATTGTCTAATTTATTGGCATATAGCTGCTCATAATATGTTCTTACAATTGTTTGTATTTCTTTGGTGTTGGTTGTTATCTCTTCTCTTTCATTCGTGATTTTATTTATTTGGGTCCTTTCTCTTTTCTTTTTGATAAGTCTGGCCAGGGGTTTATCAATCTTATTAATTCTTTCAAAGAACCAACTCCTAGTTTCACTGATCTGTTCTACTGTTCTTTTGGTTTCTATTTCATTGATTTCTGCTCTGATCTTTATTATTTCTCTTCTCCTGCTGGGGTTAGGCATAGTACTAGAAGTCCTAGCTTCAGCACTCGAACAACAAAAAGAAATAAAAGGCATCTGAATCAGCAAAGAACTCAAACTCTCACTCTTTGCAGATGGTATGATACTTTATGTGGAAAACCCAAAAGACTCCACCCCAAAACTGCTAGAACTCATACAGGAATTCAGTAAAGTGGCAGGATATAAAATCAATGCACAAAAATCAGTTTCATTTCTGTACACCAATCACAAGACAGAAGAAAGAGAAATTAAGGAGTTGATCCCACTTACAATTACACCCCAAACCATAAGATCTAGGAATAAATCTAACCAAAGAGGCAAAGAATCTGTACACAGAAAACTATAGAATAGTCATGAAAGAAACTGAGGAAGACACAAAGAAATGGAAAAACGTTCCATGTTCATGGATTGGAAGAACAAATATTGTGAAAATGTCTATGCTACCTAGAGCAATCTACACATTTAATGCAATCCCTATCAAAATACCATCAACTTTTTTCACAGAAATGGAACAAATAATCCTAAAATTTGCATGGAACCAGAAGAGACCCTGAATAGCCAGAGGAATGTTGAAAAAGAAAAGCAAAGCCGGTGGCATCACAATTCTGGACTTCAAGCTCTATTACAAAACTGTCATCATCAAGACAGTATGGTACTGGCACAAAAGCAGACACACAGATCAATGGAACAGAATAGAGAACCCAGAAATGGACCCTCAACTCTATGGTCAACTAATCTTCGACAAAGCAGGAAAGAATGTCCAATGGAATAAAGACAGTCTCTTCAACAAATGGTGTTGGGCAAATTGGACAGCCACATGCAGAAGAATGAAACTGGACCACTTCCTTACACCACACACAAAAATAGACTCAAAATGGATTAAAGACCTAAATGTGAGACAGGAATCCATCAAAATCCTAGAGGAGAACACAGGCAGCAACCTCTTCAACCTCAGCCACAGCAACTTCTTCCTAGACACATCACCAAAGGCAGGGGAAGCAAGGGCAAAAATGAACTATTGGGACTTCATCAAGATAAAAAGCTTTTGCACAGCAAAAGAAACAGTCAACAAAACCAAAAGACAACTGACAGAATGGGAGAAGATGTTTGCAAATGACATATCAGATAAAGGGCTAGTATCCAAAATCCATAAAGAACTTAATCCAACTCAACACCCAAAGAACAAATAATCCAATCAAGAAATGGGCAGAAGACATGACATTTCTGCAAAGAAGACATCCAAATGGCCAACAGACACATGAAAAAGTGCTCAACATCGCTCGGTTTCAGGGACATACAAATCAAAACCTCAATGAGATACCACCTCACACCAGTCAGAATGGCTAAAATTAACAAGTCAAGAAATGACAGATGTTGGCAAGGATGCAGAAAAAGGGGAACCCTCCTACACTGTTGGTGGGAATGCAAGCTGGTGTAGTCACTCTGGAAAACAGTATGGAGGTTCCTCAAAAAGTTGAAAATAGAGCTACCTTATGACCCAGCAATTGCACACTGGGTATTCACCCCAAAGATACAAATATAGTGATCCGAAGGGGCACGTGCACCCCAATGCTTATAGCAGCAATGTCCACAATCGCCAAACTATGGCAAGAGCCTAGATGTCCAACAACAGATGAATGGATAAAGAAGATGTGATATGTACACACACACACACACACACACACACACACACACACACACAATGGACTATTATACAGCCATCAAAAAATGAAATCTTGCCATTTGCAACAACATGGATGGAACTAGAGGGTATTATACTAAGCGAAATAAGTCCATCAAAGAAAGACAATTATTATATGATCTCACTGATATGTTGAATTTGAGAAACAAGGCAGAGGATCATAGCGGAAGAGAGGAAAAAAATGAAACAAGACAAAACTGGAGAGGGAGACAAACCATAAGAGACTCTTAATCTCAGGAAACAAACTGAAGTTAGCTGGAGTGGAAGGGGGTGGGAGGGATGGGGTGGCTGGGTGATGGACATTGGGGAGGGTATGTGCTATGGTGAGCGCTGTGAATTGTGTAAAACTGATGAATCACAGACCTGTACCCCTGAAACAAATAATACATTATATGTTAATTTAAAAATTATAAATAAATAAATAAATAAATAAATAAAAGAATTTTGTCCATCTTGCTAGTCATTGCATCTTCAGTGTCTAGCACCTAGTAGGACAGTTAGTATTTATTGAATAAGTACTTATTACCACCTATATCAATTAGCTTTTATTGTAATAGTTACGTATAACAAATAACAACAAAATCTCAGTGGCATTAGAACAGTAGCATTTTATACTCCTGCATGTGCTGGTTGCCTGGGGTTCTGCTGATCTTGGCTGGGCTCGTCTGGGCAGCTCCGCTTCTCACCTCTGGTCTGTGTGTCTGCTGGAGTGGCTCTGTGCTTTATGCCTCTCATCCTCCTTGGGCCAGCAATCTAGTTAGGGCCTATTGCCCAGACACAGAGAAAAACCTAATGCACTGGGCCTCTGAAACCTTGGAAGAGGCACACCATCACTGCTTCCCGTATATTTTTGCCTAGACAAGTCACATGGCCAAGCCCAGAACCAAGGGATAAGTAGGTATGCTTTGCCCACAGTAAAGTCCTGGCAAAAATGTGGATGCAGAGAGATAGAGAGGAAGTACTGAGACCAAACTACCAATAGAGAGACCAACTCATCCCAGTTTGCCTGGAATTTTTCTGGATTTACCACTGAAAGTCCCACATCCCAAGAACCCCCTCAGTCCTTGAAAAACTGGGACAGTTGGTTACCCTAACCATTTCAAGCTGTAAACAGGTTGAAATTCATATGATATGGGAGCTGGTCCCATTTAAATTTTTTCCCCTTTCTCAAGCATTGTAACTTTAGTTGAGAATATTTAATAGAAAACACCTGGTTATAATGGGGGGGATAAATCTTTCATAATCATTTTAACCCTCCACTAAAGAAGACATATTCTATGTGTACAGAACCATCAGGTCACACATTAATATAGCACATTTTACTCCAACACATTTTTAAACCATATACTAAGAAAATTCGATTTTAAATGTATACATACTATATCATTTATATGTGATAAACCATGGTAGCAATCTCTTATATTTTGCAAATATCTTTTAACATTTTCTTCAATTCAGTTCATTTTTATATCCTTAATCATAAAACTATAAAAACAAGATGATATTGTTACTGGCACCATGTAATTATGTAACAGCTCATTGGGCAAGAAAGAGCACATTTAAAGGAGTGATGTAAGCAAAGGATATTTTGGGGGGTATTAATGACCTTGGGTATCGAAACTGAGAGACTGAAACAAATTTATGGGGTTACACTGCATCTTTAGAAGTTAACACACAAGAGGGAAATAATAAATCAGCTGAATCATTGTAAGAAAATTGAATATTGTGTAGAGATATTAACAGAACTACACAGGAATTGAGAGACATATATGCCTGTTGCTGGGAATGGTAATGAGAATATCGGAAATGAATTGTTCTGCATCGTCCTTGAAATATCATTACCTGGTATTCATGAAGGCCCATTCCCATTTGTATTTTTCCTTAATGTAATACATGTGTTTGCATCCTTGTTTGGTGAAATTGTTTGAAATATGTAAGAAATGTTCTCTAATTCCAGCTGAAAATAACAATGTTCCAGGAGCTCAAAAGAGACTTTAAAAAAAATCACTGGTGCTTAAAAATGTAATATTGGAAACCAATGAATCCACTCTTGCTCTCAAATGAAGATGAATATTTGTTAAAAGGATTGACTACCACTACAAAAAAAGACATCGATGGAAATGTATCAAAAATGAAATAACAATTAAATATACATTATATGTTGGGAGTATTTTCATTCACTATTGTTCTTAGCACAAGCGAATAAATATTTAATACAGAAGAATAAAGCCTTATACTCTAGTGCAGCAAAGATCTCTGTATAATGAAGTCAGCTGCCAATGTCCCATTTATTTGGAGCAACTTGAATTCAGCAAAATCTGAGGTCAGCAAAAATATGTGAATGGTTATAACATTTATCATTGCCACAGCCCTAGAAAGTTGATAGAACCATCCTGACTGACAGATGAAGGGACAGGCTCAGAATGGTTAGTGGTTAGGCAATCACACAGCTTGTAGGTAGCAGCGTTGGAATTGACACCATAATCTCCTAGATCCTAATCCATTGTTCCTCATCTGTATCTCACTGGGCTCCAGATGGTGCCAAAAATGTACCTCTCTTAGAGGCTTTCCCTAATGTCTCTGTCATGTACATCCCTTGCTTTTGTCTGTTCAGTATTCACCAGATGAGAAACTTCTCCCCATTCCACGTAGTTCTGCCGGGGCTGGGAACGACAGTGCCTGCCTCCCCAAGCATACATGCACCCATACTTCTCCCTAATGCAAGATTGTGCTATCACGGGATTGGACCACTCTTAGTACCTGTTATTTTTCCACGAATTCATCCTTTCCATGAATTTTCCAAACTGGGATAAAACAGCTTAATCAACCAATCTCTCTGATGCTCTGTCTCTGTCTCTCTTTTCTCTGTCTCTGTCTTTTCCCCCTCAATCAACTATAAGCAATTAGTCCTTGTAATTTTTCCACTCCACCCCCCGAACTCCCAACAAGGCCCTAGAGAGAGCATGTTGGCATCAAAAGAATCAGCCCAACACACAAAGAGAAGCAAAGATGAGAGGTGAATGGAGAGGTGGGGAGAGAATCCAGAGGGCTCTGTGTGAGCCGTGGATCCAGCGTGCTGTACCTTCAGTTGACAGGAGCCAATAAATCTTCTCCTTAGTTAAGCTAGTTTGAGTTGGGGTTCTATGATTTTCAACTAAAAGGCCCTTGACACTTGCACCTCTCTCTTCTGTGGTCCTATAGCACCCAGAGCTTGTCTTTATTATGTATATATTCATATGTGCACTCTCCTCCTCAGTAAATTGAGAAATCATCTAAGGATAGACACTGTGCCTCATTGATTTTGCATTCCCCACCCCTTGCATAGTGTCTAAACAAAGTGCTCATTCATTATTAAAATCTAGTCAAACAAATGAACAAGAAACAGATAAGCACTCAAATAAAATATGGTCAATGACATGTTCAGGTACATCATAGAAGAAGAGTCCTGAAAAAATGCTCAACCTCACTGGTACCCAAGAAATACAACTTAAAACCATAGAAATATCATTTCACAGCCATTGAGATAGGTAAAATGTTTAATTCTAACAATGATAAGTATTGGTGAAGATGTGGGGAAACATACCCACAGGTTCTTTGTGTTGAGTGTAATTTGGTAAAACCAAATTGGAAAGCAACTGGGCAAAACCTAGTAAAATTCAAAGCGTGCATATCAGTTAATTCTGTGATTCCACTTCTTAAAATAACCCTTGTGCGTGTGCATGAGGAAATGTGAACAAGGATCCTTGCTGTAGCCTTGTTGGAAAAATGGGAAAGCGCCTAAGATTCCACCTTCAGAAAAATAATTTGTAGCCATGCCTATAATGGAAGACTCCAGAGCAGTTAGAATGGATGGGATGGATCTACATGTATCAACCTGGATCTGCTTTGGAAATATAATGATGGGCGTAAATCAAATTGCAAGAGGATATGTGGAAGATGATCCCATTCACCTGGATGTTTAAAAAAAAACCCAAATAGGGCTCATATACTAGTCCCTCTAATTTTGTTTATGTTTAAAATATCCCTTAATTTCAAAAGTACTTTGTATTGCTTACTGTTACACAGAATGTAGTAAAAGATAAAAACAGATGCATCTCTAAGAAAAGAGTAGGAAAGAAGCTTCCATTGACTTTATAATGTTTTATTTCTTTGGGAATAAATCCATCTGAAGCAAATATAGCAAAATATTAAGAGTTACCAAGTCTAGGAGGCAGGTAGATACTTGCCTATGTGTTAGGAAAAAAACTTTTTGAAGAATGATGATTAGAAAAATCAAATATTGAAAATGCAAAAAAATTTTAAAATCATTAATTAGTGTTCAATTAATTAGTTGGTTATTGAGGAATAGCTCACCCCAGAGCCCTTCTGCTATCAGGAGGAAATGGCTTTCTATCTGCCATGGAGCACAATGACTCCAGCAGAGAGAGAGGAAGATATGAAAGTCCTTCAATCTTTTACAACGCATAGCAACCTCAAGTTGTGTTGTAGCAACTTAATATAACAGAAAAGGGCATCTGAATTTCTGCACTGCAGATTTTGTGAAAGCCACGAGAGCTTAATATTTATTTATTTATTTATTTGTTTGTTTGTTTATTTATTTATTTATTTTTAGCCTTCACCATTATATCTACAAAATCCCATTCATTGGAACTAGGATTCCATCCCAGCCACCTCCTGGGGAACTCTGATAATCTGTTGACCTGAAAGGTCCAGGTATCTGAAAGGAACAGGTTAGTGAGGTTTTATAAAGGCCTCTCTGAGGGCAGTATACAACTTACCCTTTTCCAAGGTAGGAAAGTTAATTCGCTATTTATAGGTACCAACGTTTATGGTCAAAACACTTCCCATTTTGTGAGCAATTTATTTAATTGTAATAACTTCTATAACCCAGTGGTCTGTGCCTGGGCCAGCCACCAGCGTTCCCTGACAATGTGCTTATGCTCTGGGAGGCCGAGACCCTGCGCTGCGTGGTTGGGATGGAAGAGAGGACAGTCCCCGTGCTGCTAGAAGGTCAGAATGTCAGGAGAACAGGAGCAGAAGCACATATTTCAGAGTCAAAGGAAAGCCAACAAAGTGGCTGCCCTTGGAATAATTTGGGGCTCATGGAGGAGGGGTGCTGCACTTGGGGTGTCTGGGCACTCTGCCCCACCAATCCATATAACCAGTCACAGTACAGAGGAGCCTATGATAGTGCAATAGGAAGACGGTGAACCCCTCTCAGCCTACAGAGGTTGTGCAGGGGAGTACTACCAAGTGCTAGGGGGTAGTTTTTCTTAGCCTTTCTGGCAAGGGGAGAGGCAGATAAAGGGAACCTTTCCTCCCCCAGGAGGAGCAGCTGTGGAAACTGTGATATGGCAGAGGAACAACAGGCAGGTGAGTTCACAGCAGAACAACACGCTGTTGGCTCTTGGGTTGACCGTTGACAGTAGTCCAGTAAGAGGGACCTTGTATTCCTTGGTCACAGGACTTGAGGCCTACCTTCAGAAAATGAGCAAAGATAGGAACACACTGCAGAGAGCATGAGTGTGAAGGAAGGAGGGGCTGTCGATGCCAAACACAGTTCGTGGAAGGAGATACTCCAAATCCAGCTTCCCCATGGTGGAGTGTGAATGGGGGATGTGGCCTGATCCTCCATCTACAATAATTAGCTGACCTCCAAGAACCCCAACTTCCTGTGTCTGGTTCAGTTCATCACTAAGTTAACAGAAGGACAGGAACAGTGGACTTTGATTTGTAATCTGCCTGGGCATTTCCTCTTGCTTCAATGGTTTCACATACATCTGTATTGCTCTGTATTACCCCTGAGTTATACCTACACATCTGGAACAGCACATAGGTACAGTCCAGGACACACTAGCCAGGGTGACCCTTTTAAATTGTAAGTGTCATCATGTCACCTTCTGCTCAACACCCTGCTAGTATCCAAAATCTATAAAGAACTTATCAAACTCAACACCCAAAGAACAAATGATCCAATCAAGAAATGGGCAGAAGACATTAAATCACTTTCTAATGGACATCTGTCACCTACCTGTTTTCCTCGACACCCTGCCCTTTACCCAGGGTTTCTACCCAACTTGGATGAACAAGATGAAGTCTTTCAGTCCCTATTCAATTCTTAAGAACAAAGCCTTCTCAAAGCAAACAAATTTTTCTCTTGCCAAAGTTGACTACCTCTTGAGGCTTAATATCAACATGTGGTTATGCTCTTAACTTTACTCTGTCCAACTAAAGACCATGTTCCAAGAAGAGAGGACAGGAAGAAGAGAAGAAGGAGAAGGGAGAAGAAAGTCCCATCGGGTCACATCTTTATCACTCACAGAGGCAGCTATACTAGACAGCAAATACCAGTCACTGTCCATGGATCTCATGAATAAAGTATCACCAGACTAGGGACTTTGAAATGTCTTTGATAGATATGCACCGTAGGAAAAACATTTAACATGCACAATGCGCATTAATATTTCTGAAACAAAAGATCTATGAAACAGTATTATTTTTTGGAGTGTTGCACTCTGACATTCTTCATTCTATTCTATTTCATTTAAAAAAAATACCGATCTTGATCTCTGACTTCATTTCATAACCCAGTGGATCACAGACCATAGTTTGAAGACTTCAAGTCTAGCCCCCGAGCCCTTGCACTAGAATGTCATTCACACTTTTACAGCCTCTCAGTGGAACATACAGACATTGCACATCAACATTTTCCTGCTTCATGAACACAAGTGTGGTGAAAGGGAAAAATACAATATCAATGTGGATGTATTTTTTAAGACCTTTTATGTCCAGGAGAGAGATGTTGTACTGCACATTATGAGATATTTTAGTAGAATAATTAAAAATGATTATAGTACCAGGTAAAATGTTAAATGCATAGAATATTCACCATATGAGAAGTTTCCAAAGCCTGCAGTCTTGTGAAGGTTACCAGATGACTGTCACTTGACATTAAGTGAATTTACTGAGTGCTCTCCCTCCTTCTCTCTCTCTCTCTCTCTCTCTCTCTCTCACACACACACACACACACACACACTTTATCTAGCTCTCAGAACTCAGGCACTACCCTGGAGTAGCACTTGCTACAGCACTTTGTAAACTAAATACCAAACACTGAGAGGGTGAATTATCTATTGAAAAAGTGGTTATACCTACTGAAAAAAATGTTCAAGAGGTGGGGAGTGTATGACAAGTGTACAAATTTTATATTAGATCATGCAAACAGATAAAAGCTGGTGGCTTTGAGAAGCTACAGCTTGGCTCGAGTGGGATTTTTGTATGGAGGGCCCTCCTGATTCTAGTACCACCATATCATCTTCCTATGCTGACTCAGACCATCCTTATATCAGTGTGTAAAGGAAGTAGGCAGGTGTTGTGATTCTCAATATGCAGTTGTGGAAACCGGGCCTCCAAGGAGTTAGTCACACTGGGAGAAAAACCTCTGTTTCCCAGTTCCAATTGCGGGCAGGAAACCAGTCTCAGTGACAATGACTGCATCATGGTTAGCAGTGCCAAAGAATGGGAGCGAGAGAGAATCAATCTGGAGAGAAATGGTTGGACAAACATGTGTATCTATTCTACAAAATTTTATGCAGCTCTTTTAGATCTAAGCAATAGTTAGATCTGAGATCACTCAGAAAAGCAAGTTAGAGAAAAAGAAAAATATGGAGAGTTTGATCCCATTTTTTTTTATTTATTTAAAAAGAAAGGAACAGGGGCACCTGGGTGACTCAGTCCGTTGGGTGTCTAACTTGTGATTTTGGCTCAGGTTGTGATCTCAGGGTCATGAGATCAAGCCCCAAGTCGGGCTCCGCGCTCAGCGGGAAGTCTGCTTGAGATTCTCTCTCTCCCTCTGCCCCTCCCCCTGCTAGCGCATGCTAAATAAACAAATAAATAAATAAATAAAATCTTTTTAAAAAGAAAAAGAAAGGAGCACACTACACTGTATATGGGTAGAATTACTTGTAGGTGTTCCTAGGAGGTTGCTGAAAAATATGGACGGATATATACTAATGATTACGATTAATTATTTGAAGAGAGCTAGACCATGGGCCTGGATAAAGGAAATGAAGGGGTGTATAATTGGCTTTTTTGTTGTGTAATTGCATTCCTTTCAAAAAGCAATGTTCTTGGAATTTAAAAATTCTGACAAAGGATGTTTAAAACAACCGAAGAAAATTATCTGTCTTGTGTGTGGCTCAAGGTAAGGTGTCCTTCTCAGGGTCTCTCGGGTTGAAACGGGCAGCGTTAGGACTGTCATCAGAACTGTTTCTGACCCCAAAGCCACACCATTTCCTCAAAGCTATAGCTGCCTCTCATGTATCAAGTGCATGGAAAACTTTGTACCCTTAAAACTAGTGCTGGTTTGAATGCACAGAGTGAAGAAACGAATAATGCCCTGTAAGAAAATGGCCCAAATGACTGTTGTTATTGTACAGTGTTTAAGGCAAATTTAAGCATGCGAGTCAGGTATCACAATAGCTGTTGAAGAAATGTAATGCCAACAGTATTTGGCAATAAAATAATAATCACTGTGTGTATCTCTGATGAAATGAGATTTAATCCATTTGCGCTCCTAATTGTCTGCCACACTACATTAAAGATGGATACTACTGTTGTCTTCACTGCTCAGAAATATGAAATTCAAAGCAATATGCACAATGTCTTGAAATAAGCTAGCTTAATGAACCAGCAAATTAGACCTTTCTATCTCTTTATTTAACATCCAGTTCCATGAATTTATCAGAGTTCATTACAAAGGTGCAAAATTTAAAAAAATAATGCTGCTAAATTCATTTATGATTAGAACTAATGACTTTGAAAAAGACTTCTCATATTTTTAGAGAGCCATTATTTATTATTGAATTTATATGGCTTTGGGTAATAAATGTTCAATCTTTTCTCCCTTCCTTCTGTTATTTATAGTTTGAATTTTGTAATACAAGCTACCAAAAATCTCTCACGTAAAGAAGTAAACTTTTACCCCCAAACACAGCAATGACATTCAGAGAAGCAATGGCAGAGCTTTCTTCTTGACCTGTGGCAGGTTTTCAATGGGTAGATGAAGGGGGACTCTGCCCTTAGGATACATCTGGCAATGTCTGGAGACTTCTTTGGTTGTCACAACTGGGGGAGGGTGTTACTTGCATCTAGTGGATGGAGACCACCGATGCTCCTGAACATCTTCTGATGCCGAAGATAGCTCCCTCAACAAAGAATTATCCAGCCCATAATGTCAGCAGTCCCAGGCCTAGCAACCCCTGACCTCTATGAATATGTCTTATTCAAAGAATGCTCTATTTCATTCCATGTTTTCATAAATGAGATCACTTTTCATCTTGTCACATAGATTTAGAGCAAGAGGAACTAAAAAGTATGGATCTGGATCAAATGATTTTTTTCCCCTAATGGTTATAGTAATAATGACTTTAGCATCTGTAGTAAAGACAACAGTGCTGAGTGCTAAAATGGAACCCTTAAATATAGATTAGAGAAATGATTTTCATTTGTCCAAACATTTATATATTTTCAAGGGGACATCTTTCCCATTTTAAACCAAAAGCATCTGACAGTCTAATAGATTTTCAGATGTTAGCATTAGAGTTCAGAATGCTTAAAAGAAACCTGCTTGGGATTCTAATTTAGACTGAAGAAGGGTCTATTTCCAGAGTCAAGAATGATGGCAAATAATGGGAAGATCACAAGGTCTGATTCACTGTAACTTGTATTTACCTAGGCCATTGTTTATGGTCTATTCAAGGTCGCAGTTCCACACTTTTGATAAAGGTAGGTTTGATTTCAATATTACTGAATTTCTCTTTTGAAGTTCTGGTCTTAGCTCTTAACTTTAATCTGTCTCTATGGCATGCATCAGGAATCCAGTTAATTTGATAGAATTTAACTGGGTACTTTTAGAATCCCTGTGATAACAATGATCAGTGTTTTTATAGGCCTTAGGTATTTAAAGGAAAATATAATCATAATGAAGTGGCCCAAAGAAGAAGAATGAAGAAATTAAAATTCTTCTCATCCAAAAGAAAATAACAATTGAGAATCCAAAAATAAAAAGATTATAATCCCAATTTGTTAAACTTCTTGAGAACTAGGGTGTTTTGAAGCAAAGTTCGGTCAATATCTAACATATGTTGGTATTCTTTGATCTCATGAAGTGAATATAATTGAGGCAGCCATAATTTAAGGATTGTGTAACACAGCATTTCTTATAGCGAGGGAAATGGTTTGCTGGTTATGTGCTTATTGTCATGTATTTTCAGAAAAATAAATGGTATTTGCACATCAAATCCATGATTTTACTATTACTGTTCTCAAAACTAATGACATAGGTCTTGGCATTAGACCCAACTTTATTTAGAGACAAATATTAAGTAAATAATGATACAGGTAGTACACAGGGAGGGCAAAAATTGTGACTGGTATGCAAATGAATGAAATCCTGGGGCAGGGTTTCAAAGACATCATTCTGAACATTTTCATTTTATAGCATATTGGGTGAACAAAGTAATAGGGATAGAGATATAATGGCCTCAGCATACGTCATTACATTGGTTTTACAACTAATTAATGTTTACTGGGCCCTTGTGATGACGCTCAGTAACATATAGTACTTACTACATGCCAGGGTGTCATAAAAATGTTACTTACTTGTTTTTTGTTTGTTTTTAACTCATTTAGTCCATGAAACAACCCCACCTACTCAATCATAGTTAATGCATGGTGAAACTGGAATTGCCACCAAGCATCTGCCTCTGGAGTCTGTACTCTTAACAACTATGCAATACTAGGTGTCTTGTGATAAAAACAAGTGCCACGTGCTGTGTCAAAGGCTTTCACATATCGTCTCATTTAACTCTCATGGTACTCTTCTGCTGAGCCTCATTATCTCCTTGAATGCATGAGATTGATTGGGTGAATCAATTCATTTCTCACTAAGTTGTATAGAGGGATAAACTTCTAATTACTCAAGACTCTAAGTCAATGGAAATCAAAATGGGGAGAACACAAGAAGAGCCATAGAGATGTGAAAAGAAAAAAAAAAGTAGAGTTTTGAGTAGCATTTATTCCCTATCTCACTCTTATTTTTTTAAAGATTTTATTTATTTATTTGAGGGAGTGAGAGAGAGCGCGTGCACACGAGTAGGGCAAGGGCAGAGGAAGAAAGAGAAGCAGACTCCCTGCTGAGCAGGGAGCCTGACGCAGGGCTCAGTCCAAGGACCCTGATATCATGACCTGAGCCAAAGGCAGACACTTAACCAACTAAGCCACCCATGTGCCCCTATCTCACCCTTTTGAAAGTTCATTCTCTCTGTACGGTTATAATGTACTTAGATATCCAAACAATAACATGTAATGTAACTTACAGATGAATATTTATATCTTATTATTTATATATTATACTATATTAGGAGTGTTTGAGCAGAAATTTTATACCAATGGATACATATTTTATAGCAACTCCAGATTTTCTCCCTGCCTGGGCCATTCCCTTGACATACACAAGTCAACTTGGAGGCTTAACATGGTCTTCTTACAGCCTGTATATATGGACAACTTCCTGTGCTATATACATTTAAATCCATTTACACAGGACATTGTCACTAATTGCTGGAGAGTATTTTAGACATAAAAAGAATATGTCATTTTAAGGATTCATCCACAAGAGGAAACCAAAAACAAAACAGCTAGTCAATTAGGAGAAAAGATACCATTGCTTAGAGGAATCCAAGAGGTTAGCCGACTGAGCCATTTGGGTGTCCACTTAACAGATATTCATACAGCCTTAGGCCAGCCACAGCAGGTACCACCCCTTGTGGCTCTGTCCTCAGGTGGCTGACAGTCTAGCCCAGTGGTTAGGAGCACAAATCCCTGGTTGTGTGACCTTGGGCAGGTTATTTAGCCCCTCTATGCTCAAGTTTTCTCATTTGTACAATGGAAAACAGTCCCTACCTCAAAGGGTTGTGGTGAAGGAGTAGATAAATTCATAAATGTAAAGTGCTTAGCACAGTGGCACCCACAAAGCACTGAATTCTCATTACTGTGTGTAATGGTACATTTTATGTGTCAATTTGGCTAGACCATGGTGCCCAGATATTCGGTTAAGCCTTATTTTATATGTTTCTGAGAAGGTATTTTTTTTAGATGAGATTAACACTGACAAATCAGTAGACCTTGAGTAAAGCAGATTATTGGTAATGTGGATGGGTCTCATCCAATCAGTTGAAGGCCTTGACAGAAAAAGACTGACCTCCCCCAAGGAGGCATGAATTGTGCCATAGACTGCCTTTGGACTGGAACTGCAATTCCTTCCTGGATCTCCAGCCTGCCCGCCTACCTGGCAGATATTGGATTCTATATATATATCCATACATATATATATGTGTGTACACATATATATATGACTATAACTATACATAGATAGATGATAGATAGATAGATAGATATACATTCTGTTGGCTCTGTTTCTCTGAGGACCGTGGCTAATACACTACAGGTTAGTGGTAACTAGTATTTTTCAAGCCCTTCATACATACTATTTAACATTTCAAATATGATCTCACTTATTCTTCATAAAAACCCAATTACCCCCATTTTACAAAGAAGCAAACTGAGTCTAAGAAAGACAACTGACCTGCTCAAGGTCCACCCAGCTAGTTTGTGACAGAGGCAGGTCTCTCCCACAAACTCCGCCTCCTCCAGTAAATGCTGTCATTGTTTAATTTAGGGTTAAGAAGTTACGACTTCCAGTTCTGGGTGGAGTGATTTGTCTTCAGCTTCCCCACAATGCTGGGTGACGGAAATATTTATGTAGCTATTATAAAACCTGTTTCAAGCTATTGAGAGATACTAAATGCCAAATGATAAATGCCTAATGAATTTTGCTCACCTTAGGTTGTAATTCTTGCCAGAGTTGAACAGCTTAAGTGCTGCAGTGAAGCTATTCACAGTATTGCAGACAAAAGCCAACTAGACAGGAAAGAGTGTGGAGCCCACGGAGTCCCCTGATTATATGCGCTGTCTGGCAGAGAGGAGCAAGTGTTAAAACCTTAAGTGAAATTAGCCAAGGTTCTGAGAAAACCAACTGCGGTTTTGAGGGGAACAAATATCTTTTGAGTTAGATGGGAAGTACAACTGTTTGAGAACAGATTTTCAACCCCTCTCTGTCCTCCCCTATTGGGGGAGCACATTAGGGAACTGGCAAATCCAATCAGGCCCCTTCCAGTAAATAACTCTGATTCTTGAATGAAGCTTATCTGAGGGTTCACCATCGTTATTTAAACCAGTCCTAGAACCATCAGGCAAAACCAAATTAGCTAGCATTCAGAAACAATTTCCTTTTATGTGCAAAGCTGTTCTAAAAAAAAAAAAAAAAAAAAAAAACTCGACAGAGTTCAAAAGAACTGTAAGGAAATATTTTTACAATCTGTTCCACTGGGTAACAGATTGAATTTAGCCTCAGCTGGTGATTTTTGTCTCCTTAATTATGGGCAATAACAACACTTTAAATTGATATGGTGCTTTTAACTTTGCAAAAGATGGTCAAGTTCATTTATCAACTGATCCACTTTGTTGTACTGTGCTATAATTTTCAACTGATAGTCCAAGACAGCAGGCTAGGATATTATACAGAAAGGCATGCTAAGAAAGATTGTCAATATATCTTTTTTTTTTCTAAACAGAATTCAAGTAATGATGACATGATTTAAGAAAAGTATTTGAAACAATTTAGTCCCCAGGGACAAAATATCTACATGTAGGTAAATGAATAGAGAACACTTGATAATATAAAAAAATTTTTTTTTCACTTGCATGTTGTAAGTATAAAAATGCAAACCAAAGGCAACTAGGAATGACTGGGGAATGAACTTGCTCTGTGTTTCTCTCTGTGAGTGTAGGCATTGAGAGTTTATTGTGCTCTAAGGGTTCCAAAAAATACTGGAACAGGATTAAGAGCAAGGGGCTTAGAACTGACTGTTGAAAGATACATGCTGTGCTTGGCTATAGAAGCATCTTTATCTGGTTTATTAAAAAAAAAATTCGGATACTCACCATAATAAGGAGGTGATAGTTACGTTGGCAAACCTTTCAACTGTAAACTTGCTAAATGGTGTTTAAAACAGCAGGAGAGCCTTTGTCTATACATTTTGTATTTCTGAATTGAATTGTATGATAAGATTATATGGCATATTTTTAAATTATGAGACAAAGGAAGGCAAAACTCTTAAAATATATGAGGCTTTAAACTTATATTTAAATATTTCACTATACAGAGACGAGTCTGTAAAATCAAATTAATGGAGACATGCTTACACAATTTTGGAAGGTAAATCAAAGAACTAAGGCTATAGGATGTGGAATTTCCATCCAGGAATAATATATGAAGATAAATTTGTCAATGAGAGGTATGTGTATACATATAGAATATGTACTGAATTATATTTTTTCATGTTTGAAAAGAGGAAAGCATTATCAAATAACTATAAATGGCTCTTCTAGCAAGGATTTTTACACCAAACATGGACCAGGGTGTGGATACCTGGCCCGTGATGCAAACAGCTGCAGCCACAGAAGTGGTTTCATGTGGTTCACTTAGCAAGAAAGAATCTCTGAGAAAAATTTATGGATCAGGCAGGCAAGTTGGTGACTGAGCTTTCTGTGGTTACATAGATAATGCTGGATTTTGTCAGGAGAGTCTATAATCTCTAAGAATATTCCCATTATGCAGAAATCATTCACCCTAAGATAGTTATTCTTCCATGACAGTAAATTACTTTTCTTCATGAGTATATTTTATTATCTATTTTAAAATATTTGTTTCCCCTCCCTGTGGATGAATTATAGTTTCCTGCCCCATTGAAGTCAGGCTTGGCCATGTGACTTCCCTTAGCCTGTGAAATGCTTGTGAAAATGGTGGCTGTCAGTTATGAGAAGAAGGCTGTTAAGAACCATCATGTACTTTCCTCAGTCCTCCTTTCCTTCTGCTATGATAGATACAACATGTTAGAAGGTCCTCCCTGTAGCTTAGATCAGAGTGATGAGCCAGAACCAGATGCAATGATCTCTGCCTTTTGATGGAAATGTTTATCCATTAATATTTAATGCAATTATCAATATGATTTCATTTAAATATTTCACTCTATTGTTTTTTCTGTTTTCCTCTCTGCTCTTTGTTCCTCTCTTTCCCCTTGCCTGCCTTCTTTCTGGATGTAATACAGAAACTCTTCTGTTATATTCCTACAGAGTATTGATGATTTTGTTTTAGCAGGCAATTAACTAGGACAGACTCAAACGGTGAACTCTATGTTGCCTGTGGAAGGTATGTGAGCTCACATTTCAATACACTTCTCTTAGCCTTCCTCCAAGCTGCTTTAAGTCTGCCACACACATTATTCAGGGGTTAGAGACTTGGGACAGAGTTTATGCACAGAATTAGTGGCCCTTCTGCTCTGGCTCACTCATTTCTGGAATTCCCTTCTCACTTTCCAGCAGCAATGACTGGCTCAGAACCAATGATTCTTCAGAACAAAAAGACAGCAGATTTTCTAGTAGAATTTTAACCCACCCATGCTACGACTTCAGCCTGATTTCACACTGAAATGGGAAACTCATGTCATCATCACCTCTGATGATGATTCTTCTAAGTTTTGACTCCCTTCCAAAATCTGCCTGCTTTTGCTAACTCTCCAGAGCCTTTGGGTAGTTTTTGTTGTTGTTGTTGTTTTGTTTTGTTTTAAATGGATTTTGTTCAGAGTTCAGAATCCTTATTTGCAGGAAGAGCAATCTGTTTGGAACCTACTCTGCCATACTGGAAGTAGAACTCTCTAAAGCCAGTTCTGAGATAGGTATATAATGAGAATCAGAAATAAGCTTTTATGATTGAAAGTCTTCGAGATTTGAGGGTATGTATGTTCCTACAGACTAATTAATTTACCCTAAACTGACTAATTAGCCAGCTAGGACAACCTGGGGTATTACTATTTAACTATTTCACACCTGTCCTTGTAAAATCCACTTAAAGGCAAATGAATTTCCCCAAATGATTCTGATTTTATGAATTTTGCTTTTCTACTGACACTGTTAACATCCTCTAAGTGGTATTCTTTCCTTCTTAATTTCCACTATGATCATGAAGAGTAATTCTCCTTAAATTGAAAAGACATTTTCTTTCCATGTCTCTGCATTTCATCCTTATCATTGAAATCACAAGGTTCGAAGACCAGGATTCACAACCTAAATTGAATGCATGCCTACCATACTGAGTCACTATCAGAATTGGGCCTGGTAAAATTATGAAATATTTTATTTAAAAGCATATAATTAATTGATTTTGGCTAAAACATGGTAACATGCAGAAGCTGTAGAAAATAGAGATAAACAGAAATTAGGCCAAAGAAAGCATTTTTCTTGGGATTGCCATTTCAATGTTTATTTCCCTTAAAATCGATTCAGTAGAAAGAAAGTCTTTTTACTACAATACAGCAAAGCAGGTATTTGACATAGTTGTTGCATGTTATATATGATACTGTCTTTAATAGGAATGCAAGATTATAGATATGTAAGCTTCAAAATTCAAGTACATAGTTATCTCTCTTAGTTGATTAAAATCATGAATATATATATGTGTGTGTGTGTATATATATGCATATATATATACACACACAAGCATAAATACACACAAACATGCACATTTATTATTTATTTCCTAAGATAGTTACTTTGCAGTTTAGTCTAACAGGTAATAAAATTTCTTCATAAAAGTCTATAGGAGAGCTGTAGATTAGAAAAGTCTTTTGGGGTGCCTGGGGTGGGCTCAGTCAGTTAAGGAGCTGACTCTTGATTTTGGCTCAGGTCAATGATAGGGTCCTGGGATCAAGCCCTGCATTGGGCTCCCTGCTCAGTGGAGAGTCTGCTTAAGGATTCTCTCCCTCTGCCCCTCCCCCCACTTGCTCACACACTATATATATAATAAATAAATAAAATCTTTTAAAAAAACAAAAGTCTTTTGGAAGTGCATCATAATCTTTGAATATTGCTGATTTGCACTTAAATTAGGAGTAAAGTCTGGGAGGCTGACCGCAGGAGATGTCCTATAGGCATCCTCACAACTTGCTTTTTCTTATTTGAACATGCATCTATAACTCCTTGTAAAGAGTCTGAACATATGTCCATAAAACTAAACTCATTATGTTTATTTTTGTCCTTTACATATTTTCATCAGATTCAGCCAACTCTTTATTCGACAAATTTTTTTTCAAAAAATATTTATTTAATGGCTACTTTATGCTAAGCACTGAGGATACAGGAGTGAATGAGACAAAATTTCAACCTTTCATGGTGCTTCCATTCTAGAGGAGAGACAGACGACAAACAAACATATAAGTAATATCATTTCATGTTGTAAAAGATGCTGTGAAGAAACATAAAGCAGGGTGAGGAGATAAATCCACTAGAACTCTCTTTTGTTCTGTAATTTCTTTACCTTTGCATCATCACTAATCACAGTGACTGTTCTGAATTGTAAGTAGGCCCTGCATGAGAGACCAATGGTTTATCCACATTTTGCTTCTGTACACCCCAAATCCAACCCATTTCATTGACAATGCTCTCAACAAGGACACCAATAACCCCCTCATTTCTAAATCCATTGAATACTTCTCACTTTTTTTCTGAGTTGAGCCCTCTGCAGCAGCTGACATCATTCCCCATTTCCTTGAAGAGCTCTCCTGAGCTGGGGACATCTTGGGTCACGTTTTCTCCTCTTTCTCTGGAGTCTCCTCTTGGTCTGGATGTCTGGTCATTATATTCTGGCATTGTGGAGCCTGAGAGGGCTGGGCCCTCAACCCTCTTTTCTTCTTCTCGGACATGTTCTCCTTCACATATCTCAGGCACCCCCACACCTGCTTTATTACCCACCTCCAGTGGCTCAAAAATCTGTGTCTCCTGGGGAGCTATTACTCCCAAGCTCCAGAATTGTGTCATCAATAGCCTTAAAACACATCTACTTGGATGTGTCCTAGGTTTCTCAACTTCAGTATGTTCAAAAACTGATTTCACCATCCCTACTTCCTCCCCACCATGCCCCACCTCCAGCCTTCTTCTTCCTATCCATTCCCTATCTCAGGAAATGGCACCACACTCTAATCCTCAGTTGCCCAAGCCAGACATCTGGGTACCATCTCTCTCCTTCACTCTCCACATCCACTTTGTTACGAAGTACACAATCAACTTGTCTGCTTTGGTATTGGTCAGGTCCATCCCCTTGGCTTCATGCCCACTCCCTCTCCCTTAGAGCAGGCTGCAGAGTGGTCTACATATTCTCAGATCTGCCCTTTCAAATCCCCTGCCTTCACACCACAGCCTGGATGAGCTTTCTAAGCTCTAACCGGATTGTGGTTGCCCTAGGCTGGAAGCCCTTCAGAGCTTGTTTCAGGAAAAAGACTATTGTACACAAACCTCTCCACCTTCATAGATTCTTTTAACTTTCTCCTCTCTAAAGGAGCTCAGCTCTGCTGGCTTCGGCCCAAGTTGAAGTGATGGGCCTGCATGGCCTTCCAGTCTCACACACCAACCTCCACTTCTAGAATTACAGGAAAGGGCACACAATGGGGCATAAGATCTGGCTTCCCAGGCGGTGCCAGGTGATGCAACCAGAAAGATGGAGAAGTTAACTCCCAAAGGATATTCCTTAAATAAAGGAAAATAGAAGATGGAAGGGAGCTGGGCAGAGAAGTTTCCCCTTCTTGCTACTTTTGTGGACTATGATAAGAAGGGGTTTCTCCTTGCAACATTTCAAGCAAAGTCCCTTGTCCCACGCAGATTCACTTGCTTGGGTTAGTTACCTGCTCTATCTGATTTTGGCTCATTGTAACATGGTGGCTGCCAAGACCATGTATTACAGTTCCCTCACACGCTCTGCTTCTGCATTTGCCTTACTTCCCTTTCTAACTTACCCCCACTTCCCTGGGCTTGCATCTCCCACATTAAGTCTCAGTGCTTTCATTCTTGCCTCAGGGTCCACTTTCTAGAGGCCCTGTGCTTAGACCAAGACCAAACTTCCTGGCCACTCCTTAGCTCCCTGACTCTAGAGTCTACCTTCCTCTATCTCTGAGCACTTGCCCAGTGTTCACACCCTCAGCAGCATGATGAGCATGCCACGTTCTCTCCCACAGGCCTCTCTAGGGTGTTCTCGCGTCTCCCCTAGGGAAGTCTTATGTCTCATCTGGGAAGCATTTCTTGACACCACTGTTGCACCAACTGGTTTAGGTGCTATGTTTTGATGCTCCCATGGTGTAGGCACTGTTTTTTCACCTGTGGAGGTGCTCCTCACCTGGCCTGATGATTTCTATTTGGCTGGTCTGTCTTTCCTCCTAGGCAGGAAGTTTTTCACTTGTGTACTTCCAGCATCTGGCACAACAGTTGACACATAAGAGCCTGATAAATATTTAATGAATGACTGAATGGGTAAATACATGTTTTCAAAAAGGATAAATTTTATGTAAAAGAGTACACCAACAATATAATTAAGCTAGTGTTCAATTATTTTCTGAGAAATATTTAGTATACTTTTTTTTCTAACAAAGTGAAGCATATTCCATTCTTGTTTTGTTGTGGTGGTGGTAGTGATGGTGGTGTGTATATGTGTCATTATGAACCTTCATACTATTAAATACTGTATAGTTCAATGGTTAGGTTTAGTGGTAAGTATAAGTTTGGCTCCAGAGCCAGACAGCCAGTGTTGAAATCCCAGCTCTTTCACTGATTCTGTTCTATATTCCTTGACATACACCTGGACAAAGATTTCCTCATCTGAAAATGAGGCTAATAACAATCTCTACCTCATAGGATTGTTTAGAAGCATAAATAAGTAAAATAGCCAAAGAGTTAGGTACAAGGTTTGACACAGTGATGAGTAAGCGTTGGCTATCATTACTATTATAATTTGAAGAAGTCACTTTTACTGTCACCACCTAAATAATTTTAAAGTCCATTAGGTAGAGTGTTTCTGGTTGCAAGTACTAAAAAGCCCATCCTAAATGACTTACACAAAAGGCAATATATTGTCTGATGTAACTAGAAAGAGTGGAACCATCGAAGATACTATCAAATACCTGGCTCACTCCATCTCTCTGCTCCATTTTCTCATGATGATTTAAACCTAATTCTAGAGTACTATGTGATTGCGACATGACTTCAGTGGCAATTGGACCTACATGCTTCTTTGTTCTCAACCACCTGATGGGAAAGGGAAAAACCACACCCAAAGCAAGAAATGTAAATCTTTCCTTCATTCTGATTGGGCCAGCCTTAGTTATGTGACCAATCAGAAACACAGAGCTAAGGGGAAGGGATGGTGTGTGATTGGCTCAGACTGCTTAAGACCACTCCTAGAACCTAGGCTTGGATTACAGTCTCCTGAGTGGTGAGACGTGTGGAATGGTGAATACTTGGCCAGAATCTGGGTTCTGTTAAGGAGAAAGAAAGGGGTGAATGGAGGCTGAAGGGACAATCAGCAATGTTGACTACATGTGCTATTGCTCTCAGAAAATAGGGGGATGCCTCTATTAATCAAAAACATGAATTCTAACACATTGCATTATGCTTAGAAACTATGTTACCAGGTGTAAAAAATAAAAGTCTATACTTACATATGTATTTAAATATGTATAGCTAATATTTACTGAGAGGTTGCTTTGTGCCAGACACTATAAGTCCTTTACGTTCACTTTTCCCTTCAATCTTCACAAACATCCCCGTCACTAATAAGGCAATACTTACTGAGCACATACCATATTTCAGGCATGCCTAGTCGCTAGGAAGATAGTAAGGGTCCAAAAAGACCAAAACCTTTTTCTCTCATGGGCCCTCCATTCTGTAAATAGGGAACTGCTGCCCAGAGGGATTGAACAAGTTGCGCCATATCATAGAGATTGTATGCGACGGAGTTGGGATTTGAACTCGAGGAGTCTAACTCCAACACCAAGAGTGAGTTGTAACAGGAAAATGTTTGGTTCCCAGTGAAGTAATATAAGTGTGAAGTAAAATATTAACTGAAATTCAGTCGCAGTACCTAGCCAACCTCAGTCTCCTTTCTTTCAAGCCTCTGCTCTCTGTGGCTGGGAGGAGCCGTTGCTCCAGCGCTAAGGTGTCATGACCTGCGGCGGAGTCATCGCTGAAGAACACCCAGGACCAACCGTGAAGGGTAGACAGCAGGCTAAAAGGAGTGTAACAAACAGAAACTATGAGCCCTGAGGCTCCAGGAGAGCTCTGCATAGATTTAAACTCCCCGTAGGAATTCACCCTTCTTCCCCAACTGCCACTGTCATCTGTAGTAACTTCATTTTATGGCACTGGTAGCATTGCTCCTGGGATGCCATTGTAGCCAGCCTGCTTACCAACAGGAAGGTTTTATGGCATCTAGTAGGGTAAGACCACTGGGCTTGTCAGTGGGCACCTGAAGCTAATTGAGGAATGAGACATGTTTTAAAATCTTAGTCCCTCTCATATTATGTGGATCCATCACCTCAAATTTAAGTGAAAATTTAATATCCAACTTTTACTAGGTTACTTTGAATTTGAGTTCCACTTAGTAGAATCAAACCTATATAGAGAATTAGTAACTCACTGACACTGAATCATACGAACTTGACTGAATTCAAATATCACTTTTCACTAGAGCTGGTTGTTTGGTCAAGTTTAATATTGTTTTGTTTGTTTTTTAAAGCAATCTTGCAGAGGTTTTCAAGCACCCACTATGTGTCAGGCCTTGTACTAGGCGCTGGTGAATAAAAATAACATGGTTTGTTTCCCGGAAGCAGACTATGAGCCAAAGATTCTGGCGAAAATGATTTCTTAAGGCAGTGTTCCCAGGCGACTCCTGTAAAGCAGAGGGAGGGTGGGAGGGCAGAACAAGCAAAGGAAGAAGGCAAGCCGGGTGGGGCTCTCAGGCAAAACCCCAGCCTCCGCCAGTTCCTGCAGGGAGCTCTGCAGAGTAACTACACCTCCGGGTTGTCTCCAACAGCTAACACATAACTAGCCCTCACTGGCTACAGGCCACCCCTGTGAATGGCAACACGCAGGTGCATCTGGCTCCCTGCACAGGCAGAGTGAAGCCTGTGAGCAGTCCTACCCTCGCGTCCACGGTTAGCAGCAAAGGTGTAGGGCAGCTAGGGGAGGAGAGCACAGAAACCAGAAGAAGGATGGGAGGGCAGCTGGGCAGAGCACAAACCAGGCTGCTACCCACTCCTTTCAAAGTTTATCATCTAATGGGTTGGCGAGAGGGACCGGGAGCAAGAAAGCAGGTAACCATGGCATTATCGAATACGATAAGTGCACATGAGCAACAAACAGAGTGTGATTTTTAAAGACTAACAGGTGAGGATCTAGTTGGAATGGTCACCAGAGGTGGACATTGTCAGCCCACAGGCACCCTTTGCCCTTTGCTCTTCTCCCCTCTGCCCCACGCCTGCCGATGGGGCAGCCATCTTAGCACCCTGAGGGGACATGCATGGGGACCAAAGTTCTAAGAATGGCTGGGTGGAAGGGTGGAACAATCCCTTGTCTCTGATGGCATCATGGAGCCCGTGCACCATCCTAGTCACCTCCAGACTTCTTTTTTGTGAGGAAAACAAAATTCCTGTTTGTTGAAGCCAGAGGAAATTGGATTTTTCTGTTGCATGCAGCTGAGTATATTTATTTTTTTGAAGATTTCATTTATTTGTTTTAGAGTGAGAGAGAGAGCATGAGCAGGGGGAGGAGCGGGGGAGGGGGGTGGACAAGAAGACTCCCTGCTGAACACAAAGCCTGATGTGGTGCTCGATCCCAGGACCCTGAGATCATCACCTGAGCTGAAACTAAGAGCTGGACGTTTAACTGACTGAGTCACCCAGGTGCCCCAGCCGAATTTAATCTTAAGCAGCTCCCAAGCTTTGGAGGAGGGGTTGACCTTCTAGAAGAGAAGATCAATTTCACAGGAAGGAAGAAGCAGACGGTAAATACAGAAGTAGGTTGGAAAGATTCTCACATTAGCTTCTCTAAAGAGATTCAGGGTTATTATGACACTTTAATAGAGTAGTGCTCAACAGACCAAGTACAAGAACATGGATTATTATCTTTGTGGGAATCTTCACCTGCAGTAATGGGTTCATTCAACCCAGGCTTTCGCAACATCAGGACTAGTAACATTTGGGGCCAGATCATTCCTTTCTGTGGAGGCTGCTCTGTGCCTTGTGGGATGTTTCCCAGCATCCCTGGCCCCCACCTGCTGGTGGCTGAATAGTACCCCCTCCCCCTAGTTAGGACAAATAAAAATGTCTCCAGGGGTGACTGAATGTCCCCTGGGGGCCAAAATCACACCCAGTTAAAGGCCAGTGGTTTAACCTGTGATCTTTTTCTTTCAAAATGCTGTTTAAAACCTCTAAGTTTTATCTACAAACTTTACAATTAATGATAAATTATAGGGGCACCTGGGTGGCTCAGTCGGTTAAGCGTCTGCCCTTAGCTCAGGTTCTGATCTCAGGATCCTAGGATCGAGCCCTGCATTGGGCTCCCCGCTCGGCAGGGAGCCTGCTTCTCCCTCTCCCTCTGCCTGCCTCTCTCCCCCTGCTTGCGTGCTCTCTCTCTCTCTCTCTCTGTCAAATAAATAAATAAAATCTTTTAAAAAATGATAAATTATATTTAAACTATAAGAGGGCTGTGAAGAAAACAATCTTCTTCTGTTCCTATAGGTCTACCTTTTTTTAAGTAAACATTGAAAACAAAATCTGCATTTATCAAAAAAAAAAGAGTAGTGATACAAATCACAGAAGAAACTCACTTTAAGTGTACCTTAGGTAAGTCATTCTTCACCATGTATCTCAGTTTCCAAAACTACAAATGGAGGAACTTACATAGAGGATAGCTCAGAAGTATTTTTTTTCCCTTTAAAATTAAAATTATTCCAGGGGCGCCTGGGTGGCTCAGTCATTGAGCATCTGCCTTCAGCTCAGGTCATGATCTCAGGGTCCTGGGGTCGAGCCCCACATCGGGCTCCCTGCTCTGCGGGAAGCCTGCTTCTCCCTCTCCCACACCCCCTGCTTGTGTTCCCTCTCTCGCTATGTCTCTCTCTGTCAAATAAATAAATAAAATCTTTAAAATTATTCCATGATTCACTGAAAAGTTTTTTGGTGTTACCCTGGACCTGAAATGATGATTCAGTTTATAAAAATGTGATTTACATGCAAATTTGGGGAAAAGAGGTATATAGAATGAGGCATACTATTTTTCCTTCCAAAAGTCTTGTTGAGAAATATAGGAATATAATTATTTTAAAGAAGGAAAATTGTCATTGATATATATATATATTTTTTTTTAATTCTACAAAGTAATTGTCTATCATTGATTCAAGGTCAGATTTTGACATTGTTATCTTCTGAAAGCATTCATTATCAGGTTCTCTGTATCCTTTTACAACTGACATGGCCACTGTCAAAAAGAGAATAGGCCAAGGAAAGGTCAGTAAACGCTGAGGTGAGTCAGTTTGCATAGGGGAGAAAAGGAGGGGGCTGTTTCCATGGCTTCTAATAGAAACAGAGAGAGAAATGTGAAAAATGAAAACTAGTTTGCAGTGGCAAACAAAATGAACTGGTCTATAAATATTTCATCATTTTAGCCCCATAAAGTCTCATTGTTTGGTGGTAATCTTTATTATGACTAATCATGGGTTGCTTTTGTGTTTTTTCTGGCTTGTTCTGCTGATCTCTGTGCCATACATCTCTGAAATAGCACCCACTAATTTCTTTTTAATTTACCTCACTGTGGTATGGAGAGAATATATGTAGTCATCAAGTAGGAAGTTAGAGATGTAACTCTCCAATTTAAATGAGCAAAGTACATTTTTAGAGTCAAAGAGTATTGCATGGAAAAATGAAAACCCAAAGATAAAGTCCTCAGTCATGTCTTCCTTTTGGAAGAGAATAATGTTTTAAATATCCTAAGAGGTTAAGAAGGTCAGCCCTACGGAGGAGCAGTTATCTTGTTTCTTGTGTCTTGGGAGGGTGTACATGGCTCATCAGCCCCTGAGATGTATACAGAGTAACCCTCTTTGCTCAGAAGCAGGGCACACATCTCTTGCCTTTGCCTGGCCGTGTCCCCCCTCTCTTCCTTTGTTAACAGCACCTTCATTTTCCTAAGGAAAACCAGCTCCTCTCACCCTAAGTACAAGCGGTCTGGTGGGGCTACCCTCATATGTGTATCAGCATCACACCCCTAAATCACAAGCATGTCCAACAGCATGTTCCACCCCTGTGATTACAGGGGTTGCTTCAGAGATGAGCGCCTACCCCAGAATGGTCCACTGGCACTCAGTCCTGGGGTTTCTGCTGGAATTATTGGGTAGGAGGCGGGTGTAGAGCCCCACTTTTGGTAAATAAGAAACAGTGAGAGTGACCTCCTGGAAATGCTGGGGTACTTCATTCAAGAGAGCCTGCCAGAGGAGGAGATCAACCCAAGCCAAAACACGATTGAAGACTAGCCTGGACTCAGGCCTAGTCCTCTGTTTCAAGAGTGCGTGAATTCTTTCTTTGCCTAAACCAGTTTGCGCTGGATTTCATTACTTGCAATTGGAAGATTCCTGAGGAATTCAGAAGGTCAAGTTCTGCAGAACCTAGAGAGGACTAAGGACTCAGAGATGCCTGTGGAATGGAGTTAGAAGAAGAAAGAATCCACCTTTATTTAGGAATCTGCACGTAGCCGGCAAAACAACAAAACACAACTAAGGAAATGGTTAACAGACCAAAAATTGATGCTGTATATTTGCGGAAGCACCCAGAGAAGGCTTCGAGAGCACCGGCCATGTTCAAACACTGCAGGTGGCTGTCAGCCACACAGACACTTCATTTATTCTTATTTTTTATGTACATATATATTTTCTACTTTTATGTATGGGTTATATAGTTCTATTTTTCTGAGGTTAGGAAACTTGCACAAAATCACAGGGCTTATAAATGGGGCAATATTAGTACCTCTCTCATAGGTCTGTAAGGGTTAAATGAGGTAGAGCAGGTAAGGCTTTAACATCAAGTGCTCAGTAGATGTTACATGCTAGTCTAATAATAACTGTTTGGGGATGTGAGGAGGATTATAGAAGATAATGCATATGAAACACTTAGCACTGTTTCTGACATCTAGTAAGTGCTTATTTTAATGGTTGCTATTATCATTTTTATCAGAACTGGTTATATGTTTTTCTGGCCCAACCTGTCTTCCAAAGAAGCAGGTCATCCATGGTGTTTGTGGGCCGAGCATTTTTCTCCTACCGTTCAAGCTATAGAAGACATTTTATACAAAACATAGAGACGAGTAGAGATACTGGTACATCTTTTGTATTCGTTTCCAGCCTTACATGTGAAGAGTCTTGCAGCAGTGTAGAAGAATTTTAATTAGTATCTGTGCTGTACCATATAGTAGTCACTAGCCACATGTGGCTATTTAAATTTAAATTTAATTGAAAAATGTATTCCTCGGTTTCACTAGCCACATTTCAAGTGCAGGCATATGAGGCTAATTGTATTGTCGTGGACTGCAAGGGTATGGAATATTTCCATCATTGTGGAAAATTCTTTTGGATCACACTGTGCTGTTCTGGGAGTGACTGAAACCAGAACTGGAAAAGTGTGAAACCCTCCATGTGCAGACCTGGGAGAAAATGCACTTTTAGGGGAAGGTTTTCTGGCTGTGTCCCGAAAGAGGTCACAGATGACCTCTCACCTTCACCCAGTGACAGTAGTCCAGGGTCTCCCTGACCTGTCTGCACCTCCAGAGAAGGAGCAGGGCACTTAGGATAACCAGGCCTCCTCAGTTTGGGTCATGAAATCAGAATGCCAGTCTGTTGCTTTAGGATGAAAACCCTCACTGCCCAAGGACTGGCACTCAGGCCCTCTGGTTCCCAGAGCCTCTCCCTGCAGTTATAAGAGACCTGTAGTGAGCCACACTCAGAGCAAGGGCAGCGGTGTGTGGTCTGAATATGCCGTTCCCCAAGTTCAAGGGAGACCTGCCTGTCACTGGAGCTAGACAGGCAGATTCTCAGGCCAGAAGCCCCTAGGCCCGATGATAGTCAGCTTTGCTGAATTTGTATTCAGAGACTCCCTTTTTTCCCTCCCTTCCTTCCTGCCTTCCTTCCTTTCTTCCTTCCTTCCTCTCTTTCTTTCTTCTTTTAACTCTTTATTTTGAACTAATATTCACAGGCATAGCAGAAATGATACAGGGAGTTCCTGATTACCCTCCTCCTATCCCCAGCAGGAGCGTGGTACATGACCAGAGCATGTTGTCAGGACCAGGACATTGACGTTGGCACGATACCCTTTTCCTTTGATAAGAGCAAATGTCTCATTGGGTCGTTTTACTGCATCAGGCACATTGTCTTCTATTTCTCCTAACAGCCCTATACTGCAGGTTTGACTATATTTAGCTCCGTGTTCCTGATAAGAGAACTGACGCTCTAAGAGCCTGTCTTCCCCAAGAGTGGTCAGGCAGTCAGCGGCAGAGTTAGAAATGGTCTCCATCAGATCTAACCCCAGAGCGGCAAATTCCAAATATGATTGGGGTAAAAAGACTAACAGGCAGGCCTCGGAGGCCAGACTGGAAGGCCTTTCTGCCTGTTCACTTTCACACCCTCCATCTCTGAGTAGATTCCGTGTCTGCTAAGTTGGCACATGCCCCGGGAGGGGGAAGGGAGAGCAGTTAACCATTGGCCCCAAATTGTGATGACATGGTTAAACCCCAAATTGGCTAGAACTTCCAGTAAATTTATCGTGATATTTAAGAAACGTAAGTAATAGCATTCCAAATATAGAGTATATTGTAGATGACTTGTACTTGTATACTCTTTGAGTTCAGGAGCTCATCATTTGCTATCATGGCTCGTTATAATTGGGACAAATATCCAATAGTGAAAACATACCCACCAGAGGCCTAATATTGGGGAAAACCAGAAAAATTGTAGATAGGCTTACTCTGAGCAAATATAATAATACAAAAGAATATGCAGTGATAATGGGTCACATTTTTCAAATGCTTATATGTCAGGCACTGTGCTAAGCACTTTAAATATTTAGATAGGTCACTTCCTTTATTCCTTACTCCACAGTTCCAGGATCTGGAAAATGTGTTTACAGCTGGATTATAGATGGGTACTCATCCCTCAGAGAGGTGCATGCAGAGTCAAAAACACACAATCTCATCATCATCACCGTAATATAATAGGTACCAAGCAGAGTATGCCAGGCAGTCTGCTTTCTCATTTAATCTCATTTTAATGCTCTCAGTGCTTTTGTTCTTGCCTACCTGTTGTTTCCTACCTATTAGGTAGGTATGAGGATACTGCTAGCTTAGAGTTACTGTGCTCTTATGATGATGCAGTTCATGGATCACAGTTAGTCATTATTTCATTTAGTTCCCGTAACAGCCCCCTGAGGATGGAGCCATCATTATCCCCATTTTACAGATGAAGCTCAACGACATGAAGTAACATAGCAGGTGAAGGAGCCCTGACTCAGATCAAGATGTATCTTACGAGTGGCTGAGGGGTGCACTCCAAATGCTCTCAGGTTTTAGAAAAGAAAGTGGAATGTGGACTGCAGTCACGTGGACAAGAGGGGGGTGCAGCTCTTTGGCCTTCAGGAGCAAGTACCTAGTAAGACAGGAGAGGGACAGTCCTGCAGGAGTGATAGCAGGAGCAGAGATGCTCACAGCTTGTGTGATGTCAGAAAACAAATCTGCCTGCGTGGAATTCAAAGGGGAGATTGTGAGATGGGGAGCTGGATTCCAAGCACAGAGAACCCTTGAGTGCTTTTCAGAGGGGTGTAGATTTAATGGGATGAGCTATTAGTTTAGAAAATCAGTACCGCGTGATATATGGAATTGTGGAATCACTATTTTGTACATCTGAAACTAATATAACAAAGCATGTTCACTATACTGGAATTTAAAATAAAAGAAAATCAGTTTAGGATTTTGAACATGGTAATGGTGAGACCGTAGCCCTAAAAAGAATCGTTTGGTACCAGCATGTGGTGTAGACTGGTTCTCAGGGCACTTTTCTCACGGCGCCTGCAGACCCAGTGTGTGTCTAGTGGATAAAGTTGCCTGTGCTCATTCTTCACAGCTCCCACTGCCCTATCTGCATATAAAAGTACCAGAAAAGAAAGGCAATCAGGAAGAATTTTATCTGACAGCGTTCTTACCAAAACTTGGGTGTTCAGCTAAGGGGAAAAAAAAAGTTTGAAATCCACTATTTTACACAAACTGAATATATATGAGATCAATTTGCAAATCAGGCTAGCAATTAATTTAAGAATAACTGAATAACTGCAAGCAGCTTGTGCTGGGATAAGATTTGGGGGTTTTCATCAGCTTT
This sequence comes from Zalophus californianus, assembly GCF_009762305.2. Lineage (NCBI taxonomy): Eukaryota > Metazoa > Chordata > Mammalia > Carnivora > Otariidae > Zalophus > Zalophus californianus. Next base: position 38,788,052 of record NC_045595.1, on the reverse strand, counting down.
AACACATCAGTCAAGGTGGGGTTCTGAGGCCCCACCTGCCCTACAAGGAAAACACTTTGAAGCACCCCAGTAAATTCGTCTCCTGACCTCACTCCGTCTCCTCCACCTCCAGCTATTATGATGGGGGTCTATTAAACAGACAAACAGAGGAAGTGGAGGGCAGAATGTGTAATAAGATCATAAAACCACAATTACTATGGATCATTGGCTAGGGCTTGGAAATACTTTCATTATGGAGAATTGCATCTATCAGTTCAAAGACATTTTAGAAGTAAACAAATGAGTTAGCAGTTTACCACTTAGGATTCTCCAAGTGAGGGTTTAGCCCACCAAAAGTCATTTTCCAAAACGCTCTATCCCTAAGCCTCTGCTATCCTGTTTGCTAATTCACAGACCAAATGTTGATAATACTTATATATACATTTAACAAACCCAAACTGCCGAACCATGTGAAGGGTAAATGACAGCAGTGGATAGAGACCAAGGGTGCTTTCACCTCAAATGCACAATTTGATGGTCATCTCTCACTGTAGGGACAATGGAAACAGCAGCTATAATGGCTCAACATATAGGGCAGGAATCTGCCTTTTTTTTTGGAAAACGTATTTATAACTGTTTTGTAAATTGGTACCCCTATCTCGAAGAGGTGCATGTATAGTCAGGAAAAATTTGAATTAGGGAAGCAAGAGAACCATGATCTGTTTCCTAGCTCTGTCTCCTCGTTCCTATGAGAAGCAATATTCTGGGTTCTCAGTTTCCTTGTCTGTAAAGCAATTAGATGGATCAGAATATCTCAGCATTCCTTGTACTTGATTGATGAGTTCATCTAAGACTCATTACATTTTCAAAGCACTTATTCTAAATTTAGTGGGTTTTTTGTTAAGGCTAGCATGTGGTCAAGATAGGGGATTTAGATTTGCCTAAAATTTTATCCCTGACACATGCAGAAAGTGCTCTATTGACAAATAGTTTGGAAATGCTGGGTTGCAGCAAGTTGGGCTGGTTGCTTTTTGCAGGACTTCTCAGGGCCTATAATGTGTTAATAGAAATGGTGACTTCTTAAGAGGTCTCTTCCTGCCTCATAAAGCAAGCAGGATGCCCTTGAGCAGAGGTACCAGTCTTCTCTTTAAACTCTGACAAATGAAGCTGAAGAGTAGAAATACTGATCACCTGTTTACTTACAAAAATAAAAAATAATAGCTCTTCTGAACCCTCCCTATTGTTGAGGGAATCCCTCTGGACAAAACCTCAAACAAAAAAATCTAGAATTGTACCTGCTCTCTGACATTTTGTTCTTGAGTTTGATCTCTGAGTTGAAAGAGAGAAGGAAGGCTTTAAGAAGAGTGTGAGGAAAATTCACACCATAGCGATAGTTTCTTGCTTCTGGTTATTGGCTACCTAAATGTTGTATGGCAATGTTTATGTAAACCACAAGAATAGGAGGCAAAGCTATAATATTGAAATATTTGGCATTAGACTGACTGGGTTGAAACCCAGCTCTACTACTTAGAAATTACTATGATTCTGTGCAACATATTTAATCTCTCTGAATCACATTTTTTTCCTTCTGTAAAATGGGGATTGTGCTAGTAGATACCCCATAGAGGAACTGGGGGTCTTATACAAGCTGTATTGAAATTTATTTACCATGTGCAAAAGATAGAAATAGTCAGCCTTTACATTTAGAAATGGAGGTTCTATGAACTGGTTTGCGCCTTAAGTTCCTATGCCCAGATGCCTTATTATTCCAAGTCATTTCCCTCAGTAGAAAAATACGGTCCAAATTTAGGGGAGAAAAACAAATTGCTAAGTGAAATTTACTAGCGTGGGATAGCTAATAAATGTTGATCTAAAATAATAAAGAAGTAATTACCTAGCCCTGGTTTTTATCTTAAAACTCTTTACTATATAAGCTTTTTCTCTTTTGTTGTGGAAAGTTACTAAATATACTACAGATTTGCATAACAATCTCTTCCTTTTAGTGAAGTACATGATATATAAACCTTAGCCTTAAGGCGCATCTTCAGTGCTAAAAATGAATATTAAATACATTCAGCATTATAATGAATAAAACCTAAATTTTTTAGAAACAACTATTCATCCTGACCCCTCCTATTCTTTCAGATGAATTTTATACTAATTGTTTTAAGAAAACTCTTTCTCCTGGATTATATTTCAACTATTTAAAAATAGGTAAGCTTTATTGTACATTATCACTTGAATAGACTAAATAATTTTAGTGCCTCCATAGACAATGGCTTTCAAATTGAAGCACGGTGATTTATTTTTAAAAATAAAGAGAAATCATCAGCATTGAAATAGATTAAAATAGATGTCTTATTTAGAGTTATAAAAGCAGTTCATTTTTCATATGTCACATTTAAAGCCTGGTTCTTATTTTTAAAAAATATTTCAGACTGATAATATGGGTTTGTTAACAGGAAAAGCCACTGTCTAATAGTATTGTGATAAAAGATGAAAAGTGAAAAAACAAGCAGAATATCTATTTTACTTCATTTATTTATTTATTTGAGAGAGAGAGAGAGAGCACGCACAAGCAGGAGGGCAGAGGGAAAAGGAGACCGAATCTTAAGCAGACTCTGTGCCCAGCATGGAGTCTGACGCGGGGCTCCCTCTAGTGACCCTGATCATGACCTGAGCAGAAGCCAAGAGTTGGAGGCTTAATTGACTGCACCACCCAGGCGCCCCAATTTTACTTTTTATTTAAACCCATCTAAATGAAGATCATTTACTAAGACAAATGGGAGCCAGCTATGAAGTTAACAGGACCACCTTTTATGCCGTAATAATTGCAAGTCATATGAAGAAGACATACAAGAAAGTAAGTCCTCAAGCAAGCTGGAATCACTTTAAAAACTAGAGTTTTGTATACAAGAGTAATAAAAGTTTTCTTGATGTATATGGTTGAAAAAAGTTTTCAGGCTTCTCGTTCAATATGGCAGGCCAAACAAATGTATTGTCCTTCTTCCTCCAGCTCTCCCAGGAAACATTCACTGAGCACCTACTACATAACAAGCAGTTGAGGTGGAAGGTACGTCTAACAAGGTGAACATGCGAGGGGTCCATCAAGACGCCAGCATTTGGGGTAACTTCCCCAAACTCAGGAAGCTGATGGATTAAACTGATAAACCGAGGGAATATCTAAAGTACAGCCCATGCGAGGCCCAGGGAAATCTCACGGTAACAAATTTGCCCTGAGGAATGGTAGAAAAACTCCAGATTCCTCTTTATCCTCTAAAGCAAGGGTCAGCAAACTTTGGATAAAAACTTTCTATAAAAGGCCAGATAATATATGTTTTTAGCTCTGTGGGCCATACAATCTGTCTCTCAGAAATACTCCACTCTGCTGCTGTGGTGTAAAAACAGTCCTAGACAATGCATGAACAAGTGTGGCTGTGTTCTAATGAAACTTGATTTATAAAATCAGGTAGTAGGTCACAGTTTGCCAACCACCAGTCTAAATTTTTACCATTGTGGCTATATTATATGATATAGACAAAGGAAAAGATTTTAAAGGAAACAGTCCAGAATTTTATTCCCAGCCCAGCCTCTTTTCTGTGCCCCATGCCTCTCTGCCTCTCCCCACACGCCGATACATTTCCTGCACCCCTAGCGTCGCTGCTGTTGATACAAGGTGAATCCTGGGGATCAATCTGATTTTTTTCTTCTCCACTCTTTATCTTAACCAACAGTAAGCTCTACCTGTTTCACTTAAGTGAATCAATTGACTTTTGTCCCTCTTTACTGCCAGTGATATTAGCAGAAGCCCCCTGAACCACTCCAGGAACCTGCCATCAGATCCATCGTCATCCATCCTACCCCACCTGCAATCTCTTCTCCACATTCCCAGTAATTGGTTCAGTAAATATTTCTTGATTACCTACCATGTGCCAGGCACTTTTCCAGGCACTGGAGATAAATTGGTAGACACAATACATTAAAAAAGTCTTGAACTCATAGAGCTTATATTCTGGTCTATGTGTTAGGATAAGTGGGACAAAGCAATAAACATATAAGTAAATAACAAAGTATGTTAGAAGATGTTCAGTGTTATAGGAGAAAGCCAAATATGCAAAATAGAGTAAGGGACTCTGGAGTGCTGGGGCAGTTGAGAATTTAATTAGAGTGGTCAGGAGAAGCCTCCTTCAGAAGGTAAGATTTGAGCAAAAGGGAGTCAGTTGTATTCCTATCTATTTGGTGGAAGAGCAGTCCTGACAAAGGAAGTTTCAGGACTAAGTTCCCATGGTGGGAGCATGCTTGTGTTTTCAAGGAACTCCAGGAGGCCAATATGGCTGAGCCGGCAGGAAGACAAGTGGTAAGTCAGAGTAGATGAAGCCGAAGATCTCAAGTCTCTGTGAGAGAAATGGGAATCCACTGCATGGTTTTGAGCAAAAGGTCTGACTTAAATTTTTTTAAAAGAGACAGAGAGAGTGTGTGAGCCAGAGGAGGGGCAGAGGGTGAGGGAGAGAGAGAATCCCAAGCAGACTCCCCGCTGAGCACAGAGCCAGCCATGGGACTTGATCCTGGACATCATGACCTGAGCCAAAAATCAAAGTCAGCCTCTTCACCGACTGAGCCACCCAGGTGTCCCCTGACTTATATTTTAAAAGAAGAGCTTAGGCAGCTGGGGTGATGATGGGATGTAGAGGGCAGGTGTGAAACCAGGGCACCAGGCTGGAGCTGATGGTGGCTCAGAACAAGAAGGGTGGCCATAAGAGAGGGCAAAGTGGTCAGTCTAGATTTTGAGGGCAAGGTCAACAAGATTCCGCACATGAGGTGTGAGAGAAAGAGAGGGTCAAGGATGACTCCAAGGTCATCCTCAGGACAGAGTTGCCTTCAACAAAACAGGTTTGGGTGGGGCCACCAGGAGTTTGGCTCTGGACATGTTGCATCACCCTGCAATAAGGGGCTTCTTTTCAAAAACTAGTCTCATCATGCCTGGTTCATCCTTATGTTTTCCGTCTTCCCTGGCCATAGAAAGATGGAATTCCTCAAGGCTTAGGACCCTACATGGGATCCCTACCACCTCTCTGGCCCCATATTTGTATCAGATTTCTCTTTAGGCTCATTCTTCCGGCCACACTGGTCTCTCTTCAGCTCCTTGAACATGGTTGCTCTTTCCAATCTCCAGCACAAGCTGATTCCCCTGCCTGGAGTGCCCAGCACCCTCCACTCCTGCTGCCCCCATTCTCCATCCCAGTTAAATCCTGCTCAAGCTTCAGATCTCAGCTTAGGCTTCTTTACTTTCAGGAAACCTTCAGGTATCCCCCTGTGCCATGTCCTAATGTGCTACATTTGTTTCCTGTAATTTTGTAATTGTATGATTATTTGATTCATGGCCTTCCCGCTACACTGTAAGGTCCCAGGGGGCTGGATTCACAGTCTGTTTTGCTCACCATGGTACCTCCAGTGCCTCACACAATATCTGGCATATAGTAAGTATTTTGTAAATGTCTGCTGAATGAATGAATGATGACTTATTACCCACCCACAAGAAAACATCAGCCTATACATTTATTCTCTTGCAGAGTCTTTGTATAATTCTAGCATAAGGAACACTGATCTAGAGAGAAACACCAAGGAAATAGCACATTATCATTTATAATCATTCAGAGTTCAATATGCTCATTCAGGAATCCAAGCCATGACGGATCCCTTTCCTGTAACATAGGGCCTTGCTCACCAGACTTCTGGTTGCCCTCAGATTTACATTGTCCAGCCCTTTGAAGACAGGCTAAGTCATGTGACTTGCTTTGGCCATTGAAACGTGAGCAAAAGTGATAGGCATCAACTCGAGGCAGAGGCATTTGAAAGCTGGTGTGCAACCCTGCAGGTCAGCCCGCCTGTATTAGTTTCCGGTGGCCGGCCGGAAGAGTGTATCACAACTGAGTGACTTTTAACAACAGAAATTTATTCTCTCACAGTTCGGGAGGCTAAGTCCAAAATCAAGGTGTCAACAAGGCCACGCTTCCTCCGAGGCCTCTAGGGAGGAATCTTTCTTGGACTCTTCCAGGTTCTGGGGCTTGCTGGCAATCCACGGATTTCCCTTGTCTTGTAGATGCATGACTCCAGTCTCTGCCCCTGTCTTCCCATGGCCGTCTTCGGTGTGTTTCCTCTGTGTCTCTGTGTCAAGGTCTCCCTCGCTGTTCTCTTAGAGGGATACCAGTTATTAGATTTGGGGTTCCACCCTCGTCCAGGATGACCTTATCTTAAATTGATTACATCTGCAAAGACCCTACTTACAAACAAGGTCACACTCACAGGTACTGAGGGTTAGAACATGAACATAGCTTTTGGCAGGGATGCAATGGAACCCGTTCTCCCCATGCAGCACATGCTGAGGTGGAGCCTTCATCAGCCTGGTTCCCTGGGTCACTGCAGTGAGACAGGTTTGTGCCTCCATGTTTACCTCAGTTCAGTTCCATGATGTCCCCTGAGTTAGAGTGGTGGGTGGAATCACCTGCCCCGGGTCAAGTATTTATCCCTATAGCTATCTGATGACTACATTTCACTGAGTCATGCAAATTAAATGTGCCTGTGCTGTATATCTTTTTCCTGTGACCTGTTTTCCAGACTGTCTTCCATAGAATATATTCCTGTTGATCATTAGTTACTGAGTGCCTGCCATATGCCTATCATTGTTCTATGTGCCAAGAGGGATGTGCGGGAAATTAGACACAAGGAGCCCAATTATCAGGAATATATAATCTAATCTGGTGGACAAAACAGAAAAAAAACTATCAGTGTTGGCTGAAATTATCAGAGGACACCAAATAATATGACTTAATAAGAGGGAATGCTAACAGGACTTCTGGTGCGTTCTAGGTTCTATGGTAAGCACTTTGCAGGTGTTACATTCTTTCATCCACGTGGAGGTTGTAACCCATTGGGTTGGTATTTTGTATCTGTTTTACAAGTGAGGAAACAAGCTTAGAAAGGCTTAAGCAGCTTGCCCAATGGTCATTCAGTATTCTAATCCAGGTTGGTCTGATTCACAAATTTGGGGTCCTATGGACTTTACTGACCTTTCAATTCAGTTCAGTCTTAATAGGCTGCTAGTATATGATGGTCTACACTTGAGCGACGCCAAGGTTGGTTCTCCTTATGCAATTATCCCTGGGCTGAACTTACCATGTGGCAATATCAACAGTTTGCAGTAATAAATAGAATAAAATAGTTAAGCCACTCTTCAATTTCGATCTCAGCGTTGTTAAAGTGGCCTTCCCACCTGATTTCTATGAACTAATCCAAACTCAACCTTTCATCCTTGCCTTTATAAGATGGAACTTTGAGACTTTAATTCTCTAAGCTGGCCATGGATGCAAAGATTTGTCCTATCAGGGGCCATCATTTCTCCTCTAAAGCATTAAAAACAATTAAAAGGAACAACATGATCAAAAGAAACAACATGAAACCAACCAACCCTATTTTTAAGTGTTTCCAACCTTGTTTCAAAACAGCCTTATGAGGACTGTTTTCCCAACAGCCATGTATGAAGCCATCCACTTTTGAAATCTGATTTTCCTGTGTAGACATAACCTGTTTTCTATGCTTGGAGAAGCAGGGAATACCCAGGCTGGCACTCAGTCGTAGCAAATATGAAATAGACCATTTTTTAAAAAATTGTAGGAATGTTAAAATCCATGTTGACTGGTTTTTACATTTACCCGGCAACATTCCCATGCTAGCGTTGGCATGGAGACTGGAAAAGGAAACTTTCCACCAATCTGTCACTTGCTACTGTTTCCACTTATTTTACTGTGAGTCCAATTTTAACAATTTTTAACATTAAAACAAGTTTAATTCTTTTTTGTTTTGTTTTGTTTCAGGACGTCTCTCAAACATAAAAACACAGGCAAAAAGAAAGATTTTAAAACAGTCAAAAATTTGGTTTTCCAAATATTCAGCTGTTTAACATTCAGATAATTGCCTTCCTTTTTTTTTTCCACATTTAGTCTGAATGCTTTGGCATGGGGAACCCCACCGTCTGAAAGTAACTTTGTCTCAACTCTACTCACTGCGTTTATTTATTTATTTATTTATTTATTTATTTATTTATTTATTTATTTTCACTGCGTTTATTAAAGAGGCTGAAAGACGCATCTGCTTTTCAACAGTTTCTGGTCCTTGAGGGACCAGAGAAAGCCAGAGGTTCTAACAATTCAGAAACAAAGTTGTGTTTCCCAGAACTTCGGCGCAAGCAAGGTTGGCAGTGGTCACAGCGAGGTATTCATGAAATCGTTTTCGTTGAAGAAAAACAAGCTGTGATTCTTGGAACTAGGTTTGGGTCAGAGATGGAAGGTAATGTGTCACTCGTTCTCTCATGAGTAGCCTAGAGCCCAGTAGGCGCTCAAGTCATGTTTACCTGAATGAATTCATCACAGCGATGCTACATGGCATCTTCCAAGAAGGAAGGGTGATTTTCCTGGGCTGGAAAGTAAAAGAAGAAAGAGCTGCCTACCTACAGTTCAGGGGGCCTCAGCCTGGCGGCCCCGAACCAGGCGTTCTCATTTCCCCTTGGCATCATCCTGAACTGCTCTGCCTGAAGCTGGCGCGGTGTTACAGAAGGGAGGAAAGGCATGTGGGGAAAATCAGAGAGGAGAGGGTCGGGAACAGATGTGAGCATAAAGGGAAAGCATTAGAAATGAAAGAAAGAAATTGGACTCCCACAGCTGGAAGGACAAACCCCACCATGTCGTCAGGGATGTGGGATTAGGGGTGATTTTGCTTGCCCTTTGTTCTTCTTTCCTGTCTTCCACGTTTCCCGGTTTATTTGTTTGATGTGTGTCTTTTCTGTTCGGTTATTGGACCATGAGGCCAGACCCCAGTGGCCAGTACCTGGCATGCAGCAGGCGCCCTGCGAAGACCTGCTGAACAAATGAACGGGTTCGGAGGCTCCCGTCCCTCCCCTCCCCGCTCCCCCGGGTGTCTAACCGCCCCGCACGCAGTAGGCGCTCCCTAAACATCTGCACGGCAAATGAGCTGCAAGTTTTCGGCGCCCAGCACGTGGAGCTTTGGAAACCAGGACAGTGAGCGAGCGTGTCTCAGACCACAAAGCGGCTGGGGCGCGTGCGAGAGGCTGCGGCGGGCGGAGGCGGGAGGCGGGAGGCGAGGCGCGGGCCGGGAGCGGGGCGCCCCGCGGGGGGCGCTGCCTGCGTGGCGCCCGGGGCGGGGGCGCGGGGAGCCGCGCGCCGGCACGTGCTCCTCCCGGGGCCGCCGGGCCGGGGTGGGCGCGCGTGTGCGCGTGGGGGTGTGGGGTGTGTGCCCGCGCCGTGCCCCCCGCGCGTGCTGCCGGGCGGACGCCGGCGTGAGTCACAGCGGGGCTCGCCTTTATAACGGCCCGGAGGCTCGCGCCAGCCGCCCGCCAGTCCGCCCTCCGGCCGCTCCGCGCTCCAGCGAGCGCGCCCCGGCCCCGCGCCCCCAACGGCCCCCAACCGCCGCGCAGTCCCGAGGGCGCCATGAGGGGCCCGCGCTGCGCCCAGCTGCTGCTCCTGCTGCTGCTGCCGCCGCTGCTGCTCACGCCCCCCGCCGGGGACGCCGCAGTCATCACCGGGGTAAGCGGCCCCCGGCGCACCTGTCCGCCCGGGATGCGCGCCCGCGCTGCGCCCTGGGGGCTCGGGCGGGGGGTGGGGAGCGGCTCCGGGAGGGTCGCCCCGGGCGGGGACACCTGCCCCAGTCGCCCTTTGGCGCTCTGGGAGAGGTGCCCTGCTCCAAAAGCAGCGGACGGCCCGGGACCCTGGGCGCGCCGTGGAAGAAAAAGTGACCGAAGTGTCACCGGCCTCCTTTTTCACCACCTTTCCCCCCTTGCTTCCCTCTTAGACCCCTGCAAGCTCTCTCCTCGAGTTTGGTCTGTTTTTCTGTTAAGCTGAAAGAAGTTTGCTTTCAGAGTCTTCTCTAGCACTTCTTCGAGGCGTTCCAACCTCGAACCTTAAAATTTGGGAGACCCTTTCTGAAATGCATAGGGGCAAGACGAATATCCCCCAATCCTGAGACTTAATCCTCTGGTCAAGGAGTTTGCTCCCCTTGTACCCTCCGCAGAAACCCCTTGAAATAACTTGGTCCGAGGCCCTGTGTGCGTTTTGAAAAGCAGTGTGGGCGCTTCCTTCTGGTTTCCAGGGCTTTTTTTTTCTTCAGCTTCTTCAGGTTTTCCTTTTAAAAGTTTTCCATTTCCAGTTCCTGATAAAACACCTCCAGCGTTCGGGCATAATTATGGAGTAGGTTACAATGTAGATGTTTGTTTCAACTTAGAGAAGTTGTCCTCATCATTTTTGAAAGTAGGAACTGAGTCCATTCTCTCCTACTCCCACCAACAATTTTGTGTGTGTGGATCTGAAGGATGAGTTTACAGTAGTCTACATCAACAGTGCAAAATCCCTACCATTTCCTGGTTGCTCATCTGCTTTACTCTTTTATCTTTTTTTTTAATCTTAAATTATTTTACACATCCATTAAATTACTTCAATTATCTAAGGCACACTATGGGATTTTAAATAAGACTTATATGTTTGAACTGATGATACATAATGACATACTGAAATTTGAGGGAAATCTGTCCTTGTCTTGAGAAAACAAAGCTCCATAGTCTCAAGTTAGTTCATAGGTTTATAGCATCTTGAAAGCCCTTGTACAATAACAGTATTTGGTTATATCCAATAGGTATTATAAGCATTGTGGTGTTTATAAAATAGAGGTTTTTTAAAAGTGTCTTTGAATAGCTTTGTCAGTCAGTGTGGTTGAAAAAAAAAAACTTTTTACAGGTCTTTCTAATATATGAGTTGGAACATGATTGGGTTTTCTCCCCCCTCTTCCCCTGCTGGCTCATTTTAAATTTCTCCTAATCCTCTGAGCCCAGAATTCTTTTGCAATATAAGTATCTTTTTGTTCCATTCACAGGACAACACTATTTGAATAGATCTGCAATGGGTTAAGGATGAAGGGCATTAGGAAACAGCGGTCTAATTAAATATATATCAGCCTATGCATTTTTTTGTAAATATTTCCAAGAAGTGATGCTTTTTGTTACAAAAATGAAATTTTATCACATGGGGTGTTTATCTGTTGGAGAGGCTTAGAGTGGACTTCTCTATGCTGTTTTTGTTGTTTTAACTCAGTATTACCAAAAGAGAATTTTTAAAAATTTCTCTAAGCAATGTAGCAATAAAGAAATGTAGTTATGTTTTCATGACAGGAACCATCTGGAGCCAAATGAAAAACTTGGTAACTTACTGTCTTCAGGATGTTAAACATCCAAGTGATTGACTGAATTTTTGGAAGATTTTGGCTGGATTTTGATTGTCTTTTAAAAAGGGTTAGTGGGGTTTCAGAATTCCAGGTCTTGAGTATCTGTTGACAGAAAATACTGCCTGAAACCTCCACCTTTAATATTTTTTTTTTTTTTTTTTGGTAATAGGTGTAGTTATTTTGAAATTGATTTATGTTCCACATAGATTTGTTAAAACCATATTGGAAAAGATCATGTACAGAACCTCTCATTTATGAAATGTCATGGCCATGTATACATGATTTCTGGCATACAGCTAAAAATTGAAAAATTGAAATGTTTGGATGTTTTCCTCTGAATGTCCTAACGCCCCAAGGTGAAAATTGTATTTTTTTCAAATTGTATGTTTTTGTCCATATAGTTGTTTTAAATAGACTGGGAAAAAAACTCTAATGAGGGAAATAAACCAACTCTAAAGCAGGATGATTGGTAATTTTTACCAAAAAAGCAGTGAATAAGGGTGTGCCCATATATTTATGTTTTGAGAACTTGTGGCTAGGCCCAAAACTTTGAAGGAGAAAAACGTGGAAGGAGTGTTTTAGTTGTTTCCAATAAATGTAAAAAATTTAAATTTTTGTCTAAATTATAGACTTTTTAGTTTCTTACATATATAGTACAGCATGTTTTTACCTCATCGCTAGCAAAACAGAGTATTACACACCATTCAAACAAAGCATTCTATTTTTTGTTGGCTCTAGGGAGGAACAATTGTTCTTCAGATCTATTTTTATGCAAATAAATTTAGACTGCATTATTTATTGCTATTTAGATAGAGTCTGAAAACTCCTCCATAGTTGATTCTTTAATTATTTGTATTTACAATTTTTATATTGGGAACAGATGCCTTGAGTAATCATTGTTGATAATTGCATCTGTCATTTGCATTTCTAAATCTGATTAATCTTAAAGAATAGTTCAACTGATTTTGTAATGTACACATGTGCATACCCTAAGCCAATAATTTCCTTTTTGCAGCTTACTCACCCGAAAAAAAAAAAAAAAACAGTAACCTAAGACAAAAGTCTTGGTTTGTCCACTCCCAACCTATGAAATTTCTTTTTTTAAAGAGGAAATGTGAAAATCAAGCCAGTGGTTTGAGAAACATCAAGTCTCAGGAACCAAAATGCAAATATTTGAAAGGGAAAATGAGCACTTTTAAAATTTACATCAGTGCCTTTATGGGTCTGGAGCATTTCATGCCAGATTTAGAGACCATTTAAATCCCTTTTTAAAATTGGGCCCAATGTATTCTGCGGTTAATAGTCATAAAATCTTGTGATTCAATTTATGTAGTTCCTAATGGTCATGTATAGTATAAGACTAATGCAGACTCGTTTTTCAAATTCAAAGCCAATTCAGCCACAAAACACTAGAAAAAGAGGTGATTTTCTGTGTGTGTTTATTTAAGATTTTCATAACGTGTGGGTCATTCTTTAGGCCATTTTTTTTTAAACTAGGAAAATCTCTTCTGTTCAGATTTTATGGTAAATATGTGCAAGCAAATGAAGATTACAGTTCTTTTTTATATGTATGATTATTAAAATCCTAGTGGTTGGAGATGTAAAGAGCATTTTTACTGCTAATTTTAGATTTCCTTAGCCCGAGTCTTCCCCGCCATCTATATTTATCTGTTTGTTTGTTACATTTCAGGCCTGCGACAAGGATCCCCAGTGTGGTGGAGGCATGTGCTGTGCTGTTAGTATCTGGGTCAAGAGCATAAGGATTTGCACACCTATGGGCAAAGTGGGAGACAGCTGCCATCCGCTGACTCGTAAAGTTAGTATATATATTTGTATTCATGGTGGTTCTCTTATGTTGCGGTAATTTAACTCCAAGCAAGGCCTGTATGACAGGAAACCCAGGCTAATGTGCTTGAAATTATAAGTTGGAGAGGATGACAATGGAAAACTACCTCCTCCCCTCCTCCCCTCCCGTTTTAAAGAACTGGATCCTCTACCATCCTTATTCTAGTGAATCATTTTCATATTCTTGCTCTCATGACATTAGAAACATTTCAGAAAAATAATTTCAAACACATGAATTTGCCTAAAAATGATTTAGGACAAAAATATATGTGTGTGGTACAGTGTATACTTCTTTGCAGCAATTGGAGTATGGAAGTTCTTGAGAAGACTCTTAATATCAGACCCACTGATAAAGCAGAAGTAGATAACTTTGTGGTTTGTTTCTTGCACAAGATCATCAATGATACTGTTATCCTTGTATCTTAATTTAAAAGTCCTTTATTTTCACTTAATCTACACAATACACTTCATAACCATAGAGGTTAATGATATTTAATTTTCCAATTTATTCAGTTACCTAACAGTTCAGTGTCCCTAAATAGCACTTTTGAACAGTTTTGGCAATAAGTGGCATGACCTTATGTTGGCAGGATCGGATGGCACTTTTGAGGTTGTGTGGCAGAGGCTCCTGTGTGCAAGGGCCAGTCAGCGACATGACTCAGGAAGGTGGGGTGGGTTAGAGGCAGGAGGGAGCAGAAAAATGTGTGGAGCTTGGAGAGTCTTGGCCCTTCTGAATCAAAACTTAAAATGGTGGGATCTCAGTAAGATGCCCCAGGGACCCAGGTGGCAGTGCCTTGCTCCCTTAGCGCCACCTACTGGTTTTACCCAGCAGCAAAGGGAAGCCCCAGGGCCATGGAAGGCGCGGTCCCAGGCCAGGTGGCTTGTTGGGGGCAGAGCTCAGTCTGTCTGCAGCATTCTCTCCCATTTGAAATAGATGGAATGTTTTCCAAGTAATCTACCTTCTGGACTCTGCCTTCTACCTTTTTTTCTTCTCCACATGTGGTTTAGGGTTGAAAGCTGTAGTAAAGCCCAACATCTTCCCTGTCCTCGACAGTTGCAGATGACAGTTAACTGTTTTGACTTTTCTCCGAGTGAGGGTAGTGAAATAAATGGGCTTATGTCAGCTCTGTGAGCTTTCATAGGGACTCCACTTGTTTGGGTCGCTCTGAAGAGAGTTTGGCTTTCCTGTGGTTTCCTTGAGAAATAACTTCCTGTTCCGTTTAGACCCATCCCTCCCCGTGGCTTCACTGTCATTGTCACACGTGACACATACCTTTTATTCTTGGCCACTTTAAGATAGGAAAGGTTGTAAACCGTTAGCGGTCTGTCTCAATGCCAAGCTCCCAGTGAGGAGGTGACACCAGCCCAGCCACCTTTGGCACTGATGTCACTTTTGTCATCAAGTGCAAGCCAACTTTTGTACATTTGAGCCGCTGTGCTTGAAAAAGTTTGCTCTTAACCTTTTCTTTTAAGAATAGTGTTGTTTTTGTGCAGTGTTAGTATACCCTTACACACCCTGCATACCAGAATTGTGCAGCCTGACATGTTCTGTGCAACTGTTCTTTGTCATCATAGCAAGGCACAGTTGCCCCTTGGTGAGGGCTGTGACATCCCAGACCCCCTGTACTAAATGTTGGATATGAGTTTCTCATTTCACACAACAAGCCCGTGAAGCACATTTGTTTCCAGCACCTTCTGCATACAACCACAGTAAGCCTCAGAGGGACTCAGTGACTGGCTGGGGTCACCAGGTGAGAGGGCACGCAGCAGCATGGGACTTCATGTCTGTGTGATGCTCTGTTGGTTGTGTGGTGTTAATCACCATACTCTTCTGCCACCGTGAAAGTGGGTTCGTCTGCTCAGGTTAACCAAAACTGGTTTGTGTGGGATGAGAGATAACGGTCCTTCCTGGGAATATGTCACATCCTGTAGTTCTGATGAGTTTTCCAAATCTGAGGTATTTTAATAAGAGAACCAAATTCTCTTTCCCCGGGTGCCTGGATAACTTCCAGTTCAGGTATATGTAGTGTAAGGTCATTTCTGAGAGTAAACAAAATCATTCTTCTCCCGGAAACCCAGGTACATCTCTACGTCTTTGTTTTTAATCACAGTTGTAATAATGAAGTCTTTAATATTAAGTTATGGTTTTCATAGTAGAATGAAGTGATTAAAGAACTAAAGAACTAAAAAAATAAATAAAGGTTTTATGTCAGATCTTAACTTTCCCCCCATTCAGATGCCCACTTGAAAAGTGTTTCTAGAACTCAGTTTTACAACTTTTGCCACTGGATACTTTTCTGTCTCGAAAATACATTTTCCTATGTCACTTCTATTTTTAAAGTAGGTCCCGGAGTTGTTACTTGTTCTGGGTGAAATTAACTTATCCTGGTAAAAATCTAGTTACTTCCAGATTATCTCTCTACTATGTTCTATTCAAAACAATTTGAGAATAAAAACTTTTTGTAAATGCATCCTGGTGAATGTAATATACAGTATTCAACTTCAAACTACAGTTTAATGGCTCATCAGTAAATGGTAAAAGTGTAGACACTGCATTGAAAATTCTATTTCAATATGATGTGTTCTTTCCTTTTTCTTCCTTTTTTTTTTTTTAAAGGGGAGATTAACTGGTTGTGGTTACAGGGATTGGTGTTTTAAAAACACAAGACTATGAATAAGTGAAGACTACACCTGTTTAAATTTTAAACTTTCCATTCTGGCTTGACTTAGTCATAACCACAAATGTCTGTTTATTTTGATAAAGTGAGTAATAGTTGATGAATGGAATTGCAAACTACAGGTAGGAATTGATAGTCACAGATTGCTATTTTATTTCAGATACATCAACTAATTTGTGGAGTTTACAGTGACTGCTACACTCTAATTTTAGAATTGTACAGTTTTTAACTTTACATTTGATGATTGAAAAGTAGAATAAAAAATCAGTTTACCTAAGAACAGGATGTATGTTTTCCAAACACATTTTTAGTCAAATAAAGGTTTTAACATGTATTCATTTTTAACAATTTTTTAATAGTTACGGATGAATTACTGAATCGTATATCTTTAAGGAATATTTTACTGTTTTAAAAAACCCACTATTTTAGTATTTCTATTAATACCTACACTTCTCAGAGTTTACAAAGATTAGCCATTTCCATCCCATTCTGATTGCTTCTTGGCTTTGGAAGTTTATAATTATGTAGTTAATACTTTTATTGCTTATCATTATATTTTTGTTTTCAATTTAAACAACTGTGTTTCCTCCCCCAAAATTGTTTTTGCTTCGCTTTTTATGTTAACATTTTTAGTATCAGTTTTACTTTTTGTTTTCTGGTGGTTTTTTTTTTTTTTTTAGCTACATTTTAAAACTTGACCAATACATTTTCCTTTTCTGAAAAAAAAATTAAAATTAAAACCTGGGACTTGTCTGTGTTAAAAAAAGGATAATTTAAAAAATTTTTAGCAGTTTCTGTTTTAGAACCAACCTATGACATACTTTGTAAACATACTTTCAGGATAGAGTATAACTTTAAAAAATATTAACTAAAATATGACTAATATAACTTCAGAATTTAGTGGAAGATGGGTGGATGAAAGCCTAATATGTTAATTTCCTCATCTTTCCTATGACAGAGGTCAAGAGCTGCTATCTACATTTTCTCTCTCAGGACAGCATCCTCGCTGTGAATACAAGTTCGTTGTCAGAGAGACTCAGGGGACATAAATATACTTTAGTCGAATACAGAGTTTCTCAGCCAGGGCTCTGTTGACAGTATGGGGCTGATAGCTCTTTGTGGTGGGGACCATCCTGTGCATCATAGGATGTTTAGCAGCATCCCTGGCCTCTACCCACAAGATACCCATAGTCTCCCTCTCTCGGTTGTGACAACCAGCCATGTCCCCAGACTATGACACATGTGTCCCCTGTGACGGTCTGGGGGATGGACCTTGCCCTGTTTGAGTGCCACTGGCCGAACGCTCCACTTACTTCCCCTCACAGGACACAGTGTAGGAGATAAAGCAGCACCATTGCATTGGGAGCTCAGCAGCTCCCCAAACACACAACATGGCTTGCCGTATCTTCCACACGGGGCACTTGTAGCTGCCCTAAATGAGAGCTAAAGTGTGTGTGGGGGGGGTGGGTCCTCTTGACTCACAGAAGCCCACCCCTACTTCTTACAAATATTTTGCACCCCTCTAGACCCAGAGGCCCAAGCCTGCATGCCAACAGCTTCCCAACCCAACTCAAGTTCCACACAAGCCAGAGGCTGACCCCCCCCATTCCCTGTTTTCCTCTACTCTTTGCAAGGATACAGAGCAGTGGGAGGCCAGAGCCCATGTTAACCCTCTCTAGCCACAAGAAGACAAATCATTGCATGATTTAGGGTTGTACGAATATATACTTATTCCAAAAAAAAATTTGAAGAAACATTTTAAGACTTGACCAAATTAAAATACATTGGCGATCTTCCTAATTATTAAAGCTGGAAACTGTGAGAGGGGGACAGGAACCGTGAGACTTTTAGTTTCTATTTTATGTGCTATTATGCTATTTGAAATTTTTTGAACTATGTACTTTTATTGACAAAAGTTATGGTAACAAAACTGGCTTTCTTTAAAATTGTCATTTTTTTATTGAGGTAAAATTGTTATATTAATTATGTAAGTTTCAAGTATACAACATTATAATTTGACATCTGTCTGAACTACAAAGTTATGACCATCCATCACTATTCATTTGACCCCCTTCACTCATTTTGCCTACCCCAAACCTCCTTCCCACATGAGACCAGTGCTTTTTATGTGACATGACCAGGGTTTTCTTCGTGTATTCTTCTTTACATTTTCTTTAGCAAAAGTGGCTGTTTTGAGAGAAATCGCAAATGATACCTGTGTTTTGTATCAGTCCTATTTTCTCTTTAAAAGTGCCACAAATGGATAAGAATTGTACCTTGTGGAAAGTGCTACAGGTCCTACCTTGGTTACTTCTAGAATCTGCTTTTTGGAATTCTGGGCTTTTGGAAGTGTTGGATTGAGTTGATTCTAAAATAAACCATCAAGTTGGGACTGAATGGTTAGCTCCTGGGCTTTCTTTGTGCCTCTGAAGATGCATCTTCTGTATACTTTCTCATGTCTCTGGCTATTAGACACCTGTTAACTTTGCCACACAGTATGTGTAGAGCTAGGGGGCGCCTGTGTGACTCAGTCTGTTAAATGTCTGCCTTTGGCTCAGGTCATGATCCCAGGGTCCTGGGATGAAGCCCTGAGTCAGGCTTCCTGCTCAGTGGGGAGCCTGCTTCTCCCTCTCTCTCCTCCTCCCCCGTCCCCCTGCTTGTGCTCTCTCTCTCCCACTATCACTGTTGCTATCTCTGTCCCTCTCCCAAATAAATAAATAAAATCTTTAAAAAACAAAATATGTGTAGAGCTAGAAATGAAGGGGGGCACTGGAGAAATTGCCAAGTATCTCTTAAGTGTATCACATCAGAAATGGTGTTCTTTGTCATTAGGGGCTCACAGATGGAAGGAGAGGAGGAAAACTGCTTATGAGCAGGTGCAGATAAAAAAGGCTTGGCAGGGGGAGAAACAGACCGGATCTTGAAAAAGGGGAGTGGGCTTGAGAAGAATAAGAAGAGAGCATGCAGGTATAAGGATCCCTGCAGGACAGTGTAATCATGATGTTAAGGTTGTTGGGACAGATCTGGGCTGAGGCCGATACTGCCTTGGCACCCTCCATAAGAAGAAGGATAATTCACAATATTTTTGAAGGATTCACAGAAACCTCTGACCTTGTGAGCTCATTGCAGGGCCCCATGTAGGCCCCAGAGGGAACTATACACAGGAAGGCCTTCTGCATCTTTGGCTTCACGTTAAGTCCATCTCTGTGAGTTTGGTGGCATGAGTCACTTGGGGCCTGCTCAGTGCCGGGCAGTGGTGTGCAGAGTGAGGAGAAGCCACAGGACCTGGGAAGGCCACCCCTCTGCCTTCAGGCAGAGCACGTCTGGACGGGGGCAGGCATTGGCAGGAGATAGAGCAAAGTCTGGAAGAAAGTGGACTGGGTTTGATTATGGCAGGTTCCCTTTTAGCTGGGTGACTGCAGTTAGCCGTGTTACTTCACCTCAAGAGGAAGCCACTTAGCTTGTGTCAAAATAAGGCAAAAATGTGGCATACAGGTTTGGTGTGACGTTCATGTGCCATGCCTTATGAAGCCTGGGCATGGCAGGCCACCGCTCTTCTTTTTCTTTGCTCCTGTTTTCAAGGCACTAAGAAGGTACCTGACAGGCCAGAGAGCACCCGTGGTGTCTTGATGCACACGTCACAAGACTGCAAGCATCATGAGGGTGCTTCTTCACAGCTTTAGCTATCCTACTGCTTATCTGTCTTCTGTCATTAAAACTCATGCTGCATGATGGGCCCAGGCCTTTCCTGTTTTGTTCATCACTGTATCTGTAGCACATAACATAAGGCCTGATATGTCAGTGACAGTAAACATCTGCTGAATGAGCGAATAAAGGAAACATGCTTGGTGTTGTCTGTGTATAACAGTTTGACATGTTCATTATAGTTATAGTTCACTTAGCTCAGGCTCCCTTACCTTGGATATCGCAGCCTCTGTTCTTTTTTCAGAACAGAGGCTGCGATATCCAGTCGGCACATTGGGCCCGCGAGTTCTTACTGTTGGGGGGTTATCCTGCGCACTGGAAGCTGCCTCGCCGCACCCCTGCCCTCCACCCCCTACTCACACTCCTTCCCCCAAGTTGTGACAAACAAAATATCTCTGGATACTGCTGGATGTCCCCTCGGGGGCAGAGTCACCCCCAGCTGGGGACCACCGGCCCATGCAGTAGTTTCAGGCATGGCCAAATGAAGCTCGCAAAGTCTCAGGGCTAGAGGAGATCCTACAGGTCAAGGGTTAGAACTCCTCATGCTGTCCGCTTGTGATTGTCTGAGCCAGGCAGCTGTACCCGCCTCCCCTGACGTGTTCTCAGTGCCAACAAATGAGCTAGCCATCCGCGTGCCGCCCTTTGACACACACAGTGACAGAACCATTCTGAGCACAAGTCTGCGTGGCGCCGACGGCTGTGGCACCTGCGGGCAGGCACTGTCATTAGAGCCTTGACAATAAGGCCCTTGGCAAAAGGCTGAGGAACCTGGGGTGGCTCTGCCTGTTCACCTGCGTATCAGTGCCCACCTGCTGCTTCCCTGTCTTCCTTTTGTATTTATTGATCTCAATCATTTCCCTGGCCCTTCCAGAACCATTTTGGAAATGGAAGGCAGGAAAGAAGAAAGAGGAAAAGAAGAAAGAGGAGGAAGGAGGTAAGAAGAACATGAGCATGGTACCCACTGAAGGATAATGTCCAGCATCGTGGGCCCTGGCCACTTTGGGACTACCATACAGATGGGTCTGTCCTCTTAGTTCAGTCCCTAAATAAGGTTAGAATGGTTCTGTCACTGTCTGCAGACAATTTTTTTTTTAATGTACAGAGAAATTATTTAGAAGACATCTGGAAGATGCATCTCAGACTTTCTCATTAGGACAGATAACTGGTTATGGGGCAGCCTGTTTTGGTGGCAGAGAATAGGAAGGAAATACACTAGAATGATAGCAAACAAAGCATCTCAGTTGAGAAACAGACAGGATGCATTTTTCTGCCCTGTGTAAACTGTGTAAGGATCCTCTAATAGCTTGCCTCTCTCACAGTACCCTGGGCCAGAGTAATTTGCCATCCCATTTCATTGATTATCAGTTGCCTCCAGGCCTGGGGTTAAACTTTCTCTCTATAACTTGCCAAGGAAGTGGATTCTTAAGAGGGCACCATTCCCAGGGGAGAGGGAATGAGTTTTGTTCTTTGCCTCTGGAACGTGTACATATTTTGAGGGACTCCCCTGAAAGGCCCACCATGCCAGTTGCTGGTTGACCCTCCTCAACCCTGCTTCATTGGTGGCGTGGGCAAGACTTAGAAATACCACTTGGATGACTCTTGGAATGAAGCCGACCTTTCTCTGCTGGCTCTCCCTAGGCCAGGGTTTAGTTCCTTTTCTGTGACTCAAGCTTGCCTCCTTCCCTAATTTCCCTTTTGTTCTTCCCCTATCCACACTCCCCAGAATTTTGACCCCTTCTGCCATCTGTGTGCAAACGTGTGAGTTTATATATTGCTCATTGTCAGTGACTTCATATTTTCTCATCACTGCGGTCATACCCTTAATGTCATGCCCTCCTTAAGGAGCTTCATTAGTAGGATGCTATAAAAAGAATTAAAATGAAGAAGTAAAAGGCAGTATAGCTTGGTGGTCAAAAGCTTTGTCTCTCTGGTCCAGCTGCCAGCCAAGCTTCAAGTTCTGGGTCTGTGAGCTTGGGCCAGTTGCTAATCTCTCTGTGTCTCAGTCTCTCACCTGTAAAATGGGTATAATGAAAGCATTTGTCATGTTCACAGAGCGGTTATGGGATGAAGAAGGATAATAAAATGCCAAGTGTATTGCTTGATGAAGAGTTAACACTCAATATAACACTAGCTGTTCTTATTCAAAGACATTTCTCAAGAATAGTTTTTTGTTTTTGTTTTTTAACATTTCCTGCTCTGATTCAGTTTTCTTCTTTTATCTTAGGTTCCATTTTTTGGGCGGAGAATGCATCACACATGTCCATGTATGCCGGGCTTAGCCTGTTTACGGACTTCATTTAATCGATTTATTTGTTTAGCCCGAAAGTAATCACTTGAGAGTAGAAACTTTAAATGTGAACAGCCACATGATGTCTGTAAAGTCTATTTACTTGTGATTGTGCCAAACAAATAATATGCCAGAAAGAAATGCTGTTGCTTTCTCAACTATCCAAGTAACATTTCTATCTTTGATGTTTAAATGACTTTTTTTTTTTAATTGAAAGAGGATTTTAATTTTGGATACGAATGTAAAGTGCAGGGCATTATGGAACCGGTTCTCATTTCCCTGTTTGTGTTTTGGTTTGGCTTGGCTCTTTTAATGCCAATAACTCACCCATTTTCACAAAAATGAGGAGAATAAGAATTTGTTACTTTGTCACGGAAACTTTTTTTTCTCAAACCCCCTCTCCCCCCAGCCCTGCCCACCACACACATACACACACACACACACACACACACACACACACACCCTAAGGTCTCTTTTCTCTCCTCAAAGAATTTTAAGGCTCTCACTTTATTTTTCACCATTTCCCTCACCAGTTCTTTTGCATTTTAAAGTGGGGGGCGGGGTTATCGATCTCCTCTAATTTGCTAGCAGAATTACTGTTGAGAATCAAGCTTTTTGCCTGATACTTAAACAGTGAAGGGTGTGTAGTTGAACTAGACACTCGACTTCTCCTAGATGGAGTAGAGGTTGGGGTGCTTCTAAACTTTCATGGAACCTGTGCCTTCAGGTTGGCTGTGTGACAGGTTTGAGTGAGTCCAGAGGGAATGGAAAGTCAATTTGGTCCTTATTTCTAGATTTGGGTTGGTTAAAAAAAAAAAAAAAAAAAAAACACTTCCCCAATACAACAGTACATTTGTTTCTCTTTCTTTTTATGAAGTTTATTTCTTTTTTAAGTCTCACAGTTAGAGATGGTCCAGAAAATGTCACTTGAAGAGGAAGTATTGATTTTATTCTGGCATAACCCTTGTTACCATTTTAAAATCGGTATTAAGTTGTAATTTAAGCTTCATTTGTAACCAGAAGTTCTCTTATAATGGGTTATCTGACATCTGCCATGTGTACCTATATCAATATTGCTGTGTAAAAATTCTGTATCAGAATAATGACAGTATTGTATATCATTTGATTTATTTTAATATTATATCCTTATTTTTGTCACAGTTGTCGTCAGTTTTTATTACAAGCAGATTTCTATTAGCTCATATTCTAAAATGGGCAAAGACCCCAACGTTGGTCAGATAGCACTCACAGGATGTGCTTGTGTTCACTTTACATACAGGAAAATTCTGTTTGCATGAATTTTAAGGTCGTACAAAAAACAATGTGTAAATCAGTGAGGTTTTGGAACATGAAGGAAGATTGTGACGTGCAAAACTGGCTGTAATCAGGAATGGACTCCTGGGATGTCACTGTATTGATTCAGCAAATCATGATCCAGTGTTCATCACGAGTGGTTAGGCAGGAGGCTAGGTGCTAGCCGAACGGTGATGAGAAACCTTGAAAAACCCCTCCAAGTATTGTAAATGGAATCAACGTCGCAAATAAACAACTTATGAAATGTGTTTAACTGACTAAACTTGACCATGCCAACCCACTAACCATTGCAAAAAAAAAAAGAAAGAAAGAAAAATTTGTCCATTTTGTAGTTATTTATTCAGCCAAGGCTTACAGTTGCATGTTATATATAACTTTACCCTAGGGGCTAACGTGTCCTGTAAATGTATGGGATTTTGCTGTACTCATTACCATACCTGGGCATAGAAGTATTATTTTTGGTTCAATTTCATTTGTGTGCAAGAAGCGTTCCTCAGTGAGTCTGTTGGAAAAAAACATCGACTTCAACAAGTGGAATTATGGGTAAAGAAACGCACCACAGAGTTTTGCTAAATGTCACTTTCATATAATGGTTGAGACACCCTTTTTCAAAAGTTGTAAACACTTGATTGGGTCAATCATCCATTTTCCCCCAAGTTAAAAAACATCAAACAAACTTTTATAAAATTTTAGTTTTACATATACCAAGTTATTAAAAAAAAAAATCACTACAAAGAGGTAGACTGTAGTCTAGAGAAGGAAGGTAGAGTGTGTGTGGGAAACTCAGAACCGTGTCTCCTGACTTGCTCACTGCCATTCAAAGAAAAACAGAACTTTATCATTTGGTACCTCTCCCCTGGGTTATTATTTTTATTGGGGAATAACTCCTTTTTAGTGTACAGCTTTATTTGGTTAGTTTTTTTCTTTTTTTAGCTTGTCACCAAAGTTAGCACTTTTCACATAATTGTTTCAAAAAACTTATAATCGTGTTCCATGGAGATTCTTTAAGATAATTGTATGCAAAGCTCACAAAGTCTTGCACTATAAAGACTGTGGTACTGTTTCTTCCCATCCCCAGGATGCTCTCTCACCGAAGGTGGCCAGACTTCATAGGCCAGAATGTCTGCAAGGTAAGGCAAAGTGAGAATTTACACAAGAAAAAGTTAAAGTCAGCAACCTACTTTGATGTAAATATTGGGAATGGATTCTATCCATTCTAAGAGAGAAATAGATCTCAGGCCAGCACCTACTGGCCAAACTCAAGTGGACATTTGGATTTCTTTGCAAACACAGACTTTCATGAAAACTATCATTTCTGACTTCAACCTCTTTTTTTTTTAAGCATCTCTTTTTTTTTTGACCATGGAAAAGTTTGTGCTAAAACTATTTCCTTACAGACCCTCTTATCTAACTGAAGACCTTCATCCTTCCCAGCGTTTCGGTGTTGTTCTGTGGTTGGAGCTCTACAAAGTCAGTCCAGGGAGAGATCACACACGTAAGCCAATTTTCTTCTTCATTGGTTTTAAGATCAGAAATTTCATCCCACTCAGAATTTCCTAACTTCATTTTTTGAGAAGATTAAAGCTGGGGACGATTTTAAAAGCAGGACATTTTTGGTGTTCAGTGAGGATCCCTGTTTAAAAATTCATTGACAACCTTTTCTGATCTTTCTGTTTTAACACATGGCCATGTATTTCAGGTAATATCATCAGAATTAATATTTCTTTGGTTCTTCCACATCTTGCCCCTGGTTTGTTAATGGTCAGTGTTCCCTTCTGCACAAAGGAGAACCGTTTTCCTTCTAGTATCTTTAACAACATAATCCTTAGGTAAATTTATTACCCCCCCAACCCCCACCCCCTGCCGCAAATCAGAGCACTTTCAGAACACACATCTCCCAAAACTAGAGGTGTCATTAATATGCTGTTCTGGAAGTACTGCTCCTTTTTTTTTCCCATCATCCATCACTCTCGGAGATTGTAGGCTTTGTTCATCTAGGGCGAGGCTGGAGTGTTAGAATTTTTTTTTTTTTTTTTGTAACTACTTATTTTATTCTAAGGTGCACCCATGTTTGAGAGCCACTGAGAAAGAATAAAGGAATATGCTTCTATAGGAAAGCTGCTGCTTCCCTGGGACACCCCTTGGCAAGACACCTTTCTAGTTAGATTAGAAGTGGGGAGAGTAGCTGTCTGCCTTTTCTTGCCACCCTCAGAAGTTCCTATGATCCTTAAGCAGAAATGAATCTGTTTGGGGGATTTTTTTTCCCCACCACAGTTTCTAGAACGATAGTCACAAAAGGGTCCCATGTGAGAGTTTTAACCACAGTTCCATAGCTCATTTGAGAAGTCTATTCAAAGTTCCTTGGAATTAGGTTAGGGGAGCAGGACCTAGCTTGTCCCTGGGCTCTTGCACTAGCCCTGAGGCAGGGCGTGGAGCCATGGGGCTTTCTTCCTCCAGGGGAACCCTCCCAGGTGACAGTTTTCCAAACTGCCCCCTCTGCCAGCCCCGCTTTCCCATATATCTCCAGATTTCATTCTATTTTACTGGGCCCATAAATCATCCAAAGGCTCTACAAAGTCCAATGTTGCAGCAAATTGTAACTGAATAACTCACACTAGAAAGCATTTAAATAAAACCTATATATGCCACAAGAGAGTAGAAGCCAGAAGGTGGGAAATCATTGTGTGATCATGATTTCTAACGATAAAAGGCATGGTCTCATCTATATCATGTACATACACGGTACGCACCCTGGTGTCCAGGGCGGACTTCAGCCTTATGGGGAAGCCTGGGGCCCCTACGCATGCATGAGTTGTGCCAGCCAGGCAAAACCATGGCCTGCCCCCTGGAACGGCAGCTGTGGGGGATGTTTCCAGGCATTCACTCACTTTAATCAAGGATTTCTCAAAACCGACACTCCAGACATTCAGGGCCAGGCCATTTTTTGTTGTGAGGGATGGTCCTGTGTTTTATAGGCTGTTGAGTAGCTGCCCTAGATCCAGTAGTTCCCCTGAGCTCTCACACCCAAACATGTCTCTAGACCAAGCGAATGGGTAGGGGTAGATTGTCCCCCTGCGAGAGCCACTGGTTTAGTCTGAAAATACTTTCCGTCTGTATAAATTCTGTTTCAGGATCAAACAAAATTTGAGATGACAGTATTAAAAGAAAAGTTAAACCTTCAAATGGGGCTCTACAAAACAGGTATTCTGAAAATAAGAAATTATCATTCGAATTCAAAGTTGTGAAAAGGTAAACATCAGATCCATTTTAATAGCCAACCAAAGAGTTGTCAGTTGTACATCAGCTCTATAGTTTCCGGTTTCAAGTAAGCCATTTTTTTATGAGCCTCTCTTTAAAGCTTAAGGCAAAGGGCTCAGATAAAATAACCTCAGTCGCAGATGAAAGATTTCACAGCTTTAGAGTGCACTTCGGAGTAAATTTCCACATTGTTTAAATCCAGATTTTCACCATCTTGATTAAACTGTGATATAATTTATGAAAAACGTTTGTGTTGCTGAAACTCAAAAGCTAACAAGAAAAATTTGGAGAAGACTGCGTTTTTGTATTAAGTTAGATTTGAATAGCAATTGAGAAGCTTCCCAAATTGAGTTTTCTCAGTGCAACTGGGAATGGACCTGTTCCCTATAGGCAGGGCTGAGGCTGGCTTGAGTGTATGTGGCTCATCCCGGCAAAACAAAAACTTTTTATTATGGAAATTTGTAAACATAAAAGTAAGCAAAATTTTATAAGACAGCCTCCATAGATTCATCTCTGGTATCTTAACAACAGTTCCCATCTCAGTGCCAACTTTGCTCCACCACCCCTCCCCCCAGGACCTCCGACTCTCCTGTGTTGTCTTGAAGCACATCAGTTTGCTTCCTGATGGATAAAGACAGCCACAGTCTTGTGTGTTACCAATGGTAGCAATCCTTTTTCTTTTCATGGCCACTCTCTGCTTGGATCTTGCTAAGGTCCTTTCACTGACCAGCCTGTGCCCCAAAATATTTACTCTTGAGATGTATTTTTGAAATCCCAAGTTGGAGTTCAAAATGGAGGAGCAAAATATTTCAGGCCCAGAAAGTGACTATATGAAAGAATGTTTGCTCCTGTATAAAATTTTAAAAGAAAATATTTGCTGCTCAAAGTAAAAGACTCACAGAAGAATATTGCGGACTATGGCGAACTATGGTGTTGGGCTTGGGTTCTGGGGAGTTGAATGTTGTCTACAACCAATAGTCCATTGGACAGCAAATGTTAATATTCTCTGTTAATTTTCCTGGATTTGGTTAGGAGGGGGAAAATCTTTGAATGGAGGACTTGGCTGGTGGACTCGATCTTCCATAATTCATTCCTTCATTCTCCCATTCTCTCTCTCCTCTCTCTTTCTTTCTTTCTTTCTTTCTTTCTTTCTTTCTTTCTTTCTTTCTTTCTTTCTTTCTTTCTTTCTCTTTCTTTCTCTTTCTTCTTTCTTTCTTTCTTTCTTTCTTTCTTTCTTTCTTTCTTTCTTTCTTTCTTTCTTTCTTTCTTTCTTTCTTTTTCTCTTTTCCTTCTTTTCTCTCTCCCTCTCTCTCTTTCCTCTTCCACCTCCTCCTCCTCCCTCTCACCCCCAAAAGTTTTAGCTAGGCACATGGCCACTCATCTAGACATCTAGAGATTAGTTTACCAGTAGCCCTTGGCCAGGTGTGACCATATGAATAAGTTCTTAGCAATGGAATGTGAACAGAAGTCCTCTGCCTCACTTGCTTAAAAGAAGTGCCCTCCACTTCCTCCCCAACAGGGAGATGGAACAATGAATCTGGCTACTTTAGGCCCAGAGTGGAAGGCACTTGGGGAAGAGAGTAGAGCTGACCCACTAGCCAGGTCACTGGATGATGTCCTGAAACGGTCATCCAGAACCAGAGAAATAAGCCGCTCTTATTTTGGGTCTCTGTAAAACACCTCTGCCCTAACCAATATAAATGGAGTCATTCTTTTTTAAAAGTGCATTGTTTTGTTGTACTTTATACTGGATTCTGTGATCTTCAAAACACTGTTTCTGTGTTTTCCTTTAGTGACTGTCCTGCAGAGAGTGGGATCAACCCCCTACCCAAAACTGATTTGCATTTTGGGACTGATGATGGCACACCTCCCAAAGGATGTGGCAAGGTTTATTACTCATATCATGGGATTTTTCTGGCGAGAGTAGAACAGGTATAAGTCAGTCCAGGTGGCAGTAGGCAGGTGGTTTGGATGGTTTTAGCTTTGATTGTGCCAAGAGGCAGGGCCAGCCTGAGAATTCCTACCTGCCGGGGCTGGATAATCCAGCTGCAGGGCAAAAAATAAAGGGAATGTGAGGCTTGAGAGCGGTCAGTGTTCAAACATCCAAATTGGGGTTTTCCTCTTTATCCCAGTCCTGAAATAATATCTTAACAAGAACCTGATAACCAAATGGAAGAGGAATCTTCAAATCTGAAATAGTTAAACTTACTTAGATACTTTGGTCATGAGACTATTAATATTCCAAACCAAAGAAAACGTGTAAATCCATTTCTTGTTGCCACTGTTCTAAACTCAAATATGTCATCTACCCATGGATTAAGAAATCTTGGAGACAGGGAATGTCACTGAGGTCCATTACAACTGTAAATTTTCTTAGGATGTTTAAGTGAATTTTAATCTCACCAAAAGGTGCTAGGTAAAAACTTTAAATGACAAACTTTCAGAGAACAAAGCTGTTTTTTCAGGTAGTAAAGTAATATGCCATTAGCGGAAGACTAATTATGCCTTTGTATAATTGTGTTCCTTTCAATAGGAGGCAGGTTATTAAATATATATCTAAAGGTGTTTAATTCTAATATCTTTATAAAACTTATAAGGTAACTTAGAAATTTAAAAAATCTTTTGTCAGACCACATGTTACCATACTCATAAAGGATTAGAACAATTATGCAAATCAAATTCTAGAAATAGCTCAGGGTATCCCATAATTCCTCAAGATAGATATGCTAATTAAATGGCTCGTGACTGTGGGTTGAAAGAATTACACACTGTACAGTTTCACTCTTTATGTCACTCTGCCGAATGAATACCTGTGACAGGTTCCTCCCTATCTTCTCTCCTTCTTCCTCTTCTACCAAGTACACTGCTATGCAAATTGGTCAGTGCTCAGGAAATACATGGGGGAAATATATGGAGGAATAAAAGGGGAAAAAAATAAATATGTTACATGAAAAAGACAAGGAAAATTTTCATTGCCTCATGCATTTTACATTTCATGATCTCTAGAGAATATTCTAATAAGGCATGTATTAAGTCAGCATTGAAACTTTAATAATTTTTCAAAGCCTTTTGAAATTGCAGCACATCTGTATATCAAGAAAATGAAACCGTTTATTGCACTCTCCACGTTCCAACACAGGTCCTAACCAAAAAACAGTGTGTGCTTCTCAGATATCAGAGCCTGGCAGAAAATAAGATTTCCCATCCTAGAAAGCTTCCCAGACTGGCATAATTCAGGTAATAGAAATGAATCGGGGAAATTTTAAAACATACACTTAACCAACAGTTCACATGTTCTCCACCTAGCGTAGACTGACCGCTTAAATCTTAATTTATAAATGACTAAATTATTCCTCCTAGAAGCCAAATAATAATAGCTTTAATGTACCTGTCTTCCTAATGTTACTGAGAAGTAAGAGAATTGCATTTATGCCTTGACATTGCAACTTAAAATAGTTTTGCATGTTTTCACTTTGTAATTTGAGGTGACTTCAAGACTCGGGACTTGTAGACATAAATTTCAAGCTGTTTCTTTATTTGACATAACTGCAACCAGGACACAGAGTGAGTTAAACACCTAGTAAGTCTCTCCCCCTCCCTTTTCCTTGACCAAAAGCACAAAATACCCTTTTCTGTAGGGTAAACCTACTGCTTCTAGTTCTTCTTTTGGGAGGGAAGTGAAATGGTCTTCTTAAAGACTACCTGTTTGATTTCTATTAAGTTCTGACTCTTCTAATCAATAATGTCTTTGCTGGCTCTCCTTGAGGCAAGATTTTGTGTAACGAACTTACTCCATTAAAATGACCACATTCTTTACTGACCCTTGAATATTCAGAGAGAAGTGGAACAGAAAATGCTGAGGAGAGAATTAGGTGGTTTTATTTCACTTGGAGTGATTTACTTTATTTTTTTTTTTTAAGATTTTACTTACTAATTTGAGACAGAGAGAGAGCACAAGCTCTATCCCAGGACCCTGAGATCATGACCTGAACCAAAGGCAGACACTTAACCGACTGAGCCACCCAGGTGCCCCTAGAGGGATTTACTTTAAAAATGGACACCAGAGTGGGGAGGATGTGGGAGTCAGAAGGTAACGTAAGAACCTGAGAGGAGGGGGAAGATGGAAACTGGACAATTTTTGTTTCAGTCTTCTGGTCTTTCCTGCATTCTTCACTTGGGTCACCAGAGATAGAATGCCTAGGGCCTGTCTCAGACAATTGATTATGATGTCTGATCTCCTCATTATACCCAAACTATCTAGATCTCGCTTTTGGCATATATTATGTTCTGACTTGATTTGTGGTTTGGGGCATGTTTGCCAGGTTTCTCCACTTAGCTTGCTAACTCATTAGCAAGAGAACAATACCCCTGTGTCCTCCTGCACTGCCCAACACAGAAACTAGCTTATTAGCTTACAATACCTATTGATTACTGTAGATGGATTCATTCAAGTGGTTTTCCATTTTCTTGTAGCTAGACTTACGAAATCAAAATCTTAAACATACACTGATCAAAAACCAGCCTAGTAATAGGTATCTTTTTAATCTTCCAAATGTATTTCATTCTAAGAAATCAAGTCAAATCTACTTTTTCCAGAGGCAGGTTAATTTCACAGTTAACAGCAGGCTGAATGACCCAATAGTTGGAAAGGGTGAATTAAATAAGTCTAATTTTTTTGACTTTGTAAATACAGTTCCAGGATATCTAATATACCTGTCAAAGGAGTGGAGGGAATTGAATATTTTAATTAAATATTTTAATATGTTGCAGTTAATTGTTACTTCAAAAAGCCACAATATTAGTGCCTGAATCACTGAATATTAATGCCTGAAGCAATAGTAGTTTTTATTCCAAGACCAGAAGTCTATAGATATGAGGTTGTTTGTTTGGTTAAGCAGCTCAACAATGTTAAAAATAGATGCCTGCTTTTTTTTTTTTTTTTATCTTTCTGGTCTGCTACCTTCACTGTGTTGACAGTATCTTTTCTCATGGTTGCAAGATGGATGCTGTGGCTCCAAGCATCTAATCCTCACCAAAAGCATCCCAAAAGAAAGGAAGTGGTGTGTGGGGGGGGTGGAGGGACAAGAGAGCTTTATTCCTGGGCTGGGTTGGACCCCAAAAGTCTTGCCTAACTAAGTTGGACAAAAGGCATAAAGAACCCCTTGGACTCAGATCAATTTTGCTTTAACTTCCTTCCATTCACTCCAGAAGCAGCTAAATAATAGTGCAACAGTGGTCTAGAATGTGGGTGCGTAGAGAAGGTTTCCCATTACCTCCTTTACCCCTCATGGAGGGGATCCTGAAACTAAGTAGTCTTGGCAGGTGACAAAGAATGACACATCTGCAAGAGAATGGTATTCTGCATCCACTACATTTTATAACCTCAGCCACTTCAGTGCAAAGACAACTCAAAATGCCAGTAAGACAGTACGTTTGCTACTCAACCCACCATGGCACTCAGATCTAATGCATAGGTTTGGAGACTTGAAAATTTTGTAGGGTCTGCCCTAGAATGATCTCCCCCTCTGTGGAGGCTAGTTCACCCCTTATGTCTAGGAATTCATCCCTTACATCTGAAGGCTTAGTAGCAATTGAGTTGGGGAAGGAGGGAGTGAGGACTTTGGACACAAGGAACAATACATGTAAAGCCATGTTGGTATGACACAGTACGATCTGGCAGTGATGGAGGGGCTGGAAGACAGGGCCTGGGAAAGGAATGGGAAGAGGTGAGACCTAAGGGAGCTGGGAGCCATGGGCATGCAGGAGGATCCATGCAGGTAAACACAATGTGCCAGGAAAGCCCAGAGGAGGAGTGGCTGGGCCAAGAAAGGCTTGCACAGAAGTCTTGGATCTGGGGCCCGCGCAAACTTGATGGTTAGCCAGGACCCAGGGGTACAGATGTACAGGAGAGTTATGCCTCCGCCATCCCAGTTCTTAAATATTGTGAATATTGCCTCTACTCTGGAGGGGTTGGTGAAGGATTCCCAGACAGAGAAGGGGACAAGGGCTTTCCAAGAAGAGCTTATACAAAGGTCATCAGAGAAGAAAGAGATGGAAATGCACAGAGAGGGTGAGGCCAGGGGCATGGAGGGGCCGGACGATGAAAGGCCTTCTGTGGCAGGCAAAGACGTTTGCGCTCCATCCTGTAGGCCTTAGAAAGACCAAAATGGATAGACCTGATCCTGCCCGTCCAATCACCCCCCTGCAAAATGAACCCCTAAGTCAGCCCTAGGACCCAGGATCCTTTTATCTCTTAGTGGTCAGGACGTTTGAGAAGGGAGGGGGTGGTGGTGAGACCAGACTTGGCAAAAATAATGGTGTCGTGTTTTATTTCTCTTAAAAAGAGAAAGGGAAAAAAGGAAAGAAAGGAAGAAAGGAAAGGGAGGGAGGGGAGGATGGAGGAAGGGAATAAGAGAAGAGGAACAAAGGAAGAAGAGAAAAGGTCAAGGAAAGAAAAGGGCAGTGCAAACCAATATGGCAGAACTGACAAGATTTGTCAAGGCTGGATAATGGATACAGAGATTATTGTCATTATAGGTATTGACTTGTTACGTGCTTTCCCACTTGAGATATTTCATTTTTTCAAAAAGGAACACAGGTGGAAATGTAAATAGATAATCCTTTTCCTGCAAAGCTTTTAGACACAATGATATCAAAACACCTAAAAATTCTTATTTTTGACCCAATAGTTCCATGCCAGGATATGCTGATGAAGGTTTATATACAAGAAATCTATTTTCTATTGCTTCAAGTGCAGTGGCAACTTGTTTATCCCGGGGAGGGGGCGGGGAGAAGGGTGGAGATGTGCTAAATTAACTTCCCAAATAAACAAATAAGCTAGTTTAATAGAAGTCTTCCCCAAAGACCTTGTACCTGTCCTGGTAAAATGAGTAGAGTATTCTGAAACACAACTAAACTTTTTCTTGGTGATGTTTTATTAATATAATTAGCAGTCAAAGTACATGTTAATAGATTCATTGATCCAAAAAGCTGTTGAGGTGTGAGGGGCTTTTTGCCTCTACACACTTTTCCCATAGACAGCTCATTTCTCTGCCTCTGTTCTTCTGTTCCCTTTACACTTGGCTGTCATTTCTCATTACTCTTCACCTGAAATCTCATTAGAAATCATCCATCTAATCAGAATAATACACAACAAAACCAAAACCAGATAACCCAGTTTGTAGACATGGCATCTAAAGTACATCTTATGTCTGAACACAAAGGCGTATTGGTATCTCTCCAGCCAACTGGTGTACTTCTTAAAGATGTTCTTTCTTGGGTCCAACCTCAGCCCCTCCTAATAAGAATCTCTGGATGCTGTAAGCACTTCATGTAATTCTAATGAATACTAAAATTTGAGAATCACTCGCTTATGGATTCTCCTATGAAAAAAAATATCCGTGAACTCAAAGCCACGTATATAGGGCCAACAGGTTGTTTCAACAGTCAGTCTGCTATGTAAGGCTGGATGTGTTCAGGAGTCAGATGACTTGGTCCCTGAGCCGTGCTAGGTACGAAATATTCTGAAAATCACATGGGCTTGGTGACTTTTTTTTTTTTTTAACTTGGGTCACTAGGGTGGATGGGGGGGTTGGATGAGGTTTACTTCCCGGGCCTCTCTGTCTTCAGGTTAGCTGAGATTTCTGACAAGCGGCCCTTGGATAATTAACATCTATTTGGTCTCATGACCTGGGGAGAAATAGGGTAATATTTACGCATATTTTCCAAATATGAGACTGTCTTCACAGACTGTCTTCTATAGACAAAATAATGTGTTTGTCAGAGATAAATTGGCCACACCCTCTTATTATGACTTAACCCTCTGGGACTGAACAGTTAATAGTTCTTATTATGCTCAACTATAGTAAATTGCAATATATTTATTGCACCCTTATTTGTTTTTATCAAAATGCTCACACTCATATTTTGTATGTTCATAAAAAAAGTTATAAAAGCAGTATATACATCTACTGTTTCTTTCCTTTAAAGAGAAGATTTGTAGATTTTTATCTTGCATTTTAAGTTAACAAGACTCCAAATGTCTTAAATATGCTGATGGTCAACTAAGCTAAACAGGCATGCACTAAAAGGATAATGGAACATGAATACCATATTTAGAAGTGTCTTAGTACCAGTCACAGCCTCAAACAACAGCAACAAAAAACCACTCCAGAATGAAAATACTGGTATATTTGTATAATGCAAAGAGAAATACAGATATAAATCCTCAAAACAGAAGGTACATTAATAAAAATGTAGCATTATAAGCAAAAAATATTATACAGTACTTGCAGAATTTAGTCTTTCCATTTAAGATTACAATGTGTCTAACAAGTATTTAAAATTATGGTTGTCATTATTAATTTAAAATATCCATCAGATGAACAGCACAGCTTAACCTAGCAAACATTTTAAGGAAATGCTTTGTCTTGTAGAAGTAGAGTATCATTTTATTCCATTCATTTATGCCGTGAACAAAAGAAGAACAGTTTTCAAAGTGGAAATTAGTTTCATAAGACAGAATAAAACTGGGCTTCTCAAAGCACAAGCTGCTTCCATAAACGTATTTTAATTGTTATTGGCAAAAAATACCTAAGCAATTCTGATTCATACTCTGCTTCTCAGAGCCTTCCCAATCCGTGAACCACAATCAGTACAAAAACATGCAATACTGTATATTCTCCACACCATCACTAACCAAAACACTTTTACTCTTTTAAAAGTTACAATTTTACAGAAATGTTTCCACTCAAGATTGGTATAATACAGAGAGCAGTGGTTGCTGATGTATATTTTCTAGTTGTACAAAGTAAGGTAGGAAACAAATCTTGTTACTTGTTACTGCTTAAAAAACACTGCCTTGCTACTTTACCCTCCCATTTCTGCTCTTTAAATTCATTATCAAGACGGAACAAAGTTCAACGAACCAGGGCAGCGCAACTGACCCCACGGCCGGCAATTCAGAGGGAACTTAAGACAATTTCCCCCCTTTCTCCTGCTTCCAACAGAAGACCCTCAAGAAATCAAACTTGTGAAGTCCCCCTAGGTTTCTCTACTTCACTGCAAAATGTAATGCCACTTGAGGTTGTCAAAAATAGCTTCTGTAGAAAACTGGCCATGGTCTTTAGGAAACATTGCACGAAGAAAATTAGTTTAGCCTTTATTAAAAAAAAAAAAAAAAAAAGGAACACATGGAAAGAATACGTCAGTCAGTACCAGTACAGACTCCAAGGCCTATTGTCAGGATGAAAATATACTAAGTAGGACAAATGCACGGAGCTGTGGTGGGGCGGGAACATCGAAACCCATCCCTCCCCACCCCCGAAAAAGTAGTCTCTCTGTACAATCCAAGTGCTTATCCACGTTGAGAGTCATTTCGAAGGCAGCTTAGAAAATTAATAAGGGGGCAGAAAGGGGGGAGACGACATCACTGTCTGAACCAAAGGGAAAGGCTGGGTGAGGCGTACGTGGCTGGCGAGCCCCTCATAAGCCAATGCCTTTCAGGTCGCAGGGGAGAGAGGCCTGGGTGGTCTGGGGGCTCTGACAGCAGGGGAACTGGGCCCTGAAGCAGTCCCTCAGCTCCCTGTTAAAGAGGAAGCACACGACAGGGTTGATGCCGGCCTGGGCGAAGGTCAGCCACACGGAGGCCGTCAGGTAGGCCTGGGGGACGGCGCCGGGCCGCACCAAGACCCGCAGGTAACTGGCCACGACGTAGGGCCCCCAGAGCAGCAGGAAGAGCAAGGTGACGGCATAGAACATCTTGCACAGCCTCTTCTCCGTCTTGAACTCCTCGAGCACCAGGAGGCGGCGCGCGCCGCGGCCGGGCCCCGCGGGCCGGATGCCCACGAGTGCTGGCGGCGTGGGCCCGCGGCCGAAGCCCGCTGTCCAGTTGGCGGCCGCCTGGCCAGTGGCGCCGGGGCCGTGGAAGGTCCAGTCGTGGCTGACGGCGGGCACGAGGCGCGCGGGCCGCATCTTGCGGCGGTCATGGATGAAGAAGAGCAGGCGGAGGTAGACGAGGTGCGTGGCGCCCACGACCACGGCCAGAAGCAGCAAGAAGCCGAGCGCGCCGGGGGCGCCGTCGGGCCGCTGCTCCAGGGCGCACGGCGCGTCCTCGTCGTCGCCGCCGCCGCCGTCCAGCACGGGCGGGAAGGCCGCGGCCAGCGCCAGCGCCCAGGCGGCGCACACCAGCATGGCGGCGCACGGCCAGCCGGCCAGGCGTTCGGCGTAGAAGCGGTGGTGCGCTATGGCCAGGTAGCGGGTGACGCCCACGCCGAGCAGCAGGAAGGCGGCGTGGAAGCAGAAGAGCGCGGCCAGGAAGGCGAGGAGCTTGCAGCCCAGCGCGCCCGGCGGCGCTCCCGCCGCGGCCGCCGCACGCCGCGCCGCCAGCATGACGGCCGGGAGGCAGGCGAGCGCGCGCAGCCCGTCGGCCAGGCACAGGTCGAGCAGCAGGTAGTACGGGGCGCGGTGCAGGCTGCGCTCCCGCACGATGAGCAGCGCGAACAGCACGTTGCCCGCCAGGCTCACGCACAGCAGCAGGCTGAGCGTGGCCAGCTTGAGGCCCAGGGCGGCCGCCTCGCCGCCGCCGCCGCCGCCGCCGCCGCCCGGCTCGCTAGCGTTCGCCATCGCGGCCTCTCCAGGCCGTGCGCTCCGCTCCGGGGCCGCTCCCGGCCTCGCCGCTCCCCAGGCCGCCCGGCCCGGGTTCTGCCGCCGCGCGGGCCCTCGGGCGAGCTCCCGGCCGGCGGGGCTCAGCCCGCGCCCGGCTGGCCCCTCCCGGGCTCTCCGAGCCGCTGCCGCGCCGCCGCCGCCATCTCAGGAATGATGCGCGCAGGAGGCGACGGCCACTCCCTGCACCTTGGGCGCCGCGGGCTTCACTGCGGACAGGGCCGCGCCGCCGCCCGCAGCCCCCCGCATCCTCCTCCTTCTCCTCCTCCGCCAACGCCGCCGCCGCCGCCGCCGCGCCTCTTGGCTCTGCCCCCCGCCGGGCCCGCCGCCGCCGCCGCCGCCGCCGCCGAGCCCCCTCCCCTTCGCCGGAGCGCGCAGCGTGGCCGCCGCCGCCAGCCCCGCCGAGGCAGCCCGCGCCGCCGGGGCCGGGCTGGGCTGGGCTGGGGGCGCCGCCGCGGCAGCTGCGGGGCCGGGAGGCGGCCGGGAGGGAGGCAGGGCCCAGGACGCAAGGTGGCGACTAGTCGCGTTTGGCCCCAGGTAACGGGGGTCCGGCGGCGGCGTCCGGCGCCCGCGCTGGGGTCACGGTGGCCGTGCGCAGGGGGAGGTGGCTAAGGATGGCAGGGTCGGGAGGCTTGGGGAGGCGGGGGCGGGCAGGAATCTGTGGGTTGAGCCTTCTGCCCGCAAGCTAGTGATTAACAGTAGTGATCGTCACCATCGTAATCCTGTAACCGCCGATGTTCAGGTGAGCACTGATGTGGGAGGCAGTCTTCGGGGGAAGCTTTACAAGCATTATCTCCCTAACGTTCACAGTAACTCCAAAGTTGGTTCTATTCTTAACATACTTCATACCTGAGGGAGCAGAAGCTTGCGGTTCAAGGGAGTTGAGAGCCAGTGAGTGAGTGGCCGAGCTGGGATTCAAATTCCACTGGGTCTGATTTCCAGGGCTGGACTCCCAGCGACTCTGCAGCGTGCCTTGCTCTCGGCCTCACCTGTGGTCCCGGTGAAGACTTATGCCAGGAAACAGAAATTCAGCATTTTCTCTCAAGTGCCACCCCGTGACACCTTTCTCCCAGGGAATCTCTTTTCTGGATGAGCCTGAAAGGGCGGCCCCTGTTCTGATCCTGAAACACACCACAAATTCTCTCAAGGCTTTGCGCGTGCCTTTCTTTCCCTCTGCCTGGTCCAGCGCCAGAGCAGGCTTCCCACCGTGTGGGCCATCCTTCTGACTAGTCCCCCTCGTTCTGCATCACTGCCTGCTCATTTTCTTCATAGCATTTATCATTTATCGTTTCATAGTTTTGTTTGTTCTTTAAAATTCTCTCCTTCCATAGTTTTGTTTGTTTTTTTTAAATTCTCTCCTTCCAACCAGTCTGTAAGCTCTATGAAGGCAAGTGACCATGTCTGTTTTGTTTTTCGGTTGGGTTTTTTGTGGGGTTTTGTTTTGTTTTTGTTTTTGTACTACTGTATCCCAAATGCCTAGCATAGTAAAACCAGAATTGAGGAATATATTGTTTCTTGGGTACACTCATTTTTTTTTTCTCTTACGCAGAACATTATTTATTGCCCGCCTACCGTGTGCATGGCAGGCACTTTGATGGGCATTTCCAGGACAACATAAGATCACAGAAGGCCTTGACCATCAGGCTAAGGAGTCTAAACTTTAGTCTGTAGGCAGTGAGGTGACCTGAAGTATCCCAAGGAGAGTGACAATGTTAGAGCTGTGCTTCAGGAAGATTCTTTTGGCAGTAGTGCTTAATTAAGAGGAAGGACAGAGTAGAGCCTAGAAGTCTAGTCCAGAGTCGCAGACTTTAATGTGCACAGAAATCACTGGGATCCTGTTAAAATGCAGATTCTGACTCAGTAGGTCAGGGATGGAGCCAAAAATTTTGCATTTCGAACAAGTTCCTAGGTGACATTAATGCTACTGGTCCTCACCCCGCACTGAGTAACAAGGATGTCGAGGACAATTTAGACCTTTTGTAAAAATTTAAGTGATGGCCAGTGACAGTCTGTCTTAGGGGACCCCTAAAGGGGCCAGGGACAAATAGGTGGCTGACCATGTAGGTCTGCAAATATTTGTTGACAGAAAAGAGAAATAGGTTATGGAGGATATTTTGGGTAGGAATTGCATTTTGATAATGGTAGCCTAAATGTGAACGTGCGTTTATTTTCCTCATGAAACCAGAAGTCCAGAGGTCAGTGGTTGCTGGCATTGAATTATTGGCTCAAGGACCGAATCTCTGAAAGTATTTTGGCCCTCCCCTTATTACCCATAAGCTGCTGACACTCCAGCCATTGCTTCTGCATTCTAGACAAAAACAAAGGAAAAGAAGGGAAGTGCAAAAGTGTTCCTGCCATTTAAGTAGGCCCGCTCTGAAGAGCTTCTTAGAAGTCCTCTGTTACAACAAACACATCATTGGCTACCACTAGCAGGAAGGGAGATTGGGAAATTGTTGTTGTTTTGTTTTTGAAAGCCAGACACATAGCCAAGAATGAGATCCTGCCTTGATGTGGACCTTAGCACTTGCTCTGCTTCTGCCCTGAGGAAGGCATGCCTTCTTAGAACCCCCCCCCCCCCCCGCACAAAGTCACCAAATCTGGTTCCTTTCCGGTAATATTAATGGCAGCCTTTGTTTACTGAGTATTTGTTATGTGCCATGCACTATGCTGAATACCTGACATGTGTTACTTCATTTAATCATTGTAAGGGCCATATGTAGTAGGTACTGTGAGAGTCTTCAGTTTGCAGATGAGGCAGACAGGTTAAGTAATCTGTTCAGGCTTTCCCTACACGTACATATGAGGGCTGGGATTGGGAGGCAGAGTCTGACTCAGCCCAAACTCATAACTTCTATACATATTGTCTCTTTATCCTAACTGCAAAGAAGGTTATTGAGTTTCTGGAAAGAAAAACAAGCAAGAACTACTGATATTCACGTTCACAGAATTATAGCCCCTTCAGAGAGGGAAGAATTTTTCAAAACCATCTAATCTGACACTTTCATTTTATAAATAGAGTCTCATTAATGGCTGAATGTGAAGGAGAATCCAGGTCTTTTTTACTCCTAGGTCAGTACCCTTCCCACTTAGTTGGAATAATATTATTTGTCCTAATGAACTCATGACATTGGACAAGTCACTTCACCTCATGGAATCTCAAATGTTGCCTTTTACAAGATGGGACAGGGGACTGACTGATTTCTGCAGGTAGTCAGTGATGACGTTCAGTGAGTCTATGAGAAAAATGAAAGTTAAATGGTTATATAATCCCAAATGGGGAGCATTTATTCTTCCAAAAAGGACACAAAAGAAGGGACATTCGTCTCTTATAATTTAGATTTCCGTGCGTTTTCTACTTCTCTCTGTGGTTCAATATGCTTCTCTTTGGGATTTGAGATTTGGTTTAGTCATTTGCCCAAGATCAAATAGCAGAAGCAGTGAAAGAAAATACATAAATCTTGGCTCTCACAGCGTTTATATGACTGCTGCTTTCATTCTCAACATTTGTTCAGTAGATTAATACTTAAGGAAGAACTATCAACATTTTATTGCCAGAACCAACTTATTTTCCTTTTATTGTTTCTAGGAAGCATCAGACGAGAATTTAAAATAGTTTCTAAGGCATGGACTTAAGTTGTTGCATCTCAAAGCCAAACAGTTCTATGAGTTTTTTTCTATAAGCAAAATGTTCTGCTTATAACCAAATTCTCCCTTTTGCACATAGATAGAAAATTTGGGATTTCACCCCCAAATCAATTCTGTCACTTCTTTTGCTGTACACGTAGACAGTGTCAATGGTAATGGAAATCCAGACTGTTTGGAGGAACTGGTTGACCCATCTTGACAGATATAGTTAAAGCCATGGGTCCCATGGTCCTGGGAGCCAATTTAGCTTCTCTCTCTTGTCCAACCCTAGGCCAGTCACCTGCCCATGGGTGCATTGAGAAGTTAGAGAAGATTGGTTTGACTTAACCCCATCCTAACTCTTAGAAAACATGAGACAGGGTCTACATCCAATGAATGTTGAGTTATCAAAGGATAGCACTTACATTAGCCTCTCCATGGGAGGGATTCATAACTATAGGAATGAAAATGGACTGGGAGTTAGTGTACCTCAGTTCACAGCCAAGTCCGACACCTTACTAGTGTGCATCCTTAGCCAAGTAACTTACCTTCTTTAAACCTCTGAACCTCAAAGGCCGGTTGTGAAGAAGATTGTAAATGTGAACCATTACAAAGAGTGTAAGCACATGGTGTGCACACAGTGATTACTACAGTTACCCTTTTTGCTGTTATCAGACTATAAGTGCCTTGGCTAACCATGTCTTGATTAATGTCTATATTTTCTGCCCCAACTTAGACTAACAGGATGCCCTATACATAGTGGGTTCTCAGTATTTGTGTGGCAGGTATGAAGGTCAGTCTATAAAATCAAGGGCACAAGAAACATAACTGCTTCCTAGAAACCTAATTTCTGACTCTGAGTTACCATTTTGCCTGGCTGGTGGGGAGAGAAAATGTAACCTTCTCAGTGCTTCTTGGATTTCATCATGGCCCCTGCTTCCTCAAGATGTGCCATAGTTCCAGGGTAATGCCCAGACTGCACAGCACTCAGTCATTAAGGAGAATGTGTGCATGTGTAGGTGGGGTAGTCCATCTGATGTTTGGTCAGTTGTTGCCATATTGCTCCCGTCCTTAGAAACTATTGTGTTTTTGTGATTCTTAGCCGCCTCATGCCAGACTTAGGGTTGAGAATCTGAGCTGAGATGCATATGATATAGATGTACCCACACATCCTCTCAGCAGTGTGTCTGGGAAACCAAGTGCAGATCCCCTGTCTCTCAGAAACCCCCTTTCCTCCCTTCTTCATTTCTGGAGACTCCCTATCCACTCTGGCAGAGGGAAAAACCAGTTCTTCCTTGTTTTTTCTGGGATTGGGTCAATTCCCCTAGGAATCTGTGCTACTAGAATTTAGGTGTTTGGGAAAATAAAAGCCAGGAGGCTACCTTCACATAAACCTGTCCTAGGCAAGGAAGCCTGCCTGCTATGTCCTTGAATGTTGGGAAGGAATAGGAAAAATAGGGGAAGAAAATTGTCAGTTCATATCTTAAAATATTGTTCTTGCTGCATGTATTTGTTGAATGAATATCTTTATGTGTATATACATGGTATATTGTAACACTGTAGTGAAAACTCTTTTAATGGGAGTTGGTGTTCTGCACATGCGAAAGAATGAAGTTGAACCCCTGCTTCAAACCACATACAAAAATCAACTCAAAATGGATTATAGTCCTAGAAGCAAGAGCTGAAACTATAAAACAATTAGAAGAAAACATAGGGGTAAATATTCATGACTTTAGATTAGGCAATGATTTCTTTGATATACCAGCAAAGAGAGAAATAACAAAATGAAAAATAGATAAAGTGGATTTTATTAAAAATTTTTAAAGATTGTACTTAAAGAATACCTTCAAGAAAGTGAAAAAGACAACCTATAGAATTGGAGAAAATATTTTCAGGTTAATATCTGGTGAGGGATTTCTGTACAGGATAGATAAAAAACTCTAGTAACTCGGGTACCTGGGTGGCTCAGTTGTTAAGCATCTGTCTTCGGCTCAGGTCATGATCCCAGGGTCCTGGGATCGAGCCCCACATCGGGCGCCCCGCTCTGTGGGAAGCCTGCTTCTCCCTCTCCCACTCTCCGTGCTTGTGTTCCCTCTCTCACTGTGTCTCTCTCTGTCAAATAAAATCTTTAAAAAAAAAAAAAAAGAACTCTAGTAACTCAACAAAAAAAGACAAATAACCCAATTTTAAAAAAATGGGCCAAGGAGTTGAATGGGCATTTTCCCGGAAAGATACACAAATGGCCAATAAAGCAAGGAAAAATGCTTAACATCTTTAGTCTTTAGGAAAATGCAAATCAAAACCATAATGAGATACCACTTCACACCAACTAGGATGGCTATTATCAAAAGGACAGACAATAACAAATGTTGGTGATGATATGGAGAAATTGGAACCCTCCTGCAATGCTGATGGGAATGTAACTTGATGTAGGCATTTTGGAAAATAGTTTGGCAGTTCCTCAAAAAGTTAAACATAGGGTTACCATATGACCCAGTTAGACTCCTAGACATATACTCAAGAGAAATGAAAGAATGTCCACAACTGCTTATAGAGGCATTTTTCAGAAGAGCCAAGAGGAGGAAGCAATCCAAATGTCCATCAGTGGATGAATGGATGAACAAAATATGGCAGATCCATACAATGGAATATCCACGCATAGAAAGGAATGAAGTGCTGATACCTGCGGCAATACGGATGAACCTTGAAAACATTATGCTAAAAGAAAGAAACCAAACACAGAAGACAACATATTATACGATTCTGTGTTAACGAAATGCCAAATAGGCAAGTCCATGTAGACAGAAAGTAGATTGGTGGTTGCCAGGGGCTGAGGGTAGAAGAGATTGGAGGGTAACTGCTAATGGGGTACTGGGTTTGTTTTGGGGGATGCTGAAAATGTTCTAAACTCAGATAGTGGTGCTGGTTGCACAACTCCGTGAATGTCCTCTAAGAAAATACAGAACTGTGAACAAATTCATAATAAAGTCAGGTCACCTCTGTGTCCTTTGGCAGTGTCCTTATTAAAAAGTGGATGGGGGAGTGCTTTGGTGGCTCAGTCAGTTACACGTCCAGCTCTTGATCTCAGCTCAAGTCTTGATCTCAGATTTGGGAGTTCAAGCCCCACATTGGGCTTCACACTGGGTGTGGAGCCTACTTGAATGAATGAATGAATGAATGAATGGTGGATAGGGCCCTGGAAAGCAATGGGGACTTCTTGTTAGTGCTTTCTGAGTGAATGTAGGCCTTTAAGATGTGAATTCATATGTCCTTTCCTGGGGTTGGCCACAGAAATAAGTCATGCCTTGCCCTGTGGTCACGTGTTGCCTCTTTGGGCTCCTTCAGTGTTTGTGCTTTGATGCAGAAGTGAACTTGGAAGGAGAGGGTTAAATTCTTATTTAGTCGCTTTATATTTCGCTGTCTGTCCACTAGAAAATTATTCTTTTTTAGATCCACTAATGCTCTAAGGTGTTTTGCATACATTATGTAATTTACTCCTACAAAACCCTGTTCCCCCCATTTTACAGAAGAGAAACCCTGAGTCTCATGTTAATTAGAGCAGTTAATCATGCAATCTGTGGTCACACAGCACAAAGTGGCGAAGCAAGTTTACAGTTGAGACTGGCCTGAAAGCCTGAATGCTTAGTAAATATATTACAGGGCTGCGTTGATGAATACATAATGAAGGAAAACCTATCAATATCATATAAGTATTAAATTGGGGGGTTGTACCGCCTGAGACAGAGTTGGAAAAAACCATTATGCTGGAGGCAGTAATTTAATCACCTGAAAATGAACACTTCCAATATTGAAAAGAAACGAAAATCTACGCTAACATGTTATCCCGCTATCATTTAAACTCTCATTTTTTTGGATTTCTGTCATAGTTTTTTTCCTAAGAGTTACAGCCATGGCTCCAA
Source organism: Zalophus californianus (assembly GCF_009762305.2). NCBI lineage: Eukaryota > Metazoa > Chordata > Mammalia > Carnivora > Otariidae > Zalophus > Zalophus californianus. Next base: position 38,743,497 of record NC_045595.1, on the reverse strand, counting down.
GTGAGAAAAAAGCTGCCTTTTAGGTGACCCTTCTCTTTCCCACTATGTTTAATAGCTGTTTAAACTCCCTCTAGTGGTTAAGACATGACGTGACCCTAAATTTTGCTCTTTAGAGATTGAATGTGACTCCCTGGACAAGGGTACAACTGTGAATGCAGAAGATTGTAGGGTCAAACCTAATCCTTAACTGTCCTTCTGTGTATGGACTAAGGGTATGAATAGCATGTGTCAAAGCTCTCCTGCTATAATCCTCTGTCCTATTTACTCGAAAGTCCAATTGTGCATTGATTATTGTTACTCTCTAGAGAATTACAGAGACGGTACTTTGTGTTTTTTTTTTTTAAGATTTTATTTATTTGACAGAGAGACAGTGAGAGAGGGAACACAAGCAGGGGTAGTAGGAGAGGGAGAAGCAGGCTTCCCGCTGAGCAGGGAGCCCGAGGTGGGGCTCGATCCCAGGACCCTGGGATCATGACCTGAGCCGAAGGCAGACACTTAACGACTGAGCCACCCAGGCGCCCCAGAGATGGTACTTTGTAAGATAACAGATTTGGGGGGCACATCCTTATAAAATGCTCTGAGCCGTGAAACTGAGACCCACAAGACACATCTCTAGAGATGTATCTGCTATTTCCTATCTTACCTGTTATGCAACGACTTTCTTACAAGAAAGAAAAAGAAAAGTAACTATTTACAAAAATACCCACCCTCTGTACATGTACACATCCCATATGCGTACAAATTCTTTCTCTCCCCCTTACTTACGGCCAGCCTTTGCACTGGGTTTTGATTTAGATGAGGTAGAGACAGACTCTTTCATTGGCCAGAATTATTACCGTTGTTTGGGGAGAGCATCTGCAAAAATAAGATCCAGGCTTACCTTAGAGACAAGGCAGACAGATCTGGACAGTGAAACAAGTCACACAGAAGGTATGACTTCAGCACATTTCTTATTTGACATTATGGTTAAACAGCTACATTTCTCTGAACCCCCACCCCCAACCCACCACTCTTACATCACTTTTTTTTTTTTTTTAAAGATTTTATTTATTTGACAGCGAGAGAGGGAACAAAAGCAGGGGGAGTGGGAGAGGGAAGAAGCAGGCTTCCCAAGGAGCAGGGAGCCCAATGTGGGACTCGATCCCAGGACCCCAGGATCATTACCTGAGCCGAAGGCAGATGCCTAACGACTGAGCCACCCAGGCACCCCGCTTACATCATTTTCTAACCTGCATAGCACTCGCTTAATGAGTACGAGTTCAAGTCCGCTTAGCATTAGTGAAGTGTGGGATCCTGAAATGCCATGTGGTATGGTGTAGTCCACAGCTGAATCACATAATTGGATTTTGTCAATTGTACCACTGTTTTGTTTTCCTTAAAGTGAATAATTATCCCCCCCCCGACCCCTTAGTGTTATATGCCACTTTGACCTCCGACTTTCTGACAGAATCTTGCAGCTTCTCATCATCTGGGCGATTGGTAGTGTTTTCATCCTTGGAGACCTCTCTCCTGGACCCTTCTTTCTCTTCTTTCTGGTCTGCACAGCTGTTGCCCTCGCACTTTCCATCAAAATCATGCTGGTCTCTTCATTCCCCTGCTATGTCACATCTCCCATTTTCTGAAGCCCACATCTTTCTCTTTCTTGTTTTGTTCTTTCATTTCATTCTTAGGGGGTTGTAAGTACATCAGAAACTTCCTGAGAAAGGTGATTTAGAAGTAACTGTTTTAAGATTTTACACATCTGAAAATGCCCTTATTTTGCCTTCATTACGCAATAGTTCAGCCGGGAATAGAATTCTACCAGGTTGGAAACAATGACTACTGATGTTGAGCATCTTTTCATGGGCTTATCTGCTATTCATATATCTTCTTTTCTGATAAGTCTGTTCAAATTTTTGCTATTTTTTCCCTTAGATCACTTATTTTTATTGACTTTAGAGAGTTCTTAATGTATTTTGGAAACAAGTTCTTTTTCAGACATGATTCACAAATATTTTCTCTTGGTCTGTGGCTTGTTTTTTATTCTTTTAATAGTGTCTTTTGATGAGCAGAAGATTTTAATTTTCACTAAGTCCCATGTGTCAATTTGGATTATTTTATAGATGTGTTTTTGGTGGCTTTTCTAGGAAGTCTTTGCTTATACCAGAATCACAAAGATTTTCTTCTATGTTTGCTTCAAGAAGTTTTATTTTTTTAAGTTTTACATTTAATTTTATGTTCCGTATTAAGCTAATTCTTGTAAATGGTGTGAGATATGGCCTGAGGTTTTTGTTCTATTTATTGCACGTGGATATCCACTTGTTCCAACACTCTTTATTGGAAGACCGTTATTGTTCACACAATTGCCTTTGCATCTTTGTCAAAGAAATCAACTGTTCATATATGTCTCTGTTTCTGGACTCTATATTCTGTTCACTTTCTCTATCTTGATGCCAATACCACACTTTATTGATTATTGTGGCTTTTTAAATAAGCTTTAAAATCAGGGAGTGTTATTTTTCCAGGTTTGTTCTTCTTGTTCAAATTGCTTTGACTGTTCTAAGTCATTAACATTCATGTATGGCTCTTAGAATCAAGTTATCAAATTCTACAAAAAGTCCTGTTGGGATTTTAATTGGGATTGTGTATAGATCAATTTAGGGAGAATTGACATTTTAACAATACCACAGCTTCCTGTACATGAGCAAGACGTATCTGTCCATTTATTTAAGTTTTCTTTAATTTCTCTCAGTAATCTTTTGTAGCTAGCACACAATTCTTTACATCTTTTGTCAGATGTTTTCATCAGCATTTCATATTATACTATTACAAATGGCATTTTGAAAAACTTCAGTTTCTAATTGTTCAATGCCAGTATGTAAATACATAATTTATTTTTGCATATTTATCTTGTGTCCGGAAATTTTGCTAAGCTCACTGATTCTAGTAGCTTTTGTGGATAAGTTCCATGAGGTTTTTTTACATAGATGATTGTGTTATCACCAAATAAAGACATTTTTATTTTTTATTTTCCAATCCAGATACTTTTTATTTCCTTTTCTTGCCTTATTGTACTGGTTGGAACCTACAGTACAATGTTAAATAGAAGTGATGAGAGCGGACCTTATTGATCTCTTCCCCATATCAAAGAGAAGGCATTCAGGTTTTCACCAGTAAGTTTGATATTAGCTGTAGGTTTTTGTAGATGCCTATAGATGAGAAAGTTCCCTTCTATCCCTTTTTTGCTCTGAGTTTTTTTTTAAATAAAAAATGATTGTTTGCTTTTGACAAGTGCTTTTTCTGCATCTATTGAGATGATCACATGGATTTACTAGTATAATTTGTTGAATGATGAGTTGTATTGATTGACTTTCAAATGTTAAACCAGCCTGTGTTCCTGAGAGAAATCCCAGTTGGTCATGATGTATTATCCTTTTTATATATTCTTATATTGTACTTGCTAAAATTTTGTTTGGAATTTTTGCATCTGTATTCACGAAGGTTATTGATTCTTTACTTTTTTTTATTGATACTTTTCTGGTCCTGGTTTTGTCTGTTTGTTTTTGTTTGTTTTGAGGGTGAGGCTGCCATTTGAGTTGGGAAATGACCCTCCTTTAAACTTTTTTTTAAAGATTTATTTATTTTAGGGAGGAGGGGCAGAGGGAGAGGGAAAGAGAGTCCTAAACAGACTCTGTGCTGAGCGCAGAGCCTGATGTGGGGCTCAGTCTCATGACCCTGAGATCATGACCTGAGCTGAAGCCAAGAGTGAGCCCCTCAACTGACTGTGCCATCCAGGTGCCCCTACAATTTTTTTTGAAGAGTTTCTGTGCTTATTATTTTTTCCTTAAATGTTTGGTAGAATTCACTAGTGAAACCATTTAAGCAAGCTTTCTTTGTGGGGTGTTTTTTAACTTTATATTCCATTTCTTGTATAGATGTATGGCAGTTTGAGTTATCTGTTTCTTCAGTAAACTTTGGTAGTTTGTGTCTTTCAAGTTATTTGTCCCGCTCATCAGTGTTATCAATTCATTGTCATAAAGTTAATAATCTTCCCTCATTATCCTTAGAATTCCCTTGATATCTATAGACTCTGTGTTGATATCATCTATTTCCTGATTTTGCTAATTTTTTTCTTCTCAGTTTTTTTTTTCTTGAACAGTCTAAGGGTTTATCAATTTTTTTAATCTCAAAGAACTATATTTTTATTTCATTGATTTTTTTTTTATGTTTTCTACTTACTGGGTTCTACTCTGATCTTTATTATTTCCTTTTTAACTTGAATCCAATTTGCTCTTCATTTTTAGTTTCTTAACATGATTCAGTGATCAAGTTCATTGATTTGAGACCATTATTCAAGCATTTGTATCATAAATTTTTCTCTAAATTTGTATTATAAATTTACTGTTTTAGCAGCATTGCACAGATTTGACCTATGTGTTTTCATATTCATTTATTTCAAAATACTTTCTTTTTTTTCTTTTTAAGATTTTATTTATTTATTTGAGAGAAAGCATGAGCAGAGGGAGGGGCAGAGGGAGAAGCAGGCTCCCCACTGAGATCATGACCTGAGCTGAAGGCAGACACTTAACCAACTGAGCCACCCAGACGCCCCCTTATTTCAAAATACTTTCTAATTTCTTTCTTGATGACTTTTTTAAACCATGGATTATATAAAATTGTTTTATATTTTTTGTTTAATTCCATTGTATCAGAGAACATACGTGTATGACTTGAATTCTTTTAAATTTATTGAGAGTTGTTTTATGGCTCAGAGTATGGTTTATCTTGCTAAACATTCCATGTGCCCCTGTAGAGAATATATATTGTGTGGTTGTTGGGTAGAATATTCTGTGAATGACAATCAGGTTAATTTGAATATTTTTGTATTCAATAAAGTTAAAATGTTTTATATTCCTACTGATTTTCTGTCTACCCGTTCTATCAGTTATTGAAAGAGGAGTGTTAAAATTTTGGACTATAGGGTGCCTGGGTGGCTCAGATGGTTAAGCGTCTGCCTTCGGCTCAGGTCATGATCCCAGGGTCCTGGGATCGAGTCCCGCATCGGGCTCCCTGCTCCTTGGGAGCCTGCTTCTCCCTCTGCCTCTCTCTGTCTGTCTCTGTCTCTCATGAATAAATAAATAAATAAAGCTTTAAAAAAATAAAATAAAAACAAATAAAAATAAATAAATAAAATTTTGGACTGTAAGTGTGGATTCATATATTTTTTCTTATGCTGTAACAGTTTTTTTTAATGTATTTTGGAGCTGTGTTATCAGGAGTGAAAATGATTAGAATTGTTTTGTCGTCTTGGTGAATTGACTCTTTTATATAATTAATTGATCTTCTTCATTCCCCATAATATTCTTTGGTTTAAAATTCTCCTAGTGTGATATTAATATAGCAACTCCAGTTTTCTTTTGATTTCTTTTGATTAGAAGTAGCACAGTATATCTATTTCTGTTTAAAAATAATTTTAAAAATTATTTTATGGTAGGATAGGTTCATAAAATCAAGCTAAGGATCAAGGTAACTTACAGTTTTGCTTACAGTCTAAACCTGAGATTTAAGATGTGCACCTGTGTTTATGCATGTCCTCAGGTGTGTGGTTTTGAATGAATTCCTACAATTCTTTTGTTCTCTTAACAGTTTTTCTTATATATTCTTGGCTCATAGAAGGTGCTCAGTAAATATTTTTTAAATTGCAAGTTTTCGTATACTACCTGCAGAAAGGAAAACATTCTAATCCTTTTACTTTTCACCTGTTTCTGTCTTTATATTTAAAGTGTGTTTCTGGTAGGGAGTATTATTGGTAGGTCTTGATCTGACAATCCCTAACATTTAATTAGGATATTTAGACTATTTACACTTAATGTGAATATTAATGCGGTAAGATTAAAATCTGTCATCTTGTTATTTGTTTTTTACTTGTCTTACTTGTTCTTTGTTCCCTCTGCCCTGTTTTTCTACCTACTTTTGGATTAAGTAGATGTTTCTTATGATTCCTTTTTTGTCTCTTTTGTTGGATTATTAGCTATAATCTTTTGCTTTGTTATTTCGGTGCTTTATTTAGGGTTTATAGTGTAGTCGTTGACTTACCACAGTCTGTCTTCAGGTGATACTGTGCCTCTTCACATACAGTGTACAAACTTACAAATGGCGTACTTTCATTTCTCCCAAACTTTGTGCTAGTGTCACGTATTTTCCTTTTATTTGTGTTTTAAACCTCATACTATTTTCTTATTATTTTTGTTTTGACAGTCCATTGTCTTTTAAAGAGATTTTAAATGTAAGGAAAATTTTCATATATTTACCCATGTGATTACCATTTCCAGTACTTTTTACTCCTTTCTGTAGATATAAATTCCCTTCTGGTATCATTTTTCTTTTTCCTGAAGAACTTCATGTGACCTTCTTTGTAGCATGGGTCTACTGGTGATGGATACTTTCAGCTTTCGGATGTCTGTAAACATCTTTATTTTTTTTTTTAATTTTTTTGATTTTTGCTATTTTTTCCCCTTCCTCCTTCTTGATTTAGTTTACTTTGAACCCTTCTCCTTTTAGTTTATTAATGTAGGAATTTATGTTACTGACGTTAGACTTTTCTTCTTTTGTAAAGTAAGCATTTCACACTGTAAAATATCCTGTCAGCAGTGTGTTAGCTGCATCTGACATATTTTAATATGTTGTATTTTCATTTTCATTCAATTGTATGTATATTTAAATTTTCTTTGAGATTTCTCTTTAGCCAATGGATTATTTATATGTATACTGTTAGTTTTGATGTGTTTGGAAATTTTCCTGTTGTCTTTCTATTAGTGGTTTCTTTTAAATTTGTTGAGGTTTGTATTATATCCAGGATGTAGTCTACATTGGTGAATGTTCCAGGAGCATTTAAAAAATAAATGTGTATTCTGCTAAAGTGCAATATATGTCAGTTATGTACTGTTGGCTAAACTTTGTTATTCATTTCTTCTGGAACCTTCTGGAACCTTTCTTTCTTGCTGATTTTCTGCCTAGTATTTCTATCAGTTGCTGAAAGTGGGATGTTTAAGTTCTGAACTGTAACTGCCTATCTCCTTTCCCCTCTCTCAGGGTTTGCTTTGTTGTATTTTGAGGCTCTGTTGCTTGGTGCACACATATTTGGGGTCATTATGTCTTCTTGAGTTGATTTGTTCATCATTATATCATATCTTCATTTGTCTCTAGTAAACTTTGCTTTGAAGTCGGATATTAATATAACCAGATATTAATTATAACAGATATTACATATAATGGATATTAATATAACCACTCTTAGCATTTTTTAAGTTAATGTTTACATGAAATATCTTTTTCTATCCTTTTCCTTTAATTCTACCCATACTGTATGTTTGAAGTGAGTTTTTTTATAGATATTATTGGGTCATGAGGGGTCTTTTTGTTGTTGTTGTTCTTGTCATTGTTTCTTTGTTTAATCTACCCCCCGCCCCCGTGACGGTAGATGCCTACACTCCCGTGTTGCCTTGATGACTTGGGTAGGAGGTGGGGTCATAGTTGTTCTGTGGTGTTTAGCTGGTGTACAGCAATTCTCGTCTAAAAGTTTTCTTTCTTGGTAGGCTTCTGCTTTTCTTGTCCTTTGGCTAGAGAGAAAGCCAATTTTTCTTGGGCTTTTTCTGCCTCTGCTCATTGGCATTTCGAAGATGCCAGCTTGTCCAGCTCCACGTCTGGGGTATGTGAGGCACCAAGAAAACCCACGGCACAGAGCACAGTGTTGTTCCTTGGCTGCCAAGGTTCCTAGCTGGTATGCCACCTTCTTGCCACCTTTTACAGCCCTCTTCTGTTTAGTTTATAGGTAGTGTTCAGGACTTTTCACTGTACCAAGTACAAGGAATTGGGAAAAGCATGTCGACTCCATCTTTCTGGAGGCAGACTTCTTTTCCATTGTTTCAGAAGAGATATTTCACTGCCTCTAGAATTCTAGATTGACATTTTTTTCTTTCAGTACTTTAAGGGGATTGCTCCTATCTTCTTGCTTTTATTATTTCCTATGGAAAATCTCCTCGAATATTTTTGTTTTTCTGTTCATAATGGGTCCTTTTTTTTCCCCCTGGTATTGAGCAATTTGATTATGTTCTGCCTCAGTGTAATTTTCTTTATGATTTTGTATCTGGAGTTCACGGAGATTCTCTTAGATCTGTGGGTTTACATCTCTTACAGCCCCTCTCCCAAAGCAGATGACTCAACCAACCTTATGGCAAATGCTTAACTGCTGTTAATTTGTAGTTCAACTCCACTGCTTACGAGATTCCATATCGTGTTTTAATAGGTGTACATATGCTTTGTACACCAGATACACAGGCCCTTTTCTACAGTGTTCTAGTTTTAAACATTTGGGGGCATAATTTGAAAACTTCCCTAAGTCAAAGGCCCATCTGGTTTTTCATTATGTTAGAGGGATAACTGGAGGGAGGTGAAACTTGTCCTCTAGAGGTAAGTTTGCAAATGTAGGAGCACAGACTTGGAACCAGGCTGACTTTGGTTTGAACTCCATACTTCTTGCTGTGTAATTATGGGAATGTTATTCAACCCTTTAGAGCCTCCAATGTATAAAATAGGGTTGATAATCATACCTACTTACAGGACTGATATGTGGAATAGGTAAGTAAATGTGGAACAGAGCTAAACACTCATGAAATGGTACCTATTGTCATTGTTTGTATTTTTTTTAATAGCCTTTATTTTTAAAGCACTTTAGGTTCACAGCAAAATCAAGCAAAGTATAGAGATTTCGCATTAAACGTGCACATGCACAACTTCCCCCACTATCAAAACCCCTCACTAGATTTGTACATTTGTTATAATCAATGAATCTACGTTGAAACATCATTATCACCCAAAATCCATAGTTTACATTAGGGTTCACTCTCGGTCTTTACCTTCTGTGGGTTTTGACAGATGTATGATGACATGTATCCACCATGACAGTATCATACAAAAGAGTTTCACTGCCCTAAAAAATCCCCTTTGCTTTGTCTGTTCATTCTCCCTTCGCCTAACCCTTGGCAACCCCTCATCTTTTACTCTCTCCATAGGTTTGCCATTTCCAGAGTATCGTATATTTTGACTGATATGGTATAGGGCCTTTTCAGATCGACTTCTTTCACTTAGTAATATTCATTTAAGCTTCCTCATGTCTTTTCATGGCTTGATAATCCATTTCTTTTTTATCACTGAATACAATTCCAATTAATGGACATACCATTTCCATTTATCCACTCACCTACTGAAGGACATCTTGGTTGCTTCCATATTTTGGCAATTGTGAATAAAACTGCCATAAATGTCTGGGTGCATATTTTTGTATGAACACGTTTTCAACTGCTTTGAGTAAATACCAAGTAGCCGTATTGCTGGATTGTGTGGTAAGCGTATGTTTAATTTTATAGGAAACTGCCAGACTGTCCTCTGAAGTGGCTGTACCATTTTGCATTCCCACCAGTATGATTAGAGTTTCTATTGCTCCACATCCTCATCAGCATTTGCTGTTGTCAGTGTTTTGGATTTTGGTCATTCTAATAGGTGTATATGGAATCTCTTTGTTTTAATTTTCAGTTTCCTAATGACAGATGATGTGAAGCATCTTTTATATGCTTATTTGCCATCTGTATATTTTCTTTGGTGAGCTGTCGGGTTCAGATCATTGCCCATTTTAAAATTAGTCCGTTCATTCTCTTCTTGTTGAATTTTAAGAGTTCTTTGTTTATTTTGGAGCTGTTGGCATTTTAATTTGAATTATTATTGTCTTCAGTGCTATGAGGGTTTTCTTGACACCTCAGCATTCTAGGCTGCGAAAATAAAAAATCTGTTTTCTCCTTTTTGAGGGAAGTAGAGAAATTATCTTCACCTGAAAAAAATTAAAAGAGGTTTCCCCAGGATTACCTTGATCCAAAAAGAATTTCAGGCTGCCTCTTAGGTACAACTGTGGCCTCATGGGGCTTCTGTGCTGTAAATCCTTCCCTACAAAATTAGCTTATGCCATGTGTTTCTTAATAAATGCCTTATTAAGTAGTGGGAAATATCTGTTCAGCACAGCATTGCCTTTCTTCTGTGTCTTCCATAGGCATGTGTAGAATAACAAGGGCCTCTGCTCTAATCAGCAGCAGTGACAATACACCTAGTAGCAAACCACCCTAACTTCTAGAAAACTGTTCTGGCCTAGATCATTCTATAAAAAATAGTCACCAGTGCTACTGAAGAAAAATATGTCCCATTGCAGGTGAAGGATGTATTATATTTCCATTCTTCCACCCCTTCACTATGCGTCAGTAGATTTATATCATGGGATTCGTTTTCATTTTATGTCTTTTTATTTACGCACCAGTTCCTTTGCAAGTGATTTTAATTCTCCCTTTCATGAGAGTGAGGTTTTGTGTCTGTGTATTCCTATATAAAATAAAGGAAATGATTGTTTTTAATGCAGATTTGAAAGAAATATAATGGATTTCAGCTACAACAATTTCTCCCCATTTAGAGGCGATGAACACCTAGTTAGATGAAGAACGTCATTTCTCGTATAATTTGAATACATCCTGTTTCCATGACAACTTGTACTTACCAGCTTGCCTGGGAAAAGAAGTGTTTGAATTCTTTCTGTGATAAAAGATTTGGCCAAACACTGGGATTCCAGTTTTTTAATTCCAATAATTTAATTCCAGTTTGGGGGTATTTCTCTTTTTAACACGGGCTGCTTTTGAAGGAAAGAAACCCAAAGATCATTTGGGGGGTAACTCCACCTTCAGAACAAAAGGAGAGGGTTCCCAGGCCAAATGCTAATGAGTCCAGGAAATGATACTGTTGCAGGTTGTACTCATTTTCTGATATCTTCCCGTTAAATTAAATCAACAGGATGATGCAACAGCTTATTAAGATGCTATTTGATTTGACAGAGAATGATTCAGTTACTCATTTCCATCTGGACACTATAATCATTAGGCTTGTTTCCTCACTGCGAACTTATGTCTTGCCTTTATGGGTGGTCTGTGCCCTCTTAGTGCTGAATTTCGCTTCTTGCAAGGAGTATGGTTTTATTAATGATTTTCCCTCAGAATGAAAGATAGGAAATTATTTGCATCATTAACTGTGCTTGTGCAAAACATGAGAAAGATGGTAGTGTATTTTATGGACAAGGTGATGTTTTAATGTCATACGAAATATTTTAGTCCATAAGGCAAGAAAGTATGACCCTTGGGCATTTTAGGAACGATAGAGAGTTAACTCCAAGTAGGATAATTCAGAGTTTAGTTCTGAGGGACCTGGAAGGTTTTGAAAGGGCAAAAATGATTCTTAGCTATCTCCAAGATCGTGCTCAATGATGATAAATATTTGTGACCCAAAACACGTGTGCCCAGTGGTGTGTCGGGTACCAGTTTATCATAACCCCCATTAGAAGCCACATTTTTAAAAATTTTTATTTGATTTGAGAGAGAGAGAACAGAAAGAGCCAGAGGGACCATGAGTGGTGGGGAGAGGGACAGAGGGAGAAGCAGATTCCCTGCTGAGCAGGGAGCCCACTGAGTGGGAAGCCCCATGTGGGGCTTGATCCTACGACCCTGGGATCATGACCTGAGACAAAGGCAGATGCTTAAGTGACTGAGCCACCCAGGCGCCCCTATTTCTTTATTTTTATATTTATTTAAGCAATCTCTACACCCAACGTGGGGCTCAAACCCACAATCCTGAGATCAAGAGTCTCATGCTCTTCTAACTGAACCAGCCTGGTGCCCCAAAACTAAGGAACTTTTAAAGATATACCATAACATGCAACTTAATATTATGTGCGTAATTTGTAAAAAATGAAAGCCAACAGGAAAGAAGGAAAAAAATGACAATATCTTTCTGTATTGGGAGTATGCAATTCTAGCACTTGGTAAAAAGAAAGAGATTAAGTAACCACAGAGATTTCTTTGGCCTAAAATTCTGTTTGCAAGCATCTTCATGATTTCTAATGTAGCACTTTGCTCAATAGTTGCAGTTCTGAAAATTTTATGCAATTATAATTTTTTTTGGAAAACAAATAATGTGGCTTTATTCCAGACTTGCTTTATTTTCCTTTTCTAATTGCCCATCAACTGATAATAGCTTCTCAAATTTTAGAGGACTCAGCTCCTAAGAAGTAAATGACTTATAAAATATTTTAATATTTACTTTAATGAATGTTTTAATCATAGACAGATTCATTATCCAGATATTTATTGAATATTCACTACATGAGCAATCTTTAAAATACTCTGTGAGGAACACAAAGGTGACCTCTCATGCCCCTACACACACAAGGAGCTTAAACTAATACCAGAAGTAAGGTATAGGTAGTCATTTTGTAACATGACTTATCACCTCCTAATATTTTGCTTAGTAAGTTGATATTTTCTGTATGATTTCTTATGCCATAATATGATGTGATTATTTAAGCTTAAAAATAAAGCTTTGGAAGGCACAGTGCCCTTTCTCAAGAGTACAGGCTTGCACAATGTTCCCCTAAGTGATTTCTGAGCCATAAGCGAAAGCTCAAAATCAAATCTTATCCCTGAAGAATTTCTTAGCTATGAAGAAGTAACCAGTTTGCGGCTGACTTATCCCACCATGCAAGCAACCGTTACCTTGCAGTGGGGATTGGAGGCCTCCTGGATGGATGTGGGCCACCAAGTGCTCTGTGGGCATGCTCCTGGCATGACCAACATTCCAGATTGCCCAGGACTGAGGAAGGGTTTTCTAGGATGTATGTTGCTGAAATCAGGGCAGTCTCACACAAACTGGGATGGATGGTTCATACACTCTTCTGTAAAGCTCCGAAGAGTGTAAAGGAGAACACCTCTATTCAAGTAGCCTAGTGTTATCTCTGCCAGGAATTGTAATAAGGAAACAAGAACCAGTAATTGTGTGGCATTTTATGGCTCATGTGGGCCCTCACCTCCAGGCAGCACTGCGAACCCAGTATTAATAGTACACTCATTTTTCAGTTGAGGAAAAAGAGAGGTTGATTGGTTTGTCTCAGATCACACAGCTGTTAAGTGTGGGCTCAAACACACATTCGGGGGTTTTCCCCTGATCACATTGCCCTTCTACTGACCATCTCTTCCTCCCTTTAAAAAATTTCCAAAGACCAAGTTGAAGCCTGCTGGCCTTCCTTTTCAGGTCCATTCTCTGACCTGAGCATCCTCACATCTTTGGTTGATTGATAGGCCAGGGGAGCATTAATAACTAGTCTATGATAGGGAGCCAGTGATTTGCAGAGTATATTGATTGCAGGGTTGCACGTAATGGGGACAAACCTTGGTAACAATCTGAATGCCAGCAGTAGGAGTGGGTTATGTTAACCTTAGAAATAAAACCTCCAGTTATTTATTCAGAAATAGCAGAGAATTGGAACCCAGGACAAGCAAGCTATGGCCAAACCATTGGCAAGTCCAGAGAACAAAGGAGAGGAATGCTCTCTTATAGAGGAAAGGGGGAAGTTGGAAGGCTGTTACAAAAAATCCACTGGAGTAAACTGGGAGTTGAGAGTACAGAGACTTTCCTTTGGCTGATAGGGTGTGGGCTGTTGCTGGAGGAGGAGGAAAGCCTTCCCCAGATGTATTTGGAAGGGTGGGTTGAGTGGGAAGATTGCAAATGCTAGACTGGAGATTTCAGACTTCAGCCTCTGGGAGAGAAGCAGCCATATAAGTTGAGCAAAGTAGCAGGGAAAAGGTGCTTTTTAGGAAGAGTAATATACCATCCTCCGAAAGGATAAACTGGCAGAGGAGAAAGACTAGAAATTGGGAAACAAATTCACTGACTGTTCCTTTCAATCAACAGCTGTTATATACCCAGTTCTTTTCCTTCACAAATCTTGGGGGCATGCCATCCATGTGGCCAGACCTAGGCTGGGTACCAGGGGCACTGAGGGTCCTGGTCCTCTTGGACTGGCTGTTCTAGAGTGGGAGATGGACAGTAGATCCGTGCAGCTATGATGCATGTTAGGGAAATCATCAGTGGGGATGAGGACCTGCTCTGGAGCCGGATGGTTGGGAAGCTCTTGCCCAGGAGGCCTGAGTGGGAGAAGAAGCTAGTCATGCAGAGCAGAGATGGGCGGTTCAGCAGAGGAAACAGCTTGTGTAGATGCCTCAAGGCTGCAGAGATGCTGTAAGGAACCAGGGAGAGTGCAGCCATGTGGTTGGAAAGGCAGGAAGCATGCAGAAGATACTGAGCCCTGTTTGCAACCAAAAAGAGATGGTGAGAGCAATAGGAAGCGGGCAAAGCACGTTAGGCATGATTGAATTGGTGCTGGGAGACAACTGCTGAGACTACTGTCTGGCACCGGGTTGGAGGGGCAAGGGCTGGGAGCAAGGAGCCTGGTCAGAAGCATGTTGTGATTGGCCAGAACTCAGGAGGTGAGGACTGGGAGTGGGTGTTATTGGTGGGAATAAAGGAGGAAGACCAATGCAGGGGCTGCAGGAGGAGCAAAACCAGGACTAGGTGGCTGATAGGTGGATATAGATGTGCAGGGTGGGTCCACTGAACCTGGATGTCACATTTTCCAGGCTCAGCGGTTGGGAGGACTTCAGTCTCTTCATTGCAAATACTCAACAAATGCTGTTTTGCTTACCCCTTTCCCTTGCACTTGCAGCTCTGAACTGGACCCTCAGGGGTCTTTTAGATTCTAGACAAATAACATGAGTCGAGCTTTTCCTGTGTGTGGCTTGCAAGGTGCATAAACATGTTTTTTCATACATCCCTCAAAGCAGCCTATCGAGGGAGCTCTTGTTATCTCCATGTTCCGAGTGAGGAATCTGGCATTCAGCAAGGTTAATAACTTACCAAGGTCACACAGCTTACTCCTGGCAGAATCTTGGTTAAAGCAGGGTTCGGTCTCACTAAAGCAATAACTCTTATAGCCTCCCCCGACACCCTCAGTGCCCCAGAGGAGTTTCAAGCCTCCCCCTTTCCTCCAGGCCCCTCCTGGGACTGACCACTGCCACACCTGCCTTTGCTGGAAGCTTCTGCAGGGCCTGGGCCTCACTGTCCCCTGAATCTAGAGAGACTGAGGTCTGCCATCTAGCGGCCACTGCTTTCCTTTTTATTCTGAGCTTTTAAAAGAAAGGAAACCGGGAGTTCCCACATACAAGACAGGCCTGCATATTTATAGCATCACACCCTGTAAACAGGAAACTTCTCAGTCTTAGAGAAGGAGCCTGGTAACATAAACATAGCATATTGGCAATGAGTTCCTCCGCCCGTTCAACAAACATTTAAATATATATGTAATGCATATATATGTATATACATATATATTTAAGTGTTTGTGTTTATATATATATTCATTCATATATATACACACACACACACACACACACACACACACATATATATTCGTCCCACTGGAAAATAAGCTCACTGAGACAGGGATTTCTTTTGTCTGTATTGCTCACTAATGAATTTCAAGAGCCTAGAACAGTGGCACTTGTATAGCAGATACGCAGTAAATATTTATTGAATGTAGAATAAATGAGGACCTAACATTTAGTGCACCTTTACTATACACCAGGCACTTGACATGCATGTTTTCTCATTTACTCCTAATGATGACTTAAGAGACAGGGAATGTCAAGATGCCCATTTCTCAGATGTAAAGACTGAGCCATAGAGGGACAAGAAGCTTGCCGAGTCTGGGGAGAACTGCCGGGTTTTGACTCAGGTTTGCTGACTTGAGAGCCACGGCATTTAGCTACCATGCATGGTCCCTCTCGTCTGCTCTGTGTGCGGGCCTCGTGTGCAGGACTGCCACCATTTAGACAGGTGGCAGAAGTGCCGCCAGGGGACCACCAGCCATTCACCTCCTGTGCTTTGACTTTACCGAGTGAAGTTTTCCATCCCACAGTGCTATGACAGAGGCCGCAAATGGAGGCAATTCAAGAAAGGCTGGCCAGCTAACAATGAGTCCCCGTCACTAACTAGCCATGTGGCTGTGTGACCTCGCACAGTGCCCCCACACCTCAGCTTCCTCATTAGTCAAAGGAGGAGACAGAGTTAGGATCCCCGCCTTCCCTTCCGGCGCCAATACCCTATTCCTGTGACTCCCAGGGAGCTGGATGAGAGTGAAGAGAGAGGACCACTCGTTCCTAGGCAACCAGTACTCGCCTCACCCATGTTGCCATGGTGATGATGGAAGTTGGGCTGATGGGATTACCAGCTCCTGCTAATTGCATGTGAGAGCTCAAGGTCTCTGTCTCTTGCTTGCGGGCTGGCTCGCTCTTACTTTCTCATTCTTCTGTGGAAACTGTGGAAAGCTCTCCTCTCCTCCATCTTCAGCGTCCCCAAGGCAGCCCTAGTGCAATGGAAAGCAACTGGAAATGGAGCCTAGCTGTGCCTCTGAGTAGCTGTGTGACCTTGGGCAGGTTACTCGGCTTCTCTGAGCCTCCATTTCCCCAGATGGAAAATGAAGGTGTTGGAATAGGGACCCCCGTCTAAGGCTCTTCCCAGCTCTCAAATCCTTTGATGCCTAGGGAGCATGTCAAGGGAGCAGACCACATTGTTACTAGGCAACCAGCAGGCACCCTGCCCAAGTTGCCTTGGTGACTGGATACTAGAGGGGAGGGGAGTAGCTGCTGCAGCTAATTGCTTAATTATTTATGAGTGCCTCAAGTCCTTTTTGTTGTTTTCGTTGCTAGGGGCTGTGGGGTCACCTTCTCTTCCTCCCTCCTGCTACCCCAAGTCGTCTGAGGTGCTCGTTACACAGTGGGAGAGCACGTTGGCCTGGATCTCAAGCTACTCACGTTCTAGTCCTGCCTCTGTCATTTCCCAGAGCTGTGGCCTCAGGTAAGTCACCTCACCTGTCTGGGCCTCAGTTTCCTCATTGGTAAAATGGGGGGTTTGCTTAGATAATCTCCACATTTCCTTTTTATCCTGTATTTCTAATTCCTGCTGTCCAGTTGCAAAGTGGTGAAGAGGAGGAGAATTTTCCCAATTTTTTTTTTTTTAATCTTCTAAGGATGAGTCTGAAGAGCTGTAGTAACAATAGTTAAGTCTCTTACACATTTCAAACAGGAAGGGGATGAAAATCAGGCCCATTGTTCTCTGCTTGCCTCTCATCCTAGCCACGTTGCCTGGGCCATTTTATTAATCTTAAGCTCATTTAACTTTTATCCTTTTGTACATCATCTCCTTCCAAAATAGATCTGAGGGGTTCACAGTATAAGATGCCTATGTGCAATTAGGTCATTAAAATAAAAATAGGAGTAAGTTAATATAAAAATAGTGATGCTGCTTCATTGGTTATCATCAGTGTTCTGATTAAGCATTAGATGTAATTCTGAGCATCCTGGAAGCCCAAGCAAAAAGAGAGGGAGGTACATAATTTTATTCAATAAAGAAAAATTGCCAAACTGTTCCTTGTTCTAAATTCTGAAAGTAAATTATCATGTGGTGCTGACTCTCTTTCAGAAACTGCAGATAAAACTTTTTAAAATAACCCTTTGTTGACAGTATTGTTGAAGGACAGAGGAAGAAGCTAGACTAGACAGTTTGACAAGTTCTAATCTAATTAGAAAGCAAAAAGTCCCTTCCTATCTTAGAATTTTATGAAGATAAATATCGCTTAATAAACATAACTTCAGAATCAACCCTTATTTCTAAATCAGTTATATATAAATTCATTTAACCACTTTGCACAGTAATTTAGCAATATGTGTCAAATTTTTTAATGCAGACCAAAATTCTACTTCTCCAAACTTATTCTGAAGTAAACTTGTGCAGCTGAAGAAAGACACTGAATATAAAAATGCTTATGGTAGCATTATTTATAAAAGAGAATGACTAAACCACGTAATTCTTGAGGGCTAGTGAATTAAATTATATTATTTCTTTACAATGGATTATTTTGCGGCTCTTGAAGTAGAGGTATATATTTTGATATGGAAAAAATCCTCAAATATATAATGTTAAATAGATAAGGAAGTGCAGCAATGGTATAAAATGCTTCTATTTCTCTTATAAAAGATATAGATAGGTATACAATTTCTGTATCTAGATATATGCTTTTATGTGCCTACTTGCATTTTTCCGGAAGGAAACTGTTAACAGTCATTTCCTCTGGGCAGGAAGATTGATAGCCTTGGGAGGGAGGGAGACTTACTATTCACTGCCTTCTTTTTACTATGTAGACCTGTTCATTCTCCAGGTAGAGAAGCAGTAGAGCCTGGCAGTTAAAAACCTAGACTCTGGAGTCTGAATCCCTGTGCTCAAATCCTGGTTCTATTGCTTATTAGCTGTGTGACCTTGGGATTAATTTAACTTCTGCATTCCTCATCCATAAAATAGTACCTTCCTCATTGGATTATTGTGAGGATTAAATGAATTAATACACTCAGAAGAGCCTAAACAATACCATATATGCCTTTTCTTGAAAAAATAAAAGGAAAAATTAAACAAAAAACCCTGCATCTAACCAAAAGGAGCCCCAGGATCTCAGAACCAGAAAGATTTTATAAATATGTCACTGCTTTCAGCCTCATATGTTGTATACAGATTATGTTTGAAGCAGGCATCACAAAGCATTGGTCTCATTTAGCTTGTCATCTTATCTGAACTTGAATACCTTTTAGGGAAGGCACCTATCCTGGGATTGACAATAGGCATTTACAATCCCTGAACCTATCTGGTCTTACAGCTCCTGTTCTAGTCCATCCCAGTGAATGCTCAAGCTAAGAGCAGAACATATACTAGGCCAGGTAGAAAATCCATGAGAAGATGGAACTCTACATCCACAACTGTTAAAGGCCAGGGAGGGACTAACCAAAATTGGAGCTTCGAGGGGGCATCCATGCCCATGCCACTTACGACATGCATTCATAGCCCCCAAGGAGCTGTGCCAGGAGGGTTCCTCTTACTTTGGACCCGGGAATCTTATGGCCACAGGGGATTCCTGTGCCTTCAGAAGTTCAGAAAGCAGAGGGTTCTGTGTTCAAGAGTGCCTGGTTTCCTTCTTCTTTGCAGGTGTTTTGGGGCAGGTCTGGGGACTTCGGCTGACTTCAGGAACCTTCCTCTGAACTTGGCCATACTTTGGGCCAGACTTGGTCCCTTACTATAGACATATGGTGGCTCTGGAAAGGGTGGGATGGGAGCTGTGTTCCCTTAAAATTAGCTGAGTTAGGAAAAGTGCTCACCGTGAGGAATGCAAAACTGACCTATCACAACCTCATGCCCAAGCCAGTGGTTCCTGGCTTGGGTCTGGCTGGCCCTCCCTTCAGGCACTCTTGGACATTCCAGTCTCTTCATCCATTTGGCCAGCGGTCCCCCTTGCCATCTCTCTGTCACATCCAACTGCGCTTCCATCTGCCCTTCCGTCCCTCAATCCTCCTCCAGCCATCTGCCAGTTTTCCCACCCATCCTTCAGACTGCTGGTATTTCCATGCACCCGTCCTCCGCTCCCACCATGTGCGTCTGAAACTCCATCCACTGGTCCGTCCGTCCATCCCTCCATCTTTCCGGAACACGCCCGTCCATCTCACCGGCCTCCGTCCGGTCTGGCTGCAGAACCAGCCCTCTCTCTGACCGGTCCTCTGTTCCCCGACCCCCAGAGCCTGCTAATCTGTGCCCGGCTGCAGCTCGACCCTCCCCCCGGCCGGCCAGCCGTCGGCCCCCCGCCCGCCGGGTCCGTGCCCCGTGCCAAATGGGCCCCGCCGCCCGCAGCGGGTCGGCCGGCTTCGGTCTGGAGGCCCGGCCGGACCGTGCCCCCGGCGGCCCGCGGCGCGGCTCCCAGGCCGGGCGGGCGGCGGGCCCGGGGCGGGGCGGGGCGCGGGGCGGGGCGGGGCGGCCGCGGCGGGGCGGGCGGGGGCCGGGGTGACTCAGCCAACGCTCGCCCCGCGGTCCGCGCGTCCGCCGGCCTCGCAGGCGGGGCGGAGAAAATGGCGATGCCCCCGGCCGCCGTGCCCCCCGCCCGGGCCCGGGAGCCGCCGGGGCCCCGCGCCGCCGCCGCCGCCGCCGCCGCCGCCGCGCCGCCGCTCGGCCTGCAGCAGCTGTCGGCGCTGCGGCCCGAGCCGGGAGAGGTCCCGCTGCACTCGCCCTGGACCTTCTGGCTCGACAGGTGAGGGGGCGCGGGCCCCGCCGCGTCCGGCCCCGGCCCCGCCGCCGCCGCCGTGCGCCCGCCGGGCCCGCGCCGCCGCTTTGTCTCGGCGCCGCCCGGGGCCGGGCTCCGGCCCCGCTCCGCGGCCGCCCGCGCGCCCGGGACTCGCGCAGAGCCGGGTCGGGAGCCCGGGGCCGGGCGGGGGCGAGCGAGTGTTTGGCGGCCTCGCCTCCGGCGGGGAGGACACCGGCGCAGCCCCAAAAGTTTCCGCAGCACTTTCTCCCTTTATTTCCCTCAAAGGAAGCGTGCCCGCGAGCGGCCGTCCTGGCCGGGCGCTGGGAGATGGGCCAGCCGGGGGTCGTCGGGTCCTCGCTGTGAAGTGGGGAGAGCGGTGCTGTCCTGGTGGCCTCACGGGGCTCCTGGGGCGCTCAGGACCCGACCTCTGCTGTCTCAGCGCTTGGGAAAGTGGGCCGGCCCCCTGGGAACTGCGCAGGGGTGGCTGGATCACGGACCAGCGGGGGCCTCCACTCCGTGCCCCACCGAAACTGCCACGGACACCTCTTGGCATTCTGCCTCAAACCCTGGGCAGGTATTTTCTTGACCATTCACTGTGCAGCCACATGCCTTCTAGGCGCTGGGAATTCAACAGTGAGCCATACCTCACTTTGTCAATAAAGTGGGGACAATTATAGCGTTCTCAGGGGACAGCTCAGGTGCCATCCCCTCAGAAACTCCTCCCTGACTGCCGTACCTAATTAGCACACCCCCATCTTGCAATCATTCTGTATTCCCCTGCTCTGTCTTGTTTTTCTCTGTAATGCTTAATGCTGCCACATAGTAAGTATTATGTCCGAATCTCTTTATTTTCAGTCTGTCTCAGTCCCTCAATACTTTCCCCTCTGTTGAAAGCCGTTGAGCAAGGACTTAGTTTTTGACACTTGCTATATCCCAGCACCTAGAACTGTACCTGGCACGTAGTAGGAGCACAAGAAAATTTTGACACATGAATAAATGCATGAATGCAAAGCCCTTCTTAGTATCCGTTACCCTGTGGGTGCCCAAAGATGACACCTCAAGTTTGTCCCAAAAGCTTATGGAAACTTTGATGACACTGTAGCTGTGGTTAAATATTTGGAAGAAAGGTATATGACTGCTTTCTATGAAATTTACTTAATAGACCCAAATCTGGTCTTTAAAAGCCTTGCATAAAATTCCTGCAAGATTTTTAAAAAATGATAATCATCCTTTTAGGGAAGATAATTTCATTCCTTTCTTCTTGTTGGAATTAGCACCCTTTGTAAGAATCTATAAGAACTGACACTTGGAGCCACTGTCTTTTCCGGGGACACAAAGAAGTTGGGGGTGGGGTAGATACAATGAGTCTCATTTTCTAAAACATTTTCACTTTCATTATGGGATGCGAAGAAAGCATTTCACTGTCATAATAGGAGTGGGTTTGGCTAACATTAGCTGAATGAAATCATGTGTTTTTGTTTCCAAAGGTGTGCTGTAACTATTGTTGCAACCTGGTATCTGTTTTCGAGGTGTTAAAACTTGGATCTCTGGTCTAATGGTCTAACGTGTGGAGATTGTTGCCTGGTGGAAACAGTATCAAGAGAGTTTCTTTTTAAATGGCTCACAAATTAGTCTACTTAAAGGCACATCATTTTAAGAATGGTCCAATATTTTAATACTACATAACAACAAATAACTTTCTAAGAATATCTGGGGTCTTTCAGGATAAGAATACAGTAACTTCAATGAAGACACAAACTCTAGCTTTCCTAGGATGCATTTGGGTGTTTTTGCTCTCTGAAAGCCAGCAATCCAATGAAATGTTATAGCTGCCGTGTCCAAATTTGTAATAGAAATAATTACATTAATCTAGAAATTATAATTACTTCCAGCATTGCTCATTTGAATTCATTTTGCCTGATCAGTTGTCCCATAGCTTTTATCGAACTGTCTCCACTTCTCTGGGAGTCCATTACCTTTACGTTAGCAGACCCCCTTCCCTTCAGGGTTATGAACACATTGTGTTCTAGAAGTTTTGTTTGTCACTTTTTCCCCCTAAGGAAACAAGATTCTAGAGACAGTAGTAAGGCTCTCAGGAGAGCCCCCCAAGGCAATCTTCATCCCAGCATAGCTGATGTCTGCCACTGAAGGCAACAGTTTTGAGTTCCACAGCATCCAGAGGCCTTCTGATCCCTAAAACTTTCCTTTGGCACCTACCACCTGTCCTGTCTTCCCTTTCAGCCTACTTTGTGACCAGAGACGAGTGATCTAGCCCCACTAAGCCTCAGTTTCATTGTTTGTAAAATGAGGATATTCATAGGCTGTCTCTCATAGGGATTGTTCTGAGGATTAATGGATGAATATAAAACACGAACATGGGTGCCCGGCATAGAATAAGTGCTTAATAAATATTGATAACTAACATTGTTACCTGAAGCTCCCAAATTACCACCCGCCCCCGCCCCCCCCCCCCCCCCCACACACACACCAGCAGTCCCTGGAGCAGCTTGTCTGAACTTAGTGTTAGGAAGCCAGCAACCTGAACTTATTTCCCCCACTGGGTGAAATGGAGAGTCCCTTAAGTAGAGTTATTTGCATTTTCAATAGCAAATTCCAGTAAGTCCTTATTTGTGTGTGTGTGTGTGTGTGCGTGTGTGTGTGTGTGTGTGTGTGCATGCGTGCATGTTTTAATTAGACTGTATGGCTAAGAATGCAAGCATTTGGGGTATGATTTTGATTGGGGATATAGAATTGAGGAGTTTTCCTCCCCTTTTCTGGATATCGAAAACCCAACCCTGTCTTGATCTTGGAGGCTGCTCTTGGTTGCATGTCTCTGAGTGGTGACCCCCTTTCCTCTGAGCTTTATCTACAGCACTCAGTCCTCAGGCCTCTTGCCCCCATCCACACCAGTGATAGCATTCAGTTATACGAGGCATTCAGTGCCCTTGGTATGCTGGTGATTCCCACAGTTTTACACTTGTACATGCAGTTCCTCCTCTCTGTCTCCATATGGATGTCTAATACACATCCAAACTCAACACATGTCAAACCACCTCTTCAGCTTCTCTCCCAAATTTGCCGTCTTCCATCTGTCCCATCTCAGATCAGAGCAGTTCACAGTAACTCCTTCCTTCCGGTTGCTCCGCCCCCGGATCTTGGTGACCTCTGTGACTCTCCTCTTCCTCTCTTTCCCATTCCTTCTCCCTCCCCTGCATCCACTATGCACAGAGGCTATTGATTCTACCATCCAAGTGTATCCAGAATCCAATACATTCTCACCACCTGCATCCTAAACCCTGAGCCACATGGCTTCTCCCACCTGGACCACAGCAGGAGCATGCTAACTGCTCTCCCTGCTTCTACCCTTGCCCCCTATGGTCCCTTCCCATCACAGCAGCTGAAGTAATACCCAAGTTAAGGCCTGTCACTTCTCTGCTCTCCTTTTCACTCAGAGCAGAAGCCAAAGTACTTACAATTGCCCGTGAGACTCTGCAGCATTTCCTGTCCCCGCCCAATATGCCTTTCTCCCCACCCCACCCCCGTCCCCAACACCTGTCTCCCTCTCCCTCTCCCTCTCCTTTCTGCCCTTCTAGCTCTTTCTCGGTCATCCCAAGCATGGGCCTTGGCCACCAACAGTCCCTTCTTCCTGGAATGTTCTTCCCTCAGTCATCTGCTAGGACTGTGCTTTCCTCCCCATCTTGTCTCTGCCCAGATGTCATCTTCTCAGCGAGGCCTTCCCTAACCACTGACACAAAGTGGCACGCACATCCTGACACACACTCCCCATGCCCCTGACCCCGCTTTATTTTCTCCATAGGATTCTGCATTTGTCCATCTTTTCTCACTGGAACATCAGCTTCACAGGGTTCTTTCCACATCGTTCTGCCCTCAGCTCCTGTATCAGCCCCTGGCACAAGTCATCCCACACTGAATAGTTCAGGGTTGTGGAATTCTACGCCTAATGACTCCCCTTTCTCCGGTGATGGTTCATATTACTCTGAGTATCATTTGTAAATCTGCGTCCCGAGCCCTGGACACCCTGTCGACCACGTACTGGCTAGCAATGCCACCATCCGACACATCTTTCGGAGTTGGAATTTCCTTTGACTGCTCTTCTCTCTCAAGTCCACTACTTCATCTAGTTCCACACTTCAGATGTTTGATCCCCTTTTGGAAAACTTGCTCCAAGCCTAAGCCATCCCCTCCTCTCCCTGTGCCTGCCTCCCTAGGCCCCAGTGCTCTCCAGCCTCCGGTACATGCTGGCCCTTCCTGTTCCCAAGCTCTGCCCTCCTCCCGGCATCCCCCACTTGGGCTACCAGGCTTAGCCTTCTAACCTTCTCCTGGTCTTGTCATTCCAAAACTCCCGTCCTTTCTCCTCTGCCACAGCAGTGGGTGATGACTCCATCTCTCACCACC
Source organism: Zalophus californianus (assembly GCF_009762305.2). Taxonomy (NCBI): domain Eukaryota; kingdom Metazoa; phylum Chordata; class Mammalia; order Carnivora; family Otariidae; genus Zalophus; species Zalophus californianus. The sequence goes on along the minus strand of NC_045595.1, from coordinate 38,719,013 downwards.
TAAGTGTGCTTCTCTTGTGGTTTTGTGTGCTCCTAGCAGGTGGGATTCTGGATCTTCACCCCTTCTTTTACCAGAGCGGCTCCGATTGGTTTTCTTGTGGTGGTTTGTTTGAGAAATGGGCCACTCTAATTTGAAAAGAGCATTCCCCAGTTTAGAAACAAAAACAAAACCTAAAACCCCAGCCTTCAGATTATGTTATAAACTTCTATATTGCTGTTTTGAACATGAAATGCACCTTTTTTTTTTTAAGTCTTATCCCCTATATCTCCCCAACTCCAAAATACCACTCAGTGTGTCCAGTCTCTCTGGTAACAGGGGACTTGTGGCCCTTTTCCTGCATAAGCCATGGACTTGCCAGCCTCTGAGATTTGTCTCCTGATGTCCCTTCTGCTTGGGATGCCCTTCTCCTCTGTCTACCTGAAAAGCTGCCGTGCATCCTTCAAGGCCTTGCAAAGATGCTAACTCTGTAATTGTCCTTAAATAGCCCTTGGCCCAGGCAAGATTGAGCCCACCTCCTTTGCACTCCTGCAGCATTTTTTTTATAGGCCGGTATTTGTAGAACGGATTATTGATTGCTCCTCTTTCCCTCCCTCGTGACCGTGAGACTCGAGACTGCCTCATGCCTGACTCCCTGGAGAGGACATTACAGTGCACATAGTAGGTGCTTAGAGAGTATTTGTGTCCTTGTGTCTTTAGTCACAGAGTTAGCCCAGTCACATATGTCTCCCACCAACCCCCTCCCGCCGCCGCTTCGGGGTTTACCTCTACCCAATCAGTGTTTCTCAAAATGTCATCCCTCGCCACTTACATCTGAATCACCTGGCTGTGCCTCTTCAAATACAAGCTCCCAACCCTGCCCAGGACCTGCTCTCTCAGACCTTTGGGGTGGAATGCACATTTGTAACAAACGTCTTATGCATCACAACTGGAGAATTACTGCTCTGTTTATTGATCAGGTCAATGGAGCATAGTACTTGTCCATCATTGTTCTCAGTGCTAAGAATGCAAGCACAATGACAACATGATCCCGGACCTCCCAGGAGGGATGTCTCTTGTACCACAGCTTCCATAGCATTGGTGGAGTGTTCTGGAAGGTACCAAGTTCCAGAGGGATTCCCCCTTTCACAGTGTGATGCTTTCGCATGCATTGCGATGGTGTGGTCCATAATAACAAATCTGATATGGGCCGGTGGGCCAGGCTTGATAGAGAGGATCCCAAAACCATTCTTGTTCATAGAGTGGCCTGTGGGACCAGGCGAGGGTAAAAGGCAGCGTGGAAGGATGTAGTTGAGAGGGAGACGGGCTGGCATCTGCATCTGTTCCCCTCATTTTTGCCTTTGTGAACCCACAGGCTCTCTTAATGGCCCAGGATTTTACTTTCTGGAAGGGGGAAATGGTCTCCAGGTAGCTGAGGCAGGGAAAGGCTCTGACCCAGGGGCTCACAGCCTCTCTACCTGTGCGTCAGGGGTTGCTTCCTGCAGTTGGACCTGGAGGCCTTAAACATCCTCACTCAAAAGTTACCAGTCCTTTCTTGGTACTAGCTGCTCAAAAAATCGATTTTCCTTCTTTTAATATTACAGATGCCATTTCCTTATTTCCAAACCTAAGACAGCTAGCCAGTCTTTAGTGGTCTGGCATGGTGACAGTCCAAAACCTGGCCTCAGTTGGCTGTCACCTCTCATACTATTATAGTTCTCTTCCACCCAACCCCTGTGTACCGAGGAATTAATTATATGGCAAGAGGAAGAGTCTCGGTTGCTCATGTCAAGGAGCTTAGAGGCTAGGAATGAAAATAGAAGGAAGCCTGGAAAAAATAAGAATAAGCTAAACATGCAAAAATAAAGCATTTAGATTATGAAGCATGTTTCAATAGGTGCATTATTAAATGTTAATGAGAGGCCCTGGACCATTTTTTGTATGTGACTGTCAAACAGGAAGCTGGTATAGCCACAAGCCACAGATCTATCTAAAAGTGATTAAAGTGAAATCACCTTTAATGGAGTGAATGATATATGAGGGATGCTCTTCATCATAGAACTGAGCCTGTGCAGATTTTCCCTCTGACAGCTGAGCCCGATGTGAACAAATTCACCAAGACTGGCTTTTAGGAGACATATCCCTGGCTTTGAAGTTTCCCTCTCTAAGGCTATTCTCTTGGCTCAAATGAAGTGGTCACTCATATGAGTTGGAATATTGTCAGTATTCATTTCTTCCACTAACATCTAGTTTGTGTGTGTGTGCGCACTGGGCATGTGTATACTTGGATATATTGTCCCATACATAAAATTTCACATCTTTTTCCATGGTAGCCTTTAGTATTAACTACTATTTACTTCAGTGTGCTAGGTATTACAGTGGGTGCTTTACATAATTACCGACCAGGTCCTCACAGTATTGAAGTAGGACATATCAGCAACATTTTACAGATGAGAAAATTGAGGCCCAGAGAAGCCATTGTCCAAGGTCACACAGCTAATACAGAATAGAAACAGTATTTGAGCTAAGGACTGTGTGACCCCAAGCACTGGTGTCCCTAACCCTGCCGAACACCACTTCCCTGTGAATGTGAACAGTGAATGAGATACGGTTCTCCCATATTTCATATTCTGAAATAAGGAAGCTAGATGGGACTTCATTGGTTATCTGGGCCTACCACTGAATTTCACAAATGAGGAAACCAAGCTCCTGTTCCATGGGAAAAAATTAAGCCAAGGACTCCCTGCTTCACTATTTGCAAAGAAGAGACCCTTGCCTAATACCCATATTTAAGAGCCTGTGTAGGATTGTTCTTCACATTTAATGATAACCTCATCTTGATAATCTCTCTGGTGATGACAAAAAAATGTATATCTGTGAGAAAAGTGATTTTTATGTGTTTTTGATGATGCTGTCTATAGTTCATTAGCTTTTACTTGCCCAGTTGTTAGCATTTCTTACAGTGACTTGATTTAGATGACACAGGCCAGCACATCTCAAACTTCAGTATATATAAAAATCACATAGGATTCAGCAGGTGTCTAATGGGCCTGGAGATGCTATAGCCCTCACACCAGGTGATGCTACCAGTTGACTGACCGCACTTGGGCAAGGATGCAGGCAGGATTTGGGGAAAACCGTTCCAGCTTCTTCTCTTTGTGAGAAGCATTTCCAGGTATCCAGGTCACTGGTTAAGTGGTGCTATGGCCTGCTAAGAGCTAGCTAGGTAACAGTGAAGATAATTTCCTTGGGTATTTACCAGGGCTTCTGTCTCCATGAATTATTCATGAGCCTCCCTCACCTATAGCAAACATATCTTTAAGGGTGGGGTTCAGTGGAGAAGGCATATTTGTATTGCAGGGAAATACACTGAGGTTGCAAGCTGCAGGAAAGTTGAGACTGCTTGGTGCAGAGTTGTATGCATGGCACCAAGCAGAGGATGGGTCATGGAATAAGTGATCAGTTTAGGCTGGTGACTAAGAGCAAGGCTGCCAGCCACCCATGGTTCAAGTCCCAGGTCTGCCCCTAGCCAACTCTGTGTCTTTGACAGGTTACCACTCTCGGACTTCATTTGCTTATCTGCAGAATGGAAATGCAACCATTATTTACCTCATGATTGAGGAGGAAATGAGATCGTGCATGCATGTAACACATGATACATAGTTTGTTTTTGGTTTTTTTTTCAGTTATCGGGGGCTCAGTAAGTATTTCTGGAATAAGAGAGAGGATAAAATGCTTTGAAGCATTGCAGACTTAAACTGAGCTAAAAGAGTTCTGTCTTGTGAAATTCTTAGGAACCTGCTTTAATGAATAGATAAAGATGATTTGTAAGTAACTTTTTGCATATAAATGGTGCTTAGGTGCCTAGAAACCATTTAAGCAGAACAGTTGGTCCAAACTTATGGGACTTTCTGCTTTCTCCTAACTCCCCAAATAAAAAGAAATTTTAACCAGTTTTACATAATGGGTCTTAAGATGCATTTCCTGTTATTCTGTTATGCAGTTGAAGATGCGCAGGAGTAATATAAAGCTGGATTGGGGAGTTAGGATCTTAAGTAACATTAAGAGTTCCCCTCTCTTCTTTACACTAATCTACTTGGCAGACCTCGAAGGATCCCATCCCACTTCTGAAGCCTTAACCATTGTAACTTCTGGATTAGCCAAGTCCAAGTGGAAACAGCCCTCAGGGTAGCTTATGGCCTTCAGCACTGAGACACTGGCACCTGCTGGGCTTTCTTTTCTGAGGAGGGAACCTAGGAGTTTCTCAGCTCTGTGTGTAACTCTCACAGATTTCTTGGGATTCTTACTGGCTGCCCCAAGATTAGAAAATGTGCTCAGTGTCTCTTAGTTCTAATTGTGCTCTTATCTGTTCCTGTTTTTTCTGCTTCCAGTGCTGCTGCTGCTGCTGCTGATGATATTAGCAACCATTGCTTATTAGATGCCAGGTATTGGGTAAATGCTGTGTAGAGCATTCACGCATGTCATCTAAGTAGCAAAATAATGGGTGGCATAGAGACCATGTTCTCAGAAAGGGGAAGTGGGGGTCAGGGAAGGTCAGGCTTGCCACACAGCTGGGAGGTGGCAGAGCTGGGACTTGAACTCAAATCCGTTGATTCCAAGGACCATCCTCTTAACCCCTCTGCTTTCCTGCCTTCCTGCTATAGCCCATTTGTGGCTTTTGTTTGGTAAAGTATCTTCTGCCCACGTCTAGCCCCAGAAGGTGATGGTCTGTATGTGTGTTCTTAAGTGAATTGTGTTCCTTGTATAACATTTTGGGATATCGTTATTGCCAGGGAGTCTGGTAGCCTCCAACTCAGCCCTGCATCTCTGTGTCTGCCCGCTTCCAAGAGTGTGGCCAGATGGATGGTGGTGGAATAATGACAGGCCGGAATGGGTCCAAGGAGGGAGTAGATAACCTAAAAAGGGATGAGAAAGGGATTTGCCCTAAGACACCATGTGTGACCCTCCCATGATGACAGTGATTGCTTGGTTTTTACTGGGAGCCATCCTTGTCTAAGAGGAAGATCATGGGCATCAGAGCTTGACCAACCAGGGAAAGAACACAGATTTGCTACTGAAAAAGCCTCCCTGAGCCTCAGTTTCCTAATTAGTAAAGTGAGGATGATGATAGCAACTTGATGGGACTGCTGTAACAGCATAAGCAAAACCCTCAATAAAAGGAGGCCATTATTACATTAATATCATTAAATCAGAGGAAAGACTTCTGGCAAACACTTCAAACTCCTTAACCTGATCCATTCAGGGAGCATTTATTGTCCCACTGACGTGTCCTCAGCTGTAGCTGCATACCGGGAGAAGGCAGCCTAGAATTCAGAGAATGTGCAAACGGGTTCTGATTCCTTGGTTCTGTGATTTCCCACAACTCTGGCTGTGTGTCCTTCTAGGAAGGGTCATCATCGATATGTACACCCCTCCCACTGCTTTCTCCCCCACCTTCTCCCTCCCAGGCAAAGAAGAGAGGATCTGATCAGAGTTGCTTTGTCTTCAGGAGCCTGGGGAATTCAGAAAGCAGGGGTACTAGAACTCCCTGAGGATAAGGACTTAGTCTAGAATGACCCCTGATGTATCCCCATCAGCTAAAAGAGGTGTGCACTGAATCTTTGTTGATTAAATAAATCACAAATCCTCTGAGACTCTTTGTTACGTGTCTGTGTCAGGGTTTCTCGGCATTGACTCCGGTGACATTTTGGACTAGGTAATTCCTTGTGCCCTCTAGGATATCCTGTGCCCTCTTCCTGCTAGGTGCCAGTGGCATCCCCCTCAGGTGTGACAACTGGAAATGTCTCCAGGTATTGCCATATGTCCCCCTGGGGGGCAAGATCACTCACAGATGAGTACCTTTGGTCTGCAGAGTGATCTGGGTTTGGTTGGGGTTCTGTTGGGAGGTTTAGGTTTGTAACATGAACGGAGTAAAAGGACTTTTAAAAGATCAGAGAATATACTATACATGTAAGATGAGTAAAAATGTTTCTTTACTTGAAGTGCATGGCAAACATTTATCTTCCCGTTGGTACAGCTCTGTCTTAGAGTGATAGGGAGGAGGGGGTGTGGGGCGGTTCGCGGGATGCGGGTACTGCACGGTGAGCAGCCCACTTTGCTACATTGCTACTTTAAGAAACAGTAACAGTAGACACTGCAGCTTCTGGTTCAACTTTGAACCAGCAAGTCCAGTACAGACTGACCTGTTTACAAGACAGATGATTTTAAAATCTCAGCCTGTTTACCCTGTTAAAATTGATTCTGTGGCTAAGGCCGGTTTTGCTTGTTAAAGATGTCCCAGGGCAGGCAGGAGGTTTGGGCACAGTGGGATTTTTCAGGGACTGTTGGGATCAGACTTGGCTCGCAGAAGAATGCTCTCCCTTGAGCTGGCCAAGCCAACCACTTAACTGCAATCAGAAGTTCCAGCACCATTGTTGCATTACTTTGAAACCTGGGTATCCATAAAACTGTCCAGCAGCTAGAGGAAACCCTTAAGATCCCAGAATCCAACCTTCCCCATTAAGAACTCAGGAAACCGGAGCCCATAGGAGCTGACATATTTCCTTCAAACGCCCATACATCCGTGTTGTGAAACATTAATCAGAATAGAACTATCATGGAGGGTGATCCTGTTGGTTTTAATGAGAAACGGAAACTAGATTTCTCTTAAAAAAAAAAAAAACTTGAACAATGAAACTGAGGGGCCCTAAATGATTTTGTGTGATTGTCTCCTACAATAGAATAGAAATAAAAGCCTGGAATGTAGAGACAGAGGCATTTAAAAAGAGGCATAGAAAGCAAATGTTCATCAGAAACTTTTTCCAGGTTAAATGGTATTATCCTCGCATTGTATTAAGTTGACATGAATGGCAAACATTCAAATACTCGTTCGACACAGTTACACATTGAAGTGTGACTTTAAGAAATAGTAAAACTTTGAAATACACAGTTTTAAAAATGAAAGAAAGGCAAAGTACATTTCCTTCCTTTGGACCCTAACAAGCCCCCATCCTGTTCATAAAGGAGTTGTGTATATATGCTCTCCTATGTGCTTTGGGTGATCCAGGGATATCTTGTGGGGCATATTTGGTGGAGAGGTTAAGCTAAACTTTTCAAAGGAAAATCAGCAATGGAATATGTGCCAGTAGATTTTCATATAAAAAGCAAAAGATTTTTCGTGTGAAAATCTATCCAGAAAAAAAGTCCAAGGTCTGTTTTAGTGGGTTTTTTTTTTTCAATCTTTTTATAATTGAAGCCAAAAATGGTATAAAAACCTGCATTAAAGAGTAAGTTAATATTTATTCATGTCAAGGCAGTCTCAGTGGACTGATGGATTCACCTGGGGCCCAGGCCCCGTGGTAGCTCGCTGCTGTTCACCATTCTCTTCAACATAGTGACTTTAGGCTTCAGGTCTGGCAAGAAAATGCAATCATGCTGGTTATTGCGGATTGGCTTTTTTTTTTTTTAATGCCCAGCATATTTATAAATAACTAGAAAAGAGTTGTAAGCCCAATGCATTAAGGTAGATTTATTTGTCGGACGTCACCAACTTAACAGTGTCCTTTGTTTGCCCTCAAACTAGTCCATAATTATGCTTCTTTAGTGACCTTCACGCAAGGGAACTGTATTCAGAAGTGCATTTTTCTATTCCAGTTATATACCAGGGAACATTTATTGGTCCATACTTCTAGGAGTTTAGTCTGTAGAGCCCTGTCACTCATGTGTCATGCCCCCCCCACACACACACACCTGGGCATGACCCTTTTCTTTGCTGTCCTCTCTGCCTCTGAACTCTGTGGGTTTTCTGCATATCTCTGGTGTGCAGTGGTTTTATGATTCTCCAGAAAGTGCAATGTCTTGAGGTTCTGTGGGATCTGTGTCTCTGAGGGTCAGTGGCTGCTAGAGATCCTTTTTTTTAATAGATTCCGGATTCTAGTGGGTTGACTGTGAGCCAGCATATTCTCTCAGCAAGCCTCATTTCCCACCTTCACAACCAGACACAGGGCTTTCAGGCATTATTTGAGTGGTGAATTTTCATCTCTGGCCTGACATTCCTGGATCCCGACAGTCTTGAGCAAAAACTTCTAGTTCAGTGTAGGGAAAAGGAAAAAGGTGGCAGGAATTGAGAATCTTTTCTACAGATTGATGAAGCCTTGTCATGTTGCCCCCAATCCCAGGAAATGGTGGGGGGTAAAGCCTGTCCCTCGAGCCCGATGTTTCTGGTGAATAAACCTGTAGTATGTTGCCATCTAGTGGACCGTATGGCAAACTAAAGATTAATGTATTCTGACCGCAGAGCTCCCCAGAACTAATATCAGCCCGAGAAAATAACTGACAGAATTTTTCTAAAAGCACGTGTTGGGGAAATATATGCAAATTTCAGGTGCAACTAAAGTTGACTTTTAGTAATCATGTTTTCTTAAAGTTGGCAAAAGGTTACTCTGTTTCTTAAGAGGTCTTGAATATTTACCATCAGGGAACTAACAAGTTTTTCCAAACATGTCACCGGGCCAGGGCCTGTGATTTCACTGTCACCTGTACTCTGGGCACAGTTTCGTATCCAAAGTCCTAGCAAAAGGCTTTGTTATTGCAAGGTTATTTTAGTATTTTTTAATAAAATGTGATTTTTTTTTAAAGTTTAGTATTTTTTAAAATGTGATTTTTAAAAGTTTCCAGTATCTTTCTTACATACATTTCCTTTTTTTAAATTAAATTTCCACAGAAAAAAATATGCTTGCTTTTAGGAGAAGCAGACACATGACTTCACAGAGTAGGAATTTCACATTTTAAATTCTAAATCACATCCCAGAACTGTCTGCTGCTGTGGTTTCAGACATAATTTGTGTGAAAACCTGTGTACTCATTTCATGAACATTGACGACTTGTTTCACTTGTGTCTTTGCTCTTTTGTTTGTTTGCTTAGATCCCTTCCTGGTGCCACAGCCGCTGAGTGTGCATCCAACCTGAAGAAAATCTACACAGTACAAACAGTGTAGGTAAGACCCAGAAAGGGACACACCAGGTGACCACGGTGTATGTGGGACATTTACTCCTCCAGCCGGAAAACGGCTGCTTCACCGGCAGTCCCCACCCAGGCTCCTGTCCCCGGGCCAGCTCTCAGGTCTTCTGGTGGCGCTGCGCTTAACTAGGTATAACCCAGATGCTGGCTGTGCACACCTCCAAGTGGCCTTCTCTTCTGTTGGGGACCGGCTAAAACTTATTTACTACCTAAACATTTCACAGGCCCTCGGGAGCAGCAGACTGTGGTGTGTCCCCACGTGGGCCTGTGTCCCCATTCAAATGCCAGCTCGGCCACTCCCCGTCTGAGCTCTGACCTCTGTTTCCCTTCTCTGAGAGGCAGTAGCGGTCCCCCTGCAGGCTTACCTAAGGTTACAGGCCACATAGGAAAAGCAGGTGGGGGTTGAGCATGAAAGTGGAAGGTGTCAAGCCTGTTTCCTACTTCACGTTCAGCTTCCATCGTCCTCAATTAGGCACGCTATCAATGCCTTTAATTTCTGGAGTGGTTGGGAAGAGTGAGTAAGATAATGTGCATACTATGCTTAGCAGGATGCCTGATATATTGTAGGTTCTCCACACACGTAAGCTCTTAGTTCTATTCGTTCTTTCTCTAGCCAACCCTTATGAAGAAAATTTCTGAAAAACCTGATTTATTTAGTTGATCACATTTCCATGTTCTTTAAAAGCAAAGTCTTTCAAGTGTATCCCCTTTTTTGAGGTTAATGCACTGTTATAGACAGAATAAGGATTTAAGGCTGCTGTCTACTTGCAATGACTATATGTTTAGAATGTTCTAGAAGGGCCAGATGTTGTGCCTCTAAATCTTTTAATGTCTTAGCAATTTCACTGGCTGGGCACCTAGACTATGTCCCTTAGGCAGTTTCTCACATTTAGAACTAGCACAAAGATCCATTTTTCAGAACTTCTCCCACTGTCTGGTTCAGAAAATTTGGTATTCTCTGTTTTGCAGTCCCAGGAGTCTGGTGTTAAGGTGTCATGCATGGCCAGTGAGCCAGGTGTAAAGACACAGTCCAGACCATTGTCCGTTTCCGATCTAGTTGGGAAAATGGCATAAGCACATGGAAAGCAAAAGAACAGTGCTGCTGTAAATAATCCTGTGGAGCCAAGTACAAGCAGTGTCACAAGGCAGCATGTGGGCCACTGTCCAGGGGGATGACTGCTCTCCAGTTCCAGGAAAGGCCTCCTCTGGCTTCTTCCCTGAGGTGACGTTGTAGACTTTTTTACCTCTTCCCCAGCAGTCATCATTGTACGAACCTCAGAGCACTTGATTTTGAAGGCTGTCCCCACCTGGAAGTTCTTAGATCCCTTTGACTTTTGGAGGGACTCAGTAGACTTTTTCCACTCCATTATGACATCAGGTCCTCAGAGCTCTGCCTGGGATTCCAGAACAGACATTGGTAAAGTCAGATCAAGGGGTCCGTTTGTTTCCCTGACCCTGTGTGACCACAGAGCATTAGCATCCAAGCAGCAAGTTAAACAGGGGCTTCAGAGACCGATTTTTAAAGTACCCCGGTTGGCACATACTAGGAAATACTTTCTTGAAAACTATACTGGCAGATAATTGATTTTCAGTAAATGTAGATTTCCTAAATGTGCAGTTTGATAAGTTTTGACAAAGGTATGCAAACATGTAACCATAACCCAGATCAAGATAAAAAGATTTGCATCGTCAGAAAGTTAGTTCCTCTGTGCCCTTCCATTCATCCTTCTCTTCCAGAAGCAACCACTATTCACATTTCTATCACTATATATCTTTTTGCTTTTTATTGAACATCCTATAAATGGAATCACACAGTACCATACTCTACTGTGTCTATTATTCCTTTCCCTCAATAAGTACTGAAGGATTAGGGTGCCTGGGTGGCTCAGTCGTTTAAGCGGCTAACTCTTGATTTTGGCTCAGGTTATGATCTCGGGTTCCTGGGATTGAGCCCCCTGTCAGGCTTTCCACTGAGCAGGGAGTCTGCTTGAGGCTTCTCTCTCTCCCTCTCCCTCTGCCCCTCCCCACCACAAGTTCACTCTCTCTCTCTCTCTCTCTAAAATAAATAAATAAAACATTTTAAATAAATACATACATACATACATACTGAAGAATTGAAGGAATGAATGAAAAGTTAACAAATGAACCACTTTCCTAAACCACAACAGAACTACTTGCAAAAGGATCCTTTAGGATGTAGTCCCCATTCTCAATGGGGGCAAAAACTGATCCTTGGTGGGGTGGAAAATCCTACTGTTTTTATACATAAAGCACAGATATGTATCCAGTACATAAACAAACAAACCGCTTTGCGGTGGTATTAACATTTCACAATGGAGTAATTAGAAAAAAGGGCTCTTTGGGGTGGGCTGGAGGGGATGTGATAATGAAACACTGCTCTAAGTGATCAGGAAGTTCTTTCATATCTCTGATGTGCCTCTGTCTGCCTCGGTTTCCTTATGTGTCAGACTGAGGGTATAACGCTGCCTACTCCCTAAGGTTGAGCGAGGGTTAAATGAGATTGCCTCTGGTTCTTAGTCGTGCTTGGCACTTCGTGCTCAGACGTTGGCAGCTTTTACTAGAGTGGTGTTGGATGCTACCCCTTGGCGTCATCTGTTGACGGGTGAGGAAGTGGGTGAGGGTGTAGCGTCATCACACTGCCTGGGTTTCTATCCCGTATCTGCCACTTACTAGCTCGGGCAAGTTGCTTAACTTCTCTGTATCTGCTTACTCATCTCCAAGACAGGAACAATCTCGATACCCCTGAGAATGAAATGGCACAAGCAGATAAAAAGCACACAGTGGGGTCCGGTAATAACAGGCTCATCCGCCGTTACTCACCGACTTCTTCTGGAGCATCTTTTTGTGTTGTCCTCCTGTGCACCATACTTCTCGATGATTTATTTCAAGCCGTTCTGCCCCTGCTGCCATCCCTACTCATGAAAACACGTTTAACTTATCAATAACTTCGGGGATTCCAGCCTGTGCATGCCCTGAACATTCGTGAATAGTCCTGAGTATTGAACAACTGGCTTTGGTGCCAGTTTTTAAGTCTTTCGAGGACATGCTTTGGTTCCCCTTTGTTTTTATTCTGTTGATTATGTATTGATTCTTGGACCCTCGCTCTTTCAGCTCTAAAAAACTGCACCCCTAGTGTCTGTGATTTTTCCCCCCGTCTCTGTGGGTGAAATATGAGAATCCTGTGTTATTAATGACTGCTTTATAGAGAAGGATATAATGTGTCTTTTTGTACTTTGAGGCCCTTCAGCAAATCAAAGATGTTGATGGGGGCGGGGGAGGAATTGTTATTCCCATTTATTAGCTGCAGAGACTGAGGCTGAGAGGTAAGTGCTCTAAAACATCCAGTGGAAACAGCCAATCTTGCCATGCCTCAGGGACTAGAACTCCCACCCCTTCTAGTTCAATTCTTTTCCTTTCACTCTGCCCTGACTTAGGGGGGAGGGGGAAGGAGGCGCGTGCTTCCACAAGGCCCACTGACCCCTGCTGAGGACACTCTCTGTAGCCAACAGTAATTCTCTTTGCTTGGAGTTAAATTTATTTCTTACTTCCCTGCCTTTCTTGGAAAATTCCATTTTTTCATCTAGTTGTGTTTTCCAGATGCTTATTGATTCCTTTTACTCTTTTGTAAACATTTCCAAATTTTCCACATTTCTCCTGTGTTTTTATGTCCTAAATGGATGGAGTACAGAATAGAACACAGCTTCTGAGCAAGGCTGATTCTACTTGTGGGAGAATGAAGATCTACCTGCCAAATATGATTTGCAAAGGAGGGGCTCCCTCGTCCCCACTCTCTTTCAGCATTGCTACCGCAAAACCCAGCAATTCCACCCCTGAAAACTCATTCTTCTGCCACATTCTACCCCACCTAGGTCATCTGTGTTATCCCCTTCAAGATTTTGCCACACCACGTCCCACTTGGGCTGTGTTTTACCCAGTATTTCCCATAAATTGGCTGACTTTTTTACCTAAATTTACATAATACAGAAACTTCGTGTTTCTTCTGTAAATGGATATCCAGCATCATTTACCATAAAGGGAAAGTCTTCATCAAAAATACATACAATCTGTTAAAATTATGAGATGTTCCTTCTGTACCTGTGTCCTGCCAGTGATATCAAGACATTATCCCTGGGCGCCTGGGTGGCTCAGTCAGTTAAGCGTCTGCCTTCAGCTCAGGTCATGATCCCAGGATCCTGAGATGGAACCCCCATGTTGGGATCCCTGCTCAGTGGGGTGTCTGCTTCTCCCTCTGCCCCTCCCCCTGCTCATGCTCGCTTTCTCTCTCTCTCTCTCTCTGTCTCGCAAAAAAAAAAAAAAAAAAAAGAAGACATCATCCCTCATCAGAAGGTGTGAAGTTGTTGTGCTGTTACAGATCATTAAGTTAGGATAACAGATTGCCTTCCAAATCATTGGGGAATGAGGGCTGTCCCTTTCAGAAAGAGAGGTTTATAGGTCAGTACTGGTAATGAAGAATGATGTGAAGATTGATTCAGATTTTGAACACAGATGGGCAGCTCACAGTGGGTGGCATCCTGCAATAGAACGACCTGGAATGAACCATTTGGGTGAAGGGAGGGGACCGAGGTAAGAGAGAGAGACTCACCGTATTGAAGAGACAGAAGGCCCTGCAGCCAGGTCTACCTCATAGGTCTGTCGAACACAGACTTAATTTCGAGTAAGACAGGATTCTTTATCATTTAATTTATTCATGATGTGTATAACGAGATCGACATTTATAGTCACAGCCCATTTGTGCGGAAATAGAACTGCAGTCCGGTTACCCATGATCCTCTCTCTCTGCTGGCTTGCTGGCACTGGGGGCCACTGTGTGGGTGGGGGCTGAAGGGGGAAATGAAATCTTGCACAGTAAAAGTAATTTAGTCACTTCAAATGTAAAACTTGGTCTCCGAAGGGGATCAGACTATGCCACCCCCAAAACTGCCACTTTAGCGTAAGAATTCTGTCAAGCTAAAGGCAGTTGAAAAACAGCAGACAGAGGAGGAGCCTTCTGCTCTCCTGTCTGCCTAACATCAGGCATAAATTTCCCTTTTAAGGGTGGCGTAAACTTCCGTTTGTAAAGGTAGCCCCCTTTCTTGTCACTTGGGTCTGAGAGCAGACCTTACTCCACAACCGTTTCTACCGTGTATGTCCTAGTCACCTCCCCCAACGGACCGCCTGTAAGGGGCCCTAGACCCCTTTTCCTTTATCCATTCACTTTTCACAGTTTGTCACCCTTTGTGATGATGGTATATGAGCTTCTGAGTCCAACCACTTTCTTGGGCTTTCACTTCCATTTTCTGAAGCCCCTGTGCACTTAAAAGTAGTAACATTAATAAAGAAATATATACCAGTGGGCCTTATGCAGGAAGCAGGGTGCACACAGCTCTGATGTGTTTCCCCAGGCTTTTCTGTGGGCTCTTTCCTCTCAAAGTTTGAATCCCACTTAGCGCCCCAATTCAGACTTTGTGATTTATTCAGTGACTTCCTATGTGGTGAGAGATTGCCCTAACACCCTATCCTTTATTTTATCTACATGATGATGAGTCTTCCAAACTTTGGTTCTCTCTTTAAGTCAGGCCTTTTTGGAATTCAAAACAAAACCCACCTCTCAAGTACCCAGTTCTTGTAGATCAGAAGCACTTTGCTTTCAGCCTACTGTGTCTGCTGTCACTTAAAAACATCCTTTAAGTTCTGCCCTTGTTGCCTTGTTTGTTCTGGGTTCTTTCTTTCCTCCCCACAAATATCATTGACTCAGTTGGTGGGAAACAAGCTCCAGACAACTAGAAATTCATTCCTAGTGAATGGAAATATTTGCTTATTATTTAAAAAATACTCTCCTGGTTCATATGCTGTGACCCTCAGAAGAAAGTCTGGATTTTGGTGGGTTTTTGTTTTTTTTTTTTGGTGGGGGAGGGTGTTTACTGGGTGTTTTTGTTTTATTTTACACCTGCTCGTCTGTCACAACACGGCATTTTTTCCTTCACTAGTATTTTCAAGTATGTTCTCTTTCTCATTTCTTCAGAACATTCCAGTAGAAAAATGAGGGGGAAATTTGTCAGTTTTTCTGGTAATGAATGATTATCTATTTGGCAGAAGACTATCAGTTGGGGCATAATTGCTCCCATAAGAACTAGTAGACTAGGGATTTATCAAGTGGTCACACTGTCTGTCTAGTGAGTCTAACCACACCTTGCTTCCTTAGTTGAGGCATATCACAAACTCTCCCTTCACCTTTAATCATTGAGTTATCTAGTGCAATAACTATCTACTTGATATGTAGAGGAGGAAATTGGGTTGCAAGGGCCCCATGAGCTGTGAAGGTGATCCTGAGAACCTTGTTCCTAAATCCAGGTAGACTTGGATTTACAACTCCACTGGACAGCCATCCGCCCTGTCTCCATTCTTCAGGGAGGGTGCCAGAATGATGCTTGAGAACTTACCCACCAAGGTGTGGACTCTGGGCAAGGCTGGCCCTCATACATTCAGCTCTGTTCCCCCAAGAGCTCATCACAGTGCATGCCCATAACTGGTGCCTGCAAATATTGCCCACATGAATGATGCCCGACTTTTATACCTTTCCTCGTCCAAGGGGGATCGTTCAGGCTTTTGAAAAAAGCACTTAGCTATGATTTATCAACGTTGTGCTTACTTTTACTCCAACCTACTGTTTGCAGGCCACTTTGAATTAAGTATAAGAATTGTAAGAATTAATTATAAAAGCCATTAGGCTTTTGAAATCTATTTGCAAGTTCCTATCTATAGTAAAATTTAGGTATTTCAACAAAAATAAAAATGTGGTCCAGAGAATATGATCCAGTGAAATAGCCCTTTTACTTTTGCAGAGTAGGAGGAGGGTCTCAGGAGCTGTGTGATGCTGGATTCCTTCCTCAGGCTGTTTCACCATCATGTATATAGTCATCCCCCTTATCCAACAGGGGTGTATTCCAAGACCTCCCCGTGGATGCCTGAAACACTGCATTGTACTGAAGTCCATACGTAGTAGGTTTTTTTCCTGTACATACATACCTATGATAAAGTCTAATTTATAAATTAGGCACAGTAAGAGATTAACAACAATAACTAATAATCAAATACAACAATTATAACTACATACTCTAATAAAAGTTATGTGAATGTGGTCTCTCTGTCTCAGAATACCTTATTGTACTGTACTTACCCTTCTTATGATAGGAGATAATAAAATGCCTACATGGTAAGGTGAATGACATAGGCATGTGACAGAGCATCAAGCTACTATATAGACCTTTTTTTTTAAGATTTTATTTATTTATGTGGGAGAGAGAGAGAGAGTGAGCACAAGAGGAGGGAGGGTCAGAGGGAGAAACAGACTCCCCGCTGAGCAGGGAGCCCGATGCTGGCCTCTATCCCAGGACCGTGGGAGCATGACCTGAGCCAAAGGCAGACAGTCGCTTCACCGACTGAGCCCCCAGGCGCCCTCTATAGACCTTCTGATGTTCTGTCAGAAGGAGGATTCTCTGCTTCTGGACTGCAGCTTACCGTGGGTAACTAATTGGGCAAATATCCCCCATATCGGATGAGGTTTGCCACAAGGAGACAGACTGCTTTAGGGCCGCGTGCTTTTTGAATGAGGCTCTTCTCAGTGGTGTTGCCAGATATTTTGCTTCTGTTTTGTGTCCATGCACAGACGTGTAAAGATGTGCCTTCATAAGTACCTGAAGTCAGAATTCAGTCTATTGCTGCGTCTTCTTGGGCTGTAATCTCCTCCTGTCAGATTTGCCAAGACTAAAAAAATCAGTTGTCTGTTTATTTTCAAGAGAAGCCATTAAAGCTACAGACCTTAGCACGATCCTTAGAGTGTTTTCTTTTTGGACGAGAAGGAGCATTGTGGTGTTCTTTTCAAGGTGCTTCAGACCCTTGGTGAAATGCCAAGATCTGAGAACTTTGGCGGGGGCTGGAGGGAGGGTAGGCAGTTGCTCTGGTTTGGGTGCCCCATTAGGAGGCTTGACGTTTAACAGCACCAAAGTCCTTTTAGTTAAAGCAGGGATTTTTATGCTAGCATACTTATATCCATAAATTCTACACAGATCACTGCCACCTTATCACGGAAGTCCCAGACTAGAGCTAACCACCATACTAAGCGTGGCAAAGAGCATCTCCTGGCAGGAAGACCTCTTTGGCAGGCATCCCTCATTCTGTGACTCCTTGACCTGGTCATGGCTTCCAAATTGGAGAAAGATGTGCCTAAAACATACAGTAATATTTTCAAAGGGAATAGCGTGGTGGTTAAGAGCACACATTTTGGAATCCAACTGTTAGGCTTCAAATCCCACGTCTGTCTGTTCTTACACCACAGACCAGTATTGGAGTCATGTTATCGTTTGCACGAATAGCAAACCATTTATCGGGTAAATACCTCCCTAAGGACAGATACACCTCTTTGAGGACCTGCTGTTACTACTAACCTATTTTCGGCTATTCCGTATGTGGTACCACTTTAATGTAAGGGATCAAGGTATTCTTGATCAGTCTACTGCCAGGTGGTTTCCTGACTTCAGTTTTATCTTACATTTCATTGTTGCTTTCCTTGCAATTAACTGGGCTTTAATTTTTACACCAGACAGGCTTGAACAATTCCTAAGGATTATCATTCAGTGTACATAAAATTTCATTCCACTGATGTTACTCCATGGCAGAGGCCCTAGGATTTATTTTTCTAGTTGTTCTGTTGCTTGTGCTGTTTTCCTCAGATCTACTAGGAGACCCAGACAGCCACCCTTTACTTACCCTACCACACAGAGTGATAGTTTTTGTTTGTGTAGTAATTCTGTGCATGGAGTTCATAATGTAGTGGTACGATGGCCCATTCCAAACAATATGGGAAGGGCTTTCTTATTTGTAAACCCAATTCTTGTCCTAATTCTAGTGGTCATACCAAACACTGACTCTTAGACAGATTAGTCTCTGGGCCTGCATTTCCTTATGTATAAAATAAGAATAAGAACTGTGCCCCCTAATGAGGTTGTCGGTAGGATAGATGACATGCATATGTAAAAGTTCATAGACTGAAGCCACTATTATTAATGACTCTTACTACTGTTACTCTTATTCTCTTATTTTTATATAATCTGTTTTTGTCCACCAGCCACCTTTCATCTGAGTTAGTTCCCATTGCTATAAGAGAATACTGTAGACTGGAGGGCTTAAACAATAGATACTGGTTTCTCACAGTTCTGGAGGCTGGAAGTCCAAGATCAAGGTGCTTGCATGGTTGGGTTCTGGTACAGGTCATCTTCCTGGTTTATAGACAGACAGCCATGTCTGAGGGTTATCTGAGAGAGAGAGAGAGAGGGAGGGCTTGTTGTCTTTCTCTTCTTGTAGGGACACTAATCTCATCATGGCGGCTCTATCCTTCTGACCTGATTACCTCCCAAAGACCACACCTCCTAGTACCATCCCATTGGAGGTTAGGGTTTCAGTATATGAATTTGGGGAGGACACAAACATGCAGTCCTACATTTTGGGTAACTTGTTGCTTCAGTAACTTGAGCTGTTCCCTGTTCCTTCTAGAGGGGAGAAGAAAGCAGAGAGTGCATAAGGTGATCTCTCTTTGCCTCCTCTGTAAGCCATCCCCTAATCCAAAGTGGAAGTCTCCTTCTGGGCTTAGAAAGAAGGCAGTCTGTGTTATAAGGAAATATGGTTCACTACGTATATTCAGCACTCAGGTCTTTATTAGATGCCATCCACTGCCGGAAAAGTCAGTAGCAAAGTCCTTGACCAATTTTACATGGAGAAACGTTGCATAGGGAGGTTTGCTTGATAACCATAGCTTCCTGTGAAGCAAAGAACTTGGCCCAGCATCAGCAAGGAACATTCTTTAATGCTATATTACATTTTCTAGCAGAAAACTAGAAAGATGACTGAAAAGAAAATCTATTTCGAATGGATAGGACTTAATGAGAACTGATTTTTTTTTCTTTAATGCATTAATTTTATAATCTAGTGGCATAGTAAATCAATACTGGGTATATTAAACAAAGTGTTTTTCTTTTGAAGATATTCTGGAGTGTGTACAATAATATCCCTCCTGTGACTAGCCTGCCTTTGAGATGTAGTTATCATTTAATGAGAGGAGAGAGGCGACCACTTTGGTAAGTGTCAACTTGTAATTTGAGGTTAAGGTGGGAGGAAAATGGTTGTGAACCTCATAAAATATTTACTTCATGCCAAATTGGAATGCCAAAGTCATTTTCTCCTGGTAATGATGGAAAGTAATTTTAGCTCTTACTAAATTATGAAGGAAGCTGCTGCCTACTTTCCCCTTCACCCTGGGCTCCACGATGATGAGTAGGTTTCTCAGTGTTCCGCACTGAACACCCCATTGTGGTCTCACCAAAAATAGGTCATTGTTCGTATGCCAAAGTTATGATGCAGTTCTTTGTATGGGGTGTTGCTGTATTTTGGTTTGTTCTTTCATTTGCATGATAATGACCTAGACAGTGGGGTGTAAAAGCTTCTAGGCTGGTGGGAGATGAGAGGAACAGATGGAGTATCCACATCTGCTGTACAGTTGAACCTCAGAGACATCTCTTACGTGGACCCCATAGAAAGTATGGGAGACAGGTCATGGCCCAGGGTCTAGAGGAAGGGATCCTTCTTTAATAGCTTGGTGTAGTGATGAGGGTGGTAGATAATAAGCCAGTTTGCTTAGGCTGGAGTCCCAATTAGTAAAAAATTCTTATATTGTGTCCCTCAAGTGTTCTAAGTAACTGAGATGTCCACTGGTAGGGCTGATTTCTGCCATACCTGAATGCTCACATCTTTTTAGGAATCTGATGTGCTCCATTAGATTCGCTTTGCTTTCCTCTGAGTTGGTGTAATTTCTCAGGCAGGCTCTCCCATTCGTGGTGGCAGAATGGCTCTCAGGAGCTGCAGTCTTAACACCCTACAAATGTATCAATCTCAGCCTTCACCAGACCCCATAAGATGCTAAGGCTGGCTGTCATTGGCCTACTGTGGGTCCTTTACATCTCTGGCCAATCACAAGGACTAGAAAGAGGCAGTATTTTCACTGGCACACCTGGGTCATGAGCCCACCTTTGAGGCTAGGATGAGGAATCAACCCTATTGGAATGGGTCTGACATACGAGTAGGAGACAAGGAGCTCCTTACAGGGAAATTAGGGTACTTTTACCAGATGAGCAAGCAGATACTAAACAGGAAAACACGGCAGAGGCCCACCACAGGGGCCGAGTCTCCTATTAAGCATATAGTGCAAGGTCGATATGAGAATCAGACGAGGCCATGCCGTGAATGTGGTACTGAAACATAAAGGCCTTCACCCGTGTAAAGTACTTGCATTAATTTGTCCATCCCTGGTAGTGTAGGGAACGTCTCACCAGCGCCTCCTTCAGGGTGAGAAGCGGGCCGCCCCATCCCTGGTAGTGTAGGGAACGTCTCACCAGCGCCTCCTTCAGGGTGAGAAGCCGGCCGCCCCATCCGTGGTGGTGTAGGGAACCTCTCACCAGCGCCTCCTTCAGGGTGAGAAGCGGGCCGCCCCATCCCTGGTAGTGTAGGGAACGTCTCACCAGCGCCTCCTTCAGGGTGAGAAGCCGGCCGCCCCATCCGTGGTGGTGTAGGGAACCTCTCACCAGCGCCTCCTTCAGGGTGAGAAGCCGGCCGCCCCATCCCTGGTGATGTAGGGAACGTCTCACCAGCGCCTCCTTCAGGGTGAGAAGCCGGCCGCCCCATCCCTGGTAGTGTAGGGAACGTCTCACCAGCGCCTCCTTCAGGGTGAGAAGCCGGCCGCCCCATCCCTGGTAGTGTAGGGAACGTCTCACCAGCGCCTCCTTCAGGGTGAGAAGCCGGCCGCCCCTTGCCACCCCTGCCCCTGTGGTCACTGAATCCCACTTCCTTCCTTCCCCGTCCACACCCCCCTTTCTTTTTCTTTCCTCTGCTTTTCCAGTAAAAGGGCCGAGGGAGAGTTTATTGAAGAATGCTCCATTTGTTGTTTTTAATGTCATCTGTGGTTAAACTAAACACATATAGAATCATTTAATCCTTGAGTGTAATTTTAAACCTCGGTCTCTGATCCAGGGAAGAGGAGAGTAATGCGAAGGGTGGCGTGTGGAAGATGAAAGTCCCCAAGGACAGCACGGTACGTTTGTTCTGATCCTCTTCTAGAACTGGCTACGGTTGGGGTTGTTGTTGACGGCATATGGTGAGCCTCTTGTGCTTTTTAGGCAGTCCACTTGGTCATCTCAGAACAGGACTGGGGGTGAGAAACTCTGTTCTGACCTTCGCGATTTTCTGCCCCACAGTGTCAGCTTGAAAATGTAGTATCGTGTTTCTCTATAGAAATGATGCAGCTGTGGGACTGTATCCTAAATTCTGAGGAGCTGCGCACTGCTGAACTTTACAGAAAGGCTGATGATGGCAGTCATTTCCTCACCAGCCATGACCAACATGTGGAAGTTGGTATACATACTGAGAAGCAGATTCCTGCCCACCAAAGGCTTGTCCTTCCTCCACTGAACTTGGTGCGGAGACAGGGGATGCTTGGGAGCCCATGCATCTTACCATTTGGGGAGGGTTTCATGTGAGGCTGTGCCCAGCCTCCCTGCGGGACTGACAAGAGCCCGGTTGGTAGGATGGCCTGCTGAGACAACTGGTTTCTAGTGGCCAAGCCTCAGAAACCGAGATTTTTCTAGAATAGGCTCAAATTCATCATGCTGACTAAAAGTGAACATTTGAACCCATTCTTAAGCTTTGGGAAACCAAAGCACTTCTTTGAAAATGGATGAAAGGGCAGAAGCTACCCGTGTCACCTTTTCATGGTTTCTTTCATGTGGATAAGCTCAAAGAATTACAATGTCTCCAGAGACCCATAGGTTTGAGTCATTTCCCTGTAAGCACAAACCTAAAGATGTGGCCACATTTATTTGTTAATGATGCAGACTACCATCAAGATGCATAGCTCCAGGATTTGCCTGTTATTTGGCTTTCATAAAAAATGTCAGGGGAGCCAACAACCAGGCAAGGCTTGCAAAGCTCCTCCTGCCCCCCACCTTTAAAAGGAGAGAACATAGGTTATTTTTAATTTCAGGGAGAGCACGGTTTCCTTTTCATGTGCTTTATTGACTCACACCAAACTTTGAGTTCTGGTAGAAACAACGGTGCTGTCAGCGCGTGGTGAACAGTAGCTGACGGGCGCATTTGCCCCTTTCTCTTCTTGGCCATCTGCAGTCACAGATAATAGCACGTACGTGTCTGTACAAGTGAAGTGTCCTCTTCACTCACTGTCAGTTGGGAGCCTGGTGGGCCAACCTTGTTTGACGTCACAACATGGGAGGGAACTTCCCCTTTGCCCTAACTTCCTTGCAACACCCTCAGCTTCATCATGAACGGTGTAAGACGCCGCAGTTGGGACATAGAGAACAGAGGATGATTTCCAGAAGGGAGACCAGCAGAGCCAAAGGGGGCCTCTAGAAAAGGGCAAATAAAATCCTCCCTGTGAGTGAAAGCTCACGGTGCTTAACTGCTATCATCTTGGTTAAAAACTCAGCTAGGCTGCTTTCAGTTTATTAGAACATAGTAAGAAACACTACTATTAATAGTTAATATGTAGTGAGCACCTGGGCATGGAGCAAACATGGCAGCTATTTATGGAACCGATCTTATCTCTTAGCTTTTTTTTACTACAGTCACAATGCTAAGCCCTTTGAATGCATTTGTTGACTAATTTCATGGTCACAACAACCCTGGGAGTTCAGCCCGTTGTTATTCCCTGCTCGCCTAAGGAAACTGATGTTGCCAGGGGTTGATAACCTGCGCACTCACAGACTAAGCAGCCTGGCAGGATTCAAATCCAGTTCTGGAAGAGTTTAGGGCCTGTAAACTCTGGCAAGGAAGGTAAATGGGACCAAGAACTTTTTGAGGGGGGATAACTGGAAGAACTTTTAGGCCTCCAGCTACCCGTGAGCGCACGCTGGCTGCTGATTGGATGGCCTGAGTAGATCTTGGGTAGAAGGGCCCCCAGGTTTCTCACTTGCAGGAGGTGGATGGGAACACGAACTGATTCTTCTGGAGAGATGCATGCATACACACATCAAGTTCTACCCCTTGACGTAAACAGTCTGGCTCCAGTGGATGGAAATTTGCAAGTCTCTCATATTCACTAAACCAGAAATTTCCTTCAGACCTCATCCCTGTGGTAACTTTTTAAGTATCTCATAAACTGCAAGAAAAAGAGGGCAGGGAGGGTATTGGAGAGAAGGATTTTTACTAATAGCATTCAACTATAAGCAGTCGACACATTTTGAATCAGTGAAAGCTAAAAGCACTGGAACATTATAAATCATTTGAAAGCATCGCCCACCCACCCACCCCATTCTTTTGAACTTCATCAGGGTTTCACTAGAGATTGACTTTGTAGCTTTGGACACAAAGTTTTATGGACGCAAAGTTTGTGACTTTGGATCCCTCCTATCTATCTGTGTAAAGTTACTTGTAAAATAATACAGTATATGCCACTATTGTGAGTGTTGACACCCGTGATCTGGGGATGTCTGCGGGCTCCAAATAATGGGCATGAACACAGTGCATGTGAAGCAGAAGAAAATGTGACTTGTTTAGCTCCTCAAGATACTTGTCTAAAAATATATGTGTTGTTATTGGTTTTTGTTTTTTGTTTTTTTTTTTTTGTTTTGTTTTTGTTTGGTTTGGTTTTGGTTTTGTTTGCTGTTTTTTATTCTTTTCCCATGCCAGTCCACAGTTTGGAAAGAGTTGTTGTTAGCGACAATCGGGGAACAGTTCACAGACTGTGCCGCTGCAGGTAAAGAAGCTCACGCCGTCGGTCACCTGCTCGTGTGTGCTTGGCTTGTGCTTGTCACTTGGAAGCATTTGTTTCCATGTGTTTGACTTTTAACACGTTTCGAGGTTCTTTACTCCGTAACTCTGAACTTAAAGGTTTTTTTCATGTTATCATGGCATTTCATGTCATATGTGTATGTACATGTACATATTTATGTGTGTGTTATATGTATGTACATATGTATATGTGCATATATTTTTCCCCACGTAGCTCATCTTAAGAGTGTCCACAAACATCTGTCCAAAATCAGTAGGCAAAAGGAAAAAAGAAAATTTGGTATCGGTTTGTTCTTAATATGGTTTGGGGTAGGTTGCTCCTTCCAGTCCTCCCCCAGGGGTGAGTGGTGTCTCGTGGAGTGTGGAGTTAGGCCAGCACAGTCCTTTCCGTACCCCTGGTTTTTCTCCCTCCCTCCTGTCCTGCTCTTGGGCCCCTGCTCAAAGAGACAGAGGTTCACCACTGGGACTTGTAACCCCACACCTGAAGCTCAAATAGAAGGTCCTCAGGCATTTTCAGATACTTAGTGAATTTCTCAGAGCCTCCATAAGTCCATTTTTATTTTGCTTTGTTTTTATCATGAAACCACTCAAAGAGGAGAAGAATTGAATTGCTTGTTTAACGATTTGTTTTCTTCTTGGCTAGTTCCTTCAGAAGGCTTCTGAGGTAACATTTAGAATAATACTTTACCTGTTCAGCTTTCAGTTAAAGAATTTTTTTCTTAGCTAATTAGTACTGATTAATTAGTCCCCAGATGTCTTAAATGGTACTATCTTTGGGGGGGGGGGGGGGCCCGAGGCTGAGTCACTGCCATAGCAAGCTTCAAATTCACCTACTAGCAGTTTCTATAATTCTCCTTTTGTATTGCTTCCTTATTACACCAGCTTTCATTCCCTTAAGACAAAACCCGGGTGAAGATCAAATTGTCTTAAAAGTACAGATTCCTTCTGTTTTAACAGCGAATAGTTAGCAGCTTCACAGTATGGAGCCAAAAATGCGTCCTAGGTATAATTATAAACACATTAATCCCTGGGAGAGGAGGTTTCCTGTGCGAATTATTCCTGTTTCCAGAACCCAGGAAAATAGTCTAAGTAATAATAAACAGGCAGGATTGAGTAAAGAAGGCCTGTTATTCCGTGGTTGACTTAGGAAACTGGTGCACCATTCACTGTCTGTTAAGCATTAGCTCTTACACTACCCCCACTCTACCACCTGAAGCAAGTTAGCGAGTCTCTCTGGGCCTCGCTTCCCCCATCTTTAAACAGTGGCTCCTCCTAGCTCTTATGCTGCCAGCACCCTAAAATAATTAGGGTTTTGCTGGTCGATTCTACTTATGAATATTACATGATTGCTGATGGATCTGCCTTTGCATAAGAGTTGCAGCCTTTGACCATGCCGCTTCTGAAAGTGCTATGCTAGTCGGAGCCGCCTAGTTACCAAAAGCCAAGCCAAACTGAAATGCTGATGGCTCAGCAGATCCAGCAGCCATCAGTTACAACCCTCTGGCCAAGAGTGTAGAAATGGGCCATCCCCAAAGACCGGAGAATGCCGCTGTTTCCCTGAAAGGCCGATCTAGTGCCTTCATGGCCGTTCTTGAAAAGGGTAATGAGAATGGCACGCGTGGGGCTTCCCTCTTCACTCGCAGATTTTCCGTTCACATAGCACTTCTGGTAGTGAGCTCGAGCAAGTGTCCGTTGAAGGCGTAAATTCAAAAATAAGAAACCTGAACTAAAACAAAATTGTTGACACAACCATGTTTCTCTTGGCTAAGAGATGGCCGGGATCAGGTCCTATTTATTTTTTTAGAAATTTTGATTTAAATGTGACATATGTACCGACAAGTACACAAATTATAATGTGTACAGCTTGATAAATAGTCACAAAGTCAACACGTCCCCATAACTGCATCCAGATCAGGGAGCAAGCAGAACATTACTCACCTCCCAGAATCCCTCCTTGCCCTCCCTTCCTCCAAAGGTGGTCACCAATCTGGCTTCTGATACCATAAGCTGATTTTGCCTGTTTTCAAACACTGATATAAATGGCATCATTTAGTGTCAAGTCATACACATTTAGAAGGAAAGAAGGGAGGGAAGGAGGGAGGGAATGAAGGAGGAGAGGGAAGGAAGGAGGAAACAAAGGAATTATTTTACTAAAGATGAATTCCTTTAGTAAATTAGACATGCCCTCTTTTCAATTGTATCAGAATACTAGAATGTTTTAACCCCCAGAAGACAATTGGAAAAATTGATGGTATAAATATTTAGATGCACAGATTTAGAGCAAATTAGCCAAATTAGACAAAGCATATTAACTAAAGCAAAATTTCCTAACTTTGATAATGCTCATCTTTCACATTTTACTTATAGATGCTGCGCATGTAAGTACAGAGAGCCAACCCTGTTTCATTGGTATGGCATGAGCACATAAACGGGGAGTCAAAACCCTTTATTCCTGTCATTTTGCCACAAATTAACAGACACAAAGTGGGTGCAAGGAAGCATATGATGGTACAGAGCCTTCCTTATCTAGCCACCATTCTCAGATATCTACAGAGTGGCCCCCAACCCAGAATTTAGTTAAAAATAAAGGAAAGACCTACATTAAATCAGTATTGATGAATGCTTTAATGTACATTCACAGAAGTACTAGAATAGCAGAGTCACACTCAGAAGATATTTACTCTCCCTTTATATACAGTGCTGACAGATGGTCATTGGTCCTCTAGCCCAAAGTTCAAAAATGCCAAAACCTGAAGGGGAATGGCCAGAGAGAAGCACTGGAGGGCAGAAAGAATGAAAAGGGAAGGAGCAGACAAGCAAACCACACAAAAATGGAATGAGCAGCTTGGAACACACAGTCTGGGTCCAGTTAGTATTGGGGCAAATAGCACTAACCACCCCACGATCTCTGAACATTTGGCAGGAAGTCAGGAGAAATACTTGCTGTTCTTAACAAAGACAGTCAAGCATCGAGGAAAAGTTCATTTGAGTTCACTTGGCTTTCAGAGGACAGCATTATGCAACCCATTTTAGAAAAAGTCTCATCAAAACAGACTAAGAAATAAGTCAAAAAGCTTTGGTAACATGTTAAAAAAGGATAAATTATTTATCTGGAAAATTCGTTTGCCTGGAACATGATGTTTATCTAAGTCCCTGGATAAATGTGATGTACCTGTTGCAGCTTTTGTCCACTAACTTGCTCTTTGTCCAGCGGTTCCCCTCAGAAACAGTGTTTATTATGTGTTCTCTTGTGCCACCTTCTTATTATCTTATCCATAACTTACAGCTAAGATGATAGGGCTTAAAAAAACAATACAGACAGACTTGGAATTATCACTTATTTCTTTCTTCCCCGCCTTCCCCTCAGATGATGAAGTAATAGGAGTCAGTGTCAGCGTTCGGGACCGGGAAGATGTCGTCCAAGTCTGGAATGTAAACGCCTCTTTAGTGGGTGAAGCGACCGTGTTAGAAAAGATCTATGAACTTCTGCCCCACATATCTTTTAAAGCAGTATTTTATAAACGTAAGTGCTTTATTTTCAGTTATTACTTTCTAGCTTATTCTATCATTACTTTTAAAGACAGAGACTATGTTGCAAATGAGGTGAAGGCAGAATCACTCAAAATTCTATAATCCAGAAAATAATGCAATAAAATATACATAAGTGTTAAAAAAAAAAAAGTTCAGTCTCAAGAAATTAAAATGCGTTTTTATTGTCACCTAAACACATGGATCAGAAAAGGTGATACGTATTGTATTTGTTATTTCAGAAATTTAAACCTGATCTTAAATTTGTCATTCTCAGAAAAAAATTACCTTCTATTTGAAGCAACAATAACAAAAATGTTATTATATGAGCTGGCAGGTAGATATTCAATCATCCCTTCATAAACAGGAATTTATAATGTATAACATCTGTATTTGTGGAGAACCTCTTGTTCTGAGAGCAGGGGTGATTGAATGTTCTACTGAAATGCTAATATTTCTTCATTACAGAAGGCCATGACACAGAACGAAAGAGAATTCACGCACAGTGGTGAAATGTTAACAGTATGAATAGGTGTGTGGACCCATTGTTTCCATCATGATCCATGTTCATTGCTTTTGTGTGCTCTTTTGAAAAAGTCATCTTTTTCATAATGAAAACAGCTTAGTGCTATTAAACGAATGTTTGGTAGATCAAACTGCAGGTTACACTTTTAACAGTGAGTTCAAGAAAAGTATTGACAGTCCTACACATACATCTGATAAATTCCTGTTTTCCAAACCATTCCAAGAGTCAATAACCCAGTTTTTTTTTTTTAACTGTGTGGCATTTCATTGACTCTAAGATGCCTTTGATGATAAGTATTATTTTACAATTACTGAGAAAGAAAAATAAAAGGCTCCCAATTAAACTATATTGTATTATTGAATCCAGGGGTCTTCCGATGTGGGCTGGGGAGTGCATCTTAGTCTTGTTGAAATACACTCCATTATTGTTTCACTTTTCCCAACCCCTTGCCAAAAAGGAGAAAAAAAAAAAATCAAATGTTCTTATGGGATTGTCTTGGTATGATAGAGGTTATTAAAACAAAGGCCTCCCTTGAAGGAATCATAAAATCACAGGCCAAATGATTTAGATTTTAAGCAACAAGACTGATACGTTGCTGCAGATATTCAGCAAGTGCTTAGCTTCTGAATTTTAAATGAAAGTTTAAATAAAAGAGGCAGAAAGATGGTCCTGCAGAAGTTGATTCTTGGCTATGCAGTGTGGAAATGGCACATTTGTAGATGCAATTTTTAGTCCTTGGGGAACATTAATTGTATTTTCAACCCACATATTAATTGAAAGGTCACCAAGGATCTTTTCTTGTTTTTCTACTTCACAAGACTAACTCTCTGGAGGGAAGTGTATTTCAGGGCCATTTATGAATGGGGCTACAGCATTCTTTACCACCTTTGAACCAGCCCCACATTTGACTCAAAAGAGGAGAGAAGCAATTTGGAATCATCAAGTCAGGCACTCTGAATTTTTGTTCCCCTTCAACTGTGTGACCTCGAGCAGGTCACACCTTCTCGTCCTTTTACTTGCTCATCAAATTATTGAGGAGGTTGGTCTTAAATGATCTCCAAGGTTCCTTCTACTTCAAAATTCTCTGATTAAATTTCCAAGTAACACTGTTAGCAGCAGGTCCAAGATGATAGGAGTATTTCACTAGAAAATTAAGCCTCACAGTGGTTAGCCTAGTTGTTAGGGCTGTGGGTAATACTCAGGTAAGACTGAACAAGGATGAGTCACTGCTTAGTTGTTGTGATGGCTTGGGAGGAGGGGGAAGGGAAGCCAAATAAGCGGGAGAAGTGGCAACCTGGCCAGTTGAATCAAGCTGAATAGATGACCTAAAGATAGATGCCATTGTGAAGTTTGTGAGTAACGCAGAACTGGCTAGGGTCTCCATAGAAATCCATATTTTAATGGCATAAATTAACATTTAAAGACTCAAAGATTATTCAGATAAAAATTTGAATTGGAAAAAACAAGCAATTCTCTTTATTTTATATAAAGCAGGCAGTCCTTTACTCAGTAGGATTATTATACACCACGTGCTGCAGAATTGATTTGGAAAAATGAGGTTTGGGCAGAAATATTCATCACAGCGTGATGAAGAAGTCGTAGGGTGAGCTAAGTTAGGAATGGCCAACTCCATGCTTTTATTCTGTCTTGTTAATAGGATCCTGGTGTAAGTATTCACAAGTATACAGAAACCAGGTGACATGGCAGATTTTCGATGTAGAAAGAGCCCAAGCGTATTCGGTCAAGGCCTCCAGCAGGGGAGATGAGGAGTGGGCTGTTGTTAAGTTATACAGGATTTGGATATAGATTAATTATTTGATGGAGACACTCACAGTGTACAGAGACCCTTCCCTCCACCCCAGTGCTACCCTTCCCCCCACACCCATTCTGTTACGTTCTTCAGAGCAGCTGAATGGCATCTTTTCTGATGTGAGAATTATTTAGAGCGGAGGTTGGCGCACTATGAACCTTTTGCCAAATCTGCCCCCTCCTTGCCTTCTTTGGTAGGGGCTGCAGCTAAGAATGGTTTTCACATCTTTAAATGGTTGGAAAAAATCAAGGGAAGAACGACATTTTGTAGCACATGAAAATTGTATGAAATTCAAATTTCCGTGTCCATATATAGATAAAGTGTATTGGCACCTAGCGGTGCCCGTTTGTGCACATACTGTGAATGGCTGCTTTAGTTCTAACGGTGGCACAGTTCATCGTTGGGACAGAGACCATGTGGCCTGCAAAGCGTAAAATATTTATTCTCTGCCCCTTTCCGGAGCAAGTTCTCTTGACTCCTGGTTTCGAGAATTCTATCTTCTCTTTCCACCAAGGCTCACCCAAGGCTGAAAAAGAACTTCTGTCTCACAGAACTCCCCCAGTTCTGAATGTTCTATTCTGCTAGCTTCATAGCCCATCACAGTGACAGGACTTCAGTATCTCAGCCATGACCACCACAGACTGTCCCTCGCACTCAGAGTCATAAAAATCTCCGGACAGCCCATATCTCTCGATTTATCACTTGGAGCCCGGCGTCGCTAAGAGGTCTGGGCTTCCTCCACTTGACCCCGCAGCACTGTATATTTTACTGCAGAACAGACCATATTTGCTTCGGTACCAGCCCTAAAAATCTGTTCTAAAGAGAAAAAAAAAAGTGAAATATTTGTAAAGTTGTACGTGCGAGAAGCACTCAGTTAAATCATTTGGGATTGTAGGCTCTCCTTAGGAATTTGGCCAACCCACGGTAACCCTGCGAGCTGTAGGTATGCTTCTGCCAGGGTTTTATCCAAGTGAAGAACAGGTTGGGGCGAACATCCAGGATGATCCTGAAGAGAAAATAGTCCCTTTGCCCACCGCTTCACCCCTTCAGACACTAGTCTGAAGAATTTAGTCTATATTAAAAACAGAGAAATGGAAGGGGCTTGACAGGTGAAATGGGCCAGCCCATCCATGCCTTCCCAGGATGTCCATTCACTGCCCATAGCGGGAGGATGTAGGGAGACAAAGCACAGAGAATTCTGAGTTGCCTTCAGCTTTATCAGACCCAAGCTGCAGTGACTTTTCCCCTCGAGAGAAGAGGATCTGCCCTTGCTTCATGGTGATGGTTAGTCAGATTCCAGGAAGTGGACTTTCACACTTGGCCTTTTTTGCCTTGGAGAAAATGGTATATCTATTATGAATGTCTCGTTTCCCACTTCTACTTTATAACATTTTAAGTCTTTGAAAAATATTTTTGATAGCGCAGCTTTTTATTCTAGGGTCCCTAACTGTAATTAGTGATTTTGCAAGCCAGACAATAGGACTGGAAAAAAAATTAAAAACATGATTGGAAAAAAATAAAAGACCCATCCGTTTTATGAAATTTCATTTCCCACAGAGGGTGCTCAGAGGTTGGGGGGATGTGATAGGATTGCTTACCCCCTTGTGTTGTTCTTTGCTTTGCTTTGATTTTGTTTTGTTTTATTTCTAAAGATAGGTCCGTGCATGGCCCTGGTGTGGGTGACATTGGGTTCCCCCACCCCATGCATCCCATGGGGCACATTCCCCCCACCCCCCCCACCCCCGTAGCATTGGAGGCCCCACATATTCTCTTCATCAGCTTGCGGGGATTACTCACCCTCTCGGCACAGCAAGCAGAAACAGGCAGCATGCCCATTGCTTGTTTATTCCTTGTTTTAATTTTCATGATTACGTTTCTCAGGAAATGCACGCCTTAGCTAACAGTTACTGGCACAAAAAGGTATTTGCATTCTTGCCAGCCTTTGGGGAAACTGAATGAGATGCCTTAGAGAAGGGTTGCCCCATCCTTTGCTTAAAGTTTTCTTTCCTTTTTTTCTTTTTTGTTTTTTTCTGTCCTTTAGCCCATGAAGAGCATCATGCTTTTGAAGGTGGACGTGGAAAACACTAATTGCACACTCTGTAAAGAATTCTTTGTCCTTTGCTGATTGGTTTTGGAAACGGTCTTAACAGGAGGGAGAGTGAAGAGAAGACTTGCCGAAGCCCGATGCTGGTCCATTTAGAGTGGGTTTCTGTCCTTGCAGATGGGGCAATTAGGGCTCGAAGTGGCAGGTGGGGTGGGGGGGACTGTGTGGGTTTCTACCGTCACATTACTTGCTTTTTTTTTTTTTTTTGCCTTCTAAATTCTCTGTTCTTTTCACTCTGGGTTGGGTTTTTTTTTTTTTTTTTTTTGTCCTTTTAAATTTCCTTATTCAGTCTAATTATTGTTTTCTACACTCCCCTTTCATTGAGGCACAAGAAATCGGTTTCCCTTTAAGTAGCTCTGCTGTACCTAGTTAATGAGAATATGCCTAATCGTGACAATACTGCTTTTGAAAACCACACTGTACTTGGAGGAATACTAGCTTGGTGAAACCTGTCTTGATTATTTGTTGTGACACATTCCTTCACACTGTGCACTGGGCATTGTTTTTTTCTGTCCCAGGGAAAAGAAAAACCATACTTAATCTGATTTTGCACTGACAGGACACACATCTCTTATTTTTCCTTTTTAAACTTTTTTTTTTTTTTTGCAATAAAAGGAAAATAATAGTTGGGTTGCCGAACATGAAAACTATAATCACAGTTGAGTGTTTCAGGATATAAATCAACTCTAGGCCTTCACACCCTCTGTGGAAGTATTTCTAACCAGAATTTCAATTTGGCCTTCTCAAAGGATGGGCATAGAGTGGTAGCAATGGATTTCTCCTGGTAGGAGACCTTGTATTTCTGATTTGAAGAGGTGGTGATATTTTAATTGTTTGCATTAAAGCTGCTTCTGAATTTTGGGTGTGTGTGCCCACTTAGGGCTTTCCAAATCCATTCGAACACACTTTGTTAGATTATCCCTTTTTCCTGCTCACATTGTATGTCATTTCCAGTAATTGATAGTCCTCCTCCCTGGGCAGCTCTCCCCTGCCTTTTTCGTTTAGGAGCAGCAAAGTAAATCTCATTTCCAGGATGAATGTGAACATTGGCAAAGTGGAATGTTGAGTGCATTCTCTTGATATTAATTTTTGGAATTGTTGATATATATTGTATTATGTTACCAAAGAAATACCAGTTTTAGTAGAAGGAAATGCCCACCCTCTGGAACACTGAGACTCTTTCAAAAATGTGCCAATTTCCCTCTCTCAACTCTGCCAAGCCTCCCTACTGCTTTTACCTGAAAAAGGCAGGGCCTTTTGAAGACACTTCCTCCTGCTAGCTTTTTCTGAGTCCAGGGAGCTAGTGCACGCTTACACATTTCACAAAAGGGGCCCAGTGCTCAGAACTTCGCTGTACCCAGGATTTTTAATCCCTCTTGCAGTATTGACCAGCAGAGAGAGGTAGGGCTACTTGAAGCCTCCAGCCTGTGTTTGTAAATAAAATTCTCCATTCAAACATTTTAAAGGACCTTCAACGATACCTATTTATAAAAGTTGTGCCCTTCACTTGCATTACTAACCACATCAACCATAACCTCAATGATCGTAGTTTTAAAAAACTCTTTTGTTTCTAAACTGAATTTCTTCAATGATTTCGGAATGAGGTATAAGGATATCAGACCCCTTTTTCAAAAGCCTGGAACTTGCTTCTCTAAACATTGTACTAACATCCAACTTATTTTTAAGTTATTCATCAAGAATTTTTTAAAAAATTATTCTGACCATGAAGTTAAATTCTTTTTTATAATATATTTTTCTGATAGATTAGGGAAAAAAAGGAGGATTTGCCTATCTTCATTTTAATTGTCATATATATTTCCACAATTAAATGGATTTGAAGTATTTTTATTTTTTTTTTGAACTTTATTTAAAGCATTGTGATGACATGTTCAGCTTCTGCATGTATGTAGCCTTTGAAGAAAAAAAATAAATAGGAATGCTAGGCTCACATTAGTGTTCTCGAGTTTCTGTTGTTGATGATCGTGGCACATGGCTTAACGCACAAAGTAGATTTTTGTCCCAGAGAACTTCTGCACCTTTTCTGACCCGGCAGAAAATACCAACTGTGAGAAGGATTTAATTTGCCAAATGTTAAGAACCTATTATCTAAATTACTTTAAGAGTGGATTTTGTCAGATTTTGCTTTGGAAATTGTTTTAATTGAATATTTAGTTCCTAATAGACTTTGTATGAACTAATCTGATTTAATCAGTCTAAAAACCTCTCATTACCTTCTTGGATTAAAGAAGCTAATACTCTTTTGAGATACAAGGAAATATCTTGTGGGGCATGTGACTTTTGTTTAGGGCAGTGTACCCATGCTTGGGGGCGTAGGGTGGGGGTGGTTGGTGGCAACTTGCAGGAAGATCCTGATTTTTCAGTCCGGACCTTGCAGGTGCAGCCTGTCCTCTCTACAGAGAGCCGTATGGAAGTCACAGCGCTGACTTGCTCGCTTTTGTCCTTCCTTAGGTCTGGATGCAGAGCAAGGGTCTCTGATGGAAACCAGTATGTATTTTCTCCTCCCATTGCCCCATACTATGTTGTTAGATCACAATGGCTTGCTTACACTGGGGAAGTTACACCCGTTTCATAAGGACAGATAATACCCACTGAAAGTAACTTGTCTCTGTATTCACTTTTCTTCTGTATGCACATCCCGGAAGTCTTGACTTACTCCACTTAAAGATTTCCCGCCCGACTTTTCCACATTTCTGAAACGAGGGGATAGTTTACAGTGAACACGTACATTTGATATAATGTGGCTATTAAATTTATGGTAAAATCGACAGCAAGAAAACGCAAAAGGGAAAACACAACTCTGATAAAACTTTAAATAGTTTAACTCGACTCCTTCTCAACACTTGACTTCAGCTTATGCCTATACATACACACAGTTCCAAGACCTTACAGATGAACGAAACTTTGGGTATCATTGAGTAATAGACACACCTGCCGGGTACTAGCAGAGCCTTGACCAAACCTGTCCCTCGTGAAAGGACATGGGGTAGCAAGCGACAGAGCTGGGCATTAGAGACAGCAGGCTACATACCCAGTCCAGGTTCCTCGAACTGAGAACAATCAAAAGTCTGTCAACCTAACCCCCAAACAGCTCACCCCACTTGAGCACTACATACCTGATCCTGTCTGGCCACTGATATGCCCGTACATGATCAGGTATCCTCTCATTTTCTCCCTCTGACTTTCAGCAACTAAAGCGATGCTCCAGTTTGGTGTTTGAAAATAACCTTATTGGGACAGGAGGTGGGCCTTTGCTGTGAGAAGCCCAGCTCCTAGAAGGTCCCATCTTTTGTACTTAAACAAAAGTGACAACATTTGGAGCGATCACATGGTGGCGCTGCCTTCCAGCCAACCAGTCTGACTCAGCGGCATCATTTATCCAGCTATGTTTGTGTACTTATGTTAAGATTCGAGTGCATTTTGCTCTTCTGGTTTTATAAAAATGTGGTTAGATACCACCAAAGAAGTTTAGCTCTCCTATACCTAATAAAAACGGGTGAAAGATAGAACTTTCTGGATGTGCTTTAAAAATCTCAAATCTTAGGCTCTCCGTGAGCCTCGAAGCAGTTATGAAGAGAAAGAACGAAATAAACTAACATATAGGAAATACCAGAAATATTTCATCCAATATTGTGCCCGAAGGGAGAAGTAAAATTATGGTTTGTTTTTGGGTTTTTAAGGGCTTTCTAAATATGGAACTCCCTTTTAAAATTGTAAGTCTGCTCTTCACCTTTCCTAGGCTGCATGTTTTCTGTGTGATTTCCCTAACAACTGAGAGTAGAGGACTGCCTGTAGGTAGTTTATTTCTTAAAAGGATATATGCAGACCAATTAAAGATTATGTAAGAGTTTGGCAACTCGGGATTGTAAGAGCCTGGGTAATGGCCTCGACAACTGAGAGGGGTCAGAAGGTGGAGAGGGAAAAGGTGGGAATGGGGCCGCGGTGAAGAGCCCTTTGAACCCACGCTTCTGTGTAGCAATTAGAGTGGGTTCTCCCACTCATCCTGTCCCAAGGAAGAAAGCTCAAATAGGTTCTTTACATGCCTGATTATGCTGTTCTGTTTCTGTTTTCTATTTTTACATATACATCCAAATCTGTGAGCACTTCTTACTTAGGCTAGCGCGTTCAGGCCAAAAAGTCACCATCTTGTGTTATAGAGATAGTCTCATCTTGCTGACACTACTCCATCTCTAAAAGAAAACTCACCGAGTCTTTGAATTTTAGAGTGGAAGGGACCTTCGAGATCATCTACCAGTGCTTCTCACCCCGTAGCATGCAGAAGAATCATCGTGGTGCTTACTCAGTATGATCATTTGTCAGCCCCGACCCTAGAGGTTCTGATTCACCAGGTCTGGGAGGCCTAGCTATCTGCCTTTTTTAGCAAGAGCCCCAGTGATTCTAATGTGGATGGCCCTCAGACCTCATTTTTAGAACCACTGTTCATACCAACCCCTGCCTATGACAAGTGAGGAGAGCCTCCCACCCCCCAAGCTCTCAGGTGACCTGATTGGAATTATAATACCAACAACCCTAGGAAGGCTGGAGAAAAGAAGATGATGCTCGTAAATAAGAACTTTATGGCTAGGACCACAGCGGTAATAAGTAGCCCATCTCTGAAAGTCCATGATATAAAACCTTTAATACAGAGGGGCGGCTTTTCTCTTTTCTAAATACCATTTCAGCGAGTTAAGAGAAAAGAAATTAATGTTCAGAGAAAGTAGTTACTCCATATGGGCAGTAACTACTTTTCTATAATATCTTATGGCATCTGGGGTTCAGCATCATTGAACAAGATTAAATGAACATTACAGAGCTATAAAATTGCATGTAAAATAACGCAAAACTGTTCAAATGACTATCAAAGTAGCCTGGGAATGAATTTCCACTAAAATTGTCACTCCTAGACGTAGCTTAGCAAAGCCATTACTAAAGTGGAGGGATTCTTTAATACAAAGAAGTATCAAAAAAATCAAGTAAGTATTCCCTAAAACCATGTGAATGATAATCAAAAGTCATCGTGAAGTCAATATTTTTTTGTCCATCATTGCTGCTAAAATTTAGAGTCCCATTGTATATGTGTGTGTTGAACGTACTAATTAGAATATCCAATGAAATAGCCTTTTGGATATTCTATGCTTTTGTGTCCTTCAGAAATCATGAGGTTGAAGAAATCTGTGTTAAATGTTTGGGTTGCTGCCTAAAAAAGCTATCGACTCATTTAATGAAATGTAAGATTTCTTTGTGAAAATCTCAACTCCTGATGTTGAAGTGGGAGAATTTTCCTGAAACTTTTATTTTGGAACAAGTGTTTGAGATTTATAAAACTGCCAACTTTGTATTTAGAGAAACAAGCATTAAGTAAATGTGAGCGTTTCTGAGTTTTCTGTAGAAAATCAATGGTACGTTTTGTCTTTTTACCTAAGAAAGTTTAAAGAGGTGAAATTTTTAATTTTAGCACTTTACCTTATATGATGAATGGGGACTTTGAACATTTTAATAAAACTTGTAGGGTTTCTGTTTTCAAATAGAGCTATTAATTTTGTGAGTATGCATTAAATCCGCCCCCCCCCCCCATTTCTCAGACATTAATCAGGTAACATGGCTCGCAACCACAGTGTGTGTGTGTGTGTTTTTTTTTAAGTTTTAACTACTCAGTTATCATTTAATAACAAGTTACCATCCCCTTGCGAGTATCCTCCCTGAGATTTTAGTTTCATTTAAATTACTACACAAAGAATTTCAGAGCTTAAACTGGTGAGCACACTTTAGCTTGGGACATCTAGCACCAGTTACCCCAAATTTAAAATCTTATCAGTTGCGTTCAAAATGATTCATTCTTTCAAACTGTCTTACCTGTGTGTAAGCCGAAGCAGGTTTATTTGCCTTATGTTTTGGATCTGCTTGTGCCCCCCCCCCCCCGCCATTGTATACCATCTGTGCCCTATGCGGTTGGGGCCCTTCCACATATGGCTACAAGCTGGTGTAATGCCCTTCCTTTTGATCTGGCTTCATCTAGTGATTTGCTCAGTATTTTTAAGGTCAGACTGAAAACTTTTCTGTTCTAGTTATTTTTGATTTTATATTGTGTGTTGTGTTTGATGTTCAGATACATGTGAAAGTTGCTTCTATGAGTCAGTAATTTTTATTCCAGCCTTTTGCAGCAATAAGGTAAGACTAGACTGTACTTTTCTTCCTTGAAAATGTAGTGATTTATGTGTTGAGGGCGACTGTTTAGGCTTTTCGTGTAAAAGTTCTTGCTGTTTTCTCATTTGGGACTAAGCTGCTATTATGAAATCTGTGCTCCTTTTTTCAAGTTATAACTTTGTGGGGTTTAAGGGTCCATTAGTTTGTAGAACTTGCTATTGCGAGTTTTTTTTTCTCATCTGTTGCCACTCATTTTCACTCTGTGTTGGGATTCTATAGAACAGAAGTGTCATTCTCCTCCCTCAAGTTTAAAATTTCACGCCATTTTGTAACCACATTGCTTCATCTTAACTAGGGTCCAAGTATATGTGTGGTGATGGTCATAACGCTGTTTATTCTAGCTCCTAGTGAACCTTTCTGTCCAGCTAGCGTAGTATGAAGCTCCCAGCATGGCGTGTGGGACACGTAGTAGGGCGTCCATGATGCCCTGACAGGAAGCAGCTGTTCCTTGCATACTCCCGTATTGAGCGCTCATCTTTGGCTCTTAGAAAACACATTTCACTTACTTTCAATCCTTTTCTCTACTTTTTGCTATAATGAGTGGTCTCATTATAGAGTAAGTCAATTACTCTTATTTCTCTCTTGTCCTCCAATTCGCCCTTAAGATTCAACTGTCCCCCATTTCTCCAAGTAAAGTGAACTTACTCTTCCTTTCTGGCTGTCCAATATATCCCTTTAAAAACAAAAAGAAACCAGCAAACTCTTATTTCTTCCATTTATCTGCAGACTTTCCTATCTCTCACTGCAGAAGCAAGCAGTTCAAGCTTATGTGTGTGATGCCCAGTCACCATGAACACAGCAGATTTTCATGAAATTTTTGAAGGGCAGGGAGTAACACCCTAAAGGTGTTAAGATTTGCCAGTATCTCCTTCTCGTATTCGGGTCTAATTACTGCCGCCATACATTCTGTGTGTGCTGGGTCATGTAGTGGTTAGCGATGCACTTTTTGGGGACATGTTCTTAGTTGTAGGCTCTGCCTTCCCACTGAAGAGACAGTTTTTCAGAGGCCAACCCCGGTGATTCTTTTGGTTGTAGTAACCGCTGTTACAGAACTTTTAACTGCTTTCCCTAATGAGTGTATTTTTAAAACCCTTTGGAGTCCTATGGGAAGATAGGTCTTTTGTTATAGGAAGAAAAGAAAACAGTAGTATTTACTGGGCTCAGCAAGTTAAAATGTGTACCATTGAAATATGTATCTATTTCCCATCATCTGGCTAAGCTGTGGTGCTGACTAGGTTATTTCTTGCCAGAGAAAATAATTTTAAATCATAAGCATATTTAACTAGCAAGCATAAATCATAAGCTCTTCTAATCATAAGCATGTTGAACTCTGGTACCATTTGTACAGATGGTATGGTTAAATGTGTGGGCTCCTCCCAGCCTCAAAGATGTGGACAAGCTCTTACTCCCCAATTTCCTCTTTCACTTGGGGAACTTAAATCACTTGTTGTTTGCACATACAGAATTCTAGAAAGCATGGACCTAGAGGAAGGTTTCAGGTCTTAGGAAAGTTTGGGGTTTTGTGACTCACCCTGACTGGAGACCGGTAGAAATGAAGGTAAATATTAACACAGCATTCCCTTTTTGAGGCAAAAATAATTGGTGTTTCAGGAAGATAGTCAAATTATGAAGGACAAGACTCTGATTTTCAGAATGTGTCTTTTTTTAAAAAAACAAACGTCATGGAATCATAAACAACATTTTAACAGAAGCCTGTTGGCTTTCAGAAAGTGTTCTCCAGGTGGTTGGTTCTACAGAAATACTTTTAGATACTGCAAACAAAGCTCCTATTGTAAAGTATATTTTTTAAAAGTATTTTTAAAAGTGTAGT
The DNA here is from genome assembly GCF_009762305.2 of Zalophus californianus. Lineage (NCBI taxonomy): Eukaryota > Metazoa > Chordata > Mammalia > Carnivora > Otariidae > Zalophus > Zalophus californianus. The sequence continues at coordinate 38,679,129 of NC_045595.1, read as the reverse complement.
AACACAATAACACATCCATACTGACATGCATTGCAAGGCAAATTGTTAACATTTTGGAAGCCAGTAGGCATAATTTACATACTCATTGATTTTGTTTTATGAAACACCACTTTTTAGAAACTTTTTATTGTAAAAATAAAACAAAGATAGAGAAAACCACCCAAAACAAATGTGTAACTTAGTGAATCGTTATATGGAGAACACTCCTAGAACAGCACCCAGGTCGAGAAACAGAACTTTGCCGGTCACTCCAGGAGCCCTCTTTGTTAGTTTCCTCGCTGTCCCAGGCCCTGCCTTTGCCCACTTGACTCCAGTAAGCTCTTCCTTGAATTTCTTTCTGGTTTTACCACTCAGGTGATAAACATCACCTTTATCTTTTTATATAGAAGCTCCTCTATTTAGGAAAGTTGGGTTCAGAAAAGTTATTTATAAGCTCTTTAAATGCTAAGTGCAGAATGACACTATAAGCCCTTGCTACCCCCATGAGTCAGGGAGCGGATAGGGTTTGGCACGCTTCTGCTGTGCTGTGTGACTCTGTTCCTAGCTGTGACTCAGTAGAAACTAATGGCATATGGAGCTCCATGCCATCGAAGCACAGACTCCCTAATTTACTTCTCCCCAAGACACTAGGGGGTACTGTCATGATTGTTGCCCCCATTTTCTGTATGTGGAAGTTAAGGCTCAGGGGTGAAATGACTTTCCCACGCTCACGCAGGTGGTCTGTCACGGAGCCAAGGGACATATAAGTTACTATGGCTCCAGCCTGTTCTCCTGATGCTAGGCTTGATGGAAGATTCCAATATACAAGGATTTTGAGGCTGCTTAGAAGAGTTTGTTGGTAAAGGAAAGGTCCTTTCTACAGCTTTAAGAAAACGATTGAAAACTCGCTGGCCTAGTTCAACCTTTCATTTCACAGATGAAGAAATGACCCAGAAAGCATAAAGAATTTGCTTAAGGTCACACAAGCAGTTGGTGGCAAAGTTGCAGCCAGCTCCCTGAATCTCCTGGCTGTTAAAATCAATGATCTTTCCTTCATTCCATACCTTATGTGGAAAAAAATACACATTTCCTAATCCGCTTCTTTGCATCAGTTCCACATGAGCAGATTTGTCTCGAAACCAGTGTACAACTAGGATACACCATCTACTTGCTTACTTTTTCAAGGTTTTAGCTGGGAATTAAAAAATTTATATTTGAAGTTTGCTTTTCTGTCTCACTTATTGAGTGCCCAATCTGTAGATTGCACATGCCTAACACTCTCCTCCAAAGAATGTACAAGAATAACACATTTGACTGGTGTGGATGGCAGGTGGAGAAGAATTACTGGTGTAGTGTAGGCCCTTCAACATATTCACGGCCAATTCTGGATTATCCCAGCACAGATGGATCATGCAAAATCCCTCTTCTACTTCTTACTGGTGACCTTTAACTATTTGTGTTTGCAAATGCTTCTACTGGAGATTGGAAATGAGAAGAGCAGAGAAGATGGGATTTGGTTTCTTGACCAGAGTGTCACGTGTCCTGGATAATGGTTTGGTGGTTTTCGTGGGAGACTGTGGGATTCTCTCTGTTGACCACTCTGGGATTTCCAAACCTTAGCCTTGGATGTCAACAATCGGAAGGGAGGCAGACTGGCACAACGCAAAGAGCTTAGCTTGGAATTTGTTTTATTGGGTTGAAATCCCATTAGCTTCTGCCTCAAGCAAGTTACTCATCCTCTCATAGCCCCAATTTCCTAATCTACAGAAGGGAAGAAGACAGAGCTTCTTCAAAGCCAATGACATATTTAAGCACCCAGCTCAGCACTTTGCTCACGTAGAGAGCTATTCAATGGTACTTCTATTATTTGACTATATGTCCACACGGTAAAGAGAATGAACTGATCCAGTGAAACTTTGGCACATTCCTCTTGACATATTGGTCCAGCTTAAGTTGTTTGAGATCCTGCAAGTTGGTGGCAACACTGGCCAAAACCCGCTAGTCTCATGACTGCTTGTTTACCAATCTTTCTACCTCCTCACGCCATAGTGGCACAAACAAATCTGCCTTCTTCACTGGAGCGCTGTGTACCTGACTTCTGGGTCATTTGCTGTGAACCAATTAAAAACCTGAATGAATCTTCCAGTTAATTATTTTCTAAGGACATTATTGCCATTGTTACTCAGGAATATACGAAGGAAGTCCAGCTAGTGAAAATGTTTTCCAGGCTGAACAAACTATCGTTGAAACCTAAATCCCACGTAATGCTCTGTGCATTGTAGGCACTCCAACTTACCCCTGGAGGAGGACCGTAGGAGGCTCCCAAGGGTTCCTCGTATTCCATGCATATTCTTTTAATGCTGGGTGCCGTAAGGAAAGTTGGTAGACATCAGTAGAGCTGATACAAGGATTACATGGGATATTGACTAATTCACTTAGAAAGTATTTATTGAACAACTATGATGTGCTGCTAGGCACTGGGGATACAAAAATAAACAAGAAAAGACATCATTCTTCATGGAGCTTATCGTTGAGCGGATTGGCAAATATTAAAACTTAGGAACTACTAGACCATAAGAAAGGCAGGAAGTGTATCTTAAACATGTTTGAGCTCCACATACCTACACATACTCCAAACTCAGTGCATGCTGGAATGAAGGAATGTTTGAGTGTTGTAAGCAGTTTTTTTTTTTAAGTTAAAGTATCCTGAGATTTCTAAAGCTGAGTGTTTTTACTAATCTCATTATTGTTTTAAACTGCTCTAATAATAGTTTTGACACTGAATTCAGTAACCACAAAGCCTGTTTATAATTTGTTGGTGCTTTTCAAACATCTTTAAAAGCCAAGCGAGCCCTGGACTTTCGCTTGGTAATTCACCATGTCTTTATATATATACTGAGGGGTAACCATCATAAAAAGGCCTGTGCGCCAACATGTTCAATATGGGGATTCTTACACTATGGAATGTCTAAAGATTGCTTACTCTGTAATTTTTAAAAGCCCTGTAATTCCTTATAAAGCATATATAGCATCTGAACAAGAAATATGACACTAAGTCTTGGATTAAATAATATCTTGGGGCCACTGCCTTATGCATTTTCAGCAGCTCAGGAACTCCACTAAGTGCAGGTTAACAAGACCAGAGCATCGTAAATGAGCATCTGTCCCATGACCCAGTTGGAGACCCCTACCGATTATTCATTCCAGAAGCACGTGCTGACACCGGGTTCAGCCCTCTCGAATCTCCCACTCCAAGTGGGCTTTTAAGATTGGCAGGAGGTCAGAGCCTTCCACCCCCATGCTTTGTGGCGTGGCTCAGTGTTTTCCGGGTCTTACTTGCTCTGTAGCCCAGATAACTCTATTTTCAATTAAAGTAAACAAAAGGAGACTTGGGATGGGGAGCAGTCCAATTCGGAACACTTGTGTGGAAAAGGGTTCTGTTGTTGTTTTTCCAGCATTTTAAGTGAGGATTTTAAATGAGAACAGGCACAGAAGAACTTGTTCGATTGGGCACAGTCACCGTTTATCCCGCTGACCTGGGTTTTTGCAGCCCTAGTTCAGCCTTCCACTTCAAAGGCCTGGCTCTGAGGGAATCACACATTTGCCTTGATGACAAATTAATCAAACTTGATTTCTTGGATGAGATGGATACAAAAGAGCTACAGCTCCCCAAGGCCTGAAAGTCACTACAGCCCTTCTGGCTCTGATTAGAGCCACAAAAGGATGTCTGAGAGCCATCTTCCTCCCTGCTCAGGCTGTGGGACAGAGCTGAAAGCTGCCGGCTTGTAAAGGAGAAAGGCCTTATTAAAACACATTTCAGCTGCGATCAAGTGCTCGGCGAGCCCTTCTGACAGAGGAAAATTACTTTTTAGTAGATGCTCACCTTCTCTCGAGCAAAGTTTCCACTTAGAAGAATGAGGAGAGGGAGTATATTAGCAATCTGAAATGTTTATAGAGCTTCCCTTTTATGTTTCTGTTGGGAAGGTGAAGTTAAAGAAAAAGAAAGAAAGAAAGAAAAAGAAAGAAAGAAAAAGAAAGAAAGAAAGGAAGAAAGGAAGAAAGAGAAAGAAAGAAAGAGAAAGAAAAAGAAAAAAAGAAATGGCTTGTGATACCTGGCAAGCGTTAGGGATAGGTGGCGTTTTGCTAAGGAAATTTACTTGTACCTGGTTAAAAAGCAAATTCCCCCGGCCGGGAGCTTTATGTACCTTTAAGGCAGGCCTAGGACAAGGCAAAGAATGGGATTCAAAATGCGACTGCTGTGGGTCGGCTCCGGCAACCCACTCATGCGAGAGAGCGAAATAAGCCTTCTGCTAAATCGGGGAGCGCAGGATTTCGATGCAAACCCTCTTAGCAGCTTTGTCATCCGCCTGTTCTGCGGAGCATCCAAGGACACTGCTCGCATCCCTCTTGTGATCGCTGTGCGTTCTATATTTAGAAGAATTTCTGTTGCACAAAATATGGTCCCCTGACTGTCCTGGGCGGGCTTTACGCCTTTCCCTAAAAGACTTCAAAAAAATGAAAGGTTCATACCTTTATATCACAGTTTTGGAAAGAAGAACCCAAGAGGTGTTTTTCCCCCTTTTAATATGGAGGCAAAACACGCAAATCCACATACTGTGAGTTCCTATTTTATTTGTAGGATCTCCTTCCACGCAGCCGCACCACCGCCATCCGGTGACTGATGGCTGATAAACATGTGCGCGGTGAAGTGGGGTCACACAGGCTCATCTCTCATTTCTGACACTTGGTTTGAAGAGCCTTCCTCCAAGTATCTTTGTTATCCTGACAGGCAGTTTTCAGAAGTTTGTGGCATTCCAGGGTCCTTAATAACTTAAAGCTGTATTTTAGAATCCAGCCAGGAGCAAAGTGTATGGCGGGTTCTCCCTTCGCCGCTGCAGCGAGCAGACTACAGTGCTGACCCCACTGCTCTCTGACATGTGTGCGGCCAGCCAAGCCCCTTGTGTCCTCAGCCCTCTGCCTCTGTCCCCGCCCGCTCACCCCTTCCCAGCCTCTGAGTGTGAGCCAAGGCCCCCTCCTCCAGGAAGCCAGCTCTGAGCTTTCAAGCTGGAGAGGAGCCCCCTCTCTGGCAATGTAGGAGGCCCTTAAATTTTCTTTTTGCTCCTCTGTGGCACTAGGTGCGTTCTCATGTGTGTTCATTTGTAAGTGTGGTCCTAACTCAAGAATCCCCAGGCCTTTCTACACAGAGGCTCTGCTGTTTGTTGAACGGAGGAGCGACGTTGCCACAAGCCCAAGAGAGATGCCTTGTAGGATCCTGGGGAATTGGTTTTGTGGTTGGAAAGAGCACTGCCATTTGAGGGAGAAGACTAGCTCCTGCCTCCCTAAACCCCAGCCTGCAAGCTTTGTGACCTCGCATGGGGCTTCCTGACCTTTCTGAGCTTCAGCTTCTGTCGTCTAGGGCACAGGAAGAATGAATACTCCCATCGCTGGGTGGGAAGATGAAATGAGAAAATCTGTGGGAAGACCCTTTGTAGCAGCTCAGGCTGTTCATGTGTGGGTCTTGATAGTCCTATTTTATGGTACCATAGTGTTCTGGTCAAGATAGGCCTGTTGTTTTTAGATACACGCGGTGTTTTAAAATCACACTCTAACGCAGAGTCCCGGGGCGCCTGGGTGGCTCAGTCGGTTAAGCGCCTGACTCTTGATTTCGGCTCAGGTCATGATCTCAGGGTTGTGAGCTCGAACCCCACATCGGGCTCCATGGAGCCTGTTTAAGGGTCTCTCCCTCTGCCTCTCTCTCTCCTCACCTCAAAAAAAAAAAAAAAAGTAAAATAGCGTCCAGACACTTTTTATGTTTATGAAAATCCTCTTTTTAGGATAAAAGTGATACATTTTAACACATGCAAACAATAATAGCTACCCCCGTACCCCCAGCCAAGTACTTCTTTTTTTTCCACGATGATAGCTGTGGGAAATAACAGTGTTTATGGATATCTGAAGATAGGCACAAAAGTGGGGCTGCTTAGGGCCAGGGCAAGGCTGAGAGGAATGCCACAAAGGACATGTGAAGGAAGTAAGGCGAGAGTGAACAGGAAAAAGGAGAGACCAAAGAACAGTGAGCCTTGCAAAGTGGCCTGGCCTTACTCAGGTGGTACGGGAGAAGTCATTTACCAGCATCTCCCGTCTCCTGCCCATGTGCGCGGGATCCTTTAAAGGAAACATAGCCATTATGCTTCATTTGCGGGCATCCAACACCTGTAGGACTTTCTTCACTCTGCACCTGGAGGTGAGGTCTGAGGGCAGAGGAAACCCGCCAGAGCCCCCACTGACTTTCTAGAGTTCAGACATGCCCCTCAAGGTAATTAAGTCGGCACTCACCTTGATCAACAAATGTGTATTATCTTCACACCAAGACTCACAGACTGTTGGTCCTGGAGAAACTTCAGTGGAGGTTTGTGGTTTTAAATCTAATTATTTTTCTTGTTGGTGTTGTATCTTGTTCTCAAGAATGGTTTACGTCTCTTGTGTTTAGGTAGCTGAATGATAGTCACCGTGACAAGAGCTGGGCACTGTTAATAGTTTTCTACTATTAGATGTTTTGCTGGTGTTTCAGTAATTCCAAGAGCATAAAAGTGGGAGTGACTCTGGTCTTCTTTGTTCTGCTAAAAAGTCTGTTATGGCTCTTGGCCTACATGGAACCCCTGATAGGGTAGCCCAAAAAAATCATTCAAATAAGATGGGAGAGGTTGAAATTGTGTTAGGACTTCACCAGGACTTACAGGGAGCATATTCCCTGGTGTTATCCGGGGGAGGAGATAATTTCTGCCTTGCAAGAGGCGGTCAGTGACTGCCAATTAGAAAGCATAGTAGAACACTGTTCTAACCAATCTCAATAGCCACTTCACACATCCAGTTTTATATTTCGTTTTTTACAACACAGAACTTAAAATCTCGGGGGCGCCTGGATGGCTCAGTCGGTTAAACGTCTGCCTTTGGCTCAGGTCATGATCCCAGGGTTCTGGGATCGAGCCCTGCATCGGACTCCCTGCTCAGCGAGAGCCTGCTTCTCCCTCTCCCTGCTACTCTGCCTACTTGTGCTCTGTCAAATAAATAAAAATAATTTTAAAAAATCTTTAAAAAAAAAAAAGAACTTAAAATAGCACATGTTGCAGGCAAAAAGCCCTAATTAGTTAGTTCATAGGTGGAATCGGAGAACAAAGTGTGTTTATCTATAACAGAATACAGGTTTTTTAAAAGGAGACTCTATTCAAAGTCTGTTATAGTGACAGGCATCTTAACTCCAATTCCTGTAGATGCTTTCTTCATTGTATGAAGTTCAAAGTAGGTGAAAAGTGTATTTCTAAAAGTTGTAGAAATTCTAAAGCTTATGTTTAGCAGAATAGCTAAATAAAGCACCCAGCCCAGCCCATCAGATTCTTTGAAAGTCACTACCCAATTGCAACCTGCCAGTGTCAACCTTTATAAACAACCAGTGTGGTTTTTATGGGTCCCTGTGGGCTGCCTTCCAGGTCACTGGCTGGCCGTCATCAAAAGATGAGACCAGCTGCACTTGGGGACTCACTGGAAGGGTTTGTAGAGAGAGGCTCCATAATGGCGGAGAGCAAAGTGGGAAAGTCCTCTCTTACAAGTAGCAGGGTGGTGGGATATTCATGTGTCTTGAGCACAACAAGACTCGAGCCAGGCTGGAAACCCTCTCCCAGGGCTACCATTTGAGATTTCCAGGATCCAAGACAAGCTAGGTTCTCTGGGGTTTGTCAGTTACATAATTGCCCTTCCCTGAACACAAACCCAATGATGAGCCTTTCTCAGCTGCACCTGCCAGATACAAACAGGTGTGAACTTTCTTGAAGCTAAACCTCCATTTATGTTTAGATATGAATGAGTCTCCTAAATCTGTGTTAGTCAACTTTTGATGATTCAAAAGCAGCCTACGTAGCAGTCACCAACCTGAGTTGGGGTCCCCTCTAGTGATGCTCCCTTATTCCATAAGTTTGACGCTGAGAGAGCAAAGGTGCCTTGCCCAAGGTCACAGAGCTGGTGAGCCACAGAGCAGGACCTGTGCTTCTGTACCTCAGTTCCCCTCGCTCTACATCCAGTCTCCTTTTCCTGTGCAACTAATTTTACAGTTGCTTAAATAACGCATTCCTGTTCTCTGCCTTTATTTTCATAGCTCAATTTATTCCATGCTCAAAATTTTCACTAAGATAATTTTTTAAATGTGAGAAATTAGCAAAACACCAAAGCAATTTCAGCCACGTGTAATATTCAGGGTACAGGAAGAGAGGGTCACAATAAGCACCGTTGCATTAGGGCTACTTCATTGCAAGTGACAGAGAAACCTACCAAGAATACGGTAAATAACCTAACTGAGAAGTTGTGAAGTATTGTGGCTTCAAGCAGAGTTTGATCCAGGAGACCTAATCTCATGGTTCTCTTTGTGCTGTCTTCATTCCCCAGCTCTAAACCTATATCCTCCCACTTTTAAGAGACCTTTCTCTCTCCCACTCTCTCTCTCTCTCTCTAGATTCCCAGGAAGTCCCAACGTTGTGTGCCATTGAATCTAACTGGCTCTCATTCCTGAGCCAGTGACTGTGGCCAGAGGATGGCAGTGCTCTGCCAGGCCAGGCATAAGTCATATACCCTAGCCTACAGCTCCAGTGACCTCATGGAGATGGAGTCCCAGAAAAGGGGGTGTTGATTCTGGGTGACAGACTCAGAAACCTCAACTACAGCGTAAAGTCCCAGTAGCTGGATGACCCAAGGTGGGGTACCTCACTGCCAAGCCTCCATTCTTTCAACTGCAGGATGGAGATGATATTGGCGCTGCTCTCATTTTGTGTGGTACCCTAATCTTTGTACGTGGTCAGGTTCAATAAATTTTTGCCTTAGCCTAAGCTAAGAAGCCAGTGGTGGTGCTGTGGTTCCCAGTTGCCCTGTGGATGATGTCCTGACTCCTTGACTTGCCCACATGGAGCTAAGTCTCCAGTCTTTCCTCCTTTCACTCCTATTATCCTTCCTCCTTGCTCCTCCCTGAAGGCGAGTGACCTCCCCCCCCCCAGGGTGCCATTACAGTACACTTCTCCGTCCCTCTCCCCACCTCAGAGTCCCCCTCCTGTGTTCTCTCTTGGAGCCTGCACCTGTCCCAAGAGAGCAGGAGCACAATGTATTGTGACAGCCTGTTTGTCCTTCCCACTAGACTTGGCAAGGACAGACACCATGATTATCACTCAGGGGGGCACCATGCCTGGCTGATAGCAGGTGTGCAATAATCTTTATTGTAGAAATCAAGCAGGGATGAATGATAGGCAGGCAAGGTGTCTCCCAGGTGAGGGCCTGGTTGGCCCTGTGTGTTTGGTGCCCCAGTGGATGAGGGGGCTTCACTCTGACCTATAGCCACAGCCATCACCCCCATATCTAGGCCGTTGCCTTGCAGAGAGAGCATCCTACCCAGTGCACTGGGCACACAGTGGGTGCCCCCCACCCCAGGCACCATCCCCACCATTGGGAGACCCAGTGAGCAGTCACTTTACTTACTGCGCAGATGCTTAACACGCCTTGTCTAGATTGTAGACAATGTTGTAGTTTTGTAATACATTCTTACTTTTAAAGGATGAGGTGGTTCTTGATTCAAAAAGCAAATTTTGATTCACAAAAGAACTTTGCCGTATGTAAAGATGGACTCTGTGGGTTAGAGCTTTAGAGCTCCTCAAAGTGAAAATGTCCCTGACTACATGTTAAGGGAAACTTGCGTGGGGAGGAGACTCAAAAATGCAAAAGAAACACAACCTGGAAATGACACAAGGTGCGATTAGATCCACCCTCTGCCAGCCGGCCCCGCCCTTCTCAGGTCCGAGAGGCCACTGTTCTTATCTTCCCATGGGGGTGGTGGCATGCCGGGAGGCTCTTTGCAACGGTGAGGCATTTCAAAACATTTCTTCTAGTCAAGTTCGGTTTTGACATGGTGCCTAAGAAATGCCTCCTTGCTGTAAGTGTTAGGGTGAGCCGAAGGAATAGACCCCTGCTGCAAATTCAGGCCGTCCATCTGAGAAGTGAGTATCTGGCGACCTGGCTCTTTGGGCTCAGCTTGCAAGCCATCTCTCTCTTGCTCCCAATTTTCTTTTGTGGAGCTGGTCTTTCTGTCTTATTGAAGTATTTCCCATGTGTTTGCTAAAGGGAAATCACCACCAAGACATCTGCAAAGTCTCCAGGCTTTGAAGTACCCACAGGAACTCAGCAAAGAGAAATACAGTTACTTTGAGTCTCCTGGGTGGGGGGAAAGATGGTGTGTTTGGTGTTAGAGCAGCTGGTGGTGAATCCAGGGTGCCGGCACTACCGGAAATGAAGGTACCTTCATTCTTTTCCTACCTGAAATGAGAACTTTTTCATTTTTCCCCCCCAAAGGGAGGAAATATAGAAGCACATATACAAAAAAAAAGTGTTTAGTTTGCCCTCATTCGAGTGAAAATTCCGATGTTAGTGTGCTTTTAAAGTCTGTGTGTTTCTCGATTCATAACCCTTTAAATATAGGTAGTATTTATGAATTCACAAAGCACATTTGTGTATATTAGCTCAAGTCCCCTGTTCAGCTTGTTACCATTATTCTCCAGATGAGTTGACTGAGTGAAAAACAGTGGCAAAATTACCCAGCATCACTTAGCCGGTGAGCGGCAGACCGAAGGCCTATCTGATTCCAGAGGGAGTGTTTTCCAGCCTAGAGATGCTTCTTCCAATTTACTGGGGGATAGCGGCCTGCCACGAACTGTTTTCCCTCCACATCACCCCCAACTTTTAGAGTAATCTCTCTCCATATGTGTGGAGGCCAGCGTTCATGGTTCCACAAACAAAATAGAAACAAGCAATGAAGCCATAATCATAATGCAACTAATAATAACATTGATCAAGCACAGACTCTATGCCCGGTTCTGTTATACATTATATGTATAAACTTAATCCTCATGGGGACCTACCTTCTCCCGTGAAATGAGGTGACTTGCCCAAGGTCTCTGAGCTGGAAAAGTGGGGGTCAGGATTCAAATGCAGACAGTCTGACAGCAGACTCCTCCTCTAAACCACACTATGGATACTCACTGAGTACTTGTATGCTAGACCCTTTATATGCAGTATCTTATTGAATCGTCCCTGTCCCTGATTGACAGAGGAGCAGACTCATTCAATGTGGTTAAGTGACCTGCCCAAAGTCATAGGATTTAGCAAGTGTAGGAGCCAAGATATGAACCAGGTTGTCTGTCTCCCAAGCCCGATCTTGGACCCTCTTGCTTCATTGCATGCCTAAGTATGCCATTTACACTGCCATGCACAAACCCGCCTTGTGTATAAAACTGCCAACAAGGGGTGCCTAGATGACGGAGGTGGTGGGGTGTAACCCACTCATGGTTTCTGCTCCAGTTCTGATCTCGGGGTCCTGATCATGGAGCCCTGCCTCGGACTCCATGCTCAACACAGAGTTTGCTTGGGGCTCTCCCTGCCCCTCTCCCCTACACTCTCATTCTCTCTCTCAAATAAATAAATCTTAAAAAAAAAAAACAAAACTGCCAACAAGCCCACTGAGGGTGGATTCCAGAGGCTGTGCTTCTAGAAGCCCTGCCCTAAGCAGCGAAACAGTCCTTACTGTCATATCTCATTGAGGCGCTTGACAGATGGGGAAACTGAGGCCCAGAGAGGCTAAAGGACTTGCATAAAGTCTTATGTCTTATGGAGCAGTGGCACCAGGATCTGAATACAAGTGCCCTGGACTTAGGGGCCCTGGCCTATGCAGTCGTGCTCTTCAGAGGACACTGAATTTGGCAGCGGAGGACTATCTGGGGGAAGGAGGTTGGGAGCCCAGTTTTCCATTTCTGCACCGTCCCCAAATTACTCCAGGCCCTTTAACCTCTCTCTGCTTTTCCCTCCCTTCAAGAAGTGTAGCGAAACTGCCACCCACCTTCTTCACAGAAATTTTGCAAAGATTAATTGGATAATTTCAGAATCGTTCTTTGAGCTGTTTGAAGGAAAGTTGCCGTCGAGAAGAACAAAGTAAAATAACAATAATAATTATTATATTTAAATGTATTTATGAAGATCTCTGTGGGGGCAATTAAGAGGAGACCAGCTGGGGCTTGTGGGAAATTCACCAGGTGATGGGATGCCTGTGTCCCTGCCCGTCGCCCCCGGTCCCGCCAGCGTGCTGGTGGAGTGACAGTGCGGAGGTCCGGGGTCTGAAAGGATGGGCCCAGGAGGATGGGGGCTTCCGAGCCAGAGCCACCCCATGCTTCAGTCCCCAAATAACTTGCCCGCCCATCTCAGGCCTTCAGGAGGCAGCACCTGTTGTGACCCCAGACTGGTGACCTCAAAGTGCTCAGACAGCTCTTTCCAAAACCTCCTCTCCCCTGTCATTGGCAGTGGAGAACTTAGTCTTTAGGCTTCCACATCCGTCCTATAATTAATTACTGCCCATTTACCAGAGGGACAGAAAATTCCTACCTCAGCCGGGGGCCTCGGAGGACTCCTCTCACATCTGCTGCGGAACCTGTGTTTGTATTTAGTGGTGGGCCTGGCGGATCATGAGGTTTTGATGCCACAGAGCTATTGCAGCCAGTTTATTCGAGGTTCTCCGGATCCCTCGGCTGCTCACATCTGGTCTATTCAGGCATCGCCCTCTCTCCATTCGGAGGGCCTGGGTTTTGGTGGGCAAGATGTTCTCTTTTACAATCGATTTGCCTTTGATCTTTAAGACTGGCTTTCCTGCTTAAACACCTGGCCGTGCTTAGCCGCTGTAGTGATTCCACACTCCTGCACAGTGTTGCTTTTCTTTTTATACACAGATGGCCATCATGCTGGGTGCAACTGCAACCACAGCCTGCTCATCATCTAAGAACAGATTTTTTCCCCCTGCAGCCAATCCAGACAGGATAACCTCTGAGGCGAACACTCGGGTACCTTCCCAACTCTTACAACTTCATTTTCTGCTCCGCACCAACCCCCACCAGCCTCTCTCCACCACGTGTGAGCAGAGGCTGGGCCCCCAGGAGCGGAGCGTCTCCAACAGCGGTGTGCATACAAATCATCTGGGCATCTGATTAAAATACAGAGTGTGATCCATCAGACAAGGGTGGGTCTCAGACTCTGATTTCTGATGGGCTCCCAGGGGATGCGGATATTGCTGGCGCATGAACCACATGTTGAGCAGGAAAAATCTTAGATTACTTCTGAATCATCTCCACACTGGCCTCCCTGTAAAATGTTCCTATTTCTTTCCCTTGCTCTTAACTAAATGTAACCCCTTTATGTTCTCTTCCCATAGAAGCACTCTCCTGTCCACACACAGGTGACTATTTCATACTCAAGTGCTAATAGCTGATAGAGAAGCAGGTTAAAGAATTAGAAGAGAGCAGGGCATAGGATCCACGTTGTGACTACTATATGAGGATCACACTTCTAGTAGCTGGGCCATGATTGTTTTTAAACTATCCTGACAATATTCTACCTTGATGAAAGTTTTTAAAGGAATTTTATTGACCATATGAAATCTCGTATAGAATCTTTCTGTATCCATTCTCCCCCTACCCTCCAAGAACACAGAGAATCACAAAGGTACAACTCAGTACTTACTCAGAGCACCCAGACATGAGAAAAGCATTATCCAGTTGTGGTCGAGAAGACTAGCTGTGTACCTGGCAAACTCCATTCTGCAGCTGACACCAGTTTCTTCCATTCAGTCTTGAGCAAAGCAGTTGCCATGTCATAAGTCTGATAACATAATTAAAACGTTGTGAGCACAACTGAGTCTGTGCTGGCCTTTTAACGACTCCTTGGGGATGACATTCAGGAAGAGCATGGGCATCTGAATGGAGCTGATGGAATGCCTCTCTCTAGGAGGGACACTCTTTTATGCCATCATTAAATGAGCTGTTAGGATTCTCGCATTGCTACATCATGGTTGACAGGGAGATGAGAATCTGTGATAGGATACCATATGATCCTAGGCTTATATCCGGTTTCCAGAGCATGGTTATTTAACTTGTTGGCCTCATTTTCCCCATCTGTGTAATGGGTGTAACTATCATCATTTATCTGGGGCTCTTCATGTGATAGGCTCTGTAGAATCCATCCCCGTCCCTAGGACAGCCTTATAAAGCTATCTAACAAGTGGTATGACATGGGTCCCAGTCACTGAGTGCAAACCAGCCCTTACTACTGGACAGGCCCTAGAGGCTCTGCTGTACCCGCATCTCCCTTTAGCTCAGGATTGCAAGGTAGCCCACGAGGGGTGGGGTGGTTCAGCCAGGATCCTGGGAGAGTGTGTGCTCTGGGGACTCAAAGCAACTGCTCATTGCTCTGGTATGAAGGCATTTCAGTACTGTAACTGGTCCACCCTCACTTGGCCAATGAGAATATGGAAACTCAGATGAAGCAAGTTCCCCAAGACTACACATGCAGTGACTGCCCTACTGGGTCTGACATGTGGTGATGGAGGTGAAGGTGCGTGCTACAGTATCGGGCGTCCGGTCCGTTGGCACTCAGGAAGTCTTGATCTTCTTTGTCCTTTGTCCACACTCAACTCCTGCCTGTTTCGCCACTACATTCAATGCTGTCTTCTTCCTGGGGACTCGAACCTTTGGCCTCCTCCTTCCCCAGCAGGGCCTGTCTGCTGCCATGACTCATGGCTTCCAGTTCTCCTGGCTGCACCTCTGCGCACGGGAGTTTTCTAGCTACAGGTTGGTGAAGTCTTCCAAGGCAGGATGTTTACATCCCCTAGAGGAATGGCACGGAATCAAGCCAGCCCTTGCTTGGCAACCCCTGGCTGTTCTTTCCAGCCGAAGGCACCCTGCCAAACCCACTCAGGAGAAGGAAAACATAACAAGTGCTGATGTGCTTCCATTTTACATAGAACATAATAAAAGTTTTCAGGATGATTTATTTTCCTAAACAAGAAAATACAATGGACACCTTCCATTATTCAACATGCTAATGATAACTTTTACTTCCTTGTCGAGGATGATCTAGAGTGGTGTTCAGCTGAAGTACAAAGAACACACAGAGAAAACACACACATGCACGCACACAGTCATAGGATCCCATGACACTCCGTGCCATGACAGTGGGGAAATTAACTGTGGAACAAGGGGATTTGAAACTAAAGGGGAAAACATGTTTCCACATTTGCAATTTTCTAGGCAACATAAGAACAGGGGCTTCTTTAATTTTAGGTGAATCACTTGGAAGTGTCCCCCATCCAAAGTGCATATTGATAACTCAATGCATGCTTGATTGTCATTTTTATGGAATATATTTCTTCCAGCTGACATTATTGAAGCCACAAGGAGCAGAGAGCACAGAGTTGTATGATTTCTTAAGATCCTTGCTCTTGGCCCAGTTAACACGGACATGGGAGGTGGGGACGGGGTGACCTGGAATACCATGGTTCCCTTTTCACCTGAGAAAACATCGGAGGCCTTTTCCCCTGAGAGTTACAATTAACCAGGAAAACGTGGAAGTTTGTTTTGATTCTGAGCAAGTTTGATAGAGCAGGAGAATCTCTACTTTCTGATGAATGATGACTTTTTCCAAGCAGAAAGTAAGTGGTAATTAAAGTTGTTAATTTCCAAAGTGTTGACGGATGTTACGTATGTTCAAATGGATATCAATAAAAATTAAGTCAGTCCAAATAACTTATTTGAGAATTCACACCATAACTCAAGTATTGGTGTCACGAGACACGAGTTCATTTCTAAATTTTCCTTTATATTTTAAGCTTTTTAGGTAGTTTGTGCACCGAGCGGGTGTGCCAATAGGAGAGCCTAGAGAGTAGTTTGGAGCTAGTTGTGTGACCCTGACGTCTTCCAGGAGACTCTATTTATTAAAGAAATAGTTTAAGGGGGGAAAAAAAGCTAAAGCTTTTGCCGATTCCCTAAATGGTTTGTTGGCTGTGAAAATGTAAGCATCCCTAAAAAATTTTAATGGCCTTAGCCGTTCTCCAGAAATTCCTCCATTTTGAGTTTTAGATTTATGAGTGAAAACAGAAGGCAGCATTTCTCAATTCTGAATCACAGCGGAACAGGCCATGTTTGGGAGCAGTTGGGGCTTGGGCTCCGGAGTTGGTTGGCTAGATGACCCTGGACAAGCTGGTTAACCTCAGGCAAGTTATTATTCCATTATAAGATGCAAAAGATTATAGGTTGTCATGAGGTGGAAATAAAGCAACACAGGTAAAGTATTTAGGACCAGTACCTAGCACAAAGGGATGCTTCAAGAAATGTTGCCCTTCCCACACTCCCCGCAAAAAGTAAAGAAAAAAAAAAAAAACCCTTATATATGCCAAAGCTAACATAATAAAATGGAGAACTGAAGGAAATTTTCTGAAATAATGCATCATCATATATTTAGTACTAATCAAAAAGGTTCTGTTTTTATTCTTTGATCCTTCCCGGTAAATGTTGATTGAATGCCTATCATGTGTACGGTGCTAGGAACAATTTCCTTCTACTCCAAAGCTGGGGGCACCTAGTTATGCAAGCAGTCATGTCTAATTTTAGAGGTTTTCTCAGCAGGAAGAAATGGCCAGGGAACATGCTGCTAAAACCAACAGGAGATACAGGTGAACCGCCTGGTCTCATTCTAGAGATTTCCAAAAGATAGTTCTAAAACTATGTTCTTCTTTATGAAGGGGCTTCTAAAATTCTTCGGGCTTAACTCCACCATTCCCTACTTGCAATATCATGTTTAGGATTATTCTAAATGTTTCTGAGACTTTCCACAACTATGTCTATTTCAAGTCTGTTCTCGGAAAATGGAACTCCACAGAAGGCAGTTCACGTGATTTTTAGTCCGAATCTATAAATAATTGGTGTATCCATTTTAGCCCCCAAAACTCCCATCTGGTTCTCTGTTCACACGAGACATTAGGCCGAAAGCTTGGAAGGGGAACGTTATCCCGCGATGCATGAACATCGTAGGATAATTGTGATCATAGTAGATGCTCCTCACTTCCGGTTTTTTGAGGACTATAGCTTGGGCTTCCCCAAGGTAATTTGCACCAGATCAGCAGGCTGGATGGGGGGAGAAAAACACTCGTAGGAAGGCATTTATTTCATCTTCCCTGTTCACTTATTCTGCGTGTCTGCAGGCATTAAGACTCTTCACGGTTCAGGATCAAGAAGGCCTGACCTCGCCCCTGCTCCAACTGCAGACTTTTTCTAATTCATGTCTGTGAAAGGCAGAAGAACACAGCTTGTTTGGGGGATCCCAGATGGAGTTTGCAGGATGGATATTAGGAAAATCATCTCTTTGACTGGTAAACTGAGAAATTTAAATTGGAACAGCCTTGAAAAACCATACGTGTTGGGAGATGGGGTGGGGGTGAGGCAGGCCAGGATGTCGCCTTTGCATCTGCAAGAGTCCTATTTTGTAGAGTCAGTCTGCACTTTAAGAATTCCTAATGGGTACAGTCCGTTCAGAAACTCAGCTGAATGTGCTGGAGTCTCTGATCCTGTCATTTTGATTGGGGGAGGGAGGGAAACAATGACACACAAACACACTCTTAACAAAAGATGGGGAAAATGTGGGCACCAGGCGTGTCCCTGCTGATCTGAGAATGACAGTTGAAGAGGGAACATTTCAAGTGCAGGGACTGAAGCAAGAGCAGCCCCCGGACAGGAGAGGGGAGAAGGGTCAGCAAAGGTAAGTTGATAAGCAAAACAGGCTGGGGGACGGGGGCCGAGGAAAGGCGAGGTGATGTCAAAATAAGGGGAAGCAGAAACCAAGTAAATGGAACCCACTATGACTTATTAGGAATGTTTAATTTGAAATTGTGATCCCTACAATTACTGAAAATGGTGCAGTTAAAAGGAAAGCAGTTCCATTGTGATGGCAGGAAGAACCCTAGAAATGTTTGACATTCAAATGCCTTTAAAACAAAACAAAACAAAACAAAAACATCCTTTGTTCCAAAGTTCTTGTTTTGCATCTGGTGAAATGCATATTAATTTTTCTTCTTTCATCATGAATTGCTGTGTGTTCTGTATCTTCTTTATGGAGACGAGAGGGGGGTATCCATAGATGGAAAACGAAAGGATACCCTCCCCTCCTTGCACCATCCACTCCAACTTTTCATCTTGGCCCTATAGCATGGATGAGAAAACAATGGGGCAGTCTGGAAAGGAGATGGAGGTCGAACAAAAGAATTCTTGAATGTGGGGGTTAGGAGTAGATCAGTCGGCTAGCTTACATGGGGCAGGGCATTTACTTTAGTAAAAGCCTCGCTACCACCCCAGGTTCCCCAGGATCCCCATCTCTTGACCTCATTGATCCATAACCCTCCCTACCAAACAAACCTGGAACTGAAACCCTGTTTTTCCTTTGCCTTCCTGAGAGTGACTGGCAGTGTAGCCACAGAACTGGCAGGTTCTGATTAGGAATTAAATTCAGGCCCATTCACGATGTACGTTAACTTTGTGGGTGGAAAGAAACCTGGAGAAGAGAGAGGAAACAAGCCTTCGAGCCTCCAAAAATTGGCAGGCAGACTTCCGGAACGAGGCTTCTCCAAGGAATCTTCTGGAATTAAACCTGGGACTGAAATACATTTGCAAATGATCAGGCTTCAAAGTGGGGTTGAGTTTCCTTGTGTCATGCTGATATGGGCCCGGAGAGTTTTGTGGGTTTTTTTGGAGATGAGAAGGGAGAAATGCGCCCTGAGAACGCAGAGCTGAAAATTCTGGGCTGCAAATCACTTGCTCAGACCGGCCCTCCCTCTGATATTCTTCCCAAATACGTCATGGCATTCATGAAGAACGCTTGCTGCTTAAATGTCGGATTATGCAGTAATAGTCCCCAAATGAGAACCCAAATGCCTTAAAAAAAAAAAAATTCATCGGTTGTCTTTAAGGTTTGTGTGGCTGCTCAAATATCCTCTGTCGTGTTTGGCCTTTAGCAGACCACATGGAAGCAGGTTTCTTATTTACAGACCATCCTTTCTGACACATTTATCTGGTGTGATTAATTAAAGATGATTTTTAAATCCATATTTTTCTTTAAAATGCTGAAGAGACAGCCCTGCATTTCTCTGTCCGCAAGTGGTGGTCCCAAACTACCATAAGATGGCACTCTAACATAAATTATGGCAGGAGTCAGCTGTACGGTATAATTAAAAGAGGATGGCCAGATTTGCAGGTGAGCATACAGGAATGATTCCCACGGAGATACATTAACTAGGAAATGTGCTAAGAGCCTGTTATATCCGTATTGGACTTTCATCAGTGAGACGCTCTCCAGGAACTCAATGCAGACAGGCCCTTTTACATTTTTGGAGAAAAATAAATTTAAATATAGCCTGAAAGAAAAGATTTGAAAAATAATAATAGAGAAAAATCAGACCAAACCGCAAGTGCAAAAATGGAAAGGTGTTTTCCATTCTTGGTTCCGTCTCAGGAATATAATCACTAAGGTCAAAATGAAAACCTTGTTTAACCATTTTCCCATTCTTCGCTTCCCTGTCATTAGGGGAGAGGAGGGGCTGTAGACGATCTCGGTCAAGTGGCCAACCCCACGGGGCCTGGCTGTGGAACATGAACATCAGTGCCAGCATATTTATCCCCTTGTGTTGCACAAAGCAAGCATCGCCTTTTACAGAAGGGCATTGGGGAATAAAAAGTATTCTGGGATACTGATGCAGCAGGCATTCTTTTTTTTTGTTGTTTTTTTTTGTTTGTTTTGTTTTGTTTTTTTTTTTGCCATGCTCTGTTGGAAAAAGGGCTCAGTTATTCTGCCTGTGCCAAAGTGGCCTCGGTTTAGTGGCAATCCCTTAGAGATTAAAAGGAAAGAGGGGAGGAAAACCTCATCCAAATTCTTTTGTAGGGGCTTCATAGCTTCAGGTGCAGTGGAAAAAGCATCGCCAGCATGTTCTCTGGCTTCATAGAAAAGAAAAAAAAATCACCGTTTCTTGGCGATCTTAGGCTATTGTGATACCAAGTGGGTAAGCTCTTAGGGTTGGCATCAAACCAGGTACACACGTCTCTGTGCTTAGCAAGCAGGTATCTGGGTCCTGTTCAGTACGGTGCACCCCAGGGAGAGGTGCTGCGTGCTGCTGGAACATCCATGCACTGGTTTTCTGAAACACGTCGCATCCCTGTGAACAGCATGGCGACACTTGGCCAAGAGGAGGTCGTTGGGGAACCTGGCAACCTGGCTTTCTGTGGAAACATCAGCCTCCTTTTCTTAATGATTTTCCTGCCCACCACTCCAGTCGAGAGAATAGCTGGAACATCAGGCACCTGACACTGCTGGTCGTAGTCCAATCAGAAATGCCTGGGGGCGGGGGGGCAGGTTGTAGTCTAGAAAGCGCCCCCGCATGGTCACGTGGGCTCAGAAACTAGCAGAGCCCAACTTCTAGCTGATACAAAAACCGGTGGGCATTTCTCTCAGGGGGGTGAAGCCTCCATTTTTAGGAAGACTGGCTTGGCTGGTCTCTCTGGCACGTGGCTTGCTTGCCAGAGACACTGTGGAACAGAAATGGAGAAAGGACCAGTCTTACTCTAGTAACCGGTGCCACTTCTCACCGCCCTTCGTAAAATTGTCGTGGGATTGAGATGTCTGTTTTAGAGTGTGAAGAGCATTAAGTGGAGGCTTGCCTGGGGATGGAGGGAAGAGAAATGACTCGCCTCTTAATAAACTATGTCCTCTGCTTTCTGCGGTCAAAGATTTGTTGTGAAATGCCCAACATGCTTTGTTCCTCCGATTACCTGTTTACTTGCAAATACTGGATTCCCCCTCCCACCTCTTGCTAAGCATCTGGCTGAATGCTATTTTGAATGTGCTGTTTTAGACGTCCTCTCTTTTTTTTTCTAACAGCGTACTTTCTTTTTCTCAAATGGAAAAAATTATGTCTGAGTTCACAGGTGCAGGAAAGTTGGTGTATAAGGCTCCCGATCCCTTACCCAAAACCCTTGGTGCCAGAAAATAGAATTTGGGGGAATTTAGCAAAGTATTATCATGCATAGACCATACATTTCATACCCTGTAATGATACGTTAATATTTCTGCAGGGAAATGTGTGAATGTTGATATTAATGACATAAGTAAACTCTATAAAGATCCCATAGCAGGTCAGGTCTTGCCAACGTTGAGTTAATTAAGTAAACAAAACTTTGAGTTTCAAAATTGTGAATAAGGGAATGTGGTTCAGTATTTCTATTGTGTATGTGTATTTCTATTTTAGTAGAAATATAATGTACAAGTTACATTCAGAATTCATGGATTATGGAAGAAAAGGATAGCCTTTGAGATCTGGCTCTGGAATTGCCTCTAATCATAACTCCTTACATATTCATAGCCTTCTAGTTTTGCCTCCTTACTGACTAATCAGAACCTGTGGCCCAGGGGTTGCAAACTCAGGTGTTTCAGGAGAGCAGAGAGATAATATAAACTGGGTGGGTTGGGGTAGGCAACAGGGAATGGCGAGGACCAGGGCACAGGAGAGCATCCCACAGAGGCACCTACCACTAAGCAGTTCCTGATAACTGCTGCCAAGTGGGAGAGTGCCTAGTGCCTTGGCACCTAATTCACTTTTTAAAAAACTCCATGTAAAACATATCACTCATGTTGTTTTTACTATCCTCAAAACCACATATACATCAAAAGAAGACAAAACAAAACAAAAACCATTTGTATCTATCTTCTCCTTGCCCGGTCCCCAAGTGGTTTCTCCCTGGTTTCTAGTGGTTGCTATCATTTCCATTCTGGCTTTGATGGACTCCCTATCCAACCTTGGCCTCCTTACTTGACCTTGACCACCCCATGGCCAGGTATTTAAACTGTGCATTGGATACAATAAAAGCACCCCACTTTGTGTAGACCTTGCATTATTCCTCTTATTCTGTTAATTAGCTGTTGATGGCCTTAGTCCCAGGAGACCCTCTTGCTCCCCTACTTTCTTCTTCTTTCCTTCACCTGCCCATGTCTCCAAAGAGCCAAATGGATTATGCCTCTGGATACTGTCCCCTCTCCTCATTTACTTTTTTTTTTTAAGTGAAGCATAATCGGCATATAACATCATAGTACTTTCAGGTGTGCAACATCATGTACTTGCATACATACTGCAAAATGATCACAACGGTAAGTCCATTTAACATCGTCACCATACATGGTTAGTTTTTTTTTTCTGGTAATGAGAACTTCTAAGATGTACTCTCGGCAACTTTCAAATGCACAATATAGTATTGTTAACTCTAATCACCATGCTGTGTTTTATATCCCCATGACTTATTTATCTTATAACTGGAAATTTGTGCCTTTTGACCCCCTTTACCCATTTCACTCACCCCCTACTCCCTGCCTTTGGCAGCCACCAGTCTGTTCTCTGTATCTGTGAGCTCAGTTTTGTTTTGTTTTAAGATTCCATATAGAAGTGAAATCACGCAGTATTTCTCTTTCTCTGTCTGACTTATTTCACTTAGCATAATGTCCTCAACGTCCATCCGCCCCCATGTTGTTGCAAATGGCAAGATTTTCTTTTTTTTTTTTTATGGCTAAATTATATGCCATTGTGTATATGTATATTTTCCCTATCTTGGTTATTGTAAATAATGCTGTAATGTTGGGGCACCTGGGTGGCTCAGTCGGTTGAGTGTCCAATTCTTGATTTTGGCTCAGGTCATGAGATTGAGCCCCGTATCTGGTTCCTTGCTGGGCTAGGAGTCTGCTTAAGATTCTCTCCCTGTCCCTCTCCCTTTGCCCCTCCCCCACTTAAAAAATGCAACAATGAACATGGAATGTATATATCTTTTCAATTTGGTGTTTTTGTTTTCTTCAGATAAATAACCAGTAATGGAACTGCTGGATCCTATGATAGTCCTATTTTTAATTTTTTAAGGAACCTTCATACTATATTCCATAATGGCTGTACCAATTTACATTCCCACCAACAGTGTGCAAGGGTTTCATTTTCTCCACCTCCTTGCCAACTCAATATTTCTTGTCTTTTTGATGATAGCCACTCTAACAGGTGTGAAGTGATATCTGATTGTGGGGTTTTTTGTTTTTTTTTTTGCATTTCTCTGATGATTAGTGAAGTTGAGCACCTTTTCTTATATTCGTTGGTCATTTTTGTGTCTTCTTTGGGAAAATGTCTATTCAGATCCTCTGCCCGTTTTTTATTGCTATTGAGTTGTAGGAGTTCTTAATATATTTTGGATATTAGTTCCTTATCAGATATATGATTTGCAGATACTTTTTACCATTCAGTAGGTTGCCTTTCATTTTGTTGGTGGTTTCCTTTGCTGTGCAGAATCCTCATTCACTTTTAATCTGATCGAACAGATATAACCCAAGCCTCTAGTTAACAAACCCACTGTGTTCTTCTTGAACTAACTCACATCATTTGCACACATCTGAAATTCTCTCCTCCCTGGTGTCAATGTCACTACGCCTGTCAGATTTCCTTCCTTTTCCCCTGTATTTTCACTCCACTCCACTAGTTTCTTCCAACCAGGTTCTAGCCTCCGCTTCCTTCTTCCCCATATTCCATAGGGAGTATAGGGAAGAGCTTTTGGTTCTCTAAATATTACCTCCATCTTGGCCATTCCACTATCTGGACTTTTAGGTGTGTCTTTCCTCCTTAGTGACAAGAACTGACCTTCCAGGTGGATATTCCACAAGCTACTCAAACTCAATCTGCCCAAAAGAGAACCTCACACATTCCCCTCTAATCAACACCAGCTCTTCTTACTCAGCTCTGTTTTCCTATCCATGAATTAAACCCAGTCGTTTCTGAGCTGCACACTTTCCATCCCAGCAGTCAATGAAGCCAGCAGGGTCCATCTCCTTCATGATTCTTGTTTCATGCCCACTCACAGTGCCTCCCCCCCTCCTCTCTTATTACTACTGTACGCATTCTCAGGCTCTCATCCATCTAGTCTATCCTGTGAGATTAGAGTTCCTAAAACCCAACAACAGCCATGCCATTCACCTGGTTGTCTGCTGGCTCCTCACTGCCTTCCACATTAAGCTGTTTCTCTTTACCAAGCTGTTAAGACTTCAATAACCATAACCTACCTTATTTTCTTATTTTTTTAAGATTTTATTTATTTATTTGACAGAGAGAGACACAGTGAGAGAAGGAACACAAGCAGGGGGAGTGAGAGAGGGAGAAGCAGGTTTCCCACGGAGCAGGGAGCCCGATGCGGGGCTCGATCCTAGGACCCTGGGATCATGACCTGAGCCGAAGGCAGACGCTTAATGACTGAGCCACCCAGGCACCCCTACCTTATTTTCGATCTTATTGACCATGATTCCCATTTGTGTACACTATAAATTTGATAAACTGGACTACTTGTTGAAACCATCTCATTTTTCTGGAAGGAAATAGGCTCATCCTTATCTATAGTGAAGGCTTGCTTGAATGCCTAGAGGCTAAGGTGCAGTTGATACAGTTTGACCAATTCATAGATCGTGTCACATAATGTAGATATTTTACTGTCTCCATTTAGACTTTCTAGAACATGTGGTATTTTAAATGCACTCCCAATGATAAAATGGAAGAAGAGGAGTTCATGGCCTCTTAATAATTAAAACCTTCCTTATTGCATTAATTATTCCCTAAGCAAGTACTAAAAAGCTGTGAAACTTAACTAAATAAAAATAATCTGTATGGCTGAGAGTTAACAGATTAGTAATGGATTATGACACATACTGAACCATGGTAGCACAAAAAGTCAAGGTCAAATTTTCTGCTAATAGTGGTCATCAGCAGCATATCTAATAGGGCCCTGATAACTTGAACATAGTTAAAAATGGGGCACATTACTGAAAAAGTTTTATATCAAATATATGGTTCATTCAAAATCTCCAAGGCAAGTAAACTTATTCTGTCTATTGGAAAAGATTTCTGACTCTCAGTTTTGTGGTGGAATTTGTTAGAAAATTCTCTTGGTGCATCACCAGAAACGTACTTGTTTTTTTCGTTGGCTATCATTAGAAATGCAAGTCCTTTGTATTTTGTCAACACTCAGATTTGGGAATTTAAGCATTTAACCACTCATTATTTCTTTTCATGATACAGTAGTGATGAAAATGCTTTTTTCCTGTCATCACTAAAGACAGGTGGAAACCCTTGTACCCCAAGAAAATTCATATCTGGAAGAAGGTGGTGACCCAACACAGCACCAGGTTAAGAAAGCATTTCTAATCCATCCTGAATGAATTTTTCCACCCTGAAGAAGAAATATGGAGAAATACTTGTCTCTTCCTCCTCTGAATTCATAAGGAAGTTCCAAGCCCGATGATGAAATTTGGGGAAGGAGGTAAATTGATCTTTCCCCACAAAATTGGGTTTGGATAACCAGCCCTTTAAAGTGAACAGGCTCTCTTTTTTCAAAGTAAGCAAATAGATTCTAGCTCTCAAAGTTTAAATTCCAACTCAAGTAATTGGAAGTTCTCACATATCTTCCAGAAATTGTTTGGGTTCTTGAAATATTATTAATGCCAAATGCAGATACTTCAGTTGTGATTTGAGAAGGTATGGTGCCTGAGAGAAAACACTAGTGATTTTAGCATCAACAGGTCTTATTTCCCAATAAAACGTTGACAGGAGGGTAGAAGAGCACTTGGCCATCTTGTCCCTCTCTACGTCAAGTTTCAGAGCCTCGACTTACACTGAAGAGGCCATTCCAGTGCAACTTCAAGGCTGTAGTCATGGTACCAGTGGATTAATAACCTATGGTTCACTATACAGTGTTAGGAAGCAAATGTGAAGATAATGTGATACGCGGCTGAGGCTTTTGAAGTCTTCTCGAATTGAATTTATATCCCCAAATTTCTGCACTTGTGGCTTTCTTGCTGGAGAAGATGATTGCAATGTTATTACCCAAAGATAAATTCCAATATCTCCCACACCCCAATTATGTACTGCACACGTTGATGTGACAAAGGTCTGCGGCACACTTAGGATCAGCAGAGACCAGATACCTGCATGTAACTGAGATTATCAAGATCTGGCACCTGCAGGTTCTTCTGTGTAGATAACATTTGTCAGCTGAAGATAAATCACTGTCTGAATCTCATCTTGGTAGTCATGATCTTACCTTTTTGTGCAACCACATTTGTCTTCAAACATCACTGAGATAATTTGAATAGAGGTGGGTGATTTTGAAACATACTTCGAATGCCTGGTTTTAGACCAAACTTCGGCTCCTGCTTTTCAAGCTCATCGATCCTCGCTGTGACACACCACATCTGGTTTTGTCACTCCCGTTCTGTTGATGTAACATAGCATGGTGTCAAGTGGTACTGGATTTGGCACCATCGTCAGCCAAAGCAATCACAAATCAGACATTATTTCTGAAAACTGCACTAGAAGTGCCAGTGTATTTTAAAATTTGTTCAGACTTCTTTTTTTTTTCTTCTTCAAGAAATAGAGCTATTTATTTTAAAGGGTTGTACGTCTAAAAATTCTTGTTCAAAGAATCGCTGTTTCCTACAAACTAGAGGGCAAAGAGTTTACTCACTTGAACAAATATTTATTGAAGGGTTACTATATGCCAGGCACTGTGTCTGGCACCATATTCATTTTCTGGGCTGCACAGCAGTGAAAGAAACTAAGTCAAACATTCATTTAGATAAATGGGAATTGTGTGCCAAGTGTTCCATATGCTGATGACTCCCAAATTTATGTCTCTAGTTCTCTTCTCTCCCTTTCACCCCAGAATCTGTGTGTCTAAGTGCTTTTCAGTATCTTCACTTGGATGTCCAGTAGGCATCTTAAACATACATATCCACTAGAAAGGAGGTAGAACAGGGATGACCAAGGCCTGGGGGAAGGGGAATGGGGGGTAGTGTTGAATGGGTGCAAAGCTTCCATTTGGGATGATGGAAGAGTTCCAGCAATGGATGAAGGTGATGGTCGCAACAGTGTGCATGTACTTCATGCCACTGAATTGTATGATTTAAAATGATTACATGATAAATTGTATATATATTTTGCAACAGTAAAAGAACAAGCACATGTCCAAAACCAAGCTCTTGATTTCCATTCCCCAGACCAGTTACTCCTGCATCCTTCTTACCCCACAGGAAATGACACTTCCACTCACCCCTAGGCTCATATTCAAAACTTGGTGTCGTCATCCTTGACTCTTCTTTTTCTTACATCCAACATGCAACCCCTTCCTAAACCTTGGTGGCTCTACCCTGACAGTACATTCAGAATCCAACCACTTCTCATGACCTTCACCTTGACCTCTTGGTCCAAGTCCTCTCTTGCCTGGTCCACAGTAGCCTCCTAACTGGTTTCCCCGTTTCCGTTCTTGCTCTTCTTTAGCTCATTCTCCCTGCAGTCCTAGAGGGATCCTTTCAGCATATGTATTTGATCCCGCCAGTCTTCTGTCCCCCCACACACCAGTGCTCTCCCATCACAGCAAAATCCAACCCACAATGCGCCTGGGCCTGGAAGGCCCCAAGGGATCTGGCCTCTGGCTACCTTGCTGAAGTCATGGCCTGTCACTGTCCCCCTCGCTTACTTCGTTCTAGCCACGGCGGCCTCCTTGGTGTTCCTGGAACATGCCGAGTGCATGCCTGTGGCAGGGCCTCTGTAGCTGTTCTCTCTGCCTGTGACACTCTAGCATCAGCATTGCTTCCGGTGTCACCTCCTCAGGGAGCTTCCTGGCCATCTGCCTAAAATAGCATCACCTCAGGGGCGCCTGGGTGACTCAGTCAGTTAATTGTCTGACTCTTGGTTTCAACTCAGGTCATGGTCTCAGGGTCCTGAGATCGAGTCCCGCATTGGGCTCTGTGCTCAGCGTGGAGTCCGCTTGTCTCTCTCCCTCTGCTCCTCCCCCTGCTCTCTCTCTGGAATAAATAAATAAAATCTTTAAAATAGCATCACTTCCTGTGCCATTTTCTTTCCCTTTGTCCTACATTGTTTATTTTATGTGTTTGTTTTTTGTCTATTTCTCTTCACTAGGACCTAAGTTCCATGATGGCAGGATTATTTTTCTGGTTTTGTTTAGTGCTTTTTCCTCAGTAGCCTGGACCTTGATGGGTTTTCAATAAATATTATATAATATTATAATATATAATATGCAAGTGACATAACTATTTTTTTTCCTAAATATTCTTAGTGCATTAGTTGGGCTTATTACAGAGAATTGTGTTATCTAATAAATTCCCACTTAGAAATGAAAAGGAGTTTTTCCCCTTAAGTTAAACTATTGAAGATCTGGGCAAAATAATTTTTTTTTTTTTAACTATGCTCCACACCCAGTGTGGAGCCCAGTGCAGGGCTTGAACTCACGACCCTGAGATCAAGACCTGAACTGAGATCAAGAGTTGGATGCTTAACCAACTGAGCCACCCAGGCACCTCTGGGCAAAAGAATTTTAGGGCATGAAGCTTAAAAAAAAAGTGAAATTTAAAAATCTGTAAATCTTAGGCAACTTGTTAAAGATTTAGGAAAACATAGGAGCAATTCAGGGCAGGTAAATATAATTCCAGAACACATGGTTTAGTCAATGGTATTATTCCTGGCTTTTATGATAGGAAATTCAGAGACCCAACTCAATTTGCATAAGAACACAAGGAAGCATCTGCCTTCCTTTGTAACTACAAGGGCCAAGGGATAGACTTCAGGTAAGGCTGCATCCAGGTGCTTGAATAATGCAGTGAGCGTTCATTCTCCTCTCCATTTCTAGGCAGCTCTGCCACCTTCAGTGTTGGCTTTATTCACAAACAGCTCTAGGATTATGTTCCCCCTCCCCTTTTAAAAGATTTTATTTATTCATTTGAGAGAGATAGAAAGAGAGAGCACGAGCAGTGGGGAGAGGAAGAAGCAGGCTCTCTGCTGAGCAGGGAGGCTGGTGTGGGGCTCAATCCCAGGACCCCAGGACCATGACCTGAGCTGAAGGCAGATGCTTAGCTGACTGAGCCACCCAGGCGTCCCAGATTATATCCCCTTTATAGCTGGTTATTCGAAGGGAAGGAGAGCTTCTTCATATCATTAGTCCTGCAAAAGCTCCTGGACTGAGTCACAGGAGACCGTTGGGGTGGCCAACTATGAACCAAATGTTGTAGATAGGGGGATAGAAGGCATTTATTTGGCAGAACTTAATCACATACCCATATTGCACCTAAGAAGAAAGGAAGAATTAAGGTCAACCACCCTCAGCCACACGGACCAAGCACCAGGGGGGGCTTATTCAATGGGAAATCAAAACAAGTGAAATGGATGTGGTGGGGACAAAGCATCTAGTAGATCAAGAAGAGACAATGGTTCTACGTGGCTCTGTCCTGTCGCACACTGCTCTTTGACTTAAATATTTTCAGCTGGTCTTAACAAGTTGTAATGGGTTTTAAGTTGATTGTGACTAGATTCGGATGGATTGCAGAACGCGAGAGGGGCTGTCTTCCGGACAGAGTTTGTGTGTGCATGTTAGACCATAGTGGCGGGAGACTGGACGGGCTTGGAGCATGGAAGCAAGGGGGATCGGGAAGACTGATGACTCAGTCTTTACTGACTCAGATGAGGTTTCTCCTTACATGAGGCCATTTCTATGTAATTGAAAAAGGCACTGAATAGTGCAGTGGATAATGGCTTACGTGGCTGTTGTCCCCATCCCTGAACTACTTTAGCACACATTGGACTCAGCTGTGATTCCGTTCGCCTGTTTCCTTTTGTGTGAGCTCTAGCGACCTGGTGTTTCAGCCCTGCTGGTGAGCCAAGCCCTCAGTCCATTGGAGACTGTGCGGTTCAAGGAGAGCGATTGCTTTCGCCTCAGGGAGACATGATTTTCAGTCCTGACTGTGCCACTCATATATTTATGTTCTTTGGCAGTTACTTAACCTCCTTGAGCCTTACTTTTCTCATCAGCAAAGTGGGCATGATACTCTCGACATCAGTATATTGTTGATGGTTGAAGAGAAAAATCTCGGGAAAAGACGTATTACAGCTCCAGGCTCACAGAAGCACCCAGTGAATGTTCCTGAAGACGAGAATGCTCCTTGCCAGTGGCTATGCTGAAATTTACATCCTGGGCTTTCAGCACTGCCTTGGGTCCCTGTAGTTAAATTTTCAGAGCCTAGCCCTGTCACAAATTGTACAAACATGCCCGTTATAATGCAGACTGATTTGGTTGCAGGCAATACAAACCAGCTCTGGTGCAGTTAAGCAAAAAAGAGAATTTATTCATGGGATGGTAAGGAGTATCTCAGAGAACTGAAGGAAAATCTGAACATCTGGACCTGGAAAGTATAGGGACAGGGGTCAGGTCTAGGTTAAACTTGGCTGCCCCTCTAGGGCACCACAGTCAGGATGAGTAAGCTCTAGAAAGTTTTTCTCCATGTGTCATTCCATTCACATGGCCAAGAGAGTGCCTGATGGGTCTGGGGTAAGCACACAACTCAGGCTTGCCCAGTCAGGGCACTTCCGAACCACACAGCTGCTGTAGAAACCGTCACATTGATATATTACACACTGTATGCTGTGTTCATTTGTTTGTCCTTAAAAGATTGATTAAGCACCTAAACTGTGCCTTGTGCTGGGGTTTGAGCTATAAAAGGCCAATTCCTACCCTTGTGTAGTTCACACTCTAAGAGTGACTGAGTTAGATAGGAGCTTCTGGTTCTGGAGTGTTCCACTAAATAATATGCAGAAGGGGTGAGTGGTTCTCCAAAGGAAAACTGAGGCTTTATTTAGCAGAAGAGTGAGACTGGCTGCTAGCAGGAAAAAGCAACGGCTGTTCCAATACCCCTAAGTAGCATATGAACCCATCTTCCTGAGCCTTACTTTCCTCTTCTGTAAAATGGGCATGATAATCATGCCCACCACATAGGGTAATTTTGAGGAGTAAATGGATTGACATATGTAGGGTATTGAGAGTAGTGCCTAGGACATAAAATGTGCTTCTTTAAATGTTAGCTCCCATCATCACCATCATCATCATCACCATCGTCATTGCGCCAAGCTCATGATCTACTATTCCTTCCTTTTTTTTTTTTAAGATTTTATTTATTTATTTGACAGAGAGAGACACAGTGAGAGCAGGAACACAAGCAGGGGGAGTGGGAGAGGGAGAAGCAGGCTTCCTGCTGAGCAGGGAGCCCGATGCGGGGCTCGATCCCAGGACCCTGGGAACATGGCCTGAGCTGAAGGCAGACGCTTAACGGCTGAGCCACCCAGGTGCCCCTCTACTATTCCTTCTTACATGTTGTTTTCATAATGGAGCCCTGAGAAGTGGTAAACTCCTGGTCATGCCCCCAAACCCCTGGGCAATAGGACTCTGTGAGCAGTAATAAGAAGAGGGAAAATTTGGCAACCTCTCCTGCAATCACATAGCCCGTGCCTTCTTGTACTTCCCCTTTGACTGGGGATCTGCAGCCTGTAAGTGTTAATTTAAAGTGAACTCTCTAAATGGCAACTTGGGCAGGCTTCTGGCTGTGCAGACAGAGAGCCCTTCTGCAAAAAGGTTCCAGGCCGGTGGCTTTGGTCCAGCCCTAGCCCTGCACATACATACTCATAACCCAGAACTCACTGAAAGTGATTGAAATGCAAGTTTGTGTTGAGCTGAGATGCTAAATTCAGGATTGGGAGCATATGGATCGCCCCATATTTGTTTTCTGCATATCTGATGTTAGCAATTTAGAACATCACTGGGACGTTCCCTGGAGAATTTCAGTTCTGTAAATGAAACAATTATTTTGGCAGTTTGGGAAAGAAATATTCATAACTTTCATGGTATTTAAAGGGGAAATACACCTTCCCCGAGTCCCTTTTTCCCCTGCCAGATAGGAAGAATGAAATTAGCGTGCCGAGGGAATAGATGGCATAAATAGAAAAATTGACAGCGTGTTGCATTCACAATTGGATTTCTAGGATTGACAGGGAGACAGGAAGTAAAAGGGTTTCTCCAAATCTGGGCACAGAGAAGTTGTAGAGAACACCATGCCTGGGGCGTGATGTTCATTCATTCAATCATGAGGTATCTAGCAGCAGCTTTGATGCGCTCCTGCTAAGGTCTGAGAGGAGAAGGACCCATGCTTGTCCTTGGTAACTGTTGAGCATCTACAGTGCTATATAACAGGATTCTTGGCTTGCAAGTAACTGAAAGCCACTTAGAGCAAGCTTAAAGGGAAAAGAGAAAATTATTCTAATTATGAAGGTGTATCTCATGGAACTCAAGTGAGGGGAATCCTACAGGTGAGAATGGGACCTGAACCCAGGGACTAAAATGTCGAGACTCAGGCAGTCCCCTCTGTGTCTATTGCATTCTCACTCAATTCTTCTGAGCCTCCTGCTTTTCCCTTTTTCTTGGTTCACATAGCAGAAAATGCCTAGCCCACAGCTTCTGAGTTCTTCGATCCCTCCACATTTGAGATACCAACCAGAGAGAAGAGAATCTCTTTGTTTCAAGTCTCAGTGTCTGGGAGGGAAGCTGATTGGCTCAGTTTGGTCAGGCATTTACACCAGGTCCAATCAGCAATGGCCAGGGGTGGATTTATATACAACCTGTCACCCAAAGTGTGGTCCCGGATCAGCCACATCAGTCTCCCCTGGGAGTTTGTTAGAAATGTGGCCTGTCAGGCCTCCCCAAACCTACTGGATCTGAATCTACATGTTTGCAAGCTCCCCAGGTCATTGGTATGCATGGCGAGGTTCGAGAAGCTCTTTTGTAGAAACTCTGTGGCTCCCTGGCTGTCACTCTGGGCAGGAGGTGGGCAGGGCTGCTGGGAGCTGAATAAGATGGCCCAGAACCTTCCTACATCAGTGGCAAAAATGCTCAGCTCTGGAAACTACTTCCAGAGAGAAACATTAGTTCTGAAGAATATCTGTAGAGGAAAATAACTTATGCGTTGATCATGATATAGATGAAATATTTCCTATCAGTGTGATGTTTCTCAGTAATTGTCTGAATCTCTCTTCCGTCCCTTTTGGACGTGGCAGGCTTCTAATAGGGGTTTTCTGATCTCACACTATGTTTGGGCAGTGCATGTACCTCAGGCCAGCCATGGGGTTGGTTGACGAATCTAGCCATGACACAATAGTCCAAAAGGGGGAATCATGTCACATATGGTGGCTCTCTAACTACTACCGATGGTGGTCTTATAGGAAATGCCTTTGGACATAGACCAAGAAGACCTGGAGTCCTGGCCTGGAATTTCCACAGCGGGTGGCGGGGCAAGGGGGAAAGATGAAGGTGTACTATGCGTCCTGACAGTGCTAATATAAAAGACGACTATGCCTGCCTTCATGAGAGTCTTTTTTTCCCTGGGGCCATTTGCATTCTAGCAGGGACCTTCTGTCAGGGATCCTCCAGTGTGAGCCTTGTGGACCGGTTTTTAGGATGAACTTCTCTCAACATGTCTGAGTTGTTTTTTAGGAATGTAGACTTGTATTTTTTTTCCTGCCCCTAATCCTATACACTAATTAGGCTGCTCCTTCAAACCAAATCTTACAGAAAGCAAAAGGCACAAAACAGAAATAAGCAAGCAAAGTGACTCTTGTTTATATGGAGTGAAGAGCATCTTGGCTTGCCCTCCAATCCCTCTTGCCCTTTTCTCCTCAATCCTTTCCCCCCTTTCTCCGATGTGCAAAGGACCCCAGGGAATCTGTTTGGAAACATCAGCCTAATCCAACCCGTTCGTTTCATGAATGGGGACCCACCTCTCCAGTGGTGAAGTGGTGCTGTTTGTTTTACCCTAGGTCACCTAGCTTCTGAACGGGTGATTCAGGGGTCTTTCCACCACCTCAAAGAAGACATGTGGGGGATGAGTGAAGGAAGCCTTTCTCCAGAGTCTGGACCTTTAGGGAAAGCTCCCCTCCCACCAGCAGCCTTTTCCAGCATACTTAGAACGTATGGGTATCCTTCCCGGGGCTTATGGTTCTTCCCTTCTTTATCCTTGCTGAATTTTGCATGATTTACCTTCCAGATCCTTCTTTTTGCTCAATTAATTGATTACACTGGGTTTCAGACTTGAGATGATTGCAGGCACCTCAGTTTTGAACAGGCAGAGTGCGCTGTAATGAGACAGTTGTGATGCTAAACATCCGCTCAGGCTGAACTGACCCTTTGGCTCATGCCAAAGTGAGTGACCTGGCTGGGAAGGCCACAGCTCATACCCGTCCCATTGCCCACGTGCAAGGGCAGGGGACGGCTCAGGACCTGTTGGACCTGCCTGTAGACACTGTGACAGCCCACTTAAAAAAATTATTTGTGATTTGCGCTCTGCTATCAATCGAGATTGAGAGTATTGATCCCAACTGATTGCCGAGGACCAAAATAAAGTGAAAGGGTAATTGACTGCCGTGTCCCCCATCGATCGAGCACCACAGTTCATTGCCACTGAAATTATTTTCAAGTACTTTGGTTTATCATTCCTAATAAATATAGAAATTGAGTAATCAAAATGACTTACATTCACATCGAACCAAAAGCTTTTAAGGAAGTGTCTATGTTTAAGTGAGTCCATATTCTATGCTGGTTTTGCAATCAAGGCCCCCAGGTCCATTCTGACAGCACTGGGATACAGACTGACTTAAGAAAAAAAAAATTGTCATCATCACAGAAGCAGGAATCCCAAGTACCAGCACTTTTCCAGTGATGTCCTGGGAATGGTGGCCCCTGGGGTTTTAAGGAAGAACCCTCCTAAAGAGCCACACTGTCCATCTCATCCATAAAACATTTCCCTCAAAGCAGCAAGACTTCTTTATTTCACTCCCCTAGTGCTGCTCATAAAAACACAACAGTTGTTTTGAGGTTTACAGCGATGTTAGCAGTAATGTTATTAAATCAAAGTCCTCATTAGCCGTGTACCTAGGTTGCATGGTGTTTGGTCCTATAGTACTTTAGAATCCTATTGCTGTGCAATTTTTTGAAAAGGTTGTTTTAAAGGAAAATTGAGCATCCTATGAAGCAGGTGGCTGAAAAGCAGGACTGAGGGGCTAGAATTTGCTTTGGGGAACCAGGCTCAGTAGCTCAGCACTGTCCAATAGAAAGACAGTTGTGGGCCTTTCTGAAAAATGCCATGATACGCACACTCCCATAAGAAAAACTACAGGACTTAAGAAGGAAGTGGGGTTAGAGACCCAACACCCACATTTTGTGAGTGACATGTTAAAAGAAAGTTACCTCGTAAAGATAGCCCAGTTTTGCATATGTTAAATGATAGAAAATACATGCTATACTATCTATTGCACTTTACCTTAGAAAAGACCTGGCGTTTGCTTGCGGAGTTGGTGTCCACAAGCAGTAGGCTGCTGCTTATGTGTTATGAAGTGGTGGAAGGAGGTGTTTCTGAAATTGTAGCACCAGACGTGGATGCATCTGGTGCATAATGCATGTCATGAACTGAAGTAGCTGGTAGGTGTTTGAGGTCTGTATGCGTTTGAGCTTTTTGTGGATTCACACACAGCCCATTTCAGCTGGGTGTTTTCCAGGTTCACCTAGTATTCCTTGCGGGCCTAGGCAGATACAGTATCTGTAGGATGCTCAAATCATTCCTTAATGTAGCAATCATATTGGAACAAATTTACATTTTCAAAATAAGCATCACAGTAGAACTGACTATATAATATGAACCACACACGTGAGCCGTATATGCAATTTTAAGTTTCCTAATAGCCACATTTTAAAAAAGTAGAAAGAAACACATGCAATTAACAATATATTTTCTTTAACCTGGAAGCGTCAACATATTATGTCAACACGTAATCAATATAAAAAATTATTGAGATAATGTGTTGTATGTGTATGCTAGGTCTCTGAAATTGTGGGTGTATCTTACCCTTACAGGACTTCTCAATTCAGACTAGTAAAATTTCAAGGGCTCCATAACCATATATGGCTCATAGCTACCATACTGGACAGCAAAGGGAGAGGGGATAAAAATTTTGGACGGTGAGGCAGAGAATAAGAAGAATCTACAGTGGAAAGTGGAAACCCATGGTAGGGTGTAAGACCCCTTCGTGTTGTCCAAAGCTATAGATTAGGCCCATACTCCAGATCTTTAAATTTGTATGTTTGTGTGTATCCAAAACATATATTTAACATATATCAGGTGTATATAATATATAAAATTATATAAATATTTTTAATATATATTTATTATACATATCTATTTGGGAAAGACTGAGACTATGTTCAGAAAATAGATTCCTATGCTTAATACACATTTCAAGTCCACTTCATTTATGCCTCACTTTTTCTTTTTAAAGATATATTCATTTATTTTAGAGAGAGAGAGAGCGAGCATACTGGGGGGTTGGGGCAGAGGGAGAGGGAGAGAGAAACTCAAGCAGACTCCGTGCTGAGCACGGGGCTCAATCCCACGACCCCAAGATCATGAGTCAAAACCAAGTGTCAGATGCTTAACCGACTGAGCCACCCAGGCACCCTGTGTGCCTTTTGATAACAGTCACTTAAGTGTCAAAGCACAGGGTCTGGTGGTCATACAATGTCACTTGCCTTCTTGAGTTTCTCTAGGACAAGAATCATATTTACAGATCTACTATGAATGTTTAACACATGCTTAGCATGTAGTAAGCGCTCAATAAATATTTCCTGAGTCGAGTTTAACCCATTTGTCAAGTTATCTTCTGCTGTATAGCTTAAGTTCTTGCATGGCAATATTAAAGAACTAGAAACATTAGATTAGAATTTTCTTATTTTTGGCTCGTGTCCCTCACCATCCATTTATCCCCCCATTTATTTATTAACCATTAATTGACCACTTGAGCTCATCTCTTACCCACTCTGTTTTCATACTCCATGCTTTCACCACTCCCAATTTTTCAGTTCCCCAAACACACCATGCTCTTTCCTCTTTGGCCTGTGCACGTGAACTTCTGTATCTGGCTGACCCCTAGGCCCCCTACACCTTTCTTCCTCTAGAGAATTATCCTGACCTCTTCTCTGCAAGAGTTCTGAATCTCTCCACGGCACCAGTGACACCCTCTAACCATCAATGTCGTGTTATCCTTACCACTTACTTTTCTGTCTCTGCGAGGGTACAGGATATATTTGCTGTATTTTGCCTGTGGCTTGCACACCTTCGAGGGGGAGAATTGGATACTCTTATGGTATCATGGGCAAGAGATAATGAGAGTTGGAATGAATACCGAGCACAAGATGGGTCAGATTACTAGAACGCCTGGGCTTCCGCTCTTGCAGGTTCCAAACTGAAACAGTAAATTTTTAAAAATGCAAATTCTACCATATCATGCCCTTGCTTAAATCCTTTCACTGGCTTCTCATGGGTCTTTGAATAAAATCCAAACCCCTCATCCTAGCACAGAAGTCTGGCTATGGTCTGGCCTTTGCTTGCCTCTCCCCCTTTACCCTGTCCATGCTCTTCATTGGCCCTTGTACTTCACCTACTCTGACTTCCTTTCCTGTCCTTGGACATACAAGCTCTTTCTTGTGGCCAGACGTTTGCCTGTGCTGTTCCCTCTGCCTGTAATACTCTTCCTCCACCCCTAAACTCATAGATTTGGCTTATGCCCCAGGCCACAGCTCACATGTCCTCTCTTCCCCTAACCCCGTCACTTATGGTGACCTTTCCCTATGTCATCATCCTGTTTTATTTGCCTTATAAAACTCATCCCTATGGGGATTGATATTGTTCATGTATTTATCTACCTTTTTGTCTCTCTTTCCCATTAAAGCATAAACTCTTGAGAGGTGGGAACCTGCCTATCTTGTTCACAGCTACAGCCCTAGCACCTAGCATATTCATTCTTGATCATATTTTTGAATGAATGAATAAGATACTATTGTGTACGTGTGTGTGTGTGTGTGTGTGTGTGTGTGTGTGTGTGTGTAATCAATTAGACATGGGTATAAGCAAGAGAAAGTTAAAGATTTCCAGCTCAGGCTGGATATTCATTATGTCTCAGTTTGAGTTCCTTCATAAATAGGCCCTGATAGAAGGATTTCAGCACAAGTGGTTTACTTGGGAGGTGAGACCAGGAAATGCTGGCAAGGTAGTGGGAGAGTGACTCAGGCTAAGGAAGTAAGCCAGTTACCAAGCTCACAGCTGCTGTGGAGAACTGGAGCTATTGCTGGGGAACTCTGGGAATCAGAGTAGAACTCTGCCTCAGGGTAATCTCTCAGAAGGGCGAGGGAGCCAACGTACAAAATCTTCTGTAGCCATTGACTGAAGGCTGTGCCTTACAGGTAAGTAATTCTCAGGTTCTCCTGGTCTGTGGACAGAGTGGGCTTCAGCTCCCACAGCAAGTGTGTGCATCACTGGAAGTTGACAGAGTAAACTGTGCTGTGTAAGGTGTAAGGAAGTGTAGACAAGACAACACCAGCATGTACTCCACATGCTGTTTCCACAAACAAGCACACCCCCCGCCCCCCCCCCCCGCCGCCCCCCTGCACACACACACCGAAAGAGAAAATCTGAGTTGAAGATCATGAATCCAGCTTGGGGAATTTGAGCAGGAATCACCTGCAGGCTATCCAGGTGAAGATAGCCAACGGGCAGTTGCAAATGTGGGTGCAGAGCTAGGAGATCGGTTGTGACTCTGTAGCGTATTTGTCAGCTGTTGACAGATGAGGGCTTGCTAAAGCCACCAGCTTGGATGAGGTAGCCCTTGTTTACTGAGCTGCATGACTGCATTTTGCTGAAGTTGACAATTTCATACTTCTCGAAGCAGCCTTTTCATGTGTCCTTCATGATCTTGCCACGTTGTTCTTTCTCTTCTGCCTTTCCAGCCTTTGACACACACTTAGGGAGCGGATATGAAGTGGTTCAGGATATAGGTGAGAGTGAAGGAAGCAGATGTTGGTGCTACAAGTAAAGGAGGGAAATGATGGATCAAAGTTTTGGGTGAAATCAAGAACTTGGATTCAGGATTTCTCTTTAGTCAGTCAATAAATATTTTTTGGTTATGTTTCCAAGAGCTCTAAAGGCCTTGAAAAGAGCAGGGAACACGTCTTCCTATAAGAGCAGGGGAAGCAGGATGGGCACTGTCAAAGGTAAGCTGTGTCAGTAGCTACTGCCAAATAACAAGCAGCAACAAAATTTTGGTGACATTTTTAAAAAAGGCATCTATTTAGGCCACGCATGTGCAGAATGGCCATCGGTGAAGTGGCCAAGCCTGGGGCTGGCTGGGTGGGTCACCTCCACTTGTCTCCCATTCTCCTTCTGGGACCATTGGCCTAGCCTGGGCAATGTCTGAAGCACAAGAGAACATGCCCAATCTCCCCAATGCCTTTTGAGCCTCTGGTCACTTCATACCGATTAATATCCCATTGGCCAAAGCAAGTTACATGGCCAAGGCCAAAATCAAGAGGCCCAACCCCATCCATGGAATCAATGAGGGTAGGAAGTGAGTATTTCTGAACAATAACCTACCACCTGAGAATAGGGGTCAGAAAGGAAAGAGATCAAGGGAGTACCCATGTGACTTCTTTCCCAAGTTATAAAGCATTATTGTCCTCTTATTCTTGAATTTTTCAAGCCCTAGGAGGGTGCCATCAGCTTGGTTGGGGGTCATGGATATGAGTGGATTAGACAGAACCGCTAACAAAGCTTGGCTGTTTCGTCTTCAGGAGAATCCAGACAGAGACTTGAGGGAATTGCAGGGGGACCCACTTCACGGGGAACATTTGCTTTGAGCCCTGAGTCCTCTCATGCCAGCCTCCTGGGTGTAACTGGAGGAGGCCTTGCAACTTCTGCCTGTGGTCTCACCCTCCACGTGGCTAAGTCGCTAAAAGAGAAGGTTTCGGAAGGTGGAGAAATATGGAGAATTGATGGCTTTGACCAGTTATATCTCTTCTTTTATCAGCAAGGTTCACAATTTTGTATCTTCTGAATCTTAAGTTCATTAATCAGCATGAGACAGGAAGATAAAAACATACCGCTAGGATTACAAGGGGCGAGCCAGTAATTACCATAGAAGAGTACAATTGAAAACACATTTTATTTAAATATTTATCTTAGAGAATTGTGGTTTGCAAGTTTACAGTGCTTCTGGTGAGCACAGCGGTCTGGGAGCCAGTGACCTCTTGTTCTGGCTCTTTTGCTGAGTGTCAGAGCCTGGAAGCTTGCTCCCTGGACTCCTGGACTCCGTCTTCCCCAACACTGCCAGGTACATGGTAATGACGCGATAGGTTTTCATGGAATGAATAAACTGTAAAATTGGAACAGAACGACCCATGGAGATATGAAGGATATGAATGAAATGACATTTAAAAGAATCTTGAGTCTTAGAAGTAAAAAATGCTGGATTCTCCCCACTTTGAGTGGAGTCTAAATTCACGAGTATGTGATTTGGTGTGATGTACGGGTTGTAACTATCCCGAAATTACATAAATATGCTTTTCTCCCCCTACAACCTCAGATACAGAATTTTGTGGGCTCTTCAAAATAGAGGATGTTCTATGCACAAAGGGCTTTGTTCTTTGTATTATCTTTTTTTTTTTTTTTATTGACAGGCGGGGTGATGCAAGGCCGATTCCTATGTTAAGAGAGTGTCAATTGCTTCACTAATTGCATTTATCACCCAGGATTCTTTATCAGTTGATAGCCACTGCGTATTCAGAGTTTTTGTGTGCTCTGCCTATATTTCCCTAGCTGCAGTGAATATGGTTTTTATATTTATGTGAAACTGCTAATGTGTTGCTCGCTAGATCACGAGCAATGGGCTTCTGACAGCTCTGTTCATTAGTCAGCTTGAAGAAAAAAAAATAAAAGAAAACACATTGATATAGAAACAGAGTGTGAGCCAACAATTACCATCAGAGAGCACAATTGAAACCACATTTTATTTAAATATTTATCTTGTGAATTGATTCATACAAAACAAGAAGCCGGGGTTTTTTTGGTGTGTGTGTGTGTGTGTGTGTGTGTGTGTGTGTGTGTGTGTGTGTGTGTGATGAATGACTTCGCCACTGAAATTTGAAGTGTGAGATCACTATTTGAGTTGGGTTTGATGTAGTCCACGGCTCGGAGTACGGAGAGTTAAACAACCTCAAATTATTCACAGTGAGGTATCCTTGGGATCGCTATGTATGAATGTGTAGAAAGATGGTAGCACCGTGCAGCTGTTCACTTCAGAATCCCGAGTTCGCAGAGTAAGAGGAAGAAGGGGGAGCAAGTTGATGGATAACTTTTAGTCCCACTAGTCGTAATGCCAGAGGCTTAGAATGCTAACCAAGGACCAATGCACTTGTCAGTGCATTATGTGTATTAACACCATGAGCTGAGTACTGTTCTTACTCCCACTTGACAGATGAGCAGACAGGACCACAGTGTCACCAGAGTGTCTGCAACTCATAGGAGGGGACATCTGGGGCTCCAGTGGAAAGACCCAACTCCTTGCTATTTCCTGTTCGGCC
This sequence comes from Zalophus californianus, assembly GCF_009762305.2. Lineage (NCBI taxonomy): Eukaryota > Metazoa > Chordata > Mammalia > Carnivora > Otariidae > Zalophus > Zalophus californianus. The sequence continues at coordinate 38,637,853 of NC_045595.1, read as the reverse complement.
TCTCTTGATGGAGATTGGCCGGTGTGGCTTCGGTATCAACAGGGACAAAACTGGGTCCTCCCTGTGTCTTGCCAGGATTTCCAGTGATGGCAATTTCAGGAATCTTCCAATTTGATGGCATCCGTCTCACTAGCTTATCTGGGAAGTTTGGGCCATGATGACACAGGGACCCCCCCCCATCTCTCTCCTTCCCAAACAGGCTTGTTTGATGTTTGGCTCCCTGACCTCCATTCCCCCCAACACCCTCCCCTCCAACACACAAGGAGAGAACTTGAGCTCATCTCTGTTTGACAACAAGATTTGGGACCAGAGTTCCTTCACCGGTTGCATAATATAGGAGTTTGAATTATTATAGATATTTACTGAATGGTACTTTTTTTTTTTTTTTTACTGATCCTCTGTCATTGGATCTTGAGGTTAATACAATTTGCCAGCATTATACACATTACAAACGTCTTTGACCAGACAACTTTGCATACTTATCTTACAGCTGTTTGAGGACAAATCCACAGATATGCCACTGTTGGGTAAATGTTCTCTATACGCATTATGTTTGCCCTCCAAAAAGTTCGAGCTTGTTTAAATTCCAACCATCAGAGTATGTGAGGGCCGCTTGTGTCGTGGTTCCATATAATACAGTGATGCAATGGAGTAGGGACACCATGAAATGTATGGATCCAGGAATAAACACTTAGGTAAGTGTTGTTCGGGCCATGGGTGTTAATGGTAGCCATTAATTTGGAAAAACAGGGAACTTTGGAAAGAGATGGTATCAGTTCAGCAAGTTGTATGTAAAGAGACATGCAATGGAGCAGCGGATGAAGGGGCTCCAAGCACCATTTTGTGGGAAGTCTTAAGACCAGAAACGTGAAGCAAAATCTTACCAAAAAATATGGGCTTGGGAGAGCGACCATGAAAACAGAACACTGGCTATAGATATTTTATAGGTCAAAAGAGGTAGAGGAAAAGGGACAAAAAGAGAAAGAGATAAGCTTGATGTAAAGAAATGAAGTTATAAGTAAGAGAGGGAAAGGAAAATTTGCCTTTCTATTGCTTATGTTGGAAGGATTTCTACAGACCAGCTGGGTTTAACCACTTTTGCTATTTAAAGAAGTTCTGCCTGAAAATAGTGGGGTGTGAGTGTGGCATCACTTCATTGCAGGAACTGGTTTGGATATTCAGTTTGCTAAGTATACCCAGATGTGTTAAAGCCTGGATACTGACTCATGGGAACCAAACTCATAAATCACTGATGTATAAAGCCAGAATATAATTCTTTTTTTTTTTAAGACTTTTTATTTATTTTTTGACAGAGAAAGAGACAGCGAGAGAGGGAACACAAGCAGGGGGAGTGGGAGAGGGAGAAGCAGGCCTCCCACTGAGGAGGGAGCCTGATGTGGGGCTTGATCCCAGGACCCTGAGCCGAAGGCAGCCGCTTAACAACTGAGCCACCCAGGTGCCCCCATTTAATATGCTCTCCATAGCTACCAAAGGTACCACCTTCTCATGCTCACTGTGCTTTATATTGTCTCCCTGGGGACAGAGCTTCATGGAAAGCCATATTAGGATTAGAAACTTGCTTGAGGGCGCCTGGGTGGCTCAGTTGGTTAAGCGACTGCCTTCGGCTCAGGTCATGATCCTGGAGTCCCGGGATCGAGTCCCGCATCGGGCTCCCTGCTCAGCAGGGAGTCTGCTTCTCCCTCTGACCCTCCCCCCTCTCATGTACTCTCTCTCTCTCATTCTCACTCTCTCAAAATAAATGGATAAATCTTTAAAAAAAAAATTAAAAAAAAAAAAAAAGAAACTTGCTTGATAAGCATGGTCATAAGAAAATAAGTCTTGTGACCTAAGAGGGTGGTATATTGGTTGAGACTGTCTCAAAGATGAAGGATTGGAAATCAAACTTACATTGTTGTCAGCCAAGGCAGACTTTATTTGCTTGTGTGAGTTGGAAGTCAAAGGGCTCAGACACAGCAGGATCCAGGAGTTCCAACAATAGCATCTGGACTCTGCTTCTCTACTCTTCAGGGCGGTACCTCTCACGGACAGGCGGTAAGCTTTATGCTGGTAAAGAAACTCGTCTCTTGTAGCTGCTCCAGTCTCTTGGCCAGTGCTCAGTGAGGATTTGTTGAATATTCAGAGTGAGCCAAGACACTCTCTCTAGACAGTTCTAGAAAGTAACTGCTAAGTTTCTTCCCTCTGTAGAAACACTTTAGAGTTTCCTAAACCTTCTCGATCGTAAGAATCCCTTTAAAACATCAATTCCCAGGTCTTTCTCCTGGGAAGTCTATAAAGTAGGTTGGGTGGGACCCAATAATCTGTTTTTAACCCAAGGGGCAGGGATTCCTGTTTAAGAGAAGACGGAAGAGCCACTACTGATGTACATCAACACTTATCAGGCTTTAAAGATTTTTTAAAATTTTTATTTATTTGACAGAGAGAGACACAATGAGAGCAGGAACACAAGCAGGGGAGTGGGAGAAGGAGAAGCAGGCGTCCCACCGAGCAGGGAGCCCAATGTGGGGCTTGATCCCAGGACCCTGAGATCATGACTTGAGCTGAAGGCAGATGCCTAACGACTGAGCCACCCAGGCGCCCCACTTATCAGGCTTTAATTTGCATCTGAATCACAGGAGGATCTTGTGAATGTACAAGTTCAGATTCAGTAGATCTAAGATGGGGCCCAGATTCTGTATTTCTGCCGTGCTCCATGGCAGTGCCGATGTTGCCGGTCTGGGGAACACATGCTGGGAACTGATGATAATGAACTGCAGTCAGTTTTGCACACCAGAGGAAATGAGGCAGTGGCTGTAGGCAGTTTTTATTATCAGAACTGAGGGAGGCATACTACTGGCGTCTACTAGGTGGAGGCTGCAATGTGTGCAGCACAGCGCCCCCAACATAGGATCATCCAGCCCCAAATGCAGTGCCTCTGCTGCTGAGACCCCGGCTGAAGAGCATCCCCTTTGTGCGGCACACACAATGGCGTGCAAGTCTTACGAACTGCCACCACAATCCGGTCTGGCCTTCTTGGGGTTCCACTCATGAATCCTGGTTTGGATTTGAACTGTCGTTGAAACACTTAAATCACATGCTGGCCATAAAAACAAGAGCCCGTGTCAGGCACTGTTCCAGGTGCCTCATGTCCTCTGTGTAAGGCAGTTACTATCATTATCCCCATTTTCTGGATGTGAAGCCTGAGTCTCCAAGAGGTTAAGCAACTCTGTTGGGCCATTTCTGCCGCTGACTCAAGCTGTAAGATATTTCTCTATTTATATACTTACATATATCTCTCACAATAGTTGTAAAACTGTTGGTTTTTGAATAAATAGCATGTGAATACAGTACAAATGTCAAAAAGTACCAAACAGTATGAGGTGAAAAAGAAATGTTTCTCCCCATTGCTCCCAGCCATCCCCTTCTTTATTCCAGAGCACATGTTTGTCTTCAGTTTCTTGGGTATCGTTTCAGAAAGAGTCTCTGTATTAAAAAATAGAGAGAGAGAAAGAGGCAGCTAGAGAGAGATCATTTCCACAGAATGATAGGCTACTACATTAGTTTGCTAAGGCTGCCATAACCAATCACCACCAACGGGGTGGCTTGAAACAACAGAAGTTTCTCGCTCACAGTCTGGAGGCTAGAAGTCCAAAATCCAGTTGTTGGCAGGGTTAGTTCTTCCTGGAGGTTCTGAGGTAGCATCTGTTCTATGCTTCTCCTAGCTTCTGTGGTTGCCAGCAATCCTTGGCATTCTTTAGCTTGTAGATGTATTGCTTCGATCTTCACCTGGAGTTCTGTGTCTGTGTCAAAATTTCCCTCATCCTATAAAGACACCAGTCACTGGATCAGAGCGACTCTAATCGAGCAGGGCCCCATCTTAACTTATTACTTCTGCAGATAAGGTCACATTCCAAGGGACCAGAAGTAAGGACTTCGACATGTCTTTTGGGGACCACAGTTCCACCCACAGCAGACACTAAAGTTTGCTCTGTGCCGTATTTTTGCTCTTATCGATAGGTCTTGGGTATTGGTCCGTATCTGTACAAAGACAGCTGCTCCATCAGCAACTGTATATGCACCATCCTCTGCTGGTGGATGTTTACGTTTAACAAACCTTCTGCTCTTTCATACGCATTTCGCTTTGTTCCCCTTCCTTCATTTTTAGAGAAAAACGAAGCAACATAGGGGGAAAAAATTACTCCCCATATATTTGTATGTCTAGATTCCTTAGAGTCAGGAATGACCTGTAAGAAGTTATGCTAGGTTCACCAGAAGTCTCTTGTTCCCCAGTGAGGATGAGCAGTCTCCCAAACGTTTACGGAGTGAGGGCTGTCATGGTTCGGAGCCCTCACTCTACAGGAGCCCCACTTGAGCTGCTGAAGAGAAGATGGTGCTCCAGCCCAAACCATCTCCCAAGGCAGTGCGACCCCGGGAGGCTTATTTTTAAAACACTGCCCAGTGGTTCTAGTCAGTAGATTTGAGTCAGTAGCGTTGAGTCAGTAGGGTTGAGAGCCCCCAAACTGTGTGACTTGGACGGTGCCAAGTATTGGGAAGATGGTGATCAATAGAGTTTAGTCCTCGCCCTCGAGGAGATCGTGGTTTATTCAGGAAGACAGACCCTTGAACGGATGATTGCAGTACAAATCCACATGAGGAACCGTCAGCACAGCCCAGGTATAGGAGCTGGATGGGATGCAAGGGAGGGAGGTAATACTTGAGTTGAAAATGAGAAGGTGAGCAGCAAGTAGCTGAGCCAAGGAGTAAGAGAGGGGCAATCTAGGCAGACTGCACGGCATGAGCAGATCCGTAGAGTGGATCCCCGTGTGATGCGTGTGGGAGAGCCTCCAGTCTTCAGGCGTTGTAGAAACGCAGCAGTGGGGAATGGGAAGGGAGGAGTGAGCCTAGGGAAGGCGGCCAATGTTACAGCACAGCGGTCTTTTGTATCCCTCCCAGTCTTTCTAATGCCTCACATTCAGTTGCATGGCAATGAATGTTTTGTCCCCAAGGTGCCCTCAGGCAAACTTGCTCATCCAGCAAGACAAACCTCCAGGTCTGAAGAGACTGGTGAGGTGTCTCTCCACCTTTCTCCTGGCAACCTGAGAGCTGGGACCAAGATGGTGACCAAGGAAGCCAATAAATGTTAGTGCAGAAACAACTTGGTTGCCACCGAGAAGAGAAGAGGAATGAACGTGGGAACAACGTCCCTTACAATCCCATCCTTGTATTTTAAGAAAACTGATGATGCAAAACTCGGGAAGAGGCTGGGGGAAGGTGAGAAGAAATCTGAACCATGGCTATATGGAGGCTGGCCATCTGGAGCCGAATCTGCCTCATCAAACAATCCCTAATTGTTTTTAATAAGGTGCATAAGTTATGTTTGGCTTCCTCCGCTCCGTGCAGTCTCCCCGTTGAGACTGTTTTTTATTTTCTTATGAAACAATAAGGCCAATATAATTAAAAAGCAGCGAACATATTCGCCTCCCAGTGACTGGGGCAGGTAATTACGGGCTCCTTCTTGGAGGATGGGTTGTTGTTTTTCTTTTTTATGTTGCAATTTTAATAAAGAAGGAGCTAGTGGGGGAAGAAGAGCACTAGTGATGTTCCAGCCCTGGTTTTCCCTTCCGTTTGCAGAAAGGAGACTTGTGCAGCCTGAGAGAGGGTCAGAGCAGAAACACAGGTCTGCGTGTCTCACCTCAGAGTCCCGTGGGCAGCACAGTCCCTGGTACTTGAAGGGCCCTCGATAAGTAATTGTCGACTGACCTGCAAGAGAGTGGAAATATTCTTGGATCACCAACCCAGCCCCAGGAACCGTGGAAGGATTATCACAAATGTTGTCCCGCTGAACTTTCTCCCAAAGCCTGTACGGTTGGATACATTCGCGAAGTGACCAAGATTGGCAAACGGGGAATAAAAAGAGGACAGCTGGGTGCCCTGGGAGAGCATGCTCAGGGGGAGCAGGATGGGGTAAAGGCAGGGAAGGGAAAGTATAGAGGAAATTTTTAAATATCACTTTCCAGAAAGAAGCGAGGGAGCAATATAGCTTGCCTGAGATGGAAAACTGGCATTTCCAGACCCAAGGAGAGATGAGAAGCAAATAAGCACCTGGGTGTAGGACCCTCCAGACTGGGAGGACCGGTGAAGTAGAAAGGGCAAGAGGGAATCCTCTTGCACAGGACATGGGACCTCACATGGTCTCCTTGGGCTGCTCCTTCCTCAACACGTACTACGTGTTACGGAATAAGGGGAACGTGTTGCATGTGCTATACAGTATTTTACACCTCGTGGGCACCCTGTGAACTGTACTCTGGAAACCACATGCTACCAATGAGGAAACAGATTTGCGGAGTTGAGAAAATTGGCCCAAGATCCCACGATAGTGGCAAAGCCAGGTTCTGAACTGAAATGGGCTGTCTCCAAAGCCTTGCTCTCTGCACTGGATTTATATCCCACTTGACCCCACATTTCCCACTTCTTCTCTGATGCAGGCCGGGTGGCTCCTTGTAACTGGTTCTGTGCTCCCTATTAGCAATGTAAAATCTGACCCTATCTTTTTTATTTTTTTTTTAAAGATTTCATTTATTTATTTGAGAGAGAGAGAATGAGGGAGAGAGAAAGCACATGGGGGGGGAGGGTCAGAGGGAGAAGCAGACTCCCTGCCGAGCAGGGAGCCCAATGCGGCACTCGATCCCGGGACTCCAGGATCATGACCTGAGCCGAAGGCAGTCGCTGAACCGACTGAGCCACCCAGGCACCCTGACCCTATTTTTAATAAGGTAGTTGTAAAACATCCATACAAGTACTTACTCGTTCATCGATGTATCTTTTTAGTGCTACAGGGGAAATAAGGATGAATCAGACATGGACCCTCAAGAGACATGGTTTAGTAGCCAGACTAAGGAGATGGGCATAAAGAACTCGGCCACGTGTCACTATGCTTATGATAATGGCATGTTCTTGGATGCCTACCTTGGGCCACCATGGTATGCCATACTTCCTTGTGCAGAGAGCTGTCTATGCAGCAAGGTATAGATGAGGAAACCATGGCTTTGAGCCAGTGATATCCCAGAACGCTTGATGGAAGGGGTAACATCTGAGCAGAGACTAGTGAGACCCTCGGAGGGAGGAGTGGATGGGTGGGGCCAGGAAGGGGTGAGGTGGGTGGGGGATGCTGCAGAGGGCGCAGGCAAGAGTCCAATACCAGAAGGGAGGGACTGGGAAAATGTTGGCCACGGTGACTCAGGTCAGGTTACAGCAAGCTTGAAATGTCAGGCTGAGGAGATTTGGACAAAGTAGGTGACAAGAATCTGTGGAAATCTTCAGCCATCTTTTTTAGGAGTCCGAAGGAAAGGATGCTTAGAAATAAGCAATGAATCTGGCAAACTGCAAGTTTGATTGTCAGAGGGAGCCCCCTATCTCAGGACTGTTTCAATTACCAGTGACAGGAGCTTACCTCAAATTGGTTTAAGCATGAAGGGATTAACTAGTTACAGGAAATCAAGTGTCAGGAATAAGGTTGGTGGCTTAAGACAGGACCATACGAGAAGCTCAAGCCAAGCTGTAGGGTCTAGGTCACTCTCTGTCCACCTCTTGGCTCCCCTTTCTCTTCAGCAGACTTCTTCGGTGGCTCCCCTAGGCCAGCTCGAGCCCTACCCTCTTAGGACTATCTGTGGTAGGAGTTCATCCCTTTCAGCAAAAATGGCACCCCTCCCGGAATTTAGCCTCTTGCTCCTGATGATAGGCTCATTTGCTCCTGATAGGCTTATTTGCCTATCTTTGAACCACTTTCTGGGTCCAGACAGTTGCAGGGCTCTACTGAGCTGGGCCTGAGTTCTAATTCCACACCTTGGGTTGAGGGTGGGACAACCCCACCTGGACCTTGAGGACTGGGCGGGGGTGGGGGGGTGGGGGTGGGGAAGAGTGGCTCCTTAGGAAAAAAGCAAAAAACCAGGGTGTTGTTACCAGAAGGAGGAGGAACGTGGGCCCAGCAGACAAAAACAACAGATGTCCACTAAAACACCTTGGAGGAACCAGGCAGAAGAACTGCAGGGAAAGCTTGGTGATGGTCTAAGTTCTCTGGGGCTCAGGATCCGAAGAGTTGTCCATGACGTTCTGCTTGCTGTACTGAGACGGCAGGGCCCACAGTGGGATTTGTGGTTGCTAAGGGGGTTCCTCAGAAAGAGGGAATGCAGGTTGCTGAGTGGGCTGAGGAAGCAAGAAGCGGATTGTAGGAAGTAGGAGTTTGGGTTTCTCTCAGGGTTTAGGAGCTGAAAGCCAGAGGAAGCAGCTGATACATTCATTTCTGCAGTGTTAGGTCTGCAGTTGCCAAATCAGGGTTAAATTTGCACGCCCAGTTTTCCATGCAGAATGTTATTCTCATGCAAATAGAGTTGCTACAAACACACATCTGCCCAACATGAATAAATCCTATAGCTGAGCCAGTGTGCGGCTATTAGGTGCTTAGAAACACCCAGGCCTAGTGACGGCTGCACCCATGAGGGCAGGCTGGCGGTTCTTGGCTTGACCCAAGGTATCTTTGAGAGCCAGGGACTTCGTTTATGATAATGATCTTGCCTCTGAGGAAAAGGAAGTGGTCCGCGTTGGTCACCGAGAGATTCTGGTGAGCAGTTCTTCCTGAAGGTAGTCTAGAAGTCATCCACCTGGGCTCTGGAACCACCAGAATCACCAGGTCTTTGTAGGCTCTGGTCTTCAGTGCATCTCCCCTCCACATTCATCTCTGGCCCAACCCTGGCTATTTACAGGTGCATCTGGAGACGTCTGTTGTTTTTTTTTTTTTTAAAGGTGCCAAAGCCCAGAGATTATGATTCACTCGGTCTGAGGGAAAGCCCGGGTTTGCATCTTGTCTTTGATAAAGCGTCTCTAGTGATTGTAAAATGCAGATGGGCTGAGAGCTACAGGTCTCACTGGACTTGGTGTTTGCTCCTCCTGAACCATATCTCAACCCAACTGTGCTTCGTACAGTTACTTGTTCCCTCCTTTGTCTGTCCCCATTTTTCCTCTCCTTACCTCATGCAGCACCTTTTCTTCGGCTGCCATTAAATCAAGTACTTTAGTGAGGCAGTCCCTTTGTCTTGGGCCTCAGTTTCCTGATCTAATAAAAGTGATATGCATGAGCTACATGATTCCTCCTGGTCCCTGTGAAGAGGAAGTTTCCGGAGATTTGAATTTCCCAACCCATCTGCAGGATCCCCAAAAGCTCAGTAGGTCAAACTAATGGAACCTTCACTTGACCATCATTTATCATCAAAACTCATGCCTCCGGTCGGAAGTTCTCACCTGGGAGTGACTTTGCTCCCAGAGGACACTTGACAATGCTTGGAGACATTTCCAGTTACACCAAATACAGTGCTACAGGTGCCTAGTGGATGCTGAACATCCTATAACATAGAGTACAAAGAATAATCCAGTTTGAAATGTCAATACTGTCGAGGTTGGGAAACCTCACCTTTGGGTGCTCAAGCTTGATCCCCACAGTCAAAACCCCAGCCAGTTTGACATGTTATTCGCAGTGTAATCATCTGAGGTACACACCTCTTTGGTTCAGCTGAGAAGCTGCTAGGAGCTGTTTTTCATGATGCTCGTGAACTAGCTATACATTTTCTGATTTTTCATTTTGACTTTCCCTTAATATATGAACCACTTTGTATACTGTGACACATGGTTACCAAAGCTTTTTTTTTTTCCCTTCTCTCTTGTGTTTCTTCATGCCACACCAGTTTGAAGTGGGGGCGAGAGGGACATCTGTTTGGGCTTAAGCCTCTGGAGGAGGCCCTAAAAATGTCTTGAGAAGAACTGAGTTGGAAACCAAAGAGGCGGCTATGTGTGAAGGCCCTGGGCAGCCCTCTCAGCTCCAGAAAGATGATGCTAGAAGAAGCGTTAAGTGCTCCCATCTTGTGTTTATACTATTCCTATTTCATAAAAGGAGAAAAATTAAATTAAGAGGTGCTTACCAGCATTTAGGAGTTGGAGATTTATATGTAATTTTTCAGAGCCAATTGGCCAACTAACTGGAGGGTTGTACCATTTATGAGATGAACAGAATGTGCGTGTGGAATGATGGAGCTTGAGTTACCAAACTATTTGTTTGAGTGAAGTTTCCCCCATTTCCCCCAGATGAGGAAATGTTCATGCATCACTTCTCTTGAGTTTGGTTTGACAAAGTCTGTGAGTTGCTGGCCAAAAAAACAAAGCAGAAAGGCAAGTGATGATACAGCGGGCTCGATCTACAAATGATCCATCTCCCAGCCTGTGATTTCATGAGCATTGCATCCGTAAAAAGAGGTGTGCATGTTGTGACCTGGGTTTAAATATGCTTTGCAGAGTGCCTGGGTGGCTCAGCTGGTTAAGCATCTGCCTTCTGCTCAGGTCATGATCTCAGGGTCCTGGGATCAAGCCCCAGGTGGGGCTCTCTGCTCAGCAGGGAGTCCACTTCTCCCTCTCTCTGCCCTTCCCCCCTGGCTATGCTCTCTCTCTCTCTCTCTTTCTCTCAAAATAAATAAAATCTAAAAATAAAAAATAAAATAAAAATAAATAAATAAATACACTTTGCAGAGATGATATGAAGTAAAGAGATTTTTTTTCCTAATAGACAAATAGAAGCATGTTGGAATTTCAGCCTCTGTGACTATTCAAGAAAAAAAATTAAGCATTCAAACAAATGTGTATGCTAAATCAAGTTCTCTGTGGAAAGCCTGTTAGATAAAATAACTATAAAAATTTGTAGAACTCTCAAAGGAGTAGAATTGCTATGAACCATTTTGAAGTAAAAACATACAAGTAAGGATTCGTTTTATGGTTTTCAGGATAATGTACAATCTCTGCGCTGAAAGATACCTTATTGTAACTTTGCCTTTTTGTGGACGAGGGAAGGAGGGAGTTTGGCCAGAAACAGCAAAGCCCCTAGATGCCAAGGTTCAAGATGAATGAGTGGTGGTTCTAACTTATTCATTTGTCTGAAATAGCCAACCCTCCAAGACCTCGCTGCTCTCCTCCCTGACAAACCACAAAGGCAACAAGCCCAGCCAGTCCATCTCAAGGGGCACTGGCTCTTTATTAACGAATTTCTTTCTCTGAGCTCTTTGAAGCAGCATGTTCAGATAAGACCCCAACTTTGAACATATCTGGTCCAACAACTACATAATTTCCAAGTCAAATGTTTTATACTTGGTTTCTCTCCCCATCAGTTTGTATAAGCGAATGACTTCTCCCAGAATGGCCACACTCTTCACTTAAGTATCTGGGAGGGTTTTTTTCCAGAAGAAATCTAATAGCAAGTAGAAATATGTCTTTTAAATGGAGAGGAGACGAAGTGAGGGGATAATTGAAATGTGGCCAGTCAGTGTGTGAGTAAAACATCTATCAATTAAAATGCTGGGGGTGATGGAGATGAAGGAAGGTACTTATGACATCGGAGGTAGGAAAATAGTTGGGAGGGACTAAAATTGACCTTCAGGATTAGATTGGCCTGGATTCAAGTCCGCACTTTGGGAAATAGCTCAGCCTCTCTGAACTGCAGTGTCCTCATCTACAGAATAGGAATGATCAAAGAATGAGCCTCGTGGTGGTGTGAGGGTTGTTGGGAAAATGCACAGAAGCCCCTAGCATGTGCTTGGCATATTGTAGATGCTCAGGGAATAGTAGCTGCTGCTGTTGCAGTTATTTTAATATATACTAGCACTATTTGTAATATCATGTGTTATTATTAATAGTGTTTGTGATAGGAAGGAGAATGCCCCACCCCAAAACTATCCACACCCTAATCCTGGAACCTATGACCATACCAGCCTCACCCTGCAAAATCACATTGCAGATACAAATAAGGCTGTGGACCTTGAGGTAGGGAGATGGTTCTGGATTATCCCCATGGGCCCAGTCTAATCACATGGGTCCATAAGAGCAGACCCCTTGTGTAGATGATGGAGAGAGAGCTGTGACAACAGAGGAAAGATGAGAGAGTCAAGGTTGCTGGCTCTGAAAATGGAAAAGGGGGTCATGAACCAAGGAAGGCAAGTAGCCCCCAGAAACAAGGAAAGGGGTTCTCTTTAGCGCCTCCAGGGGTCAACACCACGATTTCAGCCTAGTGAGATCTGTGTTGAACTTCCAACCCACAAAACTATGAAGATAAAAGTTCATGTTGTTTAAGTCACTAACTTTGTGGAATTGGTTTCAGCAGCAATAATAAACTAATAAACTGAAAATCATACTATTAGTAATAATACCTTTTTTTAAAGTATGCTCTACGCCCAATGTGGGGCTCAGACTCATGACCCCACAATCAAGAGTCACATGTTCTATTGACTAAGTCAGCCAGGCACCAGTAGTAATGTATTTTTTTTATTATTTATTACTCAAATGCCCAGAGTCCAAGGACAAGATGACTTTACTGTTCTTAAGGATGAAAGGTCAACCCAGCCCTGGAAACAATCTCCGAATACAATAAATATTGTATCCTTAAGAACTCAGGAAAGAGATCACTTTTATTGATTTTTTTACATTATATCATGCAAAATTACAAAATTACAAACATCAGAAATGGAGAGAGACAGGTACATCTGTCACCTAGACTTAAGAGTTGTTAGCTTTTTTCCTGCATCTGTTACTTTTCTATTTATTCTGTTTTAAATTTTAGGCTAAAAGTTTTTGAAAAGAAATTACAGTCATTATTACATCTTAGCCCTAAGTACTTCATTATGTAACCCTAAAAAAATGACATAACCACAATATTGTTATCAAACTAATAGAATTGTTAACAATTCTCTAATATTATCTAATACCCCATATATGCTTAAATTTTTCAAATGGCCCTGAAATTTCTTTTACAGCTGATGTGTTCAAACCAGAATCCAGTCAAGGATTGTGCACTGCATGAGGTGATTATGTTTCTTGAGTCTCTTTTAATCAAGGACATCCACCCACCATACCCCACCGCATTGCTTGATTGCCTGGTAGTCGCTGTTACAGAGTCTGTTTCCTTGTAGATGGTCTCACAGCTAGGATTTGTCTAATTTAATTCTACTTGGTGACACTATCTTCAGAAACAGTACAAAGGAAAAAATGCCACACTGCAACTTAAGATTTTGTTCTGACTGTACACTATTTTTGATTCTTTCAAACATACGTTCATTCATCAACACAAATCAACCCCCATTTATTAAACACTCACTCTGCACATTTATAGATCACCTGCATTGAAGAGACTCTTTCCCATCTCTGTAATAAGTAACTGTGTCTTAAAGGAGGGAATTTTCTATTTCCCCTGAACCTTCCTTTGAAACATCAAGGATCCTAGAATCATTTTTTTTAACGATTATATTTATTCATTTGAAAGCGAGAGGGGGGGAGAGAGAGAGAGAGAGAGAGAGAGAGAGAGAGAGAGAGAGAGAGAGAGAAGGACAGGGGGAAGGGCAGAGGGAGGAGAAGCAGACTCCCCACTGAGCAGAGAGCCCGAAGCAGGACTTGATCCTTGGACTCCAGGATCATGACCTGAGCTGAAGGTAGACTCTTAACCAACTGAGCCACCCAGGCATCCCTAGAATCATTTTTTTTTTTTAATTAAAGAGAATCTAAGAGAGAGCGAAAATGTACCCAGCAGCAAAGTTACTGTTACTATTCTCTGCAAGGTACTATTACTGTTATCACCAGTAAGACTACTGGCTACATCTTTATACAGCTTCTATTAAGTGCCAGATGCTTGGCGTACATTACTTCCAAGCCTCAGCATGAAATCTGCAGGGTAGGTATTATTATTAACTTAATAATGTTACCATTTTATAGATGATGCAACTGCAACTCATAACAGTCTCACAGCTAGTGGTGGCAGAGGTGGGATGCTGACAGGTGTGTTGGCTTCAGATGCCCAGAGTCTCCATACTATTCTGTTATTTCATGGCTTGCTTAGTATTCAAGTTGATTATTCAGATTGTGAAGGCAAAGCAACCAATTCTTTCTCTCTCTCTCTCTCTCTCTTTTTTTTTTTAAACTGGCATGTGTGTGTCTGTCTATGGTACAAACAGGCCAATGAACCCTGGTGAGGCTCTTCTTTCCTCATTCATTTAATAAAGGTGGCCAGCTGATCTGTTGGACAGGATCAGAGATCTTGGGAAAGTCCATCAATTTCGAGACTCCAAATCAAGGAATCGATATAACATTTTCTCTAAAGATATCTGTATATTTGCAAAGAGTTTAGGCTTTGTGAACTACATGGTCTTGGACACAGCTACCCTCAACCCTGCTGTTATCAGCATGAAAGCAATAGAAGACTACACATAAATGAATGGGAGTGGTTATGTTCCAATAAAACTTTATTTACAGGAATGGACAGGGGCTGGACTTGACCTGAGGGCTATAGTTTGCCAAGCCCTGCCTTAAAGCAGAGAGAGCAACATGGTTGCCAGAGAGCCAAAGTTGGCCAAAGATGGCTATGATCAGCTTACACAATGTTTAGCTTTTTAAAGAGTTCAGTGTCAACTTTAAAAATCAGGGTGTTTCCTGCAAGAAGCTAAATGTTTCTGACTCTTGAAAAATGGGAAGGCCTGGTGTTTAGGCCCTCAGTCTCACTATGGGAACGAGTTGAACAGCTGTTCCCTTGAAGGGCTCCTGGTCTGTCCAGCATGCCTCGGTCCGCACCCTTTTTTATTGTTTTCCTGATGCCCAGTGTTTGTTGTCTTATCTTTGAGCTGGCCTTATTTTGCCCTTCTTCTCCTCTGCCTGGTCCCTGTGGACACCTCTATTTTCAACTACCATCACAACGGGAAAAGATAAGGGGAGGGATCTGATGGTAAGCGGGTCTTTTCATAAATGGTCTTGGAAAGCAAAGGATGAATGAGAATATCTGGCTGTAAGTTATGCTTGTTTTTTTTTAAAGTACAATCACTTGTTTATTGGACAACGAAGGATAATTTTTATCTAGCTTAGCTTCCTTTGGAAATCACTTAGCAATTTGACACTGAAATGATATGAACAGAACTGGCTCCAGGCAGAAGGGCAGAGTGTGCCAAGGTAGATTTGCACTGGTTCCAGTCAGCATTTTCCTAGTGTTCCCACCCTGCCACATTAGTGGTTGAGTGTCCTTAAATGCTTAATCCTCATCCACCCACCTTGGGTGTAACTGTTTTTTTGTTTTTTGTTTTAATGATCTTTTTCTAAATTTAAAAGACACCACTAAGAAAGACTTTTTACTGGATAGTATTTAATAATATTATTCATACCAAGAGAGACAACACTTAAATCATTTCCTGTTGCCTCTTCCAAGGATATGAACATTCAAAAAGAGTCTCAAAGAAGAGAAACTTGAAGTTTATTGGATGTGTAATTGTGGAACTTGGGGATTGGAGAGAGGTGAAGGGCCTTTTGGTAGGGGTGTTGGAGACTTTCAAATATGTGGAACCATACCAGTAGCCACCTATTCCTAAAGTTGGCTCTAAATGTGGCTTGAGTCAAAACCTGGAGCCATATTTGACTGGCGTGGATTTAATCACACTGCATCTGAGCGTGGGTCTTTGTCATTTCCCTTAACCAGTGAGGATAGTGAAAGCTTCAGTTTTATGATCTGCAGAGTGGAGGGGTTGAGTGAGAATCAGCGGGACAGACTTGAGGTATGTGGGCTGCTCAGTTCTAGTCCCTTGCTCATCTACCAGGTTCCCTTGCAAATGCTGCCAGCTTTTCCTCACAGATTTCCAGGCAGTCAGTACCAGTCCATCAGAGTTGGCAATTGTGGTGAAGCCAATATTGCATGCCCATGAGATAAACACAAAGGTCCCTATCTGCTCTTACATTCCATGAGTTCAAGGACCATATGTGGGTCATGTTGAATATTCAGTAGGCAAAAAACATACTACATAGATGTGGGGTGCCTTTTGGAGACTGGAGAAATTTAAGCAGTGCTTTTCCCTGAATGCAGAAGCAGGTTTTCTCATCTCAGAGAGGCTCACACCAGAATGAAGTAGTCATGTCCTTTAGAAGAGGTTTCCTTGTGGGTTGGGCACCTTTAAGACTGGATCTTTCTGACATCAAAACCCAACAATATTGAACATTGGGCAGAACTAGTCCCCAAAAGCTGGTTTATATTTGGGGTTCTTTTGATGGCCAGTGTGAATTGTTAAGGCAAAAATTGCCTCAGGAGACCCCAGAGAGGCAAAATCTTTGGGTGTTGTGGGTGGTTGATGCATAGAACCCCGTCAGCTGTGGATTTTAGAGTGAATAGTGGGGGGAGGGGAGCCTGGGACAGAGCAGATGTCAGCAATGACTGAGCTGAAATCTGACACCCTGTAGCCTTGTGTTACTGCTCCAGATGTTTCTCCTCAGCATCAGGGAATGGCCCTGCAAAACAAGCTTTTCAGACCTGGGAACCACTACTGGGTCCTCCTGAGAGCATTTTGAGAATGATGTTCCCAGTTCTATCCGGATTTCTCGTATAATATATTTCCAGAAATGTAGACCATGTCACTTTTGTTGCTCAAAACACTGTAGAAGTGTCCATCTCACACAGAGTAAAGCCAAAGGCCTCTAGTAGCCCACAAGGTGCTGTACAATCTGGTTCTATTAACTTTCTGTCTTGCTACCGTTTTCCCTGTTCCTTCTGCTCCAGCCATACTAGCCTCTTGGCTGTACCTGTAACATAGCAGGCCTGCCTCAGGGCCTTTGCTCTTGCTGTTTACTATGCCTAGAACATTGTTTCCCCAGGTATTTCCATGGCTTGTTCTGTTGACTATTTCAACGAGACCTTCCCTGGCCACCCCAGCCAAATACATTCTGTTTCCCTCCTACCTGTATTTCTTTTTCTTTATTACTTTCTATCATAATACAGATTTTTTCTTTGTCTTATTCATTCTCTGTCTCCCCTACTACAATATAAGCTTCATCATTGCAGTTTTGTTGGGGTTTTTTTGTTTGTTTGTTTATGATTCGTTGCTCTATTTCTAGTAGCTGGAACAGTAACTGCCAGAATAGGAGGCAAATAAATATTTTTAGAATGAATAAATGATTTCTAATCCCTCAGGATCTTATCACTGATTTTTATAAACTTTTTGTTGTTGTTATTGCAAGGAACAGAAATCCAATTCAAACCAGTTTTAAGCACAAGTGGGAATAATTCATGGGCTCCAAAACCAAGCCACGATCAAGGCATATTGCTTTGATTTTTCTACTACTGTGGATGGCCATTTTCCATCGAGTATGGAGTGTATTTGCCAGCAACTCTAAGCTTGTACCTTTAGAGTTTTTATAAGGAGCTCATCTTCCAGAAAAAAATCAATGGTAGAAGGACTTCTACAGGTGGCCTTGGCCGGGACCATGTGCATCCTTGGACTCATCACTTAAAGCCAATGAAGCCCCAAGGAAGTTGATGAACTCAGCCTGGGCCAAGGGCCTCCCCTTATAGCCCAGAGGTTAGAGCTGGTTAACTGAAAGATGAGAGATAGCAGTGGCATGCATGTGGTCACTGGGGAGTTGTGAGCTGGACACGTCTCCCATCTGCGTCTGCCATACTCGGTCTCTTTGTGACTTGTTCTCATTTGTCTACCTCCCTCCTAAAACAACCCAACAGCTTTCCAGGAATGGGCTGAAGGGTACATTGTCTACATGCATGGTCTTCAAAGTATGGTGTACATACCCTACCGGGCAAACAGTTTTGCCCATAATTTATTGGGGTATAGAAAGAAAATATTAGAACTTCCCTTATTTATATTTAATCTCATTCTTTAAATATTCATTTTTATGCACAGTTTATAATGCTCACATCAGCATAGTTGTACATATACACAGTAGTACCTTAGTACAGTTTATACATATATATACATATATAATTTATAAATAAGTAAAAGTACATACATTTGAGCAGGCTCAAAATACTTCAGTGTTGGGTGTCAAAAGCTCTGGCTACTGTTCAATATGATGCATCTTTTTAGATGGAGCCCAAGACTGTAGTATCCTTCTTAAAAACTATAATTTACTACCGGCCTTAAAAATAAAAACTCCATGTTTTAAAAAAGACCAGGCAATTTTATCTCCACACGCTTTTTAGATGCTGCTAAATCCCTGCAGTAATGTGCTGTCCAAACACCTGATGAAGGGTGGGGTGGGAGGGCACAGACTGGCTCTTTTATTTAGGAGTTCAGGGATAATACTTTCCTTTTATGATTTTTCTCAAAGTTTGAATGACAATATTACATAGTCTTTCCAGATTAAAGCAGTGTATCTCTGATACTTGAAATCCAAAAATATTTTTAAACAAGAGAAATATAATAATATAGTGAAAGAAAAATTGTGGGTGAGAACAAGAACTGATTGAGTAGGAAAAAAAGACAACTAATGAAGGCCCAAAGCAGAAAGCAAGAAATTATTCCAGAAGGACAGCAAATGTGGTTAGAGAACTAGCCCATATGCAAGTCAGGAATATATTCTGAATTATTGAAATCTGAATGACTCTCATATTCTATTAAAGAGGGAAAATGGTATTAGAATAAATATTAAAAGGAGTCGAGATCTAGGGGGCATTAATCTTGCCTGAATATTATTAGCTTCTTTCAGTGTATGCATCCATCCTTTCCCCATAAACTCTCATATTACTCTCCCGCCTCTCACCCATGCTTTGCACAGAGTAAACTCCCAATAGGGATTCTTGACAAACTGGGGAAAATAATCTACTCGTGACTGAAGCTGGGTCTATAGCACACCAGGACCGTGGAGTGAAAAGCAGAAGTTAAGCTGGGATTTTATTAAGTCGATATCAATTTTTCTAGTGTCATTTCAACAGATGGCATTTTGTCTCTACTCTGTGTTAGGCACAGTATTTGGCACTGGAAATAGATGAGACCCCGTCCTTGTCCTCAAGCAGCTGACCATTTGGTGGGGAAGTGGCTGGGAATATAATAGATGCCTCACATGATGAGTGTTCCCCGGGAAGGATGGAAAAGTGCCAGGGGACCCCGGGGAAGGGGTGGGGCAGTGAGTTCCCTGCCTGGGAACATCAGGGAGGGTGACATCTGAACAAGGCCTTAGAGGAGACAGGCGCTGTTTTCAAAGGAAAAAGGAAAGTTAAGAGGAGGGAAGAGCATGAATTAAAGGCAGGGAAGCGAGGAAGGACAGCGCTAACCTGAGGAGTAAAAGATCAGGGCAGGAGGAAAGCGGTGGAAGAGTTTGGAGTGTATCTTGGAGACGATGGTAGAACATTGTAGGATATATAAAGATGTTTTCAAATAAAAGATTGGCATGTGCAGATCTGGTGCCCTTTCAGAGGACAAATGGAAACTGGGAGCAGGGAAACCATTTAAGAGGCTACAGAAATAATCCAGACCACCATTCTTAAAGTGTAGAACTGGGGAAGTCAGAGTGGGTTCAGCAAGGGATCTAATTCAAAAGACCTCTCAGATTCTAAAATCAACAGAACGTGATGCCTTTATGCAGAGATGGTAGGAGAGAATAGGGACTCAAGATTGTCTATCAGTTTGGACCACATCAATCATAATAGAATGCAGGAAGGGAGTGATGGGTTGTCTTCTGGTTTGGTTTCTTTTTGGTGGTGGGGTGGCTATTGTTAAGAAGATGATGGGTTTTTGATTTATTTCTATTTTAGTAATTATTTCTACATTCACATAACATAAACTTGACTTTGGGGGCGTATGCTATTCTATGAGTTTTACACGTATAGAATCATGGAACCGCCACACAGGATGCAGAACATCTTCATCATCCCAAAACACTTTCTTGTGCCACCTCTTTGTAGTCATTCATACCTTCCCCCCGCTCCAGACTCCTGACAACCCATGATCTACCCCTATAATTTTGCCGTTTCCAAATTGTCACATAAATAAAGTCATTACATCATAACCTTTTGAGACTGACTCCCTTCACTCAACATAATGCCTATAAGATTCATCCCAATTGTTGTGTGTCTCAGTAAGTTTTTTAAATGCTTGAGTGGTATTCTTTGGTATGGATGTATAGTAGATAGTTTATTCATTGACTGTTGAAGGACACTTGGGTTGTTTTCAGTGTCTGGCACTTATGAAGAGAGCGGTTATAAACATTTTTTTCCTCTCAGAAAACAGAGGTGTGGTATGTTATTTCCTTTTCATTTTTTTGAGGTACAATGTACATAACATAACATTAAACCATTTTTTAAACATTCATTTATTTATTTTAGAGACAAGGGGGAAAGGCAGAGGGAGAGGGAGAGAGAATCTCAAGCAGACTCCCCGCTGAGCACGGAGCCTGACACAGGGCTTGATCTCAGGACTCTGAGATCATGACCTGAGCCAAAACCAAGAGTCGCATGTTTAACAGACCCACTGAGGCACCCATTAACTATTTCTAAATGTGCATTCAGTGGCATTAAGCTATTAACATTTTTGGATAGGTTTTGTGTCTGAATGTATGTTTTCATTTATCTAGGATAAATACATAGGCGTGACATCACTGGGTCATTTGAATAATTGTGTCTTTAAATTTATAAGAAACTGCTAAACTGTCTCCCGCAGTGGCTACACCACTTTGCATTCCCATCATCTGTGTATGAGATTTCCAGTTGCTCCATAGCTTTGCCAGCACATGGAACTAACAGTTCCCCACCTCTTCTAATGTGTGTAGTGGTATCTCGTTTTGGGGGGTTTTTTTTTGCCTCTCTCTGATTGTCAATGATGTTGAATATCTTTTCATGCTGGGTTTTTGCTTTTTGTTTTTTGTTTTTTTGCCATCAGTTTATCTTCTTTGTGAAGTGTCTGTCCAAATTTTTTGCCCGTTTTAGAATTGGATTGTTTGTTTTCCTTCTGTTGAGTTTCAGAGTTGTTTATATATTTTGTATACAAGTCCTTCACTGGATATGTGATTTCCAAATATTTTTTCCCAGTTAGTAGCCTGACTTTTCATGTCTTTTGCAAAGCAAAAGTTTTTGATTTTGATGAAGTACAATTTATCAATTTTTCTTATATGGATTGGCCTTTTCGTGTCATAGCTAAGAACTCATTATGTAACATAAAACCACAAAGGTTTTCCTCCTCTTTATTTTTCTCAAAGTCTTATAATTTTACGTTTATACTTATTATCCATTTTATTTATTTATTTTTAAAGATTTTATTTATTTATTTGACAGAGAGAGAGAGAGCACAAGCAGGGGAAGTGGCAGGCAAGAGGGAGAGGGAGAAGAAGACTCCCTGACGAGCAGGGAGCTAGATGTGGGGCTTGATCCCAGGACCACGGGATCATGACCTCAGCCCAAGGCAGAGCTCAACCAACTGAACCACCCAGGCACCCACTTATTAACCATTTTAAAAGAATTTTGGGGGGCGCCTGGTGGCTCAGTCATTAAGCGTCTGCCTTCGACTCAGGTCATGATCCCAGGGTCCTGGAATCGAGCCCCGCATCCGGCTCCCTGCTCCTCAGGAAGCCTGCTTCTCCCTCTCCCACTCCCCCTACTTGTGTTCCTGTGTTCGCTGTGTCTCTCTCTGTCAAATAAATAAATAAAATCTTAAAAAAAAAAGAATTTTTGTATAAGGTGTGATGTGTAGGTTGAGGCTGACTTCTTTGAACATATATACATCTATTTGTTGCAACATCAATTGTTGAAAAGACCATCTTTTCTCCATTCAGTTGCCTTTCTACCTTTGTCAAAAATGAATTGGCCATGTTTATTTCTAAACTATATTCTGTTCTACTGACCTATGTGTCTGTCCCTCTGCTGATACAACATTGTCTCAAATGCCTCAAGTAGTATTGTACTAATTCTTAAAATAAATAGCGTGAGGGGAGCCTGGGTGGCTCAGTTGGTTAAGCGTCTGCCTTCAGCTCAGGTCATGATCCCAGGGTCCTGGGATTGAGCCCCGCATCAGGCTCCCTGCTCAGCGGGGACTCTGTTTCTCCCTCTCCCTCTGCCCCACCCCTCTGCTCATGCTCTGTCTCACTTTCTGTCTTTCAAATAAATAAATAAAATCCTTAAAAAAAATAAGTAGTGCGAGTTCTCCAGCTTTATTTTTTCACATTTTCTTTTGTTATTATAATTTTAGAATTGTCTTATTTATCAACAAAAAAATCCTGCTAGGATTTTTGTTGAAATTTCACTACATTTATAGACCAATTTGTGAAGAGTTTATATTTTAATTATATTTATTATTTCAATCTATGAACATGGTATGTCTCTATTTAGGTTTTCTATAACTACTTTGAGCAAAATTTTGTGATTATTACCATATATATCTTGTACATGTTTTACTCGATTTATAACTAAGTATTTTTGAGCTATTGTAAGTGGGATTTTTTTTTAAAAATTGGGTTCCAATTGTTCATTGTTAGTTTATGGAAATATAATTTATTTTTTTCTCTAATCATATTTGTGTAGAGAATCGGTGAATTAAAATCAGCAAGAAACTGTATGTATTCAGTTCTGTAGCCAACAGTTATATTAGGGATATTATATTAGGGATAATATAACTGTCTAATATTTCTGCGTTGCTTCTCTTTCTTTATTGAGGTATAATTGACATATATTTGACATATAACTGACATATATTTGACTATAATTGACATTATAGTTGTTTGGAGTATACAACATAATGATTTGATATTTATAGATATTGTGAAATGATCACTACAGTACATCTAGTTAGTATCTGTCACCATACATAGTTATAACATTTTTCTGTGTATATGATGAAAACTTTTAAGATTTTCTCTCAGCAACATTCAAATATGCAATATAGTATTATAATCACCATGTTCTACATTACATCCCTATGACTTATTTTTCTTATAACTAGAAGTTTGTACCTTTTGACCCCCCTTCACCCATTTTGTGCCTCACCTTCCCAAATCTCTGGCAACCACCAATCTGTTTTCTATAACATATGAGCTTGGGTTTTGTTGTGTTGTTTTGTTTTGCTTGTTTTAGATTTCAAGTGTAAGTGAGATCATACGGTATTTGTCTTTCTCTGTCTGACCAGTGCCCTCAAGGTCCATCCATGTTTTTGCAAATGGTAAGATTTCATTCTTTTTTTATGGCTGAAAAATACTGTGTGTGTGTGTGTGTGTGTGTGTGTGTGTGACATTTTCTTTATCCATTCATCTATCAGTGAACACTTAGGTATGTGTTGGCTCTTGTAAATAATGCAGCAATGAACATGGGGGTGCATAGATCTTTTTGAGTTAATGTTTTCATTTTCTTCTAATAAATATCTACAAGTGGATTGCTGGGTCATATGGTAGTTCTATTTACATTTTTTAAGAAGCGTCATACTGTTTTCCATAGTGGTTGCACCATTTTACATTCCCACCAACAGTGCACATGGGTTCCATTTTCTCTACATCTTCATCAACACTTGATTTCCCTCATCTTTTTGATACTAGCCATTCAAATAGGTGTGAGGTGATAGTTTATTGTGAATTTGTGTTTCCCTGATGATTAGTGACATGGAGCATCTTTTCATGTACCCATTGGCCATCTGTATGTCTTCTTTGGACAAGGTCTGTTCAGATCTTCTGATTGCCCATTTTTTAAAAATATTTTATTTATTTATTTGAGAGAGAGAAAGAGAAAGCACAAGCAGGGAGAAGGGGAGGGAGAAGCAGACTCCCTGATAAGCCTAGAGGCTGATGCAGATCGATCCCAGAACCCTGAGATTCTGACCTGAACCTGAGCTGAAGTCAGATGCTTAACTGCTTAACCAACTGAACCACCCAGGTGCCCATTTTTCAGTCGGATCATCT
The DNA here is from genome assembly GCF_009762305.2 of Zalophus californianus. Classification (NCBI taxonomy): domain Eukaryota; kingdom Metazoa; phylum Chordata; class Mammalia; order Carnivora; family Otariidae; genus Zalophus; species Zalophus californianus. The sequence goes on along the minus strand of NC_045595.1, from coordinate 38,614,147 downwards.
GTATTTTTTGCACAGTTGATATTTTAATGCTAACCCTGAATCCAATGATCATACTAAACTCACTTGTTAGTTCTAAGAGGGGTGGGTTTTTTGTTTGTTTTTTTTTTAGATTTCTTAAAATTCTTCTACATAGACAATTTTATCACTTGTGAATATGAACAATTTTATTTCTTCCTTTCTAAGCTAGATGTATTTTATTACTACTTCTTGCTTTATGACACTATCTAGAACTTCTAATATGATGTTGGGTAGGAGTGGTAAAAGTAGACATCCTTGCTTTGTTTTCGGGCTTAGGAGGAAAACATTGGTCTTTTACTATTAAGCATGATACCCTTCGTCAAGCTGATGTGGTTCCCTTCTATTTCTAGTTTGTTGAGTTTGTTTTTTTTTTTTTTAAAGATTTTATTTATTTATTTGAGAGAGAATGAGAGATAGAGAGCACGAGAGGGAAGAGGGTCAGAGGGAGAAGCAGACTCCCTGCTGAGCAGAGAGCCCGATGCGGGACTCGATCCCGACGCGGGACTCGATCCCGGGACTCCAAGATCATGACCTGAGCCGAAGGCAATCGCTTAACCAACTGAGCCACCCAGGCGCCCTCTAGTTTGTTGAGTTTTTTAATCATGAGTAAATATTGAATTTTATTAAATTTTTTTGTATTAAGTACATGATGATGTAGTATTTCCTCTTTAGACCTTTGATATAATAGATTACATTGATTATTTTTGAATCTTAAATGGGCTTACATCCCTGGGATAAACCCCATTTGGTGTGATATATTTTTCTTTTTATACATTGCTGGGTTTGATTTCCTAATATTTTGTTGAGAATTTTTGCAGTTATGTTCATAAAGGATATTTGTCTGTCTGTTTCTTGTACTGTCTTTTTCTGGTTTTGAGATCAGTGTAATGGCCTTATATCATGAGTTGGGAAGTGTTTTCACCTCCTCCATTTTTTGGAAAAGATTGTGTAGAATTAGTATTATTGTCTCCTTAAAAGTTCAGAAGAATTTGCCAGTTTAATTATTTGACTGGAAACTGGAAGAGATTTTGTTTGTTTGTTTGTTTGTTTGTTTTGGAGGGGCAGATTTTTAATTATGAATTTGATTTCTAGATAAGTGTAAGATTATTCAGGTTCTTTCTCTTTCTGAATTTTGAGTTTGTTACTTTTAAGAAATTGGTTCATTACTTCTAAATTTCTAAGTGTATGTGGACAGAATTGTTCATTGTTTTCTTTATTATCATTTCAATGTGTGCAGAGTCTGTAGTGATAGCGCCTTTTTCACCTTTGATGTGACCACATTTATGTCTTTTTTCTGCTTTTCTTTGTAAGTCTGGTTAGTGGTTTATCTGTTTTGTTGATCTTTGCAAAGAATCACCTTTTCATTTTATTGATTTTTTTCCATTATTTTTGTTTTCAATTTGTTATTGCATTTATTAGGTCTTCCTTCTGCTTGCTATGGAATTATTTGCTCTTATTTTTGTTGTTTCTTAAGGAAGAGGCTTAAATTGTTGATTTAAGATCTTTGTTTCCAATAAGCATTGAGTGCTACAGATTTCCAACTAAATACTGCTTAAGTTCTATCCTATGCATTTTGGTGTTTTGGATTTTATTTTTATTCAATTCAAAATATTTTCTAATTTCCCTTGGGACAACTTTTAATGTCTTTGCCTGATAATTCTAACATTAGTGTCTGTTTGGGGTTGGTCTTGATTGATTTTTCTCCTCACTATGGGTCCTATTTTCACCTTTCCATGCCTGGTAATTTGTGATGGGATGCTAGGTGTTTTGGATTTTGCCTTGTTGAGTGCTGGATGTTTTTGTAAACATTCTTGCACTTTGTTCTGGGACAGGGTTAAGTTACTTGGAAATAGTTTGTTCTTTGTGGGACTTGCTTTTAAGCTTTGTTGGGTGGGGCCAGATCAGCATTTGGTTAGGATTTGTTATTCCCCATTCTTATGGAAAGACCCTTCTGAGTAATGCACCTGATGCCCTGTGAATTAGGTTTTTCTTCACTCTGACTATGGAGATCATCTGCTATTTCTAGTAGCACATGAGCTCTAGAAAGTGTTTCTTCTAATTCTTTTTAATGCTTTCCCCACCCCAGGCTTCAGTTAGTTTTTCCACATGCATTAAGATCACTTCTCCACTCAATAATCAAGGGGACTCTCAGCAAATCTCCGGAGTGCCCTGTCCATGTAGCTCTGTCCTCTGGTACTTTGCCAAGGGATTAGCTCCTTTTGCCCTCTTGACTGAACTTCGACCTCTGTGCTCTCAACTCAAGGAGTCTGCCACGCTCTGCCTCAGTTCCCTCTTCCTACATCAGTGGCCTGGCGTATTTCTTCAGACTATAAACTGAGGTAACCGTAGGCTTATCCTGATTTTTTGGGTAATAAGGTACATGTTATTGCCCCCTCGGTGTTTACAAAAGTGTTTGGAAGGGAAGGTCAGTTGAGTGCAGGAGAACAAGGTCATATCAGGTTAGTCCACCAATAAGGATTTTGGAGTCTCAGAGCATGATGGCAGCACATGAGTGGATTCCATGTGAGTCAGATTCCAAGAACCTCTGTAAAATGGGGAGCGTGATGTCATCAGAATAACCATCCTTGTCATCATCTTCACCACCGCTCTTTTATAGAGCCCCCCCTCTGAGGTAGGGGTAGAAACTTCATTCATGTGCGTTACTGAGTTAATCCCAGTAGGGACACACAGAAGCTCTCCTCAGCTCATAGCATAATTGACTGGTGGTCCCACCTGCTCCTCTGAATTCACCATTGTATTCCCTGCACTTTCCACAGCCTCCCTCTCCCCTGCCCCCACCAGCGACCCAGTACAGCAGGGAGCGGGGATAATAACACAGACCCAATACTGTTGGACACAAATGATTTTTGGTTCCAAGACTTTGGCTTTGCTGAAACTTCCTTAGAAGTGTACTGTAATCTAAGGCTTTCCTTACACAAACTTCCTTCTTTGCCTTCCTCCCCCATAGCATCATTCAGACCCACTCTGTGACCCCATATCTCTCTTAGCCTCCCTCACTTCCGCTCTTTCCCTCCCAGGCATTTTCCCCAATAAAACCTCTCGCATGTGTAATCTGTTTTCTGTCTGCTTCCTTAACTAGCATGTTCCTCAAATAACTCTAGGAGGCAGGAATATTATTTGTTATGGACTGACCTTTGTCCCCCTAAAATTCATATATTGACATCCTAACCCCAATGTGACTGTATTTGGAGATATGGCCTATCAGGAGGTAATTAAGATTACATGAGGCCATAAGGGTGGGGCCCTCACCTAATAGGCCTGGTGTCCTTTAAGAAGAGGAAGAGACCCCAGAGATCTCCCCCTCACTGTGTGCACAGAGGAAAGGCCATGTGAGGACACAGAAGGTGGCCATCTATAAGCCAGGAAGGGAGTCTCACCAGAAACCAGCCCTGCTGGCACCTTGATCTTGGACTTCTGGCCTCTGAAACCGTGAGAAAATAAATCTCTTTTGTTTAAGCCACCCCGTGTGTGGTATGTTGTTGTGCCGGCCCAAGGAGATGAATACCCCATTGTTGTGTCCATTGTACAGAGGGGCAAACTGAGGATTGGAAGGAGAGGTAACTACCGGAGGACACACGAGTCCTAATTGGCTGAACTTGTATTAGATCCAAGGGCAGGGTGACTATAAAAATGGCTGGTCGGAACCGTGCCATCCTGGCATTCCCTGGGCCATGGAGGACGGGGAGACGCCGGCTTCACTACAGGATGAGGCTCCAAATGAGGATGAACTATAGCAGGAAGGCTTGGGATGAGGTGGGAGGGAGTCTGGAGAATTCTCAGCTGGCCTCCTGTCTGTCAAAGACGTAGGGCTCAGCCAGAGGCGCACGTGGCGCCCCTAGAGCAAGCGTGTGTCCTCGAGGTGGAGGTCGTGGAGGCTTCCTTCGAGGTGTGGGCTTCAATCCTTCAACCCCGGGCGGCAGCAACAACCAGTTGGGAGGTGAGGTGGTAACTCCGCAGGCGGCGGGGCGGGGGCGGGGGGTAGAGGAGGACGTGGACAGGGCGAGGCCTGGAAGGCTCTCACAAAGGCCAAGAGCAAGAGCAAGGACCTCCTGAACGTGTGGTTTTATCAGGAGAGTTCCTGCATCCCTGTGATGATGACAAAAATAAGGTGCCTTATTGCTCCAGTGCATTTAGAGAATGAAGGACAAATGGGTAAAGTAGATGAAATCTTTGGACAACTTAGAGATTTTCTTTAATTTTTCAGTTAAATTGTCAGAAAATATGAAAGCATCTTCCTTTTTTTTTTTTTTTAGATTTTATTTATTTATTTCAGAGAGAGAGAGAATGAGAGATAGAAAGCACGAGAGGGAAGAGGGTCAGAGGGAGAAGCAGACTCCCTGCTGAGCAGGGAGCCCGATGTGGGACTCGATCCCGGGACGCCAGGATCATGACCTGAGCCGAAGGCAGTCGCTTAACCAACTGAGCCACCCAGGCGCCCAAGCATCTTCCTTTTTTAAAAAACTGCAGAAGTGGGGCGCCTGGCTGGTTCAGTTGGTGAAGCATCTGCCTTCGGCTCGGGTCATGATCTCTGGGCCCTGGGACCGAGCCCCGCATCGGGCTCCCTGCTTGGCGGGGAGTCTGCTTCTCCCTCTCCCTCTGCCTCTCCCCCTGCTCATGGGCTCTCTCTCTTTCTCTCTCTATCGTTCTGTCTCAAATGAATAAAAATTAAAAAATAAAGAATAAAAATTAAAAAATAAAATATCACAAAAGTTTTATATAGACCCATAGAAAGAGCTACCACTGCAGAGGTTTTGACCTCGACCTCCAGATGAGAAGGACCTCCAAGATATGGTGGCAGGAGAGGTGGAAGAGGAGGGAGACAAGGAAGTGGTGGAGGTGGGGGTTTTAGGGGAGGTGGGGGCCTCAGAGGAGGAACAGGGGCAGTGGTTTCAGAGGGGGAGGACATGAACTATAACGGTTGGCAGAGAAACTTCCAGCGTGATCTACCTCTATGGATCACAAACTTGTTTCTTGAATCCGTCTTGAAGAACCGGTCATTTCACACCAGTGGAACTAAAATGTCAACACCATGCAAAAGGGAGTGCAACAGCATGGGCTATGTTGCCCTAAAAGAGAATCAACAAGTGTTTTAATGTTTTGTACAATGCTTGCAATTCTGTGGGTGCTTCCTAAATGGATGGGTTTCATCTGGAAAACAACAACAACAACAAAAAAGGCATGGGGCTCGAGGAAGCCTTCACTTACAGGAGAAACTCTGTCTCTAGGTTGAGGTGGGAGCAGCTTTTGGAGGAAAAAGGAAGATAGCCAGGTGATTTTTCTTCTTCAACTCTTAGAATTATGACAGAAGAGCCAAAGTCTTTGAACAGGAAAGGAAAATCATAATTAAGAAAATTCCCAGAGACAAGAACCAGGTTCTCTCCAAGTGCACCGTTAGCTGTCAACGGGGAAGGCGAGGGACAGCCCACCGGAAGGAAGTTAGCAGATGGGGCTGTGTGGAGGCCTCCAAGGAGCTCAGCAAGGAGCTCCTGGGGGCCCAGGGGGTGGGAGGTGACAGACAGAAGCGGTGGGAAAAGCCCGCTCAGCGAACTTTGAAAAATACTCAGAGAGAGAGAGAGAGAGAGAGAGAGAGAGAGAGAAAGCCAATACTGAGAAAATTCCAGCTGTTGGTGACTAGACATAATATCTGAGCAATTACTGACTTTTTCTTTTCATCACAATGTTTTGGTGCCTTGTAGACACAGCTAAGTTGTCATGAATGTAAATAATTTGGTACAGTGTTGTCACCTCTCGCTGAGTTGCCTTAAGCTTGACATTAGTAAAATGCATCTTACTTAACTGGAGTTTTCAATACTTATTTGCTTTTGGGTTACGGAGATGGATTATTTTGCTTGTAAGACGATTTGATAAAAAAAATAGCTTACTTCATAAGAAAAAATTATGTATTGCATCTTGTGTTATTTCCATATGCCTTGGAATCTTTCAGTCAGACAGAAATGTGATACCTTAGAATCAATTTTCCACTCCCATAATAAAGCGGCACCCGTTCATCCATCAAAAATTGAGGTGGTTTAGGAAGAAATTACTTTGCTTTTATGAAAGAAGTCCAAATGTTGTTTTATTTAAATATCTAACTTCCTGGAAAACTTGATGTGGGTGGTGTGTGTGTGTGTGTGTTGTTGTTGTTCTTTTTGTCAGTAAACAGGAAGCCCTTGATGTGATACACTCACTACAAGGATATAAATTCAGATTTTCTCGTAGTTTCTTTCCAGATGGGGTTTATGTTGTTAATTTTCCTTTCCCCTTCATTACAGAGCCCTATATTAATTACCCAGCTCTCTTTTTTTTTTTCTGGAAGATATTCTGAAGTGGTACCCCACAGACATAATGTTATGACAATGGAATTTCAGAGTTTTGGTTGATCGCTTGCAAAGAGGTTTTATTTGGACAGGAATGCAGGACATTGGCTTTTTTAACAGAGAGTATAGCTTTTCTTTCTATTTTTTTTAAAAGAAGTTACTTGTGGGAAAATAGTTCAGAGTATCTTATTAATGATTTTCCCCTTGGATTTTTGTTTATTTCCCACCCCATCCCTCAGATCTTTGTAACTAAAAACAAGCTTCAGTTCCTCATCTTGGTTACAGTGGTTTAAATGTTTGTTGGTATGTAACTTTGTTTAGCAAAGTTTGTGTGATTCTTTTTCTTTTTTCCCTCCAATGATCTCAGTTTGCTAAACATTGCATAATTTAAAAAAAATGTAGTAGATTATTATTTGGCCTCCCTAAACTTCATAGCCATCTCTGTTTTTTTTACTGCAGTCACTCAGATTATTTTATGAAATCAGTCCAATCCCAAAGTTGTTTGTTCTTGGCTTTGACTCTGGGTTGGAGGTGTGCTGTGATTTTCATGAACTTTGATGTTTATGTAGGTGAGGACCTGAGAGTTTTCAGCAGTTTTCCTGCCACCAGGGAAAACTGTGTAGTGAATAAAGCCCTTGCAATAGGCTGCTCAGTCCTTGGTGCGCACAGTTCTGCAAGTAGCTTTTGGCCAAGAGCTCTTGTGCTGTTCATGGTGGAGAAAAGCAAACATAGGAACATAGGTGGTTGGCTCTAGGAAAGACCTAGGTTAAGATCATCTAGTCCACAGATCAGTACGTGCCGCAAATACCACTACTCTTTCCTCCTATGCCTGTAGCAGACACCAGTAATTGATCGTGTTTTTTGTTTTTTGGGTTTTTTGTTGTTGTTGTTGAGCCATCCACAGCCACACAATCTTTACTGGCATGGTATCCCAAGATCCTGCTAAAATGCCAATGGAGTTGGCATACGGGATGGAATCTCTACAGTAGATTATAACATATCTCTATACACATCTGGAGACATGGGGAAGTTCAGGGTGAAGCCGAGGGATATTGGAGTTGAGAGTGGAGGCTCAAGAGTGAAATGACATGAGCTTGACCTAGAGCTCTCCCACTTGCTAGCGGTGTGATTCGGGGTCAAGTTCTTCATCCTCTTGGGCTTGCCCTCACCAGTACAGTGTGTGAAAATACAACCTAGGACTGTGGGTAGGTAAAACTGGAATAACCTAGCCGAAGCCTTTAGCCTAGGGCTTGGCAGCAACGCTCAATCAATGGGAGGTGTCATCATCATCACCCTCATTATTAGGGAAAGTGACTTGTTTGAGATAATAAAGCTTGTTAGGACTAGACAGGGCTTCTCAATTTCAGCACTACTGACATTTAAACGGCCAGAGACTTCTTTGCCATAGGAATTGTCCTGGGCGGTGTAGGATATTTAGCGACATCTCTGGCTTCTACCCACTAGAAGCCAGTAATCCTGCTCCCCAAATTGTGACAGACGTCTCCAGAAACTCAGAAATGTCCCTTGGGGGGTACAATTTCCCTCGGTTAAGAACCACTGGAAAAGACTGAACTTCACCTATAAATTTTTTTTTTTTTTAAAGTTAACATATTTGTGCCTGAAACCTCTGTCAGGGATGCTAATTCCATTGGTTTTGTGATTGCGTTCCGAGGAATCCTATTATTATTATTTTTTTAATATCAGCTATCAGTGGCTTTGACATCTCTGCCTTCACACCAGGTTACAAGTTTTTCTATTTACTAACCTGTGGATAGTTTTGAGTAACAGATGAATAGCTCCAAGTTTTAATTAGGCTTTTGTAATAGAAATGAAAATAATGTCAAGGAAAATGTTCATAATTTAATTTTCAGTGATAATAGCTACAATCCAAATTGTATAGTAATAAAAATGAGGGTATAATTAATTTGAGTGCTTATTATGCATTAGACACTAGGCTATGAGTTTAATGTTCCGATACCATGTAATTGTTATGATGCACAAGGCTATCGTTATTATTCCCATTCTACAGATGAGGGAACAGAGGCACAGAGTACCTTGCCCAAGAACCCACAGCTACTAAGTGGCAGAATAGGCCATCCATCCTAAGCCATTTGATTATAGTGTACACAAACACATACACGCTGGAGAAAGGTGTGGAAGGATATGTGCTCAAATGTCTACTTTGATTATTTATAGATGATGGGATTACTGGTGTTTGTTTCTTATTTTTATACTTACTGTTTTCCGCATTTTCAGCTTTGACCATGATTTTTTTTTTTTAAATATTTAATTTATTTATTCATGAGAGACAGAGGGAGAGAGAGAGAGAAGCAGGCTCCCAAGGAGCAGGGAGCCCGATGCGGGACTCGATCCCAGGACCCCGGGATCATGACCTGAGCCGAAGGCAGACGCTTAACCATCTGAGCCACCCAGGCGCCCTGACCATGATTTTTTAAAAAGTATCAAAAATTAGGATTATGCATTTCTGTGACTTTTATAAAACAGGTGACTATGTTTATAACCGTCTGCCTCCTATTCATTTGATCTTGCTTATGACTGATTGAAAAGCAACAGGAATCATATTTGTAATTTCCCGTATTAGATACCAGAATCAAAACACAGAGCTCCTAACATAACACGTGGCTATTTAAAAGTGGGGGTTGTACACATTTGTAAGCTATTTTTCCCATATACGGTTGTTCTGTAAGTCATCATATGGAATTTTTAAATAAACATATTACATGTTATAGATCCGAAAGAATGTCGTCCTTCAAGATTTCCTACCTTAGAAGTTATACGCCTGTTTCAATGATGAAACCAGTGAAACATCTTTTGAATTTCACTTTTAATTATTGTCTTTAGAACTTCTTTTTGAACCAAAGAAGAAACCCAGGCTTCATTTTTTCAGAAAAACACCAGGAATTACCCACTTGGTTACCCGCCTCCCAACCCCAAGGCATGCTCTGAATTTCTGTTTGGTCATTCTCAAAAATCAGACAGAGCCACGTGGATAAAATTTACCATAAGAGGCAATGTTTTAACCAGTGTCTTCATTTTCTTAAGGAAATTCCAAAAAGGGAGAACCAAACATGGTGTGATGAATGGAATCATTGTTGGAATAAGTGCAGAGATCTTGAAGGTGAATACTTTTTAAGGGTACTGTACACATTTGGAACCATAAATTCAGATCTGTGTGTGTGTGTTCATTTGCATTATTTTATAGTTCTGCGTTATGTGCTTCACTTCTGAATCTGATACTTACCTGGCTTTATTCCCTATGGCAGACATTTCCAATTTTTTAAGTCACTTTGAAAGATCTCCTGTGTCTCTACTCATACAATGAAAAGGTCTCGGTGATTCTGGAATCCAGGTGAAACCTGCAGTCTAAAAGAACACGTGTAAATACATATGTTGAAGAAGGAGACAACAAGGTCATGAGAGGCCCAAGTTTCTCGTTGTCTGCTAGAGCTGACTTAGAGGGCTTGAGGCTGGCTGTGTCTCAGGTGAGCAGAGATCCCAGCGGGGGCTCCTGAGGCCCTACCCAGCTGGCTCACTTCCTTGGGACTCCCTCCCAGCCCTCTTGGGTGGCCTCCAGAATCTCCTGCTCAGCACAGCCACTCTTGTCTTTGGGGTCCCTGTAAAGGGAACCTTCATTTTCATTTCAATCTCTCCTTTCTGAGTTGGGTGTTATTACCATGATTTTATAGTGGAGGAAGGAAGGGCCAAAAGAGATGGGGTTTCCTGGAGACAGAGTGATCCTGTCACTTGATCACTCATTTGTTTGTTCATTCACTCAAATATTTAAGGACACAGTTTATGCCATTGAGGAATGTGTAGTGAGCAGAACAGAAAAGTCTGTGGCCTCATGGAGCTTATTTCTAGGAACAGAGCCACTGGATAAATGAGTAAACAAACCAGGAAACAAGCCAGAATTTTAGATAATTTTGGAGGAGGAAAGGGCTGTATCTAGAAGAGGTCAGGGAAGTTTTCTCCAAAAAAGGTGTCCTTTTAACTGAGACCCGAAGGCTAGAAAGATCTAGCCACGCAAAGAGCTTAAGGAAGGGCATGCCGAGTAGAGGGAAGAACAAGGGGAAGTTTCCAATCCCCCTACTCAGCATGAAAGGCATAGAGCAACCATATTGTCAATACATAAAATAGACATAAAATCATATTTTCCTAAAGACTGCAGTCCTGACACAGGCGAATTTGAGAGAGAGAAGAATTTGTAAGGATGCTAGACAGGATGGAATTCTAAGCTATATTTTCACTCATTATAAACCAGAAAGGCCAATTCTAACATTACCACGTAACCAAAGAGCTGCTGTAATTTTTTTTTTTTTTACACATATTATTCAGTACTCAACCTGACCTGAAACTGAGAAATCTGGAGTCTTCCTCTTTAAGAGTTTCCTTGCCCTAGAAAAATCTGACTCCAGTGGATCCTGGAGCAGAGCATTTTTGACAGAGCGTGTATATGTATATGTCTGTTTTCTCTGTTCACATTATTTCTTTTCCCCAGGAGACCAAACTGTTTATAGGGAAGATAGAAACAAACAAACAACTGGGTAATACACTTCCCTTCCAAACATTCAGAAACACGTGACTTTTCAGCCAGCACAGAGATCCATGAGGCGAACAGGCCAGCCATGCTTGTTTCTTTTGGAGCTCAGATGCTGCCTCTTCCTTGGGGATGACAATATAAATTGTACAGACCATTATCATCTCTTCTCCAGAATTCTAACCCCTGAATTCTGACCCAGAAAGTGCATAATTGGTGCCCCTTGAGCATAAAATTCACACTGCCCAGCACCTGCTGGAACAACCAAAGAAGATTGGATTGGCCTCTTTTACCTTCTGCTGTTCTGTGTCCTAAGACAAGCATCCAGAAGAGGCTATTTTCTGTTGCCTGGAGGAAAGACTGGTTTTGTTGTGCCAATTGGAGTCTTGTAAGTGTGCCAGAATCTAATCTTCATTCCACCATGTCTCTCTGGGCCCCCGAACGCTTTTCAGTGGAATGCCACAGCTCACTTGCCACTAAGCGATGTGTTCTCCCTCTCTCCCTCCCTCCCCACAACATACAATTTGGCATCATTTGGTTTTCTGAATCTTCCTAGGACCTATATCCTTTTTCTAGCTAAGCTGGGGTCTCAGATAGGTTTTCAGAATGGCCTGACCTTTCCCCTGTCGGTAAATCAAACCAAACTTCTTTGTGTAGGTTCTTAATGATCGCCCTACCTTTGCTATCCATTTATTTCTCTTTTTACTCACTGCCTCAAAATCTACAGAAGTTTTATTTGGTATTTTCTTATAGTTTAAGTGATAACTCCCACATGATGCATCCTTTTTATGGACTTGGTCAGTTTATGTCGGTGGTTACCCCCTCTGGTTTCTTCTAAAAAAAATTCAGTTGAAAAATTACACATAACTCACTAAGAGATTCAGTAGAATGTAAGCTTCATGAAGGCAAAGATTTTTTATCTTTCGCTTACTCCTCTTCCCTGATGTCTAAAATAGTGCTTGGTCCACAGTAGCATACAAGGAATATTTGTTGAATGAATGATTGAATGAAATGGAAATCAGACTTGCTCGTGTGAGGGACCCTGGCGGATGCCTACTTCTGCTTCTTCTAAGATGATTCCTCCAAAATCGATCTGCATCCTTAGACTCGTGCTAGATGTAAACCCATCAAAATGCCAAGGTTAGCAAAAGTCTTGGAAACAAATACTTGTTTTTTTTTCCAGATTGTTCTATTAATCTAGTAATCATCCCGACATTTCCATCATTGATCTGTCAAACAGCTGGGCTACATGAATTGTTCAGGAGCAACACACAGAATGTCTACGTTAGCAGGGAGAAGGTGGGGCTGGTGACAGGCACTGACCCCTCCACGTAATAAGCTTCCTGGCTCCCTACACCTGAGATGCATATGCCCTTGGACTTCCCAGAAGAAGGGGAATTTTAATTAGAACACCCAGATGAAGTTTCTGCTTAATTTAAATCCCATGCGTCATCTTCTGAGATGCAGTATCCTCAAGTTCTCATTCTATTCATCGCCACTTCCTTTATTGCGTTTTGTTTTTAGACTGAGAGCCATGAGACTGACAACACATCTGACGTTGTTTATGGAGTCATGGACTCTAATAAAGTCTGCTTAATCATGATGGAGCAAGCTTTGCTGCCAAGAGATTTGTCAGAGCTGGAAAGGGGTTGGTGGCAACTGACCTCAGCTGTGGAGCCCACCTTGAGCTCTGTTTGAGTTACAAGTGGCCTCATCTTAAAGCCATTCTGTTTTGAAAAGAAAACGATTCGGTTACTCAGTTACAGATGGAAATGAAATGGATTTCTGCTCTTCCTTATTTATCAGATAAGCGCCAGTGGCAGGGAGAGGAATGCTCGTGGCCCAGGCAGAGTCCTGCCTGCCTGCCTGCCCCGGGGGCACCCACAGTAGTCATTTTCACCTGAGGGCAATTTTGTCCTGAGGGCAAATTTGACTAACGTTGGAGACATTTTTGGTTGTCACGACTGTGGGTGTCACTGGCATCTAGTAGGCAGAGGCCAGGAATGCTCTTAAACATCCTGCAATGTATAAAACAGCCCCCCAACCTCACCACACATCAGTGAATTATTTGGCTCCATAAGTCATTAGGGCTCAGGTGGAGAAAGTGATCTAAAGGAGCCTCGTTCAGTTTCGCAAGATTGTCCCTGCCTGGGAAGGTAACTCTCTTCCGTTAGTGTTTTTCAGTTCTGACTTAAAAAAAAAAATATATATATATATATATTCCCCACTTATTCTTGCGTCAAGAATTAGTAATTAGGAGGCAGACCTGGTTTCAGAAGTGGGCAGGGCAGACAGCCTAAGTAGAATGATTTGAAATGCATGGAGAAAATCCAGACTTAAAATGTTTCTCTCCTTCCAAGCTCTGAGGTCTAGAATTCCTTCAGTTGAAACCTGGAGAACAGGGAGTCAGGATTCCTGGGTCTTGAATCAAGCTCTGCCACTTCCAAAAGCACTAAGATCTGTTGAGCATTGACCCTGAGCCCAGCCCTGGCCGCCTATGTACCCTCCCATCCTTTCCTCCCAGCAAGTCTGTAAGATGTGTGCAGTTACTACTGCTGTTTTACCAAGGAGCAAACGGGGGTTGGGAAAGGTTCAGGAACTTGTCCAAAGCAACACAGTGATAAGCATGGTGCTGTGATTTTCAAACAGGATGCCCAAGACTCTGCCAGGAACCAAGATCTTACCCTGCCTAGCTCTGAGGCATCTGTGGAAAAGGCAGGAAGTTAAACCCCATGACTTCTAGGAACTTTTGACAATGCTATGATGTCCTTATTGGTTCCTTTGTTTTACATCTTGCCCTTCTTCAAGATTTCCCTTTGAAATGGAAACAGTCCCAGGATAGGTAACAATTGTAAATCCCCATGAAGGATTCCAAACCTTAAAGTATATCATAACCAGCTGGTGAGCTTCTAAAAATGCTTATTTCCGTGGCCGCTCACCAACACTCTGCTTTAGCACGTTTGGAATGGGCGCTTGGAATCCTGATACTCACCAGCCCCTCCATCCAGGTGATTCTAACGCATGGGGTCTGAAGACCAGCTGAAGACCGCTATTCTAGCCCCTTTTGGGGAATTAGTTTAATCAATTGGATGCTGGCCACAGTGCAAGTTCAGAGTGTTCGGGGTGAATTAGGGCCCCTAGATCTCTTACCCTGGCAGAGATGGCTGGGCCTCCTGTCCTCCGGCTCAATTCAGGTCAACATTCCCAAACAGTGCGCATTAGAGTCACCTGGGAAGCTTTTAAAACTCACCGTGCGGGGATCATACTCCAGAGCAATTAAATCCCAGCGTCTGGGAGTGGGAATGGCTTCAGTATTTTTTTTTTTTTTTTAAGATTTCTAGATGATTCCTAGGCACAGCAGTTTGGGATCCACTGCCCTGGGTGTTGCAGATTCCACACCTGGATTAAGACAACTCCACTATCTCGGTCCTACTTACCTCTTAAGATGCATCTGCAAGCCACCCTTCGCTCTACTGACTTTCTAGACGCCCCTGCTGACTCCTCTGCCTTTTATGTTGCTTTTAACATACACATCTCATCACCTTGTTTGTGCTCGCTACAGGTCTTCCTCTTGAGGGAAGGGACTTTACCATGTGTGGCTCTCAACTGATGTGAGTAGCAAGAGCAGGTGAGGGTGGGCTCGAGAGAGAAGACAAAAGCCAACTGGACTCTCTGCCATGGCTTTCTTCACGACAGGCCAGATGGAGAGTAGTAATAATGTTTATTATAAGGAGGTTGCCCTGGCGCGGGACTCCTTGAATAAAATACCCTAGTGAAACTTCGGAACTCCCTCTTCTGGGCAGAACAAAGAATCCTGCTAAAAACAGAGCCTTCTAAATAATGACGTTATGGCTGATATTTTGAAATTGGGAGTCTGCTGACAAATGATTCAGAATATAGGAACAATTGAGAACGGAGACCAGCTTTCCTTACCAGGATGTTCGGGGTGACTCGTGAATGCTTGGGAAGGAATTTAAGAATAAGTCAGAGTCCTCTCCAAGTTTCCCTTTTCTCTTCTGGTTGTTTTTACCTTGCTCACTAAGAAACAAACCCTGTCACTCTGAACTGACATGGTGACTCAGTTTCCCCAAAGACAGGAGCTGCACAGGGGCTGCCTGTGACTTTGATGCCCCTGCACTCTCGGCTGTGATCAGCCTACCTAGAGTTTTAAAACTGAGGACTATTTGGATAAAAATCTGGACTTCTTGCCACTCTTGAAAATTCAAAAACTCTTTCTGCCCTGAGTTTGCTTTCTTGGTGATAGCAGTCAGCATCTGCCCCTTTGTATGGAAGCCTCTGTGCTCCAGTTTGCCATAGTCTCCACTCCTTCTAATTCCATGCAAGCCACTTCGATTTAAGTTGCCTGCTTGAGTTCTCTGGGCTGTGGCATCAGCATCAGCTGTTAAAACTTGCTAAAACACCAACTGCTGGGCCCCACCAATCTTCTGTAAGGAAGAGTTGTCAGTTCCCGATGTATGGATGTATGGATATGAGTGTGCATATATATACATATATGTGAGTGTGTATACATATGTGTGCATATACAAAATCAGCATGGACTTACATGTGTTATTTCATTCTTTGGGTTATAATCCAATACTGTGATTTCTTGCTTAAGACGTCTCAATTTAGGGCACTGAAAACTCTTTCAGGTTGGCTTCAATGCCTTTTCAGTAAGTCTCTCCCCACTTCATCCTAGCCTTTTTTTTTTCTTTTTAAAGCACTTCCTTTAGCACTTTTTGGTACCACAAGATGCCGCAGATTTATATTTTCTATACCCCATCCTGGAATTAACTAGTTCTCTAAGGATCCCTGATTTTTTTTTTATTGGAGAAAGGTATTTAGAAACCAAGGTCTGGGTGCTAGGTGTGCTCATTGCTAGTGGGGTGTCATTGCCTCTAGCCCCTCTCAATGGACAGACCTAGGAAATACAGGCAGGAATGCCTACTAATGCATATATTCACATGGATTTATTTCTGTATTGATTTGTGAATATATGTTTATATATTGTGCATATATATATAGTGCATATATATATGCACGGTGCATATATATGTGCATATATTGTGCATATATATATATATGCACTGTCAATATGGATACCTTCAACTGCAACCCATTAACCATTGGATTCATCCTAGCCTTCGGCATATCAGATTTTTAAACTTTGTATGGGTTTTCTATGTTAACAGTGGCTCAAGAACATCCCAGGGGGAAAAGGAATATTTTATAGCTATTACTGAAAAACAGCAACAACAATAAAAAACAACCCTAAGCTTAGCATAACAAAAATATCAGCATATCCCCATGCTTAATATTCTTTAGCCCTTTCTGCGATCTACAGTTTAGAACATATAACCTCACTGTTCCTGAAGGTGGATAGACGTGCCTCACTTCCCTTCTTATACAAACACAGTTTGTCTCCAGCCCTACGGAACAATGCCTATTGTAATGCTGAGCTGGCACTTGTGGATTCTAAATATAAGCCAAAAGACTTCTCAAAGATTAGAATCAGAACTTTGCTTTACATGTAAAATCTTATTTTGAATTCAAGTACACAATTACTCACTCAGAGACTTAATTATACTGCCTTAGGATAGTATTACAATAGTTTTAATTATTTTTTGGGGGGTTACAAAAGTAACCTTTTGTCTGGTTAGGAAGGTGAAGTGACTAGAGTCTTTTTGCGAACTTCAAATACAAATTAACCATCAGCTGTGAGGTTTATCTGTGGTTCCTTCATGTTTATTCAAGAAGCAACCATACTTGGATGGGCTCCTCCTTCCTCTCGTTATACTTAATGTAAATCTAGTGCTGCTTGGATGTGTCTTTATAAAATGTGTACAGAACTGGAAAGAGAATTTAACCAAGATGGTTCATGGGCCACTGGAGGTGTGGCTCAGTGGTTTGGAAAACATTCTAGGTTTTAAACAGCAACACCTATAATTATGGAGGCGTCATCCCTTCCATAAAAAAGAAAACAAAACAAAGAAAGCAAAGCCTTTCTACTAACAAGGTGTAGTCATAGCATGTGTTCAGCCTTCCCAAAACCTGTCTGGCATTTGTTTCTGGCCTGGTGGGGGAATATCTTCCATCTTTCTCTGAGCGCTCATCAAACAATACAAAAGTAAACAATTGGAAGGCAATTAGTAGTCTCTTTGGGGTAACAGGAGAGAGAAGTCACCCTGCTATTAATTTCAAAGGAATTATTCATGGTTTACATATGTGATTTAGTGGCTTAACTTTGCAAGTGGTTGAAAAACAAGGAATCAACAAAGTTTACAGAAGACACTAGTTTGGAGAACAGGGTATGGTAGACAACTTAAAGAACTATCTGTTGAGTATTCTAAGGCCGTAAAGACTGAAATAGTGCCTTGTATAAGATCTATGTGCACCGCAGATCTCTTTCTCAAACGTGCATGTGTGTGAGACTCAACTGGGTAGTGTTGTTAAAATGCAGATTTTGATCCAGTAGGTGTAAGGAGGGGGCTGAGAGTCTGCATTTTTAATATGCTGTCAGGTTGTGCTCATGTTAGGGATCAGCACATCTCATTTTGCATAGCAAGGCTGTAGATTGTTCTGGTGCCTGTGGTAAGGTAGGATTGAGCCACTCATACTCCCTTTATGTATCGTGAAATTACCAACATGTTGCACAGTGAATGTCCAGGGGCTAGGGGACCAGAATAGCTTTTTGGAGTAGAGGTACATGGGCCAAATACTTTATTGTACATTGTAGTTTCTAGGGATTACAATCCATTGGGACCCATAGGGCAAAGAGCTATATACTGTATAGTACAGTTAGCAGAAATCTCTTTTTGCAAGGACTAATTTAGAAAAACCTAAAAATATTTGCAGGCCATGTTTATTTATGTTTATAGAACTGTGCCCTTGAAAGAAAAGCTGGTAATGCAATCTCTTTAAGTCGCTCTCTGTGATTAAAACCTC
Source organism: Zalophus californianus (assembly GCF_009762305.2). Classification (NCBI taxonomy): domain Eukaryota; kingdom Metazoa; phylum Chordata; class Mammalia; order Carnivora; family Otariidae; genus Zalophus; species Zalophus californianus. The sequence goes on along the minus strand of NC_045595.1, from coordinate 38,596,288 downwards.
AGAAGATATAATATTGTCTCTAGTTTTGATGCCAAGCCTCTGAACAAATTTTGTTGTTAGGGAGACCCCCTTTAAACAGAGGTCTTCACCATTCCTTGACTACCTTTTCAAGCCACGCAATTATTAAATGTGGCTGGCCTCAGAGTGCCTGGTAAGATTGTATACTTTAAAACAAGAGATCCTCTGTTGATTTCTGGTGTGGACATAAAGTGACATCAGAACAGAGGATATACTTCTCTTGCCTTTTACCGTGAAACACACCATTTTCATTTGCCGTACTTCTCGAGGAAGGAAACTTGGAATGTAGGCATTCATTTTAAGAGTCTGACCACTTTTACTAACCTCTCCCTTCCCCCTACTCCCCATCTCTCCCGCCAACCCTCCCCTCCTTTCTTCACTGTGGCTACCCCCACCTGGATGTCTCCCATACCTGGGGGAGAGGAGCGGTGAGTAGGGGGTTGAACTTGATCTCCACCCTCCATGGCCTCAGGTTCTCCCCTCTGTGAAGGGGTGTGTAGGTTGGCTGTTTCTGAGAAGCTAGGCAGGCTGCCTAATATCTGAGGATGGGTGGCACGTCACTATTGTGAAGTGGAAAGTGTAAGATGAGAAATACACAAAGGTGTCGAGTCAGGACACTTGGACTCTAATCCTTGTCCATCTACTAACCAATTATTTGGCCTTGGAGAACGATTTAACCTCTGTGGACCTCAGTTTCCTAATCTGTAATTTGAAATACTTGGTTGTGCCTGTTTCTCAAAGTGTGGGAGACTTACCACTGGAATGGCAATAGAAAACACTGAATCACATCGTGAGAACTATACTCCTGCAATCAATTTCAATCCTTCCAGCTTTTCAAAAAAACAGAGAAGACAAAATTCTCCGCCAACCCTCATGTCATTAACCCTTTCAGCATTTGCAACTCTCCCTTAAGAAAATTATTTGTAATTTGTAATTTTTTTTTTTTGCCACTCTCCCTTTCTAACAAAGGAGTTGATGGCTGTTCTCGCTGTGATTGTTTTTAATTTGTGGAGGGCGATCCTGATTTCCCATTTAAAGTAGTAATAGAGAAAGAAAAAAGTCGGTTAACGTAAAGGAAGATATTTAATACACTTACCATAATAGCTGTAGCCCAATGAGTGTACTACATTAATTATTCCATAACTATCATGTTATGACAAAAAAATGAGGAAGATGGTAACTATTGAATTAGGTGAATTTAAAGTTTCTGTTTAACTTTAAACTTACAAAAGCATTCATGTATCTTGTTAAGTGGTAAATGTCCACCCCATTTCTGTTGCCCGAAATGCACATATATTCACTGACAAAGTATTTGCTGAACAAAGTTGGTGTCTGACGTATAGCTGATAGCATGTGGCAGGGCACGAATGTGGTCTGATACCTTTGAGGAAATTCTGGCTGCAGTTAAGTATAGTTTGCTAATTTTCCTTTACAGTATTTTGTTTTTTCCTGTTACTTCAAATATAATGAAATGGGGACAAGCACCTTTGCTTGGTGTAATTAAAATGAAATTATGTCAGGAACATCTGTTGAAAAGGGGATTTCTATTTGTTTTACCACCAAAAGGTGGCGTCCTACCCCCATGCCCTTTATTTAAAAACCCTTCTTGCTTTAATTTAACAAAAAGAAACTTCCAGTTGATTACAGATAAAGAAATTAAAATGTGTTCCCTATGAATGTAACGTGACAGTGTTGAAAATGAACAATATGTTAAGCTGCAGTTAAGTTTCCCCCTAATGTAAGCCAAATGGACACGGAGTTCTTTAATAAGGTGGCACATTAGACAGTATTATATACAAAATTGAGTACAATATATCATGGGATTTACAACCAGGATTTCCTTTTGTCTGCAAAACTTGTTGCCAATCTGACTTTGGCCCCCTCTTTCAAGTGAATGTAGAATTTAAGGCAGTTAAAATGCAGAATAAGATCAGTAGCAACCTAAAGATCTTTTTAGTATGGCAATACTAATAATTTTTTTAAAGCTCACCATGCAATCTGGAAAACAGGATCAGAGCATGAATTGTTCTTTACAGACTGTGAACAAATTTGTCACATTTAAATAAATTGCTATTTCCCTGAGTTATAATTCTGCAACCCAACACATACCATAAACATGTTATATCTGGCATAAACATTTTAGAAATGGAAAATAATTTTCTCCCCCATAGACTGGCCACTTTGTAGATTTCCACTTAATTTCATGTGACCTCAGCATATGGAATTTCCAGTGATGTTAAAGGATTGTCACAACTATGAATTGACTTGACATAAAGCTTTTCATCAGTGCCTAGGTCATAGCAAGCATTCAATAAATATTAGATGTTATTACTGACGGTTGTAGACTGTGAGCTCCTCAAGGGCAGGGATTTTATTTCTACAGTCTTCATTGCCTACTATATGGTCTAGAACATAGAAGGTATGTCAAAATGTCTTAATGTCTTGAATCAAAGATTAACAGGAACTCTAGTCTCTAGAAAGCTAGGAAGTTCTGCACAAACTAAAATGCATTTTCTTCATCTAGACTCTAGTCTAAAAGATCCAATAGATGGTCTTGTTTGGGTAGCATAGAATCTTGCACAGCGTGCATTCAACATGAATTTTATGCTGGAATTACCTTAGGACAGTCCCCCTTTCTCTGGTTTTAATCTGTAGCACTGGTGAATGGCTTTGTTATTTATTTATTTTTTTTGCTTGCAAAACAGATACAATTTTTTTTTTGGTAGTCTTACACTATTATTGCAATAGAGATTGAGAATTCTTCTGTAAATGAATGTTTAACAATATTTGCAAAAAGACATTATCCACAAGAATTTATACTAACCTTTTCAGGCTGTTTATTATCTGCAACTGTACTGGTCTCAAGGAATGGAACGGTACTTGTCCCCACCCCCCCATCCCCCCAAGGTACTTTGTAGGAATCCACAGGAGTGGCTTTCAATGCATTCTCATTAAGAGTTGGCCTGATACACCAGCCAGCCAGTAGCTGGAAATGCTAGCTTAGGAGTTTGGCAGCATCTGGGGTGATGGGTCTGAAAAAAATTATTTCTGTTAACAACAACAAGCCATAGAACCCTGTATCTCTTTCTAAGTCACATTTTGGAAAGGAGAAGTCTTCCTTCTCAATTTGGGTTGATAAAGAGGAAAGAAATACCAGTGTCTTTTGTTTCATACAAGTATATGTATATTTTAAAACATTTCATTCAGGCTTCTAATTTACTCCTTAAAATTTCTAAACTCCACCAAACTTCAAAACAGCAAAAAGAAAAAAAAAAATCTCACCTTTTCAAAGAATTGGACAGAGCTTTTTGCATGTGACCGATCTCTGGAAGAGCAGGTAATTTGTGTTAAACAACTGATTGACATGCTAGCCCCTGGGCGTTTTCCTAAGAGAAACCATGGCAAAAGCACAGCTCCTGATGCAGCGGCCACTTTCCCCCCAAAGTGGATCAAACTACACATTCCAGCAGTGAGTCTGACAGGGAAGCGGCGGGCGGGGGGTGGGGGTGGGTGGGAAGCTCGTCCCACATTACACTCTCCTGATTCAGGAATACAGGGGGAAAACCCCCTCGCTGGCGGGTTTCTGTTTCCCTGCAAACAGTGGTTTGTCCTTCTGTTGAACTTTCACCTCCCGAACTCGCCTTCTTTCATTGGACAAAGTGCAGAAAGAAAGAGGAGAGACCGAGGGAGGACGGGGGAGAGGGAGAAAGGGGGCTGAAAACACCACCCCCACCTCCTCCCCCTTCAACTGTCACTGATGGCAAAACACTTTCACTTTTAACTGGAGGAAACTCACATCCTTCCCTACCCTCTCTCTTTCCTTCTATATTTTTAGCTCAGAAACCAAGCAAATAGCCATCGCATTCCTATCTTCGTCCCTAGTTGTTAACACTCTCCCTCTCGTTTTTTTCCGGTGGCTGAATGGGCCCCCCATTTCCCCATCTTCTGAGGAATCCTCCCCTCCCCCATGCCCCTTATTTTTCCAGGTCTTTCTTGCCAGATCCCTCTTTTGCCAGGGACTGCTCTGGCGTTCCCTTCCTCTCTCTAGTCTGTGGGGCTCTGCCTCCCTCTCCTCTTTCCCATCCAGTCTGGACGCCCCTCACTCCCATCTCCCGGGAACCCCCTCCCTCCAGGCTGTGTCCCCCCTCCCCCCCAGCTTTGGCAATTGCGATTTTTTTTTTTTTTTGCTGCGAGCCTTGTTGTTTACCCAGCAGGTGGATGTGACGTCAGGGACGCACAACAGCAAAAAATAACAACATCTCCCTCCGCGACGTGTTGGCCTCTCTCGCGCGCCTTATTTATTTATTTGTTCCGGGAGGCCGGGGGGAGCCCGGTGGGCGCCAGTGCCCGCGCGGCCCAGGGAGGGGGCGCGGCGGCTCGCGCTCTGGGGGTGCCGGGGGGCCTTGGGGGCGCGTGAGGCGGAGAGGGGGCCCTGGCAGGAGGCCGGGAGGCGGGCTGGGGAGCGCCCCCAGGCCGGCGCTCCCCGCGCCTCTGCCGCCGCCGCCGCCGCCACTGGCGCTGGCTGGGCTCCGGGAAGCTAGTCCGGAGCGGAGGAATCTATTGTTATTTATTGTGTGGCGGTTGCATGCTGTACTCGCGGCGGCCCGGCCCTCGTCCGGGAGTGCGTGTGTGCGCGCGTGTGTGCGCGAGTGAGTGTGTGCGCGGGGGTGCGCGCGCGGGCGGGAGTGGGCGCGCGCGGGGAAAGGCCCGAAAACACCTTAGTTTGCACCGAGAGACCATTTGCAGCGGGTGAGTTTGTATTTTTCCATTTCTGCTCCACTTTTTCCCAAGCTGCCTCCTGCCTTGTTTCCGCCACTTTAAACAACAACAACAACCAGCACAAAAAAAAAAAAGGAAAAAGAAAAAAAGGAAAAAAAAACTTTCCACCTCCCGGCTCCACGTGCATCTCCCCCCGCCCTCCCCTCTCAGCCTCTCTCCCCCGGGCCCGGGCCCAGGCTCTGGGGTGGGGGGGGCGGTGGGGGTTGGGGCCGGCGCGGGGTTTGAGGGGGGGGCCTCCGGCGGCGGCGCCCGCACGCTTGGGTCCATGTCCATAAGTCAGATGGGGGGGGCGGCGGAGAGGCGAAAAATCGTCTTCCCCTCGGCCCCTTCACGCCTGGCTCTAAGCTCTGGGCGATCGCCGCGGGGAGAGAAATCAATGAGCCCAGGCCGCCTGGCGCAACTTTCGGTGTCGGCCGTCGGGGTGCCAGCCGAGAAGCAGGGCCGGCGCGGGGCCGGGGTCGAGTCTGTGGCGGGAGGGGGCGCGCGCCGGGAGCCTCTGGAGCTTGAAGTTTGGACTTGGAGCAAACTTTTTGCCTTCGCTCTCCGCGAGTGTGTGCCCCTCGGTGCCCCTGGATTGTAATGACGGGATGCCCGCACCCTGGGCCCCGCGCCTCGGGACATCCCCGATGCCACACGCGCCTGGCCCCGAACCTAGCGGCGGGGACACTCCGCCGCCGCCCCCCGGAGCACAGAAAACTCGGACACACACTCGCGCACCCCTAGCTAGACACGCACCCTCACGCGCGCTCGACCCCGAGAACCCAGCCTTGCCGCGGACCGGCCCGCGACAGACGTGGCCAGCTCCGCGGGTGGGAGTGGGAACCGGGTGCGCTGCGGGGAGTCGCCGCGTCGGGTCTCCTCCCCTCCGCCACGCACACTTTCGGGGTTTACTCTCCTTTGAAGCTTGGGGTACCGGGGGGTTCCCAAGCGTGGATCTCTCCTGAGACGCGCGGGAGCCGCCGCGTCCCTCTGGCCCTGTCCTGGCGGCCGATGGCTCTCCATCCCTCGCCAGCACGCCGCCTTCCTCTCGAGCTCCCTGCGCTCCATCCCCATCCCGCGGAGGACTCAGCTGAGCCGGCAGCCGGGACTGTGTGCGCTTCGGGTGGGGACGGCGGCAGCTGCAGCTGCAGCGGCGGCGGCGCCGCCGGGAGCCGAGAGTTTGCCAGTTGCCTCGGGGTCGCGGTCATTCTCTGCCTCCGCCTCCCCTCGCCCCCGCCTCCCGCCCCCCCTCCTCCCCAGATACCGCCGCTCGGAAACTTTGATTCCTTCTCCTTTTTTGCCCTCGGCGAGTCCCCCTCCCCACCTGTTGTGAGCTCCGCCTCGGTCCCCAGAGACTGGCGGTGACACACGCGGGCGCCGGGGAGCTCCGCGCCCAGAAACAAAGTCGCATGCCCCCTCCCCAGTGTTTGCTTCGAAATCGCAGCCTGCAGCACCCCCCCCTTCCCGCGCAGCTCCCGCCCCTGTGAGAATAAGGACTAAATAAACAGTTGTAACTTCAAACCTTGCGCCTGCGATCGTATCCCTTTCCCACCCCCTTCCCCCTTCCTCCCCCCTCCTTTTTTGTTGTTGCAACTTTGTAAGATCCTAGGGAAGGTGCTGAGACTTTGGCTCGGGCCGATTTCCCGGTCTCGGGATCCTTGCAGGGATTCCCTAAGCCACATCCTCCTTTCCGTCCACCCGCACTCGCGGGTCCTCTTAGTCCGCCGCCCTCTCTGTCTTGGCCCCCCAGCCTAATCACTTATCCCACACCCCCTCAGTTTCCCCCCAACCTGCGCCGGGAAGACTTGCTGAGGGTCGCCCTGGTTTCTTGTCGACCGCAGAACCCGAAAGTTTGCAAGAGGAAGAGAGCGCGCGGCGAGCAAGCGGGCAAGGGGCAGCGGCAGCGGCGCCGGGGACCATGGTGCTGTCGGCGCCTCCTCCGCGGGCGTGAAGGCGGCGCTCCCACTCCCTCCCTGGACTCTGCGGGTAAGTCGAGGCGGCCGCGGGCGCCGGGGCGAGAACGCGGGCGGGGGCAACGGATACCCTAGAGCCCCCGGGGGCTCTCTACTCAAAGCGCCAGCATGGGCGGCGCGAGCGTAGGGATGAGGCTCCCGGAGCCAGGAATGTGCCCATCCTCAAGCTGGTAGGTGCTTCGAAATACTGGACTTTCTCCTCTTTTTTCCCCCCCCCTTTCCTAAATCCGAGAATCTGGAGATCAAAGTTTAGCGTGGAGTGTAAAGTGCTCCGATAAAATATGGTGACATCTCTCGCCCCCCCTTCTCACCCCACTCCCCTCTTATAACTATTAATTATTTCCAAGTCATTGTGTCCAAATACCCTTGCCGGGCTGATTACAAAGTGTATTGATTTAGTCTGGGCTCATCCTACGCATTCGTTTTAATTCATTTTCCTTTTGCTCGACCAGAAAACCCGAAATGAAACTTATTTCTTCCTCTTCCCAACACCCCGCCCCCAACCCCCCCCCCCCCCCCCAGCCCTCATCTCTGAGGCTTGGGCAGAATAATGAAATTAATATAAACATTTCATTTGGTTGCATTTAAGCTTCTCCAGCCCACTTATAAGGGGCTGGTGTTGCTCTCCTGTCCGGTCACAGGTATTTTGTAAGTTCGGATTTCTTTTTTTGTTACTGCTTTTTGAACAGGAATGCTGAAAGGGCATTCTGTATTCCTTTTAAAAGAAGTCTATACCTTGAAACCATCTACACTTTACCTTTGGTTGTCCGTAGGCTTTAGGATTTAGGGCTTGCACAATAGCTGAATTGGAAAAACCTGAAGGATATTTAAGGGATTTTTCTACTGCTGAAAACATATTGAAGAATCTCTGCAAATTTTTACCTTCTATCTCCTTTCCTTCGTTTTTCCATAGTGATAATCAGTTTCGGGGGAGATCTCTTAACTAGAATTTGAAGAGAAATGGTAAGAGTTCAGGTGTTCTCTACTCAGGATTAGCCTGCATAATTGAGACAGAAGAGTTGCTGTTATTTTCAGCTCCAGAGAGAAATGTATCAAATCTTTTTTAGAATTCCACTGGAGTTTTGATTCTCAAAGTGGAAATACCCATCTCTTTGAGTCCAGGAAAACAAAATTGGGCTTACAGTTTCAGAGATTTGGAATGGCTTTTTTTTTCTCCCTGACTTTTCTACTTGAAACATCCCATAATTAAAGAGCATTAAAAATATAAAAAGGAACTTAACTAGTTACCATTCAAAAGATGTCAGCTAAAATCTCACTGCAGAGGTGGGGGGGGAGATTTAGCATCTTACCACAGGCTGCCTTCCCCCCCCCTTAGATTTTGGATTAGTCATTGTATGAGAGAGAGAAAAAGAAATCAGGTTTTTTTTTTTTTTTTTTTTTTTTGGAAAAGTAAAGTAAACAGCCTCCAATTGCTGAACCTTGACAACCCAAATTAAGGAAGCAGGAGAGATCAAACAGAACTGCTGCTGGGTTGTTGTCAGGAGCTCTACATGGAGAACCCTGGACTATTCGATCAAGCAGCAAAGCTATATATTCACTAATGCAGAAATGGACCATTGCAAATGCTGATCTTTGTTGTGCAAGCTAAGGCTCACTTGGAAGGAAATACTCGGCCCCTCTCTAGGCAGCATTTGAGTTCCTTATGGATGTCGAGTTGCTAAATAAGTTATTTTTCTAATACAGTCTTGTTTATGAAGACCATGCACGCAAAAAGGTATGGAATGAATATTAAGTCTTCCAGGGGCTGCCTTGCTACCCAGAACTGTGGAGTGGAATTCTTTTTACCAACATTAGACTCCTACACTAGAGTTAGGTAACGTTTTCTCACATCAAGTTTAGAAGATCTGCCTTGTCAGGAAAGCCAAGGTTTTGTATGTGAGGGTTTAAATCTGATGTGAAGCTCAAAAAAAAAAAAAAAAAAAAAAATCCCTGGTGATGAAGTTTTGTGTCAGCCCACTCTTGGAATTTAAAAAGGCGAGAGGGAGCATTCTCCAGATTAGACATAACCTCTTTTTTTAGATTGACATTCAATATGACCATGTTGCTACTTTTATTCAAGTTCTCTGTAACTTGTCCTTGCATGTTGTCTAGGAAAATTTAACTGCTTTACATTTTTAAAGGGAGTAGTAACAGCAATTACTTTAGCATTTTGTTTTCACAGGTTTATCAAAGTATAATGAAAGCAACATCAACTATTCAAATTAACTCTCAAATTAAGGGGGTTATATTGCTGGAGATGTCTGTAAGATTTTGTATTTATATTTCAATGCTGGAGTAAAAACTGTAACACTTTTTTTTTTTTTGCTATAAACTATCCCCAAATTAAATGTCATTTTTAATTAAGTAGAACAAAGTAGGAAATAGGACAAGTAAACACATAAAGAATAAAAATGATTGTCATTTAAGGATTGCATTTTTAATTAACATGTCGATCACACAGTAAGCACTTTGTTTTTTATGTCAGTTTCATAACCATACTGCCCAACATGTTTCAAAGTGTGTAGCTTTTATTAGATATATCTTTTATTGTATAATTAAACAATGTGAGTTAAACATACACATGGATGCTGTTAGGCAATTCTGTGCAATATGTAATGTTTTTTAAAATGCTATAAATATTTTCTAGTTAAATCATTTGTACCAACAATAACAAAAGTTGACTGGGTTAATATTGAGCCGAGGTATGGTTTTCTGTTACTAAGTTTTTCCTTGCTTCTCTTGAGACTCTACCCCCGGCCTTGTGTATTTGCAGTTCCTAGGCTCTATTGAAGGATATGTCTGTTTTCAGCAGTTGTTTAAATTAACAAAAGAATTGTGATATTTCCTAAACAGATATATTTATACCACAGCACGTCCAATGCCCACATTAAGAAAGTGAAGGGAGAATATAGCAGATGTGACAACTTCTTTTGAACCCAGCTTCCTCTTTGCAGCCAATCTTATTGTGCTGTTTATTTAGTTTTCGTGTTTTACTTAAGACTCAAACTCAGTTTTGAAATGTTATCTTGTAAGACGCTGCATCACAAAAAAGTATGTGTATTCAGACAATGTTCGTTGTTATCATACCGATTACATTTCAGTGAGTATGCCAAGAATATTTACAGGGCATTGCAGGAGTTCTGTCTTTTAAAAATAATTTTAGGCACACGTTAATAAAATTTAAATAGATTGCAGGCTGTCAGAAAATAGTATAAATTTTGTTTATGATTCAGTTACTTTAAGGTACTTACATTAAAGAAACTCATTTAACCCCTGACTGAAGAGCATTAAGAGGGGAGGGAAGCCCTCCAAAGAGCTCCCACTGCCCTTTGCTCTCCTGATAATCTTAAATTACTACAATTTAATTGCAACTTCAAGGCATTGAGCATGAGCTGTTTCTGTGGGGCTGAGAAAGGGTTTTGAGAGCATTGCTAGATTTGCACAGGTGGTATTTTTGTTTTTCAAAAAAATGTTTTTGCTAAGGGCTCTTTCTTTTCCTTTCTTACCCTGTTAGGTGTCCTGCTCCTTTTATAGAATTCAGTCATAGTAAATGCCATTTTTGCTAAGCCAGCTTTTTTTTTTCTATGTTTTTTGGACCTAGAGTGTATAAAGGTCTCAAGCAAGTAGAGGTTTGTTTTCTAAAGAAAATAACCTTATGAGAGGCATCTGCTGAATAGACATGAGCCAACATATACTTTTACTATTTGCAGGGGATTTTTTTTTTTGCCTTCAGTTGATGGTAGTAATCCCGCCAGGTGATCAAACACTGAATTTGTGAATCAAGCCAGCAAGCCAAGTAAGTTTGCATTTGGGCCCGTGTATTTCCTAAATGATTTTTCTCATGACTACTTACACTGGTCTTTAGGCCACTTTGCCATAACACGTGCTGTCCAAGGAGCCATCTTAAACCGATTTTTAAAAAAATATTTCTCTTCCATGGTACTCAGATGAATTAAGGTTAGAGGTGCCAAAAGCTGGAATATCGGCAGGCCATGAGATGAGACGAATTCCTGAAATGGGAAAACCTGGCCAAATATGGGGTATCTTATGCATGAGAGTTGTCCCCCCCCGGCCCCCAGGACATACATAGTTTATTTCAGTGTGCATGTGACGATGTGGTTAATGGAAATTAAGCATATTTGGCTTGTGTCGCCAACCTAAAAATAAATGTAAGGAACGTTTGATTTCAAGAAGTGCTTTGGTTTTTCATCCTATAGATAATGTTCTTGCAATTATGGCTCCAAGGCTGGTATTCTGGAAAGAGGAAGTACAGTGGGATGAAGTGCGTGGCAGTCGGGAGAGACAATTAGACAGTGTTCTTTGTTTCTTTAATAAATTATTCTTATTAATTACAGCCAGTTTGTGCTAAGGCATTTTTCGGGGTGTATTTAGAAGCCAGCTCCCATTCAGGAGAAGGTTGTGCCAGGAGCTGTACCCTTTCCCTCGCACTCTTGTACCCAGTCATGAGATCTATTGACCAAATTAGCTATGGATGTCTCTGCAAGGCTTGTTTTTCTTTTTGAAATCCCCTGATGGCAGTTTTTAATATATGCCCTGCCTTGTGCACAACAGGTGTTTGTTTGGTAGTTATTTTACGGGATTTAAAGTGAGAAAAACATTTCCTACCTAGCCAGCCCCTGGGAGAGAGAACTGCCTAAGAGAAAGACCCTGGTACCTGAGCAAGTGTAGATGGGTTTTTCCTGAAGGCTCTCCACCAGCTGTGTTGTTTAAGAAATGTGGGGGAGGGGGCTCAATTTAGTGCCTTGATATTTGCAATTAAGTTGTAATTCAAGATTACTGGGACAGTGCAAAGGGCAGTAGGGACTTTTTAGTGGTCTTCTCTTGATGCTTAAAGCTGCTCAGTCATGGGGTTAAATTAGTTTCTTCAATCTGAGTACTTAAAGTAACTAAATCGTAAACAAAATTTATATTAGATCCTGACAACTAATAATCTATTTAAATTACATTAAAGTATCTAGGCAAAAATTTAATTAAAGACAGAAGTACTGTCAAGCCCTGTAAATATCTTGACAGGTCTACTCAAATGGAACTGATATCACGAAATATTTACATATGTCTGGTGTGTTCGGGAACATCTCGGCAGTGCCTGTGCAAAGCTAATTGCACTTTCTTTCCAAATCACGTTTTTAATAAAATAGTTTTTTTTTAAAAAAGGAACATGAATACATACAAAATTGTGTTCACGTGTTTTGTGTACTATTTCGTTCTCTCTTCTTAGGAGCACTCTGATGGGTATATTTCCTCCAACTGCTGCTAATTCAGACAAGCAGCTGAAATGAAGGGATCACTGACTAGACAATTCATGTCATTCTGTTTTATTTCAACAGTTTGTAGATATCAGAGGTTAGTGTGTTATGGGACAATTTGCTGAGGGGGAAAAATGGGCATAAGCATGACATTATCAGGTTCCTGTTTAAATTAAATAGAATAGATTTACTTAGGATGGGACAAAGGTTTTTCTCCTGATTTTTATATTTGGATACATATTTATTTCTCAGTAGTGAATCAGGTGGACATCTACATTTTGCTAGATTACTTGATTTTAGCTGATACTGTGATAGCTTTATTTACTGGGAGGCTGAATAATATTTCTAGCATCAGGCTCAAAAACTGAATTCCTGAGGTTTCTTTTTTCTCCCTTCCAGCTCTGCATTTGAGTCATAATGTGATTTTTCTCTGCTCCAGGTTTCCTGTCTGTGAATTAGGGGTAGTATTTTAAGGTATGTTCTTCGAGCTTAGTGATCTAATGGTCCAGGTGCTGTGTTATTACTCAGAACATCTTTAAGATGTTCTTGTTGCTCTCCCGACATTGACCACAGCTCTTGCGGGGGAGGATGTGGTATGTGTTTTGCCTGTGTTTCTCCTGTCCCAGAGCCCAGAGTTGGTGATGCCTGATCAGAGGTGTTGGCCTTCTCCTCTCCTGCGGACAGGTGAGCGCAGAGATGGAACACAGATGCTCCCGTGTGAAGTGGAAGGAAGTTGCAGTTGGTCCTAATTCAACATGTTTCAAAGGGGGACTTGGCTCACCTGCTTCCAGATCATTGTGTGTGTTTGTCTACGTGTCGGGGAGTTTTATTAAAATACAGATTCTTGCATTGGAATTTTTGCTGACTGATGAGAGAATGCATTTTAAACAAACTTCCCCTGGTAATTCTGAAGCATGCTAAACAGAGGACTGTGGACCAAGTGATTTATACTGCTAGAGATTCTGGAACTGAAATCTTTATCTTCTTTTGGATTTTACTGATGAATTTTTTTGTTTTATCTTGAGGCCTGTATTATTTTTAATGAGTTCGGTTTTCCATTAAGAATCAAAACTGGTGGTTTTCTAAGTATGTACGAGTATTGGAATCATAGTGGAGCTCTGGTTCCTGACACAGACGTAGTAGCGCTGCTCCTGGATGTGCCATATCTGGGGTGGGGCCAGCATTTTGGTTTTGAAAAAGCTCCCCACATGATCCTCATTCCCACCAAAGTGGCAGAACTGGACCCCACAATTGTCAGAGTTGGACGAAAGCCTACAGCTCTTCCAAAGGGTTTGACTTCACTCTTTGGACCTCATGAAATCTGAGAGGCTCACAGGCTCCCTTTTGAGTCAGGCACCAAAAGAAACATAGATACATAGAGAAATAGAGGCAGAACCCGAGTGTCACAGTTCCACAGAGTGATAGGAACAACCTGGAATATCAATAGCTTTCACCAAGTACCAGACGTTTCCTTTCACTTTATGCCCTTTTTGCATCCATGTTTCCAGTGGATGTTGTCATGTTGTGGCTACCAATTAAGTGTCAAATGACTTTTCTGAATTTTTTTTCTTCTGAGTATTTCATCTTAATTTTAAAATCTGAACTGTTGACTCATTAGAGTAACCCTGCTGGCACAAGTATTTCGATTTCTCTAGGCATCTTGGGACATTCCCTACCATTGCATCTGATGGGGTCTGCAGGGATATTGATGGAAATAGCTTAGGCAACGATGCCACACAAATAAAGCAGAATTCTAAGAAGAATGCCTCCTACAAGATTAGGAGATAAAGGAAGATAAAATGCTAAGAAGGCTTGTTTAAGTATTCAGGACTTCAGCTAAAGATCTAACCACTAAGATCAAAAGTGTTATTTAAATAAAAGTTGTACAGAAATTTTTTTGGTCTGTATTAGTAATGGTGCCTTTTGAAGTTACCCAGTAAAGTGTTTATCTAAAATGCCCTCACCTAAATTAAAAAAAAAAAAAATTCCACTTGACTTTGGGTGCGGTTTGATTTTAATAGATACCAAAAAGTTGGCAATTGTTTATGTTTAGAACTTTACAGTTGCTTTGGCCCTGGGTTCAGGTGGCATTTGGAATATTCCTGTAATACAGAGTTCTTTTATTGCTGTTTGGACCCTGAAGTACTTTTTAAAAAAATCGCTGGTGGGTCAAGTTTTAAAACTAGCTGTCTCTACCCTTGAGTAAAGGGTTTCCATAAAAGATAAATGGAACTGATTGAAAAAATAGAAGGTGCCGTGGAAGAGAATGCATAGTATTACCGCTGTCCCTGCTTGATGAAATCTACAGCGTGATGTTAGATCACCCCTCCTTGTTTGTCGAGAGGATGTTAATCATTTCATTAAGAAAGGTTAAGTAATTAACTGATTTATCATTAGGGAATCAGTGACAGACCCTTTTTAGTGATGTATTATAGAAATTTTCTAATAGAAAGTTTGCTGCATTTAATTGCTTGGAAAGAAGCTGGCTGGACCTTGAAAAGGTGGAGGTGGGGCATCTGTTACGTGCAACTGTAAATAATTTTGGAGAAACTAGTCTACTAAAATAGAAAATTGTTCAGTTTCGGGTTTTCTTTTATGGCCTGCATCAGGCATGTTGTTGCAGACCTGCTGTTTTGCATGCCTTCTCTGGGTTTAGGGAGGGTTCAACTGCTTAAATGTGTTCATGTTATTTTCTAAATAATGGCTTTTGTTGCAGTAGGATGCATGTTGACAGTAAATGCGCAGTCGTAACTTGGGTAAGCTTACAACAAATTCTTCTACTTGTAGGAGCAAGCCATCTTCCTTGCCGCTGACTGGGGGTGCTTCTCCCTTTTGTCTTGCTGTCCTTATGGCGCAAGGTTTAAATATGCCAGGCAGGGGATGGGGATGGGATGGGGGGGGCATAAACTCCCCATCTGGCAAAAATTTACCTTTCTCTTATACCCTTTTCCCCCCAAATCATACACAAGGTGTGGTTCTAGCTTATTCTTCCTGTGCATATGTTCATTTCAACTAAAAATTAAAAAGACACGTAAAGAGAGATCTTATTTCTATGTTTGTTTTTGTATGTTTCTGTTAGGAAGCAGGACAGTCCCTTTTACTAACTGGAGAGATCATCTCTGCCTTAGAGATGACTTTCCCGTCGCAGAGTACTGAGGTAGAAGAATTCTTTAAGGTAGTAATAAAGCACTTTTGAAAACACTGAACATGGGTTTTATATTGGGATGTAGTGCTTAGTATTGTAGCAAGTGCCCCAATTGTTGAATAAAATGTGATGTCTTGGCCTCAAGCACTTTGATCTTTGAGTTGAGAATAACTTCTGATGAGAGAAATCTGGTGGATACTTCCAAAGCCGTTCTATTAAGACTGTGTACGACACCAGAAAGGTTTAATTCAAAGAATAATTCGGTGAGCACCCACAGACCTGCGGCTCAACTTCAGAGAGGACACATTTCTGATCCAGGTTGAAGAGGCCCTTGGCATATCGCCCCGCATCTTACCTCTGTCCCTGTCCCCTGAAGGTGACCTCTGCTCTCAGCTGGCTGTTTTTCATCCCCTGGATTTCTTTATGCTTTTAATATATATGCATGTATTCCCCAAAATATAGGCTTTTCTTGTGCATCTTCAGGTTCATATTGATGGTATACTACTGTATGCAATCTTTAGTAACTTGCCTTTTTTTTGGTTGTTGTTCGATAGAGTTCGGAAAATTCATCCATGTGGGTACATGTAGCTGTAGGTGATTCATTTTCCCACTTGAGCCTTTTGAAGTGCTGAAGAATATTTGAGACTAGTTCTTTACATTTGAAACCCAGCTGCATTCTGCAATATTATACATTGAAAATTGAGGATTAATGTGAAACTATCAGTCCTGACTCGAATTTCATAATTTGTTCATTTGCCAGTTTTTTGGGGGGGTGGGGGAGGGGGAAAGGGAGGACTTTAAAATCAAACATTTACCAGGGAACTTGATTAAAAAAAAAAAAAATATATATATATATCAAGTGGTTGATCTCTTACATTTAAGGAAAAAAAAAAAAACAGGCTAGGCATTCATCTGAAGGAGCCTAGCCATTTTCTCATTCTTATTTAAAGACTTGGCTTAGAACTTAGCAGTTACATATGCAGGGTAGCAAGTTAAAAAGCGATGTTTAATTAACAGGCGCTTTATACTTCTGTATCCTTGTTATGATATAGCACCTTGTTCTTCAGTGTAGAAAGTGATTTCTGCATATTTTAAAGGACTGGCATCTTTATGGTAAGAAAGCCATATAAATAAAGATATACTCAGATGAAAATCGGAACATGTTTTTAAAATAGTGTGTGTCTACTTTCAGCTCTGTTATCAAACTTGCTGCATAAGCCGGAGTTGATGCTCTGTGATTATGCTAATGACCAAAGGAATCGATGATGCGCGACTAGATGAAATCAGTGGTATAAGCAGAGAGAGTTATCAGTTTTTTTGTCATTAAATATTAGTGATAAATAATACACTGTTCATTTTGAGTAGATGGAACATATTTAATTCTGGTGTACAGAGTTTCGATTTAGTCAGGCTTATTGCTGAGTAAAACGATAATCTTTTGTAATTTCAGGGGAAAGATAGAAGGCGTTTGTGTCCATGTGGCTAACTGACTTGGGTCATAGAAATGTTTACCTTGACTGGCCAGGGAAGGTTGGAAAAAGTTTTTCTTTCCTCCTAGACAACTTGGATATTTGTACTGACGTTTTATTAGGAATATCAGATACTCAATAAATAGCATAAATGACTAGAGATGTTAAACAAAATGAGTCTAAAGGTAGATAGTGTTTCCCCGAAGAATGGAGGAAAAATATAACAAAGGGGGAATGTTTGGACAACGCTCTTTTTAGCAGACCGGTGTGTTAAACAGAGACCGTTAGAGTCCGTGTTACCATTAAACAATGGCTTTAATTTAAAAAAAAAAAAATTGAGTTTCTCATAACAAAGTTGTACTTGGTGATGGTTTATTTAAAGAGAAGTAATACTTGTAACTGAGCATCTTTTTCTGGGTCCCTAAAACCTTGTGGAAAAACATTGCCACTGTTGTCTTTGTTGCAAAGGGGTTTCTAAAGCAGTTCTCTCTCAGACATGCCTTGCTGGACAGAGTTCAGCAGGTGTTTACTACCATACAACAGTACCAAGTGACGGGAGAGAAAATCAAGGAATAATTAGCTGTGGTTTATAGGACATAAAGAGAGAGTGATTGAAGTCAGTAAAAGCAGGAAATCAGATCAAAGGCCGCTGTGATGTTATTTTTTAAAAACGCGTTGACAAAATGATTCTCTTGAAAGCAGACTCCCACCCTGGCTTGCGCCGACTGACTGTGTTCTGCCATTTTCCTGTCTGCTGTCCTGTCCGTCCATGTTGGCTCTTACCGGCAAGACCATCTGCTCTTCCAGCAGTGGCCTTCTCTGTGGTGAGGCAGGCCAATTGGGTCAACTTTTGTGATCTGGCAGATGTCCACTGGGAGCTCAGATCAGGCCAGGCTCATTTTTATGTGTGTCCAAAGCCAAGATTTCAACTTGGTGAAAGGCTGTGGAATTTATTTCCCAAAGTGGTGCCCAAACTCTGTTCTTCTTTTCTTCAGAACTGCCTCCTTGGGCTGAGATGATTGCTTAATGCTCTTAATTATGCTGGATCCCTCTGTATTTTTGAACACCTGTGCGTAATTCAGATCATGGGTGGTCACAGAGCCTGGCTCACCAAACAGCTTCTTTTTCAGAATGGGAAAATCCCAAGGAGCCTGACCATGCACCTATTTGAGGAGGCTGAGAAGAGATTTAATGAGGATGGAACCTTTCCCTTGAATTTCCATTGTGCCCCCTAAAAGATCCTTAGTTCTCACATTGGGGAGAATCTTATGATGAATACCTCAGAAATACTGTTTTAAAAAAAATACTAAAGTCTTACTACATTGCTGGTGGGAATGCATAATTGTCATAGCCACTTTGGAAGACGGTTTGGTGGTTTCTTATAAAACTGAACATACTCTTTCCATATGATCCAGCAATTGCCTTACTTGGTATTTACCCAAAGGAGTTGAAAATGTCCAATAAAAACCTGCACATAACCGTTTCTAGCCGCTTTATTCATGATCGCCAGAACTAGGAAGCAACCTAGATGTCCTTCAGTATGTGAATGGATAAATAAGAACCATGGTACATCTAGACAATGGAATATTCAACACTAAGAAGAAATGAGGATGCCTGGGCTGCCTCAGTCAGTGGAGTCTGTGACTCTTGATCTTGGGATTGTGCGTTTGAGTACCCCCCTCCCCCACTGGACGTAGAGATTACTTAAGAAAAAAAAAAAATGAGCTATCAAGGTATGAAAAGACATGGAGGAATTTTAAGGGCATATCATGGTGTGAAAAAAGCCAATCTGAAGAGGCTACTTACTGTAAGACTCAAACTATATGGCATTCTGCAAAAGGTGAAACTGTGGAGACAGTAAATATATCCGTGATTGCCAGGAAATATATCAGTGATTGGCAGGGGTTGGGGAGAGACGGATAAATAGAGCACGGGGGATTTGTAGGGTAGTGAAAATATTCTGTATGATACTATGATGGTGGATGCATGTCATGATACATTTGTCCAGACTTCTAGAATGTACAGCACCAGGAGTCAACTATAATGTTGTAATGTAAACTGTGGGCTGTGGGGGATCATGCCGTGTCATACTGCAGATTCGTCAGTAGTAACGGCTCTACCACTCCGGTATGGCATGTTGATAATGGGAGAGGCTGGGCGTGAGCGGGACCAGGGGAAATGGGAAATCTCTGTACCTTCCCTTTAATTTCCCTCTACACTGTAAAATGTGCTAAAAAAGTATGTCTTAAAAAAAATTCCTGGGTTTTAAGATATTCATATACATATCTTAAAATATATATACAGTCGTTTGTCCACTTTACCCATGCCAAATGAACATTAACGTTTCTTGTGAGAACAATGAAGTAGGCAGGGGCCGATTTGCTTTTGAGGTGGGGCATTAGTGTGGGAACTTTTTTGGCTGCCCTGATCCCCAGAGTGGGATCCTGTGAGAACTATAGAGTCCTCGGTGATGACCTTATCCAGGCCACCCCTTGTCTATCAGCAGGCTCTGGTTCAGAGAGGGGAACTGACCCTTCCCGAGTGAGGTAGCCACTAGGATCAAATCCAGCCTTGCTACCTGTGATACCATCCGTATCTATATTGACACATTTATGTATATGTGATTGCATATATCTAAGCATGTATGTTCCTATATGTCTATATTTTAAAAACCAAAATTACAGATAATAGTTTGTATGTTTATTTACATGCATTTATTGTTCTCTGTGTCAAGAGCATTTTTTTGTATCATAGTCTCTATACAATTGTCAGTAACTACTTGCTCTTCAAGTATATGCATGTCTATTTTTTTCCCCTGCAAAAAAAAAAAAAACAACAACAAAAAAACCCTTTTTGAGGATAGCACCATAAGGACCACATTGCCTCTCTGATGTTTGTAACATGCATGGGACCAAGGAGTCACAAGGTTTTTCTTTGGATACATGTGTTACACCTGGGTGCTTACATACTGTTGTGTGTCTGTATGTTTGGGAGGAGTACGTTTTATCGTGGATAAAAGAGGCTAGATGAAGGATCAGGAACTGAGTTTCAGCTGAGTGGTTTAGAGTTTTACAACCCCTAGAGGTCAGAATGTACCCTTCCGTCATCCCTCCATTAAACCCCGTAGTGACATCTGTGTCTTTTCCATGGGTTCTGACAATCATGCTGAGCATATTTTGCCTTGCAGGTTGGATCATGTATTGGGCGTGACATGAAGAAATGCTTGAACTGTGCATTAAATAGCAATTTTTGAGAATCTAGGACATCCCAGCCAGGAGGGTCACATACAGTGTAAATAGCCCATGAAACAAGTTAACTATAAAAAAAAAAATTTCAGAGTAAACTCTGTCTTATGAGACTTTTGCAAATTCAAAGAACAAACAAAAAAGTGGGGGTGGACCAGCTGTACGATTTGTTGGGGCCCAGTACAAAATTGAAATGTGGGGTTCCTTGTTAAATACTAAGAGTTTTTGGGAGGGTGATAGAGCATTAAACCAAGTTCAGCCCCCCCCCCCCCCCCCCCGAGCACGGGGCCCTGTGTGGCTGCATTTGTCACACACCCGTGAAGCTGGCCCTGCTTGGGGTTTATAAACTGTCTTGCAGGGCTTTGCTTCTTGCACCAAGATTTCCTCCCCTGCAAAACAGGAAGACCAGGCTGGGACAGGCATGACTGGCTGAGGCCCTCCCTTGCCACTCGCACTCCGCGATCTTGACTTCCTCTCCATTACTGAATCCAGATTGGGCTCAGGTTTTTGTTTTTATTTAGTTTCAAGTTCTTATTTAAAGTCCAGTTAGTTAACATATAGTGTAATATTCGTTTCAGGGGGCTCAGGTTTGAAAGCACGTTCCTCTCCTTGGGCTGTAAGAGCCGTTGAATATAAAATACTGGCCATCTTCTGGAGCTGGTGTTCTCTGCGGGCATTTTGCAGGGTCCTGTGAGGGAAGCTAATCCTGGTCATGCTTGCTCTTTTATTCTTCTCTAGCCCCTTTTCCAGGATCTTGCCTATACCTTCTGTCTCTGTCACCTTCCCTGTTCTTCATTGTCACCTGCCCTTGGCTTCATTCTGTAAGCGCCCTGCTGGCCCCAGAATCTGAAGGCAGCCTGAGAAAAGCGCTTCTCCTGTTTTCCTCCTTTTATCCCAAACTCTTAATTATTAAACAAGCAGTTGGATCTTGAGGGGCTCTGGTTGGTTTCTTGCTTTCAGGA
The DNA here is from genome assembly GCF_009762305.2 of Zalophus californianus. Taxonomy (NCBI): domain Eukaryota; kingdom Metazoa; phylum Chordata; class Mammalia; order Carnivora; family Otariidae; genus Zalophus; species Zalophus californianus. The sequence goes on along the minus strand of NC_045595.1, from coordinate 38,575,451 downwards.
ATTATAGGCTCACGAGGCCCCGTGTCACAGAGCCGTGGTTGGCCCAAGCTGCAGGAAAAGCAAAAATTATCTTCTGGGATGTTCTCCCTCTGCACTAGGCAGTCGGGACACTCTCGTTGATGAAGGTGAGCCTTTTTTTTTTTTTTTAAGATTTTATTTATTTGACAGAGCACAAGCAGAGGGAGAGAGAGGGAGAAGCAGGCTCCCCGCCGAGCAAGGAGCCCGACGCGGGACTCGATCCCAGGACCCCGGGATCACGACCCGGGCCAAAGGCAGCTGCTCAACCGACTGAGCTTCTGTAAAGTGGTTCAAGTCCAACAGTGTTTGAAGAAAATAATGAATTTTTTTTCTTTGTAGTAATAGTACCAAGTTTTAGAATGGTAACGTAATTGGATGATTCTGGAATATTTCCCCTTGGGCTGGGTAGTTTTTGGTCTGCAGAAGTACGCACTGATTCTCAGCCCTTTGGTAGCTTCAGCATCCCAAGCAAGTGGCTGAGTCCTTGAGGCAGTTCATCTTAGTGGCGGTGATAAGGGCTGGTGTTCAGATTGATGGGAGGTGTAAATGAGCAAATGTATGCAAAGCTCTTAACAAAGAGCTTCTGGCTTGACATAAACACTTGATTTTTGGTGACTGTTTATTATTACAGGAATGAGTCCTATTACTGGATTTGTGTGTTATGAGAACAAGATCTTGGAAGTTCGAGCCCTCCTTTCTCTTTAGAATGTGTGATGGTGTGAAGTTGGGAGGACCCAGCAACCTCTCTCCCATGCTTTCTTGCTTCGTCCACCTCTCCCCACGTGTTTCTCCCTGCAGCCTCGTCTCTCCCTGCCCCTTCAGCCAGCAGGGTAGTTCTTCCTGACATGATGGCATGCCACAGTTTTGGGGGCACTCTGAGTGTTTGGCAGTGATGTTTTGGCCTGACAGAAGCCCAGAGAGAAGGTGTGTGTGTGCTTTCTGGGGAGGGGTGTGATGAGTCTGTTAGGAGCATCCCTGAGGCAAGACTGGAGGAGGTACTTTTCATGTCTCCATGGGCTTTTCGGGAAGCTCAAGATGGCTGGAAGCAGGTCGGCACCAGTGTCTGCCCACCGCCTTCAAGAAGAGACTCTTTCAGAATCAGTTGAGGACTTGGTGGTGCTTTTTCCACAGAGAAGAGCGTCGACTCACCCCCACCCCCACACCCCCCTGCAGGTCTGCTACTGAATGAGGAAAGGAGGGAAAATAAGTTCTAGTCAGTGCGTGATCCCCTGTTGGGCTGTGCTCCCTCAGACACTGTCGGACTGTGAACACCAGAGCATTCCTGTCCAGCTATTTACCAGCTTGCCCATTGAAATTGGCTTTTTGCAACCACCTTAATCTTCCACTACGGGGACTGGAAATGATCCTGTAGTTGGGTCAAACGTTAGACTACACAGGGTTTTATATAGTCAGGTTTGGGATTTGAATGTGTTTATGTAGTCTGTATTATTTTTCCCTGGCTGGGTGTCTGGTGTTTAGTTCCTAGGGGAACAGGAGAGCTGCTCAGGATGGCTCACCATTTGCAAACCAGTTATTAACTTGTGATCCATGCACGGCTTTCAATGGCTCTATTTCCCTACCCTGGCAGGGCAGTTGGAGAATGAACTGGCGGTGCACTCAGCAGGTTGGGAAGAGAGACCACACATTTGCTAACGGGAGCTGCCCACAGTGATGAGGGCCCATGTTATGTGTGCTGTCTCCCATCCACTTAGCTACATCTGGGCTGAGTGTATATGGAATGAATTGATCAGAGTTTATAACTGTCTCCATCGTGGCTATGGAGGGGCCATGGGTGTTCATGTACCTGCATATTTGTTAGCAATTATATAAAATAGGTAGAGAATTTAGTTACTTCAGTGACCATCACGGAAGGAACGCACGGATGTATTTACTTACGTGTTCACTCATTCACCTGTTTATTCCTCATTTGTTTACCTCTTTGCTCCTTTGTTCATTCACTGACTCAATGCTGCTGCCAGGCCAGGAGACATGACTTCCTCATGGCCTTCTTTCCCACCTCCCCCCAGCTTATTTTTGGACATTCTCAGGTGTTCTGATACAACATCATTTAGACGTCCAAATGTCGTTATTCACAGAGATCTTTGTCAACAAACCCATGAGATTCATCTAGTTCCACCTTTTGTTTACTAAATATGTGGCCGCCCAGAAGCAAATGAGTCATCTGTACACATAGTTACCATTTCTGTAACAAATATGGCTTTCAGTTACATTTTGACTACCAGCACTATACTAGGTAGTATACCAAGTATAAGCAGTGCCTTTTCTTTCTAGCCTGAGTACTTAATTAAGACCTGACAGATTGATCTTTCCATTAGGCCAGAAGGCAGGTGTCGTCTTGAGCAATTCTTGATTTGAATTTCTTATTAGGAATCTGTTTAGCTTCCCCTCCCCCACCAAATACGTGTATTTGATGAAGACTTTCTTTTACACAGTGAATTGTATGCAATGAATTGGTAGCAACCAAAGTAAAATACTGTAAACCTTTCCTTCTAAAAAGGTACTGATAGGGAATTGCTCTGATGCCTGGCTTCTTCTTGGCTTCTCCCGGGAAAGCTGCCCTTTAAAGAATGTGGAGTGGCAGTGTGAAGTTCATAAAGCTGTCATTTCTCATCCTTTCTTCTCCCCTGATGCTCTGTCAGGGACAGAGTGACCGAGACGTTGGTGTCCGCAGCCCCCAACCCCTTGTTGGATCATTTGATTTCTTTTCTTCCCTCTTTTTCCGTCTTCATCCTCCCCAAGTGGCACAGAACTAGTAACACGCCAAAAGGACTGTTTACCCATTTATTGAAATATAAATTCCCACATGTAAATTAAAACTCCACAAAAGCCAGTTGACTCTGGTGGTAAAGAGTTTCATTAAAGCAGAGGACACCATCTAGGTGTGTGGCAGCCCCCACGTTCTGATCCAGTGCAGTCACGGATGTCCATCACACGGTGGCTTGGTTAAGAGCAGGGATTCTGGCGTTCTGCAAACTTGGGTTTAAAGAGGCTTTTTAACACTCTTTGAGTGACTTAACGCCTGTTAACCTTTCTAATTTACCTTCGTTTTTCTTAACTGTGTATGTGTGTGTAGGTATGTGTGTAAAAGGACGTAATGATAGAACTTACCTCATTTGTTATGTGGATTAAATGTGAGAATCCCCACAGAATGTGATGTGTGGTCACTGGCCAGTATAGGAAGGACCTTACACATGTTAGTTCTTATGTAATCTTAGGATTATGATTATTCCATCGGTATTGGTTAAAAGTCATATTAAATAGCTAAGATGGGTAAAAGATGCGAACTTGGCAAAGATCACTAAAACACCGGAAGGAGGCATACCTCCCAGACATGGAGTGAGTTGGCATGTCAGGTTAATTACCTTGTTGTGTTTTGGGGTTTGTGTTGATGGCATTGGTTTTGTCTCTTGACTTTTGAATAAGCTCCTAAAATATGGTTTTGTGGGGTGTTTTTATTTGCTTCTGAAATTGGTGCAGGTGCAGATAACAGGAAATGAAACCCTAGGCAGCCCGAGGGAGCCTCATTCAAATCGTGCCAAGCAGGTATAATATACAAGTGTTATCACCTTACTGATAATCTGGCATGCTGTGGGTATTCCACGTGCCATGCAGATTGCAGAGAGTGAAGTCATACAGCAGCTTGGCACCAACTTGCCCGGCTCCCGAGGAAGGAGAGAGAGGAGAGCCCTCATTCTTAGAGACGGTGTTAAAGCACAGCTTCCCTTGCCCAGAAGCATGGGATTGCCGATGCTGTTTTGTCCACTGGCATTTCCCGTTATCTTTAAGGCTGCACCTTTTGTGTGCAGGGAAGGTATCTTTAAGATTTTATTTACTTATTTTATTTTGAGAGAGAGAGAGTGAGCTTGATGGGGGGCAGGGCGGTGTAGGAGCAGAGGGAGAGGGACAAGTGGACTCTGAGCTGAGCGCAGAGCCAGACGTGGGCCTCAATCTCCCGATCCCCGAGATCACAACCTGAGCCCAAACCAGGAGCCAGATGCTCAACTGACGGAGTCACCCAGGCGCCCCGGAAGGTATCTTTAATATGTGAGTGGTACCATGTCTCTGGAGTTAAAGAGTCTACTCTGGGTTTGAGAATATATTACATATTGCCCCACATTCTGACACGTACAACAATGTGAAAATTGAAGACCTGTGGCTAGAATACGAGGTTTGCCAAATGTTCAAATATTTGGATAGCCCATTGGTTCTCTCTAAAGAAAGTTGTCTTTCAGGCTTAATGTGGTCCTTTGTCCTAGAGGGTTTAGGGAGAGACCACGATTGTGTTGCCAGTATAGCAGGGAAAGTCTTTTCTCTGTCCTTGGCTGAATCCTTATTTTTGCATGTACTGAGCCCGCAAACATGCATGAGATTGGATATAACTTTCCCAGCATGGCCCCCCCATCCTGCAGGAGCCGCTCCATATGTACTTCTTCGTTGAACCGGAAGTAGACCATGTAGTTAGTTACCTGAGCATCTCAAATAATTTGTCTAGCCCCATGGAGCAGCCAGAGCCTTTACAGTCTCTCTGGGTCCTCACTTGGCTGGAAATCTGTCTTTTTCTCGTTTAGGTTGATTGTTATCAGCCATTCCCTGGATGGACACAGTCACACAGAGACACATGCTCACTCCTTCCTGGTTTGGTCCCACTTCATTTTGCATGGCCAACCTGGTTCCTCCTCCACCCTCTTTTTTTTTTTTTTTTTAATTAAGTAGGCTCCACGCCTATGTGGGGCTTGAACTCACAACCACGAGATCAAGAGTCAAATGTTCTACCAGCTGAGCTAGCCAGGTGCCCCAAGCCTGGCTCTGTCATGAATCTCCCCAACGTCACTCCACCCACATCCCGTGTTTTCCAGAAAAAGCCACTTGCCAAAGGCACAGTTCTTCTTTCCCCATTGCTCCTACAGGGAGGGATGTGATTGGGGGTGTGGGGGAATGACTTGGGTGGAGGCAATACCAAATAAAAGACGGAGAAATAAAAGACAAGGGAATGTGTCCAGAAGGTCCAGATTGCATGTCTTGGGGCCCATAAGTCATTCTTCTCCTTCCTATTTGAAGAAAACTGAAGACCCAGCTCTAGCAATAGAAAAACCAAATTATTCCTTTACTGACATGCATGGTCTCTGAACCAGAAAGAACAAGATCAAGTCTTAGTGTGGTCTCTTTAGTGTTTGGGTTATCCTGGTATGGATTTCTTGGTCTCAGTTTGCTCTTCTGTAAAATGGTTTGATGATAGTAATATGAACCTGTTAGGGTGGTTTTGATGATAATTCTTGTAACATCCAATGTCTGGCATATCTTAAACCTTTGATAAAAGTGGCTAATATTAGTCCCTATTATTCTCATGCCTGGAGGCAGCGGTTTCATGGTGCCTTGTCAATAATTTAACACATAGTGTAGTGGATACTGATTTCAGACAGTTTGGTTCACATCCCCAGCTTTGCCACTTAAGGGCCATGTGACTCTGGACGAGTTATTAAACATTTGTGTGGTTCAGTTTTCTTACCCATAAAATATATGGTGGTACCTATCATATAAGGCTGATGGTGAGAATTAGATAAATTAACGCATGTAATTCACTTAGAACAGGGCAGAGAGTTGAGAACATGGGGAGCCGTCAGTGAATCATAGGAGCTGCTGTGGTTGCCCTGATTGTGCCCCTAATGATTATTGTTACCCCTTCCCCATCCAGGCAGAAACAGCCATTGAGAGGACTCACATAGAACTCCTTCACATCCTTCCATTTCCTGATAGCCTGGGGGCAGACACCGAAAACTGAGACTTGGTTGGAGAGCCTTGGTTTGAAACCCAAACTTCCATCATCAGGCCTGAACATTTGGCCCTTTTTCCTCTTTGTCTAGGACGGATTAAGATTACCGTGAGCATTAACATACAAGTTACTGTGTTGACGTATGTTTTTAGTTCTCTTCAGTATATACCTAGGTTTGGAATTGCTGTGAGATATGGTACCTTCTTTGCTTAACCTTTTGAGGAACTGCCAAACTGTTTTTCAAAGTCGCCATACCATTTTACGTTACCACTGGCAATGTGTGATGGTTGTGATTTCTCCACATCTTCCCTAACATTTATTATTATCTGTCTTTGTTTTTTAACTGTCTTGTTTTTAAAATTAGGAAACTGAGCCTTGGTGTGTTTTAATGACTTGGTTCAAGTTCCATACCTGGTGTTATGGGCCTGGTTCTTCTCTAGGTATGGAAGTTATAAGGATGAAAAACATGGTCTTTATTGCCTAAGCTCACTTTTTGGTGGGGAGTTGAACACATAGTCACAATGCACAGTGAGAGTGGCCATGGCCATGTGGTGACAAGGTTTAATGGGAGTACTTAGAGCAGAAACCTATCTCAAACTTTAAGAAACAGAAGATTACTTAGTAGCTCATATAACTGAAAAGTCTGGTGCTGGTCAGCTTCAGGTACAGATGGATCTAGGTGCTAAAACAGTGTTGTCAGAGGGCTGGATGCCTCTTTCTTTCTTTTGTCCTTACTCTCTCATGGACTCCTTCATTCTTAACCATCTCATTTCTTTTTGTGAGAGGATAGCTACTGGCAGAAGCACAGAACAGGAGTTTTTCTTTGACTGTAGTTCTATCAGGAGGCTTCCATAACTTTCTCATTGGCTCAGCAGGTTAATGTAACAGCCTTTTAACCAATTAGAACTAGTGTTCTAATTGGTTATCCTTGCTTCATTTCCTTCCCTGGAGGTTAGATGGGGAGGGGTCAGTCCCAGTTAGACTACAGGAACTGGGAATGGGCAAGGCATGATACCCAAAGGGAAAATCAAAGTTCTATTTATAGAAGAATAAGAAATGATGTTTGCCAGGTTAAACCAGCAGTTGTTCATTCCACTAGCTGGGAAGGTTTTATTCGCCCATTATAGAAATCTTTAAACAGTACGGGAATGCTTGAACTGATTTAATTGGAAGTTCAGCCGTAGGGTGGACTTTGGGCATAACTTGAATCCACTGATTGGGTTCTCAGTTATTCCCCATCCTTGCCTTGGAGGCAAGATGACAGCAGCAGTTCCTGACTGCCACAGTATCCAGAGGAAGAGAGGCCGTCTGGTCCAGTTGCCATCCTTTAAGAGTGAGAAACTGCCTTGTCAGGACCTCCCCTGCACACTTGGCAGGGTTCTGCTGTCTTAGCCTGAACTGCCCATTTCCATGATCAGATATGTGTCATGCCTTGATTGGCTTTGCCTGGATTTCTAAACCAATCATGATCTTCATTCAGGCCCGGCTCTTGGGGTAGGGGTAGGGTCAGCTTTCCCTGAGGCTCCTGGGTCCTGTGGGAGAAGGGTGTGTGCCTGAGTCAGATGAAGCTTCCCTTCAGGAGGAATATGGGAATGGAGGTTGCGGATTCATTTGGCAACACCAAGCTTGCTTTGCCTTAAAGAAATAGAGGTTTCCAAGGAGACTCTGGATGTGGGAAGCAGACATTTCAGGCTAAGGGAATAGCATGGGCAAAGCCATTCTTTGCCAACATTGCATATAAAATTGAAGGGATCTTGATTATCTGTACCTTTTATTGTATGAATAAAGAACTTAAAGAGCAGAAAGAAAGAGACCAATGAAATGCCCAATGGATTGGCACTTCCTTTCCTTCTCCCTCTTCTGTGGAGGTGGGATGGAGGTTGAATGTGACTGGTCAGCCTCAGAGCTCCCTCCCTCTTGTGTGCCTCACAGCAGAGTGAGCCAAGCAAAATCATTTCTTTTATTTTTTATAGCTTTTGGCTTATAATTTTATAAAAACAGCTTTAAGAACCATGGGAGCAGGGTCAGTATTTTGTGCTGTGTGCAATGATTTGGGGACATAGCAGACTTTTTACTTTCTTAAAATAATTAGATATTTTTTCAGGGAGAGTTTTAAGTTGACCATTGGAGAGGTGGAAGATAATATGGAGGCAAGCTAACACTTAGTTATTTTTTTTTCCCCAAACACACCTCATACTGTTTTCAGTTTTTCCACCCTTGTCTATGTAGTAAGCTAGTAATTGCCCCATTATTTGTTCAGAAGGATACTTTTGTGATATGCCCAACTTTGAGAATGATTTTCTAAATCATTAGTTGATAAAATCATAGTGACTTCCTGAAACTTCTAGTATATACACCAGCTGTAAGAGAAGAATTATATTAATTTTTAAAGAAGATTTATTTGTTTTAGAAAGAGAGAGTGCACACAAGTGGGGAGGGCAGGAGGAGGGAGGGAGAGAGAGAGAGAGAGAATCTTCAAGCAGACTCCCTGCTGAGCGAGGAGCCCGATGTGCAGAGCTTGATCCCAAAGACCCTGAGATCGTGACCTGAGCTGAAATCAAGAGATGACCGCTTAACTGACTGAGCCACCCAGGTACCCCGAGAGTTACATTTATGTCTTTAGTGTATTTAAATCTCAATTTTTCCACATTTATAGGCAGGTGAGATGAAACAGTTGCATTTTCTTCTGGTTTTCATTTAGCATTATATCATGAATGCTTTTTGTATCATTATTCTCTGTAAGCATGATTTTTTAAGGATCGCTACAATCTATTTATAGTGTACCCTCATTTCCTTAACCATTCTCTTTTTGCTGGGTATTTACATTGTTTCCAGTCTTTTGGTATTATACATAATGGTGCAGTGAACATTCTAGTATATGAATATATTTGCATCTCTCCTTATTTCGTTAGGACAAATTCCGTAAGTGGATTTTTTGGAACAGATAATGTTGAACACTGACGTTGTCTTGGCTGGGTTACCGATTGGTTTTCTGTAAGAGACTGTGGCGTTTCCACTTCATTGCACCAGGGCAAACACTGAATAAACTAACCCTCTTCTCTTTTTATTACTGATGGTTTTCTAGGTGAAAGATGGAATAGAATTCTGGTAATATGCTATTCTTTCATAACTAATGAAATTGTATTTTCTACACCCTCTGGTTTTTGGCTGTTTGTAGCACTTTTGTGGCTTTCCTGTTTGTACTATATGCAGTGAAAAAAATAGGTTGTATGTGTCAATATATTGGCTTATAAGGGATCTTTTTATGATGTGGATTTCCATATTTTTCTTTTCCTTTCCTTTTAAATGTGGTAAGTAAAGTGTTTCTTTTGGGGGGTAACTACCCCATCTCTATGTTCTCCATATTTTCATTATGCCTTTTCCGTATCTCTGAGACTTACTTTCTGCCCAAAACATCTTTTCCCTTGCAGTTACTTTACACTCTCCTCATTCTCCACCCCCCCCTTCTTTTTCCCTCTTCTCTTCTTAAAAAAATCTGTCTTAATTTTGTTTCAGTGTACGGGGTAAGGCAAGGATTTGTTTTGATTGTTAAAAATATAAATAACTTACAATTCTGGGATTATTTATTGAACAGTACTTATACATTATTGATTTAAAATATTTTAGTGTACACTCAATTTTAATGTAAGTTAAGGCTTGTTTCTGTGCTGTCTGTTGTTCCACAGAGAAGCATTATAGTCTAGCAGTTCTGTGTGGGGCTGCATAGCCTGGACTCTGGTGTTAGGTCTCACCAGTGTAAAGGCTTGTGGACTTGGACAGGTCACTGTACAGCTGCAAGCCATCGTGTTCTCATCTGAAGACGGTGATGATCATGGAACCATCTAATGGAGATGCTGTGGGAAGTAACATGGTGGCTGTTTATTTTAGTTTGTCTGGGACCGTCCTGTCAAGAATCCTGCCTAGCTTAGCATTTGTCTCAGATTTTTCATCTTATAAGTATTACTATTTATTATTTTATTTTTTATTATTTTAAGTAGACCTTTATATGCTCTTTCTACCTCTCCGTGGTCTTACCTTGTCGTGTGTGAGATGTGTAGTGTAGTGACCTCTGAAAGATGATAAACAACAGCCCCTTTCTTTTCTCCTAACCCTTGGCAGGCACAGCATCATTAGCACCTCTGTTTCAAGGAATGTGTGCTCTGGGGTGAGTGGCTAGGAGTCGATACTGCCATCTGGTTGGTGGAGGTCAGGGGAAACATGGGACGTTATTTTAGGTTAGTTTACATAAAATAGGTGGGAAATAGTCTGGTCAGTCATGCTTCAGAGTGTAGGGAAGTAGTCTGAATGTCCTTGCTTTGGTAGGTTTTATGTTTTTTTTTTTTTTAATTTGTTAAAAGATATAAATCTATATTTATTTTTAGTATTTGGTAAAGTTTAAAAAAGTATTTTGTAATAAATACTGTTGGCAACAATGAGCTTTAAAAAAATGAGAACTTCTTCAGTGAAATATTACATGTCTTTTTTTCCCTATTTTGAAGAATGAGAACCAGGAGCATTACTTCCATAATGTTTTCTTGATGTTTACCATCCACAGGGGGGTCATAGTAAAAGCACTGAACTTTGAAAAATCAGGAAATCCATTTGCATCTTTTTCAAAATTAGTACTTATTTTAAGAAGCTTTGCCCATACACAGCTGCAGAATGTGCTTTTATATTTTACTCCGTGAAGCATGACTTTTCATTTAGATCAAAGGACTGTTTTTCTACATTAACATCACTCATGTTGGCGTCCAGGTTTTCTTTAGCACAGATAAGAAGTGAATTGATAACTATTAATACTGTTGGGCTGCTAACAGAACTCCTTTATGGATAGTAAATGGTACTAGTTTCACATTGGATGCTTCACATAGAAAATCAGTTAAGCTAATTCCAATGTTTGATTTTTTTTTATCTCCTCCAATTGAATCAAAATAGAGCTCTCAGAATTTCATTCTGTTGAAGGTAAAACATCTCACATTGTTATAGATGACATTATAAGTTCTTTGAAAAGTTTAAAGATAAATTTGTTTTTACAGCAGTATAAATATGGATTCTGGCGGAGAACTTGGGTTAAAAACTATTTTTACTAGGTAAGGACACCTGTGGAACAAATACGAACTTGGAAGTGATTGTGGTGAACATATATTTCATAATTGTGTCCAAATTGAAGTGTTTGTCTCTTGAATAGAAGCCAGAGACACTGACTCCAATGTGTATAAATACTTTACATAGAGACTTCGAGAAACTATTTTGTAAACCAGTGTAAGTGTTCCATTGTGGTATTACACTTTTGTAAATGAGTGCTCTAATTTTTGGTTGCATTTTGTTTAAAATCATTTTGTTTGGGAATATTAATAACTCAAAGAATGAAGTGTACACACACATGTTTTGGAGACTAATAGCAAATTACAGATATGGGGGGAAGATTGCAAATAGAACAACACTGTAAGTTTTATACCTGCAGAAGCAAGGGAATGACTGAACAGATTAAATAATGATGCTCAAAGAGTGAATAAGTTTTAATTTTGAAATTCTTTAACCATGCTGTGTAGTATTTTACCAGTAGGAGATGGGGCTTTTAATTTAAACCAAATAATGTGAGTTCTGTATAGAAATAAAATGAAATTGATACGGCTGCAATTTTGCAGTATCTGTATTTGACCAGGCAGTGCCAAGGAATCATAAAGCAAATTTGTTTATTTAATGAGTTTTGTTTTGTAGAAACACTTGTCAAAGAAAGGTACTCAGAATGGAGCTAAAATGATGATCTGAGAAGATATTTGGGCTAAAATATTTACACATTTCAATACAAAATAATAAAATTAAGAATATCCTCAATTTAGTGGAATTTGTTGTAGCTGATAGGTATGTTAGCACCTGTGGAGAGTGTATTTTCTAATTTATGGACCAGAGATAACTGCTATTTGAAAATGTCAGAAATTCATACTTAATAATCATAAAATATAACTTTGAAGAGTATTGCAGGCAATTTTATGAAAATAATAAAATATTAAGACCAACGTTTTTCCTAAAATGCTTCTAGAAACTTACTGGTGATGTGGTAAAAAAGACAGTTACAGCCAAGAAACTGATTAAAGTATAGGAACATCTACTAAGAAAATTATTCTGTTTCTATTATTCTTAATCAGTTACAAAAGAATCTAAGGATGAAAAATTAGTTGGTAACTATAAAACACTTGGCATATATAAGTACTCACATGTTAGCTGTCTTTAAAAACTGTCATCAATATTCTTAAATTTTCATTGATTTTTCTGCATTCTTTGTCAGTTCCATGGTGTTTTAATTATTTTGGCTTTATACAATATTTAATATTGACTATTTCATAATTCTTATACTTTAAAATTTTATTTCCTTTCTTTTAAGATTTTTCTAAAGCACTTTTTGAGTATTTTGTTAGCAGAAATTTCCTTTTGCATTTTGATTGAAATTCATAAGAACTAAGTTACCTCAGAAGAATTGATATCTTTTCTGTACATCCAGGGAAGTAGTTTAATATCCTTCTATTCAAGTATTTCTTTTTCTTTCATATGAAAATTTTGTAGTTATATGTCTATGACTACAAAAGAAAGACATATGTCATTAATATATCTTGCTGATTATTTTCAGTATGTAGACAGCTCCATATTTTTGTATATTTTGTATTTGATCACCTTGTTGAACTCTTTAAGATTTGGGCTTATGTTTTAATTGTTCTATTTCAAAAAAGAATATTTGATATTTCATAGATATCAATATCATCTCCTTTTCCTATATATTTTTTCCTGCTTTATTGCATTGGTTTTGCCTTACAGAACATTGATCAGTAAGAGCGGTGGAATTAATTAGTTCTTTATATGGCTCTCTTTCAAGCTAGACTTAATTCTCTCTAGGGCAGGACTTGTCTTTTTTTTTTTTTCTTTGTATCTCCATGGGTTCTTCACACAAAGATAGGCATTTAGTAAAGGATGAATACCTGTATTGTAGAATCTAGTTGCAGAAAGTTTGAATAAGATAAAGGTATTAAATGCCAAGTATTTAAAACACTTCCGAAATAGGATGGTTTGGTGAAAAACTTTAGGGGATTTGATTTAATTGCATATTCCATTCTTTGAAGTCTTTCTGTCTGAATTATACTAGGAGCCTAGTCATGGATGGTAGAGATCAAAAGGTTTAAAGGTTTTGTGTCTGAGGCATTTTCATTGCATCACAGGGTATAGTCAGCTTTACATTTGTAGCAATGATTCCTTCTCTATTTTTGTGTGTCCCTCCCCCCCCAAAAAAAACCAGCCAATTACCATAATTTTTAATTTTCAAAAGGAAATAAAAATTCCTTTTATGTATTTATTTATATTTATTTATTTATTTAGAGAGAGCATGCCCCTGGGGGAGGGGCAGAGAGAGAGAGAATTCCAAGTAGACTCCACACTGAGCACAGAGCTGGATGCACAGCTTGGTCTCACAACCTTGAGATCCTGACCCAAGCCCAAACCAAGAGTCAGATGCCCAAGGGACTGAGCTACCAGGCACCCCCCTTTTATTTATTTGAACAAACAACTAGAGATAGAATGTTTGTTATGTCAGAAATGTATGTATTAGACATAATCTATAACTTGAACCTGGGAACACCATGCATGAGAAACGTGGTTGCAACTTTTGTCATCTGTCTGTCCAGGCCATTGCCACATTTGTTACTTTGGTTTTTGTTATTATGCTTCTAAGTTTTTCTTTTGGCCAGGGAAATACCACTCACTAAAGATAGGGAAAATAATTCTCCATGCCCTACCCTTGTATTTGAGTAATCTCAGAGGTATTTTTGGGGACAGATAGTTATATGTTGTGTTTGGAATCAACAAATAAAAATATACTATAATTTATGTCATTTTGTTTTATAGCACACTTTACTCTTATAAATGTCTTGACATTTTATAGAATGTTTTTGTGGATAGAGCCTGATAGTTTTATGCTGTACCAGTTGTTTCCTTTGGAAAAATTTATATTTATTCCTTTGAGATTTTAAGCTATAACATACACACCAAGCTCAAGCTATCCATTTCAGGCATTATTCTTCTCAGAATCTCATTCTGAAGTGCATAAATATTAGAGAAAACAGCTTTCTCAATGTTTGTAGGTAATATTTTTTAAGTGAGCATGAGTTTTTGTCTCTCTAGTTGTATAATTTGTCTCTTGAGAAAAATACAATGCTCTGAAGTCTGGGAGGAAACACACCAACAATGACGGCTCATCACGTCTGTTTAGGAGCTGCAGAGAGAGTGTGTTCTGTTTGAAGGAGGTCTGGAAGCGATAGTTGCATAGCAAGCCTGTTGCTTTTACCTCAGCTGTATGCTATAGAGTGGTAAAAGTAGATTGAATATGTGCACAAAAAATGTACTTCTTTACCCGGTGCCCGAATGTATGAGCTGCTGACTGAGACTGACCATTATAGTCTGAACCAAAACTCCAAGACGGATTAATAAAAATGCAGTGTTTGTTCCCGTAAGTGGGATACTTAAGGGTTTATAGAAGCAGAATCTATTTTCCTCTCTTCCTGATAATTTTTTTTCTTTTTTTACAAATTAAGTTGCCTGAGCACTTTTAGGCATAGACTTCCATGGTTTTGCTTTTTGTTCACTGGATACTAATTTATTTAAAAAATATACTTAATGGTCACCCAGATAGAACTTCTGTGCCTAGCATTATTCTAATCGCCTTTTAAATACTAGCTTACATAAGTCATTTACCCCTCTATCATGACTCAGTGAGGTAAGTACTGCTATTATTCTCACTTTACAGATGTGGAAACTGAGGCACAGAGAGGTTAAGTAATTTACTGGCTCCAGGTTAAATAGCTAGTAAGTGAAGTGGACAGGGTTCAAATCCAGACAGTCTTGTTAAAGGGATAAGGGATTGTGCTCTTAACCAGCATGTTGTGTGATTTAATCATTTTACTGCTTTGGGGCGGAGGTTGGGTAGGGAGTAGTTAATGGGGGATTAGAACTAAGGGTCCACAAAGCCCCCTCCCCACCCTTGGTACCGTCACTGACACTAAAGATGTGGCTATTTCTGAAGAATAAGCTGTGTTAAGGGCTGAGGGCAGGAGGATGACAGCAGAGCACTCCTGCTTTTGATTTTTTTGTGCTATATTATTTGAAATCCTTTGATACCATGAACTTGTATTACATTTGTCATATAGTTTTAAAAATAAAGTTGCCTTTGAAAAAAATCTTTTAATATACATTTATCTTCAAACTTGAGCAAAAGATGTTCTAAATACAAAGAAGCATTAAAAATTGAAGAGTTTAACAGGAAGCATTTTGACGGGCAGGGAAACAACTTCCAGAAGGAGAGTATTCTATAATTATAATCTACTATTTTTTCAGTAGGGCTTCTTAACAGTGCTTCTAGCAAGTTTCAGTTCATTGTAGGATTAAACGTTATTGTCAAAGCTGAGAAGGAATTTCATTCCCATTGTTATGTATAACCTGCGAAATAAAATATTCTGGGTATGGGTTATTAAAGTGTTTGTTTTAGAGTTTTAAAAATCCATTTTTAGTTAGTACAGAAATTAGAGATCAGACAAAAGACCAGCGACTGAGCTGTTGCTGCGGAAGAAACATCAGGTAGGAGAGAATAATTTGACTGCATTGTTCCGGTAGTTATGGCTATAAGTGGTAGAAGCTTAGGACGTTGCTAAGAGTTCAGTTGCATCATATATAAAGTCAGTGCATACGTCTCATGAAGTTGAGATTAACCTTGAAAATCAAATGTATAACTAGCTTGTGGACCCTTAGCAACTCAAAAGTAAAAAATTAATGTCTTTGGTTAATACATCTTTGAGGCAGGATAGTATAGTGGTTAACTTGCCTGGCTTTGAGTTCCGGCCCTGCCTCTAAATAGCTGTGTGACCTTGGGTAAGTTACTTAAATACTCTGCCTTAGTTTTTAAATCTGTAAAATGGGATGATTTACCTCATTAGGTTCTTGTTTTGATTAAATGAGTCAACATAATACAAATAAGACAGTGGTTTTGTATAACAAGTGCTGATTAAATATTAGTGATTAGTACTAGTACTTGCTTTTGTTTTGACTTTAGTTTCATTTCCTGCAGAGTAATAGAGGCCATGTCTAGTTGAAGGTGTGTAGGGAATAGAGGGGGGGAGGAATAAATAAAAGAATTGGAGGAAAGAATCAAGTACATAGGATTGAATTACTATTATATATGATTTCTTATAGCCTGTTACTTTCATGATGATGTTTGGGAGAAAAATAATTTTATATCTCAAAATGAAAACTTACAGGGGTGTGTATATGTATTTTTTTAGTTTTAAACTAGAGATGGGATCTTGCACTCATTGCTTATTCAGAGAGAGCATGATTCAGACGGTTAACCAACTGAGAGCCACCCAGGCGCCCCAGTCCATTTTTTCTTTTTTTGAAACATCCACACCAGTGGTGGGGATCCGTGGTTTAAAATAACCTGCAAGTCACCCCCACTTTCAAATGCGTATTTACACATGGGTATGCCCTCCATGCTGGAATTTCTGTCTCTTCAAAACAGAATGAAGCCCCATGGAGAGGCCCCAGCAGAAAAGGAACTGCAGAGTTGCCTCATCCCCTCTCCCTGTTCACTTTTCCAAGCTGCCCTTTGGCCTCTTATGAAATGGGCTGCTGTTGTACTGGCCCCTCCCCTGGGATTGGATAAGTCAGTTTGGTTTAAGAGGCCTTTTCTGATTCGAGGGGCAAACCTTAGATCTTTTCTTCCAGCTAATAACAGGGGCTCAAGCCTGTGTTGCCATAATACTTCGTAAATATTAGAAGTGATGATGACCACCAGAGGGTTGAAAAGTCCATTGGCTGTCGTTTCTCTCTCTGGACCTTGCCAGGTTGTGCTAGAATGTTTAATTTGAGTTGCTTCTGATAAGCAGCCAACCAGGTGTTTGGTGGAAGAAGAGTGTTGGGTAATTGTGTCAGAAATATTTCTCCGCAAGAGAGGCTTGTGTCTTCAGCTTGCGTCCACCCCTGCCTCTTGGCCCAGGAGTGGCAAATTGCCTTTTGATGTCACGGAAGGAAGGAAATACCTGTGTTGCCTTTTTTTTTTTTTTAATTTAAATTCAAGTTAGTTAACGTAGTGTATTATTAGTGTCGGGGGTAGAATTTAGTGATTCATCAGTTGCACCTAACATGGGTTTCTTTCTCTTTGTGGCTCTGAGTGGCCCTTGCTAGAGGCTGGACCTTGTTGGTGGCATTCAGAGCCATTGGAAAGGATGTTAACTTGGGTGCGCAGGAACACAGCGGCTCAGGGAGCCCATCTGCACCTCACCCTCGCCCCACCCCCGCCCCACCCCAGCCACACACCTGGATAAGGCCTGAAATGTTTGTCTACCTGCCGGCCGCTCCTGTCCTCACATGGCGTTTACTTTGGGCTTCCACAAACCTGCTCTCCAGCCTTGTGCTGCGTGGGCTCTGAGCTGGTTGTTCGAGGCTGCTCTGGTTACCTTTCGGTAGGTGGGTTTGGAATCCTCAGTGTCAAAATGCAGAGGGGGGAAAGGGTAAAATCCTAAACTGACGGTCGGGGGGTGGGTGTTTGCCTTTTCCCAACTGTTTTAGAAACCTGTAATATTTAGTTTATGTAAAGCCCAGATATACTGAATTCCCCTCGAACCCTCTTGCCTTTGATGAGAGCTTTATTTCCCAAAACGGACAGAAGGGACAAGTTGTGTTGGAATTCAGCTGAGTATTTATTTCTAGATTTCGCAATTTGTTTTGTCTTCATAGCAAGCGATTTCCTCCCTGCCTCCCTCCACCCCCTCTGTTTCTCTTCCACCTCTCTGCCTGTACATCCCCCCTTTCTTCCCCTCCTTCCTGCCTCCCTTATTTCCTTCCTTTTCTGAGCTCATAATGAAAATGGACACTGAAATTTTATTTTCGGCTAAGAGCTGAAAGACCAAGCCAGCATGGGGCTCCATGAGTGCCGTGGCGGCCCTTACAGGATGAATGCCCATCCCTGACTCCTCGCCCATGTAGAGAGCAAGCTGCAGACACTTGGTGGCTCCCCACTGTTCTTGACCACGAGCCCCTGCGAGATGGGCTCAGGAGCTTCTTCTGTTCCCTGAGTGTTCCCAGGAGCGGCGGTGGTGGTGCTAGTGACCATTGATGGGAAGGGAAGGCATTGGGGGTGTGTGTTTCCCTGCTTTGGGGTGTCTGGTCAGCAGTATGTGGGCAGTCAGGTAACTGATTTTGCTGGTTGGGCCGTTTCACCCTGGAGGGCCTCCTGCCTCATAGAAGTCATGTGTGTCCGTATGTGACTGTGAGGGGCAAAAGGCCCAACTGTCCAACATCAAAAGCCTCTTTAAAGGGGCTTTATGAAGAACTGTATGGAATTTGTAATTTGATCACAAAATTAGTACCATGAAGGACCTGAAAATAGCTCTTTGGGTTTGGAGGTCACACCTTTCTAAGCTCGGTTAATGAGCAAATCTTGATTCTTTACAAGATTCACCAGGTGTATTTGGCTAATGTTAACTTTTTTCTTGGCTGCCCAGCCCTCTTGCTAATGAGGCCAAAGTGGGAGTTCCTGAGTCTCGTGGTGGACCAGTTACCTTCGTTCTCTTTCCTGGCCACTGACTGCTAACCCTCGCCAGCTGGCTTGGATGTTGGAGTGGGGGAGGGTATCATGCAAGGTACTGTGTGGATTTGCACAAATCCGTAACTGCTCCTGGGGAAAGCCCTACACATACTCCCCTGACCAAGGGTCAGTTGCATCGTCTCCACTTCTGAAAGACAATAGAGTTGATTAAGGTTAACTGGAAAATGCTGATGTTGGCTGGAATTTTGGACTTTTGCCAGAACCTATACAGCATTTAAAGCCATTTAGGGAAAAACATGCCATGGTTCATTGGTAGAAGAGCTTAGGGGGAGTAAAACAGTGGAAACCAACAAGGAGAGAATGATTACTTTTAAATACGCAGAAGTGAAAATGGACATGGCAGTAAAATATGTTTTCTTAAAAATATGTTTTCTAGGAACGCACTATTTTCCAAAATCTTAGAATGGACCACATCATGTTTGGGTTGTAGGCTTTTTAGATTTTTAACTCTTGGTTCCCTCATATTGCCGAAATGATGGGCTATATAAGTTAATTTTGTATTATAGTTTTTTATTAAGGAACTGCATATTAAATAGAAATCTTGCCATTACTGGAAACTTTTTGGATTTTAAACAAATGCTGAGGGAACATACAATGTTCTGGAAGATAAATATTTGCATAAAGCATTTCAGTTCTTCAACATGTGTATTTTTTAAAACAAACAAAAACTCCAGCGATATTTACCCTAAGAATAATTTGCAAAGTAAAATGAGAGTAATTTTGAAATCCTGTGTTACTCTAATTCATTGATTTTTCAAAAGAAGGATTCAGTTTGTAATCACAATTGTGCAATAACGACCTATTAGGAAAACCATTATTTTGCTTAGATTTGGGGAATTCTAGCACTGCCTTTGTTGTATATCTCTCTTTTCCAAGAAAAGAAAATCGGGTGCAGGGAAATGGTGACTTACCCAAGGCCATGCAGCTAGACAGCAGCAGAATTTCGGTAAACACCAGTACTCCTTACCCTCAGGCAGTGGTATTTCCATGATGGCATGCTGATTTTATTGGGTGTGTGTATGTTTCTTTACCCTCTCGATTTATATTCTTAACATCTTTTGATATTTGTGGATATGGAAGTGACAGTCTTTGATTTGCCTTGCCTCGTAAGCTGTTTAGAGCAAGGTTAAGATTACAATCATAAACTGAATCGGCGGCGGGGTGGGGGGGGGCTTCTTATCTTTTCTTGTCTACTGTCGTTCCCTTGAAAAATAACTATTACCGGAGTTTCACTTAAACATGTGGTGACTTACAAATGTTGTGGTTTATAAAATACATAACAATTTGGTTTTGCCTCTTTTTTCTCTCCTCTTTCTTCATGATCATATTTTGCCTATTTTAACATACAAACAGCTGAGTGAGTTATTTTGATAGAGACCACCCTGTTTATAAAAATTGAGTGCTCTTTATTTGTGTTGGACTTTTAAAAGATTGGCCTATTTTCCTCAATGCAGAAGTAAGGAGAGTTTCAGGTTTGGATTTTGTAAACATGTATTTTTGCCATTAACATCACTGCAAAGGCAGGGTGTCTGGGTGGATCAGTTGTTAAGCGTCTGCCTTCGGCTCAGGTCGTGATCCCAGGGTCCTGGGATCGAGCCCTACATCAGGCTCCCTGCTCAGTGGGAAGCCTGCTTCTCCCTCTCCCACTCCCCCTGCTTGTGTTCCCTCTCCCGTTGTGTCTCTCTCTGTCAAATAAATAAAATTAAAAAAAAAAAAATCACTGCAAAGGCTCTCATTTTGCTTTTTTTATTTGATCAAACTGTGTTCACTTGTACTTTCAGGTCTTTTTTTCCCCCTGCTTTTTCATTTCTTTCTTTTCTTTTTTTTTTTTCCTTTTTGCTGTTCCAGGTTTTCCTTTTGTTTCTTTCCATTTCTTTACTGTTTTTTTTCTGTGTCTTTTAGGAGAATGAAGCCTTCAATATTTGCAAGTGGCCAATGCTATAGCAGTTAAAACATCATATAAATAATTATACTTTCCTGGGGTCTCTGAGCCCAGGCATTTGGCCCTTCCATACATTTGGTAATGGAGCCCAAGTTTGTTTTATCTTCCCAACTAGACAGATAGCAGAGACTAGGTGTCAGCCTCTTTGAATCCACTCTAATCCCCTTCTCCTGAGGCTACGCCCCAATTAAGTGCTCAGGAAATCCAGATTAAAATCCAGTTGATGAGCAGCGGATACAGTAAAAGCCAGTGAAGCAGCCGGCCACATAGATGTAGCTAATATATTCTTGTTGTGATCACATACAAGAAAAAATAAAAATAAAATATATTTTTTGAAAACTGCCACAGCACTTGGTCACTTCTACATATTTCAGCCCTGAGTTTCCTAAAAGAGACATAGAAAAGGGAAGTAATATATGTGTGTGTGTGTGTGTCACGCGCACACACACAGTATATAGTAAATAAGAAGATAATCTCATGTCTTTACATAATACTTCCAGAAGAGAACCACTTCAAACACATGGATTTTTACTGAAGATCACTTCTGCCTTTATGTGGTGGTCTAAGGTTTCTGGCACTTTCTTTGTTAGTCAGGTTGGAAGCAGTTGAGTAAACCGGAGAGAAATGATGTAGTCTGACTGCTCTGGGTACAGAATTAGGGGGATGCGGGCAGGTCGTGCCCAGGTTTCCTGTGCGCCTGCTTGCCTGCTTTGTTTGAGGCAGAGGCTCGGGGATGTGCACTCTAGGACAAGGCTTGCCTGGCCACATCTGCCTCCACGTAGCTGTCACTGGCCATACACCCTTGAACCTGAGCTCCTTAGGGCCAATCAGTGCACAGCACAGCTTGGCACTGTGGCACCGCGTGGCCCAGTGGCTCACCAGGGCAGTGTCGACCGCGTTTGGGCTGATGAAGACACTTGGAGGCCATGGAGCCACCAAGCATCAGGAGTCGCCACTGTTCACAAGCAGGGAGTGGTGCCCATTTCGCCCCGATTCTCCTCGATGATCCCTTTTCAAGTGGAAATTTTGCAAGTCGACTTCTGCAGCATGCGTAGTACAATTTGGCTGACAGCAGTTTCTGGCAAAAGAAATAACCAAATTATTATTCAGTCATGGGTTTTTAACAGCCGCAAAGCAAGTGGATGTTAACTAAATGATGCAATTTATTCCCTTCCCTCTTATTGCCAGCTTGCCTATTACAGAGCGACTGCCAGTTTTCAATAAGTGGTACCCAGATGGTATTCGCATGCCGCCCACTTGGTTACAGAGCCGAAGCGGGGAATAACTCGGCAGACACTACAAGCTGTGGGTCAATTGAGGGGGAATGCCTGTTGCTTCACAGTTTTGCATATGTAAATCTGTTAATGTTATGTCAGTATTGTGCGGGCTAAACACAAGCATTGCCTTTCTCTGGGGGCCCAGCTGAACTTGGACCACAGCCCAGTTATACCGAGGCTCGGATCGCGGAGCTGCACTTGGAGGATGCTGCACAGCCTGCTTCCCACCGCTCCTGCCTCGACGCTCTCGCGTTATCCGCAGACCAGGTTGGATGCAGGAAGTGTCTGCCATAGGCTGACTCCATAATAGGACAGGCAGGCCCGGTTTTATGAGGTTGGATGCGGAGGGTGGAGGAGTGTGAGCGTGTGTCTATTTTTAGGCCAGCCTTCAAGACAGTTCCTTTGGCCCAGCCTGCGCCTGCCTGCCTCGCTCACACTCTCCTCTGTGTGTCTGCCACACTTCTGCTCTCCATTTCATCAACTGCAGATGTGGTACACAGCCGTCTCAGAAAAGTCATGAACTGTGTCGTCTGCGCGGCTTAACAGCCAACATCTGCTGCAGCAGGCTGAAGGGAGAGGCAGGGAAAGAATTTTCGGGAATGCATTCAAGTGCCTCAACTTAGCCTCTTCTTTGGCCTGTGCAGACAATTATTTTACACTAATTGCATCAAGATAGCAGCTATAAAAACTAGATTTGAATCGCCCCCCCCACCCCTCTCGTGAAAGTTGCAGTTACAAAGGGTAGTTCTTTTTTCTTTTTATTGTGGTTTGTTTCTTGTTCTCAAAAGCTTATTACATTGGGTGCAAACAACAACAAAAATGCTATAAAAAGGCAAGAATTGTAATATGCTTAAGAGCTAAAAAGACCTATGGTGTTGGTTTAACCAATGAAAATATTCCTGCAGGTATTGTTAAATTTATGTGCCATATGAAAAACATTAAGGGTGTTGTTTTTTCATGGAGGAAAATGTTCATCGTTGAGCCATTTTGTAAATTATTTTAATGCTGCATTTCTGCTTAAACCTCATGATTTTGATATATAAACTGGTTTAATGTTTTCTGCACAGACCCTGGGTTTTCTTAAATTTTATATATTGGAGAGCCCGTGTTTGTATTGGACCTTCTGGTTTCTTTCATATTGAAAATACGTCTTGCGTGGCCCGGTGCCATGTGGCGAAGGAAAAGTTTGACGAGCGTCAAACCTCGGGTATTGACTTTTGAGTTCTAAAAACTGGGCAGGATGGTGTTAATAAATATGTAGAAGGTTTTTTTTTATTTTTTTTAAACAGGAGTCATTGGATGATAAGAGCATCTCTGCACTGTGGACTTTCTAATACATTGGTCTGGTCTCAACTTTTCATGCCTTTGGAATAGAGGCAACATTGTGTTTACTGGCCAGGTCTCCCCCTTTCCCCCAGTGCTCTCAGAGTAAATTTTGGTTAATTACGCGTTCCAACATCTCTGATTCTCTTGAAAGATTTGTTTCTGTGGCATTTTGCGGTATCTGTTGTGCAGCTAGAGTAGCATGCTTCTCTCCTCACATTTCAAGTCTCTAGACTTTGTTCTGAAGAACCAGATGGAAGTGTGCAGATTGTTTTTATCTTTTGTCCTTCACACTGTAACCTGATCTCCAGCATATCTAGACATCTAGCAGCAAATTTACTATGTGAAAGCAAGGAAATGATTTAGGATATGGACCAGCCAGGGGAGAAAGGGCTCAAGATGCACGTTATCAAAGCAAATCTCTTCACCCAACCCCCACACCCCTCTTTTTTCTTTACTGAAGAAATGGTTTTTTGATCAAGGGCAATTCCAAATATGCCCAGATAGTCTTCTTCCCTTTTAACCTGGGCTGAGAACTGTAATTGGCCAGTTGGTTTGATAAAGGTACAAATGAAAGTTGATTACTTAATAATTGAAAGCTTACAAGGAGAGTAAATTGGTAGAATCATAGAATTGGCAGTGGTTTTGTAGATTAGGGCAGGGCAAATTATGAAGACAGGGGATGCTTCCAAAGTTATGTATCAGGTTTGTGACAGATCCAGGACTCAGACCCAACGTTGACTTGATGGCTGCAGGAAACAATGTAATTTCCAGGTTTACATTATGTGTGGTTTTAGTGCCAAAATATTAGCAACCTTTTTGTTAGGAATTTCATATCCCTTTTAGCTTGTCGAGTTAAAACGGGTAAGGACAGTTGTCTGTTTCCAAACTGTCTTACGTGTGGGATCAAATTACTAACTAGTATGAGGGTATTAGAATTAGTAACTCTATCAGGGTATTAGATATTTGCTATACTTGTAAGTATGTACAATAGGTGTTTATATCTGTATTTCTGCACATTTTGCATAGTATGTGCATTTTGGAGTTAGGTGATTTAAATACCAGCTGTGGTGGTTGGGATGATAGACCCAGTTACATTAATGCCTCTAGGTCTCTGTTCCCTCAGTTCTGAAGTAGTGACGATAGTAGTAGCTGGTGGTGCCGCAGGATGGTGACAAGAAGTTCATGAGAATCACGTACGTGAGACACTTGGCGTGGTGGCAGCACAACACAGAGTATACTTCTCCTTAGTGAAAGTTTATTATTTTAATTGATTATACGTTATCCTTGACATCAAAGGAAAGCTATAGTAGTGATAAATACCATATATGGCCTTGAGTTTCAACTTTCCCTTTTGCAGGGTAGATCGGTTGCTGCTTCTTGCCCCCTCTTTTACCCTCCTCCCTCCTTTATTGGTCTGGTACCTTCTGTAGCATTGCTTGTTTGACCTTTGGGTGTCATTATACGTTGTTTACGTTGTTGTCAAGAGGACCGGTGCTGTTAGCAAAATGTGTGCTTCCCCTGCTAGTTACCCTTATTCTCTTGTCTACTGACATTTTCTTCAACGTTTTAGCTGGGAAAACTAAAGAGGTGCTTGTCAACTGGTAGAGATTCTGCACCAAACGTGTTTTCTTGCATGTGAAAATTTTGCCTTGATATAGCTGTGATCTCTGCAATCCACACCATTATAACCAACGTATGACTTGAAGGAACTAATACTTGTGAGCATATTCATTGCCAAAGATGGAAAATGCAGATTAAATACTTGTTGCTAGTGTTGAGAAGTATATTTATTCAGCAGGTGTTTCTTGAGAATGTCCTATGTGCTAGATGTACAAGATGCCCAAGATGGACCCTGTGCTTGCCCTCAAGGAACTTGAAGTCTGGCATGAATGTTGTATCTCCTTGAAATCCAACTTTAGTTTTACCTTTGCTTTCTCTTAGGCTTTGGTCCTTGTTTCTTGCACCCTCACCCACTGATTTTCTACTATTCCATGTTAAAATTTATACTAGTAAAATAATGTGAAACAATCCCATTTATAGTTGCATCAAAAATTATTTAGGAATAAATTTAATGAAAGAAGTGTAATACTTGTACATTGAAGCTATAAAACATTCTTTTTTAAAAAAGACTTGAGAGCAAGAAAGAGAGAGTGAGAGCGAGCACACAGAGGGAAAGGGAGAGGGAGAAGCAGACCTCCCCGCTGATCAGGGAGCCAGAGGTGGGGCTCCATCCCAGAACCGTGGGATCATGACCTGAGCCTAAAGCAGACGCTTAACCTACAGAGCCACCCAGGGATGCCACTACAAAACATTCTTGAAAGAAATTAAAAAAACAACAACAACTAAATAAATGGAAAGATATCCTGTGTTCATAGATGGGAAGACTTCATATTTTTATGATGGCAGTATTCCCCAAATTGGTTTACAGATTCAAAGCAATTTTTATCAAAATTCCAAATGTCTTTTTTGTTTTGCAGAAATTGACAATTTGACCCTAAAAGTTCTATGGAAATGCAGATTATTTAGAATAGCTAAAACATTTTTGAAAAAGAACAGAGTTCAAGGACTTGCAATTTCTGAATTTAAAAGCTACCGCAATAATCAAGAAATTGTGATCCTAGAATAAGGATAGACATATAGATTGATGGAATAGAATGGGAGTCCAGAAATAAACTTACACATTTATGGTAAATGATTTTCAACAAGGGTGCCAAGCCAGTTCAATGGGGGAAAGAATAGTCTTTTTAACAAACAGTACAGGTACAGGGACAGTAGCGTATCCATGTGTAAAAGAGTGAAGTTGGATCCCTGTTTCACAGCATACACATCAAAGACCTCAATATGAGAGCTAACCATATAAAGCTCTTAGAAGTCTTTTAAGAGTAAATCTTCATGACCTTGAGTTGGGTGATGATTTCTAAGCTACAACACCAAAAGCAAAAGCAACAAAAGAAAAAAATAGGTAAATTGGACTCAAGTTTAAAAAAATATTAAAAATTTATCTTTTGTACAAGCAAAAACCTTTGCACTTCAAAGTTTTCTATCAAGAAAGTGAAAAGACAGCGTGCTTGGGGTGGCTTAGTCTGTTAAGCGTCTGTCTTCGGCTCAGGTCATGAGCTCAGGGTCCTGAGATTGAGCCCCAAGTCAGGCTCTCTGCTCAGTGGGGAGTCTGCTTCTCCCTCTTCCTCTGCCCCTCCCCCTGCTCATGCTCACTCTCTCTGTCTCTGTCTCTCTTTCTCTCTCTCAAATAAAAATAAATAAAATCATTGAAAAGAAAAGGAAGTGAAAAGACAGCCCACAGAATGGAATACTTGCAAATCTCTTAAAGGTCTAGTATCCAGTATATATGAAGAACTCTTCGAACTCAACAAAGACCACCGCCAATTAAAAGATGGGCAATATATGTGTATAGACATTTCTCCAAAGAAGATACACAAATGACCAGTGAATACATGAAAAGATTGCCAATGTCATTTGTCATTAGGCAAAGAAAACCAAAATCTCAGTGAGATATTACTTCATACCCACTGGGATGGCTACAATAAAAAACATGGACAATGGCAAGTATTGGTGAAAATGTAGAGCTGTTGGAACCCTTGTACATTGTTGGTAGGAATGTAAAACGGAAATCAGTTTGGAAGTTCCCCCAAAGGTTAAACAAAGAGGTAACCATCTGACCTACCAATTCTACTCCTAGGTATGTACCCCAGAGAAATGAAATCACACCTAGGTAAAAATGTGTACGTTAATGTTAATGGACAAATTACTCAGCCAAAAAGTCTAGATAACCAAAATGTCCATAAACCAATGAATAGATAAATAAGACGTGCTATGGACATACCATGGAATAGTATTTGGCAATAAAAAGGATTGAAGTACTGATAAATGCTGAGACCTGGAAGAAACTTGAAAACATTCATGCTAACTGAAGGAAGCCTGACACATAAAACCACATACTGTATAATCCCTTTTATATGAAATGTCCACATATAGTAAATCCAGAGAAACAGAAAGTAGATTAGTGGGTACTGGCAGCTGGGGAAATAGGGGACTGGGTTTCTCTTTGGGGTGGTAAGAGTGTTCTAAACTTAGATTGTGGTGATGGTTTCACAACTCTGAATACACTAAAAACCATTCAGTTGTACAATTTAAAAGAGTGAATTTTATGATATGTCAATTATATCTCAAAAAAAAAATCTGCCTCTCTGAGTTTCCTTACTTACACAGTGAGTCTCAGATGACAGTTATGCTTTCTCTCGGCCAGTACAGGGGTTGGCAAATGTTTCTGTAAAGGGCCAGATAGTAAATACTTCGGGCTTTGCAGACTATGCAGTCTCCACCACTCTCAGTTTTGCTGTGGTAGTGTGAAAGTAGCCATAGGTAATACGTAAATGCCCTGGTGGAGCAGTGTTCCAATAAAACTTTATGGACACTAAATATCACTTTCATATCATTTTCACATGGCACTAAATATTATTATTTTTATTTTTTGCCAACCATGTTAGGATGAAAAAATTATTTCTAGCTTGCTGGCTGTAAAAAGCAGATCGTTGGAGGGATCTGGCCATTGAGCTGCTTGTCCCCCAACCCCTCTGCTGCCGCCATACTAAGAGTTGTAAATAAGTTCTAACAGACTCGAGAGGGAGGTAGTTCACAGATGTCCCTATTTCACAGATGAGGTAGTTGAGAGTTTCAGAGGCTCAAGCAAGTTACATGGATAGCGGTTACCAGGGCTGGGCTTTGTACCGTTTTTAGTTCCAGAACTCATGCTCTTCAACTCCCATGTGCCATCTTCCTGCCTGACCCATCCAGATCAAGTGAGGCAGCTTAGACTTGTCTAGCTGTGCGGTTGCATTGTGCTGCTCAGACTTTGCCTCTGGCGCCCTCAGGTATCTTGCATCCTCCAGTCATTCTAGAATGGCCCCGTCCTTTGTTCGCCCTTGGTGCTCCTTTCCACGTTGCTAAGCCAGGGCCCACGCTGGGCCCTGGAAAAAACAAATCCACCACCTTGCCTCCTTTTCAGACTTTTCTCGTGACTCACTTCTTCTGGGAAGGCAATGCCTCAGCCACCTTTTGACCCCGTTTCCAGCTGGAACTGAGTCCGCCTTGCTGGCTGCTGTGTTGCTCTCCCCTTGTCATCCGTCTTTCGGCAGGCTGGTTGGCTGTGCACCATTTAAGCTCTCTGCAGTGATGGTTTTTTAGAGCCTCTTTGTTTAATTTAGTGCCCAGAACTTGCTTAGAACCTTCAGGGAAGTTAAAAACACCAGTGGCGCCTTCCATCTAGAGGTCTCTCGCTCACTCAGGCTGAGCTGTGTTTGCCTTTCCCACTCTGCATCTTGCATCCGTGGATCCCTGCCGGGTGCCCCTCCATGGCTCAGGTGGGCCAGGGGCAAAGGCCGCGGGGAGGTAAGTCACTTTTCACTCTGCATGACCGTCATCCTCCCTGTTCAGTGCATGTGCTGCCATTGGGAGAAATGGTCCCTTGTACGTAGGACGTCTTCTACTCCATTCTATTACTCCCCCAGACAAACCACCATCACGATGGGTTTCCATCGTGGCACATGATAAATATGTTCAATGGGACCTTTCCCGTAGGGTGGCAGAAAGCTTTATTATGCCTCTGCTAGAATTCTGTTCATTTCCCAAACACCCATGCTTTACGTTCAGGCATTTTCCCCTGGAAGCTATTTTTCCTGTGCACCTCTAAGATGGAGCAACACCCCTCCAATTAATTAATTAATTAAAGGAAGAAGAAAGAAAAGGAATAGTTTAGAAGTGCTTAAGTGATTAAGCTCCTTATTTATGACTCATAATGTGGTTGAGAAAAGAGTCCTTCCGACTTTAGTACTGTCTCCTTTCCCAGTAGTTTGGAGTGTGTTAGGTACTAAATTCGGAGGATATTCGAAGAAGCCTCTGCCAGTGGCCGACTACAGTGACCAGTGTTGGAGTGAGGACACTTTCCATCTCAGCAGTTGGGTAAGGGATGGTAAGAGTGGGTGAATTCTTCAGCTCCTGGGTTGCAAGTGAATTAGTGAGAGTCCACAAACTTTCCTTCTTGGCCTAAGATAGTATTTGGAGGAATTGCTTGGTTATAAGAAACAGAAGGGAATCGGTTGCAATGATTTAGAATTGTTTTATGGAATCCATAGAGACAAGTGGGAACTGGAATTCTCTGGAAACAAGGCAGCTTCTCTCTTGATGTCACTTTTCTTGTGTCTCATTGTATTGTGGCTCTGGATTATTTTTCTCTCTCCCTGCAGGCTGCCTTGACAGTCTGCAAACGGCCCCTTGTGACTGCCCTCAAAGGTCGCTTTTGGTCCCTGAGACTTGGAGGGTGAGGATTCTGTCTTATTTCTCTCTGTACACTTGGTGTTGTTGCTGGTTTTGGTGTCACAGATAGCTAACAGATAAGCCAAGGAGAGAGGGGAGGAGCAGGTACCGTGGTTATTACAAAGCTGCTGGGAAACCCTGGCATGCAGCCACGGCTCTGAAGGGAGAAGACCCAGGCAGTAGGACCATCAGGAACTTGGGCAGTGTCCTGTCATTGCTCAGCCCTGTTTCTCACTGTGCATCCGCTCTGCACTCTTCTCTCTGCAGACTCGCTCTCTGCTCCTGGGCCACAACCTGTTGGCCCTGAGTTCTTAGTGGACCTACTATGTTCTTGTTTGGCGAAATTGCATCTTACCTGAGGGTTCGGTTCTGCAGTCAGCATGTCAGGTAGAAATGGCTTAGAGTTAAAATTTCCTTTGAAAGTCCTGGAAACCACTGGCAAAATGAGGCAGGATGCTCACAGTGTGTGGGGCGTGTGGGAACAGAGACCCACCCACTAAGGGAACAGCAGATGAGAGCTGCTTTTGCTCCAGGGCGTTTGCTTAGAATTTGCACTATTAGTAAAGATGCTCGCTTCCTCCACCCCCCCCCCCCCCCCCCGCCCCTGCTTCTCCTCCGAGCCCCAGAAGTTGCCTTGGTATTAGTGAAGCATGAATACAGCGTGATTTTAGCATAGCTTGGTCCAGGCTCATTGGAGAAGAATTTAAAACATCTGATTGGCCCCGCTCTGGCCATCTGGTGTCCCCAGCCGAGTCCGCTGTGACTCAGAGTTGTTAGCTACATTCAGGGAGTATTTATACTTCTCATGTAGGGTCTCTGCCCTCTCTTCCCCAGCAGGGAAAAAAAAAAAAAAGAAAGAAATAATGAGAATGAGACAAAACTACAATCTAGGAAAGTGCCAATTGGAGTCTGGTTCCTGGCTTTGGTGGGACCTTGAACCACTGTGTTTTCTGGGGTCTGCATCTGAACCACTTGTGTGCCACTGTTCAGATGCAGCTCCCCTGACCCTATCCCAGACCTGCTATATTGGATTCTCTAGAGATAAAGCCTAGAATCAATCTGCATTTTTAATTAGACCAATCAGGTGGTGGATCTTGTCCACACGAAATGAGCATTATTGCCTTCAAGAGAACGCTATTGGGCTGATTGAGCTACCTTTACGGTACAGCTCAGAGACAAATAATCATGTTCTTCTCCTTTAGAGCGCTTGGCCTTCATGTGACACTGAGGCTTAGGGCTCTTTCTCTGTTCGTTATGTTACAACCGCCTTCAATCTGTTTGAGCAAGGTGGGTTCTAAAAAAGGAATTTGGGGTTTTGTTATTCTCATTTTTGAGTCTGATTGCTTTTTACTAGCTGAAGACTTTATTCATGAAAAAAAAAGACTGAGCTTAAAGTTTGTCTGAAAGGTGTGTTGCATATCTTCTCAACCCATGTTATTGTCCCTTAAAAAACATCAAAAAAAAAACCATTCTGCTAAATTAAAGAGCTGGGAAGGGGTGGGTTTGAAAGTCCTTATAAAATCTGTATTTGAAAGTCCTTATAAAATCTGTAATTGACCCTTGAACAACATGGAATTGAACTGCACGGCACACTGACGTGGATTTTTTTTATAGTACTGTAAATTATTTTCCTCGAGATTTTCTTAATATTTTCTTTCCTCCAGCTTACTTGATTGTAAGAATACACTGTGTAATATGTACAACATACCAAATGTGTGTTAATTGGCTGTTTGTTATCAGTAAGCCTTCCTGTCAACAACAGCCTATTAGTTGGTCAAGTTCTGGGGGGAGTCAAAAGTTCTACATGAATTGTCAACTGTGCAGGGGGTCAGCAGTGCCCCTGACCCTCCCTGGCACCCCGCCCCCCCCCCCCCCCGCCTTGTTGTTTGTCAACTGCACATACCTTTAGAATACATCTTGCCTAATTAACAGTTGTGAAATACTGAAACAGTGTGGTATTTTTATTTCATATTATGAAAATCAAAAATACTTTTATAGCAATTGAGTTCTCACTGACTGCTTTAAGAATCTTTCTTAAAACTGGTGTGATAACCTTAACTAATGGTGGATACGAAAAGTCTTTATTTCTGGTTATACAAGCCAAAGGTATTGCCAGGGTCCTGTGCTTTGATTTGAATTATTTAGATATGACTCATTTTTGTTTTCTTTCAAGGATGAAATGTGTATACCTCAGTACATCCTATTCTGTCTCCCAAAAATTTCTGCTTAAAAACACATGAAGTTATTGCTATATACTTGGTTGGAGTGGCCAGTGTAAACTTTGTTGTTGCTTAAGGCACTTTCTGTTCTCTCTGTGTGGAAGGGGAGGGCGGGGCAGGTGGGGAACTGGGAGAAGAAGCTTCCCTTTACTTTTCCTGCCAAATTCAGCATGAAAAAAAGTGCCCCACCCTCTTTTCATCTGATGGCACAGTAGGGCATGGATTGGGAGCAGCTTTTGGCACCACTGAGAGTTTTAATAAAGTGAGTTATTTTGGGAGATGTAGTTTTAGATTTCCTACTTTAAGGAAACTCAGACTGATGTGTTAATTTCTTTCTTTTTCTTTTTTTAAATTATTTATTTATTTTAGAGAGAGAGCAAGTGGGGGGTTGGGGCAGAGGGAGAAGGAGAGTGAGTCTCAAGCAGACTCTTGCACAGGGCACAAGCCCAACTCAGGGCTTGATCTCAGAACCCTGAGATCATGACCTGAGCCGAAATCAAGAGTCGGCCACTACCGAGCCACCCAGGCACTCCCCAAATTAATGTTTTAAAAAGTTGTTAAGGGGCACCTGGGTGGCTCTTAGTTAAGCGTCTGCCTTTGGCTCAGGTCATGGTCGCAGGGTCCTGGGATCGAGCCCCGCATCGGGCTCGCTGCTCAGCGGGAAGCCTGCTTCTCCCTCTCCCACTCCCCCCTGCTTGTGTTCCCTCTCTTGCTGTGTCTCTCTCTGTCAAATAAATAAAATCTTTTATTTTTTTTAATTTTTTAAAAAGATTTTTATTTTTATTTGAGCGAGAGAATATGAGAGAGAGAGCACATGAGAGGGGGGAGGGTCAGAGGGAGAAGCAGACTCCCCGCCGAGCAGGGAGCCTGATGCGGGACTCCATCCAGGGACTCCAGGATCATGACCTGAGCCGAAGGCAGTCGCTTAACCGACTGAGCCACCCAGGCGCCCAATAAAATCTTTTAAATAAATAAAAATAAAAAGTTGTTCACCTAGGACCTGTCTTGCCAACAGTTTTGGATAAAAAGTGACTGTAAGATGATAAGCATCTAGGAAGTGAATTTGGTTGTGACACCATCCATTTTTTTGGTGTTTGGGTAGCTGTATTCATAGTTTCTTTACTGTACTGGGTGGGAGTGGGGAACAGGTTTTGCAAGACGGGAAAAGAAGGCTGCCTGTACATTTCTGTGGAAACCTGTACGACCTGGGACTTCATAAAAGTAAACAAAAGGGAACTAGAATCGAGCATGTAGAAGTCACATAAATGGCTGTCTCTTGCTCTGTCATCTTCTGAAATGCTAGAGGACACACAAGCCATAGTTGGGGCTGTAAATTTCACGTGTCCTGCATTTCCCTACAGAATAGAGTCACATAAAATAACAGGTCTAGAGGACACCATTGTTGAAAGATCTGTCCACTCACACATACACATTCCCAGTCCAGCACTTTCCATGTGGGTTTCCCCTTGTTGGCACATCCCAAGCATCTTTGGCTTGAAGACCGTTGCCTTTACTTCCATCAGAACTGAATACATCAGTGCCCTCCTGAATGATCCCACTAGAGATAATTGTGCCATTAGGGAAATGCAAGAAAAAAGGACTGTCCTGAGAAAATTGGTATCATTTATTCCCTCTTTCCTAGCAAGGCAGTGTTTTCTTACTTCCTCCCGCCCCCTCCCCATTTCTTTTCTTTCTTCCTCCTTCTCTCTCTCTTTCTCCTGTTTTGTTTTCGGCCAGGTTGTTCTTCAGGCAGAACTCCCTGTTTACTCCAGGGTGGACTGGAAATGTTGCTCTGAGACCTTTTCCTTTGGAGGGTTCCAGTTTCTTCCCTTAGAACAATAGTACTTCTTGGTTGTAACTAGAGCCAGGCAGGTAGCTGAGTGGCTTCTTGCTGAGAGCAGCTGACCAGGCAGCGGCCAGGCTGGTGGGTCAGCCACAGGCCCTTCCCAGGTGACCTTGGGAAGCGACAGCTTTGTAAATCCCACCTCAACAGGGTCCAAGAATTGAATCCTTAAGAACTGCTATCTCTCGTGCTTTGCCTGAGCCTTGTGCTGAGCTCTGGGCCCAGAAGAAATTATATTTATTTATGTCTGTCCCTCCTCTGAGGTGGAGATAGTGGAAATAAGGAACAAAGGTGTTATTCACACCTGGACTCTGAGTTAAACATGAGGAAATGAGCAAGTTCTGGCTGTGCTGTTTAAATTGGGCCAGAGAACATCTTGATTAAAAAGCCACCATCTATTTTCATTTCCACGCTGGGGCTCCGGTTTAGGGGCAGAATGACAAGATTAGTGTAAGTGAGCTCAGCCCCTCTGCCTTCTCCCTTCCCAGATGGATGGTGGGGCTTTTCTGGAGCATCTGAGCCACCTCTGCATTCAGAGTGGGAATCCCATGGTGCTGGGTTCAAATGCTAACCTTGCTAATAAGTAGCCCATTTTAGCTAAATTGCTTAATCTTAGTTTTCTGGTTGTAAAACTGGAATAATGAACACATTTACTTTGTACGGCTTTTATGATAAATGAGATAGTGCTTATAAAGGGCTTCGCACAGTATGTGCGGCATGGTAAATACAGATTTTCTGAGGAATTACCTTGTAAAGAATGGCTTCTGGTTTTACAGTGTCTCTTCACACAGAGTTTGTTGAAGTTTTCCAGAGGACAAAAGAGACTAGGGTGAGACAGCATCCACATCGGTCCTTTCTTTCAGTCTTTGATTTAATTTAAATATATACAGGAAGAGCATATAGTTTTGGCTATTACAGGCATGTGGTGTTGACACATACTAAGAGGCCTAGTAAATTAAGGATGAAAATGTTAATTTGGGGGCACCGGGGTGGCTCAGTCGGGTAGGCGTCTACCTTCAGCTCAGGTCATGATCTTGGGGTCCTGGAATTGAGCCCCACATCAGGCTCCCTGCTCAGCAGGGAGCTTGCTTCTCCCTCTCCCTGCACCACCCCCCTTGTGCTCTCTCTCTCTCTCTCAAATAAATAAAGTCTTAAAAAAAAACATTAATTTGATTCTCAAACTAAGAATTTTCAGTGAAGTCCCATCAGAACACAACCCAAACCCTTGGGCAAGAGGCTTCCCCATTCCCAGCCTGGCTGAGTTGTAGAATCTGATGTTGGGAGGTTTGGGTTTTTGGTTTGCTTTTTATCAGTCACAGAAAAGCCTCCTGTATTAAAATCTAAGTTATGTCTTATCATTATACTTGGGGCGAAGTCTCCCCTTATATAGTGGTCTGTCTGAAAACCAGGAGTGTTTCTTCAGCTTGGCTCTGCTCCGAGTTAAGCCACTTGTACTTATTGAGTGTTAAAGATCCTTAAGGCTTGAAGACTTTTGTAGAAAACAGCTTGTCAGGAGCACCCCTCTATCTTCCTTCTTCCACACCCAACCCCCACCTTCACGCCACAGTTTTGACTTTTTAAGTTCCATGAAATTGTGCACTCTTAACCCTTTTGGGTGAGCCTGTCATAAATACCAGGCGTCTTGTGTGTCTGCGTGCCACGGTCCTCTTTCGTACCCAGGGAGCCTTCCCCTTCGTAATTTTGTTTGTTCAGTTTAAGTGCTTCTTCAGATTGTACTCTCTACATAAATCAAGGTAAATGAGTCCGAGTCACTAACTTCAAATTAATTTGTGACCTCTATTCCCTGACAGTATTGGAATGGAATGTCAGTGCCTCCCATACTGTGATATTGTGAATAATATTTGAGGACATTAGAAGGTCAAACATTATTTATTATTTCTGTGAGTTTGCTTGATGGCAATCATAGCTCTGCAGAAGTCAATCAAATCTCTTGATAATTCTGTTTAGGCAGTATATAATTAGGCGTTTAAAATTAGTTAAGTGTCTGTTTTGCTATGCATTTCACATTCTCTTTGGGAAAGCATGTTTACCAGATGACTTTGGGGACATCTTTTAGTTCAGCTTTTTCTTTTCCCCTGAGCTGAGAATTTGAAAGTTAGGGAATTCTTTCTTTCTTGTATTACCTGTTTGTCAGCAATTTACTGGAGTTGTTTTTATTTAACACTGAACGAGCGCCGGGAGGTGTAAGCACAAACATGTTTTTATAAAGAGAACAGAACAGAAACCACAATAGTACCTGCATTGTTGGGGATCTGCATTTTTAGGTGTGTGAGTCTTTAAGAAAAAATCCGTGCACAAAGTCATTTGCCTTTTGTCTTTTTTTCTAGCATCTCAGTGTCCTGAAAGCACCATGGTCTTTCTCTTTGAGTGACCTCAACTTTGTAATCATTATGGCAGACTTGCTTGGTGAATTAAGAAAAAGATAGTGAGCAAATAAATGTGGCAAGCTGT
The DNA here is from genome assembly GCF_009762305.2 of Zalophus californianus. Classification (NCBI taxonomy): domain Eukaryota; kingdom Metazoa; phylum Chordata; class Mammalia; order Carnivora; family Otariidae; genus Zalophus; species Zalophus californianus. The sequence continues at coordinate 38,539,590 of NC_045595.1, read as the reverse complement.
CATTAAAAGGAAACAAATTTATTTGAAATCAAAGGGTAGACAGCACAGGATGAACTGTATCAACGTCAGGATCATTTTGGAGTCCTACACAACAGGTTTCCCCTTGGCATCCCATTTTGGATCCTTTGTTAAAGAATGACCTAACACAACACTAATATTTTTTTTTTCTGTTTGTTTTCCAACTCCCCCCTCCCCCCCCCCAGCACCCTGTTGCACAGATTGTCCTCTCGTGAAAACAAAACAAAAAAAAATCTTATATTTAATTATACTGTGGTAAGGCTTTTTTTTTTTTTTTTTTTGCCTCAAGAAGAGCACAGTGACCTGGATTCTGGTAACTGTCTACCACTTCCATATTAGTCATGGACAGCAGTTGACAGGTTTGGACTTGAAACCATGTATATATAGAGCTTGAGCTATTATGTTTTGCTTATAGCTTGTAGCATAATCTATGTTCTCCCTCACACTCTCTCTACACATACACATACACACACACACACACACACACACACACACACACACACACACACACACACACACACACACACACACACACACACACACACACACACCCCTATATGATCATCTAGTTGAAATCTACACCTTGGATCAGATCATCGAAGGTTTCATTGGTTAAGTACTTGCTAAGGGTCACCTGCTTGGGAGCAAGTCTTCCAAATGGTATTCTTTCCAGTCTGCTGGGTGAGAGTGAGCTTCTGGAAGGTAGGGACTATGTCTTAATTTTGAATTAGTAGGTCTTCTAGTGATACTTGAGAGAATCATTTGCTATTGTTAATTTAATAAATTGTTGCTGGTGTCCAATGGTCTTCAGTCACCTGTTACTGTTCTGTTGGCTGCTCTGGTGTGAAATTGGGGTTTTCACTGTTCAAGTGTGCCTGACTCAGGGAATGAGGAGGGGCTGAAAGTCTGTCTTTGCTTTTCTTGTTAGGCCCTGGCCCCTGTCTGCATCAGCCTAGAAAAGGAGGACCCTTTACAGAACGTTTGCATATAGTGCCTTCTGCCCACGAAGCCTAGCAGGGTACCCTCCCTCAGGAGGGGAGCTTGCCAAGTTCATGCAGGTGCATGAGTTGGGATGGTTGGGATGGCTGAGGCATGGGAGGTGATGTGTACAATACCATGATGCCATATTCAGGGCTTTTTAATAAATACTGATGAAAATGTAAGACCCTAAAATGATTCATTTGCTTCTTGGAGCCCCATTTCTCCTTTGGGTGAAGTTCCCTTACTGCATTAATATTTCCCCCCAGTGTTTATTCCTTATAGGCCTCTATAAGATGGGTTGTTTGTATTTAGAAGGTTACTGGCTACATATTTCAGCAGGAGTCATTTGTATCTGTTGACCTAGTTTTTAAGATCTCCCTGGGTGAGAATGTCCACCTTGTCAGCCGAGGGAAGATTTGGGCCTGAACTCTGGATTCTAACTTTATGTGTGCATGTATAGGATCTGGATGTGACCCCAGTAAGAAGGGGCCGGTCCTGCGGTTCTTCGATCATCACGCATCCCTGCCCGCCTAACTTTGGCCACATTGTGTTGACTGACATTCTCACCTTTTATTAAACTAATAATTTCTTTGTATTACCTGATTTTTTAAAAAGATAAATCATTTTCCATCAAAAAGAAACTACATTTATTATTGCAATGAACAATCACTTGCCATAAGTAGCAGGTGACAATAAAAATAAATACAAGGCCCTCAGTAAGATTATGGGAGGGGAGAACCAAAAAGAGGGAAGATGATATGGGGTCTTCCTCATCTCCCCTCCATTTCATAACCTTGTCCTTGGTATGAGACTTTGTCCACGGTCTCTGCCAGGGCTCTCACAAGTGGGTGTGTATGAGAATCATTTGAGAGTTTTAAAAAAATAATATGGCTTCCTAGAGCCACAGATCCAGTTGATTGAGAATGAGGACTTGAGATCTGTATTTTTTTTTAAAGTTCCTTCAGTGATTGAACAGTTTGTTTTTATCTGACATTAGCGAAATTAGGGATTTTCTTAAAATAGGTTACCATTGTTTTGTAGCGGCCCGTGTTCTCTCTTGCTCTCTCTAGCCATGGAAGAATAGGCGTTTCATTCAACATTGATGTTTCCTTTTATTCCTAAAGCTAATTTTTTTTTCCGCCCCAGTTTTGGCGAAATTATGTATCACTTGTGATAATTCATTTTAAAAATTCCTGAGCTGTGTGGCGCACTTTCATGAAAATTCATTTAGATAAAATTAGATATTATTGTTTAATGAGGTGGCATTTCAATTTAGACCTTGCATCAGGCATATACCAAGAGTTTTTTATGGAAGAGTTAGGTTCATTTGAGTAATAAAGGCTGAATCATGGGGGCTTTAATTCTTAATCGCTGTGAGGATTGTTATCCGTGGGATGTGAGCTGTCTTAGTGGTATTCAATCAAGTGTCCACTTAGCCATGACTGGAAGTAATTGCTCCCAAGTGGGCCGCACGGTGACCTGTTAATACTCGCTTTGACCCTGTGACCTTGTCTGCCCCATTGTTTAGGATTTTATAGCAGGCAAGTCTGCATTTCTGTGGGGTCAAGTAGATATCTTGAGGTCAAACATTTTCTGATTACCGCCTCGTCCACACTGTAAGTCGGCCAGAAGCTGTTGCATTGCTAATAGTCATCGCTTTGTAGTAGAACACGAACAGTTTGAAAATTGTCTTCCCAGCCTGCATGTAAACAGTTTAATATTTTACGGAAAGAAGTTCATCTTGTAAATTAGGTATGAATAATACATTTGTAATTACTCCTTGTGTCTTTAAACACTTGTGTCTTAATTGGCTTGCTTTTTTTTAAAAAAATGTATTTGCATTTGCCAGCAAGTTAAAATTAACTCCTGTGGAAACCCAGCAAAGTCAGGACAGAGCATACCAGGCTTCTGGGCCCGCTGAGACCTCCAGCTAAATGCGGCTTTTAATGCACCTTGGAGGTGCACTCATTCTCTCTTTTAAATGTTTGTTTCTGGTTGGACACTGAGTTGTGATTGTTTCCAGTTTTTTTGTTGTTGTTGTTGTTTTTTTACCTTTTGTTATTTCACCTCACCATGTTGCTGTTGGTGGATGGGTAACTTAATAGTTTTTTTCCCCAGGAGTTACATGGACTCCTGCTTCCCCATCTTTGAGGAGTGTTCAGTAACCCAGGGTGACGGAAGCTTCCTGGGTGCCCCATGCAACTCTGTTCTCTCCTGAATTAGCAGAGTCATTGAATGAGGGTGAAGGGAGGAGATCGGCTGGAACAATAATCTAGTCTAGTCTGGTTCCACAGTGTTGTCATGTCTGAGTATCTTTAGCCGCCATCAGACTGTCCGTGCCTTGTCCCTTTATCTCACTCTAGAACCAGTCACACCATAGGTTTTCCAGAAGTGCTTATGTGGGAAAGTACAACTGGACAAAACAAAAACAAAGGAAGATACACAGTTAGAAAAGTTGGCAAATAGTGGATTTTGAATGGCACCTAAAGTCACTCTGGGCATCAGCCCCAAATAAAGTACTGTTAGGAAAAAAAATTCAGGGACCCTTCTCAGTGTTTGGAATATGACTCAAAATAATATATTGACATCTTGGCTGCTTGTAATTAAGGTTAAAATACTTATATAGAGTTTGGCTTAAGAGAAAGCTATAATGGCTAAAAGTTAAGGGCTCTCATTTATCTTATAGGTAGGTAAGTTGTTTCTCTTGAGTTGCAGTTGTCTGTGCTAGTGTGTTTGAACATAGTTTTTGGGTTTTGTTTTTTTTTTTTTTTCGAATTAAGGGTAGTGTCCTTAAACACCAGATAGGGTGGATCATTTGTCACAAAACTTATACCCTCCTTTTATTATTATTTTTATTATTATTATTAGCAGGGCTCGAACTCATGACCCTGAGATCAAGAGCTGAGCTGAGATCAAGAGTTGGCCGCTTAGCCAGCTGAGTGATCCATACGCCCCAAAATTTGTATCCTCCTTCGCATACTATGAAAAAATTCATTTTGCTACTGTGGAAAGGGTTCCTGAAATCCTAATGATAGTGTACCCGCACATACCTGCGTAATTGTACAGAGAGACAGCTCCCAAACTGTGTGCTGAGGTATCCTGGGCTGCAAACTCACAGAGGCTGCTGGAGGGAAATACGGTGGCAAGTGGCATCTGTTGGGCCCTGTGCAGACTACTAGGTTATTCACAGTTTTAGCGATAGATTGTGTTATATTCCTAATGATAGTGTCCTGTTTTTGCGTAGATGGTTTTGAGCAATTGCCATGATGAAAAGCACACTTTCCATTTGAAAAATCAACCTGGAGCGGAAAGTGAGGGTGGCAGTGTCCATTCTGATTTCAGGTTTTTGGCCTATGCCGTATGCAACAGGCTCATATGTCATATTAGTAAGGCTTATGTTAATGAAATAGAAGCATTTTTCCTTTACATTTATTTTTTAACCCCAAATAACTACTGAGTTGTTATGGCTGATAAAAGTTGTTTGGAGCTAACTTCTTAATAGATAAAGTTGTTGGGTGTTTCTTTGGCTTGGGGGGAGGGTCAGGGGTGAGTAGAGGAGGGGTACCATGAAAAAAAAAACTGCTATAAACTGAAAGAGTTTGTAAACTTCTGGCATATTTGCAGGAAATATATCTGTATTAAAAAAGAAAAGTGGTCATGGTAGGTAATTTAAAAAATGTGAATAAGCTAAATGGAGAAAATAGACACTGCCCTAAATGCTACTCCCCAGAGAGACACAGTCGTAATATCTTGGGGAAATAAAATTGTTTTGGCTTGCAGATAGCAGAAACCAGAATGAACTAGTTTAAGAAAAAAAAAAAAGAGCATTTGTTTTAAGAATAAAGGGGTGTCCCATGGAACCTGAATGCAGAAAAGAATGAGAACCAACATCTAGAACATTTGTCCACTGTGGTTCCTCTGGTCTTCTTTCTCCTTTCTGCAAAAATTATAGTTTTAAACGAAACTTGATTTTGGTGGGACAGCGCATCCAGTTTGGAATATTCTCGTGAGTTCCTCTCCCATATCTACTCAATTTGCAGTCCTCAAACTAGAGCTTTTCTTGGTCTGTCTTCTCTGTTCCCCACCTCCTTGAGCTGTGTGTTGCCATAGTAGAAATACCTGTGGTCCATATTCTCCGACCCCTTGACCGTCAGCTGGCTCTAGTCTCCATCAGTCAAGGCAGAGGATGAAGGATGCTAGTCGTCCTCCTTGGTACACCTCTTCTTTCCCTGGAAGTGAAAGGCAGAAAGGGGGGACGTGGTCAGCAATGGAATCATGCCTCTGAGGACAACATGGCCTGATTGGTGTGGCATTCTGAACTCACTGCTTCCATTTTAACCTCTCCCCACTATCTCCGTCCTTCCTTCCCAGCCTCTTCCTCTTCAGCAACAGAAATTCGTTGTCTGACGGTCCTGGAGGCCAGAAGTCCCAGATCAGGGTGTTGGCAGGGTTATTACTTCCCTCTGAGGCTGTGAGGGAGAATCTGTTAGATGCCTCCTCTTGTAGCTTCTCGTGCTCTGCTGGCAGCCGTGGGCATTCCTTGGCTGATAGAAGCATCACCCTGATCCTTGCCTTCATCTTCACACGGTGTTTTCCCTGGGTGCATGCCTGTGTCCAAATCCCCCCTTCTTATAAGGATACCAGTCCTATTGGATTAGGGGCCCTCCCTCCTCCAGTATGACCTCATCTTTACTAATTATATCTGCAGTGACCCTATTTCCAAGTCAGGTTCCATTTTGACCTACCTTCTCTTTCAACTTCCAGCTCACGTAGTTGAATTTAAGAAAATTGAATGTGCAAATGCTGTGACTCCTCAGAATAATATGCAGCAGAGTGCAAAACCCATGTGGATTTGAAAGGAACACCCTGGGCGAGGAGAGAGGCCAGAGTCTGTCTCCGCCTACTGTGGGCCCATTGCTGCTTGCGACCACCACATTGTGCAAACGTCAGACACTGATGTGGACAGTGGATGGGCACAAGTCACACGTCCAATTTCTTTCTCCCCATATGACATCAGTGCACGGCGTTTTGATGAATGTATGCTCGTCCACGGGATGATAGACAGGGGATGGCCTTGGCCCCGGAAGATCCTGGGTTGTGGCGGCAGTCTTAAAGCTCCCAAGTGCCACCTGCTATGTTTGAGGTATTTTATATTAATTGCATTGCACCCTCGCTTCCAGTCGGGGCAGTGGACGTTGCCTTTTCCATGTTGGGGACAAGGACACTGAGGATCGGGAAAGTCCATTCTCTGCTCAGAGTCACAGAGCTGATTCAGGATTGAAACCCAAGCCGTTCTGAATCCAGAGCCTGTTTTCTTTCTGTCTCTCTGTCTCTGACTTATTAAGTACCCCAATTTCCTAGCCTCTCTTGGAAAACATCATCGCAGGAAAGGCAGTCCGGTGGTATTTCCTGTCTTTTGGGTCTGTCTGTCTCTCTTTAAACAGAGTAAAGTTTACCCTGAGAAACATGAATATTATGAAGAAAGAAGTTTCTCTAGATGGAATGTGCCAACATGGACAGACGAGCCTAGGGGACCCTTGCCTCTGTCATTGGACAGCTGCCTGTGGGGAGCTCGGTGTTTCTGCTGCCAGTGTCTCTCGGAATTCTTGCCAGGCCCAAGGGTTTGCTTGCAATTGCTGGTGCGTGGTGTTTGGGATGTTTGTGGGTGGCTGTTTTTTATTTTGGTTTTGTTATCTGCCCTTTGTAGTAGTAACTCTGCCATCATTTCTTGCTGCTCAGATGTTCTGTGGCTTTGAAGCAAAGAGACTTGAAAATGTACCAAGTCAGAGGGCTTTATGAAAAGTGGCGTCTTGGTGCCAAGGCCGAGCCTTTTGGGGCCATCGGTGGCATGTTACAGTGCCCCATGGGTCTCAGTGTGTGCAGTCCCTTCTGCCTAGAACGGGGGATATGAACATTGTTGTTGACAGGAGCAAGCAGGCAACTAAAATGTGTCACTTGGGGTGCTCAGCCCTCACCCCGTTGTTGTCGTGGGAGAAATATTCACTTGATGTGGCCAGATCTCTCCTTGTGTCTTCCAAAGAAACAAGAAAACTTAAATAAAAAAAATGTTTAGTCTTGATTATTTAAATGGTGGAAACTAAATAAAAATGAAGTCTATCTAGTCTCTCCAAAGGAAAACATGTTTTTGGACCACGCTGGGCTCCCCAGGTCACTGATCTGCAGTTTTAGGCCTCTAACAGAAGCCCTGGGCCCCAGCCACCTTCTTCTCATCTCAGATTATAGTTTCAGGGACGTAGCCTGTCTGCCCCCTTTGGTATAAATTAGGGGTCTTGCTCTGCTACTTTCCCTCCACAATCCCAACCTAGCACTTATTTTCCTGCATTTTAAGGGTCCTTATACTTCCCTCTGTCATCCCTGGACTGGGCTTCTAACCCCTCATGTCCACCGTGTTGGCCTGCAGTGGATACACGCGGAGTGATTGCCAAGGGGGGACCTTGGTGCAAGTCAGGGTAGGGGATGGGGCTGGGAAGGGGTCCTGTGTTCTCACCTGGCATGTTTTTCTTCCTCTTCTCATTTGCACGCGTTCTGCTTGGTGTGGGTGGTAGAGTCAGGTCATCTCTTTGCTCTCAGATGGCAACTGTCATTGTTGATTATGCCTCGTGACTTTACCTGAGTTGCTTGGAAGAAAAAAATCATAGATGTCATAGAAATTTCAGTTGACTTGTCAGTGCCAACCTGTTTTGGTTCCTAGAGGCTAAGTGGAGACACAAGACCGACAGGTTTCTGATACACACCGTTCTCAGCGTTTTCGGGATGCCTGACTTACTCATTCCTTTCTGGAACATTTTAGATTTGAAGCCATTTTCTTGAGGGCAGTCATACACTGACATTTTTAGGCCAACCGGAATAGCATTTTGTTGGCTGTTCTGGGAAATGTTGGGGAAAGGCCCCCTTCTATCCTTGTAAAGATGTCCTCAAATCTGACCCGAGTGACAGACGGGGACTCTTTCTAATGAGCCGCCAAGAGGTTTGCATCTGATAAAATCCTGCAAGGATTCCTGTGGAGTTACATAAGATGGGCTTTCCCTCCTGTTTGGAATGAGAACATTTAAAGGGGTCAGCCAGTTTCATGCTGGGAAGTCACTCCGCACATATGCAAAGAAAATGGATATATGTTTTTGAAAAATGTGAGCTCTTTTCCATCACTGAAAAGGAATGTAAAATGATCTATTTTTCAAAAAGGTGTAGAAATTGATGAGGCAAACAGAAGTCTATGAGTGGTTCATTTATGGGTTAGCAGAGAACATGTTTTGTGTTTCAGACACTCGTAATAAGATGAAGAAATATCCCAAGATAATTGCGGGGATGTATGAAGTTAATAGGGAATGGTGTGTGGGGGTGCGTGCATGCGTGTTTTCTCTCCTTTTTTCCTGGCTGTCTTTGTGTTGTGTGCGTGGTGTGTGTTTCTTTTCTTTCTTTCTTTCTTTCTTTTTTTTTTGGTTTTTGTTTTGTTTCATTTTTTGCTTTTTCTGTACTTGGTAGTAGATGTTTATCTCATTTTGATGTTAAACTGAAAGATGGCATGGTCACCTGCCTGGCTCTTCGTGGGAAAACCATACTCTAGGAATGTTTGGACATGTGTTTGTTGCATTTAACACCGGCTCCTTTGAGAAGGATACTGTCTTCCGCAGGGCCTGGCCACTGCATTTAGGAGAAAGTATTTTGGCCGCTGGAGAGAACAAAGCATTTGTTGATACCCTGGTGGAGCTGGTCAGCACCTTACAGAGATTCAGCAGCAGATGCACATTTTATCATGGAAAGCATCATTCCACAGTATCGTTCTTGGTTTTGTAAGTTGGGGAAGAATTGGGTTTTTGACTCATTTCTTTGAGGCATCTCAAAGATTATGTCTTTAATATTTTAAGCCAAAGAGTCAAATTAAAGTTACCCAAATTCAGTAAGGGAAGGATCTGTTGCATGAAACCAGAGAAACCGTGGGAGCATGTTGATGGATAACCCAGGACAGAGGGGTGAATGAGGAGACATGGGGTCCTACTGTAAAAAAGCCCATGACTTTTCAAGAGAATTCTAACTTTAGTTATCAGAAAGTTAGGAGGCTCTGGGCCTCTGTGTCAGACATAGGAGGAGACTTTAGAGCGGTAGGGGCACTTGATCTGCACAGAGAGAGTAAGACCTGGAATATGACATCTAAGCTGCAAGGCTTTTCTGTGATGCTGTTCTATAGACAGTCTCTTCAAGAGCAACGCTTACCTCTCTTTGTCTCCCCAGGCTCTGCACAGCTCACACATCTGTTCCCTTGCTCTCTTATCCCCTATTCTCTGGTTACTTTCATATGCACAGACACCTACCAGTTCTTTCCCCTCATTATTTCCCCCATGCTTTGCATGGAGCCCAGCATTTAATAGGAGCTCCATAAATGGTGGTATAATTCACTGTCAAGTCCCAGAGGGAAGGAGGGTGTCTTAGCTAAGGTCATGACAGCTGCTGTAACAAATAAACCCACACACAGTTAACGACTCAAGCTCAACAGATGTTTTTCTACTGCTTGCCAGGGCCTCTCTTCCAAGTGTTGACTCAGGGGCCCTGTCTCGTTCCATCTTATGTCTCTGCCATCTTCCGCATTGGGCTTAGAATTTTGGAAGTTTGAAAAAAGAGCAGGGAGGATCACATAGGTGAAATTTTTATGGACCAGCCCTGGACGTAATGCATAACACTTCCATAGATACTCCACTTAGGAGAAAAGTATTCAATAAAGTAAAGAGAGAGAAAAGAGCCCAAGAGTCATTTATGACTTTATGTTCTCTTGTGGGACTAGATTATAATTGCCAGGAGGGCAGGGATAGTGTTTTCTACATATTCTTATCTTTTATGATGTTTCTAAGCAAGTGACAAGAGTGGGAAGGTTTTTGGTTGACTGACCTTGAGCTTGAGTTTTCCCATCTGTAGAAGAATTCTGTTTGCCTAACAAGGGTAGAAATTTGGAGTCAGGGAATCTTATTGCTGCCCATGAACTGATGAGATCATCTGGTCCAGCTGGCTGTATTAAGTTTCTTAGAGTCCTTTGAGAGATGCATGTACTTAAATAAAATGCAAAAAAAAAAAAAAAAGAAAAGAAAACACTAAATTCTCTAGCAAGATTCTCTCTGATTTCCCCGAGTAGGTCTCCATTAGGAGAATAAGTTGAGAGTTTTTCACCGGGGAGGATTTATGATTCTACTATTATTGTATCATTTGTTAAATAGCTAGCTACTGAGTGGATTTGAAATTTTGAGGTACCATCCAGTGCATCTAGTGGATTTCTAGGGGAGAGCCAGGACTGTCTGTGTACCAGAGGACAACCATGTGGGTAAGACGAAACTCATTCCGTGCAAGGGACAGTGGCTCCAGACATTATCCAGTAATTTCTTTTTATCTTTGTGGTAATCCACTGAGGTGGTTTTCCCAATTTACAGTTGAGGAAACTGAGGCCTACAGAGGTTAAGTGGCTTGTTCAAGATAATGTGGCTAAGTAGAGGAGCTGGAATTTGAACCAGGCAGCCTAGGGCAAGTACTCTGTGAAAGAGAATGCCTTGTCTTCTCTCCGATACGAGCAACATCGGACTTGAGGGAAAGACAAAGCGATACCATCAAGGTGCACGGAACCTGGCCATTGTCTGGGAATGCTTGGACGAAGAAACCTCGATTTGATGGGGCAAGTTGTTCCGGTGGCAGTAAAATAAACACCATTTCCATGACAATTATTGTAATAGACATTTCCCTGACAGTTAATAAAGTCGTATAGATACTACTTGATAATATAATCCCTGTTGCCAGTTTGGCTGCTAAACCCGAGAAACCCCTGGGCGGTGGTAGGCAAATGCATTCTCGCATTGTTACTTATTTAACTCATGTCACACATGACTAGACAGCGTTTTCATCATTGAAAGTGTTTGGTTATTGCCCTCTCTTTGACGCCCTCAGTCTCTATGGGCTTGGACTTGCAGATGTGTTGTGATTGTCATCTGTATTTTGCAGTGCCATGTCTAACGTGTGTATGTGTGGACTTTGCCATATCACCTTCAGGGTTGGTTAATACTCTTAGCCAAAGTAAAACATAGTATTTTAATTCTCCTTTCTGATTTCTTAAAGCTCTGTATTAAAAAATGGTTTATTTTCTCAGCACTAACTGGCATTGCTGACCTCATTTCCAAATTGGAACGCCATGTTTTTCTCATACCAGTAATGCAGCTATTTGAAATCCACGGAGGGTGAAACAAAGCTACACAGTTGGCTCTGACCGGTTAGCCGCACTTGGCCCTGGGTAGGTACTTCGCAAATGCTTGTTAAGACACTAAAAGAAAGCATGAACAGATAAGCGCATCTTATTCTGGTTAATGTCTTTCATTTTTTCTAGAAAATAACCAAGGATAATATGTTTCAGGTGAGATGCCTGGGTGGCTCAGGACGGTGAAGCATCCAACTCTTGGTTTCAAGTCAGGTCCTGACCTCAGGGTTGTGAGATCGAGTCCCACATTGGGCTCCGTGCTGAGCATGGAGCCTGCTTCAGATTCTCTCTCTGCGTCTCCCTCTGCTCCCATCCTGCTCACGTGCATGCTGGATCTCTCTCTCTCTCAAAAAAAAAAAAAAAATATATATATATATATATATTTTTTTTTTTTCAGGAGTGAGATCAGGATGCAAAGTATGAGCTCATTTTGATTTTGATATAATTTCTACCTTGTACAAAAGTTGCAAGAACTGTACAAGGAATTTCCATACACCCTTTGGCTGGATTCACTAGTTTATACTTGGCTCCATTTGTTTATTCTTCTCTTCCTACCTCTCTCCTTTTCTTCCTCTCAGATGGATTCTCTGTCTCTCTCACACATGCACACAATTTGTATGTTTGCACCTCCTTTTCCCCAATCGGGTGCGAGTAAGTTTGAAACCTTAGACACCTTTGCCATGACGTACTTCAGTGAGTGTTGATTCCTACGAGACTGTTCTCTTAGGCGAACACCTGTATCAAATCAGGAGGGTGGACGTTGATACAAGACTGTCCTCTCCTTTTATGAGGGTGGTGGTCAAGTCTTCTACAGCCTAGCTGCTCTAGGATCTCCGTTGCGCTTTAGTCGTCCTGTCTCTGTTATGAGTTTGTATTTAATGAACATTTGACTAAACAAAATCTGTGATGGCATTTCCAGTGAACTGCAATGGCCAGCCTTCTGATCTGTTCTCCTGGCGGCAGACAAAATAGTCACCAAGCATGGGAGACACTGAGCATCCTGGCCCCCTGTTCCTTCCTTGAAAAGACGAGGACTGTTTTTAGTGGTGGTGGTGGTGGGTTTTTTCTGGCAATTTTCCTTAGTAATCAATCCTGGGGTCGCACTCCCTTAGCAGCAGAAATATTTTCCTTAGGGTGCTCAGCAGAGGTGAGCGAGGTGGCACCTAGAGGAAGTGCCCATTGGCGTTCCGTGTTTCATACCTGAGTGGCTGTTTCCCCCTCCTGTGGCCTCCCAGAGCAGAAGTCACGTTTTCTGCTGCACTCCTCTCCTTCCTCCTCCGTACGCTTCTTTAATTTCACAATGGGGATGTGCAGTAGTGTTAGATTGGCTCTGGCAAAGGCATTTTGATGACCCCTGTCTCGGATCATTATAGTAACTAATAAAAGCTTGAAAGTGACTGTCACTCCGTGAGCCTGATTCCAATGACTTGGGGTGAGCTCAGCTGTGTAAATACATGTTTTTTTTTTATTTTTATTTTTTGCTGTGTAAATTTTGACCAAAGGGAAATGCGTATACCATTTAGTTGAATGTCTCTTTTGAATTTAATCACGTCTGAGTGTAAAACAATAAGCAGAAATAAAATGGCCTTGGAAATGGGAGCGTAAGGTTTGGAAAGACTGGCCGTGTTGGTCTGCGTGGAAGCTCTCCAGACCCACACGCTGCAGAGCATTCTGTGCGATGCGGAAGGTCGGGGATAGGTGGCAGGGACACTAAGGTTGTGGTCATGTATTCAGCCAAGGGGCAGGATCCCAGGCCTGATGTTGCGAGACGGTCTAGAGTCACCAGCTTGTACCGAGGGGGATGATGCCTGTCCTCAGATTCACAAACTGAACTTTTTGAGTTAAAAGAAAACTTCAGTGTATTTAGCGTGATTATCTTTATGCTGTTGAATTACAATTTTGACTTCTAGAGAAAATAGTAATTTTTACATTTTCTTTTGAAGTCGCCTGCTGTGGATCTAATTAATTTTTATTCAATTACAGTTTTGCATGGTTGAGCCGTGTTTTTCTCGTCTTAGGGCTGGGCATCTTGTTAGCGCATGGAATGGAGCATTGAAGGGAGAGTGAGAGGGCCGCCCGTGTTAGCCCCTTACTGGGAGCAGAGCCAGTGAAGTGAATGCAGGGGCTGTGACTGCACCCCAGGTGCGAGAGTGGAGCCCCCTTGCCTGGGTGCCCGCCATGTGCAGGACGTAGAACCATGGTATCTGTGCCATGTCTTTGGTGAGTGTAGACACATCTGTTTTTCTTTCTTGCATCTGGGAGGCAACGGTAACACACCCTGACCGGCAGGGAAGACGTCTGCTCAGAGCATCCCCTCCTCTGGAGTCCTCCACCCATCCAGTCGTTCATTCAGCAGATACTTACTACGTGCCTGCCACGGTTCTAGGGATGCAGAATGCAAATGCTCACGACGAAACAAATGCTCACCCCTGCGGATACTCATATTCTGGAGAGAGACGGGGATGGAAACAGAGAGATGTTAGAAGTACATCGTGTAGCATGTCAGAAAGCGCGTGCAGGGGAAGAAAAAGCAGGGTTTCACAGTGTTGCGGGATAGGAGGGTGTTGTGTTGTACTTTTAGATTGTGTGGCCAGGTAGGTCTCTTTGAAGATGCTGTTTGAGCAAAGACTTGAAAGGAGGTAAGGAAGTCAGTCCTGTAGAACACTGCAGGCAGAGGGAACCTTTAATGCAAAGGCCCTTTGGTGCAGGGCATGCCCTGCAAGACTGGGGGACAGTTAGGAGGCTGGTGTGACTGGGAGGGTGAACCAGGAGGAGTATGGTGGGAGATGGACTCTGAGAGCTAACTGGGTCCTCACCAGTAAAGGATTTGCCTTGTACCTGAGTGTCCTGGTGGTACTGGAGGTATTGGCCCCTGATGCAGATTTTAACAAGATCCTTGCTGCCGTGTTGACTAGACTCTGGGTGGGGGCGGGGGTGAAGAGAGAGGCAGGGAGAACAGTGAGGAAGGTTGTACAATCCAGGGGGGAGGTGCTGGTGGCCATGATCAGGAGGTTGGTATCGAAGGTAGGGAGCAGTGGTTAGATTTTAGATCTATTTTGAAGGCAGGTTCCACGGGCTTTCCTAACGGAATCGATGCAGGACTTGAGAGAAAGATAGGAGACAAGATTGACTTAGACATCATTGGCCTGAGCGTGATTAGAAGGGTTACAGTTGCCATCAGTTGTGATGGGGAAGGATCAAGGTGTGTGTGTGAAGGCTGTTTCTGGGAAGATCAAGTTCTGGATGTATCGCCTCTGGGGTATCTAGACATCCCAGAGGACGTGTCATGGAGGCAGATAGGTAACCAGGACTGGAGTAGAAGGGAAAAATTTGAGTTGGGCCGGGAGCCTGGGGAAGCTGGAAATGCCTGGTAACTGCTGCCCATGCGGATTGTTTTCACATCACCCTAAAACTCACCTACTGGTTATTCAGGGATCCTCCTTTGCGCTGCTAATCCCATGTGATCCCTGTTAAGGAGATGCTCAGTTTAGCTCTCAGAGGTGATGTTTTCTTGGTGTTAGCTGTTAGCTCTTGAGCTTTGCAGGGCTGGGGTGCTGGTTGCATGCACTCAGAGGAAGCTGTCAGAGTCCATGAAAGCCTGAGATGAATGCAGACTTGGAGATTGTCTTTCTCACCCCCCACTGTGGGAGGAGGTGAGGGTACCCGGATGTGGGGCAGAGTGGAAACTGGAATCTGACTTGGCTGACTCCCCGTCCCATTCTCTTTCTGCTCTACTGAGCAGGGAGCAGCTCCTGTTTGAAGAGGCATTCAGAAAATGGATAATGCGGTGCTTTTGCCTCTTTCATCCATTTATCCATCTTTTATCATCCAGGAAAAAGCTGGATTGCATTCTGGAAAGAAGAAGGCTGCTGTTGCTTTTCTGTCTTAAATATGTGCTCCTTGAGTGTTTTTCAACAGGGGCAAACGAGACTCTCCACAAACATTCATATGATTCATATGATGTAGCGAAGTAAAAAGGTAATAGTTGGGGAAGGTTGAGGATTCATTCTCTGGTGGGGATTTCTTCCTCTCCATGCCTCTGGTAGAAGCAGGATGTAGCTCTTTTGGCATTCTGCTTTGCTTGTAGGGTGTGTCTTCTCTTGGTTCTTTTCTTCAGAGAGGGCCTAGACTGTGCTGTCCATTCCTAGCCAAGATAAAAGGCCAATGTAGGGGCTAGGTATGTGACCCTACCTTTAGCCAGGTATATCCTGTCTCTAAGGCACCACCGGGAGGCAATATAGCACAGTCTGAACTAGATTCAAATCCTGGTTCTTTACTTAATTAGTATGTGACCTTGTGCACATTACTGAACATCTCTGAGCCACAGTTGCCTTATTTGTAAAAGATACGTTCCTACGTTGGAGATTTGTTGTGAGAAGCCAAACGAGAAAAATGTATGTCAAGGGCCAGACACTGCACTTGGCACATAGTAAGTGTTGAATTAATGAAGCTATTATGAGCACCATCATGGCTGGCATTTCCTCCGATTCCTACCTGCGGCTTAGGCCAGTTTTGTTAAGATTAATTTAGTTTCCAAAAAAGATGTGCTAATTGGATTATTACATTTTCATGCGTTTATATTTATATATACACGCAGAGCTTTGAAATCTACACATGTATATATTTATCCATTCAAGTCTCTCTTTTAAAAATCTGTAAGAATTATATTTTTGAGTCATTGAACCATGATGAAATTGTTTTTCAAAAAAAGATTTGCTATAAGTGATCATTATGTAGGCCATCAAGATGGAGAATATTGTACAAATGGAAGTTATAAGAAACACCCAGAAAGACGCCTGATGTTAATGCAGGGCCACTAACAGAGTACATATTTTTATAATCTGCTGATTTAAAAACATTGGCACTTGCCTGCATTGTTTAGGACTGGATGGCACAGACAAGGCTGTTTTGGGGTTAGGATAAATATTTTTTTGATTAGTGCTACAACTTGTAGACTTGTAATCGCGAGTGACTTATCAGCAGCTTTTCAAAATCTGACATTCCACACGGAATGCCCCAGTGAAGGAAAGTTAGCACTCTGTGAATGCTTTTACAGTTGAATTCCACACACATGAATTATGACAAGTGAGGCGACTACTCTGTGGTTTGTTGTGTCTGGTCTGGTTCCTACTTTTAAAGTTGCAGTTGCGTTTGGTCATTTGAAGCTTATTTTCACAGTCTGGCCAAGCCAGCAGGGTCCCGGGGCTCTGTAGGGGACATAAACCGCCAGCCTTTAAGTCAGAATGCTCAGTAGATAAGCATTTCAAGACTGCATTGCATCATACAAAGGGACTTATGGGCTTATTTAACATACACTATTTGACTTAATTTAGATATTTAATGGAAAGAAAAGCCTTTTATTATCACCGAAGGAAAGAACTGCCAAACATTGTGAGGCGCAGTTGAAATATTATAACGGATGTACAGGGTGCAAATATATTTCACTGCCTTACATAATGGGGTGTTTAATAATAGTTGTTTCTTTAAATTTAGCACATGTATCTTAGATATTTGCACTCTGTAAATTATATGCTGCGGTTCAAGAAACTCCCATTTTTGTGTGTGTTTTTTAAAAATTTGTTTTAATGAAGTAGGTACTGATTTTTTAAAAATGAATTTCAACTGTGATTTATGTTTATTTCATGAGCCCAGATTGGGGAGTCCATGCCAGGAATGAACACTTTCCATCCTGTCTTTTGAGAAACATAAATGTGAGCAGTTGCTGGATCTGCTGACCTGATTGGCCACAGCTCTGTTGAGCATTTCACTCAGTAGGCATTGGCCTGCTGAGTAGATCTGGTGTCTTGGAGGAGTAGGGTGGGGATCTATAACCGTGTGGAGAAGGGACGCATGGGCGTGTGGGAGGAGCCCCTGCTAGGTTGCTGCACCTGTGTGCTTGCGTCTTCCACAGGAACTATACCCACTCAGATCACCAACGCACAAGATCAGCTGAGCCCCAATTTGATGTTCACTCCTGTTTTTCCAGGACATGGGGAGCTGTTATGGGATGAATTGTGTCCCCCCTCCCCTCCAGATTCATATGTTGACATCCTAACCCCCAGTATCTTAGAATGTGACTCTATCTGGAATTAGGGTGTTTATGGTGTTAATTAAAGTAAAATGAGATGATTAAGGTTGGCCATAATCCTGTGCGAGTGGTGTCCTCTGAAGGAAATGAGGTTAGGACACAGATGCACAAGGGAAGGCCTTGCAAAGACACAGGGAGGAGATGGCCATCTATAAGCCAAAGAGAGGGGCTCCTGGGTGGCTCAGTCATTAAGCGTCTGCCTTCGGCTCAGGTCGTGATCCCAGGGTCCTGGGATGGAGCCCCACATCGGGCTTCCTGCTCCGCGGGAAGCCTGCTTCTCCCTCTCTTATTCCCCTTGCTTGTGTTCCCTCTCTCTGTGTGTCTCTCTCTCTGTCAAATAAATCTTATAAGCCAAAGAGAGGCGCCTCAGAAGAAACCAACCCAGCTAACACCTTGATCTCAGATTTCCAGCCTCTAGAACTAAGAGAAAACAAAGGTCTGTCCTATAAACCACCAAATCTGTGATACTTGGTGATGGCAGCCTGAGCAGACTAATACCCAAGCAAATCAGAATCTACAGGAGGGCATGTGTCCTTTGGAAAAGTCTTTTCCATATAATATACGATGTTTAAGCATGGAAAATAGTGGTCAGAAAACCTTTAGTGGGAAGAAAAGCTGTAAGATTGACCAGATCTATGCAGTGAGCAGAGTGGCATTAGTGGATGCCAAAGCCATAACACAGCAAACGTTTATTGCCCCAGGCTGGTCACAGGGTGAGGGTCTTATGGACATTATCTCTTTCAGTTCCTACCACACTCCTATGAGGTAGGATTATTATTACCACTTTTAAGGAAACTGACATCTGTGGGATTTCATAGTCAGGATAGGAGCTGGGGCTCAAAGCCAGATAGTCCTGCTCCAGGCCTGTCCACGTTGTTGCTTTGCCAGCTTTGGGAGATTGGCGGCCAAGGAGGGGTATTTGTTGGATCTGTTATGATTATGAATTAAAAGATACTGGGGCACACTACCTCCAGTGTGGGAGGGGACCAAACCTCCAGAGAGAGGCGATAAAGTGCATCGAGGGGGTGAGGATGTCACTAGTAATAATAATCATCAGGACTATTACAGGGTACTTGGTGTGTGTGAGCCGTGATCTCAGTAAGCCCTGTACGTACTGCCTGTTTCTTCTCGTAGCAGCCTGGAGCCGTTTTCCCAGAGCTTCTGATGGGTCCACACCCAGGGGATCTGACCCCAGCCCCTGAACCCCTACCACTGCCTCCCCAACAGGCCTGGGACTTGCCCAGCATGGCATCTGTCACAAGGAAGGAGAAGAGGATGTCTAACGTTTGGGTTTTGAAAATAGGAAAATCTTTCTGCCTTTTTCCTGTATTACAAAAGCAATTTATGATAAATGTAAAACATTTTAAAACCAATCCAAAGCAAAAATAAATAAAACTTATCTATAGTCCCATCCCCTAATGAGAATTACTGCTAGTTGTTTTCTGTCTGCCTTTGTAGTCTTTTTACTTGGAAATATACTTCCTGCGACTGTAAATATATTAATATTTTCACGAGCAGCAACATGAGTTAGAAAAGAGCAAGGGCTTTGGAATAAGACTTGGGTTTAAATCAGCATTCACTTACTAGCTGCGTGACTTTGAACAAGTTATTTAATTTCTTTTTGTCCTTAAGATGGGATAATAAACAGATAAAACTTACTTCATTGGGGTTTACAGTAACCCAGTGTATGTAATGTACTCTTTTGTAGCAACTGGCACACAATAAATATACAAACCATAACTTTAAAAAGAATCCGTTTTTGTAACACGTCTTTGTTACTTAGCAACATATCATTCAACAAACATTTGGTGAGCAGGTATGATTGGGGATCATGTTTCCTTCTATGTCCTTGTCTATTTTTACAACCCTTCTTAATGTCTGCATAGTATTTCATCAGTATGAGTCCCTGTTGTACTTGATTTTCACTGGACATTTATCTTCCCCAGCTTTTATGCACCATCGGCAATGCTGTGTTGTGTTTCTTTGCAACCTTGTCACTGAATTTTCCCCAGTGATTACTGTTTCATTAATATCAATTCCAAAGACTAGGGGATGGACAGGAATGGCATGGTTTTAAGGCTTTTGAAGCAGTACCAGATCATCCCCTGTGAAGGTTGTGGTCGCCTGCCCTGAACCCAGCTGTGCATGAGAGTGCCCATTTCTTTCTTCTCTCTCTCTCTCTCTCTCTTTTTTTTAATTCCCTGTGCTGTACTTTTCACCTCCTTGACTGACTTCTGAGTTTTTGATGTAATATTATATTGATGGACACAAAAGAAAAATGGGGCATAATTATGCCCTATGGGTCACTGACTCAAATCTGGCATCATAAAGGATGAGCAGTGGCTCTAGGAATTGAGAGAGGAGAGACCGTTTAGGCACTGATGTTCAGTTAATTGTGTGGTCCAGACAAAGGTGAGAATATCAGCTGTCACATAGTGCGCCCTCACCGTGGGCCAGGTGTTGGATGCATGCTTTCAACCTGTGTAATTTAATCTCGACAGCAGAGCTTTGCTGCAGGGACACTTGGGGAGTCTTTTTAGCTCCCATTTTATAGATGTAGAAACAGAGGTTTGGAGAACTTACGTGATTTGTCCCAAATCACAAGTTAGGTTACTCTGCCAGAGCTGGGAGTTGAACCCAAGTGCTCGGACTCTCAGGGTCCTGTTCTTGTCCTGGGGTATTAGAAATGGAGATGGACACAAGAGCCGGCATGGAACCCAAATGGGAGGTGAACATGGTTGCTGGCTGGTGTTGGGGGGGAACCCCACAGTGTTTCTAGCTCATTGGAATAGAAGGTGGGGCTTTGACAGTCACAGGGAAGGAGGGAGGAAGAGCCAGTGTGGAGAACGTGAATATTCAGATGGTGCCTACGGGGCCATGGAAACTGGGGCTGGAGATCTGCCAAGAGATGTGATAACACCACTTACCCTGTTTTAAGGCTTACATGCATAATTCCAATTAATCCTCAAACCACCCTGTGACGTAGGAACTGTCATTACCCCAAGGTTCCTGCTAAGGAAACTGAAGCCCAGAGAGCTTGAATAACTCGGTCCATGAATGTCACAGCCAGAATTGGACCCCAGGCAGCCAGATTCTGATGCTGTGGGCCAAAGCAGACCGGGAACTAGAACTCCACGGGGAGTTTGCAACCTAGGATGTATTTGTTGGAAGTGATTTCTCTCAGCTTTTGAACTTTGTAGCAATTATTGCCTGTAGAATTCAGCTAGCCATTAATTGTGTACTCCCCCCGTGACACAACTCTCATTTAAATCACGTATTGTTATTTAACTTCTCATGCTGGGAAGACAACTGTGCCTGGATATCCCTCTTCTCAACCTCCAAACGTGTAGCACAGTTAAGCAGAGTGGGGCTCAATAAATGTTTGCATTTCCCTTGAGGAGTCTCGTCGCGTAGACTTTAGACAGGTGCCTTCTCTGGAAGGGAAGGGCTAGGGAAGGAAGGTGGGGACAGTGCCCAGGTTTGTGAGTCAGAGGGAAATGAGAGAACAGACAGGAGACCGAGAGAGCACTAGAAAGAATCCCTTTTGCACGGGCGGTGGAAGGACCAGATGGCTGCCTCGATGGCCCACCTAAACTCCTCTCTTCCTCGTCTCCTGTCTCACTGGGGACATGCCATGCAGATTCCAGGCCTCGCTTGGTCCAGGCTCTCCTCCTTCCTGGGATTTGCCTGGCTGCAAGCAGGAAGCCAAGGGACTTAACGTGTAGGGACTCCCAATAGGATTCTAACCCTTGTATTCCATTTGGGCTTTATCTTGGGAGCTGTTTCAAATGTGCTCACATTTCCCATTTGAGCTGTTGGAAGAGTGGTACTCTAATTGGGTACCATTAAGGGAGGAGACGTGGCTTTGAGAGACACACGGCTCTACTGCTTACTAACCGTGGCTTTGGGGAAAGGATGCAGCTTGTCTGAGCCTCAGTGTCCTCATCTGTAAGATAACTTACTTGTGCCGCTGTTGTAAGACTTATAAGACTTTGGGCACAAATGCTCAGTACCGAGCGCTGGGTACGCAGTCAAGGCTCCATACACGTTGGCTGGTCTTAGAAATGGATGTCCTCCAGAGAATATCCAAAGGCCTCCCCGTCTGTCGAGCCCCCAGGGTGAAAGGCCAGTGTGTTCCTTCTTTTCTTGTATTTACAACAGACATTTCACCACTTTGACACTCTGACACTTTTCCTTGATGATTTGGTCCTAATCATCAGTTCTTCTGCTCTCCTGAGGCTTTTCCAAACCACGTCATTCCACACCCTGGAATGTGCACTTCTTTCTCGAAAGGAAATGTGGCCATCGGATGTTGGACAGCTCTGAGTCTGGTTGTTTTCTTATATACTTACCATCCTGATTAGTTTTGTGTGTGTGTGTGTGTGTTTTCGAAACTGTGAGAATTGTCTGGAAGTTCTTCAGTCATTTCATTAGTCATTTAACTTTTTTGGTTTTTAAGATTGAAGACAAATTTCTTTGAGGCAGTGGGTCAGATGGACGTGGCTGGCTGGGTAACCGTATCCCCGCTGAGTCAGCCGTCTGCTCAGACAACTAAAAGCTGAAGTATGCTTGATGACTAGTCACTGGCCAATGTCACATTAACTCAACATTTCATTTCTGCTCCTAAGTTGTGGGAACTTGGTTGCCTTTGTGGGTTGTTCGAAAGCGCTCCAAGTATTGTATGGATTTGACTTTTGAAGCCTGGAGTTGTCGGTTATCCCCTGACGTGGTGTTTTCGATCTGAGGCAAGGTATAGAATTGTGACATGGTATTGTCAAAAAAGGTAGGATTCACTGCCACTAATTTACAGGAAGGGAAACCCAGGCTCTGAGAAACCCACTGACTTGCAAAAGGTGTCCAACAGTTGGTGGCCAGGCTGGGACAGAGTTTGATCTTCCTACTAATTCATCATGTAGAAGCCCCCCTCCTGGGCCTTCTTGTCCTTCTGCTAAAACTACCTGAGAAGCTGTTTATTTTGGTTCCCTGACCTGGGTTGGAGAGATGATCTGAATGTCAGGGGTGGTCGTTGCCTCAAAATGCCCTCCTGGCCCTCTCCCGACACCCTGTCTGATGTATCCCTGAAGCACGTTATAACCTTGGAAGTCTGTTCAGTGTGCATGTTCTCTGTTTCTCTGTGTTGCATACATCATCCATCTTGGATGGATGAGGTGCCGTCTGGGGTCACCATGTTCTAACGTCATCCTCCCATATAGCACCATACATGATGAAATAATCATGCTTAGTAAATGAGGATGTGTATCTTATTATGGTACCACAACCTTGATGGTTTTGTCATTGTTTTTTAACTTCTTTAACTTGGGCATGAATTTAGAAGAAGATTTGAGGGTATGTGGGATATTATTTATTTTAACAAAGAATTTGGCCTCTTTGTTTTTATTCCTTTAAGTAATTTGTAATTAACCTCAAAGGCCTGTGGTAAGATGGCTTTTGTTTCTAGTTGGAATATGGGGACACAGAATTCTCTAGAAGAGAGATTTGGCTCAACTGCAGTGGAACTTGATGTTTCATCCCACAGAGTGACTCTTGTAAACAGCACTTTAAAATCCTTCTTCAAGACCGTTGGTTTTTCT
Organism: Zalophus californianus; assembly: GCF_009762305.2. NCBI lineage: Eukaryota > Metazoa > Chordata > Mammalia > Carnivora > Otariidae > Zalophus > Zalophus californianus. The sequence continues at coordinate 38,516,666 of NC_045595.1, read as the reverse complement.
CAAAAAATATTTTCTTTTTTCCTCTTTTAACTTTTTTTCCCCTCTTTTCCAATAATGGAGGACGTTTCCTCTTTATAGTTCGAGCTGCTACCTTTTTCTTAATTGTGAAGCAGGCAAAAGTCATCCCAGAGAACAAGTCTCAGAAGAATTGCAGTTGATCCTGTGACCTAGTTGGTTTCTTCATTCTTTGAAAAGTTATTTTATACCCCCTCCCTATATTAGTTATGTATGCTGATTATTTAACCTTAACTTTTCACAGGAAATATAGATCCTATTAGGAAGACAAGCTCTGGTGTCCTCATGGGTAGCTTCCCATGGCAGGCTTGTGTTCGCTGCTTCCTCCTTATATGGGACCTGCCGTTGTAGTTTTTTCTTGTTAGTAACATCATCCCTATGAATGTGATTTTTATTCTCTTCCAATAAAGAGGCTTTGCTTACCCACAGTACATCTCAAGCTTTTGAACAGATACGTGGGGATCATGTCTCTGGTGAAGGTGAAATAATATAATTTGTTTATCACCTTGAATTGTTTACCATGGATTGTCAAAAATATGTTTTGAATTTAAAAGTGTGAAAAACAAGTGTGCTAGCTATCAAAAAAACTCTCCCCTCAAAGTAAACATATTTATAGAGCAAGACTCAAAACAAAATACTTGATCGTGATAAGCCCAGCCAATAAAAAGAAAGTAAACATGTTTACCACAAAAGCCTTATAAAGAGCCCAGATGGCACTCAGCTCTCTGTTCACTTGACTGTTCTTCCAGGGACCTACTGAGGCTCCCCTGGGCCTCAGGGACAGAGATGCCGTTTGCCCTACCAGCAGAAGGCCCACTTTATACAAGCCCTGCCCACTTAGCTTAGCCTAACTTGCCAGGGCGAATGGAAGGTTAGTCTTTTGAGCCATTGAGTGGAAGGTGTTGGTGAAATTGAACCTGGAGTTCCCATGGTTCTTAAGTAGAAACTTGTCACAGATTGGGTGCCAAGTAGGCTTATGGGGAGTCTTCCTGGCTCCCTGAAGGGGCCCCAGATTAACACCGCATGTCCCAACCTTCTGTCCCAGACACTGTAGTGTAGGCATTGAGGATATAAAATATCAATCACACCCAGCCCCTGCCTCATCCTGCTTATTCTGGTGAAGGAACCAAATAGCTTGAATAAGAAGTTGGTAGAAAATATAAGGGCATCCTGAGTGATGCAGGGCATTTTGGGGTACTGAGTGCTACGGAGTGAGCCTTAGAGAGGAACTTCAGAAAGGGAATGTTGGATGGTGAGGAGTTTTAGACTTGACGTGGTGACGGTTTGCCTCAGTACACTCCAGGAGCAAGTTCAGGAGAAATGACCCAGTGAGAGGTGGCTCAATGGGAAATTGTTACTGAATTTCAGCACTGGAGGTCTTAGAGGTGGAACAGTTTCTAAAGGATGGTGAGATCCAAGTGTTGGCCATGCCCACAAGTATAGAGGAAGTAGTAGTGGTTCATTAGCACTTAATGAGCCCTTACTGAATATGGGGAAATATTATCTCAATTTTCAGGTATAACTTGCCCAGAGTTGTAGCTGGTAAGTGGCATAGCTAGGATGGGACATATGCAGTCTGTTCCATAACCCATGTTTTAAGCTATTGCACTGTACTGTTTCTCAAAGGGCTTGGAAGCTTTTGGGGTAGGATGTTAAGATAACCAGATGTGTATTCACTCATTCAAAAATGTTTTGTTTTGTTTTGTTTTTTTGGTTTTTTTTTTTGAGTGCCTTGTTTGTATCAGGCCTTATGTAAGCATTGGCCAGGCTGTTGGAAGGACCATCTTCATGACTATTGAGGTTGACATAAGTGTCTGCATTGGAAGGATCCAGACAGAAATTGTGAACCAGATACTAAAATATCTGAAAAGCTATAGAAGAGTGTCCTTGCACTTAGAATTAAAGGGCTGAGGGGCTGGGAATAATGGTTCCTTCTCATGTGATCATCAGAAGAAGGGTTTTGGGGCAGCCGGGTGGCTCAGTTGGTTAAACATCCAACTCTTGATTTTAGCTCAGGTCATGATCTCAGGGTTGTGAGATCCAGCCCCACCCTGAGCTCCACGCTAGGCATGGAGCCTGCTTAAGATTCTCTCTGTCTCCCTCTGCACCTCCCCCCCACCCCACTGGCGTGCATGCTTTCGCACGCTCTCTCTCTGATTAAAAAAAAAAAAAAAGGTTTTTGAAGGATGAAGGAATCAAAGTGGAGAGGGATGATGGTTTTTTTCTTTAGAGGTAGGTGATGGGCAATGTGGGCTGTTAGGAGAGCAATACCTTGGTTCTAAGAAAGGGAATTGGTTGCCTGAAGTCACGGGATGTTGAGTGGATGGCTTCTGGAAAACATGAAAAGGGCATCTTTAAGGAAAAAGGAAAGTTTCTAGATTTTTGATGGTGTCGGTAATGGAGGGCAGTGGGAAGAGGTGAGCATTGGAGCCGCAGTGAAGGATGAGTGGAGTTTCTCCAGTATGGAAAGGGGATTCTGGGGTTGCCAGGAGGTAGCAAGATATACTTAAGGTGCCTCTTATCCTTGAAGAGGGGGTTCCAGAAGTCACTCATCTTCCATGGCAGGGTTCAGACATAAGCTAGGCTGCTTATGGGGAGGCAGGGAGAGGGGACAGACAGAAGCCACAGGAAGACAATCCTCCAGGTTTTAAATGGATCGTTAAGATTTTTAGTGAAGAAAGAACAATAAACAAGCAAACACAGAAGATTTAACTAGAAAAGGAATTGCATGGAAACCATCTTCCCCATGCATTCTAATTAATCTAATGGGTTTACTTAAAAACTTGTTTTTGAGCATAGATACCAACAAGTCCTCTGATGAGTTGAAAGAAATCTTGCTAGTGAAAGGTAAGCAAGAGAATAGTGGTTAGCTCCAGAGAATTTAATTGAAGTGAAATCAGGTGGGCTTGCTGAAGCCAAGAATGTTGGTGTAGTTGATCCGTTTGGTTAAATTTGGTTGACCCTTATTACTAGAACTTTAGAACTTAGCTCTTCTGACAGAATCTTCTTTAGGGTACATTTGAGGTGATTATTATTTTAAAAACCGAAGTATTATTTGTTCTTCTTTTCTGAGCTTTATTAATTGAGGCAGATTGGCATTTTATTTGTGAGCTGACAACACACACCTTTTTTTTTTTTTTTTTTTGCAGCCGGTGTGCTTTTTGAACTGGGTTCAGTATTGTCAGAAAGTTATTCATGGGAGTTGATGATGGAGCCTGCTCCACCCACTTCTGTTCCCTTTCTATTTTGGTGCCATTTGCAACAAAAGAAACTAAGTTAATAAATTAGAGAAGGATTGAAGCTCTCACAAATGCTCTCCTTCCCATCAGGTTGTGTAACTGATGAGACAAAGTAGGCCTGCTCTTCCTGTGACACATGGGACCTGAAGGAACATCCGTGTGAACCGCCCGAGTTGGCCTTGGCCTTGGGGCTCCCGGGTCTTCTGACCAATCTGATATAACTACATTAAAAAGTCTTTAAATACATACATTTATGGGTGTGTACATTCATATGTACATTTGTGTATGTGTGTACATTTATAGGTACATATATTTTTGTATGTATGTGTGTCTGTACATATATCCATGCATGTTTACATTATGTGACTATATAAAATTCCAGATTTAGCATTCAAAAACCAGGGGGGATCCAGTGTTGAATTTGAGTTTTGTGTCAGGATCCCGGTGGGAAAAGGGTGGCTTTTACCTCTTCCGGGCCTGGAAGTACTGGGAAGGGCAGGTAGTGGTTACTGGATTGTGGAGACTGTATCTTTATGGAGAGGTCTGCCTGGTGGGAGCTGTGACCTTTCATAGAGGGACTCAGTCAACCTGCATTTCCCTGGAGGGAAGGAAGCCCGGCAGTAAATGCCCCACCAATAGCACCAACTTCACTTGGGAGCTTTCTAGAAATTCTCAGGCCCTACTCTGGGCCTACTGAATTAGGCACATCCGTGGAAGGACCCAGCCATCTGTGTTTTATTAGCCCTCCCGGGGATTCCAGTGCTTGTTCAAGATGGAGAACCACTGCTGGTTGTCTGGCAGTGTTGGATGGTCAGCAAATGATGACAGTTCGCTGAGATGGCCACTGTGAGCTTGCTTGGAAATGCCAGGCAGGAGCTTGTTGTCTGTGTCAACCCACTGCTTTGCACTCCCCAGACTTCCAGTGCTCCTTTTTTAGGATGTTTCTTAGGATGCCAGAGAAATGGAATAATGCATTACAGTTAGGCCATGGGTGCTAATACCTAATGCACTTCATGCCTTTAATTTCCAAGTTGCCCTCAGCCATACAAGGAAGTACCAGGCCAGGCCCTAGACTTTTGGAGGTTGTTTTTGAAAAGCAGATGCAAATGCAGCCTGCGAGCTTGTTGTTTTCCCGGTGCCTGGCAGTGTTTGGTAAACAACTTGATTGCTAGGTCTTGGCCTCAGGGAACCACAGCTGCTCTCTTCAGCTCCCTGCAGACTTTTGTACCGAGCAAGGATTGCTTCAGGGAAAAATAAACAGGGGAGAACAAAACAAGTAAACATCACGGTTGTTTTGTGGCTGTCTCTACCTGTTTTCCTGGAGCTGTTTTGCAACCACAGGCCCTGGGCTTTGGTTCCTCTTTAAAAAACAAAACAAGGCAGGACCCCGTGGCATCCCGGGCTTCTTTCTCCATGGTTAGACTGTGGCATGGCCACGGGACCTGGGGAGTCTGGATGGCAGCCACTGCAAGAATATATGCATATTTTTTAATATGTAAATGGAAGGGAGCAAGCTTCATTCTTTCTAATGACCCCCAAGATGGTAATCTGGTTTTTTGAATCTCTAGGAAAACAGATTGAATATGGCACAATTAATGTTTCAGCACTTCTAGGCTTTTCTCTAAAATAATTTAACGGGCTTTTAATTTATTGCAGTTCCTGATTAGTAGGGTTGAGGCAGGGTTGCTACTGACCCCCGGGGCCAAGGTGCTCTTCTGGGGCTCCAGTGAAGGGGAAGACAACAAAGCCCTGCTGTGTGTTAGCCATGACCTGCTGGAGCTGAGCCCTGGCTCCCTGAATTCTTGGCCCTAAAGAGGTGGAGAGCGTGGCAAGGACCCAACTTCATCCGGATTACCTGGGGGTATCTGGCCGAAATGCAGATTCCTGGGACCTGACTCTCTGGACTGGGCGTGGGGGCAGGAATATGCATTTCAAGCTGGTGTCCCGGTTGCACACTCAGGTTTGCAGAGCAAGGCCTTGGCGATTGAGAATGCCACTGTGTAAATAAGTGAGCTGGGCTTGGGGGCATGTGATGTGTGGCCAGACTTTTGATGTCAGAAATGTTATTTTTATTTTTGAGACATGCACATCATTTTGATGCATTTTTGTGGCCCCCCCCCCTTTTCTTAAGTCAGAGAAATCATTTTCTTTTGGCCTGAAATACACGTTCATTATTGTGGCCCCCCCATTCTTCTTAAGTCAGAGAAATCATTTTCTTTTGGCCTGAAATACATCTTTCTGAATGTCCCTGTAGAGAGGTGATGAACTTCTGTTTGTCTGAGAAGATCTTTATTTCATCATTTTTGAAAGATATTTTTTTCTGAGTATACAATTCTAGGTAGACCGTTTTTGCCTCCAGGTGGTTTTCTGGGTAATTTTTTTTGGCTATCTGTCTTTTCTTCTTCTTTTTTTTTTTTTTTTTAGATTTTTTTATTTCAGTGGCTATATTTTTTAATTTCTGGAGTTCAGAGTTTGGTTAGAGTTATAGAGCTTGTATCATATATACGTATGTTTATGTATGTACTGTAGTATGTATGTGTGTATATAATACATATAAAAACTACAGTATATATTGTTTACATAGTATTTTGGTTAGACTTACAGAGCTCGTATTTTATAGTATATGAAGGCATATATATGTTTTACGTATATGTATGAATTATACTGTGTGTATTTATATAGTATATATACTGCAAATACATATAAAAACTACAGTATGAATTGTTTATATAGTAGTTTGGTTAGAATTATAGAGCTTGGTGGAGATAGAATTCAGTTCTGGGTCTGTTGGACTCTTAAAACATATACAAACGAAAACAAAAATTATTCCACAACCCGTAATGGTGGTTATTTTTTTGTTTTTGTTTTTGTTTGTTACGTTGTTGTTGTTGTTTTTAAGTAGCCTCCGTGCCCAGTGGGGGGTCCAAACTTTAAAACCCTGAGATCAAGGCCTGAGCGGAGATCAAGAGTCCGACGTCCAACTGACTGAGCCACCCAGGGGCTTCATGGTTTTTTATTCTCATATATGCCTGGTAACTTTCACGTTTTAGGAAATCAAGCAAGACAACACTAATGGATCTACCCTTAGAGCATTGTTTGTCCAGCCTGTGTCTTATCTGGAAACCTGCAGCTTCTCCGAGCGTGAATGAAAAGGAAAGCTACATGAGCTCTCCCATCCGCCCGCCCTCCCTCCTCACTGCTGTTTCTCGCGGTGACTTGCCTCCTCATCCCCACCTCCAAGCCTCTGAATACAACATTCTGGTTTTGTGAAGTGCATTTTCTACCGCACCTTCCAGTTCCTTCTAAAACTTGCTCAGGATAATTCCTCTACAAAGCCCTTACCTATCCAGATACCTACTCTGTTTTTCTGTGTTCAGTTGTATGGCTTCCCTGTGCTTCTGAATCCCTCTAGAATCACACACATGGCATGACTTCAGCAGTCATTTGCTATAGGGCTTGCAGGTTTGTTCTCTGCCGCCTTCTCCCAGCTCGCTTTCTTTCTTTCATGGGTGCTGTTGAAAGATAAGCTGCTTTGAAAAATTATGAAATTTCACAGAACAGTAACCTAGATCACTGCCGTCGTTCATACATTGAAAGCTCTTGAAGCCCTGGGCTTATGTTCCCCTCTGGCAACAGTTGGCTTGTGGAGGGCACTCTCTGCCCTCTTTAGCTGAAAAACTGCTGGTCTTCCAGTTTGCGACCTTGTGCCTTGCTCCCTGTTCCTGACACCTGGCCTGTTTTGCTCACTTGCATTGTCTGCCCGGTTGTTGTGGGGTGCCTTAGCTTTCCCTGTGTGAAACAGGAATCTCAAGGTCCGAAAGGCTGAGTATCCTCTACAAGACCTTGCAGCGAACTTGAGTCAGAAGGGTGTCTAGTACAAGGTAGGCACTCAAAATGTTTGTATTACTGTATTGGCTGGAAAAATAGAGAGTTCTTATGAGCACCCACTTTGTGGAGTCAAGGCCCTGCTACTGTGTGATCTTGGGCAAGTTCCTAAAACTCTGCCTCCGTTTTCTTATCTGCTTATTAAGCCTATAACATTGTCTACCAGGAACTTTGTTGTAAGAATAGAAGTAAATGAAATAACTGTTGTAAAATACTTAAAATAATATCCAGCACATAGTGGGCTTTCAGTCACTAGCAATTATATTTTTGTAGGCTGCTGAAGAGTGAATTCTTTCGATTGTTGATTCATTTGTTGATCCAGTAAATCTTTCTGGAGTGCCTGCTATGAGCCAGGCATTTTTCTGAAGTTTTGGAGTATAGTGATAAATAAAACAGAGAAGTTCCCTTACCTTGCGGAGCTTAGATTCAAGTGAGGAAGACCAGTGAATAAATGAGAAAAAAATTTATAGATTACGACAAAAGCTCTGGAGAAAGCAGATAGGATGATATCACTGAGAGTCACTGGGGATCTAGCCTAAGTAGGTAGGCAGGACAGCCTTCTTGAAGTGGCCTTTGCCCCTAAGACCCAGTGATGAGAAAGAGCCATTTGTGTAAGGAGTAGGCTCAGGGCATTTCAGGTAGCAGAAAGCAGAAAGCACATGCTCCAGCCCTGATACAGATAAACACAGCTTACTTGAAGTATAAAGAAGACCACTGTAACTTGTTGTAGTTGGGGATTAGTTTGGTGGCTGGAGGTGGCAGAGAAATAGAAAGTGACCGATTAGCAGGGCCTTGTAGGCCACAGAGAGAAGTTTGGTTTTTATCCTAAGGATGGTAAACAAACTCCGCGCATTTCTTTTTGCTGTGTGATTCCAAGTTATGCTTATATATACAAAAGTTTGAGAAACACTCATGTGCAATACATTTGGGCCGATGGCCATAGAAGTTGGAGCTGTCCTCTGTGGAGAGAAATGGAAGCCTTCCATGGGCACCCAGGGGATGCTGTCAGCCACCGAGGGGGGCAGCTCACCAGGGTTGGGCACTGGTGCCAGGGTGAGAATTCTTCTATGCACGTGCAAAACCCTCTGCCTGTAGCACATCTTCAGTGTTAATGGCAGGTTGATGTAAGAATGATACGTGACAAACATCTTTTTAATCAGGAATCTTAAAGGAGAAGCTGATAGTTTAGCTTATTTGGAATAAGTATACTTTATCAAAAAACCCCAGCAAAGCTAAGCGGTGGAAGGGACTTGGGGAACATCAGTTACTGCCCTGACTTTGAACATGAAGTAGCTGGAATCCTGAGATACTAAATAGCTTTCCTGGGTCCACACAACTGGTGATGATATCAGGTCCAGAATTCAGGCTTCTCCACTTTGACACCTGCACATTACATAGTTTGTTCCCTCTTGGTGGAAATCTGTCCCTGAGTCTTGCTCCTTAAGTAACTCATAGACATTTTTAGAATTATTTTGGAAGAGAAATGAGGTTCATTATTGCTTAAAAATATTTTAAATTAGTATTATTTAAATTTCTATGTATTTTCATCCTCTGGAAAAGATAATTACTTCCTAGAAAATGGTACACTTATCCATGCAATATTTGAGTTAAAACACCTTCTTGTGACCTGAGCACTCTATAATGGGACCTGATATTTTTTTAATGCCAAAATAAGTAAAATAGTCTGCACAAAATCTGCAATAAACAGCAACCTCTCGGTGTTATGTGTTGAAGTCATTGGTAAACGTGTCTTTCAAAACAGTATTTCCGGCTCATATTTGACAGCATCACATTTGATATATCGATATACCCTCATTTTAAAGGTGTTTTCCCCTGCCTCTAGATTCTATGTCTGCCTTGCTGTTTTCAAGTTTAAGGAAGTGGTGGTTTTAGAAGCTACATCTTAGTTATGTGTAAAAAATATTTTTGTATTGCAGTGTCCCAGGACCTTTTGCTGACAATTCCAGTTTCCAAAAGAAACATCTGGGCGATGGTGAGGGCTTCGATCCCTTCTCTGATTTGCTGTCAACCATGAACGGGTGGATGTGATGCTTGCTGGCCAAAAGGGTAAGTGAATGTTTATGAGTATTTGTCTGAAAATTCACAAGACAAAAAAGTGGCTGCAGGGGTCACACACAGTGCAGGAAACCGACAGAAATCCTAAGTTCATCAGAACAATTGCACACTGAGGGTGAGAGATTCTCATCTTGAAAGAAGAAAGCAACTCTGCTATTGTTTTCTGCTCTAACCCTCTCTGCTGTAACTCCTGCAATGATCTGAGGATTTATAAAAGGCACCATAGGACACGGGAGGACTTTTGTTTGCATGGGTTTGTTTTTTTTTTTTATTCATACAGTGAGGGGTGGGCTATCTAAGTTATGAGCCACATGCGTAACTGAAAGAATGATTGCTTTTTTGGCCCCATAATCACTCAGCAAACAGTGAACCACCATGGACTAAAAATATGATGATCTCATCTTGAGTTTCAGAGGGAATTTAGGTCTGATTTGTTCACTAAGAAGGTCTCATCCCCAGCTTTCCATGTGATGAGGGTTCTTGAGAAAACTACTGTGGGCTCTCAGATTTTCAGAAAGACTTAGGAGCATTTTTCTCAATCATTGTTCACCTCACCAAGTTATTCATTGTAATTGTTAGGGGAAGTCAGAAGGGACATGATGATCTTTTTCTCTTACATGTGTTTTCTGTATTTGATGACATCTGCCATGTTCCTCTGCAATCAGTGGCTGTCTTACACAGTAACAAATGAACAATTGTGACTTGCCTTTGTCAGAGAAAAATAATTGGTTGAGGCCAGGTGTTCTGGATAAAAAGTCTGACATCATTCAGTGGTAGCTTTGTCATAGGATGAGGTCACCTTTATGGGGAGCCATTTCATTTCAGATTTTGTATTCAGTGACACTTAATGATAAGAGAACTCCATCTCGTTTGTCTTAATATGACTGTATTTGAGACACATTCTTTTTAATGGGGGGGGGGTAGTGAAGGAGGAAGAGCATTATATTGGCATTAGGAGCCTAATAGTTACCTGACATGGTAAATATAGTTACCTATATTTAAAACAAAGCAGGTAGGTTAGCGTATCCTATTTGTTAGTGCTAACCCGGCCCTATACATTAGCAGTTTAAATGCCCTCATTCAATAGATGGAGCAGCTGAAGCCCACAGAGTCTCGTTGAGATGTCTCCGTCCTTGGCCTGGTTGGACCTGGAGCCTACTTCTTTGTCCTGAATGATCTTTTTCCTACTTTATCTCAGTTATAGAGGTTGAAACATCCAGCCCATGCAGTTGAGTAAAATTTCTCTGACAAGTGTCTTCTTAAGACATTGTTATGCATTTAGCTATTGGGACAGATTTGAGAAGATTTTGTTTTGTTTATTTATTTTTTAAAGAAGGCTCCATGCTTAGGCTCCAGTGTGGGGCTTGAACTCAGAACCATGAGATCAAGACCTAAGCTGAGATCAAGAGTCAGATGCTTAACCCGTTGAGCCGTGCAGGCACCCCAAAGATTTTATAGTTAGAGACCAATTTGACCTTCCCGTTTCATAGATTAAAAAAAAAAAAAAGGAGCCCTAGCGAAGCAATTAACACAGTTGTTATTGACTAGATGATCCTCAAAGAGCCTGTGAGCTCTTTGAATGCACTTCCACTTGGACTGTTTTTTTTTTTTTTATTCCATTCTGCTGAAGCTTCAGATAGAGGAAAAACAAAGTCTTCTATCTTCCTGACATTATTCCTTCTTTAATTGGTAAGAAATAAGGCAAATGATAAATAGTAACACATGAGGCAAGGATGTCCCCAGTGAAAAGAAATGGTTAATGGAGTCTTGGAATTTAGAGCTGATAAAGATCCCTCCATCATCCTCCTTGGGTAGTCTTGGGAAGTCCTTTAATTTCTCACCTGTGAAGTTCCTCTGAGGGTCTTCCACTGCTACATAGCTATGATAGACTTTCGTGGATGGTCTGTAGATCAGTGAGCAGATAGCATGCATTATGAAACCTGGTATCTTTGGGGATCCAGGTCGAGTTGAGACCAAAGCCTGGGCCCGTCTCCTATACAGAGGAGAATTCATAAAAGTGGTTGGAATTCTGAAGTTATTGAAATAGTAACAAACTCAGACATGAGATTACCTCTCATCTCTGTCTCCAGTACTGAAAAAGTCTGACTCAATCTCACAATCATAAAGTTGATGTATGAAGTTTAACAAAACCACATGAATGTATTTATTGAAGACAGGGTTCATTTTATTAATTTCATTGGGTAAAGCCTGCTATTTGAAAAATCAGTCTCAAGAACTATAGTGAAAATGATCTCTCTTTTGCATTGATAAAATGGCCTAGTCAAATACCAGTTTTTCATATTAAGGAAGTGCTTTGTATGTATCAGATGGTAATAAACTTCCCTTCACTATATTTTTAGTAGGAAGTGGAAGTTCCCGAAATCTGATGAGCTAGAGCATGTGCTCTGATTTTCTATCCTATCCTTCCTCAGAGCACACCTCCAGGTTTACTCAAAGGACTAATTCTCTTCCTCTGTGATGCAATAACCCAACTCTCCGTGTATTATGGATCTGATATCTAGTTAGTCCTTTCATTGTCAAAAATGTATTCACAGTCCTGTGGCTCTTAGAACTTTCCAGTTTATTGAGTAACCAAAAGAAGCACCAATTAATGGTTACCACTGATAATTTGAAGTCTTTAGGCTTGGAGTAAACTCTAATTCTGAGTGCAGTGTTTCATGCTAAGTGTCCTCATGGTAGAACAGGGTCACAGTCACGGGGTGGGCAGCCAGAACAATAAATTGCTGCACTGACATGCAAGGCAAGCGAAACCATATGAGGAAAGGTTTGCACAAATAGATCATTATGGCACATTTTTAAGGCCAGAAAATGGGTAATGTACTCAGTTTATGTTGGTGATAACCGTGCCTACATAGTAGATTACTTTAGGTGCAAGATAACAGAGAAAGACGGGCTGAGCGCTTGAGGTCTCTCTTTGGGACAGTTCTTTAATGCCGCCCTTTGCCAGCAGGGAATCAGAGTTGGCTTCTTTTTCCCTGGCGTGAAGCTGGGGTTGATATGGATACCTATCTGATGCACATCACGAGACTCCAAGAGTGAAGAGCGGCTACGTCTGCTGCATATTTAATAGGCAGTTAGCCACTGTGTTATTAATAAATGTGATAATAACAGTCTGGATTTGCATAGAGTTTTCGTGAGAAGAGTTGAGTAGGGATGGCAAATTGCTGGCTTGTTATTCAGTCTCTGCCTTGGCATTGCCCGCTCCCTATCAGTAAATTGTCTTTTGCTGGAGGATCTGGTGTAAGAATGTAGCACCGTGCAACATTGTTTTGTCACCGATTGTTTTTCCTTCTTTGCCCACAGTTACTTGTTTGATCTCTCTCTCGTAATGAAATTCCGAGCTTTTTAACTTACTTGGATGAGGGAAAATCATGGGAAATATTTCTTCCCACTGAAGACTTGAGCATGGGCTACCTTTTGGCTGGGAGTTCCTTGCTTTTGTATAAAACTTGAGTGTGTATTTTCTTTCTTCTTTTTTTTTTTTTTGGTCATCGGTTTTGGGGTGCGGTGGTAGTGGTGGTGCAGCTTCCGGGAAGAGGTGGGGGCAGGTAGCAGGTGTTTTGGGACAGGAAAGCTGTCTGATGGGCTCTCCTCCTGGGTGAGCTGTCTTGTGCTGGAACCTGTCAGTGGGCAAAGCCACTTTGTTGTGCTTAAACTTCCCGTCCCTGAAATTTTGAGTTTGAAAAGTAATTTTAACAATTTAATAAACTACATAATATGTTTTAGGAGCTGGAGCGAATGATCTTAAGTATTTTGGTCTCTTCCATAACACAATGAACCTAATATTGGTAAAAATACAGATCTTCACTCACGCCACGAAGAGAGGCTAGATTTAATAAGCAGTTATGAGTGCTGGCAGCTGTCTATCAGATTGTATAACTTGGGCTCCGGCATGCGAAGACAGTGTCAACTTACATTTTCTCTCCGAAGTGTTTTCAAGGCGCTTATTTTGCCTTTCTCTCCAGTCCCTAACCTAATAGAAGTAATGTAATTGGCCGAATATTTTCCACACAGCTAATTGGCCAGGGGCCAAGGTGGAAACCATTGTCTGGCTTGATGAAGATCAGAAATTAACGTGACATTTACGTGGCGGTAATGGAATATTTTAGTAATGTAGTCATTCAGGATGGTGAGAGTGAGAGTGTCCATCCTTTTCCTGCCCGTAAGCAGCGCGAGGAGTTCTGAGGATGATGAAGGAACCTCCAGTCCCTGCCTCCCCCCCCCTACCCCCATGTACTTCACAGCAGTGGCCAGCCAACACCTAGGTCAAATTTGCTTTCGAATTCTTCAGACAGAACTGTAAGACAAACTAATGGTTTATTCCATTTGTTAATTAAAAAAGAAAATCCACTACTATTGTAAGATTAAATTCCAATTAGAAGGTTGCATTTAATTCAGAAGCTATAACATTGTTTTAATGAATTCTGTTGGAGATGACAGTTTATGTGAGATAAATTTATATGGCGTAGGTAGATATAAATTCATTGGATAATGTTAAACATGTTACTTCATATATATTAGCTGTGAAATTTATTTCTTCTCTAGTTATGTCCCCAAGGAGGTAGAGTCAGAGGGAAAAACATATCTTCAAAGAAAGAGCCCTTTCTGTCCTTTCAGATACTTGCTCGAAAACAGCCTTTTCTCACTTTTATTAAAAAAAAAAATCTGTTAAATTTCTGCATTAACTGAATTTATGATTCTTGGTGTATGCTATTTATAAAATTGAATATAGGTTTTATGATATAGGAAATTAGTCTAGGAATGAGAATATGATCCAATTTTGTAATAAAGGTAATCTGCATTTATATTGCAGATATGTTCCATTCCCCTCTAAACCCCTTATGGGATCATATACACATTTTTCTGGACATACAAATTCACTGTCGAGTAAACTTTTAATGTATCGGGCAGGCTTTTGTTCACATGACATTTATACAAAGCCTCACATCCCTTACCTAAATCAAGGGTGGTGAACATTCTTGACATACTTTGGATCTTACATTTTCCCCACTCCTGCACATTCTGACAGACATCACTAATTGATCACAATCTCTCTTCTGCTGAGTGCTGATGTGACCTCAGAATTGTTCCACTTAAGTTCCTGTAGGCAAGCTTCCCATTCACCATTGACATGAGTATGAATACAACAATGTCAAGCGAGTGACTTTTGACCCATCTTCGTAGTTTTTCTTTGTATACCCAATATTTACCTGAATATCTGGCATCCAGTGGTTAAACAGTATATGTTTGTTCTCTTAATGAGAGAATCTCACACACCTACGATTTTAGCAGTTATCTGGTTGTGTAACAATTGGGTTTTTAACATGTGTCTGCCATAATTGTATGATATGAAGTAGTTTATTTTCAACCTTTCTTCTGGTTTTGGTGTTATGTATGTGAAGCATTATAGTTTTGTAGTTTTTTTGTTTTTTTTTTTTTAATTCTGTAGCTTTGGAAAAGATAAAAAAGAGACCATTCTCACCCTCTTGTTACCTGTGCATCAACTGAGGCTAAAACCTAGCAAGGAAGTGGTAGGGTGAGAATGAAACCCAGACTCTCACTCTCCAAGTGCAGTTTCTTTCTCAAAGGGAGGGGCACCCACATGTACCAGGTGCTGACCGGTGCAGGGCAAGTTCCTTGCAATTTCCTTTTGCGTATTAATCTTGGTTTTTATCAATACACTGAAGCAAGCTGTACCAGGGAGGAAGGCATTCAACTATTATATTTCAAATGATATCTTCCGTGATGTAAAATTCTAGGAACTTAAGTTACATTGCGTGTTGTTTTTGAAAATAATCTGTTTCTGTTAACTTGGTACAAGTAATGCACAGAGACTAAGAGAAGGAAATTTCCACTTAGTCTGTGTGCAGGCTGCTGAGGTACCCTGTTGAGAATTGCCATCATTTTAATTCCTTCTTAAAGAAAAATGAGCAATTAGTGCATTTAAGCACCATTTAGTTAATTTACATTTTAATTTCATTTCAACATATTGTTTGATTATTTGTGTGGTGTTGGTCATGGAACCAGAGTTCTGGAAAGTGATTGTAGGTGAACACATGAATTATTAACCTCTTGGCCCATGTTCATAGGATGATATGGTTGGCCTTATTCAAGGATGATAAAATCAGTGGGACCCATCCTGATCTGTTCTGATGATGGCTCTTGGATTTTCTGTATATACCGTTCCCTGAAGCTCCAGCTGGTTGATTGGAATAGGCTCATGAGATGAAATCTTTTTCATCCCTCTTTGTGTTCCATGAGGTTTAGTGATGTTTGTAACAAATAATGATAGCAACCATTCACGAGGCATTAAGTTTTCCTGGAGTGGTTTGGATATCACATTAGTTATCTCTTTTAATTCTAACAGTGTCTCTGTGTCCTGGATATTATTATTTTGGTTTTATTGTTTTTTTTTAAAGATTTTATTTATTTGAGAGAGCGGGAGAGAGTACGCAGGAGTGGAGGGGAGGGGCGGGGCAGAGGAGAAGGGAGAGAAAATCTCAGGCAGACTCTGAGCTGAGTGGAGAGCCCCATGCGGGGCTCTATCCCAGGACCCTGAGATCATAACCTCAACCAAAATCAAGAGTCAGATGCTTAACTGACTGAGCCACGCAGGCGCCCCCCGTTTGATTGTTGAGAAGACAGAAGCTCCGTGGCTTGGTCACCTGCTTGGGATCACATAGCAAGTTTTATAAGTAGGGTTTACCTTAAGTTGGGCCAGTTTCAAAGCTTTGTATCTTAACCACGAGGGTATGCTGCCGCCTCATCTTCAGTAGATTCTGTGGTTCTTTAAGGCCCTCTTACTTCATTTAGGCAGGGAAGATTTTGTAGCTTATAGTTGTCTTTATGGAAGAAATTGGAATCTAACTCATTTGAAACTGCAGCTTAATATACAAACAGGATTTTTATAGAACTGGTGATATAAAAGGAAATAACTTCTTCCAAAAATTTTTTCAAAAATATTCCTTACCTACTGGCCTTTTCCTCAGTCTAAAATCTCCCAGAATCATGCGGGTGGGCTCAGTGTTGTGTGCTTCCGTCGGTTCTCTTCTCAAGTAAAGATGCTCCTGGTAGTAAGTGGCAGCTCGTGGAGTCCCTCACATTTGAGCAGATGAGTTTTATTTTCCCTCAGTACAGTTTGAACAGACTACATAGAACTAGCAGTCCAGTTGTTCCAGAGAATGGGTGCAGGAAGGGAGAACCTTCGCCGCTGGAATTTTGTGCCCACGGCTCTAGCTTTGGAAAGGTCAAGTGCTGCAGGTTATTTAGGCCCCTTGTCTATGACCTACAGGGACGACTGCCCTTCCAGGATAGATGTTCAGGCCAGATGGCCAGTAGGCTAGTCTCAGGGATGCTCTGTGGAATTTTTTTTTTTTTTTTAATGACGTGTGTGTTCAGTTATTATTGAGGGTTTTTTTTTCTTTCCATATTTTTTTAAGAGTTGCATATTGGGTGGTGTAAAGGTGAAATGGCCTGTTACTTGTGATTTCCTTTACAAATCACCAAGAAGGAACATATGGAGCAGAATCTTGATATTCTGGAATCTGGGTGATGGGTATATGGGGCTCGTTATAGTATTTTCTCTACTACTTTGTGTATTTGACCACTTGTGTAATAAAACAAATCGTATGTGGATGGGGGTGAGGGGGTATGTCTAGCTCATTATCTAGTCTAGTGGTTGATAAACCAGTCACTGGGTAGAACCATGTCGCTGCTCACCTGTATCCCACCCCACCTTTACCAGCTCTCGGCTGCTGGTGTAATTTAATTGATATGGAGTCTTAGGGCAAGAAGATGCTAACCTAATCGACCAAGAGTTGAAGTAATTTTCTGGACAATGTAGATAAAACGACTTCACCTGATATAAAGGCATTCCGTGACCTGTTAAAAATGATAGTCATTCAGTAGCTGTTGGAAGTGAGCCTATATGACCTGCCAGGGGCTATGATACACCTGGTACAGATCTTCTCTCTCATTCTCCCATGGTCAGTGTTTGAAGGGGAGTTGATAGGACTTGAACCGAGGACCCATTGGATTTTATTCTCCTCTTCCCCCAAGTCCTTGGGGCCATGTTTTTCAAAGGGTGATCTCTAAGGGCTGCCTGAGAAACCTGTTAAATACAGGTTTCCACAGCCTGCTATGGGTTAAGGAGAGCATGGTGTCTGAAGTTAGAGTAGAGAGCCTCAGGTCCTGGTCCCAGGTCTCACTAATAGTATGACCGTGACCAAATCCTGTGTCCTCCTCAAGGCTCAGTTTCCTCATCTGTCAGAAGGGGGCAATGGTAGCATCTACCTTGTTGGCTGTGAAGTCCTTAATTACAGTGCTTGGCATCTTGTAAGTGCTAGAAATAGGTTACTTGCAACCGTATTTTAACCTTTTTTTGAGACATTTGCAAATACACTGATGTAACTGGGAATGTTAAAGATGCAGCAATTAATGCTCCAGGTGGCACTCTTTGGCGGATATACTTTAAACCTTATACACCCTAGACGTGGTTTTTTGTAATTATTAAAAACATTTTAAAAATCAGTATTAGAATTTTTACATGGATGTTTGAAAGAGAAGTCTGTCACCAAAGTGTATGAGAGTTGACAAGTGTAAATATGCAGTTAGACAGTTTCAAAAAACGTGTATTATTTACTGATCAATGTAGTGTCTCCTTTGGAGCCATGACACTCAGCTATTCCTGTCAATCTCTCCACGCTGGTATAATCAGACCATGGATATGCATATTAAAGTACAGGAAAGTTATTGTGTATGTGTGGTGGCAGCCTTTTAATTGTTAATAATGTTGCAGCTTTAAAAAGGTATCAGGATCGTTTACTCTTAGGATGGTTAATGGTCCTCAGAATCGCATGAGAAATGAACTGATGGAACATGCAGCATACATGGTCCGGTTGGTTGGTATCCGCTTTTCCAGTCCATGCCACAGGTCCGAACAGAAGCTTTTGACCTGATCTTGGTGCTGAATACATGCAGATTCCTTATGCTTTCCATCTTACTCCTGTTTTTGTTTTGTTTTGTTTTGTTGTGGGGGTGGGGAAGTAGGGTGGACAGCTTTTATAACTAAAAAGAAAATGCTCATGTATGTGTATGATGGCAGAAGGCTCAAAGAACTTCTTCATCCATATCAGGGATCAGCAAACTTTTTCTGAGCCAAATAGTCAGTATTTCAGCCTTTGCGCGCTAGGCTCTGTTACAGCGACTCTAGTGTGAAAGCAGTCACAGACGGCCCGTACCCCAGCGGGCATGGCTGTGTTTCCAATAAAATTTATTGACAGACAGCGAAATTTGAATTTTGTACAATTTCCCCTTGACACTAAGTCGTAAGAAAGAATGTCAACACTATTCTTAACTCACGGGCTACAGGTTCAGTTTGGCCCCCGGGGCCTGTGGTTTGCTGAGCCCTAGACTAAAGAAGATAGAGCACGAAGCCATGCCAAGGATTCACTTCTTTGTTCTCATTCTCTGATGCTTCAGCTCGATCATTTGCTCTTCAGCTTCTGATGAAATAATAATGTCTTCACTTTTGTTTAAATCTCATCTTGAGATAAGCTGTTCTGTGTGATTAGATTATTTATTGATTTAGAGGGAGATGTAGTGGGGGTCCCCCCCTCCCTTCCTGTATTTCAAATAAGAGAATGATAAACTAGAAGTAAAAGTGAGGCTAGCAGTAAAAGATGAAGTGAAAGGGAAAACAAGTCAAGGAAGAAAAGTAGACTTTGAAAGTAGCTTGAGAGCTGTATTCTCAATACCAGCATTTTCTGAGGTGTGCTGTATATCTCACTGGTGGAATTTGAGATGCGTTTGCTAGGAGACACAGGTGAACATTTTTGAAAATCTAAGAGGTATTATTTTTAATATGTATTCTATATTCAATGTGTAGCAAAAATACTATTTGCACATCAGGTCTGGTGTCTCAGCTAATACTCCTTCAAAGCAACATTTAGTAAAATTGAGACATTTAAAGAAAAATATAAAAATTATTGTACAAGTAGTTGTTGGGGACAGCAAAACTCTTGAGAGGTGGTATTGAATGATTAAAGTAGGAAATTTTCTTCTCAGTGTCCCTGACTTTGTCATGAGGGACGTGGAGACCAGGAGACATATAATGTGTGTCATTTGATTTTCTGTGAAGAAATCTCTGGAGGATGAGAATGATTAAAAAAAAAAAAAGTGTGAGCCTTCTGGAAAGAAGATGTCTTCAATTAGAGCTCTCCACTTTTTGCTGAAGATTTAAATTTTTTATCAACAGGTGAGGGAAGTCAAGGCAGAGGTAAACGTGGGCAAGAGTGAATTCAGAGAGTTGGGCATTTTAATAAAATGGAGGCCAAGTTGTAACACAGCATTGAGAAAGGGGAAAAAAAAATGTATGACCAGGGAAGAGAAATGAAAAGGATGGTTTTCAAGTTTTTTCAAGAAAGGCACAGAGAATAATCTAGAGGAATATTTCGCTATCAAATATCACAATAAAATTGGCTGGGACGGAAAGGGAAAAGAGTTTCTAATTTTCGGCACACCATAATTTTGTGAACCAAGGTATTGTTACTGCAGCTGGGGAATAACATCTAGAAAAGATGAACCCCCAAGAAGCAAATATGTTTTCACAGAAATTTCCATTGTAATAAAAAATGTAGGAAGTGGCAGAGAGAACAAAGCGAAGGTAGAATTAGGTTGAAAGCCTTGCAAAGGGTTATTTTATTTTATTTTTTTTATTAAATGAAAAATAAACGTATTCCATGATCCAGAGCCAAGATGTAGAACCTTTAATGTGTAATAAACAACTAAATGTGGTGATTAAGAACACAGGATGTTGGCCAGACTACTTGGGTTTGAATCCTGGCTCTGCTGCTTATTAGCAGTAGAATCTTGGGTAAGTTATGACGCTCTTCTGTACCTCAGTTTCCTTGCCTTTAAAATGTGAATGATAGTAGTACCTAACTCATAGGTGATTGTAGGATTAAATGAGTTAATACACAGAAAGCATTTCAAAAAGGTTGGCATGTAGTAAATTCTCAGCAAATGGTATAGGGAGCTATGAGCCCTAAACTATGCCGTAAATAAAAAATGTGCTTCTGGATTCTTACAGCCCATTTGCCATTATCTCTCTGTTGTGTTCCAGGATGTGATTTTTGTGTATCTATGTATGTGTACCTATGTGTCCTAGTGATAGACATCATACCCATCCAAAGACTCCTAGGTATTTAGTGTTCGAAGGAATACTAAAGCTGACTGCTCTCCCCATGCATCTTGTGCCTAAAGCTTTGAGGCTGTGTTGCTGCTCCACGAACATCCAGACCATCTGAGTCACTCTGGGATGTTGAACTTAACATCTTTCAGGAAGTTCATTTTTATCTCCGACCAAACCTTAGGGCTAGAAAGTTCTTTCTTAAATTGGACTAAAGTCTACCACCCACGGTCTTGCCACTTAATTGTTTGGCGTGGTACCGTGAGATGCTACAAAACCCATTTCTTCTACACGATAATTCATCAGTTACTTTCAGATCGGCCGTGGGTCCTTCTTGAGTCTTCTCCAGGCCAAAGATCCTTTGCTCCTGGAGGGTTTGAGGTGTCCTGTAACCATCTTGGTGGTTTCTCACAGCACCAAGAGCCACAGAGGTATATTTTTTTCTATGTGTCTACGCGTCTGTAAAATTCACTTAAAGGTGCCTCTTTTTGACGAAACTGTCTTTATTGCGTGGAAAGGAAACATTGTGACTTTTCTTAACCCACTTCTTGAATTCCAAATTCAGGAAGCTGGCACGTAAAGAAACTGTTGCTGAAGAATTGCGAATCTTCCCTTGAAGTCAGTATGCTGGAATAGGCTTCTCTTTGTGCCGAGCCAGGTAGCTAAAGAGAAGTGGTTCTGGACCCTGCAGTGGCAGCTTCCTGTGTCACTCCCATGCTCCAGACCCTGTGCTCAGTCCTTAAGTGGATTCTTCAGTCCTCACGTTGGCGAGTCTCTTACGGTTTTTATTCATGCTTTCAGGCGACAAAAGCAGTGGCTAGGGTAAAATGGGAGACTCTGGTTAAGAAAAGCCCAAGAGGAGAATTTTTTGGTAAATGTGACTAGGGTGATTCATCTGTATCTCCTCAATTCATGTAGTGTTTCTGTTCTACCCAAGAAATTGTGGAGTTTTTGGTCTCTTTATCCTTATCCCTTGTTTGAACACACGGAAATGATACAAGTAACATAAAAATTCTGTCCCTTTATGGGAATAGCCCGCTTTTATCCCATCGAAATAATTGATAGATTATTTTTAAAGATACTGCTTTTCTGGCTGTGTTGGAGCCCCCTCCCCCGCTGCCACAGACACTGGGGATGCTATGCTTGATTTTCTTTCAGCTTTCCCCAAGTGACTTCTTCCCCCCTGTTTCCAACAAGACTCCCAGCGAGAAAGCCAATCACAATATCATCGGCAGTAGAAAGATTTCAAAGTGCCTTCACGAGCATGGGTATGTTGGGGGATGGCTGGGTGCCTTCTATGAGACTTAACACATTTCCCGAACATGGAGCCTCACCATGGCAACAGCCGTGTCACATGACACATTGGTGACACATGTAAGGTGCTGCCACAACTCATCCCAGGTTGCATGTCTCTGACTCATTGTTTCCACTGACACAGTGACTGCAACTCGCAGTTGGAAGGTTCTCTGGTGCTCAGTGCCATTAACGCACACTGACTCCCATGGCACATGGAGGGCTCAGGGAAGGGAAGCATAAATAAATAAGTATGCGCTGTAAACATTGCCTTCGTTAGCTTTACAGAGAAATAACGTGTTCATCAGTCAACCTCCTTGCCACTTGCATTCTTCTTTTTGTAGGCATATTTTGTTGGTAACACCTTGGAAGCTCAAAGATTTTTATTTTTAATCATAGTTATACCCATTTCCACTTGGCAAACTTCAGAAGAGAGAGTTCACGGTGGCCCCTTTTTAGTATTTATTTATATTCTTCTCATGTAGCAGATTTATTGATGGAGGCACGATTCTGGGAATTTTTTTTTTCCTCATTGTGAAATTTATGGAATACTTTACATAAATCAGTTGGTGGCATTATGGGTCCATTGCGCATGTGGAGGGGCCTGAAGGTTGTACGATCCCAGAGGACTTTTCTAAGAGGTCCAAGATGAGTGGTATTTTAACATATTTTAATTTCTGAGTGATTCAGTGAGTGATTAAAAAAAAGTAGATGTGGAATCTGGAAGACATTAAAGAGATGTCAAGGACAGACGGATTTTGATTTGTAGCCTAATGAAATGTTTTGCCAACTTTTAAAGATTTTTTTGAGAGTAGAACTTTAATCATTTGCTTGTGTTTCTGGCATGGTAAGGTTATTCCTGTTTCTGTTACATGATGAATCCAAAGTGAAAATGGGATAATTTTTAATTAGCAAAATTATAAAACCATTTGCAGCCAAATGTTTCTTGTCTTGTATAAACTGTGAGGTTTCACATTTTACTTTAATCGTTTTAGGAAAT
The DNA here is from genome assembly GCF_009762305.2 of Zalophus californianus. Classification (NCBI taxonomy): domain Eukaryota; kingdom Metazoa; phylum Chordata; class Mammalia; order Carnivora; family Otariidae; genus Zalophus; species Zalophus californianus. The sequence continues at coordinate 38,493,949 of NC_045595.1, read as the reverse complement.
TTCATTCTGAAGATCTATTTCAGTTGGTATTTTATGTATGGATACAAATCCTCAATATTAGAAATTACCTTGTAATATTCTTTTTCCCAGTGTCACTTGAATAATTTGACAGGATTTTGGTCATGTTTATAAGCTTGTGTCTATTTTGGAGGTGTCATGGTTACCTGAGTTGGTTGTAGCACTAATATGCAAATCAGCATTATGAATGCAAGGCTGAATGTTACAAGAGAAATAGTGTTGGGGGTTAGAAATGTGTCTTTAATTTTATGTTGTGTGGTGGTGTACGTTGACAGAATTGCTTTTGCTGAGGTTACCTATGTAATTATTTGAATCAAAATGTTACAGTTTTACTTTGTACTATAAATATGTGAATGGAGAGTTATTTTAAAATATATTTTATTAAGGAAATGAGAATAATGAGCCAAGTCATGGCAGCCTACACACAGTTCCCAGACTTTTCATTTTATCATGCTTTGATCAGCTGCTTAGCTGGAGATTATGAGTTTTACATTTTTGGGGGGATCATTAGAAATAGATTTGGAAACACAAGAATTCTGTGGCAATAAGGGATTTAGTGTTCAGAATCTGAGGATCTGGCTAGATTGAGTAGTTCCAGCTCCTTGAACTTTTGTACTTGCTTGTTGGTTGACCTGGAGACGAGGGGGTGGCATGTGCCATTTTATGCTGTTTCTGTGGGATCCTCTGGAGGGCGTTGTGTCACACCTCACAGTGCACCCATTGCTGCAGGAAGAAAGATCGTGGAAGCTAGTTGGAGGAAGCTGTACATGCAGCACTAGCTCAGGCCCTCGTGATACATAAAGGGCCTCATCTTTAGCCATTGGTCTTTGAAAATCACAGGTGTCGCCTACCAAGAGCAGGAGGGAAAATGAGATAAATGTCAATAGATTTCCTTCAGACTGAGTAATTTCTTAAAGAAACAGATTCTTAGTAGAGTTCCCAAGGAATATCATGGGCCTAATAATTTATTAGAATTATTAGTCTGTGAATCAGACTGAGGGGCAGGAACCTTAAATTAAAAACAAACAAAAAACCCGATTAGTGAGTGTTATTTTTGTCCAGATTTTAAGGAGGTAATTTATAGTTTTTGGAGGTTGAAAGGCATGTACATTATATAGGAATTATTTAGAGTCCCATCTCTGGTAAAGACCTTCCATTTAAAAGTAAATACAGTCAACCCAAACAATAATGATAATTTTCTAAAATAGGATCAGGTTAGAATTTCTTTAGGAAATCTCTTTTTCACGGACAGGGCAATATGATCTTCGAGAATTGTACTTTTCAATACCTGTGCTAGCCGTCTGTGGTTGCTGGTCACACGAAGTGTGTCTGTGGCTAGTGTGAATTGAGATGGGCAAGGTGTCACGTACACACTGGATTTCAAAGACACTTGACTACGTACTGAAGTGATAGGATTTTAGATATATTGGTTTAAATAAAATGTATCTCTAAAATTAATTTTATCTGTTCCTTATCTTTCTAATGTGGCCACTAGAAAATTAAACATTACATATGTGGCTCATTTTCTATTTCTCTCTGGCAGCATTGTCATAGAACGTACCACTTCCATATTTCTAAAATCAGAAATCTTCTAGAGGTTCTTTTCCTTAAAAAGGGGAGCAAACATTGCTGAAATTGAAAAAGGCTTAGGCAATTTGTTTTATTAAAAAAAAAATCTAGGGGCGCCTGGGTGGCTCAGTCGTTAAGTGTCTGCCTTCGGCTCAGGTCATGATCCCAGGGTCCTGGGATCGAGTCCCCGCATCGGGCTCCCTGCTCGGCGGGAAGCCTGCTTCTCCCTCTCCCACTCCCCCTGCTTGTGTTCCCTCTCTCGCTATCTCTCTGTCAAATAAATAAATAAAATCTTAAAAAAAAAAATCTAGAATGCTCTTTAAATGAACTCATTTCATCTACTGTAAATGCAGCCCAGCAGTAAATATTCCCTCATGGATTATAATCTGTGAGAAAACCACGTTAAGTCATTCCCAGTCCATGTAACCATGCTGACACATCTAGTTAAAGAGTAGAACAGTTAATGAACATGTGAGTTTGCCATTAAATGCCAGCAGATAATCTTTTTTTTTTTTTTAATTGTCTTTGGTTTGGTCATGTAGACCTGTAAATCTCAAATGGTCCCATGCATACCATTAGGTCCATACATCAGAGAAGTCAGGATCCTCATTAAATCACAAAATAATTTACTCTAGCTTATCTCCATGGAGAGGCACTTTTTCTTGGAAGATTTCAGTGGGAAAAGGCATCATTTTTACATTTTAAATGGACACATTTAGGTTGACATACAACACAAGATTTTGAATCTTGACCATGACTTTCCTGCTTAGGTCCTCTTTGATTAGTGCTTCCAGACTCTTCCTGCCTCATGAGTGGATATAAACTATCCTCCACTTCCCCCCTTCCTCCATTGCCATTGAGGTGTGTGTGTGTGTGTGTGTGTGTGTGTGTGTGTGTGTGTGTGTGTGTGTGTGTGTGTGTGTGTGTGTGTGTGTGTGTGTGTGTGTGTGTGTGTGTGTTTTAGTAATCTCCACAACCATATAGGGCTCGAACTCATGACCCCAACATCAAAAGTTGCATGCTGTCCTGACTGAGCCAGCCAGGTGCCCTGCCATTAAGGTATATTTTGGTAGAAATGTTTGAGACCAAACTTAGTTTCCTAACTAAACATTACCTTAAAAAAAAATTCCAGTTGCTACTTCCATTAAGAATTTAATAGTGATGTTTGATCGTCTTAGTTAGAATACTAAAAATTCTGGGCATTGCTTGTACATGATAGGAAAGTTGTTACTACTGAAAGATCTTGAGTTAGGGTGCTGACAGTGGGCATAGAAGGCAGGTTTAGAGAGGCAGTACAGAAACTGTAGCAAAGCCTGGGGGGATAGGGGGGTGCCTGCAGTGGGGGAGGCATGGGACGGAGAAGGGGAAAATGGACTTTGAACGTTGACCTTGCCTGACAGTGGATGGCAGTGTGTTTACCAGAGGTGGGAAACTGGGATGAAGAAAACTTTGCTAGGCAGGGGCTGTAAACTATTGACTTTAGTTTGCGGTACTCTGGATTTGGAAGTGAGGTTGGAAAATCTGTCTAGAAATACAAGGTGATGGTCATAATTTATCTTTTTTAGAAACTCTTTCATACTCTCCTTTTGGCCACACTTATTCAGGGTTGCTTGTACTCCAGTATTTTTTTGTAAAGATTTATTTATTTATTTTAGGGAGAGACAGCGACTTGTGTGTGCACATGCGCTCACAAGTGGTGGGAGGGGCAGAGGAAGAGAATCTTCAAGCAGACTCCCCGCTGAGCGTAGAGCTGGACCTGGGCTCCATCTCGTGATCCATGAGATCATGACCTGAGCTGAAACCAAGAGTCAGACGCTTAACCACTGTGCTACCCAGGCGTCCCTACTCCACTATTTTTCTTTTCTTTTTTTTCTCCACTGTTTTTCTATTCTAGATCTCTTTTGGCCAATTAAATATGATTTAAGATTTTTACTTTCATCATAAATGATACCATACTTATGCAGTAGAGGGGAAAATCATTTATTCTTTCACTGCTCTGAAACAAGAATATTTTAGTCCATTTCCTAGTCTTTTCTGGATGCAGTATTTAAATAAATAGTTGCAATCACTTGTGCTAATAACTTTGTGTCCTGCTTTCTCTCTGTAACATAAGTGTCTTCATGCTCTCATATCCTGATTACAGTTACTTTTATTTGACTGTATAATAGATCATCTACTCATTGCACAGTTATTTTTGAGGTTCCTTCTTTGGGCCAGGGCCTGTATTATGTCCTTGGAATGAGAAAAACCAGTTTCTCACCCGTGTGGGGCTTATTGATTAGTATTTTTCAGGGGGCGCCATTCCTACTTGAGACATAGCAGTTCTTTTCATCTGTGCCATCCCTTTAGCAGGGTGTTTAGCACTCTTGGTGTCCCCCAGTCATTGTGACAGCCAACAGTGCTCCCACATGCTCCAGATACCCTACTCCTTGGCTCTCCAGTTGAGGATCACTGTCTTACACCATAATTTGGTTTACTGTTTACCTGCTGGACAGTGCATTAAATGTTGGACATGAAAGTAGATTACTGTTTACTTTTTCTTTCATTTGGTGGTAAAGTGGTTATACATCAGTTGTATCTGTGACTGCCATTTCACTGTAGAAAGAGGCCTTGAGTGATGGGTGATTTTCCATGCTCTACTTTGTTACCTTAGAGTTTTGCTACTCACAATTTTGGGACACAGTTTTGACAATCTGGGAGGAAAGTCAGATAGCATCATCTCAACTAAGATCACAAGTGGGACCCCTCCTAGTTGCTTCTTTTCCTCTACACTGTATCCCATCGACCACCCTGAAAGGTCAAGTGAAGTACACTTTTGGGGGGTATATCTTGGAGAGTGTTTAAAGGCTCATAGTTTAGAACCTTACTTCAAATCTTGGTTCTGACACTTACTGTGCTGCGTTTCCTTGGTTCAAGTTACTTAACGCAATTATACCTCTTTTTATCTTCCTCTATTATATGGTAGTACATACCTCAGAAAGATCTTGTGAGCTTAAATGGGCTACATGGTTAGCTCAAATGAAGACCAATATTTGTCTATGGATGTATAGCGACTGTAAGCACGGGCCCTGGTGCCAGGCTCCGGCTTCAAATCTTGACTCACTTCCTTAGTAACTCTCTGAGCCTTTCATCAGTTGCTTTACTGCTCTGAGCCTTGGTTTTCCCATCTGTGAAATGGGAATGCAAAGAAAACCCTCTCACTGAGTCATCATGAAGACTCAGCAAGGGTGTGCTTTGGTGCAGTGCCTGCCTGTGAGAGCAGGACCTTGTAAATGGCAGCTAGGGATCTAGTCATAGCTTAGGGAGTTGGAATAAGGGAGTCTATAGACTGCTCTCCCTTCTCTTTTCACTTTCAGGGAGAAAAAAACTAGTAAGTCCAGCTACCTGCTTTTTTTTTTTTTTTTTAACATATTGATGTTATGTGTTAAAATAATTAAAATTAATAAAATACCTTGCTATGGGTAAAACTGTAAACTTGTGTATCCTTCTTGTTTCTTCTCTGGTCTTGGGCTTCCAGTCAGAGTTGAGGGCCGGTTTCAAAGTTGAATGGCGGGTAGAAGAAGGAGCAGTTCTGCCTCAAGTTTGGCATCTGTTTTTACATCCCTGGGCCCAAATACCATCTATTAAAGCCAGTGGAATCAACGCCCAAAATATTTGGTTGAAGAATGTAATTTTAAGTGAGGCATAGAAAAAAAATGGGAAGGCATTTGATTTGATTTCACATAGAAAAAAAAGATGGGAAGACATTTTCAGAGTTCGGCTGAATTCTCTTGGGCCTCCTTGATTTTCCCATTTTTTTTTTACATCAATCACTTTTATCTATTTTGTATTGGGTGTGAACACTTCTGCACACCGTATCTCAAAAGTCCAAATCTTTATTCCCTGTGAAGAATCGTATGCCGCACGTAAATGGCAGAGTTCCAGTAATCTGGAGTCAGAGTCGTTCTGTGGCATTAAAAACAAAGACCCTGACAGAAAAGTATGTCGTCCACAAAATAAGTATTCCATACTTACAACTCCTCCCCCGACAACAATACGACCCTAAAGGCAATGAAGCACACAATACATAATGAAAAACAATAAAACGTAAGTTCTAGCATGTACTCTGAGTGACTCACTGATTTCATAGTAAAATGTAAATGTAATTACATTTGTGCGTCTTCTACCATTAGGCAAACTGGAGGAAGAAGGAAGGGAAAAGTGTACTAATAGGGTTGTAGAACACATTCAGATAAATCCTTAAATTCGGGAGTCACCTGTTGTCATGCTGTGGAGTCTCTCTTGGCCTGGTCAGATGGAACCACTATGAGTCATCAGAACGTGGTTCTTTCCTTTTGTTCACTCGGCAACTTTGCAGAGCTGCACGCGTATGCTGAGTTCTTACGATATTTATGATATTGGTGATTCATAAAGTAGCCCAGGAACAAAAACACGTTGAGTCTTTGAGAGTGTGGCTTTAAGGTAGCTTGTCTGATTTTTACCGCCCCACCCCCACCCCCATCACTTTCATATTAACTTGTGTGACTGCTGTAAACATCAACCTTGCCTGTTGTTCACTTGGGGTGAAAAGAATTGGAAGCATTGCTATGGTTTTGGCTAAAAGTAAGTCCCTGTAGGAGTACCGAGTCCTTTCTGGAAAAGGCTAGTATACTGCAAGCTTTTAGATTAGGGGACTGGGCAATCATTGATGGGTTATAGCATCTTTAGGTCATTTTTGGGTACTGGAGAAAAATATTTAAAATGTGACATACTCTTATCATTGACAAACCTTAGTCACTTTTCCCTACTCTGTTCCTTCATAGCACTCGTCAGAGTTTGTAATTTATATTTTGGGTCTGCGTTTTCCATGTCACTGTTCCCATGCGGGCGGTAAACTCCATGAGAGCACAGACCATGTCAGGTGTTTTGATCACACACCGCCTTGCACACACAATAGTAAATAGTTGCTGAATCAGTGTTTTGTGTGAGCACGTCAACATAAGAATAATAAAAGTGGACACATTTAATGTTGGGATGTCATAGATCCTTGGTGAGATGCTGCCTGGGAATTCTCCCACTTGATCATTGCCACGGGTAACCAAAAGGTGGTACTCTGATTGCTCCCGTTGGAGAGGTCAGAAACTGAGGCTTAGGCGCAGTAAGGGACCGGCTCATGGTCACACGGCCGTGACCCATGTTTCAAACCCAGTTCTGTCTGCTTTGGCAATGGAAGCCATGCAGGACAAGCTGACGGGCAGTGCGGTTGCAGTTCTCAAGACCTCCTAGTGAAATCATTCCCAAGGTGTTTGCTCAGCGTATTTGTCTTTGCCGCACTGAGAGGTTTTCCTAAGGAAACCCCATCCGGATGTGATTGTGCTCATTAAGAAAGAGGAATTACTTACAAATAATAATAATGCTAATGGTCACACCAGTCCTCTTCTCTTGTGTATCAGGTCTTTTGCTGAGCTTTTTCTATGTGTTAATTCATTTCATCGTTATAACATCTCTGTAAGGTAGATGCTTTTATTATTCCTGTTCTACAGATTGAGGAAGGTGAGGTGCAGGAAGGTCAATGGAAGGTTAAATGACTTACCCAAGGTTGCACAGCTAGAACGTGGGAGATAACATTTAGGAGCCAGGGACGCAAGATACCCATTTGTCCATCCTACAAATATTTTATTCTTATTAGTCTGCACAATTTTGAAATCAGGTGGCAGTAGGAAAGAGAGTGAGAGGGAGAGATTGCCAGGACTGTGGATTTTCAGAGTTCACAGAACACCCCGCATGAGGCCGGTCCTGTCCAGCAGATAGGGTGCTGCCTACAGAGGTTACCTTGCGTTTTACAGGTTTAAGACCCACAGAACCTACAGGAATGTGGGTAAACTAGTATATATCATCTCTGTGCAAAATTCACTGGGGGGAACTGTTAGTTGAGAAAGTTCCAGTGAAAAACCTGGCTGTCAGTCGGTGATGGTCTGCAGCTTTTCTGGTCATTAGCTTCTGGCTTTGAATTTTGGCTTTTACTTCTTTTTCCCCTCATTACATTCTCAGCAAGAGAATAGATACCCTAATAGGATGATCAAAGCCCAGTTGAGATTTCATAATTACCAATTGGTAATTAATCTGAATTTCAGTGCATGCTAAGTGAGCCAGTAGATGTTATTTTCTTCATCATATTCCCGTTTGAATCCCAGGAATGACTCAAGAAATGTACTTCTTTCCTCAATTAAAATGGAGACAATTTTTCCTTTTTTTTTTTTTTTTTTTTTTTGGTGGGAGGACCAGCTTTACTAGAAGGTGGCTTTGAAGGAGCTGGTGTTCTGGGAAAGAGATTAAACTATAGAATGGTCCTAAATGTGTGTTTTAAATAATGCTGACATATTTTGTTGATGCTGGCTATTTTATTTGATTGCTATCCGTTCTGAAGTCTTCCCTTCCTTTTTCCTCCTTTGAAATCTGTTGGTTACTATGGAAACAGTGTTGTTTTGGGTTTGGGTGGAGCTGTATCCACAAATGCAGTATAAGTCATTTATAAAATGGGTTAATATTTACTCTGGCTGGGCATATATGGGTCCCGATGTAATGATAATCATGATCACACATGCAGAATAAATTTGCCCTTTTATTGTTATTTTCTTAGTCTGTCTAAATGTGTGCAGTTTTGCTTGGAATGCACTGTCATTTCCTCTCTGATTTGGATATTGCCATTTAAAAGCCAACACCCAGCGCTGGTGGAATTGCTCAGAGTTATAAGTGCTCTGCAGGCCTCCGACGTCTCTGCCACCAAGTTTTCATTCAGGACAGTGGCTCCTGGGATATCTTTTTGAGTCTTGCTCCAGTGCCCATTTGCCAACTGCTCCTTTTTCTCTTCAAGCAAGTCGTCTCGATAGCTTTGCCTTTAGTAGCGTGGATGTGTCTGGTCCCTCCCCTTTCCCATTTACGCTTGTGTCAGCACTGCATTGCTGGTCTTAGAGACCTCGCATGACTCAGGATGTATTAATGAAAGTATGGTGAAAGATGAAAGGACCAATGACTTGTCCAGCCCCGGGTGGAGGACAAGAAAAGGGTAGGGATTTTGGAAAGTTTCCAGGGATGATCAGTGAACACGATGAAAGGGTGAGCGAATAGGATCTTTGTGGAAAGGTTAAAGGAGTCAGAACCACTTAACATAGAGAGGAGAAGCCCAAGGGTATGTGTACATGTGAGGGGGCGTTCTGTTCAGTCTTTGTACACAGGAACAGTAATTATAAGGAAGGGGTGTTCACCCTTTGGCCTTCTAAACACCTACCATTAAGAAGGCATTAACTATGGAAGAGCGGTTGAGAATACTGTGTGATGTGATAACATGCCACGAGTCTTTTAAAGATGGTCAGACTCTGGAGTAGGATGCCACCAAAGAGAAATGTCGGGGCCCCTCACCTTGATGTCATTTAGGCATATTTGAGGTAGGTGATCTGGTGGCTGGTTTGCAGATCCTTTTGGAAGCCAAGCAGTGACTTTCAGTGCAGAGGACCCTACAGAAGCTCATTACAGGCTCCTGAATTCATGTTTATATTGTCTTATTGTGACTGAGTTTTTGAAATTCATTTTTTCAAATGTTTTGACAGACATTTTTAACTCTCCCAAAAAGAACACAGTAATATAAAAAAAATTGCTCCTCTGAGGATTAAAAATCCCACATAGTGAGGACTGTTGGATTGGTATCCTGATGTTAAATTTAGTGATGCTGCCTACCTTTATGATGCCTCAAATAGTGTTGGATCTACTTTTCAAAATTCATTCCATTCAGAAGAATATTGGTAGCTCCTGAATAGACTTGGAGGATATTACATTTGGGAGGAACCTTAGGGATTGTCTAGATCAGTGGTTCTGCTGTTCACGGCATGAGCATCAGTATCTACCTGGAAACTTTGTTAGGGAGGAGGATTCTTGGGTCTTATCCCAGACCTACATAATCAGAAACTCTGAGGAGGGAGAGATCCAGCAGTCTTTGTTTTAGCAAGCCTTCTGGAATGAGCACAACTGGTCTTGACCACCCCTCATTCACTTAGAACGTTAGTGTAGTAAACGTTTGGCTAATTGATAATCTGTGTTATTTTTGTCATGGTGACCAATTAACCTGGCCTAGGAGAAAGAAAGGTTTCTTAGCCACAGGCTGCCCCCAACTGTCCTGAAAGATATATATATATATATATATATATATATTTTTTTTTTTTTTTTTTTTCCCCTTCAATAGAAGAGCTGCCTTAACACAGCACAGGGCCCACCTTTTGTAAGAGCAGGGGGGAAGAAGTTCCTGTGGTAATGGGCCACCATCTGTCAGTATAATGTATTAAAATCATTTTTATCAGCCATTTCTTTTTTGGGGGAGGTCTTTCATCCATTCATCTACCCACTTGCCTCCCCATGTGTCCTTCTGTCTGTCCCTCCATGCAGCAGTTCTTTGTTGCTACCCCACTTTGTTCCAGGTGCTGTGTAGTGAATGCAGCAGAAGGAAGAGAGCGGCCATCCTCTGAATGTTACTGGTATCTTTTCTTTCCCTCCAATTCATACCATCTGTAGTGCCCAAAGCCCAAGTACCCAGTTCCTCCTTAACATATTTTTTTTTTCCTTTTGTATTTTTGGCCTTGGGCTGTTTAGCTCTATGGCTCACTAAATTCTTCTGCAGTGATATGTGTTTTCTCATTGAAGCTAAGTGTTTATTAAATTGTAAAGACAAAATATATCCATGGTTAAGTATCCCTTGAGAAACACCGAGTCCTCACTCCTTACATTGTGTATTGTGTTTGGGTTGGTACCTCTCTTGTGAGGAATTATATGGTGTGGAAAAGGAAGATACAACCCCTTCCCTGGCAAACCCTTTTATGGCCCTCCAGATGGTGGGTTGTATCTTTTTACATTTTCCCAACAGACCCAAGAGTGGGGCTCCAGTACCCACACACACTGCTGACTCAGCATCCCTTCCAGTCCATTGTCTTGTGTCATTTTCTGCACCCCCCCCAAGCTATTTTCTCAATGGAAGAAGAAAGGGAAAAAAATCCACTGAAAACAATCCAATCCTGATCAGATTCGCCTAGCATAATAAACGCTTGTTTGGACATTGCTTGGACTGTCATTTTAGCAAGAATCTTCTGTTTGATTAAATAGCTTCTCTGTTATGTATTGAACAAAATGAAATGTATGTCATAACAGATATAACTAGATGATGACAACTTTTCTTGACTGTGAATTTCATTAGAGATATACATTTGTGTTGTATCCCTTTGAATGACAGAAGTTGACAAATAGCTGAGGAAAGTTGTTTTCTAGAGAAAAGTTAGCAGCTCTCCCTTGATCAGATTTTCGCAGCCCTACAACAAGAATAAGGACCAGCTAGGAAAGCAGGAGAGGTTGGGGGTCGATGAGTGGGGTGAGGGGTGGAGAGAATGTATCGTAGCCACTCCGGGAAGGTCTGGGGGAGGCTGACCGTGAGCTGGCATCTCTGGGCTACAGGTTAGTGTGCAAACTTGTTCATGGTTGTCAGCCTCATAAATGATTACTTTCACCTGCCCAGCATGTTTCTGGGATGGGTTTGCTCATTTACTTAGCCCGTGTGTCCCTGCAATGTGCTGAGTCCTAGACAGTAGGAGTGAAACCAGGCATAGTCCCTGCCCTCATGGAGCGTTCTGCAAATAAATGTAAGATTTCGGTGCCATCTTAAATGATACAGAACAGAGGTCTGTGGGCTCTGCATGCAGAATTATAGAAGAATATTCAGAGGGTGGGCTTTGGGGGTGGGCTTCTTAGGTCAGAGCACTCACTAACTCTCCCGTCCTGGACAAATCCGTTAAGCACGCTCTGCCTTGATTTTCCCATCTGCCCAGTGGAGAGAATATTAGTATCCACTTCATAGCATTATTAGGAGGCAGATGTGACAATTCTAGGCAGACTTTTTTTTTCAGGTACTTATGTAGAATTACTCGTTTGATTAACACGTGATGAAAAAAAAAAAACCCCTCTGCCATAGGTACTCTTACCCCCCATGTTACAGATAAGGAGAAGGGGAGTTAGCTGGAAAACAACTCACATGAGGTTATATTAGGAGAAAGGAGCAGAGTGGAGATTGGACATCAGGCAGTCTGGCTTTCAGAGTCCCTGCTTGGCAGAAAGTTAGTCCTCTATAAATGCCACTGTATAATACACAGGCGGGAGTCCGGGTCCCCCAAGGGAGTGACTGTTGAGCTGAGATCAGAGAGAGCACTTGCTATCTTTCATTCATTCTCATACTCTGGGGATGAGAAGGGTAAAGCAGAAGCAAGATTGATTGTTGACCCTACCTGTGGAGAAGGGCTATCTTGGAAGGGCCAGGTGGGGAGGGCGTAGCATTGTTTGGTGTCTTGATTTTCCAGTTCTCAAGAGCCCAAGGCATCCTGGCCCTGTTCGGTTCCCCGAGGAGGACAAGATGGAACAGTAGGAACTGGGCCTCTGCTTCACCTACCCCCTCCCAGGAGAACCTTCGCAGGAAACTTTCAGGGTCCTCCTCTTCTTTAGGGGTTGATAACTTTTGACAGTTGGCCATGGGCCCCATGCTGGGGTGAGCAGGGCATCCCGGGAGGTGCAGATCCCCTGCTCCTGATTCAGACTGCCTCAGTCCTGTGGGCAGTCAACTTGTTTTCTTAAATAACGTACCCATTTTGACAGATTGGTAAGCTGGCCTCCCCAGCCTTTGCAGAAATGTATGCTTGATGCCATTGCTAAGTACTACTCAGGCAAGATCTCCTGCCAGTTCCTTCCTCCTTGTCATCATCAGTACTTTTCTTATTACAAAATACATGCCTCTGTAGGACACGTTCTTCATTCTAGACTTTTCCCATCCATGTCAGGCGTAGCCAGACAAAGCTTCAAGAAGATGATTAATTAAATAGAGTTGTGGTCAGGGGTCAAGACACAATAACAGCAGTTACCCTTGTGACCGCTTTTGTGCTTTCATCTGCCAGTGCTTTACTCTAGGCATCACAAAACATTTTACAGACTGTAACTGAAATTACAGCACCCCCGTGAGGTAGGGATTGTCATCCTCATTTCTCATGGGGACAGAGCCCAGCCTGGGGAAGCTCAGTATCACCAGTCACATGGGGCCTCCCCTGAGTGAGGGATGTGTCCCCATGCCAGCCTTGCTTGAGCAGGCCCTGAAATATCCTGAACCCACAGCCACCTGTTAGCTGTGAGCTTTGGCTTTTGTACCTGTGACCTGCTGGTGGAAATTCCACCCACCCGCCCTGCCATCAGTGGTGAGGTCTGAGAGTGGCAGGCAGAGAGATTTTCTATCAAAGGGGCACAGAGACCAGGAGCCTGGGGTTCAATAAAGCACTGGACTTCGAGGTGCAGGCACCTCTCAGGTGAAAATACAGTTAGTGGATTTATTTGCAGGGGGCGGTAGGAGGTGGGTTTATACGTGTGCTGCTGGGGGTGCCAGAGCATTGGAGAACATTTGTGGAGGAGAGCAGCTTGCTGGGTCACCTTGAGCCATAAATACAAGTCACCTGTATATATTTGGAGGTCCTTAATTTGGACCAGATGAAGCCACATCATGTGGAGATTTAAAGCATTGTAGGGCGCCTGGGTGGCTCTGTCGGTAAAGCATCTGCCTTTGGCTCAGGTCATGGTCCCAGAGTCCTGGGATCGAGCCCTGCGTTGGGCTCCCTGCTCAGTGGGGAGTCTGCTTCTCCCTCTGCCCCTCCCCCTGCTCATGTTCTCTCTCTCTCAAATAAATAAATAAAATCTTTAAAAAAAATAAAAGCACATTGTAGGTGGTAGCTGGCTTGAATTTTCCATCGTTGGGTGACTATGGAATACAATGAAACTAAATGGAACTTATTCCGAGTGAAGTCCAGATTTCCAACACAGATGAAATGATTTCCCTCTCACATCTTAACAGATTTTTAACTATGATGCAGAATTTGGTGGAAGACACTGAAATTCCAACTGTACATGAATGGGCTCTCACCTATAATATTTTGTGTTAGCCAAACGGTGACTGGAGCTTACCACACAGGAAACCTTGCCCATGGAATTGGCCTGGCATGAAGACATGATTGTATGAGGCCCTGGTGTGCCTCTGAAAAGCCTAGAGCACTCCTGAAGGCAGGTGGAAGGTGTTGTTTGAAGTGAACCATGTTTTATTTTTCTCGAGAAATTTCTAAGCTGATTCTGTGACAGGGACATCTAAACAGAGTAACCGGATTCTACTGCATGACTGACATAGGTTTACACATTCTTCATTTTCGCGCCCATTTCAAACAAAATGGTAAATAATTTCAATTCCAGGCAAATAACAATCCCATTTTTTCTATCCTGGCGGGTCTTATTTTAATGAGCAATTTGTTTTATCCAGTAGTACATTAGCCAAGTGTTTCCTGATCTTATGCAGCAAGTGTTTACATGTGGTCCCTGTAGGGTCTTCACAACTTTCTGTCTCTGATGAGGACATTATTTAAGGCACACACTGTTATGGGAAGGCCCTCTGAGCGCTCCGGTAGTCTTGATACCTCCCTCTCTCTGAAGGGAGGGTCAGGTGTTTTGCAGAGGGACAAGACCCCGTTTTTAGACGCTCTCCAGGAGACTACCAAGCACTGCCAAGCTCCCTAGGTAGGCATCCTGGGAGGCCGTGACGCCACAGACCTGTGCCTCCCGTCTTTAAGAGTGATGTCACAATATTGCAGCACCTGCAATGTGTCTCTAGTGTCATGCGTGGTTGCAACAAGCACTTGTCCCTGTGTCATTGGTCGACCTGGGTTTTTAGACGTGATGCTACTTGGACTTTTTACGCAGGATGAGAAGTTCACCAGCCCACCTCATTCTAATATGAAGCAGAAGCCATTGTGACTGAAACAGAGAGTTCAGGGTGACTCACTCTGCCATAAATTAGGCTTTGTTCATGGAGTTCCGAAGTGATTGATAACTTTTGGGCACCATTTTCTTTTAGCTGGTACTGATAAAAGTCAAGAGTGGACCAAGTCTCTTTGAGCCCCAAAGATTACAAGTAAGACCTCCCTGCTCCCCCCCAAAAAGCAAGGTCTGAGCATCGATGTTTAAAGTCACAAATTGCTAGATGAAGCTATTTTGTGCATCTCTTTGTTGTCATTGTACCGGCTGTTTCTCCCTCCTTTAGCTTGTCAGCGTTACTCCCACCAGTCCAAGGCAGTGCCATCAGACGATTGTATGAAAGGAATTTGATTTAATTCCCCGTATCGTTCTTTTAACTAGAGACGGCGTAAAATCAAATTTGGCTAAGCTTACAAGGGTGCCATTTAGAATGATGGATTCTCCCAACTACCAGCATGCAGTGTAAAACTTTTATTTCCCCCTTTCTTTAAGTTACACGTGTCCCTCAGAATGACTGTACTGTTGACAATGTATATTTCAAGCAGGCTAGCAATGCCCTCTGCTGTAATTGAAACTTCCAAAAATGAGCTGTACTCCAACTTTTAAAATATTATTTATGACCTGAAAACCCTCACTCCTCTAGACTAGGAAAATGGCTTGCTAATATCAGGAAGATGGGACCTGATTTATTATTTTAGGATCCAGTCACACATTACCTTGCTTCTTAAGTTCTAATGGCCAGGAATGTTGTAAAAAATGAAGCACATCAGCTTTCATTTCTTATGAAAATGGAAATCAACTTACCTCCCAGATTAATTATCTAATTCCTCTGAAATCACACGTGTTTCTGTGTGTGTGTGTGTGTGTTGCTTTTCTTAAAAACACTGGAAAGCGAATGTTTCATTCTAGCAGTACTTGAATTTGGGGGGCTTAAAATAATTTAATTTTGAGTGGGGTACTCATTTGCAATGATGAGATTTTTAAAAAAATCTGTATTACGTGAGGGACAGAGATGAAGAGGGAGATTGTCTTTTGCTGTTCTGTTTGTGACAATTATAAAAATCTTTATTAATTAGCAACAGAAGAAAGCTCTGTTAGAAGAAATAGAGAGATCCCTTCCTGTGTTCCCCTGTAGGAGTAATTTTTACACCTTGTCCGGTATTTAAATACCTCTTAACTGCTAGATGTCCATCTGCATACCCTTCCTGGGTCTCTAAACTAGTGTATGAAGCATGACCTTGTAACTTGCTTTGTTTATACATCTGTCAGGACAATATGTTATCTTTCCTTAAAAATGCAAATGTGCTCCTTGCAATACAGAGCTCTTCAGTCAACAAATAAATCGAGGTAAAGACTGTACCTAATACCCATTTAATTTAAATTCATTTTATAAACATAAAGACGCCTTTTAAGAGAAGCTTTAATTCCTACTAGCACCTTGATTTGTGGTTGCCATGGAGAATCAAATCTGTCATTTGACAAGAAAAGTCACCCATTTATGACAGCACTTTATCTTGTCTCTCCAGGGGAAGAAAATGTCAAAAGTGAGAGCAGAAAAAAAATAAAGCCTTGAAACACCAGAATTTCTTGATTTCATTTTTATTATTCAGCTATCATATCCTTTCTGATAATAGCAACTTGGTGAAAATAAATAATGTTCCTACAGTAAAATCAAATATTTCCTATTGGAATGGACAAGGTTCTTTGTGACTGTCAGTGCTGTGAAGTCTGGCAAGAAATAGTGTTATTAGATAAACCTACGGTGCCCAAATCCCATTTTCTTTTCATTATAGTGTCAAAATAATTATACCTGTGTAATTTGGGTAAGAAATTGCAGAATAAGTAAAATGGTCCATTGCAAGAGATTGCTTTACGCTTGTGTTCCTTACAGGGTGGGGTTTCTACCAGCTGAAGAAATAAATGCTGGGCAAAAAGTATTTTCATTTGAATAATGATGTAGAGTAGGTCTTCCATATTATTTGCTAAATGGGTAGGTAAATGCTGTATTCTCTTACTTTTCCCACATACCCATTTTGTAAATCAGAGTAAAAAAGGTGGACTATTTCACCTGGTCATGAACTGGGATTTTTTTTGTGTTTTCCCAAAGATTTAAAAAAAATATTTCATCTGATCTCATGTTTGTCTGGGCTTTTGAAAATGGAGTTGCACTTTAAGAGATTGAAAATATTTAAGGTTCTGATCCAGATCTGATCCACTGATTCCTTGCAGCTTGCCATGTGCCTGTATAATGTGTGTGTAAGTACTATGTATATGGACACATGTATGTTGGAAAGATATTTGCCTGTCTGCTGCGTTCATAGTTAAACTCTGACTCTTTTTTGAGATTTGCATTGCATTAAACAAAAATGTTGGCGTTCCGCTTTGATAGCACATGAAAATAATCTGGGCTGCATCATTCTCGAGGGGCAATGTTTTTTTTTTTTTATTGTTGGAGTATTATACAGCTTGATGTGGTTCAGAAATGAAGTAATCTTGTATCGATGAGATAGCATTGTAATACCAAGCCCTTTAGTGAAGATTTAGGATAAATATCTGACTGGTAGGGGAGCTGGTTTCTGGAACAGTTGTGCTTCTAGGAGATTACAAAAATGGAGAGGAAAGAAAGGGCTGAACTCTGATTTTCCTGAAATTGGCGCGTGGTGCTGGAGTTGTAGCCAATGCTGGTTGGGATCTGCTGTGCGGAAGCCTCCAGCCCCATAGTTCCTGTTCTGTGCACCCATGCCGGGGATGGGAAACAGGGCGTGTTTGCTGAAAAGAGGAAAGTGGGGAGACGGAATGACTATGACTTGTGGCGAACAGCCCTACCAATAAATATCAATAAAAAAAATGTAATTTACACACATATATTTTGATTGCCTCAGTCGTGCCTGTTGGACCAACTGCGTATTTTTACCCAGTGGTCGAGCCATTTCCCTTACTGTTTGTGTGCATGGGAGTTCTCAGTTGTCTAAACGTGAGACGTAATACAGTGAAGTATGCTTTAAAGGGATAGGCTCTAAATACGAATCTGCAGAGGCACTATAGTTCTGAATTAAATGCTGTCTTGTTAATTAACACTCAGTTCTCTGTTTGGTCATCTCCTTTGATAAAGTTGTTACTTGAATTTCATGGAGATGCAAATGAAGATGTGGATAGTACCCCCATCAGGACTGGGATCTCTCCTGTGATCACTGAATATATTTGATGTGTGTACCTGGCAGGATGTGTCCACACTAACTGAGAATAAAATGGCGGTATAGCACCACAATCATAATTTACATAGATGTTCTAGGATTGTGTGTATAGCAATGGTGAGGATTTCCTTGAATACAGTGTGCCTACATGTTATGTGGGGGGTTTTGGGGGGCTTTTACTTTATTAGATTTTTAATTTTTAAGATTATACTTTAATCTTATTAATACAACTTTCTGTGATTTCTGATTTCTATGAATTTGTGAATGCTTTTCTTTCTTTTTTTTGTAAGTTTCCTAGTGAGGATTAGCAAAGACATTTAAGAACGTGGTAAAGATGTGTGAATGATAAACTCTGCCTTCAGCAGCCTGGAATTCTGTTAGCACTCTCAAATACCCATCTTTATATTCTAGTATGAGAATCCGTGTTTGTGTGTTCTGCTTTCTTTGAGGGTAAATGACACATGTCTGAGATAAGTTGCCAGGGCACTCTTTTTCATATGGGGCATTTTCTTTAGCAGTAACCCTATAAACACCCTTTCTTTAAAAATAAAGCTACTGATATTAATATTAGTTGTCGTAGTTTTTTTTTTTTTTTTTTACAGAAACAAACAAACCCCAACTTGCTGGTATTCCACGGGTTGATTTTAAGAGGCTTTGCCCTCTTGTTAATAATAAAAATACTTAGCGTATTTAGCCCTTGCTATATAGTTGAGTCATTGTGTAATTTTGGTATCTCACAATATCTCTGTGAAGTATATCCCCAGCTTCCAGGGAAGAAATTTATGTTAAAGAAGATACATACGCTGTCATGAGTCCCATGTGTGCGTGGAGTTCTGGGATTCGAACAGCCTGCTTTCACGGCCCCGAAGGCCGGAGGGGGGGTGGGGGGGAAGAGGCCTGAGGGTCAAAGGAACCCTTAAAATAAATTTTAGTCACTGTTGTGATGCTGTCAATTCGTATATAACATATCAGTTCAGTACATTGTGAACCAACTCTCATGTCTGAAAAATTAAGAGTTTACAGGAAAAACCAGCACTTTTCTTTGAATGTAGCTTCTTTGCTTCTGCAATAATGAAAGTAACAGAAACCCTTATTTACATTTCAGAAATAGTTTCCTCAAATTTCCTGTTTTGCCAGACTTTTGTGTGTCCCCCTCTCTTTCTCTTTCTTTGTTGTTCCTGCTGCCCACATGTAAAGCAAGAACAGCTAGTTTGTTGATTTCATCAAGAAGTACGTATGCTCCAGGCCTGCTAGGGAAGGGCTGTTGCTACCTCCCAAGTACTGCGGTCATCAAAGCAAGGGCAACTGTTGTTCTTTTCATGGACGGGCATTTTCACAGACGGGCATTTTCACGCCTTTCCCTCAGCTTGCCATGACTTTAGGGCCGTGATTTTTGGAAACGCTTTGTCCAAGTTACTGTACCCAAAGCCTTGCTTCATTGTTTTATTAATGTAGTCAAATTATAGTCATGTCTTAATAACTTAATTGAATGAAAAAACACTTTGGACTGAAAAGTAAAATGGTAATGTTTATTGAACTGTTCTTGCATATCCCTGCAGATCTGCAGTGGTAGATAAAGCGTAAGTGTGTGTAGGGCTCTCCCCGTGTACCCACCCGTAACTATTACTAATGGTGCTTTTCTTTTTTAGGTAAACTGCATCAGGGAAATTGAAACCGTTGGAAGTATAACCCCTTAAAATATTTTGACTTTTCATATTAATGAAGAACGTTTGGGTTTTCCTCCCAACTTAAAACTTGGGGGCTCTAAAAGCAAGAAGTGAGGGAGGAACTCAGAAGCAAATGCATCTTGCTTCTTTCTCACAGTGCAATTAGTTCATTCTTTGAAACCCTAACCCATTCAACACTGAAGAGTTTTCATCATTCATTTCATCTAGTTTGTCTCAAAAGCAGTGTTTTCTTAAAATATTTAAGGGGTTTTTATTTAGGACTCCTTTGAGAGCCGGTTTTCAAGTTTTCTTAATTAAAAGGGAAGGGTGTTTAATGACTAAAAGCTAACATGTAGTGGGTTATTTATTGCTACTTGTTAAAATCAGTTGGCTTGGTTCTAGATAAAAAGTGAATATTAGATTTAAGGAGAGTGCTTTTGCTCTGTAGCTGGTTTGTTTATTTCACAGGGGTCTGTACATACAGACGTACTCTGGGTTGTGTCCCTCTGTATTTCAGATGGGGTTGGGGCGGGGTGGGATGTGTGCTCATGCAGACATTTCATTTCCACGCCTGCCTGTCATTTTCTAAGAAGAGTTGAGCACAAAAAGCATGTGTGTTACTGAGAATGCACACATTTCCTTTAAGAAATCAACTATTTGTAAAGAGATGTATATCATTCATAAGAATTCCACAACAGTACCCCTGCCCCATTTACTCTAGAGCATATACAGAGCTATGACATGCTTTTTGAAGTCTCTGCAGATAACACAGTTGCGGTATGTTGATCACTTTAGCAATAGATTGAAACCGGCCCATAAATATAGCCCAGAACAAGATGCACGATTTGAAGTTGTGCAGGGGTTCTTAAACTATAGTGGACCCCACAACTACCTTAGTGCCAGTGATTCTGATTCAGCTGATCTGAGAGGGGACCTAGAAATCTGTGGTGTTTGTTTGTTTGTTTTATTTTTTAATTCTTTAATAAGCTCCTCTGGTGATTCGAATCCAGGTATTCCGTAGGTTCTAGAAGTCAGAGAATCATCCTCACGATCCCACCACTGTTAAGAGCAGCTGCATCAAAATGCTTCTAGAGCAGTATTTCTCATTCCTTTGTATGTATAGGAATCAGCTGCGGATTTTGTTAAGAATGCAGATTCTGAGTCTTTAGGTCTGGGGTGGGGCCTGGGACCCTACAGCTTTAGTAAACTCCTAGGTCAGGTCCATGCCGCTTGTTTGGTCCACACCCAGGACACTGAGATGCCATCACTTATATCGCAGAGTATTTGAAAAGGAAGGAAAAAATTTGAGGCAACTCTTTGGGTACTTCTCTCTGTGTGGTTTTCTGCCAAACACCTGTCTCTCTCTGCTTCATCTCCTGCTTTAGGGTATAACCACGCCTGCGAAGAGTAAGGAGTATTTTCACAAGAAGTGAAAATACAGGTGACGTTCCTCACGTCTGTGGAGGCACAAAGGATCTAAATGAGAGCCAACAAGCCAGGCTCTGGTCATCCCGTAGGAGTACAGTTCCCTCCGTTGGATGAAGGGGGCAGTTCAGATTCCTCTGAGACACTTTCTCTGACCTCTTCTGTTGCTGCTGTTGTGTAACAAAGCAGAACAAATGCGGCTCTGAACTCCAGGGTCACTGGATTGGGGCATCTTGCAAAATGGAGGTGAGAGAAGAAACAGTCTAGCTCAGGGTTTTGCTGCTACAGTATAAATATTTGCTTTGTAAAGGATTTGACAGCCGAAGAGGTGGTTTGGTGGAGATACCCAAAAGTCACACCCGCTCTGCCTCAGAGTGGCAGCCCCTTTCAAGCTTGATCTCTTCTGTCTTAAGCACAGATACCTGGTTCATAAAGAGTCTCTACTTGAAGACTTTTTTTTTTTTTTTGGCTATAGAGGGTGGAAGTTGGCTGTAGAAGGTGGAACATCCTAGTAAGGATATTGGCGTCTGAGCTTGGTACATATTCGTGAATTCCCTTTATTCCAGGGCACTTGGGAAGAGGAGTGTGACCATTGGGTTCAGCTCTAAATTTCAGCCACATTTTGGGCCTGCTATTTCTTCCATGAGAATAGGATGCTGGATCCTGAAGGTGACGGGGATCATCTCAGTAACTTTGGACAAGATATCTGGGTTGAAGGGTGGGGGAGGTTGTTTTCCTTTGTTAAAAAGCGAGAGTTAGACTTTTAAGTGAGCTTTATGAGTCCATCGGTATCTGGCCTTCTTTGCTCCTTGTGTTGAAATCCTATTATCAACCTATCCTTTGATTCAGCTTATGGGGCTGCCCGGATCACACTGTGAATCTGCTTTAGCTGTTAGGATAACCAAGGTAACCGGTTCTCAGAATATCCATTTGCATGTGTCATTCAGCCTGAAGGATGTATCTGATAATTCATGTTTTGAACCAATAACTCCCTTGCCTGGTAGGCAGATAGGAAACTGGGGGTTGGTAGGGATGAGATTGGGGGAGGGATCCTGCTTTATTCTTGTTGTCTGTGTTTAGCTAGCTGTTACTGACGTTTATCTCAAAGCTATATATGTGTTCTTATTCTTTCTCTCCGTTCTTAGGAAATGAGGAAGAAGGCACTGTGAGAACATTGACTGAGAACTGGCTTCAACATCACTGAGTGTAATAGGGTCGTAGAATTTGGGTACCGGAAGTAACTTGAGGTAGTCTAGTTCAGGGTGTCAGACTCAATTTGTTAAGGGACCCACCCCGGTGACTTGAAAGAAGTAAGTGGGCTGGTTGGAGAGAGTGGAGAACCAGACAGCATCGCTGTTTCACTCCATTCAGTCCCGGTGTTTCCAGGACTTTGGGCCACATTGATGCCAGAAGACAGAGTAGAGTCTTATTACCAAGAGTGGTCTTTGAATGCTTTGGAGATTTGTTCATTTATCCATGCGGACTCCACCGAGTGAAGGAGGAAGGAAGGGAGGGAGGGAGACCAGTGTGCGGAATTCATTTCCATTTTCTGGAAAACACCAGCTGATTTTCTTAGTAGTGGAAAGCTATACATTTCATTGCAGTTGACTTGGGAAGGAGGCAGGTGCTCCTGCTCTGTGACCATCAAAGAATGACAGATCTTGACCAAGGCAGTGTCCACATTCAAAAATGTGTGCCTGTCCCTCAAAGATCAACCTTTTCAGATATTAAAATAGAATAAGAGCCTCCTTCGGGTCGGTAAGCCTGAACCTCATCATTTATCCCAGGGAGAATAAAATTATACCTAGAAACTCACCACTACTGTGCCAACTCTGAATTTTCCCTGTCTTGCCTTGCTGGTTCTGTGGATCTGCCTGTGTAATTAAAAAATGAAATATCATGACATGTGTATCAGTCGGTTTTCCAAATGGCTACCTGTAAACATAACCGCAACCGAATGGATACATTTACATTTGCCCTGTTGGCTTGGGGATTAACTCAGTACTTAAACGCCTGACTATTTAGTTTTGAGACTAATTTGTACATCATGTAAGGAATTTCTGTGTAGGAGAGCTTTTCAGGTTCCCTTTAGAGTTTGCTTTGATGGCAGTATTTCAAAAGATAATGGTGGTAGGTATTAGAAATGGATATAAATTCAACTTTTGGAGGCTCCAAGGGTGTTTAATTTTAGTGACCTCGCAGATAATATTTTTGCAATTGCACATATACTTTACCTTATCGGCACTGACTTTTGCCACAGAGAGGTGTGTGACCACCTGCACAGGAGATTCACGCCTTCATAAATGAGAGAGGTGTAATTCTCTTTTCTTGGAAGGCTGCACCCTAGGAATCCATTGTTTTACTTGTGAATTACCAACCTGAAGGCAGCGTGGAGTTAGCACGTACATTTTTATTTGGGGTTTTGGCAGTTCCTCTTCTAGCTAAAACATTTTTCTTTTTCCCATTTGACAATGGCTTGGTAATTTAACACTTAAGACAAACGAGACTCCCGTTTGTCTTCCTTTATGGTTCTAGTATGTTCTCCTCATTTTCTGTTTGCATTTATAACAGGGGAAGGCCACTTGACATGTTTGTCCCGTGTTGAAAAGAAGACGGGCCAGCCCTAATGCCATTTCACCATCCCTCTGCCTCCCACCAGCTCATCCAGAGCATTTCCAAACTCCTGGCGCTTTAATTACTGTATTGTTCATCAGGTTAAATTGTATTTAATTGGCTTTGTGTTTTGTCTTTTTGTGTCGATGAAAGGAATATTGGGGTGTATTTAAAAAAGCCCATTGAAACGAAGCTCTGTCATTTAAAACATATAAAAATTCTTTAAGATGGCTTTTATTCTGGGTCCCTTTATCTTCCTTCGCAAGCTTTCTGAGAATAAGTAGTGCATGTTGGGGTTTATCTTTGCTTTTATGTGCTCTGGCCACACGCTTAACATTGAGCACGTTTGAGTTGCATTTCATTGGGCTCTCACAATCCTTTTATAAAGGGACTGATCTGTTAACATCACCCTCTTTAGATCCAGCAGACAGGATGTTCCTCCATACAAAGAAGTGCTCCCAGTCTTTCTGGCCGGCGAGTAAGTGAATGATTTCAGGCCTGGTGGGCAATACTTGTGTCCATGCGTAACAGCCCGACCACAGTAGTAGGCAGCTGCATGTAATTTTGAACTCCACTCATTGAACTGTAATAAAACAATATAAGCACTGCTTGGGGGGAAGATTGGATGCAGTTATCCTTGCACAAGGCTCGGGCATATGAAAGCAGTGCTGGCTGACAAGAGGATTTTGAGATTTGATTTTGATTGAATTGCAGAATTGAACAGGCCAGGAATGTCACTGGAAGGCTAAACGCCCGTCGTGCCATAAAGTTTTATTCATGTGAGGCTTTCCAATATCAAGTAGATGGATTATTGGAAAAGGTGTCAAGGGACATGAAATGGAAGTGCCCAAAACATAAAATGTAGGCAGGAGAGAAAAATTACTTCAAGCTTACTATATAATTAGGTCTAAAAAAAAAAAAAAAATTCCATAAAATTGTTTATTCTCCCGACCCCTCCCCGCCCTTAAAGAAAAAAAAATGACCAGCTCCACACATCACTTGTTTTACTCCTTCAGGAGAAATTGAATTTAATGGTATTTAGACAGGAGCTCCTCTTAGGCTATTCCTTGCTTTTGTTCCACATTTAACACAGTGATAGGCTTTCTTAAAAAGAGAGGCGACGGTGAGCCGAGAGGATCGCCACGCACTAGACATCATGAACTGTTTGTGTTCAGGAAAAGAGAGAGGCACGTGTTCACACATCCTGACACACTGACTTATTTCATAGTTCTGCAACGCATACGGAATCGTGCCTGCAATTTGCATGGGAACAGCTGATACCAATATTCGGGGGGTGTTAGAGAGTGGCACTCATTGGTGATGAGCGAGTAGTTCTACGGGGAAGTTACAGAGAAGGGTGGGTGGGGGAGAGCCAAGTTTGTTACATTTTGTCCTGGTTCTTTATCCACGTGCAGCATTTCTGCTCCCATCATTAGAGAAGCACGTCTAAAAATTTCCAGCGTGGAGGTAAAGAAACACCTGTAATTTTTCAGTTTTGAATCTGTTTGTTTAAGCATTTCTAACCAAAGTGGTTTCAGTGAAATAATTGAAATCAGGAATATTTCCACTTTGATGCTGGTATGCAGGTGTGATTTTGCTTTGTCCTCCTGCTACCCCTTGTTCTAATGTATTATGTATTTAGAAGCATGTTTATTTGTAAATGAGGCTTTGTGAGGTAAAAACGGAAAACCAGAAAGGAAATTTTGAACACTGAGGGCCTTATGTTTTTAAAGCCCCTTTTCCCTTTAATGCTCAGTTCGAAAGAAATGGCATGCCTTAAGTTACCTTTCTGTTTGTAAAACTTTTATTTACCCCATGTTCCATAAGATCTGTGTTAGAATGCATTTAGTTCTACTTTATTATTATTTAGTTTTTCTAAAAATAAACTCCATGAATATTTATCTAATCAAACAATGACTCATTTACAAGCAGCCCTTGAAGAGAAAAAGGAGTCCTCAATTTGAGTGGTCAGATTGCAGGATCAGTAAGTGGCCCCTTTTCCTTTTATGTTGCATTTCCTCCTGCTTTAGGGTTTAGGCAGAAATGACTGGGATTTTCTGCTGTTAAGGGCGTTAATCCGAATTTGTGTGGGACAAGAGAAGAGGTTGTGTAGGAAATGCTCACAAAGTTGCACAGGGCTGCCTTTGAACTTGGTAAGATTCCAGGAAATTGTCCCTTGCCTAGACTGCTCCCAGCAGTGAAATTCTGGTCTTTAAGGGAGAGAGGTGGTAAAATGTTACCCATGAGTTTACATCTTGGTACCTCCTTGCAAGTTACTACCACACATACAGATGCATGAAAGTCACATGGGGCTTCCATGTCCCTTAACCCTGGACTGGGGTGAGGCAGGTGAGGGGTAAAATTTAAGGACGCACTTAATCTCAGGTGCTGACCTTGAGCTGGCCTGATTTTGAGAGTTGAGCGCCTCTTTAGAGTTTGTACCCCGGACACCTTGCTTGCTTCCCCTAGCTCTTGGCCATGCTGTAATCCTTTTGGAAGGCTCCTTTTGGGCTGCATGTTTGCCATAGAAAAAAATCCTGGATCCGGGTGAAGCACATCTACCTTTTTGCTATTTCTGTAATCTACCCTGTGTTCCTTATCAAAATTAAGAAAATGTGGTTATACAGTATTGTTCAATTACTGTTTCCATGCAGCTTTTCTGAGCTGGCAGGCATTCTGTTTCTGAACCGAAAAGCAGTTTTGCATTAGGTCTGGTCGTAACATGTATTTTTTTTTCTTTGATCCCATGGGAGCTAGGGTTTGACATTGGCTAAATAACTTTGCATGACACACACCTTATTAAGTTGTACAGTTGCGAATGGCCCCCGTTAAAAAGACATGTGCTAGCATCACCACGTTGAAGTTTGCTAAGCAGGTTTGGAAGGATTAATACTTGGCAATTAGTTGGCTCTGAGATTGTGGAAATGGTAATTTGGTGTTCAAAGCGGAGAAGTTAAGTTTGTAATGGGCATCTTAACTCAGGACGGTAAAACTGTTGGTAAGAATGGTCTTTGCCTCTGACACTACAACCACCACCTACTAGGTATGGATTTCCTGTTAGGTGCTCTCTTTGAGTTCCTTCCATTTCATTCTCGGGGAAACCTGGTTTAGTAGGTTCCATTATTACCTACTGGTTTACAGATGAGGGAATCGGTGCTTGGAGAAATGAAATCATTTGCCCAAGTTCACGGCTCAAAAACAACAGAGCCTAACCCTTGAGCTCTTAATACCAATTCCCTTAACCACTGCCTAACCCTTCCATTTATTGTCTAGGGACATTATTATAGGTATAGTCCGCCTTTTGGAAGAGGTACCGGGATTTCCCTCTTAAGTGTTGCTTCTGTCTTACAAGTCAACAGCCTTACATTTGCAGAACCAGCAAAGCCTGAAGTGTCCACACCATGTGTTTGTAGACTCACTGGAGCAGGATTTTGTACATTGCTTTATGGAAGCCATTCAAAGAGGAGTGTGTAAGGGAAAGAGAGGCGGTGGGAACGCTGAGCTCTGGCCGGGGGAGAACGATCTGCTGCTGGAGCCGGAGGGAGCTGTCAGTCACTAAGACCGAAGTCTTAGAGCCTGTTTCTGTGCTGGGGTTCCCTCCCCAGGGCTGGCAACGTTCCCATTCCTTAGCAGGGAAGCGCTTGTATCCCCTCAACCCATGAGGGGTTCCGTGGGGCCTGGCACTGACTGATGTGCGGTGCGTATGAATGAAGCCTCTTTCGTAAAGCTGAAATTGGTTTGAGAAAACTGGAAGAATGAGTCATTTCACGTTCTTCTCTCAGAACATGCCTACACTTGTCTCTGGTTGATTGTAAAGCGTTGAAATTTCTCTGATCCCGAGTAGGACAAAAGGGAAAGAAACGGATATCCACCTTCCCGCATCCTGGTGAGTATGCAAGTTTAATAAAAATGTATTAAAAAGGCTAGATTCTTTTGGAAGAACTCTTAGATCTGTTACAACCTGCATCTTCACAGGTAAAGCACTCTGAGCATGGATGGGCTTCCTTTTAATAACTTTGCTGTTAACATGGGGCCTCATCCACCTTTTTTTTTTTTTTTTTTTTTTTAAGTAGTTCCTCTCGATTGCTGTGTGAACTGGAATACAGGTCTTGATGGTTTCACGTCTCTGGGGGTGAAATGTGTGGTGGAAAATTGAGCAAATTTGCATTCTAACACCATGGAACCAGGCCCCCCATCTCTTCCCTTTCAGCTGCTCTGATTCCCATTTGGATTTGACTCTCACGGCATGGCATCTGGTTGCCAGTCACTGCCCAGGTACCTCCCTGCCTCAGTTTGTTCAGCTCTAACATGGACATTTTTCTTTGTAAGCTCTTCGGGGAACCCTGTGAACTAATATGGTAATGTTGGGTGCAGAGCGCCTGGTCATACGGTGGCTGAATGGAAGCAGCGATGGTTACTGGTGTATGTGTAGATGTATGTGTAGATGTAGGAGTAGATCGTGTATTTTTTTTGACTTGCACAGTGTTCTAAATAAGATATTTGAACTTACCACTTATGTTCCCTGGGCTTTCCTAGGTAAGGCCCAGATTTCTGGTTTCTTCTGATAAATCAGAAGATGTGGGAACACCAGCCTTTCTCCCATGCTGGGGCCAAGGTGCCCCTTTAGATGGCGCTTGTGAAGCTGTTCTGTTAGGGATGCCTTCCACCACTCCCTGGTGTTTGATTCCCCACCTAACTGCATTTTCTCTGGCCCCTGTGGGCGTTTGAGTTTGCAACCCTGATAGTGAGTGTGTCCTGAAATGTACGTACTAGTCTACATGAGTGTGTGGACATAATCGGTATTGACAGTTGCTCCCACTGAGAAATGTGCAGCTAGATTTCGGGAAAGTGCCAGTTTTTTTTTAATCCCTTAAATGATTTAAACTTTCTGGAAGTTGTGCATCCCATATAAACAATGGGATCCATAGAAAAAACATACTCATTGGAGAATTACAAGACATATAATTTTGTCTTTAAATTCTCACGAGTGAATTGTAAGAACATGACTTCATAGGAACTTCTGAGACATTACAGTGTTTTAATAACACTTCACTGCTATATGTGATGCTTTGTTTTTACTTTTATTAATTTAATTTTTTTTTTCCTGTGTGTGGCAGTGGGTGCCCTGGGCGCCTCAGCTCCACCCTTCTCTGCCTCAGGCAAGCCTCCTGGTTCCCTCCCTCCCCAGGGCAGAGGCTCCAGGGGCATGTCCTGTCTGCAAAGGGTTTACGAGGTTCACCCACTCCTTCATTCTCAAACATGCTTTTTCCCTGCTCATTACCCTCCTTGTTTCCTTTTTGGCTGCCAACAACACATTAGATTATCTCCATCTACAACGCGGGCTGCTACCACCACTGCACGGGCCTGCATTTCCACAGTTACATAAAAAAAAAAAAAAAAAATCAGCAGTGCCCAAGAGTGGCAGTAGCCTCCTTAGAAGCCGGTCTCGGCAGGGTGGCAGAGCCCCCATTTCTCCATGGGGCCCAGGATTCTTGGAGAGGAGAAAAAGCGGTCTTCTGCTCATCCATTCATTCATTCACCTGTTCTTTTCTGTAGGTCTTTATTGAATGCCCATTATGCGCCAGGCAGGGGTGCTATCAATACTGTGAAAGCAAACGTGTGGCCTGGTCCCATTATACAGACCCAAAGGAGAAATGAAGACTGTCGGGAATGCAGCAAAGAAGGGCCTTTATAAAAGGACAAAAAGTCTCTTTTTTTTTTTTTTTGAATGCCATGGAGTTCAAACAGCCTTAGAATCTCAGAACTTGAAAAGTTCTCTGAATTGGGCTCATTTTTATATTTCAGAAACTTTGGGAGGCAGTGTATTATGTGGTTGAAATGTAGCAGTCAAGACACTGGGCCTGCCGTTTGCCATGCCAACAGTATGGGTGGCACCTGTTGAGTTGTTCAGTGCACACCCTTCTCAGCTGTTCATGGCAGCCCTGATGCAGACAGAACTGAGGTAGAGTTCAGCTTTTACCACTTACTGTTCGTGAACCAGCACTTGTTTCTTTGGCTCTCCCAAATTTGGTTTTGTCATCTCTAAAATGGAGTTTACTGTAGCTGCCTCAGAGGTACTGTAGGTGGGGACTAAGGAGAGGAGGCATATTAATGCCCTTTGTGTCATGTCTCCTACACGGTCGAGAAATGGTCATCTTTGCTGTAAGGAATGATCTCCTTTTGCATATCATTCCCAACCCAGCCACATGATGCACTTTGAAAAGGATATCCTTCACATTCGTTTTCTAGAAAATTGAGGTCACTGCTTTGTTTCCTTCTTGAACCCTCTGCCCTGCAGTCCCCATGGCCGCCCCCCCCCCCCGCCCCCATCCCTTGGGCTGAGTTATAGGAGAGGCATGTACACAGCATCGCTTGCAAGTGTCAGTTGCCTTCTGTCTCCCGCAAGCCTGTTCAATTCGGGCTGCTTATCTGATCCAGGGAAGAAGCTGCACTCCCCAGCCTTGGGGAGGCCAGTTGTGGGCTGGCCCGTAATAATACAATTATGAAAGTTAACAGGAAAAAGTGGGGTCCAGGAGCAATTCCAGGCAGCTGGCTGTCCTGAGTTGGAAGCGCCCCACCAGTGAAAACTGCAGCAAGAAGCAAATTAAACCTCCTATCTGCCATCTCCCTCTCTTTTCCCCCTTTCCTGTTTGGACTTGAAAGGCGATTGGAGCCAGGGCCCTGACAGTTGACGGAAGTGCTGCAAGGAGAGAGTATTTATTTACAGTGAGTCGTGGCGATGCTTGTTCAGGATGCGGTTTCTTGCAGGAAGTTCTGTCCCCACCCCCGGGTTTGATCATTTCTCCAAAAAAAAAAAAAAAAAAAAAAAAATCCTCGATTGTTTGAGGCCTCCGCTCTGCCATGGAGCAACACTGTGTAACCTGTCTGTACTTGGAGGGCTTGCCGAGTGCACCCCTTGTAGGAGGGCCTGCAGTGAGGCAAGAGGCAACCAGAGGACCCAGCTCCCTCCAGATGTGTTTGGGCACAGCAATAACCATTAGGCATTTAAAATAGGGAAGTAGGCTGAGTCGCATGTACTGTAAGCTGTGGTTGGCGTGGGCCATTGCAATCGTTAACAACAACCAGTGCCAACTGAGGTGGTTGTACCGGGTGCTTCAGAGAGAGATCCCTTTGAGGTGAAGGCAGAGGCTTCGATGCTTAGGCAGCCAGTATTTGAGTTGTAAACCAGTCTGGGCTGGGCTGGTGAAGCCCCTCGCAAGGAGGCTGGGTGCCGGGCTGCTGGTCCAAAGTTTGGGGTGCCTTTGGCCTTTGGGGGTCTTGTAGATGGTTGGGGGAGAGAAGAGTGCCAGGGAAGCAGTATTCAGTTGAACAGTTTATTCTGGTATTTTCTTAAGTTATCATACTATAATACCAGGTGATTTTCTCATAAACTGAGAAATATTCTCTGTTCCTTATTAAAACATACACACAAGGTGAGGAAGAATCACAGAAGGATGTAAAATGGAAATTAAATCTCCCCTTCCCAGGTTCTCAGCTCACTTCTCTAGTCAGTAAATCACCAGGGACGAGCACCATCAGCATCACCTGGGAACTTGTTAGATACAAGTTCTGGGGCCCCAGGAGGTACCTGCAGAATCAGAGAACCTGGGGTGTGGCCTGGAAATCGGTGTTTCATCTCGTCTTCCAGGTGATTCTGATGCTCGCTAATAAATGAGAACAGCAGGCTTAAGGGAGCGGCTCACGAACTTGAGTGCACCTCAGAATCACCATGAGGGCTGGCTTGTTAAAGCTCCGTACTTGAGCCCCACCCCTAGAGATTCTGATTCAGTAGCTTGCTCCTGGGGCCTGAGAATCTCCTTCCTTAGTTTCTTCCATCATCATCATTGTCATTGTCATCGTCATCGTCATCATCATTATTATTGTTATTTGCCAAGGTTCCCCACCCACCGTTCCCTTCCCTTCAGAAGTTTTCTTATGTAGTGATCTAGGATTCAATAAATCCTGACTTTGGGAGTGGCTGTGATTGTTGTTAAAAATAAATTCAAAACACAGAACCAAAACCATGGAATGGAGGAAGCGTCTCTTACTTGTTGAGGCCCTGGCTCATTTGGTGCATGATGATACCCACAATACAGAGGACCTTGGCACCCACGTCACCTTTCCCCAGATGTCCCAAATGCTCAGCTCATCCTAAGAGACTTGTGACTGATTTAAGCAACTAAGGAATTCATCCCTCCTTTTCAGAAACTCTTGTAAGTCTGCCAAAATTACTTGGACCTTCTCAAGATTCAGAGGAAATTGCAAATGTCCTCCTATAGGTGTCTCCCCCAATGTGTTAGTTGATATCTTAACATATTTTTTTTTTTTTTTGGCTCCTAAAGATCTTTAACCATCTGCGAAAGGTGCTAGTTGGACATGATTTTAAGCCAATCGTCTTTATTTGTAAAATATGGCAGACAAAGGTGACAGGTTTCATTTCCCACCACTTTGAGGCTCTGTTGTCATAGACAAAGTATATACAAAGATAGATAAGACGTATGCAGTCCTTGTGTCAAGGAGGTTGCATTCTGGTTGACTGATGGTTAAGATAGAGAAGTAGGTGTAGACTAGGACTTACTGCATAGAACTGGTGCAGAAGGAAGGTCAAACTGGAGCGTATGGGAGAGCTTTACAGAAGTGGTGGGCCAAACTTGTGCGAATTCTAGAGGATGAAGATGAGTCACCCCAGGTGGTTCAGGAGGAATCATATTATAATCAACATTACAGGCAGAGCCAGTAGTTAGAGATGTTTCGGGCTCTGCCTCCTGACATACTTCATGTTTGGGAATTCTAAGAGGTTCGGGAGTGACTTTTTTAAGATCATACTTCTAAAAAATTAATGGAAATACAAATAACAGACAATATTATATCAGTTTCAGGTGTGTACATAGTGAATCAATAATGATATGCATTACAAAATGCTTACAATAAGCGTAGTCACTGTCTGTCACCATATAAAGTTACTACAGTATTATCGACTTTATTCCCAGTGTTCTACTTTCCATCCCCATGACTTAGGAATTTTAAAACTGGAAGTCTGTTCCTCCTAATCACCCCGTCACTGATTTTGCCCATCCCCCCACCTATGAGTGACTTCTGAATTGGAAAATTCTGGTGAAGACACTTACTAGTCGGAACTTCGTTGTTAAGGCCCTCTTGATGCAAATAACATTTGGCAGAAGGGACAAACCTGTATAACATATAGAAAAATGGTTTTTCTTGAAACGTTCCCCCTGAATCTCAAAGTTCTTCCAGAGTTTGTGTGGGGTTGACAGGCTGCCCTGATGCTGAAGGGGCTTGGGTGGGAATTGCCTGGTTTAACTGTTCCCAGTGACAGCCTTCTCCACAGTGTGTCTTGTTGAACTTGGGTCTCTTGATGTGCCACTCCAGAGTCCTAGAACACTCGGGTTTAGGAAGTAGAGGTAAGAATGCCACTCTGGAGGTGTGCTGAGCTTATTTAAAAAATCCCAGCAGCGGCCTTGACTTTGGACTGCTCCTTGACCTCTCCAAATATGTTTCCTCGGTAGGCCTAGGGTTGTAGCAGTATCTCTCTTATAATAAAACAGAATGAAGTAATGGGCAGAGAGCGCTTAGCATCACACCTGGCAGATTAGTTCGCTTTACAGGCTGCTCAGAGGCACCTGTAGAAGGAAGAACAAAAGTCACCACAAACCTGGTGTCTGAATTCCAAGGCCGATCTAGCACAGAATTTTCCAACCTGGACACTGTTGACATTGAGGACCAGAAAGTTCTTTGTTGTGAGGGTTGTGCTGTGCATTGTGGGATGTGTAGCATCATCCCTGCCCCCATCCACTAGACGCCAGTAACATTCCCTCCTGTTCCCCATGTGACAGGCAAACTGTCTTTAAACATTTGCCACACATTCCCTGGGGGGTCGGGGGTCGGGGGCACAAAATCACCCCTGATCAGAACCATTGATTCTGACTGCGCTGTATCAAGGGGCTGTGCCATGATATGCAAAATTATTTACCCTCATGGAGGCACAGCTAAACCAGGTCTCTAATTGAGAACATGGAAAAAGAAAACGGGGAGGGGGGCATCTTACAGAATGGTTTAATGCTGTTGGCCGCAGAGAATGCAGTTCATTTTTAAAACAACTAGTACTTTACTAAAGTCCTGTCATCTCAAAGGAAAGAGGGATTCCTGATGTATACGTGGTCATTTTTAAGGCTTTTCATTTAATACCAGTTTCACTTCAAAATCCAAAGAACAGGGGCTTTGATTTTTTTCAAGATTTTTTTTTCTTCTTTTAAAAAATTTTTAATTGTGTTAAAATACATAAAACATGAAACTTACCATCTTAAACCATTGTAAAGTACACAGCTCAGTAGTGTTAAAAATACTAGTGTTCACACCATTGTGCAATCAGTCTCCACAACTTTTCCATCTTGCAAAATTGAAACGTTCTACCCATTAAATAGTGACGTCCTACACCCCCCCACCCCAGCCCCTGGCAACCGTCATTCCACTTTCTCCCTATTAATCTGACTACTCCAGATACCTGATAATACGTGGAATCATACAGTATTTATCTCTTTTTAACTTGGCTTATTTCATTTCACATAATGTCCTCAAGGTTCATCTCTGTTGTAGCCTGTGTCACAATTTCCTTCCGTTTAAGGCTGAATAATATTCCATTGTATGTATAGATCACATTTTACTTATCCATTCATCCACAGGGGGACGCTTGGATTACTTCTACCTTTTGGCTCTTAGGAATAATGCTTCTATGAATATGGGTGTACAGATATCTCTTCAAGGCCCTGCTTTCAATTCTTTTGGTTATATACTCAGAAGTGGAATTGCTAGATTGTGTGGTAATTCTGTATTTTCTTCCTTTTGGCCTTTTTTAGCCAGGGGAAATGGAATCCACTGTCCTCCAATCCCATTCATACCCTTTCTTGAAATTTTTAATTGCCTCGCTGCTGCCCTTGATGCTTTTTCTCACCCCTTCTGTGTGCACACTTGGACACACTAAGATGTCAGGGACCCATGCGAGGCAATCATTTGCATCTGTGGGCCCATGGTTGCCGGCAGCGTTCAGGCAACTATAAATAACCACACCTTGATCACTTTGTCACCGGGATCCGTGCTGCTTGACCAAGCTCTGCGTCCGTGGAAGCGTGTGGCCTGGCCCCCCTCTTTGCCTATCTGACACCTACATGGACGGTCACATCCCCGTGCAATCGAACGAAGCAGTGAAGAGGAAGATGTGTTGTAAGAAGGGCCTTTTTCCCCCAGCAGTACTTTGGATGGCGTGGTGTAGCTCCTACGTAAGGCTCCATTCATTGCTTCCCCCTGAAGAGCTCTGTATCCCAGCTACCTTCCACGCAGCTCTGTGGTCTTCAGAATTTCCAGCTGGGTGTCACCAGTCGGGGTGTGGAGGGATGGGTGGAACGTGTAATTTACTTATAAATATTCCGGTTCTGCCTTGACATTCTCAGTGTAAGAAAACAGGAGAGCAGAAAAGCAGTATGTTGAAAAGCTTGTATCTATGGAGACTGCTTTTTTCTGCCCATTTTTTTTTCCCCAATTAGATAGAAACCTCCCTAAATCTATGTAATTCTGTTGCACAATGGGCCTACCAAGCCTTGTGCCTGAGGACTAGATCTTGGCCATCAATACCCAGGGTGTAAAAGTGAGTCCAAAAGGCCCAAGGGAGGGACAGTCCCAATATTTGGAGATGTAAGTGGAGGGGAGCCTGAAGAAGGTGGCCAGAAGTCGAAATCTCTGCTGTGCTATGCTGTTCAATCCTTCTGTGAGCCAGGGGTTCCTCGCTGATGGCCAGGAAGATGGAGAGTCAGTGGAGATAATGGAATGCACAGGGACTGATGCCACAGCAGGTGATCCTTTAAAGGTGGATAAATAAAGTGGAAATAGGACTAGTCTTGCTGTTTCACATTTTTAAAAGTAATCCAAAAACACCAGTTCTTGCAGGCCAGGGTAGCTTGTATGAAACTAGGTTGCCAGAAAATGAAGACTATGGGGCAACCTCCCTCCCTCCCTCCCTTCCTTCCTTCTTTCCTTCCTTCCTTCAGAAATCGATTTTTTAATAGCCAAGAATCCAGTGCTGAGCAAAGCCAGACACACTGTCCATAAAGAGTCTTCATGTTACTACATCCCATCTAATTCCTATGAGTAAATTTGTTGGATGTGTACATTTTCCTGCAGGTAATACATATTTCTGTTATTTTACTTTAATTCCATTATTTTTGTAGAAATGGTAGAGGTAGATTTTAGTGCTGAATCATACAAAAATACATTACTTCTGAAAATAATTCTTTGTCATTTTCCTTTTCTCCTCCTCCTCTTCAGAGGATCTTGGGAGCTTTCCCCTGGCCCCCTTCCACTCAGCCTCACTTACAGGGCTTTTCACCTGTTGGGAACAGGCTTTTCTTTTTGTCTGTAGGGGACCCTATCCCTTTGGGACAGCTCCTTTTTTCTCTGATTTTTTTTTGGTTTAGGTCTCCTGGGTCCCATCCAGAGGAGTCAGCTCTGATTCCTGGTCTTTTGGGGGCTTTTTTTCTTTTCTCTTTTTTTCTTTCTCTCTCCCTCTCCCTCTCTCTCTGTTTTCCTCCCCTCCTCTCCCCTCCCCTCCTGGGGCTTGAACTCATGACCCTGAGGTCAAGGGTTGCATGCTCTACAACTGAGCCAGCCAGGTGCCCTGGGGCTTCTTTCTTTTTATTCCAAAGGTATCACAGGACTTTTTCTTTGAGCAAAGGATAATCTCAGACTTGGAAGCTCATGCCCCTCCCCACTTGGGCCTGAGTTTTCTGCTGGGTTGAGAGAGATGATGGCAGGCCATTGCAGAGTTGTATGACAGCCTCTTCCTAGGCGAACATTCAGAGCCCTGCCGTATTGTGTGCTGAGAGCCCGCCGTGTTACCCCCTTAAAGAGAGTGCATACATTTTGTTTTCAGAATGATGATACCAAGTTTGTTTCCTATCAGCTTTGTATGTGAAGGCCCATTTCCCCAAATGCCACTAATATAGGATATTCTATGTGAAAATATTTCCTAATTTGATAGGTGAAAAAAATAATGTCTTAATTGGCATTTGTTTTGATGGGTAGTAGGGCTGCAGTTTTTGTTTTCTATGTTTTAGATAGGTCCCAAAGTTATCCAACATGAGGTTGTTGTAGTAGACATTTTGCATTATTCCTGCATATACATCTCCACCCTGGCTAGTAGAGACTCGGAAACAGAATCTGCTTTCAAGATATTTCTGGTGCATTCTTGTTATCTATCACTCTTTGAGGATGGGGTCTGGGTTTGGTTTATGACCGCAGTTGGTTCAACACTATTGGGCTGATGAAGTTAATTCCTGAAATTTTTCTGTTCTACTCTTTTTAATATTATAAGAGGTTATGTGAATCGATTCATAGGGGTTTTATGGGAATACGTGGCATTGTAATAGGGGCCATATTTTATGAATCTAAAACTAGGATTTCTGATTTTATGAGAATGAGTCATATTTATGGGACCAATGGTTGAGATATTTGAAATGTGGACAGTAGTGTAAAATCCAGAAGATATTATCATCATAAGAGCCAGCATGTCCTACACTATGATCCTCAGACCATGAGTTCCTCAACGTATTAATTTGTTCCATGCAGAAACTATTCTCTGGTTAAAATAAGCTGGGAAGCACTGGTCTGTACCAGGCTGAATCTCTTTTATTTTATTTTTAACGCTAGGGCTTTTCAGACTTTAGTATAGTAATATGCATTATTGATCTCAGAGGGAACTCTGAACATAGGTAGAGTTTTCCCATTGAAACCTTTTTGGTGGGAATGAGAAATGGGTTAGGGGACAATGCCTTTTGACATATTGAAGAACCCATACCAGGAATACAGTTTGGGAAGTGTTTCATTGGAATAATTATACACTTTTGCAGGGCATGAACTCACACTTTCAGGGGGTGAAAATCCAGAAATGTTTAAGTTGTGGAATAAAAGAGTGCTAATGTATGTGGAGGGTTCTTTCTTTTCCTTTCTGTTTTCTTTTTCTTTTGGCCTTAAAGTCTATTACTTTAAGTTCTTAAGAGAGAAAGAGTAACAAAACTGAAAAATTGTTGTGGGCGCGTGTGCACGTACACCCAGGAGATAAACCCTTGCTGTGGAAATGAATATTTACTGCTTCAGAGAATAATTTTTTTTTCCCCCAGAATGAAAGGTGGTCAAACCAGTATCATTGCTACATTTTGTTTGATGTTTCTTAGTCTTAAATATCATTTAGTAACATTGATTTATTGACTTTTTCGTGGGAGACACTGAGTTGAAGAAGAAGGGCAGGTAGAAGTTTCTTGGATTCAAAAAACTTAACTTCAGTTGAGGAGAGAGAAAAACTGAGAAATGAAGAAAAAAATTGAGGTATTTAATTGTCAATTTAAAAATGGAAGAAATGTCATGAAGCTCAACAGGATGGG
This sequence comes from Zalophus californianus, assembly GCF_009762305.2. Classification (NCBI taxonomy): domain Eukaryota; kingdom Metazoa; phylum Chordata; class Mammalia; order Carnivora; family Otariidae; genus Zalophus; species Zalophus californianus. The sequence continues at coordinate 38,456,173 of NC_045595.1, read as the reverse complement.
TTGGGAATTGGTCACCCCCTGCCTGGCTATAGCAGATTAAAAGAGAGAGACACACAGAGGCAACAGGGGTCTATAAGTCAAGGGGTTTAAGCTCTTTTGGGGTCATGAGCCCCTTTGTGAAACTGAAAAGTTCCTCTCGGTGTTGGTGTAAAACAAAAGCCCACTTTTCTGCCCCCCCCCAGAATTAATAACTTTGATGTTTGGTCATATTCACCTCTCCTCTGTTACCTTTAAGCAGTAGAAAATTCACGATGAAAGACGTGTCTTATCCCACAGCTCAGGTCTGGTCCCTCCTCCTCTCATGAAGTTCCGCCGTGACCTCTTTCTGGGGTTGCTGTTTTATGCATGCAGGTGTCCAGAAGGGATATACGGTGCTTTTGCATATATTTCTTTATTTTGTGTAATTGGCATCACGACATGCCAGGGCACTAACAGTTTTCAAGCTGTGGCCTCAGGCACTTCCTGGACCCTGGAAGTGCATTTCTAGACTCGCATTGTAGAGGAAGTTAGGACTTGCACTGAGCTGGGTTCAGAGAGTACAGTGTGACCTGCAGCGTGCAGGGGTCTCACTAGGGCAGAAGCAGGAGTGAGGGCTCTCCGGAGGCTGTGAGCCTGCCAGGGGCAGAGGTGGGCTTGGGTGGGGAGAGGTGAGTCAGGCCCCCTGGGGCCTTTAGAATCTAGGTCCCAAGCCCTCACTCTTTCCTGAAGGTTCCATTTGGCATTTAACTCATACTTCCTCAGGGTGGCTTATCTTTTTAGATGTATAGGGCCTGCTTCTTCACCTGGACAGTAAGCTCCTTACCAGTCAAAACTCTGATTTTTGATGTCTTTGCCTCTCCTCTTGGGTGCCTTACCCAAGAAACATAATACTTTGTGACTTTTTTTTTTTTTTTTTAAGTTGTGTGTAGCAGAAACGTTCATCATGGTGTTAGGTCTTTAAATAATTTTCAGAAACTGAACTTGAGGCATATGAAGATAAACGATGGCAATTGAAGCCAGCCAGGAAGCTGTACCGTGGTTTGGGCATTTTTGGCCTGGCTCTGCGGCTGGTGATAAGCGAGCTCTCCCCCTGCCATCTGGGGAGGGCCAGCAGTGCAGGTGAGTGCAGGCACAGTTTTGGTTACCTGCAGACCAGAGACATTCACACCCATCCAGCCAACCCATCAGGAAAGAGAAAGCTCACGTGGGAGTGCTTGGAGCTGCTCTTCTGAGGAAAGGAGAGGTGGATTCTCAGGGATTCAGAAGACACAGCAGGCTGGGGAAAGCTTATCTCACCAGTGAGGAAAAACTAAAGCCCCAGTCGACATGTTTTATATTCTGTTTGTACAACATGCACGTTTTTAATGTGTTTTTATTTTAGTTTACAGGCCTTTTTTCCCCCTGCACAAGCTGAGATTATTCCAGGTCTCCGCTGCCTGCCCTCTCTCTGATGTGTGATGTCAGATACTGAATGCGTTGGGAAGCCTGGAACGTTTTTATTTCTCGTGGTTGACCCCATAAAATTTCCCTGATCAACTGTGTGTGTGCATGACGGTAACAAACATGAGACATTGTTCTCTTCAGATGGACACATTGGGGAGTTTGTCTCTTTAGAGAAAAAGAGATAAATCAAAAGTCTGGTACCTACTATTTGATTTTATAGTTTTAAAAACAATGCCTAAAGTAGTTGAGCTAGTTGAGCTAGTTAGGCTGACTTTGATATATTTTCTTCAGGGTCCTTGTATACCAACAGTTTATGACTTGACTTTCACCATTTGTTGGGTGAATTGTGACATACAAATCTACTACCATCATCACTGATTTGCTCTGGATTTGTCACAGGGTGGGGGATTAAGGACAAAACAAGTCACTCAGATCACCAATTTTGTTGTTGTTGTTGTTTTTTAAATACCTAAGGATCCAAAATTATTAGTGCAGGTACAAGATGATCACGGTACTCTGTCCATTAGAATCATTCAAATCCGCCGTCATTTTATCCATCTTAAAGCTCAGACGCTGGTTCATCCTTGGAAACATTGCAAAGAAAAGCTTCTCAGCCAAATCATGTTTAAAAAAACTCTTTTTTTTTTACATGTTCACATTTCCTGTCAGAGTTGAGTGCTGAATTGCTTTGAAGGCTAGGTTTAGGAGTGCCACACTGAAGCCTGAAAATGAGTATAAATGCTGAGAGTTCTGGTGTTTTGGTAGTGGTGGGGGGGGAGGTGAGTTTGTGATGAGGAGCTCAGTGCTGCAGGCATTGAGTGAGCCAGACTCAAAGCCACTTGACACCAGAGCTGGAATGCCGGAGGCAGCCCAGGCCCTGCCCTGTTCGGTGCAGCGTCAGCCCAGGGGGACCCAGTGGAATAGAAGCAGATTATTGGACAGGGAGGGGCAGGAAAAGGAAGCTTCCAAAGGGAGAGAAGAATGGGGGTCATTGGGCCAGGGCCCGGGAGGGGTGCGCCGATTGTGCTCTGAAAAGCAGGGAAGGGCGCAAGGTCAGAAGCTGGCTCAGGGCTGGCAAGGCAGGGACCGGGCAGGGGAACATGCTCAGGGCCGAGCTTGGGAGGAGATGGAAAAACCAACGAGCTGGATGCAGGAAAGGAGTGAGGCGATACGGGGTCTGGGCTGGGCTGCTGTTGTGCACTGAGCACAGAGGTCGAGGGTTGACCCTCTCTCTGCGTATCACGATGGGTCCTACTCGCTGCCCCGTAGGAGTTGAAGTTCCTTGAGCAGAATGGTCCAAGTGTCAGCTGAGGTTGGCCCTGAAGAAATACGCTGCAGGTCAGTTTTCTACAGCCAGTAGCCTTAGAGAACCGTCTGACTCCGCCTGAGGTTCTCTTGGTTTCTCAGGTGGCTGAGGAGATGCTCCCCAGGTGCCAGTGAGGGACCGAGAGTTACAAGATGGCGGGGTTTAAGTGTAGTCTTTATTTTTTACTCTATGGCTTTGCTTTCCCATGTCACTTACACAGCAAAGTCAGAATGAACACATAGAAAGAAAAATAGGGTCTGGAAGAGGCCAGGTGGTTTGGCTTCTGAATTTGACCCAAAGCCATAGGGTGGCTTTGTGGAAAAATTGGTCTCCATTCCTCCATGTAGGTATGTTTATCACCTATAAAATGAGGACTTGGGACTAAGGAGCTCTTAAGTTTCTATTAACTTTAGCAAATACCTGTGGAAAATGTGTTTGGTCAAACTAACTAACCATCCGAACCAGATAGTAGGGCCATCTGGGACCAGGTGGACCAGGGGTCAAGTCCCTCCTTCACCACTTACTAGCTTGGTGAAGCCAGCAAGTTACCTTATCCCTCCAAACTTTAGTTTTTCTGTCTTTAAAATGGGCAAGAGTCATCGCATGGATCGACTGCATGAAGCCCGTAGGTTAGCCCAGGGCCTAGCACTGTGTGAGCCCTGAGACACATCAGCTCTGATTAGTGAGCTGGAGTGGAGCTGAGGTCGCCAAGAATATTAACCACCCCGGTACTTCCTGGCTAGCAAGCACAGGCTGGTGCATTGCTTCTTACTCCTCACGGCCTTTGTTTTTCTTGAAACCTTCCTTGATTTCCTACTCAGCCAGCAGAGAAAGGACCCTGAACTCTTTGCTGCTGGTGGAGATTTGTGAGGCTACTCAGCAGCTGGTTTGTTTTTGTCTGTATTGTCTCTGCGTGGCTCATTTGCGTGTCCATCTTCCTCCCCAGACAGCAAGAGTTACTTGCAGTCCAGGGGTGTGTCTCCTGGATCCTCCTCCAGGGTCCTCTCCCTGCATGCTTCCTCCCACCAGGCACCTTCCAAATGTTTTGTGTCAATGAGACTGAAGCACTGGGGGAGAAAGTCTGGGAAGGTGTTTCGTGGAAATGGGGGGGGGGGGGGCCTCTTGGCACGGTTTCCATGTTCCCTGGTGGTTGGAGCTGCTGTGCAGCTGGGCCTGTGACCCGAAAGGCAGTCCCCTGTGGACATTCTCGCCCCAGAAATGTGTGGCTACCTCCCCCGCAGCTTAGGGAGCTTGGGTGACAGACAGACACCATAAGGCAGAGTTTTGAGCCTCTCTTCCAAAGTGGCAGAATGCAGTACTTTCTCTCGGTTTCCCTGCAATCTGAGCAGGTAGGTTTATCTTTTAGACCTAAGTCTGAGAGCTTCAAGTACAGAAGACCCCCAGGATGGAAAACTAAAATTAAATATTTCATGTTGCTTTAAGTAAAAGTGAATTAAATAAGGAATCGAATCATTTCTAGGGTGAAGAGCGAAGGCTAGCTCCTGCTGTAAGTGAAGTACTATGCAGATAACTACTCCTTTTTTTTTTTTTTTTCCCCTTGAACTTGGGATCCCTGTGTATCACAGATAAGCATCAAAACCCAAGATTCAAATCTGTTACTGAATCCATTCCAGAAAAGCGGGGAAAAGCTACCAATTTGTCATCTGTTGTAAAATTTCATAACCTTTCTTTTTTTTGATATTTTTGTACTATTATTCACTCGGCTTGAAATACTGCGCCAGATTTGCGCCTGCTCATTTTACTATGTGTGCATGGCTGTGGTCTTTATTTTATAAGTAAGGACTGTCGGGTTGAGTTAGCAATGCCCAGATCGCTCACGCTGCAAGTCCTTGAGTCAGGCTCTCCGTGGTTTGGGGCTGGCTATTTTTGGGTACGGTCAGGAGAGCCAGTTAAAAACCTGAATTGCCTCATTCCCAGGGTGGTCTTTGTCGGGCGTTGTGGTCAGAGGGGTGGGAGGGCCGTTCGAGCAAAGCTCTCGTGTCACTTCCCGGGTGAGATTGGTTGGATGAGGAAGAGGAATCTTCATCTGTCCAAGTTGCCAGTTTTTATAGCTTCCCAGGAGAGCAGAAGCAGCTTGGAAAGATGGTGAATTTTGTTTTTCACTGGATATGCAAATATGTATTGAGGAATGCTGGTAATGGGCTTGTCTTGTGGTTTTGGAATGGGGAGTACACAGCACATAATGTTGTGCTTTCTTGAGTAAAGCGAATGGGAAGGCTGTCCACCAGGTGAGTCAGATAGGGCACCGCGGAGGTGTTGAGCCGTCTTGAGACGGCAATGATTTTTGAAGACAGCGACTTCCTTGGAAAGTCTTATTTTGAGGGTTTCACCAAATTTCAGCTCAATATTTAGTTAACACAGACGAATCATTACGGAACATGTTAATTCTGTTTTTCCATTTTTATACAATCAGTCTAACATTCCCTTTCAAATACAATACTCTTTCAGGTTTTGCTCCTAAGCAGTTTTCTGACTTTCTATTTCTATTTCAATATTTTCTGCCACCCAGACATCAACAGATGGACAGGGACATTTCAGTACCCCCTCCCACCCCCACCCCCTAAGTTCTCACGACACACACACACACACACACACACACACACATACACACAAGTGCTGAGTTCCGCCTGGCTGCCTGCTTCTTGGCACAGGCCTTTGATTCCTGAAATGCTCAGAGCAGACCAAAAAAAAAAAAAAAATCTTTCTCAGGTGAGCCTGTCCAAGAATGTCTTTTTCCCCCCCCCCCCCTTAAAAAATAGTCTCCCGCTGCTCCCACCCACCCCACCGAAGTGGGGAAGGCAGAGTTCATCCAGACTCCTCTGGACTTTTTCCTCAGTGTCCCCTTAGAAATGCCATCTCCTGGGTGCGGTGGTCCCCGCCACGGGCGAGCCTGCCAGGGAGCACGCGGACCACACAGAGCATAGGGGCAGCCCATGTGCAGCCGGACCTCACAGCCGCCTTCTGGCCCAGCCCGTGGAGGAGCTCTGATGCCTTCTGGTCAGGTTTGCCGGCTGTAATAACGGAAATAGCAAAAAAACGTCAGCCGACTCCTGTCTGCGTGTCGGCACTAGTCCAGGGAGTTTCAAAGGGATGCTTTATTGATTCTGTAATTGCACAGTAGAATGGACAAGCGGAGCTGAACCTCAGGGCCAGGAAAGCCCCTGCTCCACCAGCAGCTCCGGATGAGCCAGGGTTTGGAAAGAGCTCCCAGAGCAGTTGCAGCTCAAGGTGAAGTGCACTTAACCCTTTCTCTATGTGCCCCTTCAAGTTTCTTTTGTGTGGATGTGTGTCCAGGCCACATCTCATTGTAGGAATTTCAAATGTTTAATTTCCTTTGAATCTCATGACTTGCCCTATTATTATTTTAGGAGTCTGCCTCTCGAAGGGCTGTTGTTGAACCTTGGGCATGAAAGACAGTTCATACAGGAGCCTCTTTAGAACAATGGCTTCTCAGTTGCAACTTGTCACAAAACAAAAACCATAAAGCAGCCTTCTGAACCAGACTCATCAAGCTACAGTAGCCCATTCTCTGCTCATAAGCTGATTGCTTTCCAGACCTGAAGGAGTGGACCAAGCTGTTTTGCCAAAACAATTGAAAATTAGCTCTGTAAACTTTTCCTGCTGCCATATTTTTCCACTGGCATTTGTATCTGTAGTGTTCCCTTAATTTGGTTAGAGCAGGAAACAGTTGGAACATGACCATTTTTAAAACCAAAAAGGAAATGCAGAGGACTTTACAGGGCGTCTCACTCTGAGATGGGCTAGAGACACCTGACAATTTTCACCATTGCTTCCTCAGGTCTCCCTGATAGCCCCGGTGCTGTGGGAGAGACTGCTCACTCTGTTGCTGCCACGTTCATCTTTCTGAGGGTTCAGGGACTTGGAATGCAGACACATGGTCTCACTTTCCTACCGGAGAAGAGAGGCTGTGCCCCCATCACAGATATTCATCCACTTGATGGAAAGCCATGATACTGATGCCTTCACGTTGGACTTTTCTCTGATTTAAACTCTAGATAGTCTCCCTCTCCCTCATGGTTCTGCTCTTTACCTCAGTGTGTTTCGATACTCTTTACCTCAGTATGTTTCAAGATATTCCTGTTTTGAGCTAATGCTTTTCCTGGATTCCAGGCACTCATTTTCAGGTTCCTGAAAGATCTCTTTACAAAGATTCCCCGCTTACTCCCAGATCTCTTCATAGGCATCCCTGGAATGGAATTTGTCATCTTTTCTCTTGTACCTGCTCATGCTCTTGCATTTCCTCTGTCTGTTAATTCCAGTCACTTAGCCTGAAATCTAGGAGTCCTCTTCATTGTCATGGCATCTCACCCGTCAGATTCCCTTCGTGGCTCAAGTCTGTGACTTGCATCTCTGCTTTTCATCCTGTCTATTCTCTTTGCTGGGTTTTTCCTCTCATTCAAGCCTTTGGTATGTTTTCTGCATATTATTGTGGTAGCCTGCGGCTGAAAATGCTGCCTCCATACGTTTCTGTTGGAACAATCTGAATCATGTCACATATGTTTGTTCTGAACCTTCAGTAGCTCCTTTTATTGACAGAAGAGCCCAGGCTCCTTAGCCAGGCATTCCAGGCCTTCTGTGATCTCCCTGCACACTCCCTCTGCAGCTCGGTTTCTGGTTCGTCTTAATCCCTTCTCCACAACACCACCCCCTCCCACCCAGCTCCCCTCTAACATCACTGACACTTTCCTGTTAGAGTGTCACTTCTCCTCTCACTCTGTGTGCAACTTTTCCCTCCATTCTTCATTTTGTATTCATTTATTAGTTCATGTGTTCTGCAGCCACTGACTGACTTCTATCTTTGTGCCAGACCCGGGGCTACGTATTAGATCCATGGAGACCATGCAAACAGCCGTGCTTCCTCCCTTTATGGTCTTTCAAGGGGGGAGTCAAATAATAAGTCAAGAAATACGTGTGTATAAATGGGATGATTATGTGGGGAAAAATGTGCTTCTGATGTTTTAAGAGATAGTGAGAGAAGGGAGGTTATTTTCACTTATGTGGTCAGAGAAGGACTTTCCAAGAAGGTGGTATTCAAGTGAAGGTTTGCAGGATGAGAAGGAGACCCCTATACACAGGGCTGGGAAAGAATCTTTTTGGCAGGTAGGACAGCATGTGCAAAAGCACTGAGGTAGGGTCCCCATAAGTCTTAAATGAACTGAGAGATTCTGGTCCTTCTTCTGTTGAAGTTTTCATTTTTCTTTTTCTTTCATGTGCCCGACTATGTTCATCCCCTCACCAGAAGTCACTTTGGTTTTCCTTCGTAACACTTGTCTATTTTGCCTCATAGTGAATCTATTGAATGAGTTTCCTCTGAATTCTTTGAGGACAATGACTGTACACTGTACGTTTCCATTTTTCTTACTGATATCTTCCAGGGGGAGAGATGTCCATCTGATGGGACTTACAGATTATTTGGTGAGTTGTTTATTGATGTTCAAATATAATTTGGCAGATGGCTCCCATTTAGCCAACAGTGGAACTTATGTGACTCACTTTGTCCCCTGACTTTTTTACCCAGCCCCTTGGACTTCATAGAATCTTTTCAATCCTTAGACCTACCTGCTTTTCCAGAGTACCTTGTTTTTTTGGCTCATAGGTCAAGACGAGTTGGTGTTAGTTGTTACTATCCTCTTTCAGCTTCCCATGGGATCAGAGAGCTGGCATGATCTGAGGCTCATGCATTGAGCTTGGAGTTTATGCTGGGTGTTTTTTCCAGGTCTAGGCAGAAACGCAGTTGAGCCAGCGTGTAGGTCAAACCCAGCTAGCCTCCAGGCTATGGTCTTGAACAGGCTGCACTATTGACTGATGTGGTTCAGCAATATGTGGATGCCTGAATGTGGTTGTGATCCTGGAAATCTGTTAAAAGTTTGAAGAAGCCCAATTTAGTGGGCCTTTGTGTTGGATGAATGCCATGGTAGAGTAAGAAATGGAGGCAAACGTTAGAGATACTCATAAATCTCATGTCTTTTTTGGTTTCTTTTTTTTAAGTGGTTTTGCTGCCTTGCCCAAAAGAAATCTTACTTGGACCCCCATCCCTCCACATTTAAAATAAACAAAAGTTGAATTCTAATGGTTGACCAGGGGCACGAGTTCAAAGCTCTCCTTCGTCTTGTTTTTTTCATTCAGCAGATACTTAGTAAGCACTTATTTTGCCAGGGACTCTGCTTGGAGCTGAGGAGGCAGTTATACACCAACCAGGAAGTTGAGTGACTTACAACTCAGAGCAGCGCGTCTCTCCTCTCCACCTTTCATACTACAGTGGCCCCTTGGAACAGAGTTGAAAAACCGCAGTCTGTGCTAACAGTGAAAGGAGCACACCTTGTAGGTGATTATCTGGCATTTACAAGTTAGCATAATCCCAGTCTATTAATAAAAATTCAAATTAGTGCTTTTTATCTTTTCCTCCGTCAACACTTTGAGTACGGCAGCCGCCATATACGTTGCCCTCTGCCCAGGGAAGCATCCTACTTTTTTCTCAGTCGCTCCTTACCTCTTATGTTTGACATGTACCTTCCTGTGCGCCCCCCCTTCCCCCCCGCACCACCTCCAGCCTGGCAGTTTTCTCATGGGAGTGTTTTGTTTTTCTGGTTGGACCTTTGGTTTTTTGAAGGCAACGGATGTGTCTTCTGCTTTCATCTTACAATAGTGAGCACAGTGTAAGTACTGGTTGCTCAGTGAATCCCAAGGGTCAGTTCTCCAGCTCAGCAGTGACCCCATGCTCAAGGTGTGGTTCTCCTAGGATGTATAAGAAGTGAGTAGAAAAATTGGATTGTGGGTTTTTGTGTGATTTGAAAAACCCCGCTGTTTTTAGATTCCTATTAAGCTATCACTGGAACTTAGCAGCCATTTATGATTCTTAGGCATGGTGGTCCCCACTACTATGATATAAGCCCCCCAGCACCCGTGGTATAGGAGTGGTCAAAATATCATGAACTCAGAGTCAAGAGAAAGACATTGAAGCCTCTTGTGCCTGGCTGTGGGGCACTGGGCAAGGGGCTTGTCTTGGTTTCTTTTCTCCTTCGTAACATGGCGAGTTGCTGGTGTGGACTGTGAGGGAGATTAGGGAGATACCCCACCCAGTATCTGTGACATAGCCAGAGGTTATATAACAGGGACATTTTTCCTTTATTATGATCTGAAAGCCCAAGAGGACGTTTAGGATCTTCCCAGTTAGACCGCAGAGGAGGTGATTCTCTGTGCCCATTTTCCAAGATGGTGGTCGCTTCTTTACTACTTTGGGTCAGACTATTATTAAAGCATCTCTCAGTCCTGCTCATCATTACTCATTTTAAAAGGTACATGTTCTGGCAGAGAAGTTAACATCTGGTTTTGTGGGTACATTTTCGTAGTCTGCAGGTATATTTAGGGCCACACAGAAATCCTTTGACCCAGGACAAACTGATTGAATGCAACTGAAGACACATGTACCATGGGGAGATGTAACCCTACTTTTCTGCCAGACTTCAGCAGCTTCCATGAGGGAGGAGAGAAGAAGGGCTCTGGCTCTCAGGAAATGTCTGTGACGTACACACAGGGCAGGCCGGGATGCCTGTGAGTTGACCCCGTGGGCAGCTGCCCCTGCGGTGCTGGATCCCATCCTCTTGGTGCCCATTTCAGAAACATGTCTAAGCATGCCAGCCGGTGGGAGATGGTCCTCGTGTCAGCAGAAGCTGGTCTGATCCCAGAGGTCCTATAAAGTTGAACAGTTTGTGAGTAGGGGCAAAGGGCATACTTTTAGGGCTAATGTGTTTTTCCTTGGCAGAATTCCAGGATGAATCTCTGTCCTTGCCAAAGGAACACCACCTCTGGGCCTGTGACAAGGATGTTCTGAACGTCTGGGTTGGTCTGGGGCGTGGGGGCCAGGGGCCTCCTCCTCACGATTGGATGTATGCTTGGACTTGCCAAAACTCTGGGTGTTTCTCCACTCCCTCATCTGCAAAATGGGGTTAATAAGACTTGGGGAAGGAGAACCCAGAGGAGTTGTGTGGATTCATAAACTTACCCTCAGAAAGCACTTTGAAGATGTGAAACTGAAGGCTTGGAGGTGTTGTAAATGGGCATGACCAGAGGTGCTACCATTTTGCGTCTTTGGTTTGCCTTTTGCCACCAGAGAGTCGAAGGTCTCAGATTCTGGGACTGGGTGTTGGGTTTCAGGTTGTACTCACCTGGCTCTTGATCAAGTTTTAATTTTTTCTGAGAAAATCATGGCTATTTTCTTAGGTTAGACACCAAGTCTTTTATTGGAATTGTGGTTTACTTTTTTCCCTGTGTGAAAGGAAGGAGAAAGAGAGAGTGAGTGAGGGAGAGAATGAAAATATCTACCTGTAATCTGTATGTGGCTTTTGTTGAAAGGGAGATGACAGAATTTCATGCCTTACGTGGCCAAGAGGGAGGACAGTTGCCTTCTTGTCTCTAAGGGTCAAATCTGGCCACTAGGTCCTTCCCAGAAGTGTGGGAGTTCAACAGCCATACCAGTGAATGGCTTCCACATCTAATGGAAGAACTTCTTGCAACTTGGACAATTATTAATTTTGCTTTTCTTTTCGATTATTTTTCCACACTTCAGATTCATTTGAAACACGTTTTCAGCCTGGTTTTGGTGGAAACTTGTTTTCAGCTGTGGGCTCTTCTGACCTCACTGGGATGGTGGGAAGAAAAGGTGGAGATGAGGGGGAAGGACCCTACATCCTTGCGGCTCAGAGTGTGGTCCTGGACCAGCAGCATCAGCATCACCTGGGCGCTGGTTATGAATGCCGAATGCTTCCTCCCCCTCCCCCTCAGACACACACCCTGAATCCATCTTTTACCACGATCACCAGGTGGTTCATATCTACCTTAAGGTCTGAGAAGCACTAGGACATTTTAAATTCTATGTATTTTTTTGAATGGCAGTAAAAAGTGGCTGGTGTTGGTGGTTCTAGGTTGAGAAGTTCATGTTTATGCTGATGCTGTTAGATGCTCCTTTCTTCTGAAGGGTCCACATTATCATTCCTCTAGATTTCCGACTTCCTTTATGTGTTGTCCGTGACTTGTGTTAGAAAGCTGTGAAGTGTGACTGAAACTAGCTGGTGAGCTAATGTTTCCTGTTCCACATCACACCATTAAGATGTCGAAATGTCTGAAAGGAGAAGATGCTCAGTACCCAGATCGCTCGGTGACTGCAAACTGCCTTAAGAACTTGGGCCCGGTTGCTTGAAAAGTACAAAAGGAAGCGTCTTGTGAAATGATGAAATAGAAAACCGAGGCCCTGTCAGGAGGGATCAGATTATGACTTGTGCCCCTGAGCTGCTCAGATGGACGTGCTCCATCAGCAGTGCAGAGGCAGCTGGGATGCTAATCACAGTTGGGTTAACCCTGGTCTGGCTTGATTTAAGGGAATTGTGGTAGTTGGTGACAGTTTTAAGAGGAAGCCTGCCATTTCAGGAGAGGACTTTGGGCAGTGGCTTGGTAACATCATACCCTCGGATGAAAGAAGAGTCAGGCCAGCCTCTCTTTGGGCAGGAGATCCTGAGACCAATAATTGCCTCTCGATTTCTAGGGTGAACCATTCATTATGCAGGTGTCTCTGTCCTGAGTCTGGCTGGTGACTGATGTGTGCATATCATGGTTATCCTAAAATAGGATGGACTGCAATTTATTGTCATGCATTGGGGAGATGGCCCTCAGACAATTTATGCTTCTTGGAAAAAAAAAGAGTCAGATGGTATAAATTCAAAATTATTTAGGAAACACGTGCAGTTTTGGTTGCCTTATTGATTAGAAAGATAACTAGATTGCCGTAGCATAGCGAAAATATTGAAACCATGTGTAGCTTTATTCTTTTTTCTGAAATTATGAACAGGGCATAAATTTACCTGAGGGTAGAGGATGGCATTGCCTAGCTAAATTCACCTCTAATTTGTTTATGTTTTTTATCCTGATGTCAAAATTGCAGAAAATGATATTCATTCACTTTCTCCTGCAGTTCCATTCTTCTTTTGCTTACTCTTATGTGGTTTTCCCCCTAGGAATATGTTGTTCGGAGCTCTTCTTTAGGAAACATCTCACTTTGGTAGTTTTGGTGACAGGTTTCCTTTGGAATGTCTGTCCCTTGCAGATTGGTAGCCACCTTTGTGATAGGAGTAGGCCTAGTCTCATCTCAAGGTCCTCATCTCCTGGTCATCCTAGGGTGAGGCTTTAGGGAATATTGACATTGTAGAGATGGACAGGAATGTGAAGACTCTCATAGTCCTGTGATTTGATTTGGTGGGCTTGGGGCTCCCCAGATGCTGATTGGGACAGGGGGTGGAAACTCAGATGCGTAGCACCAGGCAGGGAACACTTCTTTATTCATAACTGCCTTTGGTCCCTGTCTGCTCTGCTGATCGACCTCCACCTTGGATACGGTCTGGTTTGACATACACGTAAATGTGCGTATGTGTAGATATGTATCAATATATGTACATACACAAGCCCATAACTGTGTATTACATATCTGTATCTGTATATGTGCATACGTTTATATATGTGACCTTATGGACATGTACAGACATATACCTTTATAGACGCGTGTATATACCCCTATGTCTATATGTACGCTTTTTTAAAAGTCATTTTAGGGGGGCGCCTGGGTGGCTCAGTTGTTAATCGTCTGCCTTCGGCTCAGGTCGTGATCCCAGGGTCCTGGGATCAAGCCCCACATCGGGCTCCCTGCTCAGCGGGAAGCCTGCTTCTCCCTCTCCCACTCCCCCTGCTTGTGTTCCCTCTCTTCACTGTCTCTCTCTCTGTCAAATAAATAAAATCTTAAAAAAAAATCATTTTAGGGAATATCATGATAAAAACATTTGGGATGCACATATTTAATCCACTGCACAGATGAGGACTCTGAAGCTCATAGCAGAACAGTGACTTCAGTATCATGTGGGTAGAATTAGACCCCACGCCTCTGCTTTCCTACCATGTGCTCTAATATGGGTTGACACCTTCTCTGTCACGTCTTCGTGTAGCTACATGATGGCTTGTCAAACTGCACACCCTCGTTTTTGCCATATCTTTATATACTTGGAATACACTTTACCTACTCTTACTTTAGATTGCTTTTTAAAGATTTATTCATTTGTTTATTTTTAATTAATATTTTTCATAAAAGGACACTTTAGAAGTTTTTCATTATTGGAAAACTAGTATGATGGTGGACCATAAAGGAAAGAAAACTGTCAAAATAAACACCTAGGTATTAAATGTATGTGTGCGCGTGTGCATGTGCGTGCATGCATACATATCTCCATTTGTCAGCTAGAACCACCCCAGGTACCACCCATGGTATTTGCATTGTACTTTTGGGAAACACTGAGGTAGACCAGAAACCTCCAAATTAGTTTGCAAATGATGTGGCATATTGAGATGGTCTCTAAAGGTCATTGCCCTTAGTACACTGCTGGTGGGAACTAAAAATGTTGGTGGAGATCCAGTTTCTTTCTTACCTTCTGATAGCAGTTGTTAGGTACAACCTTGAATAAGATCAGTCCAGTCTCACTCAGGACCTACCAGGTTTGGAAGCCTCCACCTTCTTTTTCTTCACAGCTCTGCTGCAAGGGTAGAAGCTATTAATTTGGGATATTGTTTTCCCTTTCATTCCCCTTTCCCTTATGTGTTGTTAACTTCTGATTCTTAAATTCTTACATTAACCTTTTAAAAAATATATAACTGGTTTAGTAGATGCTTTCTTAATTTTTCGCAGTGATATTGGCCTCGAGTGAATAACTGGAATAAAATATTAAGATTGTGGTTGCCCCAAATTAATCTTTCGGTTTTGAGTTTATATCCTATCTTTGGATTTTGGGATCTCAGGTGGGCATGATAAAATATTGTGGTTCTGACAGTTAATAATTTTTCTATTAGCTTTTTTGGGTGGAGGAGGAAATTGAACTCTTTTATCACTTCAAAATAATAAAAAAGAACCAGTATCAAATTAGTATATTATGTAAAATGGAAGAAGGGGAAAAAAAAACTATCATTTTCTGTCTCTGCCATTTGAACCCAGTGCCCTAAAATGAATGGTTATAGAGCCCATGTGGGAAAAATCAAGAAAAATGCTGCTTAGCCCTTGCTTTGCTGTGTTTCCTTTTCCTGTGCAGGAGAATATGCAAATTGCTTTTCTGTGGATGCTCTGTCACATCCTTGTAAAGGTTCTGTGGGGATCCATGCATCTTGCTGAGTTGAGCCTTGTGCCAGCTCAGAGAGTTTGATTGTTTTTGCTAATAGAGACAGATTTTGTCATTAGAGATACCCAAGTGTGATGCTGCCTACATTCTTCTTGAGTCTCTGGTCACAGAAATCCCTTTGGCTTTAGGTGCAATTCAGTGGAAACACACACACGCACACACACACGCACACACACACCCTCAAGCACACAGAATTTGACTGTGGAATTGGCAAGGAATAAGTGAGCCAAATTTGGCCTGTAGAAATTAACACTGGCAACTTCGTGAGTAAAAATTACATGAAAAGCACTCATGGGGGAAGGAGGAAGGAAAAAAAAAATCTAGGATAACAGTGCAGCAGACCACGTTTCCTATCCAGTCTGTCTTCTCGGGGCTGTTTGTCTAAACAGCATTGCCATTTTTTCTAAACAGTACTGCTGGTGTCCTCGATCTGTAATATGAAGTGAATCAACTACACAGACCAAATGCTCGTTGAGTTGAGAGTTCCTTTATTTGGCCAAATTAAACCCAACAACCTCAGCTCTGTCCAAACTTGTGCTAGTTTAGGGCCAGCTAAGACGCCTGTCCCCATTTGTAGATCTGCAGAGAAAAATGAAATGATACAGTAGCTGTTTCCTGTTCTTTGGATGAGAAGGAATTTAGCTCCCTGTAAAACTAATCAATTTTTTGTCTCTCAAAAGCTGGAAACATAATACTTAGAAATTGTCTCAGACATGAAAAAAAAATTGTAAGAGACTCCATGTGGTTTTTTGAAAGGTAAGTAGTGATATTAAAGTCTTGTGTGGATGATCCTTTATTCCCTTCTGCCACCTTAGCGTCTGCTCAAGAAGACAGCCCAGAAGCACAGTGCTTATTTTTAGGACAATTTGGAATGGTTTACAGTTTTGGTTTTGGTGCAGGGTCTTACACGTCTTAGTCCACAAGCGCAGATACAGAGATAATTGGAAGTCTAAAATCAATAACGATGGAACATAGCCAGTGTGAAGCAGATGCCGGAATAAACCATCTGTAAATTCCATGGTGGGCGGAGTCGGGGCTCAAAATGTTGATTTGCATCCTGTGGACCACTGGAATAGCCCCAAGGATGCTACGGGTCTGTACCATTTGCCTTTCGAGCTCTCTCCCTTCCAACCCCAGCTCTACCTGCTTTCTTATGTATATTTGAAGGATTGCTTTGGATATTTTGTAAGGACCTTCTCTAATTTTTGCATATATTGGGAATTCATTGAATAGGGTTGGACATTTTTTTCTCATAGACTGACTGATCCCATTCCAGTTGGCTCTCCATTCAGCAGCCTGAGTAATCTCTTCAAAATGTAGATATGATCATGTCCGCTTCACCTGTTCAACACCAAGCTGAGGTCCCTTCAATGGCCTCCCACTACCCTTAGGATAAAGACAGAATTCTGTCACAGGATCTGTACAACCTTTATAGTGTGAATTCTGCTTTCTTCTCATTCTGTGCTACCCCCACCTTTATTTTCTCTTGCACGCACCCTGGTTATGTCTTATTCTGCTCCTTGGTGCCGCAGGGCCTTTGCATGTGTTCCCTCTGCCTGGAGTATGCTTCCATCTCTTCTTCATCTGGTTGCCTCCTACCTGTCCTTCAGCTCACAGCTCGATTGTAACCTGATCAGGGAGTTCTTCCTTGATCTTTCTACTCTGCCAACATCCCTCTTAAACTTTGTTCTGGCCCCATATAACTTTGTGGCATTTATCGCAATCTATCTTTGTTTCTGTATTGATTATTGCCAGGCTTCTCACTATCTCCAGCAGGCTAGAATATAACTTTCTGGGTACTGTTGTATGCTAGTCTGTAAGCACAATGCCTGGCACAAAGTAGGTATTTTGTAAATATTTCTTCAGCAAAGGACTGTAGTAGTTGGTCTGTTGTTCCTGTTTGGAAAGATACTGGAGTCTCAACTTTCTCTTATTTTGAGTCCTTTTGAAGTCCTCTTTAAAAACTAACCCAAGTAGTTTACTTGTCAGCTATGTGGTTGCTGTCTAAGTGGTTCACTTTATTTTTTTTTTAATTGCCTTTGTGTTATAGGGCTGAAGTTCTTTTTTTAGGGGGGTGATTATGTGTTTTGTGGGGTGAAGGGCAGTTTGTGGTCGTGACTGTTTTATAGTCAAAGACTCAAATATTGTGTACTAAAGCCTGTAATGGAAGCAACAACAACAACTAATTGTTGAGTTTTGTTCTGCTTACACTTTTGATCCCTGATAATGCTCTCACCCTTAATTTGGTATTAGGGCACCATATATGTCCCCATAGCCACGTATAAGCCACCTAACCATCTCTCAACCTTTTCTGTCTATACCTGTGAAATGAGAGAGTCGGGTTACATGATATCTAAGTTCCCTTCTGGCTCTGATATTCTAGGTTTTATATGTATAAATATTGGCTCTCACATCAAAGACCCAGATTCAAAAACGTTTCTATGTCTATATCTTATAAAGCTTACATGATTTCATGGAGGATTTAGATGCTTTTTGTTATCAATATGAGTGAAAGTTATACTCGTAATTTATAGGTTGAAAAATATTATCATACTTTAGGATATTAACTTTCTAAAATCACTGGGATCCTCATTGCCCCATTTTTTTTATGAGCCTTTAAATAGGTGATCTATGAGAAATTAAAAGATTTTCTTGACAAGTCAGTTTTGGCTGCACTTGGTTTCTTTCTGATACACACATGTGCCTTATGAATTTCTAAGAGGTGGGGCATTATATACTTACTGGAATACAGATTCCGTGGAGAGGAATGCTATTCTTTGGAATAAATGTATGTATGTGTGTCTTGGGGGTGGAGGGAAAGGTTCTAGTACAGATACCTTAAGATATGAATGAGAACTTAATGTTGTGTTTCCAAATACCTGGATTTCTCATAGGGTGTGATTATAGTATACTTTGAGAGTACCTTTTAATTTTTTTAAAATGAACAATAACAAAAAATAGTAAGAAAGTGTTAGGAGAATATAGTGTTCTCAATGAGAGCATGGTATTGGGTTATTAACATGAAGCCACATGCAGGATTTGAAAAATAAACCACCATGCTATTAGATGGTGCTGATCCATCAGTGACTGCCCTTACAAACTTCCAGGGGATGATTTTAATTATCTTTTTTTTTTTTTGGAAGAGGAGGATGGGGCAGAGGGAGAGGGAGGGAAAGAATCTTAAGCAAACTCCACGCCCAGCACGGAGCCTGACATGGGGCTTGCTCTCACTACCCCGAGATCATTACCTGAGCTGAAATCAAGAGTCAGATGCTCAACCGACTGAGCCACCCAGGCGCCCCTTAATTATCCTTTGTATTTCACGTGCTTTGTGATTGTCTTATCATTCCTTACTTCATGGCATTACCGTGGACATATCCAGCCTTTACAGGCAAGGCTACAAAGAAGTACCTTGGAGATCCCAGCCTCCAGGTTCTCCTCGTGATCTGCTTGGTCTTCTTGTGTCCTCCACTTTCGGCCCCCATCAGAGGGCTGGAGCGCTTCCAGAAGGCTCCGTGAGTTGCTGTTCGCATAGTCCTCGTGTCAGAGGAAATTCCCTCCCATTGGTTCCCCTTTTAGTATTGGAAATGAGACCTAAATCTTAACCAGTAAGTCCTTCAATGGGTCGACAAACGCATCGGTGAAAAATGGAACGACTGGTCCTACCTAAGGTGATGTGTGGGTATTCCCTCCCTTCTGGGAAGCTGCTAGCCTTCCAGAGCCAGAGGCTGGCACCCAGGTGGATGCTGACCAAGGGCTTGCTGAGGAGGATGGCCCCGAGGTGGTTGCGGAGGCTAACGATGGTGGCCTGTTTTACTAGGGTGCTGGAAACTTCGATGCAATGAATTGTTTCTGACAGCTGGTGTAGATACGTGCCTGGGCTCAGGAAATTCCCATCACTCCCCACTGACACTCAGGGAGGTGATTGGAAATGGTTTTAGAACTGTCTCTGAAAAATAGTTAATCTGTTAGGAAATGATCTGGAGGGCCAGCAGGACTGGCATTTGCTTTCTTCTCAGTTGCCTTTCTCTGTCCTTCGTGGCCAACACTCCCATGGCTGGTTGAACATGTAGCTTCTCGCCGAGCCACCAGTGCTTAGGGAGGGAGGCCTTCCCCGATGGCTTCGGGTATTTCTGTTCTGTCCTGCATTATTTCTAGTTACCTGCCTTGCATTCCTCCTGTCTTCATCTCCTTATCTTCATCATGGATCTGTTTATTTCTCAAGCAATAAATGCTTATCACTAAAACAAAACAATACACCAAAAAAAGAGAGAGGAGGAAAAAAAAATGAGAAAAAAATGCATATAGGTAACAAGGGAAAAAAAATACCAAAATTGTTACTAGTAACATTTTGTGGTATTTCCTTCCATTGTTTTTTCCAGGCCTGTGAGTGCACACACCCATATATAGTTTCGAAAATGAGCTCATACTGTACATGCAGTTTGGTAGTTTGTCTTTTCTATTTAAAATGTATCTTGGGACTTGCTCTGATATGTGTCAAAAAAACAAACTAGGTGGGTAGAGATCCGTGATAAACCGAGAGGAGCGGCAAGATGGTAATAGGTAGCATCTAGGAGATATGTAAATAAGGTCTACTAAATAATTAGTAAGCGTGCAATATATAAAGAGTGGACTTCTTGCTATATACCATTAATATAGATGTATGTTGTATGTATTGCATGTATTGCAGCACAGCATTGTTTCATAGGAATGTATTGTCATTTACTTAGCCAGCTCCTTATTGGTTGGACGTTGAGGTTATGCGTGTGTTCCTTTGGGGCTGGTATGGGGGTGGGGGCATGTGTATATGTGTTTCAATGAGCTGGATGGCTAGTTGACTACCCCCCCCCCCGCCCCCAACCCAATCTCCCTGTGTTTTCAAAGGAATGGAACGGTATGTAGGAATTTGGAGAGCCACTCCTGTACATCAAGAGACAAAAGCACCTTTGAAATTCCTACTTTTAGTTTTACTCTTAGTGTGTAGACAGGTGGCACATTAATTCTCTAGTTGGTTTGCCTATATTAAGCAGAACAATATTTTTAATTAGACAAACATATTTAACCCAAAATGTATTTATTCTCGTCTTTCTTTTTTTTTTTAATTTGTGTACTCTGTGAGTCGGTCGTGGCGGTGCCCAGGTGCCCACGCTGAAGGTGGAGGAGGGGTGGGGTCAGCGGACAGAGAAGTTCACAAGGTAGGAAGGAGTGAGCCCCGTCTCACTTGGGGTCACCGCCCTGTGTGAAGGAGCCCTGTTGTCTTCCCGTACCCTTTCTTTCTGCTTTTTTTACCCCGGGAGAAGGTTTGGGTGTGTCTTTCTGAAGTATTCAGGATGGCATATCCCTCTGGGCTCACGTTCACCTGCAGGTGTGGCGGGACTCTCTTCTGCCCCAGCTGTGGTTACCCTTTGTGTTACCTCCCAGTCCTTGGTCTGGCCCACGTAGACAGCAGTACCGTGTTGTTTTCCTTCCTTAACAGAGGCAGAGTATTGAGTGCACAGCAGAAAAGGCTTTGGGGCCCCTTTGATCAGCCAGAATGTGTAGTGCGGCAGGCACTCCAACCGCATAAACCCGTCCTCACCCCACTGTGTAAATCCTGTCATCTTTTTCGCACAAGAGAGTTTGGGAGGTACTTATTTCGAGCACTTGAGGAGTTTTAGGCAAGGCATGTGAGAAACTCAAAGACATTAAGGAACTTTCCCAAGGGTGCCCGTGCAAGGGCCAAGGCTGGGTATCTCCAGATCCCTCAGGCCATGTTGCCTGTTCCTCTCCGTGAGGGTTCTAAGGATTATGAATAGATTGCCGAACAAGAAAAAAGGGCCATTTGTCTAGAAAACACAGGTCATTTTGAAGAGTGTAGGAGGAGACAGACACTGCTCTGTTTGGAAGCCCCCACTTAGACCTTCTGTAGCGCTAACAACATTCATTATCATTATTGGGAATTTTGGTCTTTACACATCATTCGCAGGGTTGGGCCTGCTGATGAATGTTACCTCACCTCTCAGCCAGTGAGACGGATAGTGTAGTCTCTGCTGCCCCCTCCCTCTGATCCATTTCTGCGTGAGAGGCGGGAGCTTCTGGAGATGAAGTGACTGGCCCAGGCTCCTAGCTGGTGGTCCTGGTAGCGGTACTGGACCTGAGGCTTCCTTCGCTCAAACGTTGCTGCTCGTCTGTTCTGTCACACTGGAGGAAGACCAGAATGTTGATTGCTGCTGTTCATGGGTCATTCTCCATCAGAGGCTTGGCCTGCCACCCGCCAACATCAGATAGTCAGAAATGATGGTAAGAAGGCCTTTCAGCCTCTGTAATCCCAGGACAGGTTTATCTTCCCTGGAGGGAGACTTGGAGCAGATACACAAAATAGGAATACACACAGATGTCCTTATATTGTGTTGCATTGAATATAACCACCAACACTCAATATAGGTGAACCTAAAAATTATTTTGCATTCATCTGGTACCCCTCAGATGGTGTATGGATTCTGTTCTGCATCTTTGCACACGTTGAACGATGGAGCCCCTAGAACGTGCCCTAAACACCCCCACATCTCTTGTAAAAGGCTTGCCCATTTGCCTTGTCTGCTACATGGATGAAGCCACATGTGTAAAGGATCAGCATAACTCCAGGAGCCTTTCAACATCAGCAGTAGGTGAGAAAATAGACAAATACCAACGCTTCTTAAGAAAAGCCATACAAAAAATGTTTGCTCTGGGAAAAAGACATTTATTACTTTTTTTTTATGCAAAGGACAAAAATGGGATGTGTATTTCAACTTCGAAAAAATAAAGTATCAAGTATAACAAAGCATAGTCTGGTTGAAATCCTGCATTTTTCCATGAGATACTTCTCCAAGAACTCAGAAGCACAAAGGTCTATGGAGAAATTAAAAAAAAATGTATTTACAGCAGTGTTTGACATTCGTTTCCTAATTCCTTTGTGAATATATATGAAACATGGATTATATGTGTGGAGACAATTTTAAAAACACACAAATGCATTTTTGGGTACACAACCACAAGGATGCATCTTTTGGTGACTGAAGAAAGCGCAAGTGTCTCTTTTGAGTAAAGTTAACATCAGGAAATAAAATCTACGGTTGGAAGAGCACACCATAATTTCTTAGAATATGACAAAATTTTGAAACAAAAATAATAATCCACCTGAAATTTAAAAATGCTGTAAGCGACTCAAGATAATGGAAGCCAACTTTTTTTTTACCTTTTTAAAAAGACTGTGGACAGTTAGCTAGGGTAAAAATATCAAAAGATCAGCGGTATCTCAAAATCTCCTTTCTAGTCTTAATTATTTGTCCTTTGTTCTTTTAAAATGGAAAATAACTTATAGGTGCAGTCAGTGAACATCTTATGTGCCAGACACTGTGTTTAAGTCCGTTACTGTATCGTCCCTAAAACTCCCGAGTCGGAGGGCCTGTTGTTGGCCACATTTTATAACCACAGGAGCCAAGACTCAGACAGCTGGAATTCCTTGAGGGGGCCACACGGCTTTTAAAAGGCCCCATTTAAGAGGCACTGGGACTTGAACGCAGGCAGTCTGACCCCAAAGTTAAAGCATCTAACTATTAAGATATATTACTATTATTTGAGGGTTTTGCTTTAATTGTTTTCCCTAAACACTTCAGAATAGTCTGAGATGTCTTTGTTGTGAGGGAAGTCACTCAGACTTAGGTCTCTCTTCATCCAAATAATATGTGAGCCTCAGTGCACTCATACTACTGTAGACAGTCACACGCTTCTGGCGCCGTGCCTGCTGAAGCGGACATAAAGGCTGTTGTATTGGCACACTCATTCGTTCATTTGCTTGTTCATTTTTTCACTCAGTAAATAGTTCAGTGGCAGTTACATTCCAGCTACTGTTTCACACACTGGGCAGAGAACAGTGGGTACAGCCACTCCCTGATCTCATGGTGCTTACATCCTAGTAAGGAAGATGGAACTCAAATATATAGTATGTTTCATGGTAGTGAGTGGCATAGAAAAAATAAATCAGGACAAGGAAGTGGAGAATGTGAGTGGGGGTGTGCTATTTTTACAGGAACTTCAAGGAAGGAAAGGACAGTGAGAATATAGCAAAATTGTGAGACATGAGGGGGCCTTGAGGATATCTGAGGGAAGAGCATTCAGGAAGAGCAGCAAGTGCAAAGGCCCTGTGGTGAGAGTCTGCTCATTAACAAAAAAAAAAAGAAAAAAGCCTATTATTCAAATCAGTCTGCCCTTGCATATACCTTCCTGATCAGGGATCTATATTGAATGGCAAGGTGCCAAACAACCTAAACATGGTATTTCCGATTCCAGAGATTTGGTAAATATAAACCCAAAGGTTTATACCTCTTGAGATGCATCCTTTCCTAGCCATCTGAGTGATTTATTTTTAGTAGACTGTCTGTAGCCTTATCCTAGGGATTGGAAATCAAGATCTCTATGTTCTATGGGGCAATGGTTCCAATAAAATGAGAATCTGGTCCCCCTGCTTCTGGTTACACCCCTAGAGCAAATAAAAGGATTGCCTGTATGATCTGGAAATGAGTAATTGTTGCATTATGGCAGAGTAAAACCTCATTGAACCCTTTTGATCTCAAATCTAAAAGGTTTCACATTAGTCCGTAAAATATTATTAGATGCTGTGTTCTTAAAATTTACTTGGTAACACCTTTGCAAATTGTTAATATCGATCCATTGGAATTCATATTTTCTTGATGAAAAGTCTCCTGAAATCCACGATTTCCTGCTGGACATTCATAGCAAAATGTATATTTAAAACCCTTGTGAGTGTGCGCATGGTAACGGCTCTGTGGAAGCCTGATTAGCTGGTTTCCAATTTGCCAGATTTCTTTTTTTTTTTTTTAAGTTTTTTTTTTTTTTTAAACCATTCTTTCTTGTTAGGGAGAGTATAAAGGCATCAGAAACCCACTCACAGCATTTCATTTCTGATATCCCTCAATATGGAATAAACAATTAAACTGATTTGAGTATGAATTGTCTCCAAAATATCCCCTTTATGCCTGGCAGCCCTATGCAAAAATTTCCGCCTGTTGCAAATTGAAAGTCTTCAAGTTGCAAACCCCCCTGAAGAACGGTTTTGATAATAGGGCCGTTGTCAGACCCTTAACTCCGCTGCACACTGCTGGGAGCCTCCAGAATAACGTTTAATGTAGTTGTCGGGCAAGGAGTTGTTGGCAGCCATGAGGATCCCTGCTTGAGTGCTCCCTTTCCTGACAGGGAATATAGGGCAGTGATCAAGCAGAGGGTCTCAAAGGAGGTCTTCAATCACCGGGTAACATGAAGAATGGGATATACACAGGCTGCTGGGGAAGCAGGCACAAAGCTCCTGAATTGTAGAGAGACAGATAATTCCTGTTTGAACACCCAGATGACTGGGAACCTATTCCTTATGGATTAAACAGTACCCGAGAGCACCAAGGCTAATAGGAAATGCTGAAATCGAGATTTTTTTTTTTTTTTTGGTCTCTAGTTTTGTACTGTTTATGATCTGCCAGCAGGAATATTTCATGGCATTAAAGGCATGGCCAGAAAGGAAGATGTATATGTATACACACACACACACACACACACACACACACACACACACACACACACACACACAGTTCCTCTGTCTTCACAACCCTGATATCACATATGGCCCTTGCGGACGGAGTATTGTGTGTTGTTTAGTCTTGGAACTTCTTTTAAAGATAGGATGTCATTTACAATCTTCAGGCCATATGTTTACTCAGACTTAAGAAACATGGGTTAATCTTTTTCTATTTTGAGGAGTAATAAATTGAAAAGATAATTACATAATATGGTGCATAATGTAACTCTGGCTTGAGCCATATGTGTTTAATTTTAGAGAAACATGCGTGATGACAGGTTATGAAGGATGAAACTATTTTAGTCTTTTTAGGGATTAGAAGCATGATTTTTAAAAAAAAAAAAATAAGTGTCCCTTTTTCCCACCACCTCGGGCCCCCCCCCCCAACTTTCCCTGAGAAACAACCGAATACACAAACCCAGTGGAAAAACACCCTACTGAAAGCAGTTTGTTTTTCTGGTGGCCACTGGCAAAGACAATTCAAGTTAGAGGGCATGTTATTTCCAAGCCCTTGTAAAATGAGATGCAGACTTCTGTGTGCTGGAGGGGGTAGGGAATGCTTGGCCATGTCGTTCTAACGTGAGAGCAGTGTGGAGATGCTGTGTTTAGAGTCAGGCAGAAATTTGTCATCTGAGTATCCAATTAGAAAAAACATCAGTTCTCCCTCTCCTTATTGAAAGCGATAGCGTATCTGATATAAAATGTTGTGGCGGGAGAGGTGCGAGAATTTTTCTTTCCTTCCTTCTACAGACATCTATGGACCACCCTTTATAAAGCTCCACCCCCTACACTTGGTACCTAAGATGCAGAGGAGGCTCATATACTGAGACCCACTTTCAGGTGGGTCTTCACAATGTGTCACTTTGTCCCTGATCCTGGCCTGGAGGCACGATTGTCAGGTGTGGTGGGCAGAACAATGCCCCCTAAACATGTCTACATCCTGATCTTTAGAACCTGGAAATGGGATCTGTCACATGGAAAAGGGGAATTAAGTTTGCAGATGGAGTTGAAGTGGCTCATCACCTGACCTTGAATGTGGGGAGATTATCCTGGATTATCCCAGTGAGCCCAATGTGCTCACAGAGTCTTTAAAAGTAAAAGAGAGACTAAAGAGATAAATCCAAAGAGAACAAGAGCCAGACTCTGCCCAGTGTTGCTGCCTTTGAACATGGAGGAAGGGGCCACATGCCAAGGAATGTGGGCTGCCTCTAGAAGCTGAGAAGGGCAAGCAAGGAAACAGATTCTGTCTTAGAGCCTCTGGGAGGAACACGGCCCTTCCAACACCTTGACTTTAGCTCCCATGAAACCCATTTTGGACTTCTGATCTCCAGAACTATAAGACAATAAATGTGTATGTTTTAAGTCACGAAGTTTGTGGTGGTTTGTTCTCGCAGCCATGGGAAACACATACGGGAGGAGGGCCATGTACCTGGTGTATAGTGAGTAGATCAGTTGTTAGCAACACGGCTGCATATGAGAATCACCTGGAGGGGTTTAAAAATGCTGATCTCTGCATCCTGGAACCCGGAAATTCCGATTTGATGAGTCTAGGGGTGGCCTGAACATGGTCATTTTGTAGGTTCTCCCAGGTGACTTGGATGTGCAACCAAAGAGGTGGAGTGCTGGTTTAGGGCATGAGCTTTGGTGTGGGATAAACCTGGCTTCCGGTTGAGCACCTGTGCGGGCCAGCTAGGCGTGTGAGCAAGTTACTCTCTTAGCTTTGGCTTCCCTATCTGTTATGTGGGGGTACTGTGAACGTCTACCTAGGGTTGTATGATCCTTACGTCTTAAAGGGCATTGTGTCTGTCTCATGGTGATTGCTTAATGAAGGGTAGCTACTGTTTTGAGTCTTCTTATGGTTGGGATGCACAGAGGTAGATTCCCCAGATGAGATAATATTAGACACAGAGCCTGGCTGATTTCCATGGCTTGTATTCACAACTGCTCTCTGAAGAAGCTTCTATCATTACACCCTTTCCATGGAGGGTCGAGAGGATCAGGAAAGGTGAGCAGCTCTTCCAGTTGCACAGGTAATAGGCCCAGAGTCGGGACTTGAACCTGGGTCTCACTCTGAGTTTGTGGCCATGTCTGCTTGCCCCGTGTAAGGCTTGCAAGGCCAGTGTGTAGGAACGTGGAAGCTGGCAGCTGCATGCTCTCGAGCCCCCTTTGGTGGCATTTCACAAGCCATTGCCAGTGTCAGTCCCCGGGCTGGGGGTGGCATTTTGTACCGGATTCGGTCTCTGCACGATAAAGCATATTGCCCTGTTGCCTGCCGTCACAGAAAAGGAGGTTGAAAGCCATGGGAATGATGATTCTTAACAGTTATAGGCTGTTTGCCTCTGTCTGCCGTTTAATCTAATCTCAGGTTCAGTTGATACTATTGATTAGGTTCTTTTCAAAACGGTATGCGGCATATGGGGCTTCTCTGTGTGGGGTAAAATGTTATTCTTTTCCTCTGTGAGTTGAGAAGAAAAGGTGAAAGTATACAATTAATTTGCCTGCACTTTCTCGCAAATTGTATGCTGGATTTCTGTGAAATGCTCTATGGAACAATATCCTAAGCAAATTATTGTTATTTACTGACTTTTGCCTGCATATTTAAGGTCAACAATTATGTTTCCTTTCTGTACTTAATGGCCTTTGTACAACATTTTTAGAAACTTGGTCAGGTGTCACTAAGAAAACCTGTGCTTGGACCCTGTGATTCTTGGGCAACAAGTTAACAATATCAGAAGTAACAACCAAGCCCTGTTTCCAAAGGAAAGAACCCAAGCCATTGGGGCATGCTCCCCTCTCCCTTCCTTTAAGGTAATTAACTATCTGTAGCCCGTTGCCCTGAATCTCATTTGTTTTAGGCAATATATAATCTTTTGTCATCCTTGCTGTCGGTATCAATGAGAGCGAATAATAAAATTGAATTTGATAACCTTAAATTCTTTTTTCTTCACATTGCATGCCTTTGGATGGCAGTTTTGGCACCTTTGGAATTCTGTCATTCCTTGGGTCCTTTAGAAAAGAAATTCTTCGAAAATGGACGTTTAGATGACACAGAATGGTACATTAGTTTCAGGTGTACGACATAGTAATTAGGCAATCATATACATCGTACAGTGCTCACCAGGGTCAGTGTAGTCACCATCTGTCACCATACAATGTCATTACAGTATTATTACGGTATTATTGACTCTATTCCCTTTCCTGTACTTTTCATCCCATGACTTATTTATTTTATAACTGAAAGTTTGTACCTCTTACTCCCCTTCACTGATTTCGTCTATCCACCCCCCCCCCCCCCCCCGGCAACTACCAGTTGATTCTGTACTTATGAGTCTATTTATGTTTCTTTGGGATTTTTTTTGTTAGCTCATTTGTTTCACATTTTAGGTTCCACATATAAGTTAACTTACATGGTATTTGTCTTTTTTCTGTCCGAGTAATATTCCTTTGTGCGTGTGTGTATGTACACACCACCTCTTGTCTCTCCTTTTATCTGTCAGTGGACACTTGGGTTGCTTCCATAGCTTGGCTACTGTAAATAATGCTGCAGTCAACATAGTGGTGCATAGGTCTTTTTGAATTAGCATTTTTGTCTTCAGGCCAATACCCAGAAGTGGAATTACTGGGGTATATGGTATTTCTACTTTTAATCTCTTGAGGAACCTCCATACTGTCTCCCACGGCAGCTGCACCAGCTGACATTCCCACCAATGGTGCATGACGGTCCCCTTTTCTCCACATCCTCTCCACCACTCACTGTTTCTTGTCACTTTCATACTAGCCATCCTGACAGGTGTGAGGCGATCTCTCATCGTGGTTCTGATGTGCATTTCCCTCAGGATGAGTGATGTTCAGTATTTTTGCATGTGCCTCTTGGCCATCTGGGTGTCTTCTTTGGAGAAATGTCTATTCAGGTCCTCTGCCAGTTTTTTTTTAAATTAGAGTATTTGTTTTCTTGGCGTTGAGAGGAAACTCTTTCTATATGTGTATCACATCAGTAGTTCTCTAATCCCAGCCCAGATCCTGAAATAATGCTCTCCTTTTTGTGTTCCTCTTATTTTCATTGCCGTGTAGCGGCCATCAACCTGAAGGCTTTTAGTGGTGAGCTGCATTTTTTTTTTTTTTTTTTTAAAGCTGTCTCCGGTTTGGAGGTCCAAGCGGGTTTTTTGTTCTATCAGGGGCTCATAGTCCATGCCCCGGCTGGAACTGCCAGAAACAGCTTATGGCTAGCCACGTGTGCATATGCTAGGGTTTTGTGAATTTGAAGAGATCCAAGTTCGTTATTCCCAATTTCCAGGAATTTTGGATTATGACATTTCCACCCAGGAAACAGAAGCAAAGAACCAACAAGCCCCCGAAAATAGACTTTCTCTTTTGAGAAACAAAGCTGGCTTTGCTTATCCAATGTCTTATCTAATGAAGAGTATGCTTGGCCAACTGTATATAAAAAGATGACCTGATTGATTGAATGGTTTTCAAATCGTCTTGGGAATAAATTGACGGGATGGAAGAGGCGCTTGAGATGTACAAAAGTTAGAGGAAAGGACAAAGACCCGCTGTCCTCTCCTGTTCCCTCCACTTTGAAGGACAGTTACTGATATTTTGTCCTCTTTGCTTGTGGTTGTATTTAAAAGGAATACAGCGTTTCAGTTAGAGTCTGGATCCCCTTATATCTACGCTGTTGCCATCCTCAGAAGCAAATGCCATCAGGAGTTGGGGCCACCTCATCCCATTCCATTTTTATACATTTGGTTACACAGAGAACCTGTTTTTGAGAGTGTTTAGTTTATAAGTTTAGCTTCAAACTATATTGTATCCTTACTACTTTGTGTTTTTTTATTCAGCCTTGATTTTGAGAATGGTCAGTGTTCATACGTATAGCTCTAACTTGCCTTGCCAAAAGTCTACAAGATGCCCTGTCATTGAACCATACCTTGTGCTTATACATTCCAGTGTTGGTGGGCATTTATAATTTTGTTTTTACTGCAGTGAACAACATAGGCATGCCTGAGAGTTTCCTTAAGGACCAAGACATAGAATTACTAGGAGAATGAATTGTACTTACTAAGGTGTATGGCTCCTCAGTTCAGAACTTGCCTCCACAGCAAGTTGAGGAAGATGTTGGTCTGTCTTGTCTTCCCTCAAGAAGTCTACAGTCTGGCGAGGAAGTGGAGGAGGGTAGCTCTGTTCAAGAACTGCTTATTTGAGCCGGACTGCATTGGTGCCTTCAAGAGGAAGTAATGGTCTGCTTAGGGCTCTAGTATCTTGTAGCAGACAGTTCACGACGCATTGTGTCCATTGGTTTCATCTGTTTGAATAGAGAGATCCCACTACATTGTTTGAATGGCAAGAGCCTCATTTTCTGTTTCAGATAGTGACATGGTTTAGAGAAGGAAGGCAGCCACCAATTAATGCAGCAGGAGAGCCCAGCGAGGGTTGTCCCTGCACCCAGGCTGGTTTTGAGCTTTCTCTGCCATTCCTTTTGGGGGGCTAAGAGAGCCCCAGAGAGAAATGTTTGAAGCAATAGCACACAAAAATAGAGCAAAAGAAAACAAAAATGGAAGAATAAGAGGGAGGAGGAATTTCTGAGTGAACGAGGCCTCCACTGTTCCTTCTCATCCTGAGGTGTGATATGTAGATCTGTCCCGTGCTTAGGCCTGACAGCTTGTGGGGACCAGATGAATTTTTCAGTCAGCATGAGAAATGCCATCCACACCAACTGATACCCTCCCCTGGCAGCTGCCTCACTATCTTTTATCATTCCTCTTGATCCATCATCCAGAGAATGCTAGAAGGCACGAGAATGTAAGTTCCAAATAGGAATTGGTGCCTGTTTTCTATCTTGGTTTATTTTCAAAAACCTTTTTGAACTTTTGAACTGCTGGTACCCATGGGGCACTGTGCAGGGGAGTTGATAAATAAAGATAATGTTGATGTGAGTACAATTTCTTTCATATGTAACTAGAGAAGCATGTGAGTTCCAGATAAGCTTTTCTTAGAAAAAATAAAATTCTAAATGTCAAAGTTTTTTGAGAGGGGGTATCAAGGACTCCAGTACTAAAAGACATTCTCGGACCTTAGCCCGATGGAGGGAGAATCAAGCGGATAGCATATACTTCAATATGGCTGAAGCCCCTTCTGTTTTCATTGAATTTAGACTTCCCTCCCACTCATGTGTTCTCTTAAAGCCTCTGCTTATTCTAATTTTACTTTCTGTCCTTGTCTGTAATGGTCACTTTCTAATTCCTCCCCCAGTATATTGAAAAATGGGGGTGTCAGTGTCTTAGACAGTCTGTGTCATGGACATGGGAGTTTCTTCTTTTCTTCACAAAACTTCTGGAAAAATAATCCAGCTTTTGTTCTGTCACAAGCATCTTTTGAAATTGGATGCTTTATAGTCAGATAAAAGGAAATGTGAAACACTGATTCTATGTAAATAAATGAAACAGACAAGACCTGTGTCATAAAAACCCGATCCAATTAAATACCTGGTTTTTAGATTGTTTATTAAAATTTTGAAATAAATGGTTTCAGTGCATTTGTGCCTATCCTGGGCTTAATTAACCAGTGGAGGAGTTCAACAAGATTTGCCTCAATATTGAAGATAGAAGTTTTTTTTTTAATTTTTAAAAATTTTTATGAATTCAGCCTCATACCCTCCCAGGAAAGCAATGCACTGCCAAGTGCAAGGTGAAACCTAAAAGCTTATCATTTAGAAAAAATGTCCATGTGTGGAAATAATGGTCATAATTGTTAACATTGGATTAATTAGATTTGGCATCAGTATTTTCCATTTTAACTTTTTATCACTGTTGTCTACATCTTAATTATTTTGGGATGAACAGATTGACGGGGAGCATAGTAGGCATTTACTAGATGTTTGTTGTATTAACAAAGGGACATTTTTAAATGACTTGATTCAAAGCTCTTCTCGGGTAGAGATTTCACAATAAAGTGAGGGTTTGTAAGATGTGGGGAGGTCCACGTGGCTGGCTGAGGTCCCACATGACATGATTTTGCTCTTGTTAAAGTTTGAGCACATTGACTTCTGGGTTTTTTTACTCTTACATGTTTTAGGTTTATGCGTTTCAAAGGTGGAGATATGGGGGACATTTCTTCATGTTCTGCCTCAGTAGGCTATAGATTATCATAAACTCCCAAACTCCCACCCCTTTCTTCTCCCCACGATGCAACTAGTAGCTCAGTCTGGGTAGATCATAGAGCTCTGGTCTGTGCAGAATCAGGCATTTGATTTTTATTGACTTTGGAGGAATGTGTAGGATTTTTTAGAACTTTAGCAATACCCAAATAGTTACTTAACTTGAAACCTGCTGGAATTTCTTATTACTCATCTACATGGTGGGAGGTGGTGGGATACAGGATAAATGGCCCATTGAAAAAAAAGGCTCTCTTGCGTAGTTTTTTCTTCAGTACTTGGGGTCCTCCGAGAATGTATTACCTTATGGGTTGACTCCGGTAGGAATGTGTGTATGTACATATGCACACATCTCTATAATATATGCACCCATCCATGTACACCAGAATGTATTCCCATGTCTGTGTGCACACACATGCACTTATATGGTCGTTACATTTCCTAAACCCCCAGTCACTCGAGTTTCTTTCCTAACACAAAAAGTCACTTCTACAAAAAGTTGAAAAATAAACATTATAATCAGCGAGGCATCACAAATAACTTTTATGTCTAAATCAAGTTATTAAATGCTTTTTTATTTTTAAGTAGATAAGGGAATAAAATAGCTACATAGTTCATAAAGTGGTATGCTGTTAATGCATGCTGTGCCCAAGAATTATGCCAGCTTTTTACACTCATGAAGTAAAAGCGGATTAGAACTGTGATCACTGTATTACCCTAGATTTCTTATTGTGCGTTATATTTCCTTTTTGAGCACCTTTGTCGACTAAATGGCTACTAATGACATAATTACAATTGTTTGTCACCACCATAACGCGTGATTTCCTATCTCATCATGAAGATGTAAGTTAGATAAAAGAGGAGTTTTGGCAGGAAGACAAAGTGCAGTGATTTATTAAAGGCCAGATGTGGTTGTTAAAAGCTTTTCTACAGAAGGCTCAATTGAGTGATGTGAAAAAGGAATGAAATCGCTCTGCACATCCAGCCTGTGGTTCGTGGTGTGAGTGACATAGTGGCTCATGGAAGCATGACAAATGAGCCACATGTTTTATTGTTGTGTACAAATCTTACGTTGGAATTCAAACAGGGTGAGAAAGGTTCGCAATAGTTTACACCAGCAAAGTAGGTGTTTAAAAGAAACTCGTGAGACTCAAGGGCTGGCAGAGACCCTTCCATTTGTTTCGTGCCTCATAGCGAGAACTGAACTCTCTAACACTTCTGTCCAGCACGGTTCAAAAAGAGCGAGGGAGTGAGCGAGAGGTTCATTTGAGAATTCAAAGAGATCAGAAGCGCGTGGAGACAAGATATTACTTACACGCTGTTGACATACATATCACACTTGTGGACTTGACATATATATGCTCAGATTCGATGGATGCTTCGAAGGAAGAGGCACCGCTTCTGGTTTTAGTATTATTTGCACATGCAAAGCTCTGTTAAAATAATGTTAAGACCCTGGACTGATAGAAGCTGTGAGTGGTTTGAAGAGTGTTCTCGAGCTTTTGGAGGAAGAAGGTGGGGGGAATAAAGAAGAAAGTGGTTATTTCTTAAAGTCATGCTCTGGTCTGAAGGTAGTGATCTGTTTCTTTGTACTTGCTCTCCTCTCCCCCCGCCCCTCCTCTCCCTCTCTTCCTCACCCCCTGCTTCCCCTTTCTCCTTCTTCTTCCTTCACTTCCCTGTAAAATTTTGTATGGAAGAGAGTTACACTGTAGGACGGGGTCTGTGTAGTGTGGAACCCGGCACTGGGCTGGACATAGGAATTTTCCTGTCTCTTCCAGGGTGGACAGAAAAGTGCTTTAAATAGTATAAATGGAAGACTTAGACTTTTTTTTTTTAACATGAACTCGGTGAGGCTAGCGAGAGGTTTGTTCGGGTGTTCATAGCACTGCCCTGTTCCCTCAGTGGAAAGCATAAGGTTCTCTGTCATGGTAGTGCAGACTTGAGAGCTCTTGTACAGTTACCGTAGAGCTCTTGTACAGTTACCGTACTTGGTGATTACAATTTGTAGTATTTGTCATATTACTTAATGTTACCCGGCCCATAAGTTCCATGCAGGCAGGAATTGTCCTGTCGCATTACCTGACACATCATGTACATTTGGGAAGTATTTGTGGAATGAATCACAAGAACCACTTGGACGGTAGCCTGCATTCAGCATATTACTTGGAGATCACCAGCAAATCCATCCAGATAAAATTTTCCCAAACTGCAAATACTTGTCTACATAAATAATGGAGCAATTTAGATGGCTTGTTCCCATCCCCCTAATTTAAAGCTTGGAGCCTGAGAATCCAGTTAGATCCAGTCCCTTCCAAATTGATTTTTGTCTCCCAGGCACCCATCATGTAATTCCAGAGACTGCCACTTGATGGCTCGTACCCAGCCCTTTGACGCTTGAGAGAATCAAGTCAGAAAAATTCGCACGTGTTCTTTACCCCTTGACTGTCTCTTTCATTTAGAATATACATGTTCTTTATGACTCATGTATTGACCCTTATAAAGAGAGGACTGAAATGGAAATGCAGGGAGTTAAGTTTCAGAGACAAAAAGGACTTAGAACCAGGGCTACCTTCATGGTCGTGAGACCCATACAGCCACCCTAGGCCCTGTGATCAAAAGGGCCCTACCCTTGGTAGAATGTGCTGCTGTCACCATCTCGAAAGTCTTTTTTTTTTTTTTCTTCTTCTTCTTTTTTAAGAGATTTATTTATTTATTTGAGAGAGAGAGCATGAGTGTGGGGAGGAGCAGAGGGAGAGGGCGAGAGAGAGAAGCAGACTCCCCGCTATGTGCAGAGCCTGACACGGGGCTCAATGCCATTACCCTGAGCTGAAATCAAGAGTTGGAAGCTTAACTGAATGAGCCACCCAAGTGCCCCACCATCTTGAAATTCTTAATAATTTCACACAAGGCGTCCACATTTTCATTTTACTCTGGACCCCACAGCTTATGTTGGCGGCCCTGCCCGTATATATATGTTCTTTCGTTGTCACCACCTGTGACTTTTCAGTTGCTGACTTTCCTTACTCTGCCAGAATCTCTGTTACTTGAAGCCAGATTGCTCAGGCCCTGATCTTACCTGACGAGGGCTCCTAAAGGCTTTATTGAGTGCTTGTTTGAAAGCCTGCCTTCCCTGGACACAAACCAGGGATAAGAGCTTTGGCCTTGACTCAGACTTCTGGGTTCAGATCCTGGCCCTGCAAGGATCATAGTACTTAAACTTTCCAGGATCATTTTCCTCATTTGCAAAAACGACATGATAATAGCATGCCTACCTCCCGATCTTGAGATAAGGGCTAAATGGGATAGTGTATAGAAGAAGCTTCCCAGGTGCCTGGCCCAGGGTGAGCACGCAGTCAGGGCTGGGTATTTTTTGCTGTCATCGGGCAGCACCTTTCTGGTGACATCCCCCCCCCACCGCCCTCAGGGAGGCCCCTGCTCTGTGTGGTCAGTGCTCACTGACGTTGCAGGATTGTCACTGTGCTTTGATGCTGTCCTGGGCCGCACTCACGGGTTCTTGAAGCCTGGCGCCAGAGTAAAGGGGAGGCCTTGACTCTGCTGTGCTGACTGCCTCCCTCTCACTGAGACCCTGGTTGCTCCTTCTCCTCTGGGCTTCCTCCTGTGTATGGAATGATTAATTAACATGAGAAGGATTTATATAACCAAACTCAGCGTTCTGTAACCCATTTCTGTTTCCCAATGGTTCAAAGATGTCTCTTACTCAGTGTATCTTTTGCAGGGCATTGAAAACACGTTTTGAAGCAGACAGGTAATTTGTAAATAGAATCCCCTCCCCTATTCATACAGAAAATTTGCAAAACATTGACCATATCAGAGGGACTTGGGTTCTTGGAGAGGGAGGATGTGTTATTGGGGACTGATGTGATGTGGGATGTGAGCCATTCATTTATCTGACAAGTATCTATTAAAGACTTTGTATGCCAGGAGTGTAACTGTTCACAGCACCACAAGAACCTTGCTGGTGTGTGGCTGACATTCTAGTTGGGAACAGATACTAAACACAACAAAGAATAGTATCAGAGAAAAGTGCTATGCAGAGAAATAAGACAGGGCAATGGAATAAGACTGCGTCTGGGCCACTTTAGAGAAGGTAGCCAGGGAAGGCTTCTCAGAGGAGGTGACGTTTGAGCTGAGATCTGAATGGCAAGAGGGAGGCAACCAGGAGAAGGGGCGGGAGAAAAGCCTTCCAGGCTTAGGAATAATCAGTGTTCAGACCCTAAGGTGCCACGAGCTTGGTGAATTTGAGGAACAGAAAGAAGACCAGTGTGGCCGGAATTAGGTGTACAAGATAGAGAGGGGAAATTGGTTGGACAAGAGAATTAGTTGGGGCCTGATCTTGGAGTCTGTAGACCATGATTATGTCATCCCTGAATCTGGTTGCTCTATTATTTTCAAGCTAAAAGAGAACCAGGAATCTGTTTAGTCATAAGCTGAGTAGTTGAATCAATTAAGTAGTCTCCAGGTATTAACTAGAAAGAAAATGGGTGATTTTACCTGGATTTATCCATTTCAGTTCTCTAAGAAGTATTATCCAAATGGAGCACTGGAATTGGAGTCCCAAGATAAGTCTCAGCTCTACTGGGACAAGCTGTTTAGTTTCCCCAACGAATTGTATCATCATGGATTAATAATACCTTTGACACAAGGTTGGTATAATGTTGAAATGACTTAGGGCTCAAGGTGAACTACTTGGTAAATGCAAAATCGTATGCAGATATTACGTAGCTGTTGTGATTGATAATTCTCAGTTGATAACCTTACCTGCTAAAAATACCTAATTTTTTAAATTATAAAAATGTATTTTTCTATCTGTTAAGGAGTTTTTCCTATTACTTGTGGAAAGACCTAGCAGATAAATTGATGACGTATATAGTTACCTTATTCAGTAAGTGGTTCCTAGATAACTGGCTCACACTTGACCTTTTTTAGGGTCTGGAATGTGAGAACACATGGCCCTACCTATGGGATTCTGTCTCCTAGATTACTTATCTCTTAGCTGGGCTGACTTTGAAGTATGGGAAAGTCCAAAAAGAAGGTTTACTGTTAGTTTTAAGGGCTTGTCTTTAAAGAGGATCACAGTAGTTTTTATAAGACAAAAATTCCGTGCCTTCAAAGATAACTCCTGGTCACTTTGGATTTAGGCTTGTGGAGATGAGTAGTTTACATGTTGTTCTTTGGGAGAAGGTAATTATTGTGAAAATTGGGTCTAGGTAGTTGACGTTTATGGTGCAAGAGTCGGCTTTTGTCTCCATCCACCTCTCAGAACTTCTTGCTCTGTTCAGCAGGACATTGTGTGTCAAGGAATCAGCCACAATAGGGCGCCTGGGTGGCTGAGTCGGTTAGGTGTCTGCCTTCGACTCAGGTCATGATCCTGGTGTCCTGGGATCGAGCCCCACATCAGGCTCCCTGCTCAGCGGAAAGCCTGCTTCTCCCTCTCCTCTCTGCTCGTGCTCTCTGTCACTGTCTCTCTCAAATAAATAAAATCTTAAAGAAAAAAAAAGGAATCAGCAAGGATAACAGATTCCATTGGTTTGGTTTTCCAAGATTAGTTTCAGGAGCCATGTAAATGGCCCTAGGGAGTCTGAATTTTAAGATCTTACTCTACTCTTTTGATTTCATAGACATCCCTTGGAAAGATGATCTCAGATTACTGGAAGACTTCATTGTTAAGTTTTAGAGAATTTTGCATTCTGCTTAGAAAGTCATTTTCGAGTTTTATTAGAACATTTACTCGCGGTGGTGCTAATTATTTTAAATATGACCCCGGAAATGGGCTATGTCAGCTTGAAAAGACTATTTTTAACAGAATTTGGTTTTAAAGGCAGGTTTTATAGACATTATAGTAATACCATTGTTATCT
Organism: Zalophus californianus; assembly: GCF_009762305.2. NCBI lineage: Eukaryota > Metazoa > Chordata > Mammalia > Carnivora > Otariidae > Zalophus > Zalophus californianus. Next base: position 38,418,562 of record NC_045595.1, on the reverse strand, counting down.
AATTAGCATCCACTGTGCAAATGTATGTGATATTAGAGAGGCAAGTATACATAAAATTATAAATTGTGACATTTTATGAATTTTTTTTATCATGAGTCTTACACAGTCATCATTACTTAACAGTGTGAAATGTGGCCTTAGACATTACATCATGTAAAGACCAGGAGACAAAAAAAAAAAAAAAAAACCCGAGGATCAATTTTTGATTATAATAAAGTTTTAGTATGAGGCATTTCTGAATATGTGTCATGAACGTGAGTCATGATTTTCACACCAAACCTGACCTATTATGATTATGTTTCGACTTCAAGGGGTTTTCAGTATTTAAATTCTAAACCTAAATCTAAGGTTTCAAAATGATTCACATTCAAATCTACTTTTATGTTTTATAATTAAATAAGAAAATACTGCTTATACCTACATTTTTAGTATTCTTGGACATATGATAATTATTTCTTTAATTTCACCAATAAAATAGCCCATTTCTTCATTAGTAAATTACAAGGCTATCTCAATAAAAGAAAAAAAAACTAGTGTAAATGTGACTTGCCATCTCACATCGTCACTCAGTGTGGAATTTCCTTTCGTTCTTTTTGTAAAATGTGAAAGATACTTTCTAGGTAAATTAATCCCTTCCAAGCGGTAAAATCACTTCCTTTTTGGAAAGAGTTATTAGAGTCTTCTTCTTTATAATCTTAAATACCACTTATGTTAGAGTGAACAATACATGGGAAAATTACACCAGTTAAAAAAAGAATGATCGCGACCCAGGCCAAGTACATTGCAATTATGTGTTCATGGAAAAGTGAGCTTTCTACCGGGAAAAGCGTGGCAGAGATGCCCATTAAATTTCCAAAGTTTAAGTATTTTTGTAAATTAGGTTGTTCCTAGTTAAACAGGTGGCTTTAAAGGCTGGTTTCACTGTTGTTTTAATCATAGTTTAGTTACCATGGAGAAATATGCAAGTTAGCATTTATACACAGAAGTGAAATTTATGCTGCATAGATAATAGCCTAAATTTAGCTTGACTTAAGTTTACCACTTCCTTTTTTTTTTCAGCAAAAAGAATAATAATATATCACATATATCCATTAACAAGTTAATTTCTTTAAATGCTACTGTTATATTTTTAGAGAATTTCTCTTCTCAGGCATCAACGGACCACTTCTGTCAATGTGGCTTCTTCCAGTGCAGAACATAACAGAACATACTACATGTGATTTGCTCGAACTGTGTCATCCTTAGGTTTAATACAAGACTTAGCCAACTTTAAAATGCATCATGTGGTGCAAAACTAATATTTGGACACTTTGCATCTCGTTGGGTTTCATCAAGGACTATTATTTCATACTGAAAATCTTCAAAATATGTCCAGTGGCTAACGGGGCCAATCGGATCACAGACCCCAGCCATAGTTTTGATGACCATTTGGATATATTTTCTCTAAGGGAAATTCTGAGACAGGTCTTCGTCATGCACCGTTTCGATCTTACTGTCCTCTCAGCTGGGTAATAGATTTTTCACCCTGAATTAAGAGGTTCATTTGTGTGGAATCCAGCAGCCGGGAGCTGCCTTTCCTGCCATTTGCTTTGCCCGGTACCTCAGAGCGAAGGCTAAGTTTTCAAGGACAAATGTAGTAAAACTGTCTTGATCCAACACGAGGTCCCCCAGCACAGAGAGAGAGCAGCAGATCCCTTTCAACACCAGCTGTTCTCACAGATATAGATTGCTGCAGTGAAATTTTCTTAATATAATTCAGGAAGCTCTAGAGAATTCTCCAAAACAACTGTGCCAACAAGGAAAATGTTGAATTTTTCATCAGCTGCCCAATGCTGAGAGTTAGTGGGCAATCCGTTCATTCATGACCAGATGTTCAGTGTGGTAACGCTCCGCAGTTAACTTGAACCCTGTGGCCTGTTTACCATTGGCTGCAAGGACATTGGCGGCAGCCTGGCATTGGAGAATTGAGGCCCACACAAGCAAAAGCTCGAAGTGTATGTCTGTGGCTTCCTGGTTTTCACCAGCGACCAGACAAGGTAGGGAGCGTTGACAGAGGGGAAGGACATCACATCAATCATTCTTGAGGCAAGAAGAATTTGCTATAGGGATTGTATCTTGGGGGAACAGTTGGCAAATTCTTACACTCTTTTTTATTTGGGAAGAAAGGCAGTCTTTGTTTAGTTGGACAGATTTTTTTTTTTTTTTTTAACCTGTGTCTAAACCATTAAACTTTTTGTGGTGGGGGCAGTAGGTGTGGGTGGTTAAGACAGTAAGAAAAAGTTTTCTAATTTTAAACGAGGGGAAGTCAATAAAGTTGACTCTTAATACTGACTCCTTACTGGGTCCAATCTGGAATTGGGAGTATGTGATATTTTTGCCCTAGGTAAACTTTCTTATTATAGACGGCGAATATTTAGATCTTCCATTCATACAGAGTCACCATTTCCTCCATATACATGTGTTGCACCCGGGACTTTTTTGTGAGCTGTCTTAAATAACAGTGTTTAGGGAAAAAGGGGGAGTAGATGGAGTAGGGGTTTTCGAAGAAACACTGTGATTTTCTACCTTGGAAAGGATTCTTCCGTAAAATGATTAACTGTGTTTGATTCTGGAATTGCAGCATGCCAGGCACGGGGAGGCAGAATTTCATAACAGATAGCTCAGACGGAGGGCTCTTTTCTTTTCACCATCATGGCATTGCACAATACTTTTTTTTTTTTAATTGTGAAATATACATGACATGAAATCGACCAATTTAACCAACTGCCTGATAATTGTAACTATTATTTCAAAACACTATGGGCAAAGGAAAGAAAAAAAAAATCTTTGTTATTTGACCATTTTACATTTGTGGCTTCAATGGTACTATCCCAACAAGAAGTTGGCCTTTGTTTACTTGAAACTAGAACAGAAAGTCATCATGGTGGAAGCGTCTTTTTTTTTTTTTTTTTTTGGAGATTTGGGTGGTTTTTTCTTCCTTACTGAATCCTTGACTCCCCCTGGCACATCTCTAGTGACAGCCATCCGTGGGGGCACCCAGGTAACTTGGAGGGTCTTTGGGGCAGAAACCCTTGGACTCATAATATTATTTGCATTGGCAGAACTTTCTGCCCTTGGTGTACAAGTTGCAGTGAACACTTCCTTCGTATTTCCTGCTTACAGAGAAAGCAGGTTGCATGTCGCCCCGAGATAGGGACATTCCTCATTCCTCCCATTTAAACCTGAACCTCGCCGGCCCTTAGAAGCACACCAAAGGAGTGTGTGTTTTATTTGTCTGGGTGATTTCTTTGAAAAGTCCCTTGGCTTGGGGACTTGGAAAAAGGAGGTTTTGAATTGCAGCAGGCAGGTACTGACTGAGGGCTCTGAGCCGCCGGAGAAGGCACCGGGTTGTTTTCTGGGATGCTGACTTGCTGATAGAAACTCGAGAACCAGTTTACGGTAGCTCTGACACCACTGTTACCTTTCTGCAGTCCCCTCCAGCTGCTGCCCCCAGCCCTTCGGATGCCTCCGCCATGCACACAGTTTGTTCTTGGGTGTGAAAGCAAACAGTATTTGAGTTGGCAGCGACTTCTCTTTCAGTAGAGTTTGCTGCCTCGGCAAGAAACCACAGCAGGAGCTTTTCTGCTGCTGAAGATTTCCACTGGCAGGATGGCCTTTTCCCACATTTCCTTGGTTTAAGGAAACAGATTTTTGAACTTTTTTTTTTTAAAGACAAAATGCCAACATTTAACAGCTGGAGTTAGTATATAATTTATGGTTTTCACTTTATGTTCTTGTGGATGTATAAAAATTAAAAATCCACAATTATTGTTAAATTATGCAAGTTTTTGCAGAAAGGGTGATTAAAAATAGACCCTCTGTTATGAGGAATTCAAGAAAGTCATTGTTACCCAAACAGGTATTCTCAATTATTCTATCTTTAATGGTTTTTAATTGTTATAATTTACTCATATTCTTTTACATCTCTCAGAGGAGATGTTTCTGAAAGCTCTTTGTTTTTCCTTTAAGGAACAAGTAGGAGTTTGTACATTTGAACCTCTTCAGCTTTTAAAAAAAATCGTATTTTTTAATTTTTTTACACGTCAGCATGTTAATCTTCACTCTAGGTAACCCTTCTTGTCACAGAGGATCTGCCTGGAGAATCTTAACTCTAAGGAACATTCTCAGACCTGCTACCTGTCAGGGGGATAGTCTTTGTCATGGAAGTTATCCAAGCCTTTGTTACGCCACAGAACCTACCTCTTGAGCAAGCTGCCGTTTTCCTCTTATTTCCTTCCTGTGAAGTTCATCTCCACACCTTACAGATTTAGCATATATATATTCCTCATTGGCTGGAGGCCTTGGCTGAATTGGTAACTTATCAGAATCAGGAAAGAATGCAGCTAGCCAATAAAAAGTGACTGAATGTTACCTCGAAACAGGTAGTATTTTTGTGCTTTTGTCCTGTCAATACACAGAGACTAGGGGAGTTTTCTGTTGTTATTGTTACTTCTTTTTCTGTTGAGAAAGACTCTGAGAACCTTTATTAACACCCCCAAAAGCCACACTTTTAATGAAAAAGTGGCACTAGAATTTGTGCTTTCTTGGTTTCTCAGAAAATAAAATAGGAAGTGAAAAGGCCATTCTCCTTGGTACAGTGTGTTACTCTAAAGATCATTCGATCTACATGTTAGATTTAGGGTCAGAACATTAGCTGCGATGAATAACAAGGGACAAAATTTTCCTTTTCTTTTCAAGGGTAGTGGCAGTTAATCATTTTTATCTGCCCGCCTTGTAGACTTGATTAGATTTATGACGTATGCCGCATGTTTATGGCATTTTTATTATATGTTGTTAATTTGTTGTAACTGCCACTGCATTTTTTTCTTCTTCCTTTTTCTCCCCAGAGGACTCTTGAAAGCAACTAAGTGTCAACTGTTACCTTTTGCTTTGGGAAGCTTTATTTAATTTTTAATTTTAATAAAAGGCATAATAGCCTACTGGTTGGGGAAAAAAAAGTGCTCACTGTTACAATGTGTATCTTACTTCACTGAAAAAGAAAATTGGCAGTGTGTTCTGTTAAAAAGTTGTGTTTTTTTGTCATCGATGAAGTGTTGTACACTCAGGCTGGGTTGAGAGAATGCACATTGATAAATCATCTCACCTGAAACCTAGGTGTTGAATGTGCGCTAAACTGTGATTTTCTTTATTACTGGAAAGTCATATATGTAGTTTTCAAATCACTGCTAGGTAAGACAATTGGACATTGAACATTTAAGCTGCTTCAAGAGTCAGGCAGTTGAATGATGCATTTTAGAACAACACACTCTTTTTTAGCTTACTAGCTCTCAGAATGGATATGGAATCTGTTAAATATAGAGGCAATTCTTTAAATAAGGCTGACAGTTAAAATTGGGAAGCAGGAGAATTAGATTGGAAATGATTTATGATGAGTCTACAGGACATTCAAAAAATAAAGTTAGAAAAGGAAATCCACTGGCTGTATTGGCTACATGACAGCAAAAGATTTTTACTTTTCATCCCTTTTGAATTGGCTGGATATATAGGCAATGCATAGAAACAGACTTTCAGGCGGAAAAATTGACGGAATTTTTTTTTTTTGTTAGTGTATGTTCTGGCAGTGGTTTGGTATTGGCATTATAAGCCTCTGACTATAACCAAGTCGGTTTCTTGTTTTGACAGTTACAAACTTTTTCAATAACAGAGAACCACCCATTCTCTTAAGAGCATTAGACGTTGAGGTAAATAGAAGCTGAACTGAACAGCAGCTTTGTTTTTGTCATGCAGCAGGAACATATGGGTCCTTAATAAATACCATTTGAAGATGACATGGGTGTGGTTATTGAGCTGATAATGTGTAATAATCACAGATGCATATGTCACTTTCAAGAATTGGTATACATTTGTTCACACTCCACTGTAAGGAGTTTATATATATTCTATGGAATAAACAATATGAATTCAAAGAGGCAGATTATGGGCAATATTAAGTCATTTAGGTATGAGCTGGTTTCACTGACAGCCAAAATTTGTTCTCACGATGGCTTACTAAAGCATCTAAAAGGCTTATTTATAACGGGTAAAGAGAAGAAGTATACTTTTAGGTATTTTGGGTATAAAATCCTTGATTGTTACAATTGTATCAACATTAACTTAACCAAGACAAGGTGATATGTTTACTAACTAGTAGGTGATCAAGTTATTAAGCCGGTGTTTGACTTCAGTGTTGCAAGAGATGCATGATGCCCAGGAGTGTGCAGGGGATGATCTTTTGATTCCTTCACCTGTACCCTATTCCTTGCTTATGGATCTGATAGCTCAGGGTATGTCTAAATTTGCTGTAAACAATTTTGAGAAGACATAAGTTCATACTCAGATGCTTTCTTTAGAAATAAAGGGTTTAGAGAAGTGAGATATTTCTTTACCCCCATGGAGAATTTAAGTTACAGCCTCCTGAAGAGGTGAGCTTGAGGTATTTGGGTTAAGGGAAGAAATGTGGTTTTCTGGTTCTTGGGAACAGAATGAATAAGCAACAGAGACCGAAAAGCATGATACTTGAGAACAATGAATAATTCCCTTTGGCTAGGACATAGAGTTCATGAAGAGGAAGAGAGAAAATGAGTTGGAAAGGTAGCTGACATACTACCATGGAGAACTTCAAATTCAGTTCACCAGCAAGTGATTTATTTGGTACCATTATTTACTACTGGTAATGGCAGATAACATTTGCTATGGACAAGGCATCAAGCATAGTGATTTCCAGTTCATTATGTTTTACTCCGTATACGGGTTCAACAGAGGCGGTACTATTACTACCCATAGATTACCATACAGGGGAAGAAATTGAGTCCTAGAAAGGGTATGTGATCTTTCCAGGGGCACAAAGTGGTGAGATGGAGCCATGATTCACGGTTGGCTCTGTGGCTCAAGGACCAGCCTTTTGAAGATTCGGATTACACAGCCAGTGGGCATGACCAGGGTTTTTATGAGCACAGATCTCTCTTGGTCAGAGTGGAGCTCCAGGAAAGTTCCTTTGTCATTGTTTCATAGAATATATGGAGAGCCCAAATTAGAGGAAATTGTGATGTTTCTGAAGAGCCGAAACCCGAGTCTTTCAACTCTGGGTAGTTGAAAAGGTTGGAAAGACAGTGATGGGGGGATGTGCACAAAAAACCCGTGAAGTTTTATCCACTGGTCTTGGTGTGAGGGTGATGGGCAATTGGTAGAATCAGTGTTCCCAGCACTTGTTCCCAAAAGAGGAGAGGGACAGGCTGGGAAGCGATGAGCAGAGGTTTGGATACCATGTTAGGTGCAAGAGTTAATTTCAGACAGAATCTTTCTGGAAGATGATGAAATACACATTGAACATAACCTTGGGAAGGTAGTTGGGCTGGAGATGTGGATTGGAAGCCAAGGGAATAAGTATATATATATATATAGAGAGAGAGACTGGTACATTTAGTGAGGGGGGAGAAGAAAGACTGGCTGGAGAAGGAGATCAGGAAATAAGTCAGCCTTATGAGATAAAGAAAAATCTTTCTGCACATTGGAGATGACAGATTTGTAGGCCACGCTTCAGACACATACCTATACATATTCATATTTGTATACATATTCATGTACATATTTATATATGTATTCCTATATACATTCATATGTATCACTGTGTATTTGTATATGTATCATGAGCATGCACTGTTCCCTTAAGCACACATATGTACACTTGGGAGCCTTTCCCACCTCAGCAAGTGGGGAGAGGCTAGGTATCAGTCTGTCCCAGGAGTGGCCGTCGCAGGAGGATTCTGCTCTGTGGTGCTACAACTTGAGGGCAGTAGAGGAAAGAGGGAGTTCCCTTCTAGAGTGTCTGAGGTTCAGCCCAACACATAGAATTTTATACCCCCCCCCCACAAATGCATTCCAACACAGAAGCCTGGCTGCTTTAAATGCTATAGTAAATGCTAAATGATCTATAATAGGATTTTACAGAATTCAGCAAGATTACCATTATGTTGTGAAATATGGGCTAAGAGTGTGGTCAATAAATGTGTTAACTTTTCATTTGGGGTGATATTTTTCTTCTTTGAAAATCCACTCATCTGCTAAAATGCATATGGGAAGCTCGTTGCTTTCATTGCTTTTGCCAGTGGTTGTGGATAAGAATTTTTTTTTTCTTCCCTGTACCTCTTCTTAATTACTAATAACGGTTAAGAGTTAAGACTTCCAGGTCTTTATTATTTCTTTTTCTGATAACCAAAGAAATGTTATTGCTGAAGGCTGTTTGGTAATATTGATTGGAGAATGAGATAGTGCCCACCCCCCTTTTCAAGTTGCCACAAAGTGATTTCCTTTCAGGGTTCTATAAAATGTCACCCTGGCAAAACTTGCCTCCCACGTTGGTAGAGTTCAGTTTCTACTTCTTGTCTTGATTCCTTACGTTGGACATTTACTAAAGGGTTAGAATGGTTTGTAACACCTTAAAAAGCTGCAGGGCCGCCCACTACTCATACTGCCAGTACTGTGAAATTCATGTGAATCCTTTACAGGTGGTGACACTCATTTTAAGAAAATAGATTTAGCAAAACGGTGCAGGTCTTCACACCGTGTCAATGTTGGGATAGCATTCACGTGTCTCCTGGGAGTCTCTAGTTGGCCATGTTACTGAGAGCTTTGTCATAATGGGCTGAGAAGTCATTAATCAACTGAGGTCACCCTGACTTTTGAGATTCTAATAAAATTGGCTTGAGCCTTTATCTTATTCCCTGTGGGAATTCCAATGAGGATTCCTGGAGACTTCATTTTCATGATTGATTTTGGTTAAAGAACTCTTGATACTCTCTCTTCTCACTACTGTTCTCTTTTCTCCTCTTGGAGTTGGAAGTTAGCTCCTACCCATAATTTCCTTCCACACAACTCGTAGAGGACATTGGAGTTTAGGAAGTTTCAGGAAGTTTGCATCAGAGAAGTCTGGAGTCACATGTTCAACAGCACTGTTCTTAAAATACCTGTTTGCCCCCACTAAATTTGAACCACTTTCTCCATAGATCAGTGACCTCCAGAAGCCTAACTTGTCCCTTCTGTTCTCCTCTCTTCCCTCCTGTTTTCTTCTTTCTTCTCACCTCTCTGCTTTCTGTTACCTGCTCATATTTCTTAAAAACACCAGGTTAGCTTTCTCTTTCTGGTCAACATCTCCTTCCAAGCCGGTTCCTGGGTGCCCTGTCTCCCACATTTCAGGCAGCATATCAAGACACTGCTCACTGGTGGAATGGTCATCTTTCAGCTATCCACTTGCATATATACTACCTCATTTTCTTCTCCTTCAAATGGAGCAAAAACTAAGACTACTTTGCGTAGAGAGACATGTTAGGGTTTTATTCCAATTTTGGAATAAAAGGCAAAGTCCCCTGGGTGCGTGCAGTACTTTTTTTTTTTTTTTTTTTACTTTGTCTTAATCTTTATTCTCCCCCTATTTAAAAAAATAGCACATGCTTACTAGAAGCCTCACGTTATAGAAGATTGAAAATTCCCCAGAATCCCACCCGCAGAGATGACTACTAGTCTCTTTGGCAAATATTACTCCAGATTTTGGGGGGCACAGAGTAGTAAACAAACAGATCAAGTGGAATTCTACTGCCACCAGAATACATGCTATTCTGCTCCTATGCAAGTTTTCAAACAGTTCTGACAAGTAATTCAACGGACATCAAACTCCATTCTTTTCAACTTCTGAATCTTTCAATCAGCCAAATAGGTTGTGTCTTGATTTGAACTGAGGACTTCGAAGCGCAAGCCCTAAATACCAGCTTTGTTTTTCCCCCATTGATTTTTATTTTCTTCTTCTAGGCCAACAGTCTCTCTCCTCCAGACCCTGGGGCAAAAACCCCAAATCTCAGCCTCACAGACTCCCTAGTTTATAGGAATATTTGAAGCATTTAATGTGGGTTTTTTTGTTGTTGTTGTTTTGTTTTGTTTTCTTAAATCATCTAATCTTGCTTACAGTAAAGTTTCCCACTTCGTATGGCAAGCTTAAAGCAAGTCTTCTATGGTCATGAATTTTCTCCCTTCTCTGGAAATGAAGGATGTTAATGAAATGGTTAAGTGGTGCCTTTTGATGCAGAGCTAGCTGAAAGCATTTTCAGTGAGCCACCTGGAGCCCGCTCATCTCATGTTGCTCTACCATAATCCTGACAGCCGGCCTAGCCATCTTAGAATTAGAGGAGGGACATCAGGCAGTTTCTTGATGTTATCTTGTATCATTTTCCCAGTGACATGCCTGACCTGGAGTTACAAACACTCTGAAAAATACTCATCAAGCTTGACATGAACACGAATTGGTTACTTTGCACATTCTGATACCCCCATGTACATGTATAAAAATCTACTCCTCAGTAGAGGAGTGGTTCCCAGGGCCTGGGGTCCCAGAATCCCAGGGCTTTCGGAAATCCAATCCTTGAGTATTTCAGAATTTTAGTTAGGATGGATTTGGTTGTAAGCAACAGAAAGTCCAGATGAGGCAGGCTTAACCAGACTTAATAAAGTCCTTATTAGGAGGTAGACTGCAGGAGACTCGATCCAGTTCTCTCTGCTGTTTTCCACAGTGTTGGTCTATCAGACTGGCCTTATTTGCACTTGTAAGATAGTGCCTGGCAACTGTTCAGTCATAGATTTCCTTGAAATTTCCTTGAACATGGCCAAGAAGGAGAGAGAAATAGGGAGTCTTTTCTTTAAAATTTCAGAAAAATTCTTGAAGCTCAAATTGGAGTGCTTTCCAGCCTGTTAGGCCCACCCCATGGCCAGGGAGGAAGAGGATGTCAATTGACATACCCTAGGTGACTTTTTTTTTTTTTTTTTTTAACCACTGCAGCCAGGGTGGAGTCAACTTCCCCAGAATGGCCTGACTCCCCATCTGTCCATTGGTCCTGTTTGGGAGGGGGGTTTGGAGGAAAGGATGCTGCATACACAGCTTCGAGTATACACTTCATTGAGCTGTTTTTTGGGTTTCAGAAGACCCAAAGTTAATTCAGTGATTTGCATGAGATAAGACTTATGGGGTTAACCAAACCATCAAGGTTTTTGGCTTTTGGCCATAAATATTTCAGTCTGTGAGCTCTGATTGGCAATTTGGTAGATATTCTGTATGAACTAATTAATACTTAACAAAGAAGTATGAAAACTTAGTGTCTGTGTGTGTGTGGGAGTGCTTGGAATTTAGTAAAAATAGTCCATCATGGTTTAAAAGAAATGGGAACCTCTTGTCTGAGCCTTCGGAGTCAAGAGCAGATAAAACTAATTCTAACCCACCTAAGAAGTGATGACCAGTTGAAATACCATGCTGGAAAAGATGACATTCGGTTGTACTTGTCTTATTTCCAAAGTTTAAAATTCAGCATTTCAGGTCCTTTTTTTTTTTTTTTCTTCAGACATGGTAAGTTTTAAGTTTTACTAGCTTGTTTTAAAAAACAATCATATGGAAAGAAAAAGATGATGAATTTTTAACACTGCTATGATAGTATCTATGACTCAACAATAGAAATTGTTGTTCATGGAAGACCACAGTACAATTCTGTCTGGGGGGGGGGGGGAAACGTTTACTTGAAAGGCTGCAGACAAGATGCGTATTCAAGAGTAATGAAAGATGAATATTGTAATGGAAGATTGTTGTACCAGAAGACATTTTTTAAAAAAAGACGATAGCCAAACTGTTGGGGAAACCTTGTTGTGAAAGAAGAAACCCTGTGCATATCGAGCATTGAAGAGGATGTAGTGTTGTCAGTAGTAATGGGAACTTATTCTAAGATGCAGGAAGTCTCTCATGCTCGCTGCACTTTGGAAACGTTTCCATCAGGGTGAAGGAAGCTAAAGGAATCTTCTTCCAGTCATACTGGATAGATGATCAGTGCAAAGAGATCCTTGCTCTGAAGCATTTGTCCTAGACTCCTGCTGAGCCTCTTGGACTTCTGCTCTTGTTTTACCTGACTTACAGCCTTGGTTGTTTTGGACTGACCGTCTCCCCAGTTGCCAGGCTAGGAATTCTTGGCCCGCGCAAGAACCCGCTGCTCCCCTTGACGAGGCTGACCAACCTGATGTTCTTGGGTAGCCTGCCTGACCTTCTGTCCACTAGGGGTCCACATTGCAGACTCCTCTGCCACCTCAGAAGACAGATCCCTGCGTCTGGATTATCTTATTTACATAGTCTTTCGTTTTATATCCCAGCCTCTCCCCGCCTGCACCCATCTCCTCCGTTGATTATTTTTCCACCTTGGCCATTCTCACGTATTCTTCACGTTTTTCTGATTTTGGTCTAAATACCACCTATACTTTGTTTGCTTTTATCTCCCTTGAAGTCCCCTTGCTTGTTAGGATATGTCCATTTAAAAAGGAAATTTGACATCATCTCTTAAAGGAAAAAAACAAACAAACACCAGTATCAGTTACCAGAGCCCGATGGTAACCTAAAATAAATACTATGCAGACCAGAATGATGATATACCCAGGAGTTGGCATCATTTTTCTCTAAAGGACCACGTAGTAAATATTTTTGGCTTCACAGACCATCTGGTTTATGGTGCAACTGCTCACCTCCTGCATGGTAATCCCAAATCGGCAAGAAACGGTACGGCGATAAATGGGCATGGCTGTGTCCCAGGAAAACTGTGGACACAGAACTTTGATTTTCATGTAAATTTTCCACGTGAAATATTACGCTTTGATTTTTTTTCTTGTAATCATTTAAAAATATAAAATCCCTCCTTAACTTACGGCTATTACAAAAATCAACAGCAGGCCAGGTTTGCCTTTGGACCATAATTTGCTGACCCGTGGCAGAAATTCTCTGTATTCTCTTGCCTACTTCTCCCTGGGGTATTGGGCCGGAGAGGTTCTTTCTTTGTTAATGATACACATTAGCATGTATTAGGTGTCAGACCAGGGCTCAGATGAGGCTTTGTCCTTGACATCATGAGAAGGGGATGAAAGGGAATTGGAAAGGGGACTTCTAAGTATGCAGTTCAATGCAGTTTGTTGTCATGTCTGTAGCACCTGAAATCATCAGAATGGTTTAAGTCTAGAACTTTAAGAACTATCGCCTTTGTCCATTTGTTCTACTCAGTTGTCCGAAACCTCACACAGATGACATGAAGATAGAAATTCATATAGCACATAAACGGAGAGGTGTAGAGAGTTTTCAACATCCCAGGTAGAAATAACCAAGAGCAGTGATGGGAGAGGAAGAGATGGAAAAATGGCTATTTTTTATAAAGGAGCATATACCCAAAAGAAGAACTTCTGAGACCGGAAGTTGGCAAAAACTTGCTTATTTTGCCAGTCAGTCCATTACTATCTCTCCTTTTTCTGTAGTGTCACAGTGTGTGGTACTGCATACTATCCGTCCCTCTCCCTGTATTAGCTTCTTTGGTATTTGTGTGTCACACTGTTCTCTTCCAGGAGTTTCTAACGTTAGTATTCCTTCTCTCCTGGCAAGAAGAACGAGGGCAGTTAGTGATCTGGGATAGTGTCTCTTTATCTAACAGCCTTCTGTCTGTTAGATAAATTTGTGGTGATTCATTCAGTGTTCATCCTCCAAACAGGCTTTTTTTTTGGCGGGGGGGGGGCGGGGGAAGGGTGGTTCTTAATTATACTTTATATACAATTTGGGTAAGATTCCTTGAGTTATTTCTTGACAGGATTCTTTATTAGAAGACCAGGACCATTGTGGCTTTATCTCATAACTTGAGATAGAGGTCTGGAGGATACAAGAATTTCACTGTTAACAGCATTTGGATATTTTCTATCCTTTGTATTATGATAGACAGAAACACCAAATTCTGAGGAAGCATTTACATGGAGCACTCATAAGGTAATAACTATTACTATAACCTAAAAAGTAATCAGTCTTCGTGTTACCAGCACAAAAAAATGACTTTTAATTCAAAACAATCTTCTTAAAACAAAGTTGTTTTTTCAAGTTGCTTTTCTTTCCAGTATCAACATGAATCAGGAAATCTTATACCAAGAGTATTAGCTGATATGTTCTAAAGTGTGGTAGTATAGTTGTTAAGTAATTACCGAAGTTGGGAAAAGGGATCTGGTTTCAAATTCTGGCTAAGCTACTTAGTAACTTTGTGACCTTGGGAAAGTTATTTAATCTTTTTAAGCCTTTGTTTTCCCATTGAAGATGGAAGTAAAGAAGCGCCTACCTCACTGTGGGAATGGAAAGTATCCTAGTTTATCAGGTCCTTTTGGGTTAAATGGGATTTGGCAAAAATAGTTTTGAGCACAGTGCGTGGTATGTAAAAAGTAATGTTCGCTTTATGTGCTATTTACCTAATTAAATAAAAAGTATTTCAAATTATTATTTTGCTGGATGCCCAAGATGGCATTTGCTAAATGCAAGGGGACATTTAACTCTGGGAGTTACCAGTGCTCTAAACAGCCATCTCACTTTTTTAGCACTTTAGATGTCTTGGTTTGAGAATTTTCTCTTATGTAGAAAAGAAGTACGCATGGAGTTCATATAAGACCAGAATTTGGGTGACTTCACATCAGTGAGTCTCTTAAAGTTGTTTAAACCCAGGAAACATTGACTCACATGTTTTAACACCTTAACATAAGTTCAGTTGCACCTGCTCACCCATTCGCCATTTGTTTTTTCTGCAGTTTTTATTAATTTCAAGAATGAAAAAGGAAGAAGAATCTCTTCTGCCTTTCACTCACTTTTAAGTTTCTTTTGGTAAAAGATGAGTACATATGACGGTTATCATTGTCCTTCCTTCTTTCTGGCCCAGTCACTTTTTTTCTATTTCTTACATCAGCTTCTACATCTGGAGAATGTCTGTGACCGTAGAAGTCATCCTCCAGCCACGTGGTTCTTAGATTCGGTCTGTGAGTTGAGAGAGGGCCACAGGGTAAGGCCATCAAAGGGGCAAGAAGAAAAGGTTAAAAGAAGGTTACAGTTACACCAAGAACCGATTTACGTGAAGTTGGAAGTTGAAGATGGTGGTGGTGGTTTCCTTGGGCCCTCTTTTGTTGGGGCGGGGGGGAGAACAAATCCTAAGCATAATTGACTGTTTAAGCTCAGTTGGGTTCATAGGTTCACAGAGTTTAGGCTGATATTTTTACAAAACAGCTAAACCAGAATTTGGAACCAGGTTTGTGTTTCCCCAACTTGGGTGATTACTTAACTTAAACTACCATTATTTTGGAACGTATTAACCAGTATGCCTGGTAATTTTAAGGCACAAATTTTAAAACACGTGTCACAACTGTAAGGACTAAGGTGAAAATATTTCAAATGCTCTCCAGAAATTGATGTAGTGGGACCAAGAGCCATATTTATCCCATTCAAGGGAGAACCCGTTGTTGCAGTACAGTAGCTTTTGGGAACTCAGCCATACCAGTTAGCTGCCCCTGGCCGTAGTTTACTTGTCCATACAATGGAATTCATGTTTGTAAGGATCCCATGACAGAATCAATGTGAAATAGTTTTGTAATGTCTTGTAATATTACACAGCCCATGAGATGTCATCCGATTTAATCTTTGAAATAAGTGCCTCTGGAAATGTCACCTTCCGTAAATTTCACCCAGTGAGCCAGGACACTGGACTTTCTTTTGCTCTTCGGTGGTTCACACAGCATTTGAGAGTTGGAAATTTTAGTTTGCAGTCAGTGAATCTGGCATCGGATCCCCAATTCATGTCCCTTGCCCCTCTTTTTCCCCTGTCCCTACCATAAGCAGATTCAGCATCCTGGCATCCTTTCAAACTAGGAGAGTAAAAAAAGGAAGGAAAAAATGCATGCTCATTTTTAAAAAAGATTTTATTATTTCACAGAAAGAGGGGGGTGGGGGGAAGGGGCAGAGGGAGAGGGAGAAGCAGACTCCCTACTGAGCAGGGAGCCCGACATGGGGTTCCATGAGGCTTGATCCCAGGACCCCAGGGTCATGACTTGAGCCGAAGGCAGAAACTTCATCAACTGAGCCACCCAGGTGCTCCCCAAATGCTCATTTTTAAAAGTTCATGCTTTAGTACCACCAGGTACTGTAAGTTCTAAGGCTGCTTTTACAAAAGCCTCTTCCGTGTGAGGACCTTCTAGCCTTGTTTGTACCCATAGCCAGTGCAAGTAATTTCTTCATCCTGGTCCTTTTAATGACAATATTATTTCCAAGTGTGAAATCAGAATATTTTAGTTGGAGAAATGGTTTAATTCCCTCACCATGTTGCAGTCTAGAATGTCTCCTTGTACTTTTTATTCTTTACTTGGGGATACATCCAAGTTCTCAGATATTAGGACTTAAATTTACTATGATAAGCTGAGAATTCACTTGAAGATGCCTTTGAGTTACTTCTCTCTAGATTTTTAAGTCTCCCAAGGTGAGATACACTATACAAAAATGTGAGAGCAAACCCCCAAACAAGTGTATCCATTATTAAATGACACTGAAATCATACACCATTTCTTCCCCGTATAACACTGTTTAGTCTGCTTGAATTCCGGCTGTTTCTTTACTCAGGCCACCTTGTTGTGTCTTCCTCCAAATTTATCTAAGTAGAAGAATTAAGAGAAAAAGCCCTTGGGATTTCCTCCCTGGAGTGAGCTGGGAGCACCCCTCCCTTGTTCCCTACTTCTGCTACCCTGCATAGATGTCAGTGAGCTTTGCTTTTTTTTCTCCCCCCACTGTGAACACATTTAGAGGTAACTGCTTTCGCCTGATCTGGTCACTGTTGGATTCTTTTTCTATCAGTCTTATGGCGAGTCTGATTTAATTTTGGGGGGGGCGTTTCGACGTGGCTCGAGTTTTTCAAAAGCAGACTAGCAAGGAGATACATTTTGCTTCAAGTGGAGGACCAAGTAGCCTACTTGTTCAGCATGTTAACCTTTGGTCTGAAGATGACTGGTAGACACGGGCAGAAACCAGAGAAAAGCACAACACAGCCAACTTTGATAGCACTGTCTCTCTGTTCAAGGAGTACTGGGGGCTTTGCAGTTATTTTATTTGTCTTTGGCGTGTTCCGTGCCTCGGGCTCTTTAAAATTGGCAACTAGATGATGCTACTTTCAGACGATGATACTCGAGAACAACCTTTGTTACTTGGATAGTTGAACAATCATAATTTTGCAGCATTTTTTTTGCTACTTCCTATAGTTTTAGGGTTCCGATACTCCTTGAGCTCATTTTCTGACAGGTTTTATGGAACAAGAATCCTAAATAAATATGTACAGGAGAGAGTCTTGTCTTAATAGTGTACATACAGAAATACTTCTGTGTTTTAGTGGAAGTTACTCCATTATAACCCTTTATGGATGCTCCCTGCTGAGAAAGCATTCTAGAAATGGATGTCAACCAAGGGAGATTCATTCATTCCATACGTTTTCTAATTTCAAAAAATGTACACCATCAATATTTTTTCTTAATTGAACAGTTTGTTGAACAGACGGGTGCTTTAATTATGGTGGTCTAAATTTACACACATTGCAGTGGTATTTTGCTACATTAATTACCTTACTTGTCAAGAGTAACAGGTAATTACTACATCAACTCACCCTCCTGCAGTACATGGAAACATAACTTTATTTGAGCAGATACAATAAGCCAGAGTAGAGCCACCCTCCACCTTGACTTTCCAGAAAGGATGGAGGTTCCCACGTGTCTGTCTTATAAGGAGCCAGGTAGGGGTAAGCTCTCCTTTTTCTCTGAGTCTGTCCCGCCGAAGATGCAAGCCCAGAAACATTCATAGACTCAGACACTAGGCGGACTGGACAGACCCTCTGAAATCATCGAATGGCTCAGACATCTTATATATTTCGGAGAGGGGGAGTGACTTTTCTAAGACCACACCGCCAGTAAATTAGCGTCAGAAGCAGAATTGGCACGGATTTCGCCCCACCAGCCTGCTACGAAATTTAGTGCATTTTAATGAATTTTTAAAAATAATTATAGAGAAATCGTTTGGGATGGTATACTTTGAATATTCATTCACTGCGTCTCCCTTGTTTGAACTTTTAACCAGGGCTTTGGCTGAGTTCGGAAGAGTATTTATCCTGTATTCTGTTGAACTGCCAGGTACAACTCCTGTCATTTGGTTTCCTCTCGAGTGTACTCGTGTCAGCTTTTATGACAAGTTGTGTTAAAATTCTACTTTAACATGTTTTTTTGTAAAGGCGTGAACATTTTGGAGCATATAGGATGCCCCTAGCAAAATTATGCAGCGTTACCTCCTCTGGTTGCCATGGCGTAGAAAGAAAGGATCTTGTTAGCTTTTAGGTGTGGTGCGGAATATACACAATGACATAATAGAGGCGGACTCTCTTAAAAGGCTTTGTCCTCTTTTTAGTCAAACACCTGTGACAAAATGACGAACTGTGGTTAACATATACTACTTACAAGTGGTTTTTCGGAGTCATCCAGGGCAGAGGAGCTCAGCTTGCAAAAAACTTGAGTACCTCCACTCCCCCTTGCACCTGGCAGCGGGAGTGGGGTGACATTAAAAAGAAGTTCAAGACGTCGAGGGTTATGGATACAAGTTGCAGAAATGATATGAAATGGCTTATCAGAGACAGGGTGGGCGTCTTGAGGGGTGATTTGAGCTGTACGAGGATCTCTTACACCTCTCCATCCACCTCACCTCCTGATGCCTGAAATGCTGACATAGATGCCTTATTCCAGTAACTTCAGTTTGCCTCATGCATTTCAAGTCACTCTGGGCTCTGCAGCTCATTGTATTATTTATTGCTCAGAGTTACTGGGTTTTACCTTCTCCTTAGTTCCCCCCCCCACCCCCCGTAAGTGAAGGATAGTATAGGATAATTTGATTTAGTCCTTTATAAGCATCCGGCAAATCTCCTTGAGCACCTACTGTGGGACATTCATTGGCGAGGGGGCTGGGTGCCTCGTAGGGAAGGACACAGAACAGATTCCTGCTTTCATGGAGTTTCCCTTCAAGTAGAGGGGGACAGAGAATGTAAACAGTGAAAGGAACGGGCAGTTATACTTCCCTGTGATGAACATGCATGAAGGAAATCATATACAGCTCATACCTTGGGGGAAGGCCACTTAATCCGATCAGGAATGGCATCAGCCATAAGATCTAGGGGTTGAGAATGATCTCCACATACAACGAGCTGGGGGAAGAACTGTCCATGTAGAAGCAGTGACGAGGACCAAACCCCAGAGCTGGGAACATAGAGCATGGTATGGGAGAGGAAGAGCCCTGTGTGGCCAGCTGCCGCCAGCGGGGATGGAGCTGGGTGGGAGAGCCTGGAGAGGTAGGGTGGGAGGGCAGGGTGTGGGAGAGGCTGGAGAGGTGTAAGCTGAGGAGCGTGCAGAAGGGCTGCGTCTTACTCGCAGACTGATGGCAGAGCACTGGAAGAGAGTCACTTCTGGGGCAGGTGTCAGAATGAGCCACATGGGCAGCCGCTGGAGAATAGATTGCAGAGCTCCAAGTATTTCCTATAGAGTTAGACTTCCTTGGGAGAGAGGATAAAGTCCTGGTGCCCTGAGGTTGAGCAAGGTACCTTGGTAGAGGCCACACCAGGGACAGATTCAGCTGGTCCTGGCCTCAGTGAATCAGAAACTCGGGGGTTAGGGCCCGGCAGTCCTGTTAGAACAAGCCTTCTGGGTGATTCTGATGAGGACTCGAGTTTGGATATTGGTGCCAGAAAGGACTTTCCAGTTCTCCAAACTCACTGTTGACGTTCTACAGAAGACAGGACCCAGTAAAGGGGTATAGCTAAGTGGTCATCCAGGGCTAACAAGAACCTGGGGCCTTGGACCCTATTCTAGTGCTCTTTCCTCATGGGTTTATGGAGCTAAAGAATAAACAAAACCCACTTTGTTTTCTGAGGGCCAGTTATGATATTTATAATGGAGGAGGTGGTTGGATTTTTAAGAAGGAGTAAGGCTGTGGTCTCTGAACTGAGGCTGCCTCGTTTCTCTTGTTCCTGTTTTCTCAGGCCATTTAGAAAAGCAGTTTCAGTGTGAATAACCCCTCTCCTTTCTCCCTGTCAGTGGTAGAAAAACAAGTGTTTTGTATTAAGTTACACCATTGAGACACCTAGCAGAGGGTAATAATATTCTTTTATTTCTGAATTACTCAATATATTTGGCCTTGTTTTTGGTTTGGAAGCCCTGTTAGTCCCAGATTATGTTTTTAAAATCATTGAGAAACAGAAGGTTATTTCAGGGCCCAGTGTTTATGCTTGCTCATGTGTATTTTGACCTAGAGCGCCATTGGAGAATATTCCTTTGGAGAATCTCCTCACCCTCCACCCAGTCCTGTCTACCTGGCTAAGTCCCGCTTACCTTCATTGTCTTCAGCTTACAGATCATTTTTGCCCTGAAGTCTTTTCTGACCTCTTGTGCTTAGGTCAGATTTGTATGGTAAGTTATTCCCAGGCATTTATGTTGGTTTCATAGTAGACTGTGGGCCTCATGAAAATGGAAACCTTCCTTATCTCCATTCCAAGCTCTGTTCAGCTTCAAACACAGTGTTTGGCCCACAGTAAGTCCTGAAAAAGTAGCTATCAAGTGAACGCTTTCCCTCTTCATTGACAATTATCTGTGACTCTACTTATCAACAACAGACTTTTGAGAGACGGTGGTGGTGGGTCTTTTCTAAAAGAAGGTTACACAGAATAATAAGGCATGGTCCCATGGGATCGAGATGGGAGACGTGGAGACAAAGCCAACACTAAGTATTTATTTATGATTGTTAATCCTAATGAAGCCTACAACAAAGTGTAAACTTAGGATGTGTTATGCTAGCTTCTGTGTCACAAATTTGAGTGGCTAAACATCATAAAGGTATATGTTGTTCTCCTTCCCCATCAGTGCCTGTCCCCTGAATGAACCTCCTCCGTCTTGTGCTTGCTACAAGGGACAAGGAGGGGTCTCCACAGTCTGGGGGAAGAGGAACAGGGAGCACTGTTGATTATTTGGCATGCCTGTAAGCAGTAACGCCTTGCTTCTGCTCACATCCCTTTGACCAGAAATCAGTCTGAGCCAGGGAAATTGGGCAGTGTGATCTGCCTGTGTCCCCAGGAAGAAGAAAATGAAATGGAATTAGTTATCATGTGGTAGTCCTCAGCAATATGTTACTTTGGTTTTAGCCACTGGGGTTTGATCAAAAGGAAGCATAGCACCTTCTGTTTTTGTATCCTGCTCATCAATAAATACCTTGTTCTCCCAGAGATCAAGAAGAGCGATAGCCCTCAGAGGCCCTTAGTTTTTGCATGTCACGAGGAGAATGTCTTTCATTTAATCCCAACTAAGAGCCCATCTTCCTCTGGGGTTGGGCAGGGCGATTTGTTGATGAGCCAGGCTGTAGCATGCATTCCCTCCACTATCCGATGAAATCTTCTACCGCAAGTGGCAAATTAGTTTGATGACAAACAGGTTGGTTTTCATATGGCAGGGCCTGTCTGTGTGCTGTGATTGAACCTATTTTTCTCTTCTACTCCTGGAGGTGACAGGTTTGGGGAGAAGAGTTCACCTGTGGTGAGGACTAACTAAACATTTCCCACTTGCCATTTTTAAGGACTCACAGAGGACCCATGGGCAAAGTGTTAGGTCTTAAGGAGAAAACTAAAGTTGCTTTTTATGACTTTAGTTTTTTTGTGTGTGTGTACTAATCTCGGTTTATTTTTGTCCAGAAGATGATTGGGGAAATTTTTCATGATATGCTAAGCAAAGGAAAAATATAATCAAGTGTTTACTTTATGATGCCCTGTTTTGTTTTGTTTTTAAAGAAAGATGCATTTCTTATCCCATTGTCTTGCTGACCATGGTGGTTCTCAGAAAAGGAGCTAAAATCTTTACTGTCCTCAGTCTCCCTTCCTGCCATCCTTCCAGCTCAGTGAGAAGCTTGGCTGAGCCATTGGAGAGACTCTGCCACAGCTGGATTTTGAGGGCCTTGTAAGGGCCAAGGGAAGGGTTTTGATTTTTACTCTTAAGAGTACTGGGGAGCCATTGAAAGTGTACTAGCAGGGAGTGCTTGCCCGGTAGACATGCATGCATATGTTGTGTGTGTGTGTGTGTGTGTGTGTGTGTGTGTGTGTCTGTCTGTCTTTCTGTCTGAGAGAGAGATAGATGGAGAGAAGGAAAACAATGAATGATGATCTCATTTGCCATGTGTTTTTTGGCTGTTGGGAAAGAGCCTCCACAGGAGAGTGAGTGTGAAGACAGAATGGCGCTCTTCTCCCAGCTGACACAAGGGAGAGGTCTTCTCCCTCTTTGTGCACAGAAGTTACTTGTCAATCAGGAGCTTACCATCCCAGCTTCAAAGCAGGCAGCGCTTTGGGGGTAAATATTTATGAAATGCCAAGCTTTGTGATCAAGATGTATTTTGTTTTTAATGAGCAAATGACTCAGAATTATTTTAAGTTATTAAAAGACAAATTGTTATGTGCCATCATGGAAAAAGGAGAGGGGAGAAAGTATAATTTTGTAGCAAGCAGTTTATTGGCAGCTATAATCCAGAAGCACTCAACCTCTTTAAACAAAATTATTTATATTTTTTAAAGCCTTGAAGTATAAAAATTTAATTTATTTGTGGAATCCCATTGGAAAGACTTGTAAAAAAGTAAGGTGGTCTATTCATTTGTTTCAAAGAATGTTGATTGTGTAAGATGCTATAAACACTGTGCTTGGGACATGAGAGAGAACACAAATCTCTCCTCTCAAGATACTTCTGGTCTGAAAACAAGGCAATCAAAAGCCATTAATAAATGAGTATACATGTACAACAAATTTCTTTTTCTTTTTGAAGATCAGATAACTCTTTCAGATTCTATAACCATTATTTTAAATACTGCTTGTTTTAGAATATTGAACATACAAAAATTCTGAAGAAAAAATATCACCTAGTCACATTTCCTCCAGAGCAAAACTGCTAGTTTAACTATTTTTTCCTGTTCGTTATTGACACATATTTTTATGCAGTTGAGAGTCTAGTGTAGATATAATTTTTCTATCTTGCTTATTTCATGTAACATTATAACAGGCATTTGCACATATTTTCCTGTTCCCACTATCATTTTTAATGACTCCAAAATATTCCTTTGTCAGACTGGACTATCATTTACCTGCTCTTGTTCTTTTGTGATTGACATTTAGGTAAAACAGATTCATAAAATTTATCCATTTTATGTCTGAAACCATCTTGTACACTTAACTGTTATAATAACATTAACAGGGAACTGAGATTTTTTTTAAAAAGCATCTTTGTGTGTGTCTCTGAATTTTGTCATGCAAAAGAAAAAGTGAACTAAAACCTTGTTACAACTTTACATTCTTAAGAGTAATAAGGGAATGCATTTGATACATTCTCTCTCACATTTTCTATTATTGGACACATAGCTCCTGAAATTGGTTAACAAAGCACATCCTCCAAAACCAGAGAACCTGTTTGATTCTAATTTGGGGAGTCCTCATGCCTAATTTGGAAACTTAGAAGTTGTCATTTCTTGCTCCTAGCACTCATTCTCCTAGTGACATTTAGAGCCTACACATTATTTATTTTGCTTTCTTTTATTATTTTTAGGAAGTCCTTAATATAAGGTCACTTTAAGGTAATTTGCCTACATTACCTTAATGCAGAGACTTGACTATGCTGGCTGAGCAAAACCATCAGCTTTTTCTTCTTGTTACAAAAGTACTTGGATTTTGTTCAAAAGGCATGGGATGCCTGTAAGTGCTTTGTATGGGCAATGAGCCCATGAGTCAGGCAAAGGTACGTGACTTAGGGCAAAGAATGGGACAGCGGGGTTAGAACTTATATGGAAACTGAGTGTTGTCATCTACCTATCTCTTGAACCTTGGGCAAAGGAAGGCTGCTCTCTCTCCTGGACATCAGTAATCAGCTCCTGACCATTAGATATCCTGGGTGAAAGTGCTAACCAAAGACTATTTCCCATTATTTTACATAGGAGAAATCATAATGTTATGTGTCAATATGCAACTCCCCAACCCAATCAATTTTCTAGAACAGAAGTTGGCAAAATATGGCCCTTAGGCCCACTACCTGCTTTTGTAAATAAAGTTTTATCAGAACACGATACCCGTTAGTTTACTTATTGCCTGTGATTACTTTCTTACTACAAGGGCATGGTTGAGTAGTTGCAGTAGACAACTTACAGCAACATAGTCTAAAATATTCATTGTCTGGCCCTTTACCAAAAAAGTTTGTCTATCCTTATTCTAAAATATGACTAAAGTATAGCAAAATGCCTTACAAGTATAGTCAACTACCATCGCAGTAAGGATGTAAAATTATGTAAAACATTGATTACTAAACAATTAATATGATTTCAGCATAGCAATATATATAGTTTTTGAAATATGGCTTTTTTTTTAATCACCAAGAACATCTGAGACACATCCCCTTTTGTTGCTGGCTTTTCAAAACCTCTACAGAAGTTTCTGACATTTTACCAATTGTACTGTAACTTGACACTTTCCCCTCACACATTTTATTAAAAATGTTCTATTTAATTTTGGAGAATGTCATAGAATTTTTTCTTTTATAAACTAGAGCCAAAAATGTTTGCTTTAGAAATAAGAATTTTCTGTAAAATTTAGATATTAAAAGAGGCATTCAATTAGGAAAATGTCAACTGAATATACATTTGCACTATTTGCTTATATTTCATTTCTTACAGGTTTAGTATTCTCATCCATAAAATGGGAATCAGACCTCCCCGTAGGGCTGTGAAGATTAAGTAAGGAAAGCTACACCTGATGCATTTTCTATCGTTAGCTTAATTAGAGGAGCAAATAATCACAGCTGGGATTTTTCCAAATCTATAGTGCCTCTGTTTAGGTATGGTGGCCTGGAGATTCAAGTATAACTTTGGAGCCAGGGAGAAAGCAGAAAGGTCTCTTTATTCAGGTAAGAGTTACTGGCAGTTACAGCAAACACTCCTGAATTTCAGAGTCTTAACTTGGTACAGTTTTATTTCTTAGGAAGCTCAGTCTGTTGCTGGCTGGTGAGGACCAGAGGTGGTGGCTCTTTTACTCATTGTGTTTTGGGGACCTTGGCATATTCCATTCCATGACTCCACAATCTGCCAGAATGGGGAGTTCTCCACTGGACCTCTAGGTGCACAGTCAAGGGAAGAGAGAGGACATTAGTGATGTTCAGGAAAGCCTCAGGGTCGGAATGAAAGTAACATACCCACTTTGATCTATTTCACCGGAACTCAGGCACAAGGCCCCACCTAACGGTGAGGGAAGCTGGGAACTAATATCCCATCTCTGCATCTAGAAAGAAGAAGGGAATTTAATGGGCATCTGGCTGGTCTCTGCCACACACCAGCCATATCTTTTTAGGTTGTTATGGAGGATGAATGCTTACCATAAATAAACTGCACAGATACCAATCATCTGAGAAGCTGTAACAGGTGCCCATGGAAAGAGTATCATTTGGAAACAGTAATGCTCATTTGAGAGAAGTAATCTGTATACTTGTTGAAAATACTTTAAAAAAATTAGTCTGGGATCTGGATCTGCTTCTTACATGTTACATGCCATTTATGTATTTTGGCATTCTAAAGTCGCAGATCTATTGTAAGTTTAGAAATACATACTTAAGAAATGTTACTTACATGTGATGACCTTTTCATTCCCAAAGTGATGTACAGTGGACTCATACTTACTTTGCTATTCTGTAAGATCAGGAGTCATACATAGTATTGAGTAGAAAATTTCTTATCATGATGCCGGAGAGAACATTTGTTGAAATACTACCACTGTTACTTAATTCAAAGTGTACATTTTACAATGAACCACATCAGGGGTGTTTTCAGTTTTTCAGTACCTCTAGTAGATCTAAGTGTACCTTTTTTTAAAGTTACTCATTTTAAATTATGATTATATGAATATTTTAGGATTATTATCACCATAAAAAGGACAGAATTTATCATACAAAAATGGAAATTTAATTTAAAATAGAAAGAACTTGATTGCAAGGTTTAGTAGACTTGAAATATGATGTATAAGGGGATATTGAAGAACACTTTTGGAAAAAACCCTCAGTAGTAGGGTTTTACAATAGATTTAGGAAAAAAGCCTTAGGTTGCAATTAGTGATGTTTGTAAAGATCACATCTGAGATAGTTTCACAAAGATCAAACTTTTCTTATGTTGAAAAAACCCATTAGAGCAAAGGAACTTTTTGGTCATTCCATTGAGAAATAACTTCAAAAAATTTATTCAGTATTCTAAAGTTAGTGAAATTTCTTTGAGATAGAAGTTTCTCATGACCATTTTGTGATCCAGGGGCCTTGGTCACAAGTCAAGATTGTACATGGACATATGTGGTTGAAAATATTTCTTTTAGTTTTCTTGGTACTCCTGGCATTTCCTGTTACCTGTCACTTTGTCCTTGACGATATTTGAGGCAGAAAACAAGTTGAGTAGACAAGGATAGTTTTCTAATCAGATGTTCCTTATTTTTCCCCAGTGCTTCTTTGTTATATTAGAGTTCAAATTTACTATTCACGAAACACACTTTATCAGTGACCATATCAGACAAATGGAAGCTAAGCGCTGGTTAGTATGTTGAAAATAAACACGAGGGTTCTCATTAATGTCGCTGTCTGAATAATTAGTTGAGCATCGTGTACTGAGCAGCAGTGAAAGCAAGCTGCTTCTCACTGGAACGACAGGCTGACAGCCGCGTCTTGGAGTATGGTCATTAGTGTGCCCCACCATCAATGTCATGTTACTGTGTCAAATTAGTTAGTGTCCCCTTAGGAGAGAAGCCGGACCTACAAATCACCCTCCCGCATCCCTGGAAACGGTGTTTGCGAAACCTGCGATCAAGTGTGAGCAAATTATTAACACGGCTCATAAATTAACTAGTTTACAGGCTTATAACATTTTACAAGTAGATAATAAAGGGTAGAAAAGTTTTCCAATTGCTTTGCCCTGATGTTAGGGCTGTGATCTGCCGACTTTTCCTTGAGGAGCCCACGGCTGATAGGTTTTTTTTTTTTTTTTAAGAGGAGCAAACACATGGAGTGTCAGAACAAATGTTTGGAAAATGTAGACTTTAAAAGGAAGCAAGTGTAAACCCACTGAAAACAATATCATTAACTTCGTTATCTCATTGCTCTGATAAGTCGATGACAATGGCTCTCTTTCTTGTGGTGGCAGTTTCTCATTAATGAGTTCACCAATTAAGTTTGAACGATTACAGCCTTTGCCAACTGAAATTATCTTTAAAAATATTTTTGATTCATTCTTAGCCTACTCTTAAGCTGCCTTGTTACTGAGGGATGATGCTAGCACAGCATGTTCAATTCGTATAAGAATGAAGATTCTTAAGCCGTAATATGTTTGGCAAACGGTTTACACTTCGTGTAGATAACTCATACCTAGAAAACATAATGTGCACCAATCTGGCCTGAGTTTATCTCTTATCCAGAAGAGGCACTCAACTGGGAGCACCACCCCTTAACTCTCTTCTGAGCTCTGGTAGACAGACAACCCACATAGTTTCCGGAGATACGATGTGACTATTCAAATCATAAAACTTCATACATCTCCTTTTCAGTTTCAACTTCTCTGATTAGATTCAGAAAACGTGTCGTTCGTGGATTTTTGTCTGAGTTCATTGTTGAGGGAGACCAGCACACGTGTGCACCGGAGGGCTCAGGCTTTCTACTCATTCTGGAGTTCCGTTTCCCCGTGTGACAGAGTCCCTCCTGCTGTCTGCAGGCCTGCATAGGTAGCATTATCATCCCCAGGATCTAGGCAGAAAAGGCCTGGCCTGCAAAACCTCGCTACTGACTGCTCTTCACAAAATCTTTCTGAAACTGCTTGAGGATGAGTTGACTTAACTGTCAGCAATTTCATCTTACTTGGAATTGGACTTGGTCAGTATCCGACTAATAACCCAACCCCGCCGCGGAAGCTCGCAGCCTGTGCACGTGTGCCCACCCGCAGGCTGCCGCTTCCATAAGAAGGCTGCGTCCCAGCCTCCTCCTGCATTTGAAATGCAGCTGGAAAGAGAGCTGTGAACTGTGGCAAGTGAGATTTTGGGGTTTGGCTGGCGGGGGAGATCGCTTGTCCTTTTTTTTTTTTTTTTTTTTTTTTGAAAAGACCAGGGTGCTTGTGTGCGTGTGTTCCCATGTGCATGTGTGATGTGTGTGCACATACGTGTATTTCCTCTTGTCATTTCTACTAGATGTACTGGGAGAGACCAAAAGACTACAACCCAAAGCGAAATCCTCACTGGGACTCAGGGATCATCTTGCCCTTACTTTTCATACTACGTTGTCTAGCCCAGAGTGTGAGCTAATGAAATGCTGATTCTGTAAGGGAACAGGCAAAAAAGATGCTTAGCTACGTGACAGCATACTGAATTTCAAAGTTGTGTGTCCACAAGGAATCCCGGGGCTCATGTGAATGCCTCGCTTTTGAAGCATCGCCATCGGCCCCTCCCATTAACTTCTTCTCTTCTTTCTGCTTTCAGTGTCCCTCGTGTGTTGCAGTCCTGTGGCATCATGCATGCCCCCAACCAGTGACCCCCAGGCTTTTTATGGCTGTGAGACACGTTAAAAGTTCAGGGTAAGTGGCAAACAATGCGAATATTGTGTCCCACTTGAAAACCACGACCCACCTTTGCAGGTGACCCCGTAGCAGATACAGTAATTCCTCAAAATGCCTCATTATCAAGCAGGACTTCCAAAGCCAGCAGGAATAAGTGTGTCGTCCTCTAAGCTAGCATTATGGCTTTCAGGAATAGGATCTGTAACTGAGATGGTGATCTAATGCGGGGTCTGCAAATTTTGTCTTTGAAACAGCCAGATGATATATATTGTCAGGTTCCTGGGCCCTGGAGTCATGGTTGTGACTTTGTGGTCAACTCTGCTAATGTAGCACAAAATCAGGGACAATATGTAAACAAATGGGTGTGACTGGTCCAGTGAAACTACAAAAAACAGTCAGTGGGCCATATTTGGCCCGAAGGCCATAGTTTGCTGACCCCTAAGCTAAGCATCAAAGAGGGTAAAGAGGATAAAGAAGGTACCTCACTGGGTAGCAGTCTCTCTGATCTCGAGCAAACCATTTATCAAGAAGAAACGAGAATAAAAAAAAAAAAAAAAATACCTGCCCTGACTACCACGCAGGGTGTAGTTTTAAGGATGAAACAGGATATAATGTATACGAAAGCACTTTGAAAATTTTGAAACTCCTTACAAATATAATAGATGGATGGCTCTTTGCACTCATTCTGGGTCGCCTAGTGGAGTCTGCCTTCTTCACCCTTTTAATCATATTGGGCTTTCATGAGCTCATTGAGTGTGGGGGACAGCTCTTTTATTTTCTAAGTAATGTGGTTTTTCTGTATGTTACTTTGCAGTTGATGGACAAGCTGTTGAAATGTCTCTTTAGTATCGAATATGGATGAAGGGATATATGGGTAGATTATGGCAGGCTGAAGATCAAATGCCAATGAAGAACGATTAAATTTCCTTTAATCATCAGATTCTGAAAGTGTTTTAAGATCTTCCACCTTTAATACGGTCCTTAATAAATGATAAGCTTTGGATATCTACAAGTATGTTTGAATTTCACAAGTGTTACATGTCAAAACATAGAGACAGGTTCAGCAACTATGCTTTCTGGGCTAGTGGTAGTAATTAAGAAGGAAAGTCATACTTAAACACATAGCTTGGTGAATAGAGGAGTAATCAGAATCCCAATTCATGAGTTTCCTCATTTTTTTTTCCCCTCAGAAAAAATTGGGTAGTCTTCAGACACGTTTTCATATCACTATATCACTTCAGAATTGTTTTCTAG
This sequence comes from Zalophus californianus, assembly GCF_009762305.2. Taxonomy (NCBI): domain Eukaryota; kingdom Metazoa; phylum Chordata; class Mammalia; order Carnivora; family Otariidae; genus Zalophus; species Zalophus californianus. The sequence continues at coordinate 38,388,767 of NC_045595.1, read as the reverse complement.
TAACAGAGATACAGCTATATAAGTTTTAAAAAATGAGTTGCATATTCTCTCTCATGAAGGGTGTTTGGGGTAGAGCAGTTTGTGCTTTCTGTCTTTCTGCTCTGCCTGCCTGTTGAAGTGTTGTTCTGTTTTCAAGGTCACATTATGGCTGCTGGCTCTCCAGCCACTGCTTCTACATCCTGAAGAAAGAGGCAGGAGTGCAAGGAGCAAAAAGAGTAGTCCTCCCAGCTGAGGCAGGCCTCTTTAAAGAATTCTCCCTGCAGTTGTAATGCCTTCTATCTACTTATATCCTTTTAATAACACCTAACATAAGAGCATCTCGGAAGTGTATCCTCAGACTTGAGAAATTTGATGTCCTGACAAATATCACATTCTAGTAGTAAGGAAGAAAAGGTAAATGGTTCCTGAGCCACAGTTTTAATTACTTATACAAAATTACGATATGAATTTTTCTTACATGTTTTCAGTGAATGTCTTCTGTCTTCCATTGACTTGTGTGTATAATCTCTCATTTGAATTTCACATGTTTGAATTTTGGTTTCTTTGATTTTCAGTGGAGATACATAGCTCAGTAAATATTTTAGGACCATAGTATTCTTACTGAGAGTGCCATGGCAAATCTGAGGAATACATTTCTTTCCTAAGGGAACTGTCAACCACAATTTAAGCTCGAGAATTTTCTAATGAATTTTCTCTCCTTCGGATACAAGCTTTTCTCAAAGCTTGAGTACCAGCCCGAGGTCCTAGTGATGTGCAGCCTTATACCCAATTCTGTTCGTGCCAGTATGTGCAGGGGACATTGCTGATGGCTTTGCACTGTCCCCCAGAGACTGGACAATGCTATCCACCCTGCATCTCTGTTATTTGCTGGCCCCTGCATCTCTGCTGAAAACTTAACCTTGGGTAAAGGGGAGCACAAGACCCCTGTCCAATTTTTCTAATTCAGATTGGCTTTGCATTACTCTTGTGAAAATTTACATCTCATAGAATGAGTAGAATGAGACTTCCCGATGCTTCATTATATCGCATCTGCCTGGACCAGCCTGTGATAGATGCTCATGACTCATGGTAGTTGCTGCATCCATAAACATTACCAAATGCCTGCTGGGGATATGGGGCAGCTGTGTGCTTAAGAGTGTCTGCTTTGAACTTAGATCAGCCGAGAATCAGATTCCACCTTTTCCGCTTACTGGCTGAGCAACATTGGGCAAGTTACTGAACCTCTCTGGGCTACTGCCTCCTCATCTGGGAGCTGGGGATGGAAACGGGAACTAGCTCCCTGTGAAAAGTTAGTGGGAAGCGATGCTTACAAAGAGCTTAGCATAGCTAAGCTATGCTTAGTGGTTGCTTGCCAGTGGTTAACAGATGCCAGCACTGTGCTACACAGCCCAGGTGATGCAGTAGAAATCCTGGTCTTGGAGGAGTTTTTACTGTCCTGCATCTGGCTTGTTGGTCATTGTCTCACTCGTAGACAAGGTATATTTCACAATCTGTTGCTTCCAACCCAGGATTCTCTTCCAAGTTCAAGTAGAGCCTTGGGAGGCGGCTTTGATGCCCGTCTTCAAAGACCCTGCGGCCATGTGTTCTGCTGGATGGCCCCGCTAACAGAACTTAGATCTCTCGGTCCCTTTTTGACCATTTCCCCTGAGAGGTGTGCAGTTCTTTTTTTGTATTCCGTTTTTTTACTTACTCAGACAGTGGGCCTGCCTCACAAGCAAAATTCACTAACTGCTTTCAAGTTGGTATTGCTGATGATAATCTGAAACTCCGTAGGGTTTCGCTCATGCAGGCTGATGCTCCATGATGTCGATCTCACCCTGCCTTATCCTGGGCCCTGCCTCTGTGCTGAGTCTGCACAGCAGGCCCCGGTCCCCCACCGATCTTCCTGGTAACAGCCCTCCAGGAACAGTGTCCTTTGCTCACAGAAGCTGCTGCATGAGCATGTCAGAGTTTGTGGCTGTGTCCGCGGAGGGCCCCATCGGCCGTGTGTCCCGAAGATTGACAAGTGGTGGCACTGACTCGATGGTGGCTGTTTGTCAAGCGGCAGTTGACTCTCTGGAAATCGTGTCTCGAAGATGTTGCCCATTCAAGAGACTCTTGGAAGCTTTGGGCTTCTGCTCTGTGGTTTCAAATATTTTATTGAGACACCATTGCCGTGCTCAGATGCCATAAATTCTCTGTTGCCTCTGGGCTGTGGTATTCTCTATCCGGAATGATTTCTCTGCTTCATAGGCTCACTCCCTCATTCCTTACTGCTCAGTTCAAATATCAACTTCTTGGAGAGGTCTTCCCTGAACACCCACACTCAAGATTTCCCTCCTCCTGTGTTCCCCCCACCCCCTGCTCACTGTCCTGCATCCAAGCCTCTTGTTTGTTCTGAATGTACCTGTTTGCCAGGTCTGTGTGATTCAGTGTGACTCCTCAGCACTGGCAGTGGCCAGAGGATGGTAGCTGTGCTCACGGTTAGTAGTTATGGACATAGAGCCATTTGGGAATTTCCCTGTGAATTTCTGTATTTTCATGATACCTAAGAGGACTGCATCTGGATGAGAGGGGAAGAGAAGAAATAAAACCACACACATCACCTTTATTATAGGAATAGAATACTGCCCCTGGGTTTTCTCTGGAAAGTTTCCACTCTATACTAAACAAGTCTTTGATACTCTGTGTGTCGCATCCAGAAAGGGTTATACATCATCTTGACCGTGAAGACAGAATCATTTGCCATTTGGGCCAAAAAGGTATTGTGGGTGGTACAGGTTAATTAAGGACTCTGGATTCCAAGATCAAATCCCAGCACTCTCATTCACTGGCTCTTTGTCCTTGGACAAATTACTTTCTCTTCCTCTTTCTGGGCTCTTACTTATCTGAGCCATGGGTAATAGCATAATCTTGCTCATAATATTATTGCAAGGATTAAATGAGATGATACCTATACAGTGCTTTGCACAGACTCTGGAACAGGATAATGATGCTCTTGGTTTAGAAAGAACGGCAAAGGGTTTTGGGAGGTATGCTGGCAAACTCATTGCACTTTCTTGCAGAATTTTTTTAAAAAGATTGGTGAAGATGGTGGAGAGCCTTGATTCCCTATTAATTTGCTCATGTTTCGTGCACTGAATTAACTTTAAAAATTACAAAATGAGCACAAGTGGGATGATCTGTTTTATATTGGTTGTTGACATGTTGACTCTTGGATGTTTATGACCAGTTTCGGATAATATAAATTATAAACCTAAAATGCTGGGAAGATTGTGTTTGGTGCCTGACCTGCATCCACAAAACCTTAGAAATTCAGAGTTCAGGGGCACCTGGGTGGCTCAGTCAGTTAAGCTTATGACTCTTGATTTTGGCTCAGGTCATGATCTCAGGGTCATGAGATAGAGCCCCATATGGGGCTCTGCGCTGGGCATGGAGCCTTGCTTAAGATTCTCTCTCCTTTTCCCTCTCCCAGCTTCCCCTCATCTTCTCTTAAAAAAAAAAAAAAAAAAGAAATTTGGAGTTCAGGGTGCTACACTGGCCTAAAGACATGTGGTTGAGGATATGTTTGGTCTGTAAGTTAATCAGAGCTGGTTTGATCTCCTGCCTTATGATAGACTGTGTCTTAAATTTCCTGTAAATCCTAATTTTTAAATGAAGTATACACTTGGTGCATCTGTCCTGAAAATTCACATGCTTCTTTTTGAAAGAAAACTCAAGTCTGCATAGATTGAAAGGAGTTGGATGTTAATATCTTTCATTGTTAGCTCTGATTTCTTCCACCCGCTTAAGGAAGCTTGTCTATTGTTGCTTTGTTGTTTCAGTGAGTGCGTGTTGATGTCTGGTGTTCTTTGTGCATTTGTTGCATGAAAGCTAAAGCAAGTCTCTGTATCCCATAACGTTTTGGAGGCAAAAGATAAAATATATCCCATCACATAACTCTTATTTACATAATTTATGGAATGGCTAGGGTTATTGAAGAAATGAAAAGAGCCATTAATTTTATTAACTTCTTATGTAGACCCTCGCAACTTCTAAAACATAAAAGAACATGATTAAAATACAACTTAAGGCATCCAGTTTAGTTCCTGATATTCTTTTTTAGTAAAGAAAAAGCTAAAATTCAGTTTCAGTCAAGGCTAAGGATTCAGGAAAAACTTTGATCAGGCACATGACAGCCTTCAGAGTGGTTTTCTTACATCTCCCCAAACATGGAACACCCCTGTCTCCAAATATCATTTCAGAAACTAAAACAATAATCACGAAAGGGGAAAACGATCCATGTAAGGCGAGACTTGACAACTTGCCGTTGACATTGGAGGTTTGGCGTGTGGCTCAGCTCTCGTGCTGCTCTCCTCTTAATACCCGGATGCCTGAGTATCAGCGGGAGAGATTAGGCGCTTTCTGAGGGCGTTTTCTCTACTGTTTTGAACTGCTGCTGCCCGTCTGGGTGCGGTTTGGTGTGGCAGTGTCTCCTTGCCAGGGGGGGTCTGCTTACAATGTGTCGGGAGTTGACTGTCTGACTGCCAACTCTTACAGACCATCCATAAACCTTTCTCGCGGGATGTTCTTCCCCAGAGAGGCCGTGCCTCGCCTTTGTCCAGATCTGTCCCAGATCATTCATTAACGGTGACAAAAATCCATTCTTCCAGTCCTTCTTCTTAAACGTGGCAATTTCCTGAAATTCTACTCCTAGAATAAACCATGCTGAGGAACTTCTCCACTATATAGAGATACATACGCCTGGAAGAACTTGCACGTGGTGTTTTCACCTATCCCTGCTTGCAGAGTTTCCTCTTTCTCTCTGAAAAAGGAATGAGAGGTAAAAGGAGAATTTTCAAAACTCAGGAAGAACCTCATCTTGAGAACGTCCAACGAACAGCAGTTGTTTGAGAGCATAACGCTAGTTTGTAAGAAGTCGACTCCATACTAGCTACTTTAACTGAGACTTTATTCTGTGCCACCCGTGATTCCAAGCGTGTATGTATTAATTCACAAAAACTCTATGAGAGGGTTTCAGTTCTAAAAATCTGTTCTACAGATGAGAAAACGGATGCACGGTGAGGTTAAGTGACTCGTGACTCAGAAATCCTTGCTTATGAGAAGGACAGCTAGGACTTGAACCCAGGCACTGTCCGTCTGGTGCCCTGGCTCTTCACCGCCGCACTATATGGTCCTCCCCGTGGAAACCTTTCCCGGGGGTGTTGGTGTGCAGGCGTTGTTTCATTTCCGCGTGCATTTTCCACTCTGGGATTGCTCGTACGAGGCATGTTGAGCCTTTATACGTCACTGCCACCTCACAGGCCCTGTTTGATCTTTCTAGACTTTTCCAAACGCTTTAATTCTTTTTTGCTGGTACAAGAGCTATGGGAAATAAAAGTATGTCCCAAAATGATTAGGAACAAGGACAGCCACTTAATTGGCATTCTTCTAGCTCCAGTTGGATGTGCCTGTTAAGACATTTTCTCTAGATCTTTGAGTCATTTTTCTCTGGTCCATTATTCTAATTAACCTCATCTCTCTAGCCCTTGTTTTATTTCTTATTAGCCTCTGACCACCCAACAATTGATTTGTTCCGCTCAATCACCTGTGTGAAAAAGTGTGGCAAGTGAGAGGGTCTCCTTCCCAAAGCAGCAGGCCTGGTACCTGGGGTGTGTTGCCAGCAAGGTTCAAAATGTGCCTTTTGTTCTTGGGATACATTCAGCTGGAAGGCTTTTTATTGACGAGGGTGAAGCTCTGGGATCCTTAGAGGGAACACTGGCTAAAAAGTGAGAAGGTCTTTAGTTACTTGGTCAGTAGAATTACAGGTTTGTAGGCTGAATGCCAAGGACTTAGGCCTTCAAAAATAAAAATGTTAGAGTTTTAAAAACATATAGTAAAATAATGGGCTTGAAGACATACGTAAAAGCCAGTTGCAAGGGACCACAAATACAAACATTTTTACTTAAGGAGTTGGAGGTATCACTGTCTCCTTTTTAACACAACCAGTGGATCATTTTCAACATGTCTGTGTCTTAAGATACTGAGCCCCCCATTTGTTAGGTCTCTCTGGTTACTTGTGAGGAGCATAGGGACAAAGGGGATTTGATTGGCTCATGATGCTGAAACGTCAGATGGTAGAACTAGCTTCTGGAACATCTGGACCGAGGAGTTCAGATCTTGCTAGTAGGTCTCCTCTCAGGCTCTTGGCTGTGCTATGTTCTGGGTTGGATTCATTCATGTAGGTGTTTACCAACTTGTGGTATGATAACCATTCAGGAGTCTGTTTTCATAGCAACTCCAGCAGAAAGAAATCTCTTCTCGTGAGTTGTAGTAGCTGTCATAGAATTTGGATCTTCCTGGTTCTGTGATTGGTCCAGGGTGTGCCATGAGCCTGTCACTGCAGCAGTCGCTGGGGCTGGAGCAGGACTGGGCAGGGGGAGGTGTTAAGGTGTACTTGGCCTTAAGTGGGTTACATGCCTCTCTCAGGAGTCATGGATGGCAATGGAAAGTGGGTGAAGAGGGTGCTGGTTTCGGAGCAAGGGGGCAGAATTCTGGGAAGATAGACTGTGCATATGTGTCCTATAAGGCACAGTGCTCAAGGCACAGTAAATACATAGGATTATAGGGTTGGAAGGAAAATTTCAATATCACCTAGCCCAGCTATGCATGAATGAATATCATGAAATTTTCCCCATGAAGCTGTCTGCCCAGTTAATTGGCCATCTCTAATGGCAGTCACTACCTCGCAGGTAGGCATTGCCTCAAAAATACTACTATACCTGTGTCCCTCCAGGAGCCTGGAGTTCATTCATTGCTGTGTTCCTCCTGTCTGTCCTTCTGGTCAGCCATCCATCTACCATCTGTCACTGTTCTAGGTCTTAAAGCAAGATCCTTGATTTCAACATACTTATATCTGCAAGGTAGACAGAAATAATACAATGATATAGGGGCTGCAAGAATACTTCGGGATTGTGTGTATGTGATAGAGGAGGAGGGCAGCGGGAGGGAGATTGGAAATCCTCCCAGAAACAGTGAGACCTGGCTGGGTCCCCCAAAATGAATAGGAGTTTCCAAGCATCCGAGGGAAAAATGGTCAGACTGGTGGATTTACCATCCCTTCTAGGATTAAACTCTATATATGGGCTCAGATTTGAGTTATCTAGGGAAATTGGCTTATGCAGTATCGAAGCCCAGTTAAAGTACATGTCTCCTAGGACATACTGATATGTTAGTGATAGGGACAGCAAGGTGTGGTGATATGGAAGAATTTTGTACAGGTCACCCCCATGGCATCTTAGAAGTTACCCTGATCTCCTGTCTCCTCCTGAGTATATAATAAATGAATGGATAAAGCTTCCCATGGGTAAAAGGAAATTCTAGAATTCTTAATAACACTTCCCTAAGACTTTTGAAAGGACTGGATATTGTTTGCTTATTCTACACTCTGCTGAGCAAAAAAATATTCTGAACCTCGGTTTTCATATCTGATACCTAAATATAAAAATAGTACCTTCCAAAGAATTAGGTTCATGTAGAGAATAAACATCCTGGTCCCTATAAAACACTGCAAATGGTGCTGGCACCTCATAAGTACTCACTGGATGTTACTCATTATTAGCTGAAGACATCTCAGATTTTCACCTCATAGGTTGTCAAATGCTTTAAAAATAATTATATCACTAACTAATAACCAGTTGATTTAAAAATGTTTTTCTGTGTACCTTGTAATATTTTATTTGCATGTTACTTATTATAAAAATTAGGGATATTAAAGATGGTGAGATTTAGCAAAGAACTTTAACTCCACATGCTTTGAATGCTTCCCTGAATTAATAATTTTCATGTCCATCATATTTTCTCCTTGGCCCACAATTCATCCCATATTTGGATCTTGGCAAATGATGACTTGGTTAATTAGGCAGTCTGTTAACTCTGATTACTAAGTTATAACAGATCAGTGTAGAAGCATCACTGTGCAATTTGGATTAAAAGGCTCTTCATTTTATCAAAACAAATTTACATTTATGGATAAGTATGTTGAAATGCATTAGGTTAAAATGATGCACTTCGTAAGGAAAATTTAAAAGGGGTAAAGTATTATTTCCTTCTACTTTATTTTTTTATTATGACATTTGTCATATTCTCTTTCACCAGGAATATACTTAAAGGCTTGGAATTTTCTTTTAAAGCTTCAAAACGGTAGCTGATTTAATCCCTCTATGATACAGATATGATGGATGCAGTGCATTTTCATTTATGCATCGGTTAGTGTGGGGGTATGTGCTAACCTTCCAGTTTTGACCACAGTGGCCTCTGATACAGGATTTGATTGTAGAAATGAATTCTTGACAGTCTTGGGGGGGGGGATTGGTGGGTTACATTAAGGCTTGCTCTCTTTCGCAGCCGAAGGCATTCACAGTAAATAGGATTGGGCCTTTGTAGTCCCTTTCCTTCCTTGTCTTCAGCTTCATCGTCACTGAGGGCAGTTGAGGTATCAAACTCTTGCTTGCTTTCTCCAGCTCTGCCTCCCTTCTTTCCTTTCTTAGCACATAACCCTTAGCCTCGTGGAAAATGAGAAAACGAACACACTAATTTTCTGAATTCGGCAGGCTCTGAAATTTGTGTTAATTACCCTTCAAGATTCTAGCAGATACCAGTAGCGTTCGGAAGATAGCACCTCACCCTTCCGCCTTCCCTGCTCTACATGCGGATCCTTGTGTGTGCATACACACTCATGTACACACACACACACACACACACACACACACACACACACACAGCACTCAGTACCTGGCACCTAGGAGGTGTTTAATAGTTAGGTGTTCAAGACTGATGGTGGGCAAAGTTGAAACACTGACAACCTCTCACCCCCTTGGCTCCTAAGCTGCTCTTAGAACTGGTCTAACAGCTGGGACCCTGTTGATTATTATAATCACTAGAAAAAAATGGAGTTGATAAATTTAATATTTATTTTTTCAGTAAGCTTCCTGAAGTCTGACCTTTATGAATTTCCGTGTTCTAGTTCCATGGGAAGGAGAGAGAGCAAAGAGAGAAAATATTTTTGAGGTTCAGTGAACTTAGTATTTTGTTGATCGATCATACTGACATGACCAGAGGGTTAGAAACAGGAAACGTTATTAGTTCTTTAGCTTTATTCATTCTGTGGTAGTGGTTTATGCAAAACTGCCTTTTCTAAATCTAGAAAACCTTGCTGATGTTGTAGGTAGAGAGGTTCGCTTAGCTCAGAATGGAAGTTGGTGTTTTATGAATTTGATTATGTTCTCCTAATTGGGAACATTTAATAATAACCATGGATGACTCTCCTTTTGTGGAGGGGCTTATGGCTGGTTGTTCAGAGGTAAAGTGATGTTTTGAGCTCTAATTTGACAGATTTGAGCGACAGTCAGCCTGAATAATTCAGTTTTCCACTAGTTTCCCTACCCTCCCATTCCTTCCAAAAGAACGAACCAAATAAGGAATTTTTAAAAACCGAAACCATTTTGGAGTATATGAATTCTTATACTCACTTTCAAAAGCGATAGCTTGACAGAGAGATGTACTCTGGGACTTTTATGTGTGAAGTAAATCCATTAGAACATTAATTTGTATTTTTTTTAAATGGGGTTTTACCTGCCTAAACGATACGTGTATGATAATCAAGTCTCGCCAGTAGAGCGAGAGAACCCTCTGGGAAGGAACTACCTAAGGAATGAGTTAAGGAGTGACGTTCACGTGTATTTTCAAGCATCCTCTGAGACAGAAATTTCTTTCCCTACACCAGTGGTCCCCAAGAAGTAGAAATGGCAACGTCGAGAAACTTTCTTGATGGCTTTTTAAATAAATAGGCCTGTGGGTAGAAGTGAGCAGACGTGTTGGGGCGGTTGGATACTATTACTGTGTGGTTTTATTAATTACATTTATTCCTTTAAAATGACCTTGGACGAAAACAACCACCGTTTCTGTGGTCATGGTTAGCAGATGTTTACTGTAATTCTTTGCTCAGTGAAAAAAATGCTTCTTCCACCCAACAAAAACAGCCACGTTTGCTTGGCTGAATCAAAACTTTGGCGCTTGGGTCTTACTTTATATATCATGGCTCCAGTCACACAGCCTTTCCAAGCGTGAGGCTTAGCTCACTCACTCCGACATCTGCAGGAGAGCTTTGCTCACAGTGATCTATTATGTGAGCGCTTAATTCTTATACTGTTTTTGGCGTTCACCCTTCCTCATTGAAACCCGTATTCTCTATGCAAGCCCCTCTTTGTTTTCCCTCTACAAGCACGTCAGCCCCTTCGTCTTAAAAGCTTTCCCCTCCGCTTGATGGCCATTTTAGTGAGGATTTTGCTCATAGAAATAAAGTCAAGGTTCGCTTCTTGATAGGAGACTCTGGTTTTGCCTGGGCTACCTCTGAAAGAGAAGGCATGTCCTGGCTTTCCATTTTGTGTTTTGAAAAGTGCCTTTGCGGATGGCATTTTAGGCCCACTTAAACACCTCACTGTCTGTCTGTCTCTCTATCGCCAGTTCCTGTTTTTTACAAGCAGTAAGTGATCATGAATGTTTACGTAGTCGCTGCCTGCACTTGCCATTCATGGTTTAATATGTGTCTCAGGAGCAGCTCCCTCATCTGGACTGAGTTTCCAAGCTGAAGAATACCGCTTGCTCTTTAGCCGGGCTGAAAGGAAACGCAACAGCAAAGCTTTGCTTTTCTTGGGAAGCTCCTCCCTCTGGAATGGAGAACTCTGGGTGGCTCTTCTTATTTTGTTTCCATTGCCAAAATAAGCAGGGATCTTGCATAACACCAGGGTAGGAAAAAAAAAGTAATTTTAAGGAAAACATATGTTCATGTTGAAAATGAGGGAGCTAGAATCAGACAGGGGACAGTGACCCATAGAGTTAAAGACATCTTTTTAATTCAGGTGGGACAGCAGGTTTTGGTCATTGTGGTATAGCTTATGAAATAAGTTGCCTTCCTCGTGTCCCCAGGTCTTGGATCCACTTAAAAATAAATCTTGGGAGTGGAAAACCAAGTTCAGTAGGGGGCTAGTTAATTGATACATGCGGTAGTTAGAATGGATCCAGTCCTGTATTTGTTAAATTATTTTCCTATGATCTTAGTTAACACTAAGTGATTTCCTTGGAGATCACTTGGTTTGAGATATCTGCCCTGATCTGAAATCAGAGCTCCAGCTATCAGAATGTGATTGTCATTGTCATTTGGTCTGACTTTAGGAGAATGGAAGAGAGGCTTGCATATTAAAATGAACCGAAGAAAAAAGAATAAAATAAAATAAACCAAAAATGTCTACTCTAGCTGTTTGGTTGATTCGTGGACAATATTATTTGTCCTTTCCTTTGAATGGATTCTAAATAATGTCTGTTGATGGAAACAGAACAGACACTTTTAGTGTTGCACACTGTTTGTGGGTGGCACGTTTTGAAAATGTAGCTAATTTCCTAAAAAGAAGAGAATAGAAAAAAAAAGAACACACACAAAAAGATCCTTGACGTTTCTGATTCATCTATTCTCAAGGTTTAGAAATGTCAAAGCTGGGGGAAAATTCAGCAAAGTTCTTCTTTCCCATTATAAATTGAACACTTGTGTCCTGAAAACGTCGCTGTGAAGGAGATAGGGCCCAGAACTTTCTCGGTACTGGCATATGTCTGCAGTGCCAAAGCCAGAGGCATCTTGGATGGGCTCACATAGATAGTTGACGCGAGTGTGTGATAGCCCCTGGATTGGAGAGCCCTGATTGTGCCTGGAACTGACTGTTTGCATGTGCACCTCTTTCTCGGCTGCACATAAAGCACATCTAAACAGAGGTCTGGCTGGTTAAGACCTATTAGAGAGCATGCCTCTTAAAGAGCGTTGCTTCCCTTGAGCGCTGATACAAGTAGGTTTGGAAAGTGTAGCAGGGTGAATCCAGGCTTGTGTTCAATCTGTGTGATTAAAAATAATCTAATATTTAAAAACATATTAGAAAAAGCCTTACATATATCATATATATTTTACAAATATACGTATTATATATATATATATATTTATTATTTAAAAACCTACCCCACCCTTCCAAAGAAAAGGGAAAGTAAAGCCATTTCAAGTATCAGATTATTCTTGGATGCCGGTTTAAGGTTCAGTTATTTTAGTGCACCCTTTTTTCCTCCAAAGACCTCAGAAGGCATTGTCGGTAATAACTGAGTCATTTTGCTGTTGGATAAATGAAGTTAAAAAAAAAAAAAAAAAAGGAAGAAAGCAAATCAGGGTATGTCCACATGAAAATGGAATTTTGAGTTGGGTTTTCTTTCAATCCTTATTGTAGGCTACATTTTTATTTTTTTTTTTTTTAGTATTTTTGTCCTTTGAGATCATTCAAACTATAAATGGTGGCAGATGCCATCTCATTATTAGTGGATAGTAGGAAAGGCCCCAAGGAAAGTGTGAGAGGACCTAGAAATCCCAAAAGCCTCATTTGATAACTATAATGTGACCATTTATTGGGTTCTTCCTGTGTATAAGCTACTATTGTAAGTAGTATGCTAGCACTATTTTATGGAATCCTTATAAATACTGTGAAGTATAGACACTCTTATCACCATGTTTTGGACGAGTGAACTGAGGATCAGAGAGGTTAGCTGTGTTAAATTGCCTCGGGTTATGGAGAAAGCAGACAAAACTGAGTAAGGTGTATAGTCTGGTTAATGGTAATGTACCCATGCCAGTTTTCTGGTCCTATACTATTTTTGCAACTTTCTATAAGTCTACAGTTGTTTCAAAATTAACCTTAAAATGGCAGATTTTACACTTGAATCAAGGTCCGTTTGCTTTTGAAATCCAGATTATTCACTGCTTTGCTTTTTTAGATAGCTTGACCAGCAAGAAGATGATCTCTGCTCCATTATCTTTCTAGGGGCGGTCTGTGTTCACCCAGGTGGGTGGCCTCCTTGATGTGGTTTTAGGAACCAAAATTCATCCTTGCTTCTCCTGTCTTCTTGTCCTTATCACAGGCCTTCCACACTGTCCTCCCTGCCCCTCACCTGTTCAACTCTTGGTAGAGAGGTTGGTGATCGTTTATCTTGAACAGCAATGGTCTGACGGTTGGGAGCAGTTTTGTAATGGGGTTTTGTCATTCCTGGTGTGTACATGGAGATGTGTGTGATATGTATTAAGGAAAATGGTAACAGTAAGCTAAGCATTTACTTGTTGGCAGCATGTAAATAGGATAAGCCATGAGAAGTTTACATTCACAAAGCTAGTTATTTGTGTATCAGAAAAACTACCAGATACAAATTCAGAAATCCAAGTTTTAAAGCTGTGTCTTCTGCTAACTTGTCTCTTTCCTCATTTAGGAGATTATTAAGAAGAGAATCGACCCAAAGCTTCTGTGCATAAATAACCTGGTATTCTCTATAACACAACTTCAAACTTCTGTCTTTACTGAGTAAAGATGATTGTTGCAGAAGTTGCTCAGTATTATGGCTGGAAAAATCAAGCTCTAGGATATATTGATGGAATTGTGAACTGATTGATTAACTCAAACTAAGACTTTGTTTATTTGAACTCTTTCTTCTTTTTTAGTATGGATGTTTACAGTTACACCTTTCCCTGTGAACACTGCTTTACCTGTGTCTTGTAAGTTTTGACACGTTATTTCTTTATTTTCATTCTTCTCAAAGTATTTCCTGATTTCTTTTGGGCCCACTGATTATTTAGGAGTGTGTTTGATTTCCACATATTTGTGAATTTTCCAAACTTCTTTCTGTTATTGGTTTCTAATTCCATTTCTTTGTAATGGAGAACATACTTTGTGTTGTTTCCATCTTTTAAACTTTTTGAGGTCTGTTTTATGGCTTGGCTTATGGTCACTCCTGGAGAATGTTCCGTGTACACTTGAGAAGAGTCTATATTCTGTTGCTGGGTGGAATTTTCTATAGATGTCTGCTAGGTTAATTGGATTCTTCACGTCATTCATGCCTTCTGTTTCCTAACTATTCTTCCGACTAGTTCTATCCATTATTGGTATGAGGTATTGAATTCTGCAGCTATTTTGTTGAATTGTCTGTTCCTCCTTCTTTCCTGTTAGTTTTTGCTTCACGTATTCTGGGGCTCTGTTTTTAGGTAAAGACTTTCTTGATGAGACCAAAAAAGTGCACTCTTGTGTCACCTACATTCAGGACTTCACTGAGTTTTAGAGTTTAAAAGGAATACCACACTGACGAAAAAGCTTAGCTTTATAATAGACCTGCTCTCTGACATTGATGGAGGTGTTTAGGCCACATTTACACATGTAAAGAGAAACGGAGGATTGGTGGCTTATTTATCCCATGTATTTTATTATTGTAAATGACCAGTAGGGTCCAGTTGAGGCCAAACCAACATTATCTTTAGTAGCAGGTGACTGGGGGCTTTGACCCAGATGTAATTCAGGGTTTCCTCTCTACTCTTCACTTACTCTGCGTAGACATGGACTAACTGAATGCAAACGTGTTCCATGGGGAAAATATGCTTTTTGGGGTTTTTTTTTTTTTGTTTTCTTTTTTTAGCAAATAAGAATAAAATGCAATTTTCTCGTTGTTTCTAAATCTATGACTCTCCAAGCCCTTTCTGTGTGTAGGCCGTGTGGCAAACTCCAGGTGCATCTGTCATACAGAAATTGCTTTTCCCCCCAAATACAGAAATGTGAAATAAACCAATTTGGGCTCCAGTAGTGTATGCTAGATTTACTTAGTATCTATCGAACATCTCCCTACACTCATTGTATTAGGACTAATCATAGAGTTAGAACTGCCTAGTTTCTGCACAAATGCATATATGGCTTCTACTTAGGCCCTGATACTGCTTGCTGATTGTTTTTGCTAACAATGTTATGGCCAAACATTTAATTTTTTTCTTTTCAGCAGTATTGTAAATTTGTTCTAGACATATGTCAGTTGGAAAAGCAGGGGTGGGGGTAGTACACACACACACACAGGCTTGCATACTTATACCTAAAAGATCATTCCTCGCTGAATACATTTGGAAAAGGCGTTTATCTTTGATTTCTCTATTTCTTTTACCATTTTATTATCCTTAACCGTGTTTTGGTGCTCATCAATGAGTGATGTCATAGTTAAGCCACTGCTTTTGAATTCACTAGGAACGAAATGCAGTGTGGTTGAAGAGATTTTGCCTGTATGTTAAAGGCATTTTCTTTTCTTGTCATCTCTCTGAATAGTCCATAGAGTTGATGACTAGTGGAGGAAGCCGCATGGTTCTGTATCTTAACTTTCTCTGAGAAAGGAATTACTATCTTTTGTCATTTTTTTTCAACGTGTGACCTCCCTACCTGCTGGGTTTCCCAACAGCTGTCAGCTAACTACTCCAGCACCATACTGCTACCAGCCTTCCTGGTTCACAAATAGGAAGTAAACAGAAAATCTTGCTAATTTGAGCCCAGTAGGAACCTTAACACTGTAATGAGGGACTAATTTTGAAAGCATAGACGTAGCTCACAAAATTAGAGCCAAATTTTTAAATGATCTTAAATAACTAATTGAGAGTAAGAATGGTACTTAAGGAAGAGGGAGATACTGCCACATTGAGGAGTTACAAAAGCCAGAGAAGGATCTTGATGGAGTCTTCGTAATTATGCAGTCTGACTTGGGCTGCCACCGAGGCTAATCTCAGCGTGGGAATGATAATGTACCTTAGAGGACAGGTCTGTGGTTGAAATGCTCTCGATAGATTTTGACAAATTAAACAGTGGTAAAGATGTTTGGAAGTTGTCCAGGTCCTTACCATTATTTATGTCCGGGAACTAGAAATCAGTGGTTAATTTGCAGTTCTTATAATTTTTATGTTACTCCTGTTGTTGTAAATTTAGCTGTGTGCGGCATCAGCTCAGCGGGATACACTTTATGTTGTCAGCTACCTTTTGACATCATAATAGATTTCAGTTGCCAAATCTTTCTTGATAGAATAAAATGTAAGAGAGAGCTTGTACAGACTCTTTGGATCAGATCCAGATGCACGCAAGTATACGAAGGACTTTCTGAGATTGAAAGGCTCAGACTGGAATAAGAGAGGAGAGGTAGGTCTTGTTGATTTTTGGTTTTCCTCTTTTTCTGACCATGTGTTCATAACCCATTCTGGCATCATTTTCTAGATGGGCTTCTCTTAGCCTGACTCAAAGCTGGGCTGCTTTTTGGTGTGTGGTACCTTGCATGACTACCAAAGTGTAACTTGAATACAGATTTTCCACACCTTTTAACAGTGAATGCACATCTGTTCCCTTTTTATTATACTGGGTCACAGGCTCCTTAGTCTTGTATTTTTCCTCATTATGTTTTAGCATCCATTACATGATTTTAACGAAAATATTGATATTCCTCCTGGATAATTAAAGACTCAGTTGGATGGGTTCTTTGTAGTTAAGATGTTTCTTTTCCTCCCTTTTCTCTCGTTTATTCCGAATGCCTCCTTTATAATTATCCTCTTCCATAGCCCTGACCCTTGACCTACTAACAACTAGAGAGGATTAGTGGACACCCTGCCTTTTTTACACATTACTTCTCTGTGATTCTCTATTTTGACCTCTAAATTATTTCTTTTCAGGCCCTCGCTCTATTATGTAACATATTTTGTAGATCTCCCTTTGATCTCTGTGAACGTCTAGCCTTCCATTTCTCTTAAGTGATTTGCTCCGCTTGAAAACATTTTATGACTCCATTGGCCAACCTTTTATTTTTTGCTTTCATATCCCTCCTTCGAATCTCTTCAAAGGAACTTCCTCCTTCATCCTCACTGTGAGCTCAGCAATAGTACTGAGGTATGATGTGTTTGACCTAAGGATCTCCAGCTCGGGGAAGAAGCGCTCTCTCGTCCTCCTTTTGTGTAATTGGGTTACATATCTTAAGTGCCTTGTTTGGAGTGTCCATTTGGCAGGGACTCTGCTGCCCTATTTTGCCATAGCCTTGTCTGCTCCCAATGTCTAATAAATGTTTAATGATAATTGAAATGATCAGTTATCAATCCATAGTGAAGAAGAGCTTATTAACCTTTTCTAGGCACGAGTACATTGTCCTTGAGATGAGAGTTTCTCATTCCAGTCACTTGAAATCAGATCCATTGGACTCGTGGGGTCCCTGCTACATAGTGCCATAAATTGGTTTCATGTTCTTCATCTCTTTTCTGGAAGGTGTATGCCCTTTGCCATTGCTTCAAAGATGAGCCAGTATTCATGTATTTGAGATAAATTCAAATAAATGCACTTGGGTAATGTATTTTGAGGGCATGCACTTTAAAGTAAAATACAATTATAGAAAACCACCCAAACACATGCACACACACAGCTGGTTCTGTTCAACATGTCCTGTTTCTGCACTGTCTGAAAGGTAGCCACTGTCTACTGAGCTCTTGAAAGTTGACTAGGATGGCTGAGAAGCTAAATTTTATTTAGTTCTAATTAATTTACACCCTAATAGGCACAAGAGGCTAGTGATCATTGTATTGGACAACATTCATATACATGTATATATTTATAGGTCACTTGTTTTAAGGCAGATATCTTTGTAACATCTGTTCAAGTCAAGATATGGAATGTTCTCAGCCACCCAGTCATCTCATGTGCCTTATCCCACTAATAGCCCCTTCCAAAAGTAACCAGTACTTTTATTTTTTTTTTTAAAGTAGGCTCCACGCCCAAAGTGGGGTTTGAACTCGAGACCCTGAGATCAAAAGTCACATACTCTCCTGACTGAGCCAGCCTGGTACCCCAGTAACCAGTACGTTTAGGAATCACTTCCCTTTGTTTTTTTATTATTTTATTACCTACATGTGCATCCTTAGACACCATAGTATTGCCCCCTCCCTTTTTTAAAATTGATACATCTTTTAAGTTTCTCACTTTATAAGTTTTCCCTCTGTTCTTTTCTTTGTGCTTTACCTTTTGGAGGACACTGGTCATTTGAGCTGTAGAGTTTCCAAGAGTCTGATTTTGCTGATTGCATCCTCAGTTCACGAGTTCCTCTGCCCTCTGTATTTCCTACAGATTGGTGGCTGGATCCAAAGGCTAATGTTTGATCCCTTTGGCAAGACTCTAAGGGGTGTTATGTTCTTTCATTCATTAGGGACAATAATATCTTACTGTCTTTTTTTTTTTTTTTTAAGAATTTATTTATTTATTTGACAGAGAGAGACACAGCGAGAGAGGGAACACAAGCAGGGGGAGTTGGAGAGGGAGAAGCAGGCTTCCCGCTGAGCAGGGAGCCTGATGCGGGGCTACATCCCAGAATCCTGGGATCATGACCTGAGCTGAAGGCAGATGCTTAAGGACTGAGCCACCCAGGCGCCCCTTGTCTTTCTTTTTGTGATGTTAACAGCCATTAGTGCTCACTGCCCAGATCCATTAATTCACTGGAAGTTGCAAAATGGTGATATTTTAATTATGTTTATTAGCTGGAATACGTTTGTAATTTTACTCTTAGCTACTCTCTGGGTAGCCAGTGGAACTGTTCATATAGGAAATATAGGATAAATGCTTGCTTCCTTCCCCCCTGTTTGCCAATTTTCAAAATAATGAATAGGTTCCATGTTACTCTCTGAAAGCTGCCAGTAAACTTTAAGAACTTTCTGAACCATGAATTTAAATATTAGTCAATTTCGATCCATTACATTTCTTATTTTTTATTGAAGAGTGTCCACCTTTGATCCTGGAACTTTACATTAGCTCCTTGGTCTTCCTGAGAAGATGCTACTAGTCTTTGGGAGTTTCTTTGCTCACTGCTATGACAGTAACACATTGACTTTGTAAATTTCTTGCCTGAGAACTGAAATAGGCCATCTGTCTAAGAAAACTTAATTTCTTTACTGGATATTTCTGTTTCAAGGCAGTTTTCTTAGTACTAACACTCATTGTTACTGATTTGGTCATTGTATCTTGATCATTGTGTCTAGGTGTCATTAGTTCACATTGATATTTCTGTTTCATATTCAGGATTAGAGGGCTTTTAATTAGCTTCTTAGCTGTTACATATTTATATCCTTTCTTCCATGCTGAGAATCCTGGTTTTCAGGAATATGGGGTGGTGAGCAATGAGTAATGTATAGAATTTTTGAATCAATATGTTGTACAACTGAAACTAATATGACATTGTATGTCAATTACAGTTCAGTTAAAAAAAAAGAATATGGGGGATGGTAGAATTAGAATATCCCATGATTACTAATTTGCTTATTTATCCACCTTACACATATTAGTCTCAGAATAGCAATACTAATACTACAACCTCCAATTATAATTACCAAAAAGAGTTAAACAGCTTCCATATACTATTCCAAATTTCTCTCTGTGATTTTTTTAATGGTTTTTCAAGCTTGTCTTTTCAGAGCAGACAGTTATTTATACTATATTTGCCCCTTTTAACCCGGTTTTAGTCTTCGTTCTGTAGGTAAGTGTATTCATTACTCAACACTAGTCCTTACATCATTGATGTCTCTGTCATTTTGTCTAAAGCTCATTTTCGATTACATTCCTCAGGAAGGGTTCATGGGAACTATATTCTCTGAATTCTTTAATTTTGACAACAGTTTACTGTGCCCTTTATACTTAAAAGGCAGTTTTTGCTGGGTGTAAAATTGTTGGTTCACATTTTTTTAAGTATCTTGACTGTGTTACTCCTTTCTTCTGGCTTGAGTCCTTTTTTTTTTTTTTAAAGGATTTCTTTATTCAAGAGCGACAGAGCGTGTGTATGAGCAGGGGGAGGGGCAGAGGGAGCGGGAGAGGGAAAGTAGACTCCCTGCTGGGCACAGAGCCCGATAAAGGTCTCGATCTTGGACCCTGAGATCATGGCCTGAGCTGAAATCAAGAGTCGGACGCTTAACTGACTGAGCCACCCAGGTGCCCCTGGCATTAAGTCTTAAATGCAGTGATTTTACTGCAGTATGTTTTGGTGTTGGTCATTTTGGGTCAAAATGCTGTAGTATCCAGTGTCCTCTTTTCTTTGTATTACAGTTTTAAGTATTTGGACAGAGCACTTCCTTTGATTTCCTTTTTAGGGATTCCTATTTTCTGTATGTTGGATCTTCTTTACCTGTCTTCAGCATTTGACACTGTCCCTTAAATTCTTTTTATCTTCATTTCTTTTTGATTTTTAGAAATTTCCTCTTTTTTTCCTCTTAACTTTTAAAGCATTTATCATTTTTCTTTGTTCTTATGTCCTGGTGTATGCCTCATTTTTAAAATGATTTTTTTTAGATTTATTCTTTCTTTCCTCATTTCTCAGTTTTCCTAATTCTGATTTGTGTTATTTTTCACACCTTTTTTATCATATACACAATGTCTTTTAGTTCATTTTAAAAATAGGCGGTCATAGTTTTGATCTGCTCTAGGGCATGTCTTTCTGGCATGTGGTTTTGTTTGTATTCTTTTCCTTTTTCTTCCTCATAACTTTGTTTAGCATTTGATTTCAGAATTTTTTTATTGCTCATCTCTCTGTGTGTAAGTAGTTTTTCTAAACTTAGGGAGACTTGACTTCTTAGATAGTTCTTTTGACTTCATAGAACTCCCTCTTCTGGTCTAGTTTCTACTACTGGGTTATTGTCCTGCTTTCTAGAATATCTTGACTCTGTTCCTCTTGCCCACAGTTTTTGGACCTTGTCTTTCTTTCCTTTTGATTTTCTCTCTATTTTTCAATTTTGATTCTATTTCTAGCAGTTGTTCCTGGGTGTGAGGTCCAGTGCTAGGATGGAGTCCCACCAGCTCCATTTTGAGAGGTTGTATGTACTGGACTACTCCAGATTTTTCAGTGTCTTCATGTAAGCCCTATGTACTGACTCCTTATTAGAATGGGAGAAATTCCTCCCAGGTTCAGCTGCTGTTTTAAATTGTCTCATCACACTTTCCATTTAGTACTTTATTGCAATTTGGGGGGTTCTCTTTCTCAGGTCCTTCAATTGCCCTGTTGTTCCCCTCTACTTCTTTCCACACAGATGTTGCTAATCTGCAGGACTTGTGGTTAGTGTTGGCTTTTCCACAACTGTTTGTACTTTTGTGTTTGAAGCAATACCTAGTCACCTAATTCTGTTGTAAATTTGTCCATGGGTTTTTGGTTTTGCTCTCAGATTGTTCTGTTTTTGTGTAAATTGAGAATTGAGAAAATTCAAAAGCTATGCTTTTGCCTCTCGCTCTAATTTTTAAAACCATGTTCAATTTATTTAAACTAAAAAAAACAAGTTCACCCATTTCTCCCACCCCCCAACCACACTTCTGGCAAGGAGCAGTCTGTTCTCTGTACCTGTTAGCTTAGTGTACACACACACACATACACACACGCACAAACTTTTACACACTGGACCCTTGAACAGTATGGGTTTGAACCATGTGGGTCTGTTTATATGCAATTTTTTTTGGATAAATACAGTACAGTAGGGGGCGCCTGGGTGGCTCAGTCAGTTAAGCATCCAACTCTGGGTTTCGGGTCAGGTAATGATCTCACGGTCATGGGATCCAGTCCTGCATCAGGCTCTGTGCTCAGTTGGGGAGTCTGCTTGGGATTTTCTCTCTCTCCCTCTCCCTTTGCCCCTCCCCAACTCATGTTCTCCCTCTCTGTCAAATAAACCTTTTAAAAAAAATACAGTACTGGGGTGCCTGGGTGGCTCAGTTGGTTAAGCGTCTGCCTTCAGCTCAGGTCATAATGGGATCGAGCCCCGCATCAGGCTCCCTGCTCCATGGGGAGTCTGCTTCTCCCTCTCCGTCTGCCTGCCACTCCCCCTGCTTGTGCTGGCTCTCTCTCACAATCTCTCTCTCTCTCTCTCTCAAATAAATAATAAATAAAATCTTAAAAAAATACAGTACTGTAAATGTATTTTCTCTTATGATTTTAATAACATTTTTTCTCTAGCTTACGTTATTATAAGAATACAGCATACAGTACATATACAAAATACGTGTCAGTCAACAGTTTTTGTTATTGGTAAGGCTTCAGTCAATAGTAGGCTATTAGTAGTTAGGTTTTTAGGAAGTAAAAAGCAATATGTTTATTTTTGAAGGTGTGGGGCATTAACATCCCCAGCACCAGCATTGCTCAAGGGTCAACTGTGTGTGTATGTATAAAATTTATTTATTTTGAGATTCCATATATAAGAGAGATCATATGGTATTTGTCTTTCTCTGACTTACTTTGCTTAGTATAATGCCCTCGAGGTCCATTCATGTTGTCACAAATGACAAGAATTCATTATTCGTTACGGCTGAGTAATATTCCATTGCGTATATGTACCACAATTTCTTTATCCATTTAACCATCAATGGATACTTAAGTTGTTTCCACTTCTTGGCTATTATAAATAATATAATAAAATGAAATCAACATGGAGTGCATATATCTTTTCAAATTAGTGTTTTCATTTTCTTGAGGTAAATAGCCAGAAGTGGAATTACTGGATATTATGGTAGGTCTGTTTTTAATTTATGGAGGAACCTCCCTACTGCTTTCTATTGCAGCTGCACCAATATACATTCCCATTAACAGTGAACAAGAGTTCCCTTCTTCCACATCCTTAACAACACTGGTTAATTCTAATCTTTTTGATAGTTTTCATTATAACAGATGTGAGGTAGTATCTCATTGTAGTTTGATTTGCATTTCCCTGATGATTAATGAGGTAGAGCATCTTGTTATGTACCTGTTGGCCATCTGTATATCTTCTTTAATTTTTTTTTTTTGAAAGGGAGAGAGAGAGGGAGAGAGAGAGAGACAGGAAGGGCAGAGGGAGAGGGACAGAAAATTTCAAGCAGGCTCCATGCCCAGCATGGAGTCGGACACGGGGCTTGATCTCACGACCCTGAGATCCTGACCTGAGCAGACATCAAGAGTCAGATGCTGAACCGACTGAGCCACCCAGGTGCCCCATGCCCATTTTTTAAATTGCATTGTTTGCTTTTTTGCTGTTGATTTTTAGTTCTTTATATATTTTGGATATTAGCTCCTATCAGATACATGATTTGCCAGTACTTTCTTTCATTCAGTAAGTTACCTTTTCATTTTGTTGGTTCCCTGTGCCAAGCAGAAGCTTTTTAGTTTGATGTAGTCCCATTTAGTTATCTTTGCTTTTGCTAGTTCTGCTTTTGCTGTCAGATTAAAAAAATTATTGCCAAGACCTATGTCAAGGAGCTTAGTGCCTGTGCTTTCTCCTGGGAGTTCTATGCCTTCAGGTCTTATGTTCAAGTCTTTAACCCATTGGAGTTAATTTTTGTGTAAGATAGTGCTCCAGTTTCATTCCTTTGTATGTGGCTGTCCAGTCTTCCCAACACCATTTATTGAAGAGACTGCCCTTTCCCCATTGTGTAGTCTTAGCTCTTTTGTCATAAATTAATTGACCATATATTATTCTGGGCTCTCTTCTGTTCCACAGATCTTATGCCAATACTATATACTGCTTTATTTTTTAATTATTATTTTTAGTGGAAACATTTTTTATTTATTATAATTTTGGCAGTGTTTATTTTAATTGAACTATAGTTGACATACCATGTTATATTAATTCTAGGTGGACAACATTGTGACTCAACAAAACTTTGTGTTATGCTGTGCCCACCACAGGTGTAGGTCTTCTCTTTCACTGTACAACACCATTACAATACTATTGTCTGCATTCCCTGTGCTGTACCTTTTATTCCTGTGTCTTATTCACTCCTAACTGGACACCTGTATTTCTCACTTCCCATCACCCGTTTTACCTATTCCCCCACCTCTCCTCTTTGGCAGCCATCTGTTCATTCTCTGTATTTATGGATCTGTTTCTGCTCTTTGTTCATTTCTTTTAATACCATGCTCTTTCAATTACTGTAACTTTGTAATGTAGTTTGAAATCAGGGAGCAAAATGCCTCCAGCTTTGTTCTTCTTCTTCAAGATTGCTTTGGCTATTTATGGTCTTGCCAAGGTTCCATACAAATTTTACGATTGTTTAAATCTGTATATTGCTTTGGGTAATATGGACATCTTAACAATATCAATTCTTCCAATCCATGAGCATGGAATATTTTTCCAATTATTTGTGTATTTCTTCTTTCCTTCAATTTCTTCCTTAATGTCTTAAAGTTTTTAATATATGGGTCTGTCACTTCCTTGGATAAATTTATTCCTAGGTATTTTTTTATATAATTATAAATGGGATTGTTATCTTAATTTCTCCTTCTGGGAGTTCACTATTAGTGTATAGAAACACAACATATCTTTGTGTATTGGTTTTGTATCCTACAGCTTTACTTAATTTGTTTCTTAGGTCTTAACAGTTTTTTGGTGGGTTCTTCAGCATTTTCTCTGTATAATATGTTATCTGCAAATACAGTTTTCCTTCTTCCTTTCTAATTTGGATACGCCTTCCTTTTATTTCTTTTTCTTGCCTAATTGCTCTGGTCAGAACTTCCAATACTATGATAATTTTTTGTCTTGTTTCTGATCATAGAAGAGAAGCTTTCAGCTTTTCACCATTGAATGTGATGTTAGCTGTGGGCTTGCTCTATATGGCTTTTATTGTGTTGACTGTATTCCTTCTCTACCTGCTTTGTTGAGAATTTTTACTATAAATAGATGTTGAATTTTTTCAGATGCTTTCTCTGACTCTATTGAGATGATCATATTTTATCCTTCATTTTGTTAATGTGGTCTATCACACTGATTGATTTGCAGATGTTGAACCATCCTTGCATCCTTAGAATAAATCCCACTTGATCATGTTGTGTGATCCTTTTAATGTATTGTTGAATGCAGTTTGCTAATATTTTATTAAGGACTTTTACATCTGTGTTCATCAGGGATTTTGGCCCGTAATCTTTTCTTGTGGCATCGCTGTCTGGTTTTGGTATCAGGGTAATTCTCCTTATAATATAAGTTTGGAAGAGTTCCCTTCTCTTGTATTTTTTGGAAGAGTTTTAGAAGGATTGGTATTAATTCTTTGAATGTTTGGTTGAATTCACTAGTGAGCCTGTCTGGTCCTAGACTTTTGTTTGTTGGGAGATATTTTGATGATTGATTCAATCTTACTAGTAATCAGTCTGCTCGGATTTTCTATTTTATCATGTTTCTGTCTAAGTAGCTTGTGTGCTTCTAGGAATTTATCCATTTCTTCTAGATTGTCCAATTTGTTGGCATACTATTGTTCAAAGTAGTCTTTTTTGATCTTTTTGTGTTTCTTATAACACAAAACTTATAACATTTCTTCTTTCATTTCTGATTTTGAGTTGTCTTTTTATCTTGGTGAGTCTATCTAAAGATTCGCCAAAGTTGTTTTTCTTTTCAGAGAATCAGCTCTTAGTTTCATTGATTTTTTTTTTTTCCTGTTGTTTTAAAATCTCTATTTCTTCTTTAATCTTTGTTATTTCCTCCCTTCTACCAACTTTGGGCTCAGTTGTTTCTTCTGTAATTCCTTGATGTGGAAAGTTAGTCTGAGACTTTTCTTTTTTCTTGAGATAGGCATCTATTGCTATGAACTGCTCTCTTAGAACTGCTTTTGCTGCATCCCATAAATTTTGGTATGTTATAGTTTCATACTCATTTGTCTGGAGGTATTTTTTTATTTTTCTTTTGACTTCTTTCACCCATTTGGTTGTTCAGTAGCATGTTGTTTAATATCCTTTGTTAATAGGTATGTGCTTATAAAACCATTTTGTTAGTCGTTTCTGGCTGTTTTTGTAGTTCCTGACCACTGATCATCTGGGGCAGCCCTGGACTTTGACATTTAATAGGTCTAGACTTTGTGAATGGAGATCTCAGTGTTTGGCTGGGTCATCATTCCGGCTGTCTAATCCATCACAGCCAGGTGGATTGGTGAGTTCATATTCCAGTTTATCAGACAGCCCCAGGCTGGTTGCTCAGGTCCAAGAAGCCCAGTCATTCTCAGTATTGAGATCTGAATTGATCAGTGTAACCATTCCAAATCTGTCCAAGTCTTTTGGTCACTATGGTAGATGCCATAATTAGGAGTAGACAGGGTCATGCGTTTCCTCCTCTCACAACCTCACTGTCATTTTGCCAAGTTGCATTGAAGGCAAGTCTCAGCTAGAATTCTGCCAAGTGGGCAGAGATGTATCAGGAAGTAAGCCCAGAAAAGTCATACAGCTTGTTCCTTGGAGTCCCTCTTTGCTGCCCTCACATACACCAGCAGGCATCATATTAAAAAGGTGTACTACGCGGAACAAGTGATAGATAACATTTTGATGGCAGAGTTGGTCATGTTTCTAAATGAAAGGGAACAGTGTTTTCTCGTAGTATCACAAGAGAGCTGTATCCCAAGGGCAGTTTTGAAGGTTATGAGGCTCCTAGGTGTTGCCACTCGTGATCTTTTCAGCTCATCCTACATCTTGAACACAACTACTGCACCAGTGAAAATAATTTCAGGTATCTGTAATGCTCATGAACAGACTTTCTGGTGTAGTTTTAGATAACCATATTTGAGGTACTTGTGTGGCCTTCTCTCCTGTATGGAAGGTTGAGGGAATGTCCTGCGGGAGGGATCTCCGATTCAGAAAAATATGTCTGTATCTCACTAAAATAAACATGTATGTGCACTTGATTTGGAAAGAGCTAATTAGCAAAAGAGTGAGAGATTAGAGGTATTTTAAGATTCAGACACACTTTATGATCAGTAAACACACACATGCATGTATACATACTTACAGAATTGAACTACCCTTTAGATCAGGTTGTTTACTCTGTTTATAACTTTGTCTAGAAATTGATTGTTGGTCAGATTTCATGGTTTGTGAGTATATATTTAATCACAGTTCAGTTCTGTTGCAGCTGGCCAACTGAGAAGAAAGCAAGTGACCTTTACGTTGTGGCTGGGAAACCTTTTTCAGTACAGTGAGTCTGCCTCGCTTCTGTCCTTGGAGTGATAGCAAGGCTGTCACCACCTCCTTTTCAGCTGTTCCTCCCCATCGATCCATCAAAGTTAGCCCTTCACAAGCATTTCTGAAGGCATCTTTTCTCTTCTCACCTCTTGTTTGGTCTTTACCTGCTTTTGTTCCATATTGCCGTTTGGTTTCCAGTTTGGGGAGACAGCATAGCAAGGTGGTTGAGGTGCACTGGATTCTAAAACGGACAGCAGAATTCAAACCCATGCTGTGTCATTTGTTAGTTTCCTCATCTGTTAAATGGGATTAAGAACAGCCTAGTGCTGAACCTCGTCCACAGTAAGTGTTGCTTTCTCATTATTGCTTCTCTCCCTACTGCTGCAGTTCTTGGTTTGGTTTACGATCTCTTCCTACCCCTTCCTGTAGGTCCCTCCAGATTTAGAGTTCACCCAAACCCTGCTGTAGCAGACAGCCTAGCACGCATCATCTTTCCCAGTCCCCACATCCTTTGTTTTCTTCCTTCTTCCCAGCTACTGGTGGAGTTTAGGGATTTGCTTAAAACTTACCCTAATATTTACCCACCTAAGACATAACAACTGGTGAGCATGACAAGAAAGCTTTTCTCAAGGTAGATACGTTTATGAGGATGCTTTTGTTGAATTTTACTTAGTTTACAAACACATCCTCCCCTCTTGAAGAACTGTTCCTGATTTTGTGTTGGGAGCAGAACGCCGTAAGCTCTGCCATCACGGTTATCACAGAAGGAACTCAAAACCTAGTTGCCACCAGGTGTTTTTTAAGCATCATTGGGAACTTTATTATAATTATTATTGTTGTTTTTCATCTTTGCCTCCTGTAATGCTTTTCCCATGGATTTCCCACCATTGAGTCCAATGTACAGCACAATCCACTTGAATACAGACCCCTCTTATTAGCAGTGCCTTCCCTCTGCACGGAAGCACTGGTTTTAAGATGGTCTAGTAGCAGAAGATCACATTTCATTATGCTTTGAAGACGAGAGGAATGGTATATTCCTTGTACAGTTGGCCTCTTCCTGCTAATGTATGCCAGATTGCTTCGTTAAAAAAAAAAAAAAAAAAAAAACCAAGGTATAATGATAAGAGAAAGTTTTTTTTTTCCCCCGTTTGAACACAAGAAATAGAGCAATATTGCTGCTAAATAAAGTATTTTTCTATTTAGAATACACTGAGTAATCTATGGCTGCTATCAGTAGAATATAAATCATCACATTTTTATCTCTAAGTGTTAAAGTCCACACCTGATATTTAGTACACAAAGAACTCATTTATCAGGTGTTCTTCTCTCCATTCCAACTCCACATAGATGTTTTATAGGAATTAATGCATTTTGTAGTTTTCTTTTTTTACAGACACTCAATGTGAAGGGAGCTTCAGGTCCTTCCTGGTGTTGCCGATCAGACTTGCTTAGGGTAAAATGTCGTTAGGACTGTCCCAGGAACTTAAGAAAGCTTCTTGTTTGATGCGTGTTTTAGGTTTTTCAGGTTTAAAAGCCACAGCAGAATGGCATGCTTTGTGGCGGAGCGCAGTGTGGTGGCTTCAGGCCTGTCGTGTTTGGTCTGCACGTTTTAGACTAACTTGTGTTGCTTGCCAGCATTTAAATATCAAGGGAGTGCACCTAAAACAACCCTGGATCTCGTGAAAAAGTGCAAGAACACTGGGCCACATTCTCAGTTGGCAGCTGTGGCCCGGAGCTGGATTGGGGCTGCTTGCTGTAGCCGGCGGGGGCGGCGG
This sequence comes from Zalophus californianus, assembly GCF_009762305.2. Classification (NCBI taxonomy): domain Eukaryota; kingdom Metazoa; phylum Chordata; class Mammalia; order Carnivora; family Otariidae; genus Zalophus; species Zalophus californianus. The sequence continues at coordinate 38,360,208 of NC_045595.1, read as the reverse complement.
CTAAAGTTTGTCTTTTACTCATCATTGTGACCATCTGCTCCTGTCGGCATTGGAGTTTGCCACCTCTTTAACATTGAAAAGGAAAAACAAAACAAAATTGGTATTCAGAATTAAACAATATGTTGAGTGTGTCTTTTTGATGGCTAACTTTAAGATGAAAGAGAAATGTATATATGTATATAAAACTTTTTAAAAGCTGTAATTTATGAAATGTACGTATATAATCTCAGGACTATGTAATATTTCTGGAATATATGTAAATGTAATTTAATGTAAATGAGTACATATATAAATGATAGAAATTAGTATAAATTACATGTATAATTTCTGCTTTTCAGAATGTATTATGTCATAGACTCTTCAAACTGGAGGGACATCTTGGTAGCATCTAGGTCTAGGTCAGCACACTCCTTGGGCTGTTTAGAAATTGAAGGCCAGACCCAGACAGTCAAATGATTTGTTCAAGGCCGTGCAGTGAATCCATGGTAATGTTGGGACAGGACACCTGTGGCCTGTCGGTGATGCCGGGCAAATGTGGGCATTGGTGTGTGCTGTGGAGTAGATGGGGATAGAGCAGACCTTGGAAAGTGCACATGTATCTTTTCTATTGTTCTGATAGGTGGAAGTTTAAAGGAAAATATTTTACTCTGTACAGATTCTGCAAGCACTCTTCACAGATCCTCTGTACCCCAGTCTCTGGCCGACTCCTCTAGCCGAATCCAGGCAAACATTTCCTCTGGCCCCCTGGACCTTTCTACCAGATGCTCTGAGGAATGTAGCAGGCAATGCCTGTAAAATTGAGCTAGTTGTCTTTCCTCCCCTCCTTAACCTGCTCAGTTTTCTACATGCTTGATCTTGGTCATTATTGCCATGTGATGGAAGTGGTCGTGTTGTGTCCTGTGTTTTCTTCTCTGATTGCTCATATTCTTCGTTTCCAGGCCATATTCTGTCTTAGAAACTTCTACCAAAATCAGCATTTTCTTCTCATCTTCCCTGTTCTTTTGTTGGTGAGCCATCACCATTTGTTAGGACCATTGCAGTAGACTCTTACACTTCTTCATTCTAGCTTAATCACACTCCCAGTTCTTTGTCATCTCCACTGGTTTTCAACTCTGGCTGCACTTCCGTCACTTTGGGATTTTAAGACTTAGGTCTGGGCCTGATGCCCAGAAATGGATTTAATTTAGTTAGGGTAAAGGCTCTGGCATCAGCATTTTCAGAAGCTTTCCGTAGGAGTTTTCAGGTGCATCTCCAGAGCTGACAACCACCACACGATTGGTTTTCTATAAAACACATTCCATGGGTCACTCTACTGCTTCAGTATCTCTGTTTTGTGAATTAAGTCCTGATTCCTACTTTGGCTTGTGAGGTCTTCATAGTTGGATCCTAACTATTCCTCCAGCCTCATCTCTGGCCACTGCTTCCCCATGCATTCATATGCCAGTCACCAAGAATAGCTTACACTCCCTCCTGGAACTCAGAATGTTTCTTGATGATTCTGTGCCTTTGCCCATGTGGCTTGCTCCATCTAGCTCTCCCTCTTTGCTCTAGAAAAACAAAGCTCCCTATCCTTCAAGAAGATCAGCTCCATTGTAAAATCTTTTCTGCTGCCAAATTATCGTTTATCACAGTATGTTAAAATTTACCTATGTACTCGACTCTCTTGACCCTCTAGACCAGAGCTGTTCAATAAAACTTTGTACAATGATGAAGACATTCTACACTTTCGAATATGGTAGTCCCTGTGGAGCTAGTTAGCCACCCATGGCTCTTGAGCCATGGAAATGTGACTTGTGCAGCTGAGGAAGTGTGTTTTTAGTTTTCGTTTAATTTTAATTAGAATATCCACCTGTGACTAATGACTGCTGTTTGGGACAGCACAGACCTTGACTGTGAACTCATTGAGGGCAGGGGCTAGGTCTTACTCTTTGTTTCATTCCATGTGGCCCAGAGTGGTGTTCACTCAGGTTTGCTGTATGACCCAATGAATGATGGTAGGAGTTGTATCAACACTCATGATCTTCTCTGACTCACATACCATTATACCCACAATAGACAAATGAAAGTCCTCCAATGAGCGTAACACATAAAATCACAGCTGACTGTCACGCAGGTCTCATTACCCGGTTTTACAGATGAAGAAATGGAGGAGCAGTTAAATGACTCTGCCTCGTCATAATGATGAAAAATAAATCTGACTATGTCTGCTAGTTATTTTTAATTGCATTATAAACAGCACATTTCTTCTGATATTGTTAGTTCTGGGTCTCTGAAAGTATGAACCCCAGAGAGAATGTTCAGTGGCCTTATTTGTTGATTATAGCCCATCTGGGTCTTTTCACATTTCACAGGTTGGCTTTTATCCTTTGGTCACTTACGTGTGGTCATTTCTTGAACCTAGGGCTGTTGTTGGCTGCTACTAGGTTTCTTGTTTTTATACCATTACTAAATCTGCCAAAGATTGGAGGCCGTGAGTTTGACCAATGACAGTTCTTTCTTGTAGGCAGTTTTGAAGACTGCAAAGTTAGAGTTTCTGGAGATGGGATGCATGATCGTATTATTAAAGCTGAAGTTGAGCAGACCACAGGCCCAGGAGAGGGAATGGCATTAAGGTTCATCTAAGACCTTAATGTAAAATTGTCTTATAACCTGAAAGCTTTTTTTGTGCGGAGTCTAAATTAAAGCGCTGTTAGTGGGGGGAGGGTAATTGCATTTTTGGTGGGTAGTGCATCTCAATCCTTACTTATAAGAAGTCTATTTGATTAAATCCTTATAGCTTCCTTGCTCATTCTATTTCCTTTTCACTATATTATCAACAATAAGGTGATTTTACTTTGAGGGAACGTTAAGATTTTTTTTGTTGTTCAAATTATATCCCACTCATTCACATAAATATCAGCCATGATAACCTTTCTTATATCTTCACAGTTGTGAACAAATACCGTGCAGATGCAGTCTGCTTCAGCACACCTTGCTGAATGGTTTCACTGGGGGCAGGAACGAAGACTCAGAAGAGTTGAGTTCATGAAGGAACCAAAGAGCTGTTGTCATTAGTTTTGTTTACTAGAATTCAACAACTTTATTTATTCAGGAAGATAAATTAGTTGTACATCTGAAACTAATATAATATCATGTATCATTTATATCTCGTCCAAAAAAAAAATAAATGAGGAAGGGAGGAGGAAGAAAAGAGATATATGAAGTGGCTTTAATAGAATGGGCATACAGGTCACCAGGAGAAACTACTGGTTAGAGCAGTGTAATAAAATGAAATCATTGCTATATTAGGATAAGCATTGCATGCACATGAAACAAATTACAAGGGCGGACATCTAAAGAGAGATTCGTTTCTCCTTAAGAGGAAGAGGCATTTATGCCTGAGTTATGTGGGACAGGTGAGAATTGCCTAGGTGAGAAGGGGCAGAGGGAGGTGGTAGGCTTGGAGATGAGAGAGTACAGGGTACGCAGTCGTGTCTGCTGGTGGTTGAATGGAAGCCAAGCAGCAGCAGGAGGTGCGGCCAGACGGCCAGACAGCAGCCAACATCAAGAAGGACCCTCTGAGTACCTTCAGACATTTCGACTTGGCTTTCTGGGCCCTAGGATGCTAAGAACTTTTTGAGTAGGGATGGGACATGCACCTGGGGAGCAGGTGACATGAAATATCCACATCAACTTGGGGATACATCCCAGTAGCAAAAATCTGAAGTAGTGTTGAGAAAAGCTGTCTGGGAATTGAAAAAAACTCTGCCACTTGCATTTTTCAAGACGACTTGGTCTTCCCTATGGGTAGGTTTGAGGAGAGCAAGTGCAAAGGCAGGAGGGAGCTTTGAGATGGTGGTTGCAGGAGCCCATGGGAGGCTCTCTTGTGTGGGCTTGTGAGTCTCTGTTGGGATGAAGAAAAGAGAATGGGAGGGATGTGGCTGTTCGATGTGGTGACGGAGGCCTCAGAGCTGCCTCCAGAGTCTTTGGCCTCATTTGCTGGGTGGATGGTGGTGATGTTCCCTAAGGGAAGGACCATGTGGGAGAAGTAGTCAGGGGAAAGGAGGATGCTGCAGAAGTTGGTGGATAATGGAGAGCCAGAGTCACGTGAGAAACTCTTAATGTGGGAAGTGTGGGAGAAGAGGAGAGGGTCAGCCCTGCCGGATGGAGCCAACAGACCAAATCAGAAAAGGCTCAACACCGAATGACCTTGGTGACAGGTTTCAGTGCTTCAGTGAGGACGGAAAAAGACGTGGGAGGTGAATAAATGGAGACCAAGAAGGTGGATGGCTCTTTTCAGAAGTCTGTGGAAAGGAAGACAGAGAAGGAGACCTGGGATGAAGAGAAGTTGCTTATTGTGTTCCCTAACAGAGATTTCAAGGCCTCACTAGAATCTTTGGCTTAAACCTTACTCAGAAATTTTAAATCGCACAACTTTAGATAACTCTCTCCCTAGTGGTTAGTTAGCAGCGAGTTAGAGGCTTTTTGGAGGTAAACAGAGCAGGCACATGGAAGCACAGCAGGCTGGATGCCACGTGGGGGAAATCTGTAAGGAGAAGACCCCCCCCCCCCAAATAACAAGTTTGTCATGGTGGTCGGGAGACTTCGGGTGTCAGGAGTTAGCCCGTGCAGTTGGAAAAGCTCTGGGGCCGTTGTGGGTGCAAAGCATGCCGTGATTATTGGAAGTGTCTGTATTTGACAAAGGTTTCCATCAAAACGTGAGGGCAGAACAGGTTGTGGTGCTGAAGTGGTCAAACGGTTTTCTAGAAAATTCACTTAATGGCAATATCACGGCCCCCGATCCAACCGTAAGAAACCCAGTCACTTTGAAAGGTTTCTACCTTCTTGGCGGACACCATGTAATTCTATCCTTTTTATGAATGTCCTCCTCACCCCTAAATTTGTGTGTGCTTTCCTAATGGAACACGTCTGTACATTCAGTAACCATGTTAATTTATGGTGGATTTTGGAATTGTAAGAAGTGAAAAATGGGGAGGTAATACCACTTCTCTTTGTTTTACTCTAAAGAGGTTTTTACTACTGGGTTCTTGACATCTTCCACCTTAGTTTATCTTTAATTTATCTTTAACTGGAACCATTTTGCCCATTAGCTCTATTCTAATGACCTCTCGAAGTGGTCAGATTTACAGGCAACACATGACAGAGAAAATGCAGAAAATCACCCAGCCTCTCCTGACATTCAACAGCAGCCTACGTCTAAATAGTGGGAAAGTTTATTTGCTTTTTCTGAGGATGTGCTAAGTGATTTTGCAGTTTCAGTGGTATGGCCTTCTAGCACTTAGGCCTGCATTTATTAAATAAATTTGTTCTCTAACTCATTTGTTAAGTGTGTATTATGAAACCTCAAAGCCAATTTCAGTGATTGCAATGTGCAAATATTTTTTAAATTATGTAATTAAATAGGACTTGGCCTGCAAGGTCCACCGAAGTAATTTATTAATTGAATAGCCGGATTTAATTGTATGTTATTTTCGTTTATTCAGGGAAGTGCCTGCATCTGTGGCAGAGATAGGAGGAGCCTCTTCTGCTCCCGTCACTGGGGGTGCAGAGGTCTCTCCAAGAAATCTTTAGCACCCAATTAAATATTAACCCAGAAGAGGGGATTTGTTCTTTCTCTCCTCAAAACTCTGTTTTGATGATCTGAGTCTGAGTCCGGTGACTTTCAAAGGAAAAGGAAAAAAAAAAAAATCTTGCTGGGGAGAATTATTTGTAACTCACTGTGTTTATCACTGTATTATTTAAAAATGAATCACTCTTCTCTCTGCAAGAGGGGCACTGTGTAGGGTTATATAAGGTGTGTGCATACAAAGAGAAGCCCCTTTAATTCAGTGGTAGCTACGTCTAGCCATGGCTAAAGCCGTGCCGTATCTGTTTCCTTAAAATGTCATTTTAAAGGTATTGTGGTTTCAGAGCAGCAGCTGTGACTGAAAAGTATGTAAACTAAGCTGTTCTTGCTCATATCATTTTTATATTCTTATGTCAGACCAGAAGGCTGCTTTAAATTTATTTTTCATTGTGTATTAGTTCTAGAGCCTGTTTTTTTTTTTTTCTTCCTTGGGAACATATGTTCTTTGGGATGCGTGATACTCATGCGCTGAAGAAAATAACAATGGGGCGGGGAGGAAGGTACCAAAACGGTTTCTTATTTGGGTATTGTATTTGGGAGAAGATGAATTAAAAAAATTAACTCTCATGAAGTAGAATTTGGGCGCCTAGCATCTGTGTTTTAGGAAATGAACGAATTCAGCCATACTGTACCAAAGTCACGTGAAAGGCAGTAACTTTTAGAAGCCCAAATTGCTTTCCCAAAAGGAAAATATTTTTTGTTGCTATTAAATATAGTTTATATTGCTACTTCAGAACTTTTTTTTTTCCAGTGGGGCCATTTACGTCAATTCTTAGTTAATATTTCTATATAGAAACGTCTTTGTCTCCAGAGCTCGCCTTTGCAAATTCCCATTTAATATGCGGTTGAGGATAAGTATTTATTCATACCATGTGGTACCCCACACCTGATCAAGTGACTGCATGGCGTCATGTCAGCCAGCAAAATGTTTGAGTGACTTTTGAGTAATGGTGGCATGGAAGGTACAGAGGGTTGACGGAAACAATAATGGGAATTTTTTTTCCTTTCCTATATATTTCAGGATGCATACTGCCTCAACTCTGCTGTGGAAATTTGGAACATAGGGTAGAGAAATATTCCTTTTCCTAAAGAGTTGTAAAAGCAGAGTAGAAAGTATGAGCTATTAGAAATTTCCATGGTAGGTATAATTTGATTACATGTGTTGGTAATTTCCCTCAGAGCTCAGGATTTCACTCGGAGTGTTGTTTCACAGTGATATATTTCTTTCTAGCTTTTGAAAACCAATTTAGCCCTAAGAATTTGCCTTAAGATTCCCCTGATTTGCCTCATGACTCCAGACCCACATCCAGGTGCCCCAAGTGAGGGAAGTCACATGGTAGGAAAGGTGGGTCTCTCGTGGGTCCGCTGTTTCGCTTGTCCCAGCCCTTCCGTCTGGTGCTGGACCCCGGGTTGTGGCTTCCTCCAGGCATAGGCTGGCCCTGGGAGTCCTTGCATCGTAGCCTTGGAAAAGGTCTCAGAACATCTGGCGTAATGGTCCAAGTAGACATCAGAGCAGGGGTACTGGCCTTCTGGGAGGGCCAGTAGGCGTAGCGTTGGAGCAGGACACTGTGGACTCCCCGCTGTCCCGGGAAGATCCTGGGAAGCATGGTCATGGCCAAGGGCTTGGGGGTAAAGGCTGTTTTCCAGCCCGTACACATATTTCAGTATTTTAACAGCTCGTGGAGGCGACCACAGTGTCGCAGTTGATCATCATCCCTGAGTACTGCTCCTCTCCCAGCAAGGAGACTGAAGTCTGGAGAAGTGGAGGGGCTTTCCAAATTCCTGGTGAGTTGCTAGTGGATCCAGGAGTAGACACACACTCTCTTGCCTTCTAGCGACATGTCCTTTCCACTTCCCTTTGCTCCCTCTTCACTGGGGTGTAGAAATCATCTTTTCACTTATTTCAAACCAGAGTTGATGAAAAGAAATTTCCTTAGTGGATAAAACCAAGGAAAAAACAAGATGGTGGAGCCCTGAGGTGAATGACTTCATGGAAGAAAGCTAGCTTTGGTTTCTAGCTTCAGATGCAACAGGCTGGCACAGTTTACGGGACCTTTGTGATTCCCTCCACTCTCTTCCATGTCTCTTTGCTGGTCACAGGACCCTGCTCCAAAATGTCCTTTTGACATGACGGATGTTTCCAGTGGCCACATCCTCTAGCTGTTGCTTTTCCACATTTGTGGGGAGTCGGAGGCTCCCATTCCTGCTCCCTCTGCACCACCTGTGTGGCCTCAGCCCCACACTAAGTCTGCTTCCCAGGAGGACGGGGCTTGACTAGACCCCCTCACAGGTCCCTTTCTGTTCTGAAGTGTGTTCATTCTTCTCTTTCACCTGAGATTTTTCCCCATCGAAGCCTTACTCTTTCCTCAGACTTTCTTTCGAAGTCTGAGTCACACAGTCGGTGTAGGAGAAAGCTGATTTTTGGTCGCAGAGACATAAACAGACATCTCACTGAATGTCCATTTTGGGGGTGACTCTCTTGTCTTTTGTCATCGGTAAAACTTGGTTGAGGAATTTCTGGTAAAATAAACCTACTTCCTATTCTGATTGTGCGTTTTTCTCCTCCACCGTCTCCCCCCCCCCCCCCCCCGCCCCGATTGTCACTGATCAATCTCCATAGTATGACTGGGTGGTGGTTCTGTGGCCTTTTCCCCCACCCCACTGAAGAAGCTCATGAAAGATTGTATGGTGTGGAAAGTGCCTTACCAATTAAATAAAAGCCTGGTTCATATAAAGAGACTTGTTTCTATATGGAAAAAATGACCCTTTTTTTTTTTTTTTTTTACATGGACCAGGTGTGGATTAGTTCACTGAACCTTTCACCCAGCCATATTCCCGCTTGTAATTCTTCTGAGGCATAGTTCAGCCAAGTCAAAGAAACATGTTATTAAAGGTGAGCTGAAAGGCATTTAAAAAATAAACAAACTGTTTAAGATCCTAAATCAGTAACAGAATCTATATGCACAGACTTGAAAAGTACAAGAAAATGTGTTTCAATACCTTTTGCTTCCACGCTGGATTCTCCTCCTGCCTTCTTTGAATGTGTCCCCCCCCGCCCAAATTCTTTTTGGTCATTGGCGGGACAAGCAGGTGACTCTGAGCTTGGGTTGTAGCTCTTCCGTACCTAATGACTTACCCTCCACTGAGGTAGGCGAAACTCCGATCTTACCTCTATGTTTCTCCACCCAGTATGCGGGGGGAGAAAATCAGTACTTCGATTTTATTTTAGCACTGTGTTTTTAAGAAGTTTAAAATCTGATACACATTCTCTCCTTTTTTTTACCTTTGAGCGTGGCAGATCACCAGATCGTATTAACAGCTTGTAGAGATAGCAGAGATGAGGCGTAGGAAGTTTGAGATTTACGTAAGTTGTATTATCCCTGCTTGTGGTAACAGTGGCTATCATTTTTGTGGCATGTGTGCCAGGCCCTTGTGTGAGCACTTTTCCCATTAATGCATTTGTTCCTCAAAAGCACATCATGCACTATACTTAGGCCCGTTTTATAGATGAGGACACGGAGGGACAGAGAACTTCAGTAGCTTGCCTGAGATCGCAAGGCCAGTAAGCGGCAGAGCTGAGTTTTGAACTCAGGCGCTTGTGTCGGCGCTGGTAAGGACTGAACAATCCCAGGTTAAGCTGGACTGTGCAGTACGATATTATATAGTACTTAGCGTTAACTGAGGCAGCCCGAGGAAGCATTAAGAAATAAAGATATTCATGGTCAGCCTTGGTGCCGTCCCCCGAACCCCTGACATTTTCCCCTAAATCAAAAAAAAAAAAAAAAAAAAAAAAAATTTTTTTTTTTTTTTTTTTTTTTTTTTTCTGTTTTCTTTCGGCGGTTTTTACATTCTGGCCTGTCCCCCGGGAGGGACTAGGCAGCCAGTGTTTGCATCCTGTTGTCCCACTTCTCCCTCAGTGTGATTATGGAGTTCTGGAAAGCCCTTCTCCCATTTTCAAAGTAATTCCAGAACATAGGAACAAAGGAGGAGAGGGATTTTGAGGGGTGGGTCTTCCGGGCCCACCCTTTATGAGGTACGCAGCTCCTTTCGAGGGGAACTGGAAGCCCCAGTTCTCCATAGTGGACACAGCACACCTCTCAGAAACTTAAACACATAGCTGAGAGGAATCACCCCACCCCCACCCCTGCTGCTCTACACGACAGAAAAGGGAGCGAGTTCAGGCAACAGCTTCATCTAGTGCACTTCTGAGTAGCTTTGCTTCGTTGAAGACCATATGCTGAGCTTGTCAAAGTCATCTGCCCCTTTCAGCCATTCTTGTTTTAGGAACGTTAACTTGCTGTATTGGGGAAGCAGCATCATATGTGAACAGCCAGGCCAGGCTTCTGCCAAATGTCTTAGGTCCTCTGTCAAGTCCTGGGGGCATTCAGTGGAGCTTTATTGTCCTGAGGATTAAAGACCCCCTGACATCAGTATTATTAACATAGCATCCAAAAGGTATGAGAAACCTTTCTAGCTAAGGAGCCAGGAGGGCGGGTCCCACCTGGTTCTAAATTACATTGGCGCTTGCGAGTGTGTTTCTGTGGGTCCTGGAGAGGTGGTGCGGTGTGGAAAAGCCGGGAGATGGGTCAGAGCTGAGTGGAAAAGGGAACTGGGATCTGCCAATGTCAGAGAATTCAGGAAGAGAGGCATGGGAAGGGAAGTGGGATGAAAAGGTGCCAGGAAAAGTCGTCTCATTATCTGGCATTTTTCTGGTGGCCAAAAGTTAAGTTTCTACTTTTGAGTCACTTGCAAGCATGGTGGGCACATAGCTGCCAAGTTTTGCAGTTTAAGGCCCAATAAAACGGGGACATGGGTAATTCTGGGAGACTGTTATTTTCAGGGAAGGATTTTTGGGGGGTTTTCCCACCGGACCGACTATGTGAGTGGGTTCATTCTTGTGTGTCTTTCTCCATGGGTCGACATGCGCACAATGGAGCCCCACAACATTTAACTATGGAGCCACTTGGTTGGGGTGGGGGGTCTTTTCTATATATACCCAAGTGTAAGCTATGGTGCATAAAACAATAGGAATAGAGTAGCTAGAATGAGATACAGGAATGTTTTTATTCAACTTACATGCTGATTAGTGTTATTCATTCCGTATGTACTTATTGACCAACCACCATATGCAGCTGCTATTTGGTAACTGGCATACGGCATTCAAGACGAGGAAGTGCTTGCCTTCATGGGGTTTATATTCTGATAATTTGCCCCACACTGAAGTGCACACAGTCAAGATTAACATGACTGGTTTTATCCATTGCCTAAACTTTCCCAGAAAAACCAAATGAAATCTGTTTAGCTGCAGATTGGAGCCGCCGGGAGCCAGATGTGGCCATGGGAAGAATCTCTTTGAGAGCTTGTCATCTGGCTCCAGCTGTGTTAACCTAGGTCTGGTAGGCAGCCATGAGTTGTGTCTGCCAACTGGTGGCCAGACACTAGAGCAGGCTTAAACAATTAGCGGAATCCCTTGCCCCGTGGCTAGATCCGCTGTGTGTGTCCTAAACTTACCACTGCTGTCCAGACCAGGAGCCTCTGTGGTCTGGGGCAGAAACACCCAGAAGGGAATCAAAAATCAGCTCCTTGAGAAACTAGGCACGGCTTTCTGATCCTGGAGCATGGAGAGGGATGCAGGGGAGGTTCAAAACCAATGTCAGCAAAAAAAAAAAAAAAAAAAAAACAGAAGTAAACCAGACGTGGCCCCCCACATGCACGTCTTGATTCCAACCAAGAGTGCTTGCCTGATACGGACCACCTGCCTCTAACATGCCCCTGCAGAAAAAGCAGAGAGTTGGCCTACAAGAACCTCTCTTTCCCAATTATTATTTTTTGATTGTTGCCGTTTTGTGAGACCCATTTATGATGACCTATGTTGATTTTACCCAGAGATATCCATTAAAAGTCTTAATTCCCACCTTGAAAGCAGTGGGATACCTACAGATATGCCATAACTTTTCAAATATCTGCCTTCCCAATAAGTACATAAATAAATAAAATGCTTCAGCCTACTTGCGTGTGGAAGATTTATATAAATACCGAAGTTCCTGGTTTAATGTACGAGGCAGGTTCTGCTCTTCTCTGGGAAAATTATGATTTCAGTCATCCGTTGTCCAGCAAGCTTCTGACATCACAGTAGTTGCTCAGTTAATATTTGCAGAATGAGCCAAATGAGGATGATTTCTGTCAGCATGCTGACTTTCAAGGATGGTGATAAAAAAAGAGTGAAGTTCTTTCAAGTAATAAGTAGGGGAAACAACCCACAATTTAGAGCAAGATGAACCAAAAAAGTAAAGGTTTAATTGGAATAATTTCAGAATTCATCTTTCAGATGTCCACATCTAGTGTCTGATTATAACAGAAAACACAGGAGGGTAGAGATTAAAGTTTTCAGGGGGGCTTCTCCTGAGGCTAAGCATATCTATACCTGTGGGGACATCTTTATCACAGTGAGGTTCAACAAAATAGTTGAAGTGGGGGGAAATTTTAAGATACTAGTTTATGGGGGCGCCTGGGTGGCTCAGTTGGTTAAGCGACTGCCTTCGGCTCAGGTCATGATCCCAGGGCCCTGGGTTCGAGCCCCTCATCGGGCTCCCTGCTCAGCGGGAGGCCTGCTTCTCCCTCTCCCACTTCCTCTGCTTGTGTTCCCTCTCACGCTGTGTCTCTCTCTGTCAAATAAATAAATAAATAAAATCTTTAAAAAAAAAGATACTAGTTTATGTGTAAAAATCAACTTTTGCATTCTCAGTGCATTGTGTAAATTTGCTATGCAGGAAACATAAGTGAAGCCATTTGGTTTTGTGGCATTGGTGTGGGCTGGCTAAGGGGGTGGGGGATAAAGTTGAGGCATTGATACAGTATGAGGAGAGCCAGATGGTTATATTACACATCTTTTGTGTTCTTGTTTGCTTCTTAAAGCAGTTGCAGAATTTTGCCCTTGGCGATATTTTCTTCATGCTTGTATGTTCTGCTCTGCATTTACTTTTTTGTCAGAGTACTTTGAAAGAAAAGCCTTGCTCTTAAAAAAAAATTTTTTTTAACTTACGTTATAAACTTGTGAAGTCAACAGTGTGTTCATAAAAATATTTTTTAAAATGGTAAGTATGTTAGTAAACAGTGGGAGGAGCAGCTTTTCTTTTTTCTTTAGCACACTGATTTCAATGACATGTCAATTCAGAGAAAGATTTTTGCGAAATTATAAATGTAGAATTAACGATGAATGGATGGATGGAGACAGAATAGATACGTTGCTTTTCCAGTAGTAATGAGTCTTAGCTGATTAGAAATTTTAACTTTTTCTGTTACTTACAGCAGCTTCTCAGGTTGCGGTTTACCTATTGTGTTTTATCAGCAAGCCTGACTTTAAGTGAAGTGAGACTGCTTTGGGATAGGTCCGTGGTTTTAGCCTGGGTGTTTGGTTGGCATTCAATACAACTGTTTATCACACCATCATTGAATTTTATATTTATTTCCTACTAAAAGCAAAGTATATTTTGCGATCACCGGTGGCAAGGGATAGTTAAGATGTTCTAACTGCATGTAAGAGATGGTATTTTATCACTGAATGCTTTTAATAAGGAATTGCTTGGGAGTTTTTTTTTTTCTCCCCCGTTGTGATAGAATGGTTCAGAATAATTTAGTGCCCTTTTCGCGGTCCCAGTTCATCTCTTTTTTTCTTCACTCAAACGAGAGAAGACCACAAACATAAGATCCTTGGGCGTTGGTTTATTCTCTGTTGTGCACAGATTTCCAGTTTTAGTTGGAACCTGCAGTCCCTATGAGAAAACAGGAAACTTACGGTCCTAACCTTACTGAAATCTCTGCCCGCTTTAGTCACAAGTCTGAAGCAACTCCTTCCAATAATGAAGCCATTGTACGCATCATATCTGATCAGTTCTTGAAATGTTTTAGTAAGTCTATCTTACAACATTATAAGAAGATAATCAGCAGCCTTAGAAGGTCCCCATCTGGACTGTAGAGTTCTTTTACTGAAAGATGTTTTGCCTTTTTGAGATAGCTCTCGCGTTTCATCATCTGTTCCGCTGAGATGAAGTGCATATGAAAAGTCAGTGACTCTGAATCCATCTGTTGTTATTATTTTCCACTGATAATTGGCTTGAACAATGAAATGTCTGTGTCTGCAGCCTTTGAAACTGTACACTCTGTTTATTTTCTGGAGGTCTCGCTGCAACTCCCCCCGCCCCCATTTTTTCCCTCCTTCATTCTCTCTCAAGCTTACAGCCAGTGGCGCTTGCGTGAGGATGACATCTTTGACTCTGTGCATCAGTATGTGTCACTCAGCATCTAAAGCTTGCGTACGGATTTTTGTCACAATCCCTGTGTCTGTGCCGTTCGCTCCAGGATCCAGCCCTCTTGCCACAAGAAGCTTAGCTGGGCCACAATGCATGGATCCCTTACCTGGCTTGTCGTCTTTATTTCACTTTCCTCATTAAAATATTAATTTCGAGTACAGTATCTAATACCTATGGAATTAGATACTACCTCTAATTGTATAATATATTCAGTTGCATCCAGGTTTGCACGATACAGAGCATTAATATTGGATTCCACTAACAGCACTTCCATTAGCTTGCTCAACCAGTATGAGATATAGATGAGCTAGGAAGCATAACTACCCGCCAGAACTGCCAAAACAGTCATTAGAAGCTCCATTGGGATGGACAAAGGCTTTTTCACAGTGATATACTGATTAAATTTTGTTCTATGGTTTATTTGCATCAAGGTTAGATCACTATCGTCTGTGGAAGGAGGTTATCTAACACCTTATTTGGAAGGTCATTTCAAGACAAAATAGTGAATAGAATAGGCATCTTTAGTTTCTCTGGGAACCCCTCTTAGGGAGAACCTGTGTTTTATTCGTTGGAGGGGGTTTTGGGAATCTTTAAAACTATTTTTTTTCTCTTTTCTCCAAGTTATGCCATAATATATGTTTGAGATGGGGTTTTTCTGCTTGTTAAGTGATTTTTTAAAAAAATTTTTCAGTAATATTCATTTGCTTTTGCAGTAGAATGATATAGCCAGAGAGCAGTGTTGTGTTAATAAAATAGAACTTGCTTTTGAAATAGAAAGCTGCCTTATTTCCCTTGGCTGGCATAATTGCACTACATTCTCCGAGGCTGTGAAGGATATGTGACCTACCCTTTTTGGTCCAAGTAATAATGTAGACACATCCTATAGAATAGCAGTGCTGGATTTGCCCCCATAGTACTATGTGGCATTAGAAGGAAGTAGATGAACATAATCTTATTTATGTTTCAATCGAAATCATTTAATACTGCAAAAGTTATTAAAAAATAATTAAGTTACTAAGACCAACATGTAGCTGGAACATACAGTAAGAGGTTAGAGGTGAGTACGATGACTCCCTAGGCTGAGGAAAGGCAGTAGTGAATTCTTAGCGCCTGTGTGTTTTTCCTTTTGCTTAAATTCCTCGGTTCTAAGGACAAATTATGTTGAGGTATGGCATATTTTCTGCCGAAATGGAGAAAATTGTTGACTGTAATTATGTTATTTAATTGAAATTATAAGTGGTTGAGGCCACTCAGTTAAAAGCGTCCTTTCTAATATATGGGTAATGTTTTTAAATGAGTGGTCATGGATTGATGACATTTGAAAGGCAGGCATTTGGGATGTATTTTTGGAAGACTCAAATTATGTTCCTTAAATCATTAGTGAACTAAAGAGTGTAAAGTGGCATGGGTTTTTTGTTTGTTTATCTCCTTTAATTAAATACGTGTCAGTGTTATATGTGTGCCTATATACACATGTATATGCATGTACATGCATGTGTACAGAAGTGTGTCTGTATTTTATATTTTATATAAATTTTTGTACATATATAAAATAGACCTTTCATAGGTACAGGTCACAAGGACCGGTTTATAGTGTGGCAAAGCACAAAAACAAAAGGTATATTGTTGGTGAAGAAAGTGATTGTTGAGAACTCTCATTGAATGTTAGAGATTTCAAGGCAAGCTAAGGTAAAACTCCAGTGGTCTGTCTTATGCGAACTTCTTTTCAGAGTAGCTGGAGATAAAACAATAGCACTATACCCTCTCTCCCGTAACACCCCCCCCCCCCCCACTTCAGGAGTGAGTTGTTAATTACTAATGAATGCAATTCATTTTAATTGTTATTATAGCAACATCACATTTAACTGTCTCCTGTTTAGTCCTTGTGCCCTGGAACCGGTGGTGTCTCGTCAGAGAGAGGACAGGTAGAAGGCACAGCAGGCGTCTGATTGAGCCAGTTATTCATTTGCTGAGTGTTTGTGTTTATGCAAAGGGGCCTCTTCCTGCATATTTAATCTAGAGTAAGGCAGTGGCTTTTGTTGTGTTTAGCCCACATACCTTCAGTCCTTCCTCACACGGCCGGCAGCTTGGAGCCCTGAGAGCCCGCAGGCTTCCAAGCGTTTGTAGTTTCTCCCTGACAAACTCTCAACTTTCTTCCGTTGTGTGAAAATTGCCTCTCTGGCCCCAAAGCTTTCCTTCCTCACCATGAGCGGGTAAGTGTGTGCGAGAAGCCAGGGCTGATACTTTGTTTCATTTTACAAATGTTGAGAGGCTACTTTCCTGCTCTTCTGGGCGCCTCCTGCCAGCGCCCTGGGTCCTGGTTCCTGGGCGCTTGTCAGTTGCTGGCTGCCTTGAAATAGACGAGTACAGGTGCCTCTTAGGAACCGGGGCTGAATTTTGGACTGGCAGAGGGAGCCTCTTGGAACCCCGGGCGGGCGGGGGTGGGGGGGGGTGTCGGTGGGGGAAGAAAGAGAGACAGAGAGAGAGAGAGAGAGAGGAACAGCTTTATTATTCTTTGTCCTAACAAATCCTGTTTTGTAACTCTCCTGGAGATAATGCTGCCATTGTTTGCTAAAAGCCTTCAAACAGTGTGTAAGACGGAACTGTAAGAAAGCAGTGAAACTCTGCTGCTGT
Organism: Zalophus californianus; assembly: GCF_009762305.2. Taxonomy (NCBI): domain Eukaryota; kingdom Metazoa; phylum Chordata; class Mammalia; order Carnivora; family Otariidae; genus Zalophus; species Zalophus californianus. Next base: position 38,343,639 of record NC_045595.1, on the reverse strand, counting down.
ATTGTCTATACCCAGGCCAGGGTCCTCCCCGAAGGTCTGTGCCGGAATAGGAAGGGTTTTCTTTAGTGGAAATCGAATCGTCTCTTCATTGATATTAATAGCACACTAGAGAGGTTGGCCATGATGCTCAGAGAGGCGGTCGGGAGGGAAGGAAATCTGATCTTGCTTGGGGGTGGGGGGGGGAGATGACAGCCTCTTGGCCCCACGGTGGAGGAGACATCCATCCAGGCTCAGCCTGCATAATGGCATCCTGGCTTAACTGTTTGCTCTAGGAATTTTAATCTTGAGCTGTTTGTTTTACTATCTGGGGTCTTGCTATTTTTTTTGTTCCCGTACTGTCTGTAGAAAGCACCATATTCAGGGTCTAATCCAGTCTTTTCAAAAAGTGGATTAAAAAAAAAAGACTCAGATAAATTGATGTACTGTGCACTTGGATCATTCTGCGCTATGATGGTAGAATTCGGCTTTCTTTTAGAATGTTATAATTTCAAAACTGAATTGCCACAACGAAGAAGGGACAAGCCACCCAAGGAAGATATGTCCTATGTAAAGATATTTCCGGGACTAGGAATTGTGTCCAGGGTCTCAAAGAAGGAGTTTGCGTTACCAGTTAACTGTTGCCTCTGCTTGAGTAACTCTTTTCAACAGAAGAGTGTGCTGTTCCCCCGCAGGTTGGAAACTGTGAGAATTTAAATAAAATTTCATCAACCTTATTAAAATATGTAGGGAGTTGGGTCTTCTTGGGTACAAATCAGTCTAGAGACTTAGAAGCATTTATTAACAGTGAGGCTGCTGTAGGTTTTTAATAATAAAATTACAAATACCCTATCTAATTGTAAGTATATGACTTTTATACTCGGTTTTTAAGGGGAAAAATACTTTTTTTTTTATGAGGAAAAGTAACTCCGTCAGAGCACCTTCTGTGATTAGCGCTATTGTATTCTTAAATTTTGATTGATAGAGATAATAGTTTTCACTTAAAAATACAGACAGGTACTTTAACTTTCCATGACAATAGCTATTTGCATTTCTTTTATCTTTTTGTTTAACATTTGTGGGGGTTGGGATGGATTTGATTATTAACTCTTATTGCACACTAAAGGTAAATCTAAAACAAAGGCTTTGTTAGAGCTTCAAAGAGAAAACAGCAAATATTGTTTTTAGGTTTCAACATTTAAAGGCTGTTAAGGGATACCTATAAAATATTTTCACATGACCATGACCAGGGTTTTACTTTTCTGTAAGGTAAGCGAGAGGAGTTCCTCCAAAAGAGATGGACCAGTGTGGAGCAGCTGGGGGTGGGGGGGGGGTGGGGGTGCTGACAGCCTGGAGCAGTTTCCCAAGGCGCGCCTTGCCTGGCGTTGCCTGCGCCATGTGGCTTACCTTGTAGTGTTTTCGATTTTTCTTAGGAGAATGGACCCCAGAGTTAGGTGCCACGATTTGGTGAAGAGTCCCAGAGGGTGAGGAGAAAGGAAGTAAAATGTTCCTCGCAGCCACAGGAGGGGACGTTAGGGAATGGTGGTGGATTTCTTTGGTAGACAGAAGTAACACAAGTAACAGAGCCGGAGTGATTGTAAGCCTGGGAGCCTGGCCGGTGTCCCAAAGGCCTGAACTCTGCAGCTGCTCCTTTCCCTTTCCATTCTCCTTCCCTCTTTTACTCTGCCCCTGTTCTGTGCTCCCGGTTTCTTTCCCTCTTACCTCTTTTTCTCCCTTCCTTCCTGCCCTCTTTGCTTTTTCTTTCTGTAAGCCTCACTCAATATTGAAGTTATTAGAGCAGAGAAAAAACTCTCTGTGGTTGATTTCTGAGTGGATTTTCTTGTCTCGAGTGCAGAAAATGAAGTGACCCTCATACTATCATTTCTCAGCTAGGCAAATTTGTGTTGATATACTCCTGTTTTCCTAAGAAATCTTTGAAAAACGAGACATGAAAATCCACATGAGTTAGAAGTCTCTAGTTAAAGAAGCAGGCATCTCTTGGAAACTGGCCCATTTAGACCTTCTGTTTTCTTAGATGAAGTACATGTCCTTTGCTTGGAATATTTGGGGTATGAGAAGCTTGAACTTTTTTCCTGGGCTTTCAGAGAAGGTCTTCTCTAACCAGAGACAAATCACTAAAGCGCCACCTTCCTTGTGGGCCAGGAGCTGGCTGTGACATCCTTTCATTCCCAGTGACACGTGGGACCCAGTACCTTCTCAGCCCTCATTTGGTGGACTGAGGGTTAAGATAGAAAACGTTGGTTGTCTTTCCCAGTCCCTTTTGTATGATCGTGTAAAATGAAACATAATGCAGAAATCCTGATGTAGATCATTTCCTTCAGCTGCCATGGAAGAAAGGGGGGGGACATACTCTTAGTGGGAAAAGTAGAGTGTATATTGTTCATTTTCGGTCTTGTGAAATGAAGTCAAGTTACCTGCAGCTTGGTTCTGACTACGCCATACCAGTTGGCGTCATGTATTATTTCTCCAACAGGTGAAACGAAGGGCAAAATACACCCCTACAAAGTGTGACGTTGTAGCACTATGGTAACTTAAGAGGTCCACAGACAGTGGGAAGTTCTTAAGGGGTGGGGGTTGGGAAGGTAGAGGAAGACCAGAGTTGCTGCTGAAGATCGGTGTCTTGCTCAAGGTCTTTATGGTCAACGCATAGATTCAGGTGGGCAACACTCTTGCAAACAGTAGTGGGGGGCCACACCAGGAAGAGTACTCGTGTTCACGGGATCTTAACTGTACGGAGAATGACACGAAGGAAAATAAGTCATTTCTATTTGCCATATTCCTGGCTCACTTTTAAAACCTAAAACCAATAGGAAACTTCAGAAAGAAAGAGAAAGACAATGCAATTCAGATGGTAACAGCATTTTAAAAGAAGACGAGTGGGCTGGAGGGGAATATTTTTCTTTTTATATTAAAAAAAAGCTTTACATAACCATTTAATTTTAGTTTTGATGTGTGTGCGGTGAGTAAGCATTCAGGTAACTAGTTGATATGATAAGTAAAAGTGATTGTTTAAAAAAAATAGCGAACTGCTTTGGAAACGGAATTTTTACATTTTGGAAAAAAAAAAAAAGAAATGCAGGTTGTTCTGCTAGTTGTTGATTTCTGATTCTTCCAGGCTCCTCATAATGCAGACTCAGGCCCCAGTACTACTCCCTAATTTTCTTGTCTGTTATATTGACACATTTCATTTAATTTAGCATGATGGCAAACAGCTGTTGAACTATTAATCTTTTCTCTGCAAAGCTAGAAAAATATCTTTTAGATTACTTGGCTAATGTATACTAAAAACTAAAATCAACAGAAATAAATTAATGAGCGGTCAAATGTGCATATGCATTAAAATTTATGGAACTTCACGATGGAGAAAAACATGATTTGTATCCCACTGCCAGGTTTTTTGTGTTTTGTTTTTTTTTTTGGTATAAGTAAAAATTAAATGTAGCCGATTTTGTATCGCTTTAGTAATTATAAGTTGGAGGGTCAGTGGTATAATTTTGTTTCCCTAGGGGGAAATTATACTTGTAAAATCTGTGAGGGTAAATCAGCGTATATTTTTGTTCTGTTCACTTACACACTGTACTATGTAGACAGGTGCATAGAGAAATAGGCCCCATTCTTCCCTGAAATCCTTCTACAGGTTTGAATACATGGCTCGAGATAACTTTATTCAAAGTAGGCATTTTCAGCAGGTTTTTTTTTTTAAATTAAATTTTGATAAGGTCCAGTTGTTTGCAGGCCTATATGATAGCAATCTCATCTGCATTGCAAAGTCAAATACTATAGATCTGACTGCCAAACATGCAAAAATAAATGCAACTCAATAGGTGAACATGAACATTAGTTTAGAGCACACACATTGGAGAATATCTCAAGTAAAAAAGGAGGGAAAATGGCCGTTCTCGCCTTGACTTCAGTAGGATCTGCCAGAGTTCACTTCCTTTCCATTTAAGATTGCATGCCTGGTGAGATGGCAATTTTTCATGTATAAGATTATTGCTGTGCCTTGTATCTAATGAGCTCTTGGGCTGCTTTGCAGATCTCCCCATTACCCTGAGGATCCCAACATCATTGCTCCCTGTTTTCTGAGCACCATTTGCCCTGTGACAGAGTTCTCACCGGTAGAGAAACCAATCCTGGGGACACACATCAGCAGTGTGTCTCAAAATTTTCATTTTCAATTTGAATTGTTTTGTGTAAAAACAAAAAGGTTTGGGGCAGGTTGCAAAATAGTAATTTTAAGTCCCAGAGCGAGGGTTTTCCCCCACCCAAATGGTGAACATTTATGGTGAAAACCTCCAATTTCCTCTTACAGTAAACATGAAAATTATGATTTCACTCAGAGCCTGCATTTTTTTTCCAATCTTTATGGCAAGAATCTGCATATACTTGCTTGTGGAAATGTCATAAATTGGCCTCAGATCAATTCCTCAAAGATAGTACTCACCAAAGTGCCACTTTCAAATTTTAGCCCTTGTGAAATAAGATTTAACTCTTCTCAATAATGTTTGCCTTTCCACATTCGGGGCTGACAGCAGAGGGATAAGCAGGGATATATTCTGTATAAAATTAAAACCACTTCATTACATATTGTTCTGAAGAGTGAGCAAAAGGATATTAACATTTTAGTAAAATGACGATACGATCTTAGCATCTTACAAAAAAATTACATGAGCATTTGGTCAGCTAATGTGGAATGAATCCTGTACCCTGTCGGTAACTTGATCTAAATTAATAAACAAATGTTTTTCTTTTCACTTGTGCCATATGTTGATCCCAGTTACATGGGCAGAAAGAGGCAGCTTGTAATGTTTCTTAGAGGATTACACACTGTTTTGCATAAGAGAGTATGCAGATGCAGGAGTAGATGTGGGATAAAACATGTTCCAGTCTTTCTTTGTGTTTTAGGGAGGTCGGTTTCAATTGTTTATTTCATCTGACACAGACCATTTTTATTTAACTTGGTAGATCTGGTAGATAAATGCTAAGTGGAAAACATAGTGTGAACAGCTTTCACCAACTGATTAACCCCCTACCCCTCCCCAGACTTGAAGATCTTGGTGCTTGTATTCATTTTGAAAGGTTCCAGGATGGCATAAAGCATCTTGTCTATAAGAACTCACTCTCTTCCTAAGGGGGGGTGGGGAACAAGCCTGTGCTTTAATGAAATCAGAGATGTTGTGGATGTTAACCAAACAGACACGTTCAAGGAGCAGTCTGGTTTCCAAAAACAAAGGCCTATGAGTCACGTATTATTGCACCAGAAAATAAATTGATAGATGACAAGATGAGAAAAAGTTCATATGCAAAATTTGAAATGTTTCACCTTTACTTTTTCCACCCACGTTGTTTTTGTTGTCTTGAGGAGCTCACAGGCCTGTGCGCCAGATCAGTGGTCTTGGGACTTGTTTTTATTAACTCTGAACGTCGTTTGCTGTGCAATGTAACGGAGTTCTTTTGTCGTTCTTGCATCTATCCCAGGCAGATGGGTGGTTGCTGCTGTCTCTTGACATTCGGATTTTGACGTTCTCTTTTGTTTTCAGGGTAAGAAGTGACCTTTTGAGGTGACTATACCTGAAGATTGCTTTCCAGAAGCCAAAAAGGTAAATGCAAATATGATTAGTGGAATTATATCTTGGCCCGTATCTCCCTCCTTCTAGGTCTATCTTAATTGAACTCTTTTCCGATCTGTGTAGCCACCAAATGTATGTGCGTGCATTTGTGTGTAAGTCCGTATGTAGTAGTGTCTTTTGGGAGATCTTTCAAGAAAAGATTGCCCTTAAGAAATGGTCCGCAGAGTCTCTTTCCCCCCAAAATGTTATCAAACTTTATCTTCTTTGTCGAAGCTGAACTTTTTTTTTTTTTGGCTGTTGTCTTGGTGGGCTTAAAGTTAGAAAGGAATATTCACATCACAAAAGTGGTGATTCATAAAAATGAACTTGCTGCAAACATGAGTAGCGCATGTCAGTGTTCTGTGCCGAAGTGGTGTCATCCGATTGATGTTCATCTGGCGGCTTTATAATCACCTTCTTTCAGAAATTAATAGTCAAGCACCATAGCAACCCAGCACATTGATGTAACTGCTGAGCGGCGTGGGGCATATCCCTGTGATGTCAGCGCTAGGCTGCCTTGTTCTCTTGACCTTGCTTGAAAATCAAATGAGTATTTGATTTTAAAATTAGAAGTTTTCAGAGACACTAATGTAGCTTGATGAATTAAAGCTAAATTAAATTTTCTCAAACTCACTTTTGGGAGGGGGGACAGAAAAGCACTCTGTTTAAAATGGTTATAGATGCTCTGTATTTTCTTGATTTCCAAAGGTCTCTTTCTGGTGTGGCTGTGGTCATCTGACACAAGTTGATCTTGCAGGTCATTTTCATGGCTGAGGTTTCTCAAGTAGCATCTTCATTTTATTTTTGAATTTTGGCCCATAACATCTCCATTTGCTTTAGTGGATTTGTGTCTGTTTTAAAACAGGTTCCTTGCTGACCTGGTTGCACTGAGTCTTCACTCAGATATTACTAAATTGAGTTTATGAATTTGTAAGACAGAGACTTCCTACTCTTTAGTTGAACATGTTTTGGGTTTTTTTGGAACCCCCTTTATAACATGAAGATCCTTAGATCACTTTTGTTTTTAATCTCACCGAGCATTCTGGAACTCTAGGACGCCTTTTAAAGGTATGGATTTGTTTTTAGAGTTGCATTCTAGCACATTTGATTGGAGGCGAAAAATCCAACTTCCTGCATTTCACCATCATTGATGTTTAAATGAAACCTTTGTGGGAAGTACCTGATTGCCCGCCGCGGAGGACAGTCTCATTTGTACACTGCAGCACGGAAAGGGTGGATCCCAGCTAGTATTTGGGGTTATCAAGTCAAAGCACTTCCCTTTGCTGAGACTCAGTTGTCCAGTCTTAAAAAGGAAAGCTTAGTTAACTTCGGGGATCTGCAAACTTTTTGTGTAAAGGACCATGCAGGAAATATCTTCTGTTTTGTGGGCCATTCCGTCTCTGCCACAGCGACTCAGCTCGGCTGTACGTTGTGTCTCCTGGTCTCCATGAGCCCTGCGAGATCTCAATCCAAGACGTTCCTCATGCAAAGCTGTGCCAGGTGTTTAACTCATCTCGTGCCATTAGCTAGCAAAGATTTCTAGCAGAGCTCAAAACTGTGATTAAGCAAAGCTGAAAGCATGGTTGAAAAGATGAAATGTTCACCATGAGAGTTGTGTTACCCCGACAGCTTCAAATAAGGGCATCCTGAGCAGTTTTCATTGTTTTCTTTGGAGTCACCTGTAAGCATGAATTATTTTTCTTCTGACTTGATGCCTTTATAATGCCTATGCTAACACCCATGACTTGAAAATGGGCATGTTTGAATGTGTACGATGTGATTTGTTTCCAATTCTGTGATACTGTTCAAAGTTTAAATATCGTGAGACAGGGGCAAGTTTGGGGGAAAAAAAAAGGTTCCAACTAAATTTTCATTAGTTTTGACTAAAGAGAGGTAGTCCATGGGGAGAGAAAAAAAATCTCTCTTTATAATTAATGTCAAGGACATGGTGTATTATATGGTACGATATACTGCAAATGAGGAACTCCTTGTCAAATTTCAGCAACAGTGAAAAATTTTGTCCTTCTGATGGCTCCTGTCATGACACAAAGGAAGCTGAGTAACAAATTCATATAATTTTTCTTTTAAACTTGACTGCTAGGAATCTCGGAGGAAGAGTTTTTGTTCAATCTCTCTGTATGGTTTTTTCCCACTCCAACTTATTGTGATTGAGATCTTTTTAAATAAACTTCATTTTTTCTACCCCCAATTAACATTGGGTTATTCTTATTCTTCTACAATATCAATTCCATCATGCTTATCCCTCATTTCAAATTTTATTTTTTTTTTTAGAAATTAGTGAAGGTATAGAGATTTAAATTATAAATCACATGTAGTTTTTTTTTTTTTACCTTTTAACAAGCTCAAAGATCCTTCAAAAACTAATCCTTATTTATTTTGATCTCTTATACATAAAGGAAAAAAAGCTTTGTTAAAAATGTAAAAAAAAAAAAAAAAAAAGTCTGTAAAATGTCTGGAATGGCAACTGTTTCTTCCCGGGGAATAAGCCTTAAACACAGAAGACCGCAGGGCGCCTGGGTGGCTCAGTCAGTTAAGCATCCCACTCTTGATTTCGGCCCATGTCATGATCTCAGGGTTGTGAGATCGAGCGCACAGAGTCTGCTTAGGATTCTCTCTCTCCCTCTGCCCCTCCCTCCCCCTCGTACATGTGCATGCGTGGGCACGCTGTCTCTCAAAAGCAAACAAAAACCTGAGAAGATCATGCTATCCAGTGATGATGGAGAAGCCAGCACCATCTCCACACCATCAAAAAGAGGTAGATTTCAGATGCTGGGTGCTTCTCAGTATATGTCATGCCACATTTGAAATCTGGGAATCATTAAAAGCATAGATGCAAGTAAATATGCCTACATTGTCACTTCGGGAAAAACTACTTATATGCATAAAAGTGGCCAGGCAAATTCAGAAAACAGATGAAGCCATTTTTCAAATTTAGATTCAAAGGTCTGAAGAGTCATAAATAACAGTCCTCTTACTTGGTAGCAATAAAACAATTTTTTTCCCAAGTACATCTGAACACTCTACAAAATGGCTTTGGTGCTAGTATTCTGGAGAGATAGGCAGCCATGATTATAATCTCCACTTTACAAACTGGGAAGGTGGTCCCATAGACGATCAGTAACTTACCCATGGTCACACAGAATGTCAAGACTGGACCTAAAAAGACATCTTGTTCAGGTCACGGTTATATTGATGTCATTTTATCATGGCTGCCTTAGTTTGGTGGTTTAATAAAGGTTTATACATCATTTTCTCTCTGCTTTCCCCCAACATTGGCATTGCACCTACATGCATTTTTGCTTGAGATTCAAATTCAATTTGTAAAATTCATATTCGTGTATCAGTTCTGAGTGGTATTGGGAGTGGATGGTAATCTTCAAGCCCATATAGATTACAATTAAGTGGTTATTTTTAAACGTTTTAGGCATCTTCAAGTTTCACATCTTATGTGCTCGTTAATTGTTTTAAATTTCTTTTTTATGGTCAATTTATTTGTGAGAAAGTTAAGAAACAATCTAAAAGAAAGTATAATTGCAGTATTCTCCTACCCCCAATTTGAGCCCTTTTTTGTTGGATCAAGGAGTATAAAGCATCCTTATAGACTATTCATTGTGTCTTGCATATTGCAGATTATATCTTGGTTACAAATAAAGGTAAAATGGCTATTTGGCTATTTAAAATATATCCATTGGTTCTTCTGAAAGTGTGTATTTATTTGATTTAAATATTGCCAATAACATTCAAAGTTAAGTCCATTTCAAAATGACCTCTTTATAGCATTCCACATTTGAATCATGTTACTTAATTTATCAAGTTGTTGTGTAGACATAACAGTGTCTTCATTGAGCCACCAGATAACCACCCTAGCTGATTCACTAGTCTGTTCAGTTAAGCACTGGACAGTGCTTTTCACTCCCTCCTTCTCCGCATACACCCATGCCCAGGCTTAACAATCAGGGTAAAGACTAGGCTGGTATTAGCATAGAGACTGCAACATACAATGGCTTCCATAAAATGGAAGTTTACTTCTCTCTTATGTAACAGTCTGACCAGTGTAGCTTACCTGGGCAGGTTCTTTCTCTCTTTTGCTCTCCTACCTTGGGACTTTGTCGTTATTCACATGGTTGAAGCATAGGGGAGAAGTCCATGGCAAGCAGTTTTCTTTGATGCAAATGAGTTAAAAATTGCACATATCCCATCCATTGACTGTTAATTGGTAAGATTATAGTCCCCTGGTTGCAAGAAGCCGCAGTGGCTGCTGGGAGTTGTGTCTACCAGGGTGGCCAGGAGCATGGGGGAATTGGAGAACAGGTTTAAGGGGACAGTTCAAACACAACAACTTGATTGCTTGAATTGCCCCAATCCGATGATTTCTTTCTTTTCTTTTCTTTTCTTTTCTTTTCTTTTCTTTTCTTTTCTTTTCTTTTCTTTTCTTTTCCTTTTCTTTTCTTTTCTTTTCTTTTTTCTTTCTTTTTTCTTTCTTTCTTTCTTTTTCTTTCTTTCTTTTGTCATTCTTTCATTCTTTCAGTCATTCATTCATCAAGAGTGCACACTGCATACATATATAAATTCCTACTGTAGATATTTACTGATGATTATGTGCTAGTTGCTAAGATCATAACACGACATAAGAAGGACATGGTCTCTGTCCTCATAGAGTTTATTTTAGAGAGGGGAAGACCCAGGTTATGAACGATGATGATGACTAGTGTTAGGAAGGGCAAATATTGGTTGCTGGGAGAAAGTGATCTATAATGGGGAGACCAGGGTATCAGGGATTTTTGTATTTTAGCCTTGTATGGAAGCTATGTTAGCTTAACTTGATTTTCTTGTATCTTTCATGCCAATGCTGTTATGAACATTATCAGACATGTTAATTTTGTTAATAGCTTTATTGAGATATAATTCATATCAAAATACAGTTCACCCACTTAAAATGTACTGTTTGATGGCCTTGAGTATATTCCCAGAGTTTGTAACTATCATCCCAGTCTGGTTTCAGAACATTTTCAGCACCCCAGAAAGAGACCCCATAACCATCAGCAGTCACTGTCCTCAACTCAGCACCTGACAACAACTAATCTACTTTCTGTCTGCATAGATTGACCTATTTGGGACATTTCCCATAAATGGAATCCTACAATATGTGGTCTTTGGTGAGTGACTTCCTTCACTTAGCTTGATGTTTTCAAGGTTCATCCCAAGCACTTAAATCTGTAACTATCAGAAAATAAATAAATTTGTAACTCTCTTACAACCTCAGAGTTGTTTGAGGTCTTAGTCCTAAACCCAACAAAATGGTGACCTGAAATATTCTTACAGGGGATGGAATTGGGGGAAACATGACTGTCCTCATGTTGTTTATATTTTCATAGAACTGACTTGGCCTCCCAACAGTTAAACTTCAAAATTTAAATGTTTGCATTTTAAGTTAGCTGTTTTTAAACATTGTTAACCATAATGCTAAACTAACTTACTCTGTAAACAAGAGCTGTTTCTCTTGAATGTTAGTTTCAAAGAAAAAAAAATTTTAAATATTGATTTCCAGAGAAATATGCTCAATAGAGTTCGTTTTCAAGCAGAAGCCACTTGTTGAAATGTACATGAAGGCGTATTTAGTAGTAAAGGCAATCTCTGCAGCGATTATCAACTAGCCATATTTTGCACTGTGAACAATCAGAAATACAAAACCGAATAACAAATGGTTTATTCATCTTTTTAAAATGATGTTTTTGTTCTTCCATCTGCCAAGGGCACAAATATCCCAGTTGCTCACCTTGAGCATCTTAGGAAGAGATTCTCAGTTTAGGTGACAACATAACAGCTTAACAGAGATGTAGGAAGTATTGCCTTACTTTGGCAATTCACAAACCTCAGGAAGAAATTTGGAGCTTAACTGTACAAAAACAAAACCCTGTTTAAGGTTGCAGATCTGTGTTAACCTTGACTGCATTACCCAACTCGTATCTAGTAACATCCAGAACTTTAAAGGAGCAAATGTTCAATTGGTGGTAGATTCCTTATTTTGAGTCCATTTTAAAAGTTGACCTTCTGTCCAGGGTTGAGTTCCGATTTGAAGTTTATAGTACCTTTTGAAAAGACTGCTGGTGAGTGGGAGTTCACAATTGAAATATGAAGATTAATCATTTAAGTTGGTACTTCTCTGTCCTTGATCTGAACTCTTGGACTTCTGTAGCCTTTGCATGGTGGGTGTGGGGAGGGGAGAAGAATGAAAAAGCTTGAAGTCTTTATGCTCTGTTCAAATGTACTCTTTTTGAAGTGTGAAAATCATGCACATTTTCCCTTGAATTTTGTATATTAGTATGTATGTAGTATATAATTATAAGTAATTAGATGTTTTGTTAATTATCTGAAAGTGCAGTGACTTATTTAAAATTACCTATTAATTAAAAAAACAGTCTTGCGTCATCGGATGAATGGTGATGATTTCAGTCTGTGGATTGGCATGGTACTTTTAATTCCTCGGCCTATCCCTCCAGGCCTCTTTTTTCTGGAAGTCTGTTTCCCTTTCATCGGGTCCTGACTGTCCCTAGAGGTCAGAGGAAGTGCCCTAAAATCTGTTCAGTACAGATGACTTACCTTAAAGTTTATTTAGAACAGTGATTTTCAGAGTGGGCCTTGGGACCCATTTGTGTGGATTAGGAAATCTGTTTAGTGGATTGTGCCCAAGGATTTTGAAGAAACGGAAGAAGCATACAATAGAGTAGAATAAAATAGAGGAAACTTACACTGTCTAATATGGAAACCACTAGCCGCATGTTTTGCAGTGTGATTAGCCCAAACTTAATATGTGCTGTAAGTGTAAATTCGACAGAGTATTTAAAAGATTTTGTATGGAAAAAAGATATGAAATATTTGAATTATTATTCTCACTTGATTATACATGGAAATGATCATATTTTTATGTTAGGTTAAATAATATAAATTATTAACCTGAATTTTTACTGCTTCAGTGTGGTTACAATGACATGTGTGGCAGGCGTTATATTTCTAATGGACAGCATTGCCCAAGTTGGTGGGGAATCTATCAGTGAATGACACCGCTATCAAGCCCTCTGCCCATGGTTCTAGGGGATGGGGACAGGCAGGGAAATAAAATACAGATACACAGTGATAGGTGCTGGGTAGGAAATATAGAGGGGTGAGGGAGATCAAATTACCTGAGGAAGGGGTTCCAACTGTAAATAATCAGGTTAAGTCTGACTGTGAAGTATGGGAGCATTGGAGCAAAGATTTAACATGTTCTAAAGAGAGCAAGTTGGCTCGTGTGGCTGAAGTAAAGTCATCAAGGGGGAGAGGTAGTCAGAGGCAAGGTCAGGAAGTAACAGGGCTGGGGGGTGCCTGGCTGGTGCAATCAGAAGAGCAAGTGGCTCCTGATCTTGGGGTCATGAGTTTGAGCCCCAGGTTGGGTGTAGAGTTTAAAAAAAAAAAAAAAAAAGTTAAATGAATTTTGGGAAAAAAAAAAAAAGTAACAGGGCCAAACTGAGTAGGGCATGAAGACTCACTGGACTCAGTCTTTTAGTAAAATAGGGAACCATTGATGGGCTTTGAGGAGGGTCAGGATCTGATCATGCTTTAAATGGACCACTCTGGAAGCCATTTTGAAATTTGCCTGTGGGTGAACAAAGCAAGGTGATAGGGAGGGCGACTTGTTAGGAGGCCACTGTAATCCTCCCAGTGATAGAGGGTGGTGGCTGGGATCAGGATGGCAATAGAAGTGCAGAGAAGTAGTTAGAGTTGCTTTTGGTTTGAAGGAAGAGCCAAAGGGTTTCCTGGTGGAATAGATGTGGAATTTGAAAAGGTTGCATCAGGGATGACTCTGAGATTTTTGTGTAGTATCATCTGAGGGATTGCTTGTGAGTAGAAAGGAAAGAGTGGGAAGATGGAGGCTTTGGGCCCAAGCAACTGCTGGGAGGATGGAGCTGCCATTAACTGAAATAGGGAACCCTGTGGGGGAACAGGTTGGAGGGTATTAAAGGACAAAAAAATTAATCTCACTTGTTAAACATGGTAAGATACACTTTATTCAGGACTATCACAGTAGGTGTTGGGAACACTCCCGTAAGATTTTATGCAGGAGAGAGATTGGGCTCAACTCTGAATACAGCCCAGGCAAGTAGGAATTTATAACCAGGGAGCAGAGTGGGTGTCCGTAGATGGAGAATTACCAGAGGAAACATCGTGGGTAAGCAGAGGGTCTGAGCTACACAGATCCAACAGGGCTCTTGCTAAAGACAGGCCAGGATGATCAGACACTCCCTGGGGGATGATGGCGGATGAGGAAACCAGTCAGGTATCAGCAGTGATCAGACTGAAGGTGGTGGAGGGGCTTGTGGTTAAACTGACTTAGCAGGGTTCTTGCTAAAACTGGATTGTATAGGGAGGTGCCCAGGTGGTTTCAGGAGGCTGACTAAGGTTTGGTCAAGCCAGGAGTCTTTGTCAGGGTGGATGAGGGAAGTGGGAGAAACCGGGAGTATAGCTGTAGACACATGGGCTTTGAGCTGTTTATTATTCACCCAGATTGAGCTGTCAAGTGGGCATTTGGATGTGTGGATCTAGAAATGTCCTAGCTGAGGCTACCAATTGAGGACCTGTAAACATGTAAGTGATATGTAAAGGCATGAACCTGGGTGGGCTCACCAAGGGAGCCATGGTGTAAGTAGAGGAGAGTAGGGCTCCAAGATGTGTGTTCTGAAGCCAACACCATTAAGAGATTTGGTTACAGGATGTAGAGAAGTAAGAGGCAAAGCTGGCAGGAAATTTTGGGGGTTTAGATATACTGGGAGCCCACTGAGGACATTGTTTAAAGGTAGAGGGCATTGCGGTGCCTGAGTGGCTCAGTGGGTTCAGCATCCAACTCTTGGTTTCAGCTCAGATCTCGGGGTCACGAGATCGAGCCCTGCGTCTGACTCCATGCTCAGTGCACTTGGGTTTCTTTCTCTCTCCCTCTTCCTCGCACTCTCTCTCCCTAAAATAAATACTTTAAAAAAAAATAAAGGAGAGCATTGTCAGCTGCATCAGAGGTGGCTAAGAGGTCAGAAGAGATGATGACAAAAAACAGACTGTTGTGCTTGTCAACATGGAAGTCATTTATAACCTTAACCAGCGTCAAAAATGTTTTGACTCTCACTCCTACAATATACAGTGGCTTTGTACAACTACCGGGGTGCTTATGGTAGGCATTGTGAACGGTTTTTCTGGGGATAGTCCCTGTTTATCACTGTTACTTGTTAAGGTCATCACATGTACCCCCACCCCTTGCAGCCCCACACGGACAAGGGGCTAACTGGGGTACTTGGTCACGGTACAGCCTGTCACGTGTAATCAGACAAAAATTCACTTCTGCACAAAGGAATCCTGCGCATTTTGCCCCTTTCAATTCCTTCTCTACTCCATGGTTGAGATAGTACTGTTTAAAGAAAAGGCAGATGGGGCGCCTGGGTGACTCGGTTGGTGAAGCGTCCGACTCTTGATCTCAGCTCAGGTCTTGATCTCAGGGTTGTGAATTCAAGCCCCACACTGGGCTCAAAAAAAGAAAAGAAAAGAAAAGGCAGAGGAAAAGGGGGATGCATAAAATATGTTGTTTCAGTCATCTGAAGTACACCACAGCTTGGTGTGGTTAACATGGTCTCCAGATTAGTAAAGTACTAGTTTGTGCCTGAGCCACATGCCAGTCTGTCACCTTCACCTTATACTAATCTAGGTAGTCTTTGATGGGCTTGTCTGCCTTTCAACTCAACTAAAAGCATCAAGGATTCTGACTTATTCAAAAATTGTGAAATACAGTGAACATTCTCAAGATTTCTAGGCTGGTCCCAAATCTTTAAGCATCTAGAAAACTGTAGGTCAAATAATAACAAAGATGCTTTCTCTCTTTAGGTACTAAATCCCATTAAGGTAGTATTGGGTGAGGTAAGAATATTCCCTCTTTGTGGAAGCTAATAAATGTCCTTCTTAGAGGAAGAAAATGTTGGAAGAACAATTTCACTGGTGGCCGCCCCTAACCAGTTCAACATTTTATCAGTATCCTGCCGGGATTTTGTATACGTAGATTTGTTTATATGTGCTCGTCCTGCACACACTAATTTGTTTCCTATTTTTTACCCTTACACTATCACAAGTATTTTTCCAAGTCATTACATGTTATATATAAATCTTATTTTACGATACTTTGGCAACCTCTTTGTTGTGTTGTTCATCCCTGCAATGGTGGGGCCTCCGATATTTTCCACTGAGTCATGATGGCCAGGATGTCTAAGTTGGCCATCTCAAGATAGCTCAGTCTCTTGAATTTGTTTTATAAATGATGTTGAGATTTTAGATTATCATCGAGTTTCTCCCTCTACTTCTAGATAATACTAAAATTAAACTGAGCCACATAAAATCACCCCTTGGGGTCAACTGTATGCATTTTCCACGATTAGGTGAGGTACAATTCACATTACTTTTGATTTCAAAATGTCTAGACTTTAAGTTGCTAGGCATTTTTTTTTTTCCTGATCTGAATTGTTTTTGGTATTTTCCCCCTCCCCCAACTTGATTTTCAGCCTGTGAGCTAGGAATTTTCTGTTCTTTCAAGGGTGAGCCATTCACCTTCTCCTTGTTTTATTTCCCCGAACATCACTCCTTTCTCTTTCCCCAGGGCAAGCCATTGCTTTATGTTTGCATTTGCTTCTCCAGAATTTGCTTTGGTTGGGTTTCAGTCAGTTTACCCAGAAAAATTAAAAATTACTTGCAGCTTTCAGAGTCTAACATTTTAAGTTCTTTTGTTCACCATACCTCAGCAGTATCATCATTAATGGTGTAGGCAACAAATGTTTGAGTTCCAGTGAGGTTCTCTGTGTGTTTAAAATTGAGCTGTACACCACTGTGCTTTGTGGCCGTGACCCCATCTAGTTCTAAAATCCCCCAAACGGCCTTTCAGTGAAGTAGTCTTAGAACTTCAGAGAGGACCAAAGAATGTGGGACTTGACTGGTTTCTTCCTTGTAATGTGCGAAAGATGAAACCGACATTCCAGAAAGGGACATGACAGACCCCAGGCCACTGCATAATTGCGACCCTCTGTGTTGGGAATCCCCTGCTCTTCTCCCACCCCTCTTCCTTCCTTTTATGATAGAATACCCCAAACAAGTGGAATTATTAAAATATGACTATTAAAACGTTGGCTATTAAAAAAAATAGACCTGACAAAAGCCAAAATGTGTGTGTTTTGTTTTTTTTTTTTAATGTAGATGGCCCTTATCTTGGATTTCATTTCCAGCACTATCTCCTTTTTCCAGCAATGTTAAGGGAAATGACACCATTTACAAGTGTTTCAGCATATTAACTATGAGAAATGTCCCCTAAATACCTTCATCTCAAACAAACAAAAATAAATAAAAATAAAAATGTTCATTTCAAGGGCGCCTGGGTGGCTCAGTCGTTGGGCGTCTGCCTTCGGCTCAGGTCAGGATCCCAGGGTCCTGGGATCGGGCTCCCTGCTCGGCGGGAAGCCTGCTTTCTCCCTCTCCCGCTCCCCCTGCTTGTGTTCCCTCTCTCGCGGTCTCTCTCTCTCTCTGTCAAATAAATAAATAAAATCTTTTAAAAAATGTTCATTTCAGAAGATGCCCATTTTCCCCTTTCCTCCCCACTGTCAGGCCCTCCTTCCCCCTCTGTCTTCCAGCTTCTGGATTGGCCACTCCTCCTCCCCCTTGTACACAGTGGTGTACAGCCCTCTCCTGTCTCTCCCTCTCTGTCTCCTGCCTCTGAAGGCTGAATTTTTTTTTTTTAAACAAGGCCATTTGATGAAGATGTATGTAAAAGTAGAATGTTCCTGCCAGTTGACTACTACTGTGCATTTTCAAAATTGTTGAGTGTTCTGTGTAACCTGAGAATTTCAGTGTCCACTGCCCTTACCTGACTGATCCGTACAGAGGAACACCTCCCGTGTGTGGGTGCTTTGCCCTGGGCTGAGGCACAGGGAAGGATAATTGTGTTTTGCCTGTGTTTCTTGAGGTACACGCTGTCTGTTTGATTGGAGCTACTTACGCTCCAAGGTCTTGTTCTCCCTAGCTCTGGAGTGGGGTTGACATCCTCTCTTTATTTCCTTACATGGGATAAAAATACATGAAGACCAATATAGAATTGTCACTGGGAACTTAACTAGCTAAGTTCTTACTATGTTATTAGTAATAGAAATAGAGTAGGAAATTCCCACGAACTTCGTTTTGTTTTCTGATGACACATGTTAAACCAGCTCATTATAGGGAATTTGAAATTATAGAAAAGTAGACCAAGTATAAAAGAAAGAATAATCTAGAGTCCTGACCCTGAGAATAACGTAAATTTTCTGTCATCCTTTTTTCACTGAATGTACACATATTTAACAAAATTGCTGTCATCCAGTATATAGAATTATGTTTTTAAAATTTAATATTACACAGTGAGTATTTTCCCATGTTATGAAGTATTCGTAAAGATATCTTAAATGATTACACACTGTGTCACCCTTTTGCATGTAACACAGTTTAATTAACTGTTCTTTAATATTGTGTGTGGAGACTGTTTCCAGTTTTTCTGTAATATATCTATTGCAGTGGGCATATCTGTGCATAAGTGTTTGTCAATTATTTTTATTTCTTTAGATATATTCTAGATGTGGAAATTACTAGAAGAGAGTTTATGGAATTCTTACAGGGTTTCCATACTTCTTGTCATACTGTTTTTCAAAAGTACACCTATTTACACTCCTATTAACACTGAATGAGAGTGTTTATTTCACTGCAACTTTGCCAACAGTGAGTATCAACATTTTTTTGTTATCGTGTGAATCATGGGAAAAAAGTGTATTTCATTTTTTCCTTATTCAATTCTTTGACTATAAATGAAGTTCAGAAATTTTATTTCTTTAGGCTGTTTGAATTTTTTCTTTTAATTGTTCATAATTTTTGGAGCAGCCAGGGGTTGAAGGAGTAGGAATGAGGAAGCCATAATGCTGAGAGCATGGGGAAGGGATCCTGTCATTGAGAGGGTCCTTGACCAGTGGCTCTTATGGCCGAATTTACAGAGTAAATTCACAGAGTACTACATTGCAGCTTTGGTCTAAGTGCTAAAATTAGAAAAGGCCAGACCCCTGGCACTCAGTTGTTCCTGAAACCAGATGGAGAGATCTAGGGCTCATAAGCTTTCCAAAAATTTGGATGCTTTACATTTATTCCTTTATTCACCAAATAATTATTGAATGCTTACTTGTTTCAAGCACTCTTCTGGGCACCAGGGATATACTGGTAAACAACAAAAGAGAGGCTCTTTAAATGTGGTGAGTCTCCCTCATTGCTTTTTAATGAGGACAAATGGAGAGTTCTCCATAAAGTGCTTAGCACAGTGAGAGTCACGCTTGCTTCTCTTCTCATTGCTTCTCCTGTTTCTTTGTTAGCAGCAGCAGCTCAAATAAGAACCTGTGTCCAGCCAGGTCCCTTCTGTGGTCTCCCTGTCACACTTGGGAAAGACAAGCTGTCACAGGCCCGGTGTCCCCCAGCCCGAGAAGCTTTTCTCCATTTCTCTTTTAGCCCCTTTCTTTACCCACTGAGCTAATGTCCTCCAGCCATGTGGTTGAGGAAGCCTGTAGAGAAGCAGGGCTGAGTGCAGTTGAGCAGTAAGACCTTGGGGACAGACCTAAGGACTTCAGAGGAGCCCCTCCCATTTTCATCCTGTTAGTAGGGGTATTCCTGAAGGCTGATAGGTGCTCCCTGGTCATTGGCTCTTTATCCGGACGCTCAACCAGCTGATTCTCATCAACCCCTGAATGAAGGAATTCAAAATAGAAAAGGAAAGTGTTCTTCCTCTGGATTTCTCAGTTTTCTCTGGGATTCTGGAACTCTGCACTGAGTGGGGAAAGACAGGCCCCCTCGAACCCAGGACCACACTCGCTTTCTCTCTGGCTTGTCCCATTCCTGGGAATGTACTTGGCACCATCCCCCTTTCTGTGTACTTGCCTGGTTCCTGTCACCACTGTTTCAAAACACGACTGATTTGTAATTGAGATAAACATTCTCAGTGCTGAAAGGATGAAGGGGTAGCTCAGGGTTGCGGTCCTGGTGCCCTGCTCAGAGGCGTGGATTAGAAGTGGGCTTCGTCTGAGTTTGGATGTGTCAGTTCTTGGGCAGGTCCCGACATGCTCTGCCACTTGTCTCCATCTGAGACATGGGGAGAATGAAAACATCCGTCTCATAGATGTGCTGTGAGGATTATATAAAGAAGTTTGCTTAGAGGTCTGCTTTGCAGGTCCAGCCCTGCTACTTTTTGGCTTCATCATTTTGAGGAAGCAACCAGATTCTCTAAGCTTTTTTTCCCTTATCTAAAAAAATAGGGACTTGGAAGTCGTTGGGAGATTAACTGAGTTATTCCAAGTAAAAAGTGCTTAGAGCAGTCTTCATATCCAGGAAAGGCTCGGTGATGTTGGCTCAGTGATGTCTATTTTTGTTATTAGCACAGTGCATGGAATGTAGTAAGTTCTCAAGGATGGTAATACATTTTATTATTAATTAGCTTTAAAGATAATGAAAATGGTTTTAAGTGGCTGTTTTTATGGGAGAGAATCTAGTTAGTGGAAATAGAAATGAAAGAGGCATCCTGATACCTTTCCCTGCCCCCAAATAGAAAATACAACACAAACTTTTAAGATCCTAAGAAGAAAAGGGGTCTGTGAGAGATAACATTATATTTCTGTACCATCTTCTCCTTCTCACCTCCCACCTGCCATCACCAGGTAAAGGGTGGGGCCATCTAGCGGGATCGAACTGGCTCATTTTTAGGAATTTGAAACAGGCTGTTGGCTACACTGCAGCTTGGATCTGAGTGCTAAAATTTAGGCCAGGCCATTGATACCCAGATGCTCCTGAGTTCAGATGGAGAGATCTGGGAACTCACAAGCTTTTTAAAACCTAAACTGTGTGACAGAAATAGTGTGAAAAGGTTTTCCAGGGTTGTGCACGAGATTCGTTGGCTCTAATGTAATCTTATTATAGAACTTAACACTTGGAGACTACGTTAAAAGAGCATTAAGCTTGTGTCCTCAGCACTTCACATTGAGAGGAATGTGGGTAGAAATTTCTCTGGCGTGTGTCCAAGGCCAGAGAGAGAGTGAGAGAGACAGAGACTGAACTGGAGGGAGGGAGGGAAGGAGGCCCCCAGGGCAGGACACAGGAATTCCTGACTATCTGCAGAAAGTAAAGTCTCTTTTCCACTGCTCAGTTGTTGTTTTAAGGGAGCAGGGATTGGCTTTTTGGGGTACACTTAGCAGAAGTTACCTTGACCCAACTGTTATGCAAAGGATTGTATTTGTGCACATATGTGCATGCATGTGCATAACCCCCCCTCCAGGTGGTGGCAAGCCCTTTCTCTTGGAAAGCTCCAGAATGTATCATTTCCAACAAGGATGTGAGGAATGATCAGAGGGCTACTTCATATATGTTTATGAAGCCCAACAAGCAATTTTCTCTTTGTTCCTTTCAGTGCATCGTTTGATTTTTCTTACACATGATATTTGTCATTGTAAAAATAAACAGGAGAACATAAGTAAGAAAGTAAACATGATGGCAGAATCATCCTCTAGGATCACAGCCTGGACCATTTTGGAATCAATTCTTCTAAATATCACTCTCTCTGCCCATCTGTTACTGACTTGACCTGGGCTGTCCAGTGTAGTAACCAGTTGCCAAGCAGCTCTTGAGCAGTTTAGTTGAAACGTGGCTAGTCTGAATGGACATGAGCTGTACTTGTCAAATCCCCAGCGAATTTTGAAAAAAAAGAGAAAAAAATGGGGCTATAAAATAGATATTAAGTTTAGATATTGACTACAGGTTGAAATGATAATACTTTAGATATATGGGATTAAACAAAATGTACAATTAAATGTAATTCCATTTGTGGCTTACGTTATATTTTTTTCTTGAAGATTTTAAGTGGTTATTACGTCTAATGTGGGGCTCTAACTTAAAACCCCCTGATTCAGAGTCGCATGCTCCCCCAACTGAGCCGGCCAGGCACCCCCTCACATTATATTCTTATTCCACAGTTGGGTATAGATACATCGCAGTTTTAACAGGATCATGCTATATTTTTCTTACTTGAAAATTTGTAGCACATTTTCTTTTGAATTTAAAAACAGGTTGCCAATATCTTTCTGTCACGATTAGTATATGTCAGCATCATTATTACCTTCTAGTTGTATATAGATATATCACGATTTATTGTACCAGTCCCGCTTTGTTGGATATGCAAAGATGTACACAATAATGCTGGTGAGCAAGCTTGTAGTTTCAACTTTAAAAGGCTGTCTGATTATTTCCTTAGGGTTTCTCTACTGGAGCATGATGGACATTTTGGGCTGGAAAATGTTTTGTTGTGGGACTGTTGGATGTTCAGCAGTGTCCCTAGCTTCTACCCACTAGATACCAGTAGCACATCCTCCCCATTCTCATCCTCAGTACAGGAAAACAGAAAACATCCCCAGACATTACCGTGCGTCCCCTGCAAAATTGCCCTGGTTGAGAAGTACTGACTTAGGGAAGATTATCAGAATGGGAGTTGTTGGGTGAAAAGGTATATGTATTTAAAATTTAGATCGGTAGCTAGCTTGCCAGCTACATACCGATATACATCGAAAATTTTATATCTATTTCCAAACTGTTTTCTAGAAAAAATGTTACCAATTCATGTATCTATTGAAATCAACAAAGATCCTCATTACAGGTCTACAAGAGGCTTAAGAAGGGAGCGTTGGGTATTTGTTATTTTATTTTGGGGGAATTTGTTTAATCACGTTGCTTCCTAAGATCAGGTCTTTAAGGACCTCAGTGGAGACAGTATAAGTATTTCCAGTTTAGCAAGGAAGTGCAAGGGGTCATCTTTACTTAGCATCATGTACAGGGCTTCTGGGCTCATAAAAGGTGGGGGGGGCGGGGAAGAGGGTAGACCATCAGAGAGAAAACCTATTACTTCACAATTTTAGACTTTTCCTACAGTGAGAAAAAGGGATACTAGTAAATCCTGGTAATAGTAGTTAATTATTGAATGTTTGCTCTGTATCAGGCACTGGGCTAAGCGCTATTACATATAATTTCATTTAAACTTCAGAAACACTGGGTAGTTATGTGAGAGCTGCTGGTTTCCCCAGGGGAAGGAAGACACTACCAGCTATGCATCCAGAATGTCAGGGATCCCATCTACAGTGTGTGGTGTGGCCAGGATTTGAAGTGGGCAGTCCAAATGAATACACTGTTCATTTATTTACTCTTCCAACAAATACTTGAGCTTTTCCTATGTGCCAGCCATAGTAATCTTTGCTGAGTTTATAGTAATGAGTAAGAAAAGACATCATCGCAGACCACTGGGGGCTGAGAAAGGCTGATCTAATGAGGACTAAGAAATGGAGGTGCGTGGGACTTTGTAGAGCCTGCAGTTGGGGGATTTGCGCTAGTCTGAGACATCGGGGAAAGCTTCCAGGAGAAATGATGGTTAAATGAGATCTGGAGAAAGAAGGGTGGAGGTGAATGTGGGAGCCCCAGAGAAGGAACAATATGTCCGCTGAGCTGGGATGGATTATGATGTGTTGAAGAATGGACTCGTGGAGAAGGTGCCAGGGTGAGCATGAGGTGAAGGATGCAGGCTGTGGGCAGAATGTACATGGATTTGGATATGTGCCTCCCAAACAGGTTGTTCTTGTTTGTTTTTGTCGTGAGGGACGGGAGAGGGTTGGAGGAGGGAGAACAGGATCAGATTTGCAATGGGGGGGATCAATCTGTGAAGTGTTAAGAATGCCTGAGGGCCGTGGGGAGTAGATACAGAAACCCTAAGAAGGGGAGCAGTCGTTGACTCAATAAATAATGCCCACTTGGGCTTCACTTATTTATGGCTGCTTCACACACTGCCCTGAACCTTGGCTGCTTAAAACAATAATCATTGGTGCCAGATTCTTCCCTTTGGCTAGGGCTCAGCAGGGGTCATGACCTGGTCTTCTCCTTGGCCTCTCCATCCTGATAGGCTTGGGTGTAAGAGAGCACTTCCAGGTCTCCTAAGGCCTAGGCCTGGAACTGGCCCAGCCGCCCCTCACTGCTTTGTATTTGTCAGAGCGTGTCACATGGCCAGCCCACACGCCAGGAGAGGAGGAAAATAGTCCACCTCTCGATGGGCTCCAGCGTACAAGAATGGGAGGGATAATTGGTAGACAGCTTTGGAAGCAATCCGTACAATCCACGGCACTGAGAATAGAGTACTGCATGATACGGGCTAAATTCCCACTCTTTTGACCATAGAGAGGGAGGCAATAAGCAAATAAATAAGAGAACAGTGTCAGGTGTCATTTGTTTGGCAGTTAGGCTAAATTCGTGCCTAACAGAGTGGCTGAGGAGGAATTGGCCACTTCACACGGTTGGACTGTCAGGGGAGGTGCCCGTGAAGAGGTGACATTTAAGTGGCGGTAAAAAGGAGGAACCAGGCATAGGCTAGGGACCATGCATGCCATATAGGTGCACCAGCTAGTGCAGAGTCTACTGGTGAGTGAGTGAAGGTGGCTGCCCTAAAGGCTGGAAGTGAAGAGAGGGTGGAAGAAGCGGTGGGGCAGGTGAATGTGGCCAGCTCTTGCAGAAGACCAAGCTGGAGAAGACTGTAATTTAGACTCTGATGTTGATGGTGGACAGCAAGGGAAGAAAGGCTCTAAGAGAGAGATTGAGGAGTGAAAATTAGGCAGTTGTCATGATGGACTGAGGAAATGATATGATAGGGGGCGTTGTTCAAAGTGACACCTTGATTGCCGATGTGAACATCTCCTGATGGAGGCCACGTTGGTTGAGTCGGTGGGATGTTAGGAAGGCCCAGGTGTGGAATGGGAAGATAATGAGATTGGGTTTGGACACACTTTGGGTTTTTCAGGATGCAACCACTTTTTATATGCTATAGACAGTGTTTGGGTTCACCCCAAGTTCATAGGTTGAATCCTAACACTGAGCGTCATGGTGTTTGGAGGTGGGGCCTTTGGGAGGGGACTGGTCCTGAGGGTGGAGCCCTCTTGAATGCAATTAGCGCTCTTGAAAACAGGTGCCAAATTCCTCCCCTGCTTCTGCTATGTGAGGACACAGAAAAAGATGACCATGGCTGAGCCAGAAGGTGGGTCCTCACCGGACACCTAAGACACCTCATCTATTGGCTCCTTGATCTTGGACTTCCCAGCCTCCAGAACTGTGAGAAATAACTTTGTTTGTAAGCCACCCGGTGTATGGCATTCTGTGATAGCAGCCCCATTGCACAATGACAACATAGTTGTTTCTTCCCTGGAACCAGACAGCCCAGAAATTCTTAGAGCAGCAAAACTGAGCTTATAGACTTGCCTTTTAAACCTTCGTAGTTACTCAGAAAGACTTCGTCTTACTGTGCACTATGATATTTTGTTCAGAAAACATCATCACTGGAGGCCATGGAAAGGAGGTAACCCTGTAGCTTAGAAAAGAGAATATTCGAAAACAGCCAAGTGTCCGTACTTGCTCGCGAGCCTGCAGAATTTGCTTATAAGTGTGTATTTCATAATGCCGCAGTTTGATTTCTTTTTAATCATTGGTTTTTTTGTGTTTGCTGAATTTTCAGGCTTTTTAATTTGTGCTGTGTCTACCCATCATTTGTGCAAATTAGCAGGGTTTAACTATAAATGAAAATGTCAAAGTTATTACATTATTTAAAATTAAAGAATAATTAGACTGGAGGAAAACAGGCTGAAAGAATGCTCCAGGATATGTTCAAGGTGGAATGGAACAGGAAAAACATGCAGAAAGGATACACAGGAGAGAGCGGGGAACCCCTCCAACTTCCAGGAACACAGATATGTGATGACCATACCACTTGTAACCCCCAGGATGTGAGACAGACCCAGAAGCCTTATGTCTGCCATTGGATGTAGGCATGTAGGATTTTCTTTTTCTTTTTTTCTTTTTTTTTTTTTTTTTGATTTTATTTATATATTTGACAGAGAGAGAGAGAGAGAGAGAGAGAGTGAGTGAGTGTGAGTGCACAAGCAGGGGGAGCCAGGAGAGGGAGAAGCAGGCTCCCCGCTGAGCAGGGAACCCAGGACCTTGGGATCATGACCTGAGCTGAAGGCAGACACTTAACCAACTGAGCCACCCAGGTGGCCCAGGCATTTTCTGACAGGACTATAAAATGTTTTAATTTTACAAAGGGTGTTATGGGGGATATTTTACCAGGCTGTTGCGGTCCACTGTAGTGGATATCAGCTGATATTCCAGAATTGTGCCTCCTGTCTTGGTATTGTTTTTAGTATCTGTCAAGGGCACCTGGTTGTCTGATCCTATCAAAAAGATGCCAGTAAAAGGGAAGCCCAAGGATAGAGTAGGTAAGAAGTTAGTGGGGATTTATGTTCCCAGTTGGCAAGGTTGTTGACTCACAAGGTTCCCAAATGCAGCAGCAAAAATCAACTATTGTTTCTAGGGATTTGTAGTTACCCAGTCAAGAAAAGGGCAGTGTATAGGGATCTAACTTGCGGCAGTGCTCATGGGATCAAAAGAAGTGAAATTCCCTACATGTCTGCCAGGAGGGAATGGTTAAATTTTGCCTTATCCCTAGGGTCGGGTGGGGCACACATGGAGACACTGCTCCGCAGCAATTAATAAAGAATGTATAGACCCCGAGGTGCGGATGCTGGAATCTTTCCAAGATGGCTTAAGTGACCAAGCGAGTAATTATGCTGCTCTCTGAGTTGAAGGGGGAAAAAGAAATATACATACAAAGCACATGTGATCGTCTATATGTAGAATATTTTTGGAAGATAGAGACAAGACACTGGTAACAAATGGTTGCCTTTGGAAGGGAAAACTGGTGGTTGGGGGTATGGGATTTCTTTTCCCTCTGTACCCCATTTGTGCCCTTTGCTTATGTATGTATGAGTTTAATGCCTCTTTGAACACAGCTGTTCCGGGATGCCAAAGAGTAAAGCGTTTTACCTAAAGGGCAGCAAGCCCTGCTGGAAAAGATCAGATACTGGATTTTGATGATCTCTCTTTTAAATCCTTGCTTTTGCTTTTAGTACATGTGAGTATCAGGTGAGATTGCTGATTGATCTCAAAAACCCAGTGATAACAAACAGTTGATTGAGCCCTGATCAATCACATCCTCACTCTGTAGGGCTCGTCTCCTGTGTAATGCTAATTTATTTTATTGACTTTCATTATGTATCATCTAGAACACTTTTTTAGTTGCATGTCATTGAGACTCAACCCATACGGACTTAAGCAAAAAGAGACTGTATTTGATTGATTACGTAGTGGAATCAGTCAGGTCTGGGCCTGGCTAGACCCGATCTAAGCCCCGAAGACCCTGTCTTTACCTTTTTCCCCTCCATTTTATGCTCTGCTGACCCCATTGCTAATGGGACTCTCTTCCTGGTGGTGACTAGCCCCAGCAGCTCCATCTTTGCAACTTCTCAACTCTAAGGGCAGCAGGGAGGGTCTCACTGTGGGTCCAGCCCCTCCAGCATTTGTTCTCAGGTTTGCCTTCTGTCACATGCTTCTTGGGGGACCTGGCAGGTCAGCTGTCACTTAACCTCTTTCTTCTCTTTCCCATTCACAAAGCGATTAAATTCAATAAGCCTCAAACTTCTATATTCCGGGTTTTTAAGGAATCACCAAGATAAATAAAATATTTCTGTAGATCATGGGGAGATCCTGGCATGGTAGAGAAGATGCAGAAGCTAATATGGAAATCATTTTTGATGTGAAATACTAGATTTGCAGGAATTCTAGGGAGGACTCACCTCCACCTGGGAAAATTAGTGGGAGATGGCGGGAGAGAAGTGATACCAGAGATAAGGCTTCTGGGAGCTGTCCACCTACTTCATGCAGATGGAGCAGAGGAATAGGGTAGAGGCATTTGAGGATGCAAAGAGCATGAGCAGACAATTTTAATTTTCATCAAGTTCTGTTTATCAGGCTTCAAAATGGCCCGTGCCCCGTCTTCTCATTGGGTAGCCACCCACCGTGACCAGACCATTGAACGTAATCACTCAGTCCTCAGAATATAAGTGCATTTTATTTCTTTACACTCATTGGCAGACACATTTATTACTTTGTATTGTTATTTACTTCTCTCCCTTCCCAGTTCCCTTGGCGCATTGTCTGCGGTGCAGAGTCAGTGCCCTATTATCATGCTGTTGCCCCCCCCCTTAGCAAAGAGGTTGTGTTCCAAGGACACACTTTGTCATCAGAAACTTTGTTCCCAGCTACTGAAATAATGGAAGCAGCCTAGGGCTGCATTCAAGGAAAACTGAAGAGGGGCAGGTACTGCATGAAAATATCAACCAACTTTTGTATTAAAAAACACAATAGAGTAAGCTTCAACCTGACAAAGCCAGGAGGTTAGGGAGGAAAGTGGCTTGATTATGGCTAAGGTGATAAGGAGGAGAGGAGGGCCTGTATTGGAAGTTGGAGTCGCACTTTGTGACAGTGGAATTAGGGTCAGGTGATGCTGCTTCTTCACATAAGCCAGATGTTCTGGAAGGAGGACAGAAGTGAGTGGAAAGCAAATCATCGACTGTTAGTCCAACTGGTCCCTTCTTCCCAGCATCATCTTGTTGCAGGTAATTCTTGAAATCTGAGCTTGAGTACTTGGTCCAGTCCTGGACCTACGGGGCTCCTTTTTCTCATGCCTCTCATAAACCTGACTCAGACCATTCTTGGTGGGCCAAGGGGGCCACATGAGGCCAGGAGGAGATAGGCACCTGACTACCTCTGCTCATTGTGCAACACAGGAGATTGAGTATGAGGCAGGGAGGGAACTTTGCTCCTCCTCTGGATGTAAGGGCTTTCATTAGTCCTTATTTGCATTTAGTGAGAAGGGAGAGGCTCTGCTGGGGAGAGCGCGGAACGATTTCCTTTCTGTAGGGGCTGCATCCAACAAACCAGGGAAGACCATGGCCACAAGACCGTTGTCTCCACATCTGGAAATAAGATAGAATGGAGCTCTTCCCTAGCAGTTCTGGAAGACGTTACCCTTGAAAGGATATCAGCAAGAAGTGCCCTCCTCTGATTCTAACGAAACTCTACTCAAAGAGCGCACCAAAGTGCCCCTTTAACAAAGGGCAGAACTCTTCATCCCAACTAGGTATCAGAAGCTGACAATACAAATGTCTCTTCTTTGGCATAACACTTTAGTGGAGCTCACTGACATTAAAGGGTTGTCGGTCAGTGAGAATGAAGGACGGAGCCGGGGGATTTCTCCTTTTGAAGAGAACAAGGCCCCAGAGACCTGTGTGAGAAGACTAGAGGAGGGGGTTGGGGGTAAGTGTGGGACATAGGCATGGAAGCTTCCAGGTCTTCTTTACTGTTTCTCAGGTCACCTACTTGCCCCACCCCTAACTTACAGTGACACCCCTGGGGGCAAGGACCTTACAGGTTTTGCTCACGGCTGTTGGATGCAGTCCCACGCACAGCCTTGTCTGGACATTCAGTTGATCCACCCATGATGCTGAGGGTACTGCCCAGAGCAAATTACACATACTATTTTCCATTTTCATTGTTATATAAATTTCCCCAGTGTTGTATTTATCAAGGTTTTACTCTTCACTGTCTGGCATTTGAAGACTGTTGCGTGTGTGTGCACGCTCACGCGCGCGCGCGTACACACACACACACACACACACACACACACACACGCACACCAGGATTGTGTGTGTATAGAATGTTGATAGATATAATACTGCCTTGTTCAGGGGTTATATTTTGGGTATATGCCTTATCTTAAAGTCACTCTAAAATCCCGATGGGTAGAGAAACCTGTCTTTTAAGAATCTTTGATTCCTGATTTGGAATATATAATAGGTGCTTTATAATTGATTATTTCCCCAGTGAGACTCTTAAGCTTTCTTGAGTGCAAGAATAATGTCTTATATTTATTCATTTCCCCTGCCAGTGTTCTACACCTAGTAGGTCTTGTCTTAGTGGCAGACCATGTTGAACAGCAGTGCTAACATAACAGTTCAGATACCCTGCAAAATGTTGTTCCTATAACAATGCATGGTTTTGGACTTAAGCCCAGTGAAAGCATATTAATGAATATGAGTTTCTGTCTGTAAGGTTTTTTCCTCTTTGTCTCCTTTCTATTTTTTGGTACATGAGCAGGCTCTGTCTCTCTGTGGGGAAGCAGCAGACAGCTTCAGGGAGTACAAATGTTATATCCACATGTGGAACATAGCCCCAGAGATAATCATAGGTACCAGTGATCCATCACTAGATTCTATTACGCATGTGATTCTTTTATCAAAGGAATTAAGTTTTCTTGATATGTTGGAAAATCGTACTGTTTTGGCCAACTCTGGAATGGATGAATGGATGTTTTGGATATTTGTCTAGATTGATCCCTTTGGATTACTTTTTTTCCTGAATTTCAGTAATTCTGGAGTATATTTTCTCTTAAATTGTGTTTTTATTTGTTGAGAGTATTTCTTTCTTTAAAAAAAAGTGAAATATATCCTCATTAATATTTTTTCTTTTTCTCTCTTACATTTGTATTTGCCTAGCAAAGATCCTGAGATGCATTTCTGTTGGAACAAAGTATTCTTTAAATAGATGGGTGCAATAGAATTAGTACTTTGTGTCTTGCACTTGGGAGGATATCACTTGCCTAATGGCATAATAATTGATTTTTTTCTTACCCCTTGTCACTTTGGAATAACACTTTATAAACCCCCAGAAAGAGTTGAAGATGAAACATGACGATCCAGGGAAATTTATTGGCCATTTCACCAGTGCACCCAGCCCCACTTGATAACTTTTTTGGGGCCCTATATGGGGTTATGTGCTCTGTAGGAAAACCAAGATCAACCCAGTCACAACACGTTGGGCGCCATCCCCATTAAGACCATGTTACCAGATAAAATTCTCATCCCTCTTAGTTGTCAAGATGAAATTTCCGTTCATCGAAAGCATAAATCCTTGGCATAATCATTTTACTCTTGTTTTCCTCCTGTGTGTAACCTTTATTTGGTGCCTTGTGTCTTCTGTGGTGGGATTGACTTCTTAGGGCAGATGAGAATTTTGGAGATAATTACTCTTCCTCCTCCATTCCTGTGGCTATAACAACTGCCAAGTCCCAGTGCCACTTTGATAAAAAAAAAAAAAAAAAAAAAATTCAGAGCTGTTCGGCTGTGTTGCCTCTGTCTGCCTTGTCTTAGAGGCACATCATTTTTGCACATCAGTATTAACAATTCAAACACCCTGAAATGCTAATAGCACTAGTAAGCTTTTAATTCCATGGAATTTATTGCTTGCTGTATTTCCATGAATTTATAACGCTTTGATTCTTAAGAGCCCCATTTAATCAGTTTTGCCTGGCACGGAACATAATAAACAACTTGCCGATGAAAAAGTGCCACTTGGGGGAGGCTGCTAACAAGGAAGTTAAATGCTTCTGCCACTAGCAGTTTCTTCGCTGTATTTTTCATGAGCTGTAATGTACTTGGCTGGCTTCAGAACGGTGGTTAAACCCAGGGACAGACTGAGCCCCACTCCAGCCCTCGGAAGCTCCGACTTGCTGGGCGTCTTTGCAAAAAGCACAGAAGAATTCAGCGCTTTTTGCCTTATTTTTTCCTCCTCTAGCTTAGTGGCCTCCGCTACTTTTTCATTATCTTTACCTTAACCTCGTAGCATATGATTTATGGACTGGAATGGTGAGTGATATCAGTGGGCAGAAACAATCATTAGAGGCCGTTAAGGAACATTTATTGTTTATTTGGCTGCCTGTCTATAAAAGTACACATGATGGCCCTAATGGCAAAATATCAAATTATCAAATGCTTTAAAGCAGAAAATGTCATTTGTTTCTCAAAACTGCACCAACTTTATATAATTGCCCTTTTAATTATCCCTAGTGGCCCATGAAATTTGCAAAATAGAGCATCAAAGGTTTGATTTACTTACATGTTGCACTTTGGCGGGATTCTTAATGAATATTGTTTAGTACTAACGCTGCGTTGAAATTGTAAATGTTTATAGCGAGGGACTTAGAAGCAGGGGGAGTTTAGTCATAAAAGTGAATCAACCGGGTTCCTCGGGGTGGAACAGTATGGCCATATTCTCAGACCTCACATTTTGAAAAATCCTTTTGGTAGTGGGATTTCATTTTTAATATAGGTCTAGATGAATGCACATTTAAGTTCAGTTTTGTGGTCTCTTTTTTCTGCATCATCATTTTCTGATCTTACCATTGCTTTCCCAGGTCCTTCACTGGGTAATGTTTGTTTCCTGTGGCACTTTCGGGTTGGGGTCAGCTGCTTCTTCAAAAATCACAGTCTACAGACGGACATGCAGATCTGGACCTCTAAAAGCTAGTATTTTGGAGAGGAATTCTGCAGTGGGAGGCCTGTGGGCTGCTTAGCCTCCCTGGAGCCCACTCTGAGTTGGAGGCCTCCTGGGACTCCATTCTGTGTCACCTTCCTGGAAATGTATGTGCACGGTCATGTGCCACTGAATGAAAACCAAAAGCCGTTTGAAGTCGCGCGAGCTCGGGAGGGATCTGCATGGATAGGGCTGCTGCAGAGTGACTTCTCATCTCTCTGCGCTCAGGTACCTTTGCAGATTTTTGTCTTTACTCTGCAGAGATGAAGCATGGGGCTGCATCTTGGGTAATAAGAGAAGTAGCGATACAGAACGCCGATAGGGAGACCCTGGGATTTGATTGCAGGCTGGTGCGCTGGGCACAGGAAGCTCTACCGGTTCTCATTGATAGAGATATTAAATAATGCTGGTGGGAAGGTGGACACCTGTGGAACATCACTTGTTAGACAGGTTGACAGCACACAAGCGATAGCCGCCCGATGGGTGTGGCCTGCCTCCTTACATCTTCCTCGCCCGTTGATGAGAATGTCACAGGGGACAGAATCAGGAGACGAACAGAAGTCTCCAAGATTACATCTCCTATTTTCCCTTTATCTACCTGACTTGTCACTCGCTCGGGGAGGCTGGATGGCGTGTCTCCAGAAAGCCCGTGTTGGTTGTTGCCTGGGAACTTGTGCTTCTCACACTGATGGCGAAAAGATTGCCTCCCCTCAGTATCTCCCCCGGTGTGGACGGGGAGAAGATCTGTTTTAATTACTCGGCTCATCATTCTGTGAGGGGTGCTTCGTTGCCCTCTCCACCTTTCCACAGTCTTCTGGGGGCTCTTGTGCCCCTCGGAATCTCTGAAATCGTATCTGTCACTTCTCTGGCACTTCGGGAGACTTAGTCTCACGTCCTTGTGATATGACCTTATCTGACTTGTACAATTATTCTCTGCCTTCTTCATCTAACCGATGGCGATTTAGAAGCTGGCAGAATTTCAAAATTATTCAATGGCAAGCCTTTTTGAAGCAGTCTGTTGCTCCCCCCCACCCCCCCAGAAGGAATCATATTGGCCTGGTGAGTCTTCTTTGGTCTTACACAGGTACATCCTCCACCCTCGCTTGTCGTCTCTTGCAAATTGTATCTCGGTTTTTGCTTTTGGCTCCACAACCTTGTCCTTCCTTCTACAACAGCTGTTATTCAGGGCTTCCCATCAGCAAAGTGATTTCCACCTGTCTGGCATTTCCATTCACATAACAGGTCAGTGCTCAGTCACCTTTTGGGCCCTCTTGGGCACGACTCTTCTGTCTTTCCCTGGCCTTGCTTTGAGAGCTCCTAGACATTGGTCTTGTCCGTTTGATACTCCTTTTGGATTCCCTCCCATGTGGACCTTCTGTAATTTCTATAAACCTTCCCAATAGTGAACGTCTTTCTCACATACATTTATGAAAGGGGAAGGACTCTCAGAAGCCAAGAGAGACCTGAGCCACTTCATGATGTCAGGGCTCATAATGTTCTAATATGTAATGTAAACAGAGAACAGCTTGAGGAAACTTGTAGTATCTTCTCAACATTTACCTTAAATAAGTTACTATTCCCTGCCCCCCCCCACACATTTAATGCAATTTAATGGCGAGACTTCCATGACTTATCCAAAATATGACTTGTGATGTATTTAGGTGATGTGATCCATTAACAGAGCTAAAGGTTAAAGTTCTAATATGAAGGATTACACACAGTCCTCTCACTGTATGTCTGTGACTGGAGGTTAAATCTGATTTGGAGAGAGTACAAAAAACCCAAATTTGTGCTACTTTGTGGATGTGAGTCATGATGTTGGTGACTTTCTTACCTTCCTCCATGATTGCCACATTTCCAGCTACTGTAAACACGATTTTCTTCCTTTCCTCCTCTGTTGCTTTTTTTTGGGGCTCTGCATCTATCCTTACCACTCTAATGAAGAACTGAACCCACCGCTTGGTGGGCTTCAGAACCAGCATTGTTCCTGCTTTGTGCGCCCTTGTCGGTCCAGATGATTACCTAGGTTGTTCCACCTACATAACCTCTTGCACTTTGGAGCCTTGTGTTCAGCTTTGGGTGCTCTCCCCTATTTCCTGAGCCGTGAAATGAGCTCCTACCTTTTGATGGCCAAAAGATGACCTTTACTTTTCCCCTTCTTCCCCCTGTGTGATTCTGATGAGGTTTATCTGTGTGTGTTTGTCACTTTGTTCTCAATTTCCTTCGTACTTTATCAGTTCTTTTGGAGTCGGGCAGCCGTTCGTGTGCTCACGCACACTACTGTAAATCGTCATTGTGCCCCTAACAAGCTCACAGGTTACTGGGACGGTAGCTAGCCTGGGAAGCCCGAGTCTGCTCTTTTTCTGCAGTGTTCAGTGTCTTCTCTTCTATGCCTCCTTGAGAGAGAGACAGAGATAGACAGATATTTGTCCAGTCAGTTAGTTGCTTAGGTGTCTGGTCACGTGGGACTGTTTCTTCCTGGGGCAAAACCTTCTACTTGTCTGCGGAGGACTGGACGTGAGCTAATCATTGAGTGAATATTAGCAGTGGGTGCTGCCCATCCGGTCATGAATTTGCCGTAGGGCTTACTACCAAAAGATTTCTGGAATTCAGAGTCATTCTTTGGTTCAGTTCTTGGGTCTTCTTTGATATCAGGGAGAAAAAATGCTCCCTTCTCTTTTCTTTCTTATATCCTGTGCTTTGTCTCCCAACTGATTTCTCATTGGGGCAACTGTAGAAGGTACACGGAACAGTGCCAACATAGTTCTCAATACATTGGGCTGATGGTATTGCTTTTGGCCAAATTGTGGAGGTGGTGGTTGTTAAACAAAGAGAAGTAGTCTAGCAAGTGCTTGACAGAGGAAATGAAGTCGGAATTTGTTGTTTTCTTATTTTTTGTTTCCTTGCCTGCAACCTCTGGGTTCCTGGAGTTACAACTAGTAGCTCACAGAGTAGAGCCAGTTTTGCCCTGAAGCTTAGAGAGGGAGCTCCTCCTGTGTAAGTGGTAAGGAGAGCAGCCTCTAGTATCAGACCAGCTGGGTCTTGCATCCCAGCTCACCAGCTTGCTTGCTCTGTGATCTTGTGCACACCTCTCTGAGCTTCTCTTTCCTCATTTGTAGAATAGGGGAAATTGTACGCAGTTTAAAAAGGTTGCTCTGAGAATTAAATGCAATAATGAATATAAGAGCAGTAGAGCAGAGCCTGGTGCATAGTGAGCACTCAGATGTCACAGTTACTTTTTATATTGTTCATTGTACCTAGTCAAGATCTATTACCAGTTGCATAATTCTCTATACCCAGTTGTATTACAGTGAGATGGCTGTATAACAGAACAGTTTTGTGCTTGGAAATCCAGAGTGGAAGGCTCGGGACGAGAACAGCAGGGAGCTCCTCGCATCTCTAGTACAGCATTCAGCAAACCAGTGGAAGAATGGGGGACAGGTGACAAAGCCGTTCGAGAATCCAGTCCAGATCCCTTTTAAATGGCGCTGTTTTCAAATGAGCTAGGACTTAAGGATTGAGCTAATTTCGCTAAAAGGCCATTCGTGGCTTTCTGTTCCTGATGTCAAGATTTTATGGATCTTGCCTTTCTCATCCTCATTTGTCCACCTTCCGGAATCACAGGTTTTATACAGATTTTACTTGTTGGCAGTTTACCATCGATACTCCGTGGGTCTTCGAGTTGATGTGTTTTGGAAAACATCACTTTTGTTTAGCTTTCCTGTCAGAGTACAATGTCCTCTTCTCTCTGGAGATCACTCCAGGGCAGGTCTCCAGAACTGTTTGGCATCCATGATAAGATGGTAGGCATAGATGGCTTGATCTTTGGGACACCAATGCAGAAATTCCATTGAGGATTAAATTATCCATTGGGTATAGATACCCCTATGTTTCCCCCCCTTTAAAACATTCTTTGGATATAGAACTCATAATCACATAGAAGTGTTAAAGTCAGCGAATGAGATTGTTCTAGACAAATAGCTCCCAAAGTCTGGGTTTTCTCTGAGTGTGCTCAAGCTGGTTATTAAACAGTTGTGCAGTGGAACTTTGAAAATGAACTAAGTCTCCACCAAAGAGTAGCTTATGGATGGCTAGTAGCTGGGTAGATGGGGAAGGTTTATGTAGAAACAGGTAACTATCACTTTTTCAGAGATGATCTCTCTCTTTTAGATTAGGTTAGGCTCCCTGATTGTGTATTTATATAGCATCCCTGTATTTTCCTCTAGCACTTAAAATTACAAATGACTGTTTTCTGAAGCTAGTCTTAAAGCATATGGCAGTCTACAAAGATTGCAAGTTCTTGAAGGGTCAGGAACATATTCATTTCTTCAGATCTAGCATATCACAAAGGATCTGGAACGTAGTAGGACTCGGTAGGCATATGTACTGAACATGGATTGAGTAGGTGGAGCAAGCATTTTTATTCTTCACTTACTGGGAATTTTCCCATGACTGGCTATGTTTCAATTAGGATTGCATTTGGGTGCACTGAGCAGAAACCTGACTACAGCGACTTAATCCAGAGGTTGGCAAACTTTCATTGAAAAGAGCCTTTGGGGCTTTTGCAGGCTGTACAGTCTCTATCGTAAGTACCCGACTCTGCCGTGGTAGCAAGAGCGCAGCCATAAACAATGCTTAAATCAACAGGCACGGCTATGTTGCAATAAAACTTTAGGCACACAGCCTCCAGGTTTGGCCTGGGGACCACAGTTCATATCATCTGGCTTAATCAAATGGGGTTGCAGGGTAATTCTGTTTGATAAAGGCCAAGAGTAGACCTTCCAGGGTTAATGCACCTGGTCAAGGGAATCCTCCAAGAATGAGCTCCTTACTGCTTATCCACCGTCTTTAGCATTTGACTTTTGTTCCCATGGTCACACAATGGCTCCTGTACCTTTAGATATCAAAAGTGTGTTTCCAGGCTCAGGAAGGAGGTGAAAGTACAGAGGACAAAGAGGTTGCTTCTCTTCAGATTTTGCTTCTTCATAAAATGGAACATATCTTCCTGGATTTGCCCTTTTACTTGAGAAGGAATGCTCTTCCTTTGGGCATCTGTCTCATTGGCCAGGATGGTTTTTCTGGGCTACTTGCGGAGACAAGAGAGCCTGAAATTGCCAGTATGTTAATTGAGCACCCTGGAGTCCCAAACAAAATGGGACTCTGGTGCTGAGGGAGAAGAGCACCTAGAGACTGTATAAACAACTAGCAAGGTCTACTGCGCTGGGGGTTTGAAACGTGTGTGTGTGTGTGTGTGTGTGTGTGTGTGTGTGTGTGTGTGTGTGTGTGTGTGTGTGTGTGTGTGTGTGTGTGTGTGTGTGTGTGTGTGTGTGTGTGTGTGTGTGTGTGTGTGTGTGTGTGTGTGTGTGTGTGTGTGTGTGTGTGTGTGTGTGTGTGTGTCTCCTGCGTTTCCTCTCCTCCCCAACGTCTTTGCAGTCGTGGTTCGTTAAGTATAAGAGGCACTGCTTAAGCATCTGTTGGGCAAGTTCAGATATCAGCTCTTCTACTTCAATCCCGATGACCTTGACCTCAGTTTTCTTGACGTTTAAATGGGGAACAAGAATAGTACCTTCGCTGGAATTGAGAGGCGTAAGTTTGAGAAGGCAGAAGAAGCATTTAGCAGCGCGCCAGCATGTGGTAAGCCTTCAACCAGTAGTGCATGCCATCATTATCACAACTGTAAACGTACAGATGATGTTTTTATCTCCTCTTGCTCTTTCCATCACAGATGTATTTATATATATTAAAAAAAACACACAGAAGAAAATGGAGGAGAAATGAATGTAAGCTTCCCAACCAATAACAATGTGAGGGAGGGTTGGTGGGGGGCTGGGGAGTTGGTTCTCTGTAGCTATAGGCAGTCCAGAGGATTGTGAGCTTTTCAGAACAGGCCACAGCCTAATTGGACAGCAAAGTTTGTGATAAACAATAGAACAATAAAATCCCAGTTCCCCAACTATGGTTACACCCTCCCAGTAGCTATTGAAATTCCCAGCTTTCATGGTCTTGCATAGACTAGGTTGTGTTGTTTTATTTTAGGTTTTAAATATATTTAAATCCCTCTGGGCTGCCATTGCATGGACAGGAAGTCTGGCTGTCAAAGGCTGAGCTCCTTCTGTGCTGTGTCCACGGCAGAAAACTCCGTGCTTTAGCTGCCCATTCCCTGACCTGCTCTAACCGCTGGGGGTGTGGATAGAGGCCTTGTGAAGAGGAGAGGGCCAGGGGACACTGACCCTGAGCGCTCCTTGTCCAGACAGTCCTGATTCTTCAGGGCGTTTCCCTGGCCCTTCCAGCCACTGTGTGAGAGGCCACTTCTCCAGTGCTCGGGGCATGCTTTACATTTGCTTTACAAGGGCTGGCCATTCTGCAGATGGCCACCCAAAGAAGCAGGCCTGTGGCTCATTAATGAGCACCTTTGCAGTGGCTCAAGATTTATTAGGTCACATCACGAAAGCGGGAACCTTATTGAGAGAAACCTTGGAAGGTTTATTTCTAAAAACCAGTCACAATACTAGAGTAACCACCCAAGTGTCATTTTTAAAAATCAAAAGCCAAGCCTCAAATTAGCAGAGCTCCAGCG
This sequence comes from Zalophus californianus, assembly GCF_009762305.2. Lineage (NCBI taxonomy): Eukaryota > Metazoa > Chordata > Mammalia > Carnivora > Otariidae > Zalophus > Zalophus californianus. The sequence goes on along the minus strand of NC_045595.1, from coordinate 38,305,044 downwards.
GAAGTCTCTTCTCCAAATCCATTACGCAGGAGATGAGCTGGGTAAATACCGAGGACTCTCCCATTTAGACTCTGACCCTCACTCAGCAAGGGGAGTGATTTGTTTCCCACGTTGGTTCCATGCCCACCTTTTTGCGAACCTTTTAATTTAAAAGAGACAGTGATTAATGATGCTTTTGATCCGCTGACTTTTTTTTTCTTTTAAAGGGCAGCCTCTTTCTTTTCTACATAAATTTGATGTTGGAAGTAAACCATGAGTATAAAAATTATATTGCTTATTTATTTCTGGGTGTGTGAGGCATCTACTCACCCCCTCCCACCCCCCCCCCAAAACTTTGATACTCATGGTGCAGGCTGGGTTCATATCTCTTTTGTAGTCTTAGCATTCAGTGTCTGGTGTATAGTAGCGATTTGGCAAATATTTATTGAGTGAACAGATGAATGAATTAATAAATGGTACCTAATAATCAGGACTTATGCAAAAGGTAGTTCCACAAGTATATTTCCAGATAACTTATGTGCCTTCTCATTGAGAAACGATGAATAATCTACACGCTGTGCAGTTGGGCTTTGTTTTGAACTTAGGATAATCCAAATTGAGGTAGTTCACAATAGAAAATCTTCTGCCTGGGTCCCCTTGATGGTAGCATTGGTGTCCCTTGCCTGGGCAGGAGATAAGACCACCAAAGATAGTCATTTTGAAGTCTGTGAGTATTTTTACAGTTATCCTAGACTACCTCCTAGCAACCCAGCTTTAGTCTACAGAGCCTGATAACCTGGCTTGCTTATCCTGTGCTGCTTTTATTGTGGAGATGTAGATGTGGGTAACTAAGGGGAAAAAATACCATGTTAATCATAGCATTACATCAGATCTCAGCAAATGTAGGTTGTTACAACACTTGGATCCAGCTTTCTCAGAAAGAAGAGTCTTTTTTCTCTGGGCTTTCCCATTCTGCTCAATTTTATGTTTTCCTACCTAAGTATGTGAAAGTACAAGAATTGGTCTTATTTCCAGATTGCAGAACTGGAAACTAAAGCCTAAAGAAAACGAAGATTTTAAAAATAATGTGTTTTTATATTGTGTGGAAAACTTTCTGATAATTTTAAAAGGGTGGCTTTATTTATATAGACTTCCTAAATATGGAATACAGTCTAAAACTTAATGTGCTGTAAGGTAGTTACTTCGACTACAGGGCAGCTTTGCAAGGGACCTATATTACTGTAAAAGGTATAAATGATAGGTTGTGTACTCTTCTACCTTCTTTCTTATCTTGAACTGTATTATCAGGGGCTCTTTCTGTTTCATTTTAATGTGCCTGGGGAACTCCTACTTCACTTAGAGGAACACCCGAAAGAAGAAAATGCGATTAATGGTTTAACAAATTCCAAACTTTATTAGCAATTTGCACTTAGGAGCAAGGCAGGTGGTGTATGGTGGAAAGCTCATGGGCCTGAGAGTTGATGTGCCTAAATTCTAATGCAGGTTTTGCCCCTACCTTCCGGTGCCTTCTGTTGTTTAATAAATAGGAAGGTGGAGGCCTGTTGCAATGGATCCTCTTAAGGGTCCTGTACCACCTCTGGCAGGTCTGTGGCCACGTGAAAATGGAAAACGATGCCATATCTCCAATGCTACCGAGCTGCCTATGTCACTCCTTCTCTATGATGCGTTATTGCCCCAAGAGAGACAGATTTCATTTCAAATTTAGGTTGACCCAGAGAAGCTCCTTGGCATCAGGTTCCGATGTAAAAAGGCACACTCTTGCATATATTTCCAACATGAAAATAAAGGCTATCAACTGAATTGTACATTTTGATTTTCAAGAATTTTTTTTCATCCTTTGTAACCACCCATGCAGGTCACGGCCAGATCTTGTGTCATCTTGTCATTATTTTTGCCTCATGCTGGTGCCCTTATACTATTCATTGTCCTTGGAGTTCCAGTCTTACTAAGACAACCCAAATTGCGGGTTAAATTAGTCTAAATAAGTCAGTTAACATTGCGTACAGTATTTAAGAACGTACGAATGCTCACCAGACTTCAACCAGAAGTGTAAAGCACAAACATGTAGAGTCGTGACAGAAATGAACCATCACAGAAATTCTTTGCTGAGGGGTGCCTGGGTGGCTCAGTCATTATGCGTCTGCCTTCGGCTCAGGTCATGATCCCGGAGTCCTGGGATCGAGTCCCGTATCGGGCTCCCTGCTCCGCGGTGAGTCTGCTTCTCCCTCTGCCCCTCCCCCTGCTCGTGCGCTTGCTCTCTCTCTCTCAAATAAATAAAATCTTTTTAAAAAGATTAAAAAGCAAAAAAAACTCTTTGGCAAAACATGGCCCGAAAGGCCCTCTGTTTGAAACAGCAGCAGCAACAACAACAAAAAGCCTGGTGTGCTGATTTCTTCTCTGCATCCCTCCCCCTTTTCCCTACATATTAGCAAGTGCCCCTCATTGTTCCTTGCTGCCCTTCCCTCACCTTGTCCTTCCCCTTTCCTACCCAGTGGGCTGGCATCTGGAGTCCCCAGCCGGTCTGTCCTTATTGCCCCCTTATTGAACATCACTTGCAAGGCTGAGTCCACATGAGGAAGCAGTCCTCTTGGCGTCTGTTGGTTAATGTGTAGTTCACAGTGATTGATGCCATCTTGAACAGAGACCTTTAATTAATTTGTAGGCGTTTTTGTTGCATCTCAAACCTCTATCTGTAAATTTTTCTCCTTGTTGCTTACCCACAAACCCCCTAGTGTCTCTGTAGGAAATTGGCAATTGACTGGAGTCAGCGCCTCTTACCTGATGGCATGAGGTTCATGTTTCTTCCAACACAAGCATCGTTGACTTGGGAACTCAGTCATTTGGACCCTGAGACTCAGCCTTCACCATCCTTGGTAGATAAGAGAGAAACGATAGGAATAATAGCCAGTGCCATTTATGGAGCATTTAGTAGGTGCTGGGAGGCATTCTGAATCCTTTGTGTAGATCTTCTCTTTTAGTCCCCTAAAAGCCTTATGAAGATGTACTGTTGTTGACTCCATTTTATAGGTAATAAAATTAAGACACAAAGAGGTGATGAAGTAACCTCTGTAAGGTCATTCAAGTGTGTTTGGCTTGAAACCTGGCATCTTCTTGTTTCCGATGGAAGGCTTTGAAAGACATGCTCACTCCCTCATGGGGCAGCTCGTTCCATTCTCAGGACTGTAGACAGAGGGGTCTCCCTGTGGTCAGAATCCACTTTGTGGATAGTATCCTTGATAGTTCTGGACACAGACACATTTCAGTTAAAAAAAAAAAATGAGTTCTCAGACTTAAAGCCTCATTAGAGCTCTCCCATCTTCTGCAGCCCCCCTCCCCGTTCTTCCAAGTGCCAAGCCCTGTTTATTTCACCTCTAAAGTCTCCCTCCTGCTTTCTGTTCTCCTTATCATTGCCTTCCCAACTGGAGAACCAACACTTGGCTCCTTAGCATGGCCTTCAAGGCTCTGCCTACCCTAGCCTCGTGCTGTCTGCCTTTTGGTCTTCTAGCCCAGCCTTCCACAGAGCAACCGGGGGCCTCTCGTGGGACTGGCCCTCCTCTAGGAGTTAAAGATAGTCACGGGAATGACAGATTGCAAGGTGGTGCCTGACCTTGTGGAGCTGGCAACCGACTGCTTATTCTACCCTTTGTTTTTGCCCTGCCCTTGAACTTGTGCCGTTCATGTTATTGCTTCCTTCAACTTTGGATGCCAGTCTTCCTCTTTTTTTTTTTTTTTCCCTCCACCCTTACCTATTAACATCCTACTCATCCTTCAAGGCTTGGCTCGATATCACCTCTATGGAGCCTTTCAACTTAACCCAGCCTGTGTGACTCACTCCTTTGTCTGGACTCCCACAAGTGTGTGTTTGTATTTCATTATAACCTTTGTTCGAGTCTGCTCTGTATTTTAGTGTGTTCTTTTCAGATTTGGAAAGCTGCACATTTTTGCCTGAAGGTGAGAACCGAAGTGACTTATTTTTGTATGCTCCAGAGCACACCAGGTAGATAGTAGGTGCTCCATGGATGTTATGAAGCACAGTAACAATACCATTTTGTTGAGGGCCTGCCGTGCGTCAGGACTGCTCGGTATTGCCTGTTTATTATCACATTTGCTCCTGCCAACGAGTTTGAGTTATAGATGTGATTACTATCCATTTTACAGATGAGAAAACTCAAGTCCAGAAAGATTATGTAACTTGCTCAGAGTCAGCTGTGAAAAGGAAGGACAGGCATTTTCACTCGGGGCTGCCTGATTGTGAAGTCCATGTGATTGTCCCCATGATACCTGCGGAATACGTCATAGTGGTTGCTACGGTTCCCAGACGTCCAGGTTAAGAACTCACATCCCTTCAGTAAATTCTTTTATAGGGCTAGATTTCTTCATTTTTCCGTATCCTGCAAACTTCTTATCGCTCACCCCCTCTTTGTACCATTCTGTACTTTCTGATGATCTCTAACACTGTGCTGCAAAAAATAGGAAAGAAGATGCCTGATCTGCAGATTTGGACACTGGACTTCAATGACTTTAATGACTGTTGGCTGGAATGTTATGTTGAATTTCGGGAGCAGCCATATATATCCTAGGAGTACAGTATCACATATGGTGAATTATACCGAGCATGGGTTCAGTAAGCTCACGTTTCTCCCTGTGAGCCAGTGTCAAGCCAGGCTCTTCCCATCATATTGGTTGATTCTTTGGTTGCAAGCAACAGAGATTACCTCTGGCCTACTTAAAAGACTTTATTGGAGGAATAGCCAGTAGCTTACAGAACGGACAGGAATTTGGAAAAGGATAGGAAGCAGGACAATTGCAGCATACTGGCAGCTTGAATGATTTGACCAGCTTATCACTGTCACTGCTGAAACCAGTGCTCCCTACATGTTTTTCTGACCTCACATCAGTCTGCTTAGATGAATCAGATGGGCCTAGTTGGCATCATGTAGCTACCTGATGGCTCTGAGAGGGCAGGGGACTTTGAGGATTCCCACCCTGCTTGGAACAGTGAGGGAGGGTGGTAGTTCCCCAAAGAGAAATTGAACTAAGAATGGATTCTGGATAGCCCCCAAAATTCAACAAATACCAGCTGTCCCGGAATCCTGAATTTTACATGAATAGTAGAGTTTATTGAAGAGAGGTGCACAGTTTTTCTCTATAAATAAAGTCCCGTCTACTGTAGCTTTAAATCTCCTTTCTGATGAGGATCTTTCTGATCAGGATCTTGATTTTGGTATCAGGAAATTTTCCAGTTTTGTGTCACACAGGAAGCCTGACGAGCCTACTTCTACCTTGTATGGCTTCATCTAGTATTTAAGAGATAGTGACATACCCAGACCTGTAGTTAGCTCACTACTGAAGACCTTCCTCCAGCAAGTCCTAATAAAACCCAAGCTCTAAAAACCCATCATCAAATAATAAAAGAGAAATAGAGTAAACGCACAATTCATGAGATTAATATAGAGGAGGAAGATAATTTTTTTTCTAATAATCTTTACTTTTATATCCTACTTTATGGGGGTGCTGTTTAATTTCATGTTCATTTACTTTAATTACTTCTTGCATGTAGTTTGCAGGCAAGTTTGCCATTTTCCAACATCTAAAAGTTTCGTTTCAGACCCTGTTAGAATTAATATATAATAAAACCCAGTGTGTCTATTTCTCATTTTTCACCTCAAAGGATTATTCATCATAATAAAATCAGTTTTTCCAGGGAGATTTTATCAGACTTACAAGTCAAATTAGTTGAATGCATTTCTTCTGCTAATAAACAGGGAACCTTTACCCTGGAAGCATCTCTACACTGAATTCCAATAATTCAATGTTTCTTTGTTTCAAGAGATCAACCTATAAACGACCTAGGAATAAAAACAAATTTATTAGCCTAAAAGGAGATTGTTAAGATGGGAGAATTTCAGAGGATAAAAGTGAAGAAAGGTCATAAAATCAAAATATAAATATTGAGTATATGTTAGATTTTATTTAAAAAAAAACCCACAATTTTAGAGGGATAGGCTTAATTCTCCTGTACCCCAAGCCGAATATTTTTGGGGACACATTTCTGTGGGTTTGTAGTTGCATTGATTTGTGTGTTGCACATGAGGGCGGTGCAGGATGTGTAAGGGGCTGCTGTATCGGTACCTAAAGAAGGGCTTGGGTTTCTAACTCAGAGGGTAGTTGGAGTCGTGGTAGGATCAAGCCAAGTTACATGGCGACTGGTTTGATCCCAGCCTCCATTTTGATTTGCCTCATGGTCTATAGGTCCAAGGTCAGTTGTGGGAAGATTTTGGTCCTGAAACTATGACAAGCCCTTACATGAATGGAAAGGAGGGGTAGTCTCTTTCAGGTGCATTTATGAGAGGTCACTGTGATCACTGCTTATTGCTCGACAGGGGTGGGCTCACTGGTTCTTGGTGCAAGTTTTTGCTAAATCCTGCTTTACGTTCGGTTTGAGTCATCCCGACCCTCTCAGGCTGCTTGCTCACAAATGTTTCAAATGTTGAGATGCCGGGCATTTTCTCTAGTTCATAACTGAGACATGCTTTCTTCTCTCTGTAAGATAAGGAAGATTTGACCCTGTAGAAGAGATATGAACATGGGATTTCCTTTTCCTCTGTAGATAAGATCTGCGGTAGTGAAAGGTGCAGGTGAAGAGATTGCTTAGGCAGGAACTCTGGGAATCCGTGTGTGAATGCAAGAGAGAAATTTTTGAGGGCTAACAGGAAAGTCCTCTTCAGTATGTAGTTGAAACTCACCTTCTCTAGTATTTTGCACAAGATTGAGAATAAAAATGGTTATGATTGATGAAGCATTCAGTGTATATCTAACTATAAGTCGGACTAGAGGGACTTTTAAATCACCCAAATGAAAGATTGCATTATCATGAACATTAATATGTAACAGTTAAGTGTGTCGTTGCTTTATCATAAGTCCTGGCATTCACAGGGCTCTATGAGGCCAGTCAACCAAGAAGGAAAACCTTTTTAGCAAACGCCAGTCCACGAAACCTCCATGAATGAGGCCAGCACAGTGGTCATGACTCTTAATAAGTTATTTAGTTTTGTGTTCCCAACCCATTTGTAAGGTTTTAGTTCACACCATGAGTGGGGTGGGGGCAGGTTAAAGATGTCCCCTGAGATATTTTTGGAAAGAGAAAGGTAAGGCTGAAACTGGGGGAAGAATTTATTCGTGGTGAGTAGAGGAAGTTAGGGAGGAGGAAAAATAGTGAACAGTAACTTATTAAGGGCATGGAGGTTAGGTTAGTTAAATGTTTAGAAAATTATTTATTTCTTATAGATTTGTTGCCATTTATGTGGCTGACAAATTAGCAACTGATAGAAAACCAATTCAAGAGGGTAGAAGTTGGATCAGTCTTATCTTTTTTATCTTTTCAAAAGTAATGTCTTTCTCCAAATTATAGAAGCAGTACACTTTTATAGCAGAAAATGTGAACTGTTAAGAAACATTTTAGGGGCGCCTGGGTGGCTCAGATGGTTAAGCATCTGCCTTCGGCTCAGGTCATGATCTCCGGGTCCTGGGATCGAGCCCCGCGTCGGGCTCCCTGCTCGGCGGGAAGTCTGCTTCTCCCTCTCCCTCTGCCCCTCCCCCACTGCTCCTGTGCTCTGTCTCTCTCTCTGTGTATCTCTGTCTCAAAAGAATAATTTAAAAAAACATTTTAAAAATTAAAATTAACTCTGTCCTCAGCACACAGAGAATTTAATAAATGGAAGGGGGTATCCTTAATAACATATGAAAATATATGTTAATTTACATATATTTAATTGCATAGTGTTCTCTTTTTTATTTACCATATTTCTCATGGAAGCATGTGGCCACAGATACTTCGTTGATCTTTGAATTTACCATAGCATCAAACCCAGAACCATTTTAGTGGGGTAAATTCACTAATATTTTTTAAAAATTGCAGTAGTTACATGACATCAGAATTAAACCTTTGAGTTATTTGTGGAGGGAAAAGAGATGGGAAAACCAAGGAATGAGCATTTATTCAGCACCTAGTGCATGCCGAGTACTGTGCTAGGTGCTTTATGATAATTTTGCAATTTATTATTCAGTACTGATGAGGAGGAGAATAATTAACAATTAATGGATACTTATTGTGTATTAGGTGAGAACTTTGACATGTATCATTTTATTTGATTTTCACCGCAACCCAAAAGGTTAGATACTTGTATTATTTCCACATGTGGATGGGAAACCTGAGGCTCAGAGAAGTCAAGCTAGTTACTGAAGGCCACACAGCTAGTAAGTGTAAAGCCAGTCTGGCTGATGATTCTTAACTACCCTAAGCTGCATGCCACCTTGCTGTGCCCTCCTGCCCACACCATCAAATATGTTGCATGTATTCACTTTGCTAACTGGCCTTCCAGTAGTTCCAAGCTATTTTTTCCTAACCTATGCATCCTTCTTTATAACTTCCCTGAAAGCTTACTCGTACCTTTTTTGTTCCTTTTGTTCCTTTGGAAACAGCCATCAGGATGTGTTATAGGCTTTGCCCCATCCCATCCGGGGCGTGGAGACAGGCAACCCTGAATGGACACCTTTGCCTGCTTGTGGTGATGACTTCCGGGTGGATGTTGCTGTCATTTCTCGGAGAGTGTCCACAGCTCTTGCAGGATGAGCTGAAGAATCCTTTCCCCAGTCACCACTGCAGTGACTGCACCCCAGGCACGGCTCATATGACTGTGTGTCCTGTGCTCTGAGCCCAGGCTTCTGCCATTATGTCTTAGAACAAGAAATGTTTATCACTCGGTTGGAGTTACCCACGTTTTGTAGCTGAGGCCTTGGGTATAACCATTTCCCTGTGGTGCGACCAGGTTTTCTGTAACAGCCATTGGCCTAGGACATTCTCTTTCACCTCTCTCTGCTTCTGTTTCTTCTCCTCAGAAACGTATATGGGTAGTTATTGTCCCCACCCCATAGAGTTCTTGGAAGACTGGATGACATAGTGTAAGCAAGTCACTTTAGTAAAAGCCTTACAAAAAACTGACACACAGTAGGTATGAAGTGGTGGTGTTTTTCTTCAGGGAGCTTCTAAAGACCAAGTATCATTGTCTTCAGTGATAAGCTCTCAAGTGACAAGGGAACCATCTTAGATACCAGGAGAATTGGCTAATTACACTCTGATTAGTCAAGTTCCCTCAAGGAAGTAATCTTTCTCTAGGGTTTAGGATCTGTCAGTTAGCATGTGTTCACCTGTTAATAACAGAAAACCTCATTAACAGTGGCTGAAAACATAAGGATATTTATCATTTACTAGCCCAGAAGTCTAAAGGTAGGCAGTTTCAGGACTGGTTCAGTACGTGAGTAGTATCTGACTGCTGGGTTGGCCTCTCTGTGATTCTTCTAGCTTTTTCCTCATAGCTACAAGATGGCTGCTACAGCTCCGGGCATCATCTGCCTACATAGTTGCATTCAAAAGCACAAAGTGGGAGAAGGGGGCAAGGCAGAGAGAGCAAGAGAAAGAAATCTTTGTATGACTTTCCTTCAGTCAAGGAGGAAAAATATCTTATACCCTTTGTCTCTTTTGGCTAGAACTTCATTAAATATCTGTCCCTTATTGCAGAGAAAGCTGGGTAGGGGACAATGCGTTGGTGGTGGTGGTGGGTTTTTGTTGTTGTTGTTGTTGTTGTTGTTTTGTTTTGTTTTCCCAGCTTGAGGAGTAGGAGGAGGGAGTGAAGGAGTTGGGAATGGCTGTTGAATAGCCATCCAGCACTGTCTACATATGGAGTAACCTTTCATACTTGACCAGCTAATATCAACTTAAAAATCTAGGTTGTACCTGGCAAAGAATATGAAGTTATTATTTTGGGCATATATATATATATTTTTTTTTTTTCTTAACTTTTGATATTGTTTAGAATGACAGTGCAGTTTTGGATTCCCACATTACTGCTGAAGCTGAAATTTCTTGGTATCCAGAGAGGATGGGTGAGCCAAACACTGTGTTTACTTTATTCGTCATTAGGTTTTATCCCATCTCCAGCTCTCTGTATATCACCCAAGAAATACTTTGTAGATGGCTCAGCTTCCTGCCCAAAGCTCTAGTTCTGGATGGTTCACACCCTGCAACACTGTTGGGTATGACTGTGCTCCCCAGCCCCGAAAATGTTCTTTGCTTCTGGATTTGCCCATTGTGAAAGAAATATCCTGAAAGCTGTGATGTATTTATAATGGCGTGAGGCTGGCTTTACAGTCACTTTGTTACATCAGTACTAATCTTTCTCCCTAAGCTGAAAAATTCATCACACTTGGAGCTGCAGGGAAAAGTTCCACCTGAATGTGTGTAGTTTGGAGTTTTCATGGGAGAGACAGAATGGACGGATCTTACTGTGTAAGAAATCTTCCAGAATGTCATTCTTGTTCCAAATGGCTTGAGTGATTTGAACTGGTACAGCAGAGTACTTCTTCCAAGATTGCTCACATCCCTGAAGACATGAAGTTTACAGGCAACATGTCCTAAAGAGAGTACCAAGAATGTTTTCCCAACAGTGAAAAAGATTACCTTGCTACTGGCTTCTTAAAGAATGCACTCGGTTTTAATCCACACTATACATCTCTTGCCCAAATTAGTCAACTAAATAAGTCTACCATTCTACTCAAAACTGTGATCAGAATTGATATAAAAATTAGATGAAAATTTTTAGAAAAATTAGGAGATTTAGAATAAGAGTGGAATTTTTAAAAAGTCATGACCAAAGCCATTTCCACTAAGAATAAATAAAAATTTTAATTAATATATAGAATCTCAAACTGGGAACCAGATATCCATCTGCTGAGGATCGGATTCTCATGAATATGGAAAATTTGCCACACTTCTAAAACTGCACACAGTCCAAGATATAGTAGCCCTTAGATGTGTGTGGCTATTTAAATTTAATTAAAATTACATAAATTTAAGAATTTAGTTCCCTAGTGTACTAGCCATGTGTCAAGTGCTCAGGAGCCTCAAGTGGTGGAGCCTAGATCTGAACCCAGCTCGGAATGGAACAGCTGTTTCTGGGACATGATAACAGCCTTCCCCTGCTGCCAAGATTGATGGTCAGTGTGAACCCTGGTTGCTCACACTGATGTTCTGGTGACTGATGCAGGCCTGAAGTGGAATGCCAGTCCACCCCACTCAAGACATTATGATGTAGGTGGTCGGCTCCACTCAGTTTTCAGGGAGAAGGGACAGTGAGAAAGAGAAAGCAGAGGAAAGAGGGGAACCAAGAACGTGGCCCCCTTATTTCTCCTGACTCAGCTACATTGGTGTCAACTGGACTCCCCAGGTAGCTCTCCAGGTCCTTCCCTGCCTGTAATTAAGACTGTGGGACTTGGGACAAGTCTTTTCTAGACTTAGCCTCAAAGTTTAACCCTACTCCACATCAGTATTATATCCACACACAGGCTACCTGCAGTCTTGGTAGAAGTTGCTTTAAAACTCTTGCTGAGGAGCTGCGGACCACCAGAGTCCACCTGCCTGAGAGGGTAGACCTTCTCAACCTCAGCACCACTGATGTGTTGGGCCAGTCACTCTCCATTGTGGGAACTGTCCTGTGCATGGTAGGGTGTTTACCAGTGCTCCTAGTTAGCATCACCCTCACTCCAGTTGTGACAGTTAAAAGTGTCTCCAGACTCTGCCTGATATTCTCTGGTGGGGAATATCGCTCCTGGTTGAGAACCACACATCTACAGAAAAACCCTGCCCAATAGAACTTTCTGTGGACAACCTCTGCTGTCCAACGGACTAGCCACCAGGTACTTGATGCTCCACCCCTTATCTGCTCTGTGGCTAAGAGTAGGTTCCTTAACGTCTCTGAGCTTTCCTCTACTAACTTATAAAATGAAGGTAGTAACAATGTGCATCTTATAGGGTTATTTTAAAGATGAAATGAGCAATACCTGTAAAGTGATTAATACAGTCTCTAGCATATTAAGAATGAAGTCGTTGGTAGCGTCTCAATTATTGTGATTTTGTTTGTGTTACTATGGATACTACTCCCAAGGAAGCCTGGCTGTATTGATTTGGGGTCCTCTCCTGGCCGTGGAGGAAATCAGGGCCCTTGTTTGCCAATTTAGTTGGGCTGGAGCCAGGGCTAAAAGCCAGGCGGGCTGGCAGGACCTCACTCTCCCACCTCTGCGCCACAATACAACTTTTATCAGACAATGAAAGAACCACATCTTCATCCCTCGTCCATGAGTCCGATCAGAAGACACAAGGCCTGTTGTGTGAGCCAGCTGGCCGTTCACCTAGACTGATGGGTTGGTCCATCCCTGACCTGAACCACCACCACCAGCGGCCTAGAGAAGAGAGTTTATCAAGTCTGTATTAGACCTCACACTGGATTTATTTTAGATCTCCAGTTTACTTCGCTTTGAGATCATCTTGAGTTCTTCTTGACTGTGGGTCCTGACTCATTCTTTTAGCTCTTTCTTTCCAGGGACAGCAGAGAAGAGAACATGGCTGATGACCAGGTTACATAGCATATGTGAGGTCTACGGATTTGAGTATTAGCTGTGGGAGTTTGTCGATTTGTGTGTTTTTTATTTGGTTTGCTTTCTCATCAGGGCTCACATGTATTACAGAGTACATATAGAACACATATTTAGTTTGACTTCCTGGATTGCACCTCTTGGTGCAAGTAACGCAGTGCCAGTGAGCTGGCTAAGCACATCAGGGAAGTTCATTGGCTACGATAATGGAAAAGTCCAGAAGTAGGATGGCCCCCTATGGGCTCTGTTAGGAATCTGTCCTACTCTTGGCCTCACTTCTGACTTGCTGTGTCCTGGCCTCTTTCAGCCAGCCCCGTCCATGTTCTCAAAGCTCTCAAAAGCAAAAGGACTGCCCCCCCCTCTCTCTCTCCTTTCTCCTCTCTCTCTCCTCTCTCTCTCTCCTCTCTCTCTCTCCTCTCTCTCTCTCTCCTCTCTCTCTCTCTCCTCTCTCTCCGCTCTCTCTCCTCTCTCTCTCTCCTCTCTCTCTCCTCTCTCTCCTCTCTCTCTCTCCTCTCTCTCCGCTCTCTCTCCTCTCTCTCCGCTCTCTCTCCTCTCTCTGTCTCCTCTCTCTCCTTTCCTCTCTCTCTCTCCTCTCTCTCTCCTCTCTCTCTCTCCTCTCTCTCTCTCCTCTCTCTCTCTCCTCTCTCTCTCTCCTCTCTCTCTCTCTCTCTCCTCTCTCTCCGCTCTCTCTCCTCTCTGTCTCTCCTCTCTGTCTCTCCTCTCTGTCTCTCCTCTCTCTCTCTCTCTCTCCTCTCTCTCTCTCCTCTCTCTCTCCTCTCTCTCCTCTCTCTCCTCTCTCTCTCTCCTCTCTCTCTCTCTCCCCTCTCTCTCCTCTCTCTCTCCTCTCTCTCCTCTCTCTCCTCTCTCTCCTCTCTCTCTCTCCTCTCTCTCCTCTCTCTCCTCTCTTCCAGTTCTGATTTGGGACATATCTATCCATCAGCCAATCAGGGCGCCCAGGAGAGCAGAGCGCAGGGATTGGTCAGACCTGGTTTATGGCTCCACCCTCCGGAGCGGAGAGACGCATCCAGGGACTGTAGCTCACCAGCCAGAGATGGGGGAATGGGGCATTTCCCCAAGCAAAATACGGCGAGTGTTATCAGAGGAAGAGGAGCTTGGGTGTTGGGCAAGCATAAATAACAGATATCCATTCCCCTGTTCTCCTTTGATTTCAGTTGCACTGGTGACCCAGGAAAAAAAAAAATCTCATGCTTTCTGGTGTCTCCTTTTCGCCTCCAGAGCCGCAAGCAGGCCTTGGGCCTGAGTTTATTTACAGCGTCAGCACACCTCTTTCTTCTTTCTTGCAATCATGATACCCTAGTCTTTCCCCCAGAGGTTGGAGTAAATGGCCTTCTCTGAGCCACAATCAATGGCGCGTTCCGTAAGGTGTGACAGAAGAGGCCATCTGGAGCTTGTCCCGCGGTTGTTTCTCCCTGTCCAGGGAAGAGGCGCGTCTGAGGCATAAGGTCGCAGGCTCAGCGAGGGGCGGCTGTCTCTCAGAAGCCTCACCCCCAGACTCCAGTCTGTAGTGCAGAAATGCCACAAGACTCAAACACCTGGCAGAATTCCCCCTTTCCCTTTGTGAAATTCCCCATCCTAATTGGGTTGTGGAGTAATAATTATCATGAAGATGATTTTTGAATACAATTTTAAGTTTGAGTGCTTTGCGCAGTACTTTCCCAAATATTGGAGATATCTATCTATCTATCTATCTATCTATCTATCTATCTATCTATCTATCTATATAGATTTTTTTTTAAGATGCCAGCGCTGAGATCACTGGCCCATTTCAATTTTTATTGAAACAAATAAACCCAATAAAAACACTTATGCTGAGAGCTATAGCGCCACAATAAAAGAATCATCCTGTATTGAATTTATTGATTTATTTATTTACTCCAACTGGAAAATCGAGTATTGTGTTAATGTATTTTATAAGAATCACACTGCTCGATGAAATGGCTAATTTATTTTAGCGTATACATAAATAGCTAGCAATTTTCCATGAGACAGCCTAATGAAAATGATGCCATGAAATTGTCTATACTGTGAGGAGTGACGGAGACCAGTTATTATTGGGTGAGCGCTAAGACGCACTGAACTGGCCATCATATCTTTGAACTTTTGAACTGCTACTTGTTTCGTGTGATTTATTGATTTTGCTATCTCTCTGTTTAGCTCAACTTTAGTTTTTGCCCGGCAGTGCAGATAAGTGGCATAGGAGATTTAATTTCATGGGTATTTGGGGTTAAAACCTATCTTTAAGAAGAATGCTAAACATGTTTTAATAAAACATGAGTTGCAGGGGTTTTAGGTTTCTGGGTGATAGGGATCTGTTAAGAACCAAGGCAGTTTAGAGGTCCGCCCAGGGGTTCCAGGCAGGGGAGGCTCTCTTAGTTTCTGAGCTGTGGAAGTTTCACCCGGGTCACGTGTGTTTTATTTCCCCGGTCAGCCCAGCTTCATTCTTAATTGCATGTATCATTTCTTCCCCTGCCCGTGCCCCTTCGCTCGTGCCACGTGTTTTGCCTCGATGCCCGGTGCGGGGGTGGTCCCTGGGGTCCTCACAGGTAGCAGTGCTGTGCCCCTCCTCCCCTCCTTGCACACTGAGGGCCAGCGGCTGCTTACACACCCTCGTGTGGGCAGATCTCTCAGGAGCAGCCCTGGCTCACACCTAGGAGACTAAGACATGGAAGCACGCTCCCCCACAGCCGGTGCTGGCTCCCAGTGGTCCTGCTCCGTCCACACCCACTGTCTGTGGTCCTCAGCCTCGCCGCTGTCCTCCTCTGTCAGCCCTGACCTTGAGTGGGGATGCTTCCCTCGCTCCTTGGGCGGGAATCTCCTACTGAGTGACAGTGGCCAGAAAGCAGCCTTACTTTTTATTGTCTTTGGACCGGCAGAACTTTTCCTAAATATGTAACATCTTGAGAGCTCATTGTTGATATATTTTTTTTGTTTGGTTAGCTGATTTCTAGAGGCTGGCGTGACAACAGTATTTTATGCTTACTTTTTCCTTGGGGGGGGCAGTTGGAGGAGGTGGGAAAGAGGTTTATCACGTAAAAGTAACCATCCTAGAAATTTCAGGTAATAAATTTTCAGGCGCATGAACAGTTAAGACTCTTCACTCAGTGACACAGTATGTGAATGTGGAATTTTTATGAAGGTAATGGTCCCTTTCTTTAAAAATCTGATTTATTTAGAAGGTACTTTTAAATGACCAAGTAATTTTAACCTTCAGGGAGAGATGGAGCTGGGGCTGGGGTGGGGAAGAAAGTAGCGGAGAGTTGGATCTTTGCAAGGGTTTGAAAATTCACATCCCCTTTAATGATTAAACTGGCAGGATCTTTATTTGGATGTTAAAAGCTTTTTCTTACATTGCAAACATTCTCAGCAAATTTACAGTCAGATATTTGGAAACAGCTAACACTTAAAAAAAAAAAAAGAGGAGGAGGAGGGCCTGTTTGAACTAGGAAACAAAATTAGTGGGAATGGCTAAAAAGACAGACTGACCCCAACACCATTAGCTTGGAAAAAAAAAATTCCATTTCATTGCAACTATGTTATTGTTTACTTTACCATACACATCCTAATATGGTTACCTCCCTGTCAGAGGCGGCCAAGCCCAGAGGTTGAGAGGCCCCCTCCGGGAGAAAGCTCCTAACTGCCTCTCAGACAATAAGAAACAAACGGTACAACTCCACAAAAGGCTTCCCGGAAAATAAGTGTCAAATAAATCCTACAGAACTCTCGCTTCTGCCACTGAGCTCTGTCTATGCAAACCTGTTCTGTGCCATCGCTGCCCGGGCTGAGCTGCGTTTGTTTGGAAATAAGCCATTGCTTTTTCTTTTTTCTTTTTTCCTTTTTAAAAAAATTTCCCTTCCCCCGCCCCCCACCTCAGCTGAGGGCTCTGGATTAATTCCTTGAGACATATCTTTGCATACATGTCTCATGAGTTATGTTTCCTGGAGCCTTTTACTAGGAACATTAAGGTAAGAATGTTGATTTAGCCCGGGACCTTTGTCACTCAAACTAATGCTCATCAGTGATATAGACATTGTAAAGAAATATTGCAGAGGTCTTTTGTGGTCCCCCTCCCAAACGGAGAGGTGCAGTTGCTTTTAATTGCCATGCATGGATTCGGGGGGGGGGGTGGAATGCCACCAGTTGTGGATGAGATGGAGCAGAGGTGTACTCACTGGTGTAAACACTGGTGAAGACACCCCGATCCTGTGGTAGCCACTACAGTTCATTAGAAGGCTTTTCCTGTTGTTCCTTCCAGTTCTTCTCTACTTGCAGTATTTCTTTTCCTTTTCTTTTTTTTTTTTTCCTCTTCTTCTTCTTTTTTTCCTCCAACTCTCCTGATCTTTTCCAAATCCTCATGGTCTTGAGGCTTGCCTGTTATTATCTGCAACTCCAGAACAAAGGTAGGCTGCTCAACTCTGCTTCGGGGGAGGGCCAAGTTATTTTGGGAGGGATGTCTTCCTAATGCATGAGTGGCTGACCTAAAAGGCAGGGTGGTGGTGGGGGGGGATCATGCCTGGAGCTGAGGGATGAGAGAGCACGCACTGTGGCAGCTTTTATGGAGTGGAGTTTATTTTTATGCAACTTAAAAAGCAGCGGCATCTCTAGTAGAATGGACTCGTTAGCTCCGGAAATTCTGTACTTGATGTCACACTGGTGTGTACATTGTACCAAACTGGGGCTCAGACATTTGGGGACACTTGAATTGATAGCAGCAGATAAGATTTCCTGGTTGGATTCTATATTCAGTTTATCAAAAATAAAGGATCTAGGATTTTTTTTTCTTTTGAATTTTAATGTAAAGGTGTGAGTGAGTGGGTGACTGGCATATGTACTTTTCCTTTTTCCTTTGGTCTAATTGCTTTGATTCCCTGGACACCTTCACTTATTTCTCACTGATTTGGTTCTCTAATTTTGTGTAATCTGGTGCTCTGTGAGAGTCAAGGTGGAGATTTGCTGCTTTTAACTAATTGTGCCTTGCTGGGTGGCGATACAATACAAAGAGTAAAGACCACAAGAAATTCATCTCTATCTGAAAAGGGGACTGGAATAGAGTAGTGCAGATTCATAATTGAAAACAAGAGCAAATTAAGCCTTAGTGAGGGATATTACAGGCTATTAATCATAATAAATATGTTTTGCAACGTTGGGTTTGCATTCTATAGTTTTCGGTTAAAAAAAAAAAATCAGAGTCCGTGATTCCAGGAAGAAATAGTTCTTTGACTTGTGACACGTTGGGCTGTACTTGTTCATTAGTTCAAACCGCATTAAAAGTGAGCAGTTTTGTTCCAGAATCAAGTATGTCGTTCCCAAGCAGATTTGAATACATCCCCATCCAAATGTAATCTCGAGTTTATGCCACACAATGCTTGTTTTTTTCTGAACATCTCAGCTTTAGCATGGAACTCAAGTGTAAGAATTTTATTTTACGTTATTATGAAGCTCGCACATTCCTGTTGGTTTCTTGGCTGCGGATCATCTCTGTGCATGCACTGTAGCCCCGTCAAGGTGAAGCTCTTTGAAAAATAGAAATCCAATGTATTTAACCAAAATGAGCTTGAACAGCCTTAAAGTTTGTATCTTAGAAAGCTGCTAATTATGCTTGTCGTAAAACATATCTGAGTGGAAGGTTCTGAGTCCAAACAGAATCGAGTGCTGCTTTAGAAATATAACTGTAGTCTGTGCTTTTAAAGAGGTTTATTTTTACTTTGGGGCCATGGAGGGGGTGATTGGAATTAGTAGCCTTTAATTAGACGGGGAGATATTCAAATTTTACAGGGATTTATGTTAGAACATGGAATGGCGGGTGGCTCTTTCCTCATTATGAATCCTCCCTGCACATAATGAGGTTCATCATTAGTTGATGGAGTGAATTTGCCCTAGCTCTACCTTGAAAGGCACATAATTTACATACTACTTCAGAGCCTAAGCTTTAATGGATTCCTCGATGAATAAAATGAAAAGCTACTTTCTTTAAATTTTTGAACACTGTTTAGATAATACGATTTTAATAAGACATTCAATTTGCTTGTTAAGTATATTTGAAAGTGCTTTTTTTTTTTCTTTTTGGGAAAAATATATTTTGGCTTGCCTTGCTGTATATCACAGTGGATGGTTACCCTCACAGATATAGCAGAGAACATATGGGGTACGTTTGGGAGGAAATGGGGAGAATCTTAGGCAGAGAGCTTTTTTTGCACGTGAGCCTCGAGATTATTGATTTTTGTGTAGAAACTCTTCAGACATTAAAGGATGATAACAAAAAGGTTTGAAAACAAGCTTATTATCTGTGTACGGTTTTGCATCTCTAAAACGTGTGTGCATGCTGGCTGCAACCAACATTGACAAAACAGCTAGTTGCGCCTCCTGATTTATTTTAAGGATGGAAGAGCAGAAACTTCCCTGGTGCAGCTGCATGTTTGGGACTGCTGTAGAAGTACGTTCCGATTCCAGGAGGGGAGATCAAGTTGGAGGCTGTTGAACATGTTATCAGGTCATCAACTTAGGAGCTTTCTGGTCTACCCCATAAATTCCGCAAGTTCTCTGGCTCTGTCACTCTTTCCTCTTTTGGTTGGAATGCGGAGAAAATCAGCTTTGAGTCGGCGTGATTTGAGCACAGATGTCTTTTCAATAAGTATGGAGGTTTAGTAATAGCATGTTATCGAACACGTCCTTTGCTTGCTAGAGACAGGTCAGCCCTGTGTTGTTATCATTGCGGCAAGTGGAAGCAGGGTTCTGGTGGTTTGTCACATTCAGGAGCAGGGAAGGTGTCTAAATATAAGTGAAGCCTTGTTTTGATAGAATGCTTTATTACCTGAAAATGATCAGCATATATTAACATTAATAGAATAGTCCATGTCATTCTTTTTTAGGTAATTTACCTCTGCTACAGACCTGTCTGCTTAAAAAAAAAATCTTCCTCCCTTCTAAAACATATATTTGTTTAGAGAGTTTTCACTGAAGTGTACATGACAATTACAGCTGTTCATTAACAAAATTGGGTATTTGTTTTAAACTTTAACCAATCACTTTGATATGCTAATTATGGTGTAATTTAATTTGAGCCCTGTAATGATGATGCCGTTATTATGGACATAAATGATGCAGTTAAGCTGAGAGTAATCTCATTTGCATACTGTACATGCCAGTAAATTAAGCCCTTTCTTCGACTGCTTCAGCTTTAATTTTCCACTTCTTTTCACACAGCTCCTTTTCAGCCCCTCTCTTATAAGCCCACTTTGTAATAGTCCTGATGACTGTTTGATGTGAAGAGTTTCTGCACCACAATAATGCACGACAGAAGATGTAACATTTAAAGGATTCATTATCTTGCTGAGTGTTCCTTTAAGAAGGGAAGATTAGAGACAGTGGAGGGGGGACAAAGTGTCCTTTCCATGGGATTGAAGGCCCCCAGTTAAAGTAATTTGAGATGCCAAATGCTCTTCACTCACCCCCAAGTCAGACTTGGGACCTATTATTTATAAATGATGCTTCCCCCTCCTCCCCCCGCCGAACTGTAGTTGATGGTCACAAATTGTGTTGCATTCAACAGCAGTGAACTTCATGTGATCCCTTATTGTAATTACCCCATGCTAGTTGGAGGCAAAGTTTAATTTAGCCCACATAATACAATTCTTCAAATCTGGGCTTTTATAGATGAGATTATAATTTTAAACAATTCCAAGATAGACTGACTGCCATTTTCAAAAGGATGTGCTTTTCCCCCTCCTCTGCCTGGATTGTCAAATAAACACGAGTTTTATCCAGTTGTGTGGCAGAGATGTCCTTGGAATGTAAGACCCTGCCTTTTGCCCTCCTGGAGCCAGGGGACCCGCTGGGTGGCTTTCCATGGCCATCCGTGGCCAGTAAACTGTCATTCCATGTGAAAAAAAGAACGCAGAGACATAACTAAGCTCTTCTGCATTGGGAGCGGGTTCTCCCTGTGGCTCCTGCTGAAGCCAGTGGGAGTTGAGTGGGTGTAACTGAGGACCGAATTTAGCTCTGTGTTTTTAAAAGGGTCATGGGCCTAAAAATAGTTCAAGCTTCTTGACTCTCCTGCAGGCTACTTCCTCAGCAAATGGGAGCATATTAAAGCAGAGTAATTGGCTGTGTCCATCCTCATTTCTTGGAGCTAAGAGTCTTGCCCTTCCTTTGTAAAAGCGTTCCCCAGTTTGATGCCTCTTGACCCAAACTTTTGCCAGTTGATTTCCATCCCTTCCCCTTCAGCAGTTCGGTTAGGAGGCTGCCTTTTCTAACCTCGTGGCAAGCAGGGATTTCCTGCTATTGCCAGGATAAAGTGCACACAGGCTTACTCAGCCTGGTTGCAATGACAACTGGAACAGGGAGTTTTTGCCTAACTGTGGAAAAAAAGTTTTTTTTTTTTTAATTTTTAAATAGGCTCCACGCCCAACGTGGGGCTTGAACTCATGACCCTGAGATTAAGAGTCTCATGCCTCACCAACTGAGCCAGCCAGGTGCCCCTGATTTTGGAAATCTTAATGGAGATGAACATCTCCTCTCCCAGCTGTTTTTGAATCAAGTAAACGCCGCCACACTGTTCACGTGATGTCAGGCTATTCAGCAGTTTGAACTTGTTGAAAAGTGTACACTTTCAAGGGCTTTTTTTTCTCTCCCTGTGTATCATTTCAGAAGTACTGTAGAATGCAGAGATGTGCAAAAGAGCTTGTAAAAATCTTAGTGCATGGCCATAATGTCGTATCCAATATTATGTTTTTACAAAAATGTGGAAGTGTTTTGTTTTCTAGATCATTGAGGGAGACAGGGGAAAGGAGAATTAATTTTATGTGATAGTATAGAATATTTTTATTTTTATTAAATAATTTAGACTAGACTTTCTCAGCTCAGACCAAGCCACTGATAGAGCAGATATTTCCACTGTGACATCTCCTCCTGGGCAGGTGAATAAACAAATGGATGAAATGCCACCAGACCGAAAATTCCCTGAACGCAAGGAATATTGATCTCAATTCCTGACACTTGGAATCACACCTTGCACATAATAGGTGTTCAAGAAGTAGTTCCGGGTTGAAATCATCGTACTTATTCCTGAAGGCTTGTGGGCATCAAATAAGAAAATGAGAGGGGCGCCTCGCTGTCTCAGTTGGTAGAGCACACAACTCTTGATCTCGGGGTTGTGAGTTCAAGCCCCATGTAGGGTTGTAAAGATTACTTAAAAATAAAATCTTAAAAAAAAGAAGAAGAAGAAAACACAGAAGGAAACGCTTTCTCAAGTGTAAGTCCTTTAAATATGAATGACAGTATTTGGATTGTAGACCCCATCAATCCATTCCTCCTCCGGCCCCTCCCTTCTGTAGGAGCCACTGTCTAGTCTTTGCAGGTGAACAGGAGCGATCCTCGCTGGAAGCCTGCAGCCCAGATTATCGACCAATGCCTGTAATAATAACTGGGAGTTCGTGAGCAATAGCCATGTACTAAGTGAATGTCCTAGGTGATGTCAGTGAACCCTCCCAACAAGGGGTTGGGGTAGGCATTGCTCTTGTGGTCGCTTTGCCATGACATCTGTGATGTGCATGCAGCTCTGTGTCACACAGGTGGTGTGCTGGAACTAAGACTTGTACTCCTTCAGGAAAGCTCCAGAGTCCTCACGCCTGGACATTGCATGGCAATCCTGCTTGTCGCTGTAGAGAGAGACAGACAGACACACACACACACACACACACACACACACTGTGTTACTATATACTGTGTACCTACATAGGTATATACATATTTATTTAACGTATTTCTCTAACTGCATCTTGTGTGTGTGTGTGTGTGTTGCATGTGACGTTCATTGAAGAGCAGCTGCTAAGCACTTGACATCTTGTGCTGTCATAGACGATAGAGGCCTGGCAGGGTAACCGTTACTTGTCCCTGCTTACTGATGAGGAAACCGGCGTCCACACAGATTGAATAACTTGCTGACACAAGTAGAAAGTGACTGAACCCAAGCCTGTCTGTCCAAATGCACTTGGTCAATTAAATCACCACTCCATGCTCCTCCCCACTAACCTGTCAGTCGCTTGAAAACATTTTGTGCTTCTTGGATACTTATTTTTTGAGTACCTGTGGTATTTAAGGGCTCTCGTATTTGTCTTCTGTCTTGGGGATTTAGACATTAAATGTGTGCTCTAAATAACTGAGACACCTCCTAATTTCCCAGTCCTCAGTGTGATGTAAATTCCTGGCGGGAAGCCACCTTCTCCTCACTGCGCGCCCCCCCCGCCCCCCGCAAACTAGACTGTTGATAAATTCTTTTTTTTTTGCGGGGAGGAAAATG
This sequence comes from Zalophus californianus, assembly GCF_009762305.2. Taxonomy (NCBI): domain Eukaryota; kingdom Metazoa; phylum Chordata; class Mammalia; order Carnivora; family Otariidae; genus Zalophus; species Zalophus californianus. The sequence continues at coordinate 38,282,243 of NC_045595.1, read as the reverse complement.
CTGTGCTTCCTCCTTCCCTTTGATTGAAGTCTGTTTGACTTTTATCTTGACAGGTGACAGAATGAGTATCACCTGTAGAATTTATGGATGTATGGATCTGTAGATGTTTCAGTGCATTGCCGTGGCCATGCTCAGAGTGGCTTGTATTGGTACACACGATGCGGCCACTTGTGGAGAGAGAAGTGGGAATATTTCAAGGAGACTCTAGCTTCCTTTCCCAACCCTGTCTCTCAGCAGCCCCAATCCAGGCATGTGAACTGATGGCAGTGTGGAAGGTCTCCCTTCCCCTTACAACTCTTCCATTCCAGCATCTTGGAATGTTCTTTAGGCGTGCACTAGCCAGCATGGGAGCCATCAGCCAGATGGCCGGCCTGAATCAAGGATGTGCCATTTGTACAAAATACACACTTAATGTGTACATGTGAGTTCAGGGACTTAGCAAAAAGAAGAATGTAAAATATCTTGTTAATAACTTTGTTACTGGGGCGCCTGGGTGGCTCAGTCGGTTAAGCGTCTGCCTTCAGCTCAGTTCGTGATCCCAGGGTCCTGGGATTGAGCCCCACATCGGGTTCTCTGCTCAGTGGGAAGCCTGCTTCTCCCTCTTCCACTCCCCCTGCTTGTGTTCCCTCTCTTGCTGTGTCTCTCTCTGTCAAATTAAAAAAAAATATGAAAAAAAATAACTTTGTTATTACATGTTGAAATTGAAATATCTGGGATAGATTAAGTTAGATGAAATATATTTTTAAAAGTAATTTCCGGGGCACCTAGGTGGCTCAGTCGGTTAAGTGTCTGACTTCGGCTCAGGTCATGATCTCAGGGTTCAGGGTCTTGGGATCGATCCCTATGTCAGACTCTGCATGCAGCAGGGAGTCTGCTTGTCCCTCTCCCTCCCCCTGCTTCCAAGCTCGTGTTCTCTCTCTTAAATGAATAAAATCTTTAAAAATAAAGATAAAAGTAATTTCCCCTGTTTTTTTCTGCTTTTAAAAATATGGCTGGTAGAAATTTTTTAAATTATAGTTGTGGCTTGTGTTTGTGGCCCTCAGTATATATCTTTGAGATAATACAACTCTAGAATACACATCCTACCTCTCTGTATATGACGACTGGTAGACCGGGTGGGATGGCCCAAAGATTTATCCCCTAAATGGATAGAGAGCTGCAGTGAGCATGTTCCACGAAGGACCTGGCCCGCAGTAGAAGCTTGGAGAGTATTTGGGGATGCAGCCTCAGACAACACATACTTCTACACAGAAGCCTTGGTTGTTTCCACACCTTGTCCTTCCTAACCAGCTTGGGGATCTAGCACCTACCCCACTGTTTTGAAGAACTTGGACTTGCAAAGTGTTTCTATACCCAGCCAGCATCCTTGATGCCAGTAAATCTTGGCTCATCTCCTATAATGGTTCCATTAGCATAGGTCATCAGAGAGAAGACAGTGTTTCCAGGTGATTCTCTCTGCTGGACTCCGATCGCCTGCAGGAATTAGTACCTGGGACCCTGGGACCCCAGGCTCCTATTGGGGCCTTTCTGTTAGGTAAATAGGTGCATTTGTTTCTTTGATACTTTCCTGATACATATTCTTTACCTAATACAGTTGTACCCTACCTTAAGTAAGCTCTATGTGTAGATGATGTTGTTATTTTTAAAGTTTATTTATTTATTTTTAGTAATCTTTACATCTGATGTGGGGCTCGAACTCACCACCCTGAGATCAGGAGTCACATGCTCTTCCAATGTCTGAGCCAGCCAGACGTCCCTGTTTTTTGTGTGTTTTTTTTTTAAGATTTTTTTATTTTTTATTAGAGAGAAAGTACGAGCAGGGGGAGCGGGAAGGCAGAGGGAGAAGGAAAAGCAGGCTCCCTGCGATGTGGGACTCCATCCCAGGACCCAGGGATCATGACCTGAGCTGAAGGCAGACACTTAACCGTCTGAGTCACGCAGGCACCCCTTTTGGTTTTTTTTGTTTGTTTTTTTAAGAGAGAGACAACATTATATGAATGTACATTATTCAACAAATATTAAGTATCTGTCTCATTAGGCATGGTGGGCTCCCTGCCTTCAGAAAGCTCGTTAACTCTCTGGACAAGTAAGAAGTATAACACATAGCTTCAACCCAAGATGTGAAAATTCAGTTTTGCTAGATTGGAGCTGTTGTTTGCCTTATAAGAAGATTCTTTGATTTTTCAAGAGAATTCACAATCAGTATCCATTAATGATTCACATGTTCCTCACATTCTATTGTACAGATGATTTAGGGGAAACATGATTTTAATTGTAAATTGTCAATAACCCCAATCCCGTGGAAAGGTGTGTTACACGCCTACAAGGTTTTTGGTTTTTTTTTTTTTCCCCCTAAGCATCTATGGCAGTCCTTAGAAACCCAGGGAAGTTTGATATGCAGTCTTTTCTAAGATTTTTTTTTCCCCCATCAGAATAGATGGAAGCCTTCACTGGAATGAACACATGAAAATTATAGCTGTCACCTCATCCATTAAAAGCAGGCATTCAAGTGGGATATTATCCCACTTTACTTTTTGGTCCTTAAGAAGTCAAGGGACAGGGTATTAGATGTGAGATGGCCATAGGAATCCTGGGTCCTGGCAAAGATCAGTACCCAGCACGAAATGTGCCCACTTACTTGTTAAGTGCTGAAAATGCTCACCCCTCCCTCTGCCCTAGTCTGCCTTGAAGCTGCGGCTTCATTAGTATCAGTTGGTTTTCAGGGTGTTTATATCTCTGGGCCACTGGCTCCTGGCTATGATTATTGCTTGAAATTTTCCATACACTGCTTCCATTTTCAGTCATCTTACCCCTAGTTGGCCTATTGTCGACTCTTTGAACTTCACAGGGGAATCGTGTTAATGGTAGCTTTTGTCCTATGCATAACTGGGGAAGAAAATGCCTTCAACTCGTCTGCTCGAAACATTTCTTTGCAGACACCTCAGAGAGGAGAGCCTCCACCCCTGCACCACCCTTGCCCACCAGCAAATCATCTCTGAACAGAAGGGAACAGCTGTTCCTGGGAATGTCCTTGGAGCTGCAAAACTTTCTATAAGGCAGTGTGACTGGCAGCTCTAAGGTTTTAAAGAGCCGCCCTGCTCTTCCCCGCAACGCCCCACCCTTGCAGGGCTCTTGCTGTCAGCTCTTCTACAAGGACAGTTTTTGGAAGGGCAGCCTGTGGTGTTCCTGGGTTGTCTGTTTTATCAGGTAGTCTCGGATACAGGAGGTGAAGTATGCTGGATTAATCTGGAGCTGGGATGGAATGAATGGTTAGTCTCCTTTTACTCCATACTGTTTCGAGGTGTTTGTCCCTAATTGCCATTTGGCAAATACTCTGGTTGTCCAAAAAGATTTGTTAGTTTATTGGTTTAGTGGTTCAAACTTTTTTTTTTGTCCTTGGCCTGTCATGCGTGTGAAAGCTATCTCAGTTTCTTGTAACTGGAGGTGGGCCCTTCTGTCTCCATCTCCACACTGACATGCAGGAAACAGCAGTTGCGAGCCTGGTGAGCATTGTGTACAAATGCGCTTGTACCTCCAATGGTCAGCAATGGTTGTGGAAGAACAAAGGCCGGTAGCAGCTCCAACACCCAAGTTAGTGACCACAGTCAAGCGGAATGTTGGGGATACCAACCCCCCCAAGAAAGAGCAAAAATTCTCTGTCACGGAATGAGGTTTGATTTGAGCTAAAAGCACCTTGGGTACAGCAAGACCTCAAGTTCTGTTTCTGATCGCTTTTTCATGTGTTCTAGAAGTTTTCTTAGCTGCCTTCCTTGTTATATCCCAAAGATGGGCCCATCCTCCCCTCTCCTGCCCTCCATGGCGTCTGCAGGAATCAGGGCTTATAGCCTGTGAAGCTACACCACGTGCTCTAATCTCCATTTTGGTTTTGGTAGGCCATGCAGGTCTGTACCCCTGGGTCCCTCTCCTTCAGAGTCCCATTAGAGGCCCCTGCCCTTTTCTTTAATGCTAATTTGAAACCATTTTTCTCTTTGGAATTCTATTTTCTATTTTCACTTTTTCGGATCTGTTGACATGGACGTGCTTCCTGCCTTAGAGAAAGCCTATTTATTTATTTTAGCTTTTATTTATTACCTTGGAGATGCCATGGAGCATCAATTGAGGGGTCCTATAGAATGGTAGCTAGCAGATGGCTGGAATAACTTACTCCTTCCTTTTGCCAGTGCTCACAGCAGACATTGCTAATCGATCACCGTGGCCTGTGAATCTTTCTCTTCAACAGTGCCAGCTTCTTGCTGATCGGTAGTGCTTGGCATGGAATCTATTTGTGCTCCCTGCTCTAACCATGAAGATTTACTAATATGTGAATTCAGCTAATTGAATGCTATTAATGAATGGTGGCACACCTTTTATCTTAATACTATCAAATTCCCCTTATATTATCTCAGTTTCCTAAGCGCCCCCCCCCCCCGCCCCCAGCCTCTTCAGAGTTAATGTTTTGGACACATGATCTTTTTCAGATGTGACCTAGGATAGACTAGACAGCCCCCTGAAATTGCTTTCAAGGGGATGATCCTAAAGCAGGCCAAGTACTGATTCCCCTTTGAATTGTACAGCTCTTCCTCACGTATGGAATTCTTTCCACATGCAGTTGAACGCTCACCCAAAAATGGATGTGGCCTTCATATAGGAGATAACATTGAGGTACAAACGCTTTGCCTTTTGGCAAATTGCCTGTTACTCTCATTCTGAATTCCTAGGAGTCTAGGTCCTGACACCCCACATTCTCTGACATCTCCCTAGACCACAGTCTAGTTAGAATCCACCAAAATTATTTATGTGCCACAATGAAAAAGAGAGACTTTTCCTACTCACCTTTTGTTTGTCATTATTTCATCTGTTGAACTTCTTGAGTTTTTTTCCTTTTTCTCAACTCCTTATATTTTATTTCATTTTGTTTTGTTTTATTTTATTTTATTTTATTTATTGATTTTTAGAGAGCAAGCGTGGGCGAGCAGGGGGATGGGGCAGAAGAAGTGGGGGCGAAAGAGATTTTAAGCTGGCTCCATGTCCAGCGTGGAACCTGACATGGGCCTCAATCCCAAACCTGAGATCATGACATGAGCCAATACCAAGAGTTGGATGCTTAACTGACTGAGCCGCCCAGGCGCCCCTCAACTCCATATTTTAAAAACTTTGCCTGGTAAATAGTACTTATCAGCCATCTTTGTTTTGTTTTGTTTTAGTTTTTCCTAATACACAAGGAGAAATTTGAAGTGTCCAGAATTTATACTTTCTTCAGCATAACCACTAGATCATTGAGTTGGTGTTGTCTATTGTCAGCTCCCCCCCTGCCCCCACCACACTCCCTTTTGAAATTTGTAATAAATTAAATCTCTTTTCAAAGATTAGAGAGCTCTCCTAGTTTTTCTTATAATATAGCTGTAGGTAGGTTGGTTCTTTCTTCCTTAAGTATTTGTA